>NW_027507903.1:499751581-501051581 GCF_037356315.1 Lithobates pipiens | reverse complement strand
CTTTCTCCCTCTGTCACATTTTCTCTCCATCTCATTCTCCCTCTCTGTGTCTCTGTTTCATTCTCTCTCTCTCTGTCTCTGGCTCACCCCCCTCTCTCTCTCTCTCTCTCTCTCTCTGTACACCTCCCTGTATTCTCTCTCTCTCTCTCTCTCTCTCTGTGTCTCTGGCTCATTCTCTCTCTTTCTCTGTGTGTCTACCTCATTCTCTCTCTCCGTGTCTCTGTCTCATTATCTCTCTCTGTCTCACCCCCCATCTCTCTCTCTCTCTCTCCCTCTCCCTCTCTCTCTCCCTGTCAAATTCCCTCAGTGTCTCTGTCTCATTCTCTCTCTTTCTCTGTGTTTCTATCTTATTCTCTCTCCCTGTGTCTCTTTCGCATTATCTCTCTCTCTCTCTCTCTCTGTATAATTTTCTCTCTCTCTCTGTTTCATTCTCTCTCTCTCTCCCTCTCGGTGTCTCTGTCTCATTCTCTCTCTTTCTCCATGCCTCTATCTTATTCTCTCTCTCTTAGTGTCTCTGTCACATTCAAATTCAAATTCAAATAAGCTTTATTGGCAGGAGTACATACATATTAGCATTGCCAAAGCAGTTGAGTTTCTATAAGAAAGGGGGGGGGGGGGGGGTAATGGGTAATATAGAGGGAAATGGGCATAAGTCTGTGTAAAGGATTTTTAAGTCCTCAGTATTTCATGTCCCTCTCAGTCGGTGACACGCTGTCACATATTGGGCAGCAATTTTTACCGTTGGCTCCTCTTCTCCCAGTAGAAATTGGAGTTTCCTCTTCTCTTCTATAGAATTGAAGTCCGGAATCAGAGTGGAGAGTCTCTGGGAGTGTCTCTCACTGATGAGTACTTTGGGCAATGTAGCAGGACATGGTCCTCATCCTCCAGGACCCCCCAGGTCACATTGCTGGCACAGTCTACTCTCCCTGGTCTTGTAGGTCTGTCTGTGTGTCTGTCTTTGGGGTCTTGTAGCACCTCCAGGTACAAGGCCAGTTTGTAGTCTCTCTGCAATGAATGGTAAACACTTTTTGGGGTTTGTTAGATCATTTCTCCATTCTTCAACATGTTTTTCTTTGGAGTCATTCGTTATGTTTTTTATTTGAGATCTGCCCAACTCACACTGGCAAGCACTGTTGGAGGTGCTCCGAAGGACTTGGAGGAGGTGCTTGCAGAATTCCAGATGGAATATTTCTGTTGGGCTGAGGTCCCATTTGGATTGGTCTGGGTAGGTGACAGGACCCCAAACTTCACTGCCATAAAGAAGAATTGGGGTGATGACGCTATCAAATATTTTGAGCCAGACCCTCACTGGTGGTAATTCTCTCTCTCTCTCTCCCTCTGTCATTCTCTCTCTGTCTCTCAGTCTCATTCTTTCTCTCTCTCTCTCTGTCCCTGTCTCATATATCTCTGTGTCTCTGTCACATTTACTCTGTCTCATTCTCTCTCTCTCTCTCTGTCTCATTCTCATTCTTTCTGTGTCTCTCTCTCTCGTTCTTTCTTGTTCTCCCTATCTCTCTCCCTGTCTCATTCTCTCACTCTCATTCTCTCTCTCTGTCTCTTTCCCATTCTCACTCTGTGTCTCTATATCATTCTCTTTCTCTCTCTCCCTCCCCTCTCTCTCTCTCTGTCTCATTCTCTCTCTCTCTCTCTTAGTGTCTCTGTCTTGTTCTCTCTCTCCCCGTCTCATTCTCTCTCTCTCTCTGCATGATTCTCTCTCTCTCTTTCTCATTCTCTCTCTGTCTCTGTCCCATTCTCACTCTATGTCTCTATATCATTCTCTTTCTCTCTCTCCCTCCCCTCTCTCTCTCTCTGTCTCATTCTCTCGCTCTCTTTCTGTATCTGTGTCTCATTCTCTCTCTCTTTCTCTGTAACTCTGGCTAATTCTCTCTCTCTCTCTCTTAGTGTCTCTGTCTTGTTCTCTTTCTCCCCGTCTCATTCTCTCTCTCTCTCTGCATGATTCTCTCTCTCTCTTTCTCATTCTCTCTCTGTGTCTCTCTCATTCTCTCTCTGTCTCTGTCCCATTCTCACTCTATGTCATTCTCTCTCTCTCTCTCTCTCTCATTCCCCCCTCTCTCTCTCTCCCCCCACTCCCCCTCTCTCTGTCTCATTCTCATTCTCTCTCTCTCCCTCACTTTCTGTGTCTCTGTCTCATTCTCCCTCTTACTCTGTAACTTCGTCTCATTCTCTCTTTTTCTCTTTCTCTGCCTCATTCTCTCTCTGTGTCTCTGTCTCATTCACTCTTTCTCTCTCTCTCTCTCTCTCATTCTCTCTGATCCTGTAACAATTCAGCCCTGTGTATTCCCTGTTTACAGAATTGCCTTGTCTCCAAGCCCACACACCAGAGAAGGGTGTACAAGATGGAGTCATTTGACAAGAGTGTGCAGACCCTCACAGAAAAGAAAAACCTGCAAACTAAAGGGAAACTGATTTAGGGGCATATTTATACAGCAAGGGGACCCTTGACTTCCTTTCCAACTTTCTAACTGCAGTGCCACTGTGAAAGAGCGTCACCTGTAGTGGAAAAAGTAGACTGCACCTGCCTACATTTGCATGCATAGGTAAGCACCAATGCACAGGTGCATCACTGTTTACACAGGTATGACTGCATACAGCTAATCACTTGCATCAGGGACGTGCGGTGAGGTCAGTGGCTGGTGAGGCACTGGCTTGTAGCAGAGCCAGATACACACAGCTTACATACACCACGAACGTTAGAGCGAGAGCAATAATTCTAGCATTAGACCTTCTCTGTAACTCTAAACCTGTAACCTATGGAGATTTCTAAGTACTGAAGTTTGGTGCAATTTTAACCACTTAAGGACTGGGCCTATTTTTCAAACTTGTTGTTTACAAGTTAAAATCTTTTTTTTTTTTGCTAGAAAATTACTTAGAACCCCCAAACATTATATATTTTTTTCTAACACCCTAAATAATAAAACGGCGGTCCTCGCAATACTTTCTGTCACACCGTATTTGCGCAGCGGTCTTAGAAGCATACTTTTTTTGGAAAAAATACACTTTTTGAACTAATAAATAAGATAACAGTAAAGTTAGCCAAATTTTTTTTAAAACTATGAAAAATGATGTTACGTCGAGTAAATTGATACCCAACATGCCACGCTTCAAAATTGCGCTGACTCGTGAAATGGCGACAGACTTTTACCCTTAAAAATCTCCTTAAAATTCTACAGGTTGCATGTTTTGAGGTACAGAGGATGTGTAGGACTAGAATTATTGCTCTTGCACTAATGATGGCGGTGATACCTCACATGTGGTTTGAACACCGTTTTCATATGGAGGTGCTACTCACATATGCGCTCGCTTCTGCATTCAAGCTCGTCAGGATAGGGCGTTTTAAAAATTGTTTTTTTTTTTCATTATTTATTACATTTTTACACTGTTCTTTAAAAAAATAAATAAATGTGTCAGTGGGATACTGCAGCCATTTGAGACCCTGCGGAAGCTATTTGGGCTACCGCAATCCATGTGATTTTACTATATGCAATTAAAACATGCAGTAACGACCTAGAGCAGATCCACGGAATGGTCTCCTTCGCCAATCCCACTATTTAATTTGATCACAAGAGCTACTAATACCAAGGGATTAATATTGCAATGCTACAGTATGATGTAACAGAACTCCCTGTGTAAACACCCCCTGTGAATGCTGGCTAAGTTGGAGGGAGAGGTAGGTCTGATGTATGGTGATCAGTGGGAAGAGGCCTTACAGGCAGTACCCACCTGTTCCTTAAATGTTTCTCAGAGATTAACGCAACTATATATCCTGTTGAGAGTATATTATACCCCCCAAAGAATGTATATTGTGGGTCTCCGACCCGCCCCACTATGCACCAGATGCAAAAGAGTCCATGGGGACCTGATCCACCTACTGTGGAGGTACCCAAAATTCCACCTCTACTGGAAAGAGGTAGTGGACACCATAAACAGGGTATTTCAGGTTTCTATGCCTACAAATCCAAAACACTGTTTACTTAATGTACTAGAGGAATTGGAATGGGAGGAATGCACTAGGGTGGCAGTTACTATATCCCTATTTCTGGCACGTAAACTAATAATGACGCACTGGAAGACAGAGGACCCACCTGCTGTTAAAGAGTGGCTTAATTGAATGGGGAAAATGCTTCGAAATGCTCATTTGCCAGCATAGAGGATGCTCCCAGAAGTTTGAGAAACTTTGGGACCCGTGGCTGGATCATGGGTAGATTGTTAGGAATAAATACTGGGTGAGACAAATTGATAGAAAACTGGATCAGAGATTCTGGGTAAAGAGATACAAGTCAGACTAGGGGAGGGGTAATGACCGGATAGTTGAATATGTAGACTGCAGAGTAAGCTAGAATACTGGGACCTGTACTTGACTTTGATTGAAGCTTCGGTATGTATAGGTTTACTTGTATACTTTAATGTATAGGTTTACTTTAAAAAACGTTCTCTTTGGATAAAAAAAAAAGTGTCACTTTTATTCCTATTACAAGGGATGTAAACATCCCTTGTAAAAGAAAAAAAAAAATGACAAGATCTCTTAAATATGAGATCTGGGGTCAAGAAGACCCCAGATCTCATATTTACACTAAAATGCAATAATAAAAAATGTCCCTTAAGAGCTAGTTTTGACGTCGCTTCTGCCTTGCAATGGTATGAAGCCGGGTGGGGGTCATCTTCCCAACACTCAGCTCCATGCCAAGCAGAGGAAAGGACCCGATCACCTGCCGGCAGCATCGTTAAGTGGCGGAGGGCACCAGAGGGCGGCGGGAGGGGGGTTCCTCTTTCACCACTGATAAAATTGATCTTGTGCCGAATCCGCCGCTGAGACCACTTTTATCTGAAAGCCGACTGCCTACTGGAGAAATGTATACGGGGTTATGGCAGTTAGCTGCTGCCATAACAACGATATTCCACTTCAACTGACGGGGGGGGGGTCCGTAAGTGGTTAAAGTATGACATGTTAGGTATCTATTTACTCGGCGTAAAACCATCTTTCACATTATACAAACAAATCGGGCTAACGTTAGTGTTGTTTTTTTTTTTTTTATTCATGAAACCAAACCCCCAAAAAAAGCGTTAAAAAAAATTGCTGTGCAAATACCATGTGACATAAAAAGTTGCAATGACCACCATTTTATTCCATAGGGAGTTTGCTAAAACAATATATATAATGTTTGGGGGTTCTGAGTAATTTTCTAGCAAAAAAATTATGATTTTTACATGTAGGAGAGAAGTGTCAGAATTGGCCTGGGTGGCAAGGGGTTGATTACCGTAAGTAAGTAATATACAAATATTTATTATATATGGTTTTTAAGGTAATTTACTATATTTTTAATCTGTACTCAAGCAGGTGGCTTAACTGACAAATTACTGAAGTTTGAAGTTATAACTTACAACCAGTAATTTCACAGTAAATATTAATTTATTATGTAATAGCATATAAATATATGATTTAGCTTGATAACAGTACCTTTTCAGCAGGCAACAGATTCTCATTCTCCCTCTTAACTGTGTGAGAAAAACATGGGATTGTGGGTAAATCTTATACCCATAAACCCATGTTTTTTCCTCGTAGTTAAGAGGGCTGGGCTGGAAGGGAGCATGTGTCTTTTAGACACATGCCCCCTTCTATGACACTGCAGTGAGAGGCGTGCCTCCAATGCAGCATGTTTATTGGACAGCTGGGACCAATTGTACTTTACCATTGGTCCAAGAATCCAAGCTGTCCATTGAGCTCAGTGCCTCTGACAAGAAGTGAGGAGAGGCACTGAGAGCTCATCCTCTCAGTCTGCTGCAAACAGAGTGTGCCAGCTTGTATTTAAAGTGGCCGCTCTGTATTTAATTTCTGACAGGCTGCGCAAGGAACTCCATATTTCTAGAAACCAAACCATAGGTAGTAGGATCCCTACATTTTTACCAGTGGTGGGGTAGCACTTAGGCTACAATACCATAAAATTTGGGGTCTCTCTACAACCCACGAAGGTCAATTTTTTTTTTTTTTTATGGCCATGGCCCTGCCTCACCTGTCTCCCCTGACTGCACGTCCCTGACTTGTATGCTCATCTATATTGTGGCTTCCTGAGCACCAGAAAGCACCAGGAAGTTTTCATGTGAACTCTTTGAACCGGCATGAATTTATATGCATGAGGCCTAAGACCAGGGTTGCCAGGGTTGCCAACCTCCCCCAGCATTCTGTACTGACAAAACATGAAAAATTTACTGGCGGTGCACATTTTTTACAAAACTCCTATTGAAAACTAACACAGTGAATATTTGAACAGTATAAACATGATATGGAAACTTTGACAATACCTATAACAAAGTCATTTGCTTGATTTACACTTAAAAAGTCAACACAGCATGAAATGATCAGCCCCTGATATTTTCTGGCAGTTGTAAAAGAATCACAGATTTTTACAAACTGTCAGTAAATTTACTGGCTGTTGGCAATCCTGCCTAAGACTGGCCATACATGACTACATTAGAGGCGGTGGGGGAGGGTGCTGTCAGAATACACAGATCAGCCCTGCAACCTATTGCCTGCATTGCCGATTGAGCCGCTAAAATCTGACAGGGCAGTGGAACTATTCAACTGCAGTGGCCCCGCATGGATGAAAATTCGGTGAACCAGCCACATTTAAATCCATGTATGGCCAGTTTAAGACATACTGTTGGTTAGTGGGGTGGATCTATTTGAAACATCATTAACCAAATATGGCCATACGGTCAATGACATTTACCAAATATGGCTATGTGGCCTATAATGGGCAATGCAGGGAAATGACTGGGCAATGATGTCTTGAGTATTTGTGTGCAGCTGCATGGTGGAGAATGCCCTGGCTACAGCTGACTGGGCTGGTGAGGATGTGATTATGTAATGGCTTCCCACGGGTTCTGCCCAACTGGCTTTGGATCAAGATCAAGCTCATCCCTATTAGTTTCATACAGAAGATAAATATAGACTGGGGATCACTGTGAGCAGGCAGGTAGGTACAGTATGTTTCATTGCATGTCTCTTCTACAATAAAATGTCTGCCTGTTCCCAGTGTATCATAGCGAAACTTTAGTTTAAAGAGTCTTATATATTGGTTACTTCTTTATTATTTTGGAAGGGAAGTTGTTACTTCACAGTTGCTCTGGACCCCAACACAAATCTCTGGGCTCACCAACTTATACTATTGTTAGCTTAGCTAGATAGGGGAAAGTGAGATGCTATATTCCAATTGTTGAGCTTCTAAAGCCAATACTATGATGCCACTTGTAGGTATTGATCATGTTGCTTTGTTTGCTTTAACCAATTTTCTTCTTATTTATACAGCTGCAGGTGAATAAACTTCCCTATTCTTTATAATTGCCGTATTCACTGTGACATGGGCTGTACCCACATATTTATCAAGGCCGGCACTTACAGTGCAAGCATGCTACATGTGAATGGTCTAATGCTTTCTGTAAAGCACTTGTAGGCAGGTTGCCTACAGTATGGGTTTTTCTGTATTAGCAAGGTAGCAATGGTGGCTGGTGCTCAAATTTTTTTTTGGGGGGGGTTGCAAACAAACTGAAAAATTCTGAAAAAAACCCCATCAATTGCAGCCTCCCTGTGCCATCAAACGCAGCCACTGTGCCCATCAATTGCCGCCACTGTACCATCAAACGCAGCCACTATGCCATCAAATGCAACCACTGTGCCATCAAACGCAGCCACTGTGTTATCATTATTTTATCATCTTCCAGGATGGACTATTAATATCCTTATATAATTGTAATTGAGCTTCCTTTATATGTATTTATTGCTACTGAAATATGTTATTTGTACATTGTTACTTCTTTACTGGACACTAAAATAAAATATTTTTGACAAGGAAAAAAAAAATGCTAATAAAAATTATTGATCCGCAAGAACATTTTTTCTATTTCTTTTTTAAAGGGGCCTTTTTTGTGACTGCTGGGTGGGTGGGACAACGCCTGTGCGCCCCCTATGGATGGGCCACCACTGCAAGGTAGTTGGCTTGCCCAGGCTGGGGAAAGTGTTAAAATCAGAACCTCAGTTTCCAGGATTTTGGTCTCGGGCCAGCCTTCCACCATTTGTGATATATAAACAGGGGGACGGTACAGTTCTGGGGGCCCTGGCAGCTTGAGAGTGAGGGAACACAAGTTCATGGAGTCTGGAAGTTCAAGAGTCAACATGTAACCCCACGAGATGTCAGGGTTCTGGTGGACACTACCAGTTATTGGACTAACGCCTGTAAAAGTATGCCTGGGCAGCCACCTCTGTTAGTCATTTTAGGGTCTGGACTATGTTGTGTCTGTTATTTGTTCTGCTATTAAGAGTTTCAGTAAAGTTATGAAATTGTATCAAGCCTGGTCTGAATTCATTCAAAGCAGTGCATTATGGTTTCTGAAAGAACAGGATCAGTAAAGCACATATGGGGTATGAAGAAAAGCCACTACTACAAGGTTAACTCGGCAAGACCAGGTGGAAGAGGAATACAGTTGTTATGGGTAACCTGTAACCAGTGCAAAGTACAAGCAGCTGGTCATGAAGCGTGATACCTGGTAAGGTGACAGGTCCTCTGGTAGTGAGGGGATCGGTGTTCTGATTTCCTCCCTAGCGGTTGTTCTCCCAAAGTCTGGGACTAAACCTGTCATGTACCTGGCAAGATGGTATGGCAGAGAAAGAGTTAAGTGAGAACATGAATGAGGTCTGTGCCAGTGCTCAGCGGGACCCCACTCTGTCACTGGGAGCGAGGTGCAGAGGTACATTGGACTGTTGGAGAGGACATAGGCTCAGTGGTGTCTCTTCTGAATGCAAACACTTGACAGCACAGGACAGCATGTTTCACAGAGGAGCTCCGCATATTTAACTATTGCAGCTCAACTCTTGGGGCATCGCCATAATGTTTGATTTTCACATGAACGTGGCCCTGCTTGGTCCTGGGTATTGGTGAGCGTGTACATGGAAAAAGGTACCCCCAAGTGCAGGCTGAGTGGTCCCACCTACATACTGAAAGAAGTTTTTTTCCCCAAAAGGCGCAAACCTTTTCCAACCCTGATGGTGTCTCGCACATGGTACCCTGGACTTTTAACCTTTATATATATATATATCAGAAGGGTGAGGTATGAAAAGGGTCTCATACACTTGCAGGTAACAATTTGTTGGAATAACATGCATTAACACACATGCAGGTAATGCACTGCAAAGAGGTAAATGGAACCTTAATGTGCATGCAATGCCAAATCGTTCTTTTTTTGGTTTTGGATAGATCACGGAAGATTCTCTTTACTTCCTGTCCCAAAGATAAAATCACCTTGTAAAACAATCCATTCAGTTTAAAATAGAAATACATTATAAATAAATAATAAATGTCCCTTTTTTTATAAATGATCACATTTCCTCTGTTTTCAGCTGCATAAGAGCTGGGGGAGGAGAAGCAGCAGTACACTGAGCTTGCCAGTGAATGGCTGTGCAGCGGGGGGGTGTCAGGACAAGTATGATCATTGGAGGAGAGTACACTGAGTTCACAGCATAGCTAAAGAACCGACCACGTGTGTTCTTCTGCTTAGTGTGGTCAGTTTTTATTAGGAAAGCAGAGGGACTGCCAGGAATTTCACACAAGGAAGCAATACAAAGAAAACAGGATAATTTTCTCATACCAGTACATAGTACAGCAGACATATATCAGGAATATGAAATGTTGGGGTAATAAACGCTTTCATGGAAATCTCCCAAGCTGAGGGGAATTCCACCCTTAGAACGCTCCTATGCCATTTCTCTCACCTCTTGTTCTCAGGACAAGACTATATTTTGGATTTCCCCATATTTTCTTTCTCAATTACTATTTTCATCAATACAAATAAATAGATTATTCTCCCCAATGGGAAATCAGACAGCAATAACAACTTTACAAAAGGTTTAACCTTTCCTGGCTCTATGCAAAACTTTAAAAATGTTTTTGCCTAGGTCACAGTAAGAGCTATAAACATGTAGAATAGACATTACAGAAGCTATTTCTGGTCAACTTAGCAGACTGCTTTAAAAACAACTTCAAATTTCAAATTTTCGGATTACGCATT
This sequence comes from Lithobates pipiens, assembly GCF_037356315.1. Lineage (NCBI taxonomy): Eukaryota > Metazoa > Chordata > Amphibia > Anura > Ranidae > Lithobates > Lithobates pipiens. Next base: position 501,041,504 of record NW_027507903.1, on the reverse strand, counting down.
TTCAAATTCCCGAATTTCCGAATTTTCAAATTAAATTCAATTCAAAAATTAGAAAATACAAAAATTTGAAAATCTGAAAAAAATAAAGAAAATCAGTAAAATGCGAAAAAATAATAACTAACTAATAATAACTAACTATTAAATTATAGATATTGGAATTTCCTTTCAAATTGCAAATTTGGCACGAATAAATTCATCTGAAGTTATGAATTATCCAAAATAACGAATGCTGCTTCTAAACAAATGGAATGGAAAACAATAATAATAAATAATAGTAATAAAAAAAGGTTTTACTATTATTATTGTTATTTATTCTTATTAAATCGTTACATTCCATTCGTTTAGACACATTTATTATTTCAGATAATTCAGAACTTCGGATACATTTGTACTCGTTACATTCACTAACAGCCAAATTTGAAAGGAAATTCCAATACCTATAATTTAATAGTTATTAATAGTTAGGTATTATTTCAGATTTTGGGATTTTTGAATTTTCAGATTTTCATTCTTTTGAATTTTCTTATTTTTGGATTTTAAAATTTCCAAATTTTTGCATTTTTTAATTTCCGAAATTTTAGAATTTTCACATTTCTGAAATTTCAAATTTCCAGATTTCCAATTTCCAAATTTCCAAAATTTCCAATTTCTAAGAAATTTAGAATTTCCAATTTCCAAAATTTAGAATTTCCAAATTCTGGATTTCCGAAATTTAGAATTGGAAATTTAGAGTTTTCGGAAATTCGAAAATGTGAAAATTTGGAAATTCGAAATTTGGAAATTTGAAATTTCGGAAATTGAAAAATTCTGACATTCTGAAATTTCGGAATTAACAAATTTGTCAAAATTCGTTAAAAAATAAATTCGGAACTAAACAAATTGCCCATGTCTACTGTAGATGATTGATCTATGAACTATCCAAATTAGAATCAGGAAGGACTTATTTTTGCCTAGTTAGAGCAAATTTGATTATACTTTATAAAGAATGTTTGCCTTCCTCTGGATCACATCCAAATTTAGGGTTCTCAGGGTGCAGTTTTTTACATTTATTTTTGTCTTCTTTAAACCCAATTAGTTATCTATCTATCTGCATACCTAGCAAAGCATCATGCAATTTATGAATCCTGACCATGGTTCACATAATGCATGGTTCCCTGCTGATCCGGCAAACCTGCATGTATGTATTTAAGTGAATAAAAAATGTGCAAAACAAGATTTGTTTACCTTTATTTGCTTTAAAAGGAAAATAAATGAATAAGGTTGCTCCAATGTATATAAATACAGGAAAACGACAGGAAGTCTAGTTACTTTCCCTAGGCTGAGGTCATGTCATTAGTTTGTTGCAGGCAGGAGCCAGCATTTTCCCCTCAGTGACCACTGACCAGACTACAACAGCAGTCAGCAGAGGTTGATGTGTGCTAGGTATTTGTGAACACAGCCAAGAATTCCACAGTCCATGATGTAGATGTTAACCCTGGATGATACCCACAGGCATGATGATACCCAGGGCACACCCTAATCACCCTGTGCGGTGCTCATTTCCCCTGATTCCTGGCATCCCCTGTCTCTCCCCTGCAGTGCTGTCAGCTTCCCTCCTCTCCTCTCCTCTCCCGTTGGCTACTGCGGGTGATTTTTCAGAAGAGATGAATGAACACAGTGAATGATCTGTACTGATCGCTACTGTGTTCAATCTTAACTGAAGCATAGTGAATGAACAGGAAGCCGCTCAGCAAAGAGCACTTCTCATCTGTTCACTATTGCAGAGAAAGTGACTGGGTAAGCCCTGTCCTCAGCCCCTTTCTCTCTGTTTGGACCCTTGCTATTTCACCAAAGCCCCCCAGAAGGGCTCCTAAAAGATTGTAAAAAAAAATATATATATATATATATATATATATATATATATATATATATAATTATAAAAAATACATAACAAAATTGTAAAAAATAATTTAAAAAAATTAAGCCACTCAGCAAAGAGCATATAAATATATATATATATATATATATATATATATATATATATATATATATATATATATATATATATATATATATATATATATATATATATATGTATATATATATATATATATATATAAATACAATTATAAAAGGTAATTTAAAAAATTATAAAAATAGAAACTACTGACACCTTCCATTGCCCCACTGACACCAATCTTTGCTCTACTGACATACACATGTGTGTGTTTGTGCTCTAGGGGTGCACATCCAAATGCAGAGATGGCGAACCTTGGCACCCCTGATGTTTTGGAACTACATTTCCCATGATGCTCATGCAATCTGTCTCTATTCAACCTAACAAACTATGAAACTATGAATCTGCAGTGTAGTGGTGCATCATGGGAACTGTAGTTCCAAACCATCTGGGGTGTCAAAGTTCACTATCACTGGCCTAATGCAATAAGCTGCGCACACCAATGATGATTCCTGAAGAAAAATGACTCCCTTCTTTTGGAGATTAAAGCAGATAAAGGCATTGCCAAGTGGTAATCTCTGTTAGAGATAATAAATACCTGGAAATGTTACATATCTTTACTTAGCATGCACTTGCATCTGATTCTAAAAAAAATAAAAAATAAATGCTTTGTGAAATACGATTGTTCTTCATACATGTAGAAAATCTCATTTTGTGCTATTTGATCTTATCAGTTGCCAATTTTCTAGTGTGTCGTACTACCCCCTCTTCTACCTTCTACTAACCTTGACTCCCCTCTTTAGATTCTTCACCTGTCACATCAGTCTGTCCCCTCCCCCTCCCTCCGTCAGTATCGGTGGCTGTTTTTACTGTTCAATCTCTCATTTTATCTGCGCTTCCCCCTCTGACAGTCTGTTTACCTTCATTCTATAAGTGTTGGCGCTATTTATTGTCTTCTATAAAAAGGATATAAATGATTTTTTTTCTTCACTTATGTAAACAGATTATCATAATTACATATTCATAGAGCAAACATGACAAATGAAGAAGAGCGGCAGAACGCCATTAAATCTCACTGAGTGTTTAATGGAACAATGCGACTACGGGAACGCTGAGCGCAGGCACGGCTGCTATGACTTATTGGGGGATATGAGAGTCTATGCTGGGGCTGGGATGGGTATATGGCTGTGCTTCCATTTTTATAAGCCAGTAGGTCTCCAGGTATGGCTGATCGACTTTTCCTACTGCACTCTCTCTCTTTAACCACTTGCTGGGCTCTTATACCCCCTTCCTGCCCAGGGAAATTTCCAGCTTTCAGTGCTGATGCAATTTTAAATGACAATTGTGCAGCCATGCAACAATGTACCAGAATGACATTTTTATCATCTTTTTCACACAAATAGAACTTTCTTTTGGTAGTACTTAAACACCACTATGTGTTTTTTTATTTTTTACTAAAGAAACAAAAAAAGACCGAAAATAGGTAATTTTTTCCTTCACGAATGTGCACTGATTAGGCTGCACTGATGAGCTGGCACTGATGAGCTGGCACTGATGCAGTGTCACTAATGGGCACTGATAGGTTGCATTGATGAAGCTGCACTGATAGGCACTGATAAGGTGGCACCGGTGGGCACTGATGAGGAGGCACTGATGACACATTGATAAGTGGCACTGATGGGCACTGATAGGTGGTACTGATGGGCAATGATGAGGCTTCACTGATGGGCACTGATAAGGCAGCACTGGGGGGGCACTGATGAGGAGGCACTGATAGGCTTCATTGATAGGTGGCACTGATGGGCACTGATAGGCACTGATGAGCTGGCACTGATGGACACTAATAGGTGGCACTAATGGGCACTGATGAGGCTGCACTGATGGGCACTGATAAGGTGGCACTGATGAGGCTTCATTGATAGGTGGCATCTCATTTATTGAGGCCCTAAAATGCTAGGACAGTACAAATATCCCTCAAATTACAATTTTTCTGGAAAGTAGATAGTCCAAGGTATTTAGTAAGAGGCAAACTTGTTTTTTTGAAGTTGTAATTTTTTGTCATCATTTTTTGGAAAATTAAGAAATAAAAAATAAAAAATTCACAATTTATTTTTTCTTTTTACATACTGACACCAGTGCAGTATAGTGTCATAATGATATATATAACTTATGTGACTGTGATCAGGGACCCTGACTTTATTTTTGATCACTTACATACTGACATACTTTATTTTTTATTACTTTTTTTTATGATTTTTTTTTAACACACTGTGACCAGAGCAACATATTGATACCATAGTAACATTGTACTACTCTGGGGAAGTGAACAATTCTGGCCGTTTAAATACATGTCTTTATTACTTAACTGCCAGGAATGTAACGGATTTTGCAATTTAGTAGCTTTATGTTTTTTCACCTCTTCAGCATTTTGGACGTGTCTTATACAGCCAAAGTCTGAACTGGTTAAAACAAGCTCACGGCTTGTTACAGTTTAATGCTTTATAAGTGATCTGGGTGGTTGTAAATCCACTTGATAACGTTTATGTAGGTTGTGGTTAGTGAGCAGGAAGAGCTTGGGGAACATCCATTCCCTGATCTCCTCTGCTGACTGTGAACCTGGAAGTGCTCAGCTGTCAAAATCTCAGCTAGAAAGCTGGTTAAACAGCTCATAAAGCACAATTTTGAGATTAGCCAGCTAGAGCAAGGGGCAGGTTGAAACAATTGGGGTTTAACGGATTCCTGATATCTCCATAAAGAGTACAGTGAGGGAAAAAGTATTTGATCCCCTGCTGATTTTGTACGTTTGCCCACTGACAAAGAAATGATCAGTCTATAATTTTAATGGTAGGTTTATTTTAACAGTGAGAAACAGAATAACAACAAAAATATCCAGAAAAACGCATTTCAAAAAAGTTATAAATTGATTTGCATTTTAATGAGTGAAATAAATATTTGACCCCTTCGCAAAACATGACTTAGTACTTAGTGGCAAGACCCTTGTTGGCAATCACAGAGGTCAGATGTTTCTTGTAGTTGGCCACCAGGTTTGTACACTTCTCAAGAGGGATTTTGTCCCACTCCTCTTGGCAGATCCTCTCCAAGTCATTAAGGTTTCGAGGCTGACGTTTGGTAACTCGAACCTTCAGCCCCCTCCACATATTTTCTATGGGATTAAGGTCTGGAGACTGGCTAGACCACTCCAGGACCTTAATGTGCTTCTTCTTAAGCCACTCCTTTGTTCCCTTAGCCATGTGTTTTGGGTCATTGTCATGCAGGAATACCCATCTGTGACCCATTTTAAATGTCCTGGCTGAGAAAAGGAGGTTTTCACCCATGATTTTATGGTACATGGCCCCGTCCATCGTTCCTTTGATGCGGTGAAGCTGTCCTGTCCCCTTAGCAGAAAAACGCCCCCAAAGCATGATGTTTCCACTTCTATGTTTGATGATGGGGATGGTGTTCTTGGGGTCATAGGCAGCCTTGCTCCTCCAAACATGATGAGTTGAGTTGATGCCAAAGAGCTGGATTTAATCTCATCTGACCACAACATTTTCACCCAGTTCTCCTCTGAATCATTCATATGTTCATTAGCAAACTTCAGATGGGCCTGTACATGTGCTTTCTGGCGCAGGGGGACCTTGTGGGCGCTGCAGGATTTTAGTCCTTCACGGCGTAGTATGTTACCAATTTTTTTTCTGGTGACTATGGTCCCAGCTGCCTTGAGATCATTGACAAGATTCTCTGTGTAGTTCTGGGCTGATTCCTCACCGTTCTCATGATCTTTGAAACCCCATCAGGTGAGAACTTGTATGGAGCCCCAGACCAAGGGAAATTGACAGTTACTTTGTGTTTCTTCCATTTGTGAATAATGGCACCAACTGTTGTCACCCTCTCACCAAGCTGCTTGGTGATGGTCTTGTAGTCCATTACAGCCTTGTGTAGATCTACATACTTTTAACTGACATCCTTGGGTGGCTCTTTGGTCTTGGCCATGGTGGAAAGATTGAATTCTGATTGAATGATTGCATCTGTGGACAGGTGTCTTTTATACAGGTAACAAGCTGAGATTAGGAGCACTCCCTTTAAGAGAGTGCTCCTGATCTCAGCTTGTTACCTGTATAGAAGACACCTGGGAGCCAGAAATCTTGCAGATTGATGGGGGATCAAATACGTATTTCAATCAGTAAAATGCTAATTATTTTATAACTTTTTTAAATGCCTTTTTCTGGATATTTTTGTTATTCTGTCTCTCACTGTTAAAATAAGCCTACCATTAAAATTATAGACTGATCCTTTCCTTGTCAGTGGGCAAATGTACAAAATCAGCAGGAGATAAAATACTTTTTCCCCCTCACTGTATCTGTTATCTGCCCAATGATATCACATAGGGGGCTTGTTAATCCCCTTGTGATAGTAATAACATTAAGTGCAAGAACAAAATAAAATGTTAAAAATGTGAATTGAAATAAATGAAATTAAATTAAAAGCACTACAGTTGCCCTGTGCCTACACATACAAATGCAAATGCATGCATTGATATAACCATAACACAATCATGTAAACCCTGGAGCCTGCAAATAATTGCGCTACACATATTATATGTCACTGCACCATAACAGAGTGAGGGCAATAATTCTAGGTCCTTCAAATTTAAAGAACTCTAAAGTAATAGAACACTTTTGGGATGAATTAGAACGGAGACTGTGAGCCAGGCCTTCTTGTCCACATCAGTGCCTGACCTTACAAATGCACTTCTGGAAGAATGGTCAAACATTCCCATAGACACACTCCTAAACCTTGTGGACGGCCTTCCCAGAAGAGTTGAAGCTGTTATAGCTGCAAAGGGTGGGCCAACCCACTATTGAATCCTATGGACTAAGACTGGGATGCCATTAAAGTTCATGTGCGTGTAAAGGCAGGCATCCCAATACTTTTCATAATATAGTGTGTGAGTAACACATCCAGGTTTTTATTTCCTCTCACAGAGATCCCAGTACTCCCCCTGATAATGCCTTCAACTGGTTTTCTCTATAGACAGTGCTGAGATTCTAGTTTAGAGATAATACAGCCATGTAAACCCTGATGCCTGTGTAGTTCTTGGCTGTGTTTACAAATGCCAGACACAGATGAGCCCCTGCTGTAGTATCTGATATTCATCTCTGTACCCTTGTGAATAAAAAAATTGAATTTTGGGCCACAACTGCCAAAAGATTTAATTTAAAACGAAAGTAATTTTAGTAATATAATGTTACTAAATGATTGCATTATGTTATATATCAGCAAAAGTACAAAAATCCCCAACAAGTCTAAGAACTGGTAGAGAGCTGGGCTCTGCACATATTTGAGAAAAACTGAGCTGCTTGTAGGGAGCTAATTGTCATGGGATTCCTTAATGTATTCATGAGATGAAGTTATTCTTTGGCTAGAGTTCTCATTATTATGCAAATTGATCATTAACTGTTCGATTCGCAGAGAATTGTCAGTAACAGCAGATCATACACATCTCTGTTGGTCTTATATAAGATTAGGGACACCCTCACATTTGGATGATCTCTATGACAGGCCTAACATTTGATCTCTACAACAAAGCCCCATTGGGGGAAACACATTGGAGTGCAGGGTCCTAGGGTGGGTACTGATATTGCAATGTGGACGCCCCACACAATAAATTAAGAATTTAGTTACTCTTCTGGTGTGAGGCAGTTCTTTATTTTTACATTGGGGGCCACTCATCACACACTGAATATGAAGAAGCTGTGTAGTCCTTATACCTACAATAAATGCCTTTTTATGATACTGCACATGTGCAGTTCTTAAGATAAGTTTGATGTCCTGGCATTCAGCATTGGCAGGGAAAGAGGGCCAAGATGCAGGACTGTCATGGTCCATCCAGGACAGTTGGTATTTATGAAATTGTAGCAAAAGCTATGTTGTTTCCCTTAGAAACTAGTTTGCATTAGTTTTGATCAAACAGTTCATTAGCCATCATATGGCAAAGCAACAAATTCAGCATGCAACATTTTAGATGGGATGGCTACTGAAAGTTTTCTTATTGGCTGCTCTGTGTTCTATTGATCTATCAATATGTGGATTTTAGACATGTGCAATTCGTTTAGTTCCAAATTCGTTTTTTAACGAATTTTGACGAATTCATTCATTCCAAATTTCCGAATTTTTCCATTTCAAAATTTCTGAATTTCAAAATTTCTGAATTTCAAAATTTGTGAAATTATGAATTTCCCAAATTTCAAAATTTCTGAATTTCAAAATTTCGAATTTTTGGATTTTTGAATTTCCAAATTTCCAATTTCCGGATTTTCGAATTTTCGAATTTCTGAATTTTGGATTTTCGGATTTCAGAATTTTGGATTTTCGGATTTCCGAAATTCGGATTTCCGAATTTTCAAAATTCGGATTTTCGAATTTTCGAAATTCGGATTTTCACATTTTCGAAATTCGGATTTTTACATTTTCACATTTCCAAATTTCGTATTTTCGAATTTCTTATTTCCGAATTTCGGATTTTCGGAATTCCAAATTTCCGGAAATTCGGAAATTCGAAAGTCAGGAAAAAAGAAAGAACATCTGTTTAATTCTAAATAATAACTAACTATTAAATTATAGGTATTGGAATTCCCTTTCAAATTCGTCTGTTAGTGAACATAACGAGTACGAATTTATCCGAATTTACAATTTAAATTATCTGAAATAACAAATGCCACATCTAATCAAATGGAATGTAACCATTTATTAATAATAATAATAATAATAATACAACCTTTTTATTATTTTTAATTATTTATTATTAATAATTTATTATTAATTTGTTCCATTCCATTTGTTTAGATGCGGCATTTGTCATTTGAGATAATTCGTAACTTCGGATAAATTCATACTCGTTAATTTAATAGTTAGTTATTAATTAAACTGATTTTTTTCAGATTGAAAAAATTTTGGACTTTCAAATCTTTGAATTCCCGAATTCCGAAAATCCGAAAATTCGAAAATTCGGGGTTCTGAAAATCCGAAAATTCGGAATTCTGAAAAACCGAAATTCAGAAATTCGAAATTTGGAAAATCTAAAATTCGGAAATTTGGAAAATCTAAAATTCGGAAATTCGGAAATTTTCGATTTTCCGAAAAAATAAAAAAAACGAATGAAACGAAAATGAAAATGAACAAATTTGTTGTCAGTGCACATGTCTAGTGGATTTTATTTAAAGTAGCTTTAATCCCAGCCACTAAAAATATCCTATAAGCAGAATGGGTAGAGGTAACACACCAATATGCCACAAATGTCAGAGGTAGGAGGGTGGATTTTTGCACAGCTGTTGGAAAATCAGACCTTTCTGATCAACAGTAACTGTTGTTTACTAGGTTTACTAGGAGAAATCAAGTTAAGTTCAGCTAAGAAACTATTAACTGCATTTGCCTCATACTTTTATGGCAAAAAAGACTGCCCCTGAGTAATATCCTTTTTTTAAAAACATATTGAAAGAAAGACTGCCCCTGCATTGGAAATCCACCAAACCCATAAAATTATCAGAATGTATGAGGGTCGTAAACCAATTACTTCTCTTACACAACAGATGCTGCTCTACAAAATTTGCAAAAATCCGCTTAAGAGAACAGGGCAACTAGTAAGCAGGATCTTTCTGGCAGAAGATTGCAGCAAGATCCTGCATGAAATGTGTCTGTTGCTAGAATGCAGATGACTATTGCTGTGTACACAGACAGCTTCTCAAGAAAGTCGCCTAGGGTCCTTCCACTGTTGGGATGTAGTTGACTTCTCAAGGAAGCCGCCTAGGGTCTTTTTATTGCCAGGAAACAGACAGCTTCTCAAGAAAACCATCTAGTGTCCTCCGTGACTATTGTGTGAGTGTCCTTCATTGCTAGGACATCAGTGATTTCTCAGTGGAAGCTTCCTAGCATCTTTCAATTGCTAGGATGCATGTTGCTATTGCTGTCTAGCATCTTCCTTTTCTAGGGTGCAAATGGATTCCCAAGGAAGCCACGTTGTGTCCTTCCATTTATAGAACACAGGTGGCTTCTCAAGGAACCCTCCTAGAGTCCTCCATGGCTAGAACACAAGTGGCTTCTCAGGGAAGCTACCTGGCCCCTTTCCATTGCTAGGATGCAGGTCGTTATTGCCACCTAGCATCCTCAATTGCTAGAATGCAAGTGGATTATCAAGGAAGCCACAAAGCCCCCTTATGTTGATAGAATGCAGATGGCTTCCTAAAAAACCACCTAATGTCCTTCTGCTGCATTGTCCTTCTGAGTACATTTTCCTCGTAGGCATGTAAACATGAGAACAAACCTGTATGTAGTCAAGTCCCAGGGCCCTTGAGGCCTAATAGTGACCTCCAGGGTTAGGGACAGCTGATATTTTTCTGTGTAGGGTGGGTTACAAGGCATGGTGGGTGTAATGCAAAGTAGATTGTAGGGAGTTCCTTAGCCAGTGCACAATTCATTTTGAACTTCAGCCCCAAAACTTCCGGTCCAATCGGGCGAAAGTAGCATATATTATATCCCTCCTGTCCGGCGAGACGCTAGCTTGGGCTGCCCCTCTGTGGGAACTGAATGATCCAGTGGTTTCTAGCCTGTCTGATTTCTTAAAACTTTTTCGGAATATCTTCGAGGAACTGGGTCGTGTCTCCTCAGCGGCTAGTGCTCTTTTACGTCTCCGTCAAGAGTCCGCTTCTGTGGGAGAGTATGCTCTTCAGTTCCGTATCCTCACAGCTGAATTGAGCTGGAATAATGAGGCCCTAGTTGCAACCTTTTTACATGGCCTCTCTGATAGAGTGAAGGATGAATTAGCAGGAAGATCCCTTCCTGCTGATCTGGACAGTGTCATCACCTTGTGTAACCAGATCGATATTCGCTTTCAGTAGAGGGCCCTGGAAAAAAGACACCAGCACTCCCCGTTCTTTAGGCAGCCTGAGCTCCCAATCCCTTCTCTTCGAGCCGAGGAGCACCCCCTGCCTGCTGAGGAACCTATGCAGTTGGGCCGGACCATGTTATCTCCCGAAGAATGCGCTAGGCGCAGAACTCTGGGCCTATGCCTCTATTGTGGGGCCAAAGGTAATTTCCGTGACACTTGTTAGCTCAGGGCTAATAAATCTGGAAGGTGGAGTATTAGACCCTGAAATATCACCTTCACCTTCTCGTCTGCTCCTTTCTGTGTTGCTTCATGTCGGTGCTTCCTCTCCTTCGGTCTCAGCACATCTGGATTCCTGCATCCTCCATGAGACTTACCCTTTTGCCCCTTACAACACCATTGGTGGTCTTGGCGATTGATGGCACTGTTCTCCCAGATGACCCTATCCGCTTCCAGAACCTTCCTGTTAAAGTGGTTGTAAACCCTTACAACACACTTTGACCTACAGGTAAGCCAAGATTAAGGCTTACCTGTAGGTCCAAGAAACATCTCCTAAACCTACACGGTTTAGGAGATATTTGACGAAAGACAGGCACCGCTGTCTACGGCGCATGGATGCGCCGGACTACAGGGGACAGCGGTGACATCGCTGGCTCCTGTGTCAGGTAAGTGACACCTAATGGACTACTATGCGATGCATAGTAGTCCATTATGCTTTACCTTTGCAGGGAATGAAAGAGGAAGTAATCTCATCGGGGGTTTACTTCCTCTTTAAGATGTCAGTAGGGACACTCAACCAGGAGTGGATATCCTTCCTTGTCTTACCTAAGGCGTCATCTCCTATCATATTAGGTCTTCCTTGGTTACGGCTCCATTCTCCACATGTTGACTGGTCTGCTGGACAGATCCTGGCTTGGGGTTCCTCCTGTTCCTCTTCCTGCCTACTCAAGGGTACCCCAAAAGAGAAACTTCCTGTTGCCACCATACCAGTATCTTCTGCTCTTCCCGCTGTATATAGCGATCTCTGGGATGTGTCCTGCAATAGTCGGACTGGTGCACTCTCTGGGTCATGTGGTACTCTGGATGAGGGGCCCACCTGTGAACCTGAGTCGATCTTTCACTCCAGTTTGCATGGCCATTTACCTTTGCCTGTCCCTAATCTCCCTTGGACGCACAGCCAGGCTAACTTGTCTGCAAGTTCCAGAGTCGCTATGCCCTGTGATGCGATTGAGATGGTCGCTACACCTGACAATACTATTCAGTCGGCCTCTGCACCAGTTATGCCAGTCCAGCCCATGCCCAATGAGCTTCCTGCTTCTTGTTCAGGACCTTCTGTAACCTGGCCTCACCCAACTTCTACTATGTCCGTTCAAACCCGTTTAAGAGGCTCAATCCATCCTTTGGATAGACTGCCTCATTTGGCCAGGTGGGGTTTTCAATCTTTTTCTCAGGGCTCTCTGCATTCTGTTTGTGTTTCAGCTATCCAGCTTGACTCTTGTGGCATGTCACCTACTAACCAACCTGACCTCAGGGATCCACTGACCCTTGCCCAGTCTGGTGGTCCTGTGCTGGATGTCCAGCTCATCTTTAAGGGTCTGGGGGACCCTGCTCAGACTCCTGATCTTCTCATGCCCTTACCCATACCTAAAAAGCCTTTAGTCCTCAAGTCCTCTCGTCCTCTCCCTACCTCGGTTCCGGTCTCTGAGGATAATCTAAAATACAAGGTTAGTCAAGTTTTGGATTCCCGGCTCCGTAAAGGCATTCTTCAGTACCTCGTACATTGGAAAGGGTTGAACCCTGAGGAGAGGTCTTGGATCGCTGCATCTGAGGTCTTTGCTCCTCGTCTGTTGAGGAGGTTCCATCTGGAGTTTCCCTTTAAGCCTGGACCCAAGCGGGGGAGGGGGAGGCCTCGTAAGAGGGAGGGTACTGTCATGGTTATGCAGTGATCTTCCTCTGGTTGCTTACCTCCCCTCATGTGTTCTGACTTAGAGGCCAGCCACTTCCACCTGTTGGTTTTTATAACCTCTCCTCTAAGCATGGCTCCACCCCAGGCTCTATCAGGAAACCCTATATTAACCTTTGCACTGCAAGCCAACAGGGCTGATCAACCATTGTGTATTCATTGTGTGTTTGGCTTCCTGGTCCCTGCTTGCCGTGTGCTCTATGTTTGACTCTGTTACCGACCTGGCGTGTTCTCAACGATTCCTGTCTGCTTGTGACCTTGACCTTTTGCATGTCCCTTACCATCCCTGTCTGCCTGTGACCCTGAACCTTTGGCGTGTACTCTGTTGTTCCTGTCTGCTAGTTGCCCTGACCTCTGCCGTATCCCCTTACCATCCTTGTCCTTCCAGCCTGCTGCTTCCTTCTCCTGTAGATTACTGTGAGCATGAGCTGTGAGACCCTAGGGGCCCCTCTACCTTCGAACATGATAGGTTCTCCAACCGGCATAACCGTTACCTCTGGTTGGACTGCAAGCCAAAGTCCCAGCCCTATACTGCTCTCTTGCTTTTGGATAGGCTCTTAGACAGCCTAGCAGCCAGATGTCCTCGGGATAGGCCTCAGGACTCTGGCCTAGCAGCTCGGGGCAACACGACACATGTCCACCCAGACAGCCATCCAGGTGGCACAGAATCCTGATCAACTGACTCCACCAAAATAAATAGGCTTTACCAGCAGGCCAAGGGATCCAAGAAAATCACTGCCCATTGGCTGAGACACCACATTCATTCGTAATCTGTCCTTGCAATGCCCTTGTCTTATCTAATGCCACCAGATACCCGGCCATCTAGTGACAGAAGAGAGAAGTGCAGCAATTCCAGAATTAGGGTGAAATCAATTGACCTCCTGACACTTGGCTAAGGCAACTATCACTTGGCAAATAAATTTACTAGCAACCCTGTCTAAACATCAGGGTGGTGCATGTATATTATATTTACATGTATTTACACGTATATTTACATTACATTATATTAATTGGGTGGCACAGTGGTGTAGTGGTTAGCACTCTCTCCTAGCAGTAAGAAGGGTCACTGGTTCAAATCCCAACCACGACACTACCTGCCTGGAGTTTGCATGTTCTCCCTGTGCCTGCGTGGATTTCCTCCAGGTACTCCAGTTTCCTCCCACAATCCAAAGACATACAGGTAGGTTAATTGGCTTCTGTCCAAAAAAATAAAATAAATTGGCCTTAGTATATGAATGAATGGGGACCTTGGATTGTGGGCTCTTTGAAGGGTAGGGACCGATGTGAGTGTGCAATGTTCCCGGACAATTGTAGACACTCACTCTGGATGGACTGGTGTTTTTATTCAACCTATGAACTATGAAACTACATGTGTACAACGAAAAATAAAGTCAACATGCAGGAACCACAGATGCAAATTTTCCTATTTTCTCTTTATGGATCTGAATACAGTTTACCGATCTTCATGTGGATTTGTGCATGGACCCATAGAAAACAATACAACTGTGCTCAGATCCGTAAAAAAGAAACCTGTGCTGATAAAAACATATTTTTTAGTGGCTGGGTGCAGACAGAATCTTATCTCTGGCATGTACATAGGGCCGGTTTCCTGCAGCCAACCATGCAAGCCTTATAATACTTCACTCATATTTGTAAGCCTAAGAAGATCATGACTTAGGTAATAAGTGAATTAAAGAACATGATTCCTTATTGAGAAATAAAACAGTAATTCAATCGTCACATGAAACCATAGTTGTTTAGCTTTGTTTTAAATTTTATTTCTTGTTTCTCTTTTTTCTGTATTTCTTTAATAAAAATTGGAAAATGCAATATACTTTTATACTGTAAAATCGATATTAATAGATGTACATTTCACAGTACTTTATTATATTGTATTGACAAAATATGACTGGACACTTTTCTGGATATTTGTGATATTTGTGAAATACTACAATAAAAATTATTTTAAAAATCACATACAATCCTTACAAACCACGTTGACCTACAGGTAAACCTAGATGAAGGCTTACCTGTAGGTCCAAGAAATATCTCCGACCTATACGGTTTAGGAGATATTTACAAAAAGACAGCCACTGCTGTCTACAGCGCATGCGCCGTAGATAGCGGCGCACAGGCGCACTGGGCAGGCCGCAGATCACGACGATATGCCGCGAGTGTCGGCTCCCGTGCGCATGCGTGGGAGTGACGTCATCGCTGCTCTGGCGAATCACAGCACCGGAGCAGCGAGACCTGGAAGTCACTCCGAGATCCATGGCAGCAGCGGACATGAAGACGGAGGACCGCTTCGGGGGCTTCGTTCTCAGGTAAGTTATTCATAATGAGCTAGTATGCTATGCATACTAGCTCATTATGCCTTTGCCTTGCAGGTTCCTTTTTTTATTTTATTTTTTCAACTGCCTTTACTTCCTCTTTACAGTGTTACTAAACCCACAACAGTAAAATCAGTCTGTATATGCAACATAGCATGCTTGTTATACTCACATTGGAACTTTGTAAAAAGGCTGTTTTATCCTGTATGCATAGATCCTGCCCCTCCTGCACTGTCTATCATGGGGCGGCCAGCTAACACAGGCAGAGTAGCTGACCTGCACATGCTCAATTGTGCTTTTATGTTGGAGTGGGAGCGGGTACCTGTCAAAACTAGGTACCCGCTCCCCAAATGTGGCAGCACAGGGGGGGGGGGGATAGGTGCCAACAAGTGGAGCCTCCCGTTTTAGATGGAGCTCTGCTTTAAGGTTCGGGGTCACACCTGCAGGTGTGACTGAGTGCAGGCATGTTTTCATGCTTTTTCACATTGAGCAGCCCTTTTGATTTCAATGGGCGAGAAACACAGAAAAGAAGTCCCTCTTTTCAAACAATGGTGCTTTCAGCAGCTTCTACATTTTAAATGTCTTTTTTCTCCACCACACCAAAGATCTACACTGCATTTTCCTGAATTTATCGTTAATAAATAAGAAACTACCACAAGCTGGCAGTCTGGCGACGGAACAGTCAGGTGAAATGACTGCGTCTCTTCCTCCCGGCTGATGGAAACAACATAATTGGGATCAGCCGGGAAAGGTGATATTAATAATAAACAAGAGGTGACTATTATTAGTAACAAATTAACCAGCAGAGAAATAATTCCTGATATTTGAGGCTGTTTAATAGTTAGAACATTTGCATCGGTAACAACATCTTTTGCTCAAGTCAATCCTGGCTTCCGGCGGCTGCTTATTGTTCCTCTTGAAAGTGAGGGATTGAGATGTACTATTTATAAGCTGTGAGCAAACATAATACAGTGTAACAACAGCCAAAATAATACAAGTTAACTATAGAGGTTTTTAATTATAAAAATTACAGTTTTATACATATACTGTACATACATTATATTACCAAAAGTATTGGGACACCTGCATTTACATGCACATGAACTAATGGCATCCCAGTCTTAGTCCCTAGGGTTCAATATTGAGTTGCCCCCTTCACAGCTATACTATCTTCCACTCTTCTGGGAAGGCTGTCCACAAGGTTTAGGAGTGTGTCTATGGGAATGTTTGACCATTGTTCCAGAAGCGCATTCGTGAGGTCTCGCTTGCAGTCTCCGCTCTCTTTCATCCCAAAGGTGTTCTATCGGGTTGAGGTCAGGACTCTGTGCAAGCCAGTCAAGTTCCTCCACCCAAACTCGGTCATCCACGTCTTTATGGACCTTATTTTGTGCACTGGTGCGCAGTCATGTTGGAACAGGAAGGGACAACCCCAAACTGTTTCCATAAAGTTGGGAGCATGAATTTGTCCAAAATGTCTTGATATGATGACTCCTTAAGCGTTCCCTTCACTGGAACTAAGGGGCCAAGCCCAACCCCTGAAAAACAACCCCACATCACATTCCCCCTCCACCAAATGATTTGGACCAGTGCATAAATCAAGGCCCATAAAGATGAGCGAGTTTGGGGTGGAGGAACTTGACTGGCCTGCACAGAGTCCTAAGTTCAACCCAATAGAACACCTTTCTGATGAATAAGACCCCTTTCACACTGAGCCGCCCCAGGCATCAGCGGTAAAGCTGCGCTATTTATGGCGCTGCTTTACCTGTGCTATTTGGCCGCTAGCGGGGTGGTTTTAACCCCCCATTAGCTGCTGAAAAGGGGTTAAATCTGCCCACAAAACACCGCAGCAGTAGCACTTTGGCAATATAATATATATATATATATATATATATATATATATATATATATATATATATATAGGATTCTTTACACCTGCCAAAAGTTTTGTAATTCTGTCCACCCAGCCAGAGAGTGACACAGCCCTGCCACACAGCACAATATGGGAGACGTGATTTTTCTCACCTGCTGTTCATTAACACCTACAGGTCTTGTCTCTTTAATCTGTGACTGGATATTGAAAGGAAAAGCAGCAGACTGTTTCACTCATCTCTCTATCACTCTGCTTTCTACTTCTAACAGCATGGCTCTTGTTAGCACACAAGCACTTCAATTGATTAGCTGCTTGTGCTGCTTCTCCCGGTCCCAGTCTGAGCTTTGCTGTACAGGGTCTACAAGAGGCTGATATCAATCCAGTTTCAGGTATGTATACGGCTTGCATGTAAAATACAAAAACAAACGTGGGGCCCGTTTACAGCGGGTGCTGTCGGGCTTAGGGTTGCCACCTTTTCTTCAAGTCAAACCCGAACACTTTAGCGGCGCACATCAATTATTTTTTTTATAGTATAAACTATACATATATTTTTCAATTAAATAACATTTCTAATCATATGAAGTTAATCTCAAGAGTTCCCCTTTACATCAGAATCCACAGAGTTCCCCTTTTATATCTGAATCTGCAGAGTTCCCCTTTACATCTGACTCCGCAAATTCCCCTTTTTACATTTGAATCCGCAGAGTTCCCCTTTACATCAGAGTCCACAGAGTTCCCCTTTTAAATCTGAATCTGCAAATTCCCCCTTTTACATCGGAATCCGCAGAGTTCCCCTTTTACATCTGAATCCGCAGAGTTCCCTTACACTGTAAGGGAGAGCTCTGCAGACTCTGATGTAAGGGATGCTCTGGGAACTCTGATTTAATGGGGAGCATTGAGAACTCTGATGTATGGAGAGGACTCTGATGTAAGGGGGAACACTGTGTCATCTGGTGTAAAGGGGAACTCTGATATAAGGGGTGCTCTGAGAACCCTGATTTAAATTAGTGTACTCAGTCAGAGGCAGGAGAGAGAAGGAGGGAGACTTCAGTCACAGACAGGGATGGATGGATGGTGAGCTCACTCACCCCTTGGCAGTCAGCACCTCTCGTCAAGATGTATCTGAGGCTGCTGGACTTCATATTTCCAGCCCGCACTTTCCTTTCCTGAGGTACAACCCTGGAGATTGGAGTGTGGGCCGACACAGAGGAGTAGGAGTGAGAGGAAGAGGTGCAGATCGAGCCCCCTCTCCTCTCCCGTCTGTATGTGGGGGGGAAGGGGGGGAATTATTAGTGGTGGCTTTGGGCAGTGTGAAAGAAAGTGTAACATATAGTCTCAGCTTACACAACTGCAGCCAGCAACCCTGCTGGGAAGCCATAGTCCAGTCTAAATAATGTTTCCGGGTTTCAGGCTGTCTGAAACCCGGACACATGATTCCAAACCCGAACTGTCCGGGTGAATCCTGGACAGATGGCAACCCTAGTCGGGCTGGACTAGCAGCTATTACCAGTGCAGCCTCAACACATAGACAAGGCAGAATACCTTGCTTTCTATGGTGTGCACTGAAAAAATGACTGCATGCATTACTTCTTTCCAGCACAGCGGGTTGTGACACGAACCACCGCATCACAACCCTGCTGCAGTGAATAGAACTTTATTGAAATGTTATATGTGACATTTCAATAAAGCTCTGTGGAAAAAGAGTAAACAGTACGATGCGCTGAGATGAGCTCATTAGCACCGCGTCTCACAGTGCACACCAGCGGCCGTGTGTTCGGCGTGGCTCACTGGCGTGAACGGGTCCTGAAGGATATCTTAATGAACACAGGGCTGAATTAATTTGTGTCTTTTTTTTATTTGCCTTGAGTTGCGTTAAACCTAAACTCCAGGCACACAAAAAAGACACATGGTAAAGCAGCTCTGCAGTCATTAATACATCATTAAATTTAGTCTTTAAATGCAAGCAGTTTAAAGTAGGACCCCCCCCCCCCCCCCAAAACTGATGCTGACTGACCTGTGTAATAACAAATGTCTATACATACCTATTTCCAGCTGGCTCTGGTCATGTGACCCTCCATGTCAGCCAGCAGTGGCTGCAGAGGAGAAGAGAGGGTGCTCTGACAATGGCTAGTAAAGCCTGGAGCTGTGACATCACCAATAGGCTTCATTGGCTCATCTGTTGTCAGCGGTCTCTCCTGTCCCCTGCAGCCACGCTGGCTGACACAGGGGAGCGGGATCATATGACCGGACTGAAAATAGGTAAGTATACAGATCTTTCCCCCATACACACTATCAGATTTTCAGCTGATTTTTTTCCTTCAGATTTACCAAAACCATATAATATGAGGTCAAACCTTAGGAGTTTCAATGTGTATGCAATCAGGCAGGCCCTTGCACTACATGGTTTTGGTAAATCTGAAGACAAAAATCAGCAGAAAACCTGATAGTGTGTATGGGGCTTTACACAGGTCAACCACTACCGGCACTTTCACCCCCTCCCTGCCCAGGCCAGTTTTCAGCTTTCAGTGCTGTTGCAATTTGAATGACAATTGCACGGCCAATTTTTATCATTTTTTTCCACACAAATAGAGATTTTTTTTGGTGGTATCCAATCACCACTGGGTTTTTTATTTTTTGCAAAATAAACGGAAAAAAAATCAAAAAGTTTGAAAACATTTTTTTTTCTTATTTCTAAAATGTTGTAAATAATGAATTTTTCTCCTTCACTGATGTGCGCTGATGAGACTGCACTGATAGGCTGCACTGTTGGGCAGTGATAGGCATTGATAGGCTGCGATGTGCACTGATATGTTGCACTGATAGGCTGCACTGATGGGCAATGATAAGACAGCATTGATGGGCACTGATAAGCTGCACTGATCTGCACTGATAGGCTACACTGATGGGCACTGATATGCTGCACTGATGGGCTCTGATAGGTGGCACTGATAAGGCAGCATCGAAGGGCACTGATAGGCCACACTGATATGCTGCACTGATAGGCAGCACTGATGAGGAGGAACTGATGAGGCTGCACTGATATGTGGCACCGATGGGCACTGATAGGCAGGACTGATAGGTAGCACTGATAAGTGGCACTGATGGGCACAGATTGGCAGAACTGTGGGGGCTGCATTGATCATCAGGACATTGATCATCAGTTCCCTGATTGTCAGTGCAGATGTCCTCTGTGAGGATTTGCCAGTTTTCAGCTCTCCTCTCCTTGTGCCCTGTCAGCATGAGGGGAGGATTGCCGATAACTGGCAAATCCTGTTTACATCCGTGATCAACTGTTAATTAGATAAAGCTGATCACGTGGTAAAGAGCCGCCATGATTGGCACTTTACCCCAATCTGTGATTAGCTGCATCTGAAGGAAGCAGCAATCGCAGGTCACTGCCGATGCATGCCGCAGGGGGCGCACAGGCAGAGCGAGCACGGGAGGACATCATATGACCGTCTCCCAGCAAAGTGTGGCCGCGCTGTAGCCGTCATTCAGCTATAGCACGGTCACGAAAGGGTTAAGCATAGGTGTTTGGAGGGGGCAGTTTAAAGAATAATTAGGATCAAGCTGGAACTCCATTTTAAGTACTAAATTAGCCCTAGTATCATCCTTCCTGTACAGCAGAGCTGAAGCATGAGAAGAAGAATCAACACAAGGAGCCAATTAGTTCATACGCTAAGAAGAAACATTCTGATAGGAGGAGAGAGCAGAGTGATAGAGAGAGATAAGCTTATCATTGTACTGCTTCTTCTTTCATGATCCAGTCACAGGATGGGGTGGGTCCAGGATGACTTGACCTGGGTTCAGAGGAAGTAGGTTGAATGATGCTAACCATCAGACAGATGAAATTTAGTGGGAGAAAAAAGGTACTGGATGGAAATCTCTGGATTAAAGGAGAATATTGCAGCAAAAGCTGATTTTTTATATTTTATCATTTAATGAGCCATTTATCTTTATTTTACAATGGTTGTTCTGCTTTAAAGTCTATTTATCAACGTTCAATCGAGCAAAAAATAATACAAAAAAAAAAGGGAAAACAATCAATTCTATTTCTTACCTTGCCCAGCTACTTGAATGTGATGAATTTTATACAGACGACAATATTCATTGTTGACATTATTTTATCGGAGACAAGAATGTACAACCATATTAGGAAAAACCTTGCTGATTCGGTCTGTGATGACTTACAGCGAGAGCTATGCCACCGGTTAATTAATTATGTTATTTATGTATTTTATTTGGCAAATTCAAGCATTGCGATTTATGGAACAGCTGCGGCTGCTCCAAAATGAGAGAATAGATTGCCCCTATAACAATTGTCATTTGTATAATAATGGATAGAACATATGGACGGTTACAACCTTGGAGATTCATAAGTGTGACTAATACTGCGCTAATTCCAGGATTTACTTTATGTACTGTACAGAGCAAACATCGCAAAGCTTACTACATAAGGAAGTACACTGTATCCAGTGCTGGGGCCTTAAACAGTCGGGTATTCTTCATTCTGGCTCCAAAATGATGAAAGATGGAGATTCTAACTATTTCAATATTATTTTTACTCATATAAATTAAAGTGGTTAAAAAAAAACCCTTGCATGTACTCTATGTGAATTGACCAGCCTTATGTGATACGCAGAGATAAAACAAATCCTCCTACATAAAGTGTACCTGTTTATCTGCAGCCCTCTCTTCTCTACATTAGATTACAGTACACATATCAAAGGATTTTTCACATCACCAGAAGGCAGGGGGGAGATCTGATTTCACACACACTGCACAGCTAGAGCACAGAGCTCCATATAATCACCAAACCTTCTCTCTTCTACAGCCTTCTAAAACACACAAATCAAAGTCTTTTACTCAGCTCCAGTATGCAGGGGCGGGGATCTGATGCCACACTCACACTCACACGGGGTCCAATTTGTAGCATATACAGTATCTCAAAAAAGTGAGTACACCCCTCACATTTTCGTAAATGTTTTATTATATCTTTTCATGTGGCAACACTGAAGAAATAACACTTTTCTACAATCTAAAGTAGTGAGTGTAAAGCTTGTATAATAGTGTAAATTTGCTGTTCCCTCGAAATAACTTAACATACAGCTACTATTGTCTAAACCACTGGCAACAAAAGTGAGTACACCCCTAAGTGAAAATGTCCAAATTGGGCCCAATTAACCATTTTCCCTCCCCAGTATCATGTTACTCATTAGTGTTACAAGGTCTCAGGTGTGAATGGAGAGCAGGTGTGTTAAATTTGGTGTTATCACTCTCACTCTCTCATACTGGTCACTGGAAGTTCAACATGACACCTCATGGCAAAGAACTCTCTGAGATTCTGAAAAAAAGAATTGTTGCTCTACATAAAGATGGCCTAGGTCAGGGGTGTCCAAACTTTTTTCAAAGAGGGCCAGATTTGATGAACTGAACATGCTCGAGGGCCGACCATTTTCCCTGACATTCTTTGAACCATTAAAATTCGGTCTAAGTGTGTTCGGCCGAGCACTAATACACTACCCAACAAGAATTCTCATGCCTTTGTGGCTGTGTGTGGTGAAGAGATGAACTCAAGTGTATTATTTGGATACACCGTATAACACGCACCTTCACTTTAAGAGGGAAGCTTCAGGAAAAAAAAAAAAAAATTTTAAATAAAGAACTGAAGCAAAATAAGGGTCAGTGCCCATCTGCAGACCCACAATTGCCAGGAACGCAACACCCACCATTGCCAGGAACGCAGCGCCCACCATTGCTAGAAATGCAGCGCCCACCATTGCCACGAATGCAGCCCCACCATTGCTAGAAATTCACTCACCATTGCCACGAATGCAGCCCCACCATTGCTAGGAATGCAGCGCCCACCATTGCTAGGAATGCAGCGCCCACCATTGCTAGGAATGCAGTGCCCACCATTGCTAGGAATGCAGTGCCCACCATTGCCAGGAATGCAGTGCCCACCATTGCCAGGAATGTACCCACCATTGCCAGGAATGCAGTGCCCACCATTGCCAGGAATGTACCCACCATTGCCAGGAATGCAGCCCCACCATTGCTAGAAATTCACTCACCATTGCCAGGAATGCAGCCCCACCATTGCCAGGAATGCAGCCCCACCATTGCACGGAATGCAGCCCAACCATTGCACGGAATGCAGCCCCACCATTGCACGGAATGCAGCCCCACCATTGCCCGGAATGCAGCCCCACCATTGCCCGGAATGCATCCCCACCATTGCCCGGAATGCAGCCCCACCATTGCCGGGAATGCAGCCCCACCATTGCCGGGAATGCAGCCCCACCATTGCCGGGAATGCAGCCCCACCATTGCCGGGAATGCACCCACTATTGCCGGGAATGCAGCCCCACCATTGCCGGGAATGCACCCACCATTGCCAGGAATGCAGCCCCACCATTGCCGGGAATGCACCCACCATTGCCGGGAATGCACCCACCATTTCCGGGAATGCAGCCCCACCATTGCCAGGAATGCACCCACTATTGCCAGGAATGCAGTCCCACCATTGCCGGGAATGCACCCACTATTGCCGGGAATGCAGCCACCATTGCAGCCACCATTGCCAGGAATGCAGCCACCATTGCCAGGAATGCAGCCACCATTGCCAGGAATTCACCCCCAATTGCTAGGAATGCAGCCACCATTGCCAGGAATTCACCCACCATTGCCAGGAATGCAGCCACCATTGCCAGGAATTCACTCACCATTGCCAGGAATGCAGCCCCACAATTGCAATTGCCAGGAATGCAGCCACCATTACCATCAGTGCAGCCATGGAGGGCAGGACGAGCGCCAAAGACATCCTACAGGAGAATTTCCTGTTTACACAACGGCCCCTTTAAGAGAAAGTCCCGCCTCCTCTGATGGACAGAACAGTCGTCCAATGGCAGAGATGGGACTTCCTATTACAGCTGCCATGTACACAGGAAATTCTCAGCCTGTGTGCACGGCACTCGTCCTGCCTCCTCCCTCCAAGGCAGCTGGACTATATATCTTTTGTGACCCCGGCGATGGGAGATCGCCGGGGGCCACAAAAGATGTATATGTTTAAATAACCAGGCGGGCCGTTCAAAACCGGACCGCGGGCCACGATTGGCCCGCGGGCCGGACTTTGGACATGCCTGCAGGTTATAAGAAGATTGCCAAGACCCTGAAACTGAGCTGCAGCACGGTGGCCAAGACCATACAGAGGTTTAACAGGTCAGGCTCCACTCAGAACAGGCCTCGCTATGGTCAACCAAAGAGGTTGAGCGCACTGGCTCAGCTTCATTTCCAAAGGTTGTCTTTGGGAAATAGAAGTATGAGTGCTGCCAGCATTGCTGAAGAGGTTGAAGGGGTGGGGGGGGTCAGACTGTCAGTGCTCAGACCGTACGCTGCACACTGCAACAAATTGGTCTGCATGGCTGTCATTCCAGAAGGAAGCCTCTTCTAAAGATGATGCACAAGAAAGCCTGCAAACAGTTTGCTGAAGACAAGCAGACTAAGGACATGGATTACTTGAACCATGGCTTGTGGTCTGATGTGACCAATATAAACGTATTTGGTTCAGATGGTGTCAAGTGTGTGTGGCAGCAACCAGGTGAGGAGTACAAAGACAAGTGTGTCTTGCCTACAGTCAAGCATGGTGGTGGGAGTGTCATGTTCTGGGACTGCGTGAGTGCTATCGGCAGTGGGGAGCTACAGTTCATTGAGAGATCCATGAATGCCAACATGTACTATGACAGAGCATGATCCCCTCCCTTCGGAGACTGGGCCACAGGACAGTATTCCATCATGATAACGACCCCAACACTCACCTCCAAGACGACCACTGCCTTGCTAAAGGAGCTGAGGGTATAGGTGATGGACTGGCAAGCATGTGTCCAGACCTAAACCCTATTGAGCATCTGTGGGGTATCCTCAAACGGAAGGTGGAGGAGTGCAAGGTCTATAACATCCACCAGCTCCGTGATGTTGTCATGGAGGAGTGGAAGAGGACTCCATTGGCAACCTATGAAGCTCTGTTGAGCTCCATGCCCAAGGGGGTTAAGACAGTGCTGGAAAATAATAGTGACCACAAAAAATATTGACACCTTGGGCCCAATTTGGATATTTTCACTTAGGGGTGTACTCACTTTTGTTGCCAGCGGTTTAGACATTAACGGCTGTGTGTTGAGTTATTTTGAGGGGACAGCAAATTTACACTGTTATACAAGCTGTACACTCACTACTTTACATTATAGCAAAGTGACATTTCTTCAGTGTTGTCACATGAAAAGATATAATAAAATATTTACAAAAATGTGAGGGGTGTACTCACTTTTGTGAGATACTGTATATGCTAATGTGCCCACAAGCTTATAATATATATGTGAAAAATGTTTGTTTTAAGAGATTTTGAGCTGACATTAATGCTGCAGTACCCCTCCCCCTTTGGAGAATTGGCCCTGCGGATGGACCTGTGACTGCTCTAAGCTTTAGAGCAGGAGTGCCCAACCAGTGGTCCACGGAGCCCTCTGATGTGGCCCGTGACCTTCTGCTCTGGGATAGAATAGAAAAGAATACTGTTATTAAAGGTCAGTTTATTACTAAAATAACAGTGTATATATGGGCATATCTTTTCTGCAGTGGTTACTGGGTTTCTTTCAAACTGATCCGCAGGTGCAGAGCAGTTCACCTGTGGGTCACCTGCACTGAGCCACAGACCCCCACCATTACCTGCAAGCCTGGTGAGCTTTCTGAAAATGCACCAAGCCCACAGAACACAATAGAAGTCCATCGCAAACTGCAGGAAAGCCAAAGATACACTGCGTTGCACACGTGGTGCGGGTAAACCGCAGCGCGTCACACGGTCAGTCCGACAGTCCGACCAATTGGACCCTTCATTCACCTCTAAGTAGTGGCAGACATGAACCGACTTGTGTTCTACCTCCAATATGATCCACTAAAAAGTATTGTGGGCTGCCTCCGTGTCCGCTCTGCATTTGCAGAGCGGACACGGACATGCCATCCACCCACTCCACTCATTGTGGCCCGCGAACAGTTACCAAGTCCCTTAAGTGGCCCTCGCTCTTCAAAAGGTTGGGCACCCCTGCTGTAGAGCCTCTATATGTAACATTCATATTATTTGTTTTATGGGGTTAATAAGCTGTTTGATTACTCTTTATATGTTTCAGTATGATTAGGAATGCATTCATGCTGGTATCACACCTCGGATCACTGCCTTGCCTGACTACTTCCCCTACTGTAAACATCTCTCCTCTATCCTATAGAAAAGTCTGAGGCATTTCAGTTTTTTCTGTTTTTCAGTTAGCAGGCAGACCCGAAAGTCATCCTCTGTCTGCTGCTTCTTTGCCTCTACCTATATAATATCCAAACCCCCTTTTTCTCTTCTATTTTTTTTGCCCTATGCCATAATCGAACACTAAAATGACCAGTGTAACTCTAACCTCCTACAATGTTAAGGCTGCTTTCACACTGGGGCGGGAGCAGCGTCGGCGGTAAAGCGCCGCTATTTTTAGCGGCGCTTTACCGTCGTTTTAGCGGCGGTGTGCGGGCGCTAGCGGGGTGGTTTTAACCCCCGCTAGCAGCCGAAAAGGGGTTAAACCCGCCCGCAAAGCGCCGCTGCAGCGGCGCTTTGCCGGCGGTATTGCCGCGGTGTCCCATTGATTTCAATGGGTACGAGCGGTATAGGAGCGGTGAATACACCGCTCCTTCACCGCTGCAAAGATGCGGCTAGCAGGACTTTTTTCACCGTCCTGCCAGCGCATCGCTCCAGTGTGAAAGCCCTCCGGCTTTTACACTGGAGTTAAAGGGGCCGGTTTTTTTCAGGCGTTACACAGGCGCTATTTTTAGTGCTGTAACGCCTGAATACCGCCCCAGTGTGAAAGCAGCCTAAGTGCTATATAGCCCAGAGAAACGCACTAGGCTTCTTGGCGAGTTGGGGAGACTTATATCTCATATTATTTTTCTCCAGAAGACACATTTTAGAAACTATAGAATTCCAAGATTAGGAAACTATAGGTTTCCATCAGTTTATCATAGTACGTCTCAGACCGGCCAGTCAAGAGGGGTATCAGTTCCCCTATACAAACAGATACCTTGGAAGGAATCAAAGATAATTACGGATGATGAGGGTTGCCTCCTTATCGTCAAGGGACTCCTGTTTAAGCAAAATGTTACTTTGATTAATTTATACTTACCGAATGAAGATTAAAGCCCTATACACACTATCAGATTTTCTGCAAATTTTTTCCTTCAGGTTTACCAAAACCATGTAGTGCAAGGGCCTGCCTGATTGCACCTCACTTAAGACATGCCTACATTTGGTGCATCAACACAAGGATGGTCTCCTGTTGGTGGGAGGGGACTTTAACATGGCGTGGATCCCATGCTTGATGTTTCTAAGGGTGCTTCCCATTTATCCAATGCGAAATTACGCAGACTAAAAGACTTCTCCAGGATCTGCAATTGGTGGATAGCTGGAAAACTCTTCATGTACAGGACAGGGATTACAACTTTTTCTCAGCCAAACATGGGACATACACCAGAATCGACTATATTTTTGTCTCACAGAAGTCCCTGTCATATTTACTTGAGGCCTCTATAGGCTTGTTCACTCTCTTATGCACCGACCAATCGTGTCATAGTCATAGAACTGGAAGAACCAGTGTCTCGTGATTGGTACTGAAAAAATGAACGAGACCCTCCTGAAAGATCTGGAAAAACGAGCAATGGGTAACCCAGGAATTAGACTCCTTTTTTGCAGCCAAAGAGACAGGAGAGGTTACTCCATTTTGCCTGTGGGAAACACATAAGTGTGTTATCAGAGGTATCCTTATATCATTAGGGGCCCATAGGAAATCACTTTTAACTGCGCAGTTAGATTCATTACTCAGGGTCTTTCGGGTATTGGAATTGGCCCATAAGAAATCTCAAACATGGCAGACAGAGGAAAAACTCTCATGTTTACATGATCATTTAAACTCATTACTCATGGACAAAGCAAAAGCGAAATTAACTCGTTGTAGGCGAGCATTCTATGAGTTTGGAAACAAACCGAGTAGGATGCTAGCTAATGCTCTCAGAGATGCCAGGGCACCCAACTGTATAGCCCGTATTAAAACTTGAGGGGATGCCTTAGTTAATACAACCAGGACCATCTTTAAGGCAGGGCAAAAGGGGCAGCTGCCATGGGCCCTGTCATTGTTGTGGGGCCCAAAGCAGCTGCCTCATACTTGCCAACTATCCCAGTTTACATTCCCTTGTCCCTTGAGTTTTAGTCCTGTGCTGCTACTAATGCTGCCCAGCTCTGCCCTATTGTTGTGTACAGATGACTCACCTGCAGACCTGTGTTTACATGTAAATACTGGCATTCATATGTAAATTGCAGTCACATGCATATGTAAATAGCTGAGGCCAACTGCATTGATATGTAAATAAAGGCAGCATTCATAGGTATATCATGCCCCCCTGCAGTGAGGACAAGTTGTGCTGTAACCTATAGCAACCAGTGAGCAGTATTACTGTACAGCAATCTATAGCAGTCAATCAACAAGCAGAAATGTGCTGTACCCTCTAGCAACTAATCAGTGAGCCTTAAGGAGTGCTGTAACCTCTAGCAACCAGTCAGTAAGCAGTAATGATATGCTGTAACCTCTGGAAACCAATCGCAATCGCTGCCTGATCTGATACAGTAAACTGATTTTAAGTCTAGCTGCTATTTATTGTATGTCTCAGAGAAGGTGGAGAGCGAAATTGCATGGGGGGAGGGGGGCCCTAAGAAAAATTTTGCCCAGGGCCCAATCAATATTAAAGACAGCCCTGAATACAACTAAATAAAAGCCGTGCTAAGGTGCTCCAATAATAAATAAAAAACTATAGCAGCTGTGCAAAGGTGCTATAACCTTAATCAGTGAAAGAAAAAGAAAAACACTGCTTGCAGAATGTAATAATATAAACAATTCAATGATATAGTGACTGATAAACATTTAAATCGGTATATAAGTGTGCTATACAAATCAATATGCAAGCAAAAATACAGTATATATTATAATATAAGCAAATCTATACAAATAATTAAAGTGCTTGGTGCTCATATGATGGAATAAAGTACAACAATGCTACAAACTTGAAAAATGTGTGAGGTGCCAACACTCCCCTTTCCGTGACCCCACTCACCAGAAACAATGGACCCTCAGCTTTACTGTTTAGGGGTCAAATTGACTGTGATCTATTGATCTGGGGTATGTAGGATGATTGCTCAAAGGCTTCTTCAGAGGGGTTGCTTTATGACTGAAAGGATACACCACACTCCATACCCCAGATTAATAGATAAAAGACAATTTGACCCCTAGACTGTAAAGCTGAGGGTCCATTGTTTCTGGTGAGTGGGGTCACCGAAGGGGGAGTGTTGGCACCTCACACATTTTTCAAGTTTGGATGCCCTAGTTAGCTCTTTGCAGGTGATTGCACAGGCCTTTAGGGACTATATGCCAACCTATACCAGTTAGACAGTCAACTTTCTTCCCCGGCATCACACATCAGACCGGAGACTGCTCGGGAATACCTTCAAGCGTCAGGAATGCCCAGACTGACTGACAAGATAGCCAAGAAATTGGATGCCCCACTTACAGTGGACAAGTTTCTAGGAGCCCTTAAATCACTGAAACCTGGTAAAGTTCCTGGCCCTGATGGGTATACCCTGTTTTATTATAAGACCTACTCTGATATATTGAGTTTTATTGACAAAGATTTATAGTGGGTTTTAATTCTTTACGGGACGAGCAGGCAATACTGGCAGACATACTCCTAACTCCTATAACTGTAATCCCCAAAGAGGGGAAAGATCCATCCCTGTGCCCTAGTTATTGCCCAGTTTATCTACTTAATGTGGATCTCAACATTTTCTCAACTTTTTCTTAGCTACCAGACTATTGAGCCATATCACCTCTTTAGTGCACCCCAATGAAGCAGGCTTCACCCCTGATAGAGAAGGCAGAGGCAATACGCAATGGGTTCTGAGTGCCATTCACTTCTCCCAAATTTATCATAAACCTTTAGTGATGATATCCGCCGACGCGGAGAAAGCATTCGACAGGGTTGAGTGGACATTTTTTAAAGCCACGTTACAACATATAGGTTTAGGGACTGGGGTGCAAAGCTGGCTTACATGTTTATACTCTGCCCCATCTGCTCGGGTCAAGATTAATGACATAATGTCAGATGCCTTCCCCTGATGCAATGGGACGTACCAGGGTTGTCCACTATTGCCCATCAGTTTTATGCTCACGTTAGAACCTTTCTTAAGAACTATCCGCACCCATCTAGATATCAGGGGCATTTCAACGAAAGGAGGGCAACAGAAACTTGCTACTTATGCAGATGATTTGATATTTTTCATAACCTTCCCACTCACGCCCCTCCCATCCCTTTTGTCAAAATTATGCACATACGGAGTGCTTTCCAATTTTAAGGTGAACTATAGTAAATCTGAGGCGATGGGAGTGGAGCTGAATACGTCCCTTCCACATCAGATAGCTACCCAATTTAAACTCTGACAAGGGTGGCTGATTGATGTGTGTATCAAAATAAGAAGCCATAGGTCCATGCCCTTGGATGGTCTTCCATGGCTTACAGATGTGGATATTCCACGAAAGGTGAAGGTGCACCCAACTGTGGGAGCCATGTTAGGGATTACGAAAAAGATCTTTAAAACTACCACTATTTTGCCATATCTGAGCAGTCTAACTCCAATTCTGGGTACACTGGGTTTTCGGTCAAACAGTTCCTTTACTTTGTTGCCTTACTACAGCAAGGTTCTAGTAGGCTCTTACATTTTTCAATAGATAATCGGTTGATAACAAGCAGAGAGGTGGAGCACAGCTTCTCATTAGACCTGGATTTTCTTTAATGGGCACAGCTTAGTACATTCCTCCGGTCGTTGCCAATGACACTTACTGTAGTACGTGCACCTTCTGTGTTTGAACTATGATTAAAGGGGGAACCGTTGAGACACTCGCTGTCACATTTCTATGCTTCGTTGATTTGGCTGGAAACACCACAAGAGCTCGCTTTCCTACAATTGTGGAAAATGAATCTGGGGGTCATATTTTCTCAGGCTCAGAAGGACAGGGTCTTACTATTCGCTCACAGGGCATCATTGGCGAGTAGGGATCAAGAAGGAGTGTATAAAATCCTTACTAGATGGTACAGAACACCGGCAGTACTGCATCGGATGTTCCCACAGGTTTCAAATGTTGGCAATGTCTGGAGTCTTAGGGCACCTTGTTACACATATTTTGGAAATGTCCAAGACTGAAAGAGTTTTGGACAATGGTTGCCGAATCAGTTAAAACAATTACAGGTGTGTCTCTTGGGGAAAACCCTGCAGTTTTCTTATTACATGATACCCCGCTATCTATTAAAAAATACAAAAACGTACTCCTAAAACATTTCCTTACGGCAGCAAGGGTGTTTATACTGGCGTTATGGAAGAGTATCACCCCTCCAACTAGATCACACTGGCTTACAAGGGTAACAGAAATCCAACAAATGAAAAACCTCACTATGACGCTGAAAGAGCAAGATGAGAGATATTGGAAAAGTCTGGACTCCTTATTTAATTTATAAGAAACAGATGGATCAGACCTCTCTAGCCTCCAAGTAGTAATTGGACCACTAATATACCCCGTAGAGCTTAGCTAATAGGGAATAGAGGGGCGAATAGGTGATTGTGTCTGGGGTGAATACAATTTTTCACCCCTTCTTCAAACGCTCAAATCAGACCTCCTACATTGGGATAAAGAGACTTTTACCTGGTTTGGCCGCTCGAGTATTTTAAAGATGAATGTAATGCCAAGATTAATTTAACTTTTTCAAATGCTCCCTCTACCTAGGACTTCCAAAATATCAAATTGGCTAGCTGCAAAGGATCGAGTTACATTTAAGACCCTCTGCCTCACTCACAAATGTGCACAAGGAAAAGCCCTGCAATACCTCTGTGACAAAATAAAGCACTACACCCCAGGTCGCACTTTCCGGTAACTCAACTAACCAAAACCTCCTCCACATCCCCAAGACCCGTTACAAATTAAAAGGTGAACGAAGGTTTGCAGTACAAGGACCATGGGTATGGGATGATCTACCCGAGGACATCCGCTCAGAGGAAAACTATTTGGCTTTCAGGAAGAAGCTCAAGACCCATCTCTTCTGAAAACCCAGATGGACACTGGCAGCAAAAGCACCCTGAGGCAATTTAGTTCGCATATGTATCACTATATATCACAGTTATTCGTTCATTCATTCATTATTAAACTCCCAAGAAGTTACGGTACTTGAATGAGTTGAGCAGGAGGTTTACACTTTTTGTTTGGGCGGGTAAAATGCAGTGATTACGTAGATCCATTTTGACACTGCCTAAAATATGAGTGGGTATAGGATTTCCCAACCCTGTGAAGTATTATGAAGCTTTCAATTTAACCAGAATAATGGAATGGTGTGTGCAATCAGAACCCAAACTATGGGTTGATCTAGAACAAGCGAGCATGGATTCAGCCCAGGTGGGATTGCCCTGGTCGCCTTTACAGGGCTGTCACACAACGGTTACTTTACATCCTACTGTTGGAGCAACTTTACAGGTAGCGAAAACACCTTTTTAGGACCATGCCTATTTTTTCTCCTGAACTGAGTCCTCTCACAATGATATTGGGATCATATGTGTTTTCACCGGGCCTAACAGACCCAAAATTTCACATACCTCGGCAAAAAAACGTTTTCCAGTGCATTCATTCCGCAGTAAACAATAGGCTTCTGTCTAGTAGTGAAGTCGAAACCCGATTTCAATGAGCTTGACTTTCTACCGACGGACACAACTAAATGCTCACATTTTTGTCACTGCCAGCAGAGCACCAAACTCTACATCAGCTAACACCACTTGAGCAGATTTGTGTAGAGGACGACCAGCTTCCTCATTCATTATCACATTTTTACACTCTTCTCACGAACCAGGTAGAGATGTCAGACTTAACCTTTCTACAACAATGGGAAACTGACCTCCAAATTACTTTTTTCAGCCTCAGAAAGACAAGATAAGACTTTTTGCTCACAAAGCGTCCTTGGCTAGCAGATACCAGGAGGGAGGGTATAAGCTCCTTACATGGTGGTATAGAACTCCAGCCAAATTGCATAGAATGTGCTTGCAGGTCCCGAATACTTTTTGGCGCTGTGACGAGTCTGTGCGGAGCCTTCTACGCGTTTTCTGGGAATGCACAAAATTTAAAAATGTTTGTACCGATGTAGAATCCACTATTAAAATGTTGACCAGAGTTTCAATTGAGAGGAATCTGGAGCCCTATCTATTAAATGACACCCCAATGTCATCCAATAAATTTAAGAACTCATTGCTGAGATATCTGCTTATAGTGGCTAGAGCCTGTATTCCGGCATTGTGGAAAAGTATGTGTTTCCCTACAATTTCACATTGGAAGACGACAATTGTAGATATTCAAGTTATGGAGAATTCAACCATGACTTTGAAGGACCAAGGTGATAAATATTGGAAGATCTGGACTCCCTATTTCTATTAAAGAGATCAGACACTACTGGCACCATAGACAGTGGAGCACCCGGTGGAGTGAACGAGTCAAAGAAGCTTCACTGCCCTGTCTTCCCCGCCCTCCCCTTCGCCACTCCCCCTGTTATATTTCCTTTCTCTCTACCCCACTTTCTTTTATCTATTTCTGTACTTCTTTCTTAATGAGATCGGTCCTTTCAGCCGCTATCATACTGTGATACTCTCCAAAATTTCTAAAACTTTGTTCAGGGAATGTTCAAGCATCCGGACTTACGATTGGGGGCTCAAGGCTGATTTTGTTGGCTTTTGAATGTGTGCCAGTTGCTATGCTGTGTATAGAATACTAGTGATGTCGGGATGTATCTTGAGCTATTTTTTGTACCTTAATATTCTTTTTTATAATCGTTTTTGTATAATTCCTTGACCTTTAAATAAAGAATAAAAAAAAAAAAACATCCCCATTTTGAAGGCTTATATGGAAGTAATTGACCATAAAAGAGTATGGGGGCCCGGATAATGCCCCTGGGGACATGTATCAATGCACATTTTTTTTTATAAAAAAGATCATTTTTACAGCTGTGATTTTAATATTGCTTAAAGTGAAACAATAAAATTCCTTGAAATATAGTGCCGGGGGGGGGGGGGGGGGGGTTCCTAGTAGTCTGCCTATAAAATTGAGCATCTGTACCATGTATAGAACATTCTGCAGCAAAACTGACATTACAATTTAAAAAAAAAAACAGCAAGGGGGTTCCCCCAATCCATAACAGGCCATTTGGGTCTGGTATGGATTGTAAGGGGAACCCCGTTCCAAAATGTTAAAAAAAAACAGCTTGGGGTCCCCCCCAAAATCCATACCAGACCCTTATCTGAGCATGCAGCCTGGCAGGTCAGGAAAGGCCACATGCCCTCAACATGGGGGAGGGGGCTTTGGGGCAGGGGCTCTGCTTGAGTACTCCTGAGTACTTAAGAGCCATCAGCTCTGATGCCAGCAAGAATTATGGATGAGTGGGCATTCCTAGGCAGGCTGCATTTGCATGTAGAATTGCCCTAGGTAACAGATGTTGAGACACCCTGCTTGAAAGAAACAAAACCCAATGAATGAAAGGGGTGGACCAGGGACAGTAAAACTGGAGAAGAAAAAGCTAGATGATGCTGAAGGTCCTCCAGCCAGGAAATGAGCTGGGCTCTATCTGACTTATGCAACTTCTAATGTACATTGTGAGAAGCTCAGTGAAGTGAAATCAGAGTAAGCAATTTCAGTACGATGAAAAGGTTGGATTTCAGTTTTAAATCAAGTCACCTATCTCTGGAAGGAAGATTGGCAGTACAAATGTGGAATCCAGTATTAGGTGGAGGACAATTAAATTCTGAACTGAACATGATACATAATGAAGCAACTCGACTACTCTGAAGTTTCCTTGCCAACCATCTCCCTTTTGCCTCTTGTGCTTTGTAACTGAATCCGAATTTCCCTGATTGAAGTCAATGACACATAATTCTGACAGTGAATGTGAGAAGAGAGGAGATCAAAGATCGGCAGGAAAAACTCAGCACGCCAGATCTTCACATAGGTGCTGCTGATGGACGGAGGAATAATTCTGCATGAGAGTACCGCTAATTATCCTCTACACTACATTTGTATACCAGTTCTGAAGGAA
The DNA here is from genome assembly GCF_037356315.1 of Lithobates pipiens. NCBI lineage: Eukaryota > Metazoa > Chordata > Amphibia > Anura > Ranidae > Lithobates > Lithobates pipiens. The sequence goes on along the minus strand of NW_027507903.1, from coordinate 501,006,290 downwards.
GTTTCAGCATAGGATGTCGATCCACTAAACAGGACGATGCAATCCTACAGAAAAGCTGGAAAAAAGTTCTCCTAGATGTAAACCCAATCAGGAAAATGTCATATAATTATAAAGTAAAGAAGCCAGAAATGTTTTATATATTAGTTTTGCATAGACTAGGGAAGGAGTGAAACTCTTGCCAGGATATTGTTTATTGCTGTTGCCTGTGTGTGATTGAGGAAATTTCCCTTTATTTCCTATCCTATAATGCAAAATGAAGAAAATCCCCTCGATTCTGGTGCAATTCCATGTGCGTTTCCCACACCATGTTTAAAATGCACTGACTTTTTTATCTGCTGTGGGTGCCAATACATTGATAACAGCATGCCAAACGCAGATTGTAAATGCATGCTATTTGGTGTGGTGCACTTTCAATAGCAGTGCATCCACTACTTTTTATTTTTGTGATCCGTTGTGATTTTAGCCAAATGAATGGGCTGAATATCTCACTGCAGGGGAATGTATAGGAATCGCGCTGGAATTCTGGTGTGAACCGGTCTTTATTTGTCCCTCGTACAGATGTCCCATTAGAGGATTTCCTCTTACATCTCCCAGTAGTGACACAGCCAGCAATAAAAACTTCACAGAGGATCTAAACTAAAAAAAAAAAAGAAAGTTTGTCTTAGGATGCATTTTAACATTATACTGTACATAATATGTTTATTATTTAACCAGTTCAATACTGGGCACTTTTACCCCCTTCCTGCCCAGGGCAATTTTAAGCTTTCAGCTCTGTCGCACTTTGAATGACAATTGCGTGGTCATTCAACATTGTACCCATAAGAAAACTGTAATTATTTTTTTTTTCACACAAATAGAGCTTTCTTTTGGTGGTATTTAATCACCACTTTTTTTTTTTTTGGTAAATAAACAAAAAAAGACCGAACATTTAGAAAAAATAAATCCAGAGTTTTTTCTTGTTTCTGTTATAAAATATTGCAAATAAATAATCGTTCTTACTTTTAGGTCAAAATGCATTCTACTACATTTTCTTGGTGAAAATAACCCAAATCAGTGTATATTATTTAGTCTGTAGGAAAGTTATAGAGTCCATAAACTATAGTACCGGTATATATCTGAAAATCGATTGAATCTAATGTACTGATCTCATACCTTGAGGCCCGAAAATACAAGAACAGTACAAATATCCCCCAAATGACCCCTTTTTGAAAAGTAGGCAGTCCAAGGTATTTAGTAAGAGGCATGCCAAGTATTTTGAAGTTGTCATTTTTGGTCACAATTGCTTGGAAAAAGAAGAAATAAAAAAAAGTAATTTTTTTTTTTTTACATACTGTCACTAAAGTAACATAAAAAAAACAGGCTTAGCAGTGACCAGGGACACTGACTGGTGACAGTATGTAAAAAAAAAAAAAAAAACTACAAATTTTTTCAACTTCTTTTCTTTTCTTTTTTATTACATTGTTTTAATTTTTTTTAACACACTGTAACCAGACAAATATGGTGTCACCGATGTAACACTGTATACTACTTTGGGGAAGTGATCACAATTTTTTTTTCTTTTTTTACACATTATGATGGCGAATACCAAAGAATTTCATTGCTATAAGCATTGGTATAAGCAACCACTTTTACTGACTGAAACTGATTCATTCAGTGTCTTTTGTTGTAACTAGCTGTGATTGGCCAAAGGTAATCACATGGTACAGAAGAGTTGTGATTGGCCCTGTATGTACCATATGACCACTGTGACCAATCACAGCTGGCAACACAATTGTATACAATGGATGGCATGAAAATAAGCCATCCATCCATTGTTTACAATTGTCAGGTAATCTACATGTGACATGGATGCAGAAAGCGCCATGGCATTAAGTTGGGGGTTACATGTCCTTTATTTTTATTTTTTTTCATTCGTTTACTACCGCTTAAAAGCAAAACCTTTTTTTCATCTTGTATAGTGCAAAGGAGGGTTATAACCCCTGTCAAGATATTATTTTTCTTTTGGGCTGTCTATGTTCCATTGGAGAGATTTCCCTTATTTCCCTGTCCTTTAGCCCCTATAGCCACAACAGGAAGGGAGAGGAAATCCTACTGAAGTGAGGGAATCTCTGGTTGTTACCTGTGCCCCCAATGGAGGATTTCCCCTCTATTCCTCTTCTAGTGACAATACAAAATGCGGGATTTTCTTTTTCACTTTCTCCCTCGGTCATAGCAGTACACAGGAGAAGTGTAGAGAATGCATCTCTCTAATGGGGACACAGTCAGCAATATAAACCTGACAAGTGTTCTAATCCCTTTCCCCCATATCCAACCAAAAGTTGTCGAACTTCAAAACAAAAAGATAAAAATGTATAGTTCACCAAAATATAAAGTAACACAACCAGATTATGCTGCAATATTCACCTTCAATCCAGAGATTTTCCCTGTAGTACTTTTTTCTGCCATTAGATGCCTTCAACCGGATGTCCAGCATCGTGCATACCACTTCCTCTGAGCCCAGGTTGCCCTGAACTCAGCCCAGCCTGTGACTGGGCAGGGATGGGAGGGACAGCACAGTGACAAGCTTACCTCCCTGTTAATCTGCTCTCTCCTCCTATGAAAAGCCTTTAAAAAAATGTCTAACCCTTCCCCATATTGAAAATAACTTGTATTGCTTTCTGCATCCTATTAGAGAGATTCTCCTCACGTCCTGTCTCTTTGATGCATCATTAAAGTGTTAATAAACCCAGGACCCTGCATTCACTATATCTGGTCTCCCACAGAACATGGAAATTCAATTATTTTAGAAAATATAAACTGCTAAATACCTTTTCTCATCAGCAGTATATAGCAGTCTTATGACTTCTATCAGTGTCTGGCTAAAGCTTGCTCTTACTACCCTATAACACTTGTAGGAGGAGTTTTCATTATCCTCTAACTGTCCTTTGAGATTGCAGGACCCCTGTCCTCTGTCTGGACAGTGCTGATTGGCCCTGTGCTGGTCACATGCATGCTCCCAATAAAAAAAAAATAACTCTAGCAATACACACCAAACTGAGCTTGTGCAGCCTGTCCCAATGCCCTGTTCTATCAGGAGATGGATTGGGGACTGTAGAAGAAGGGGAGGATCACAGAAGACAGGATCAAACAGCCATTATACACAATGCAGAGGATTAACCCCTTAGGTTCCACAGTGAGTATAACAAGCATGCTTTCCTGCATATACAGACAGATTTTACTGTTGTGGCTTTGGTAGCACTTTAAGTGAGAAACAGACAGATGTGCCCTGACAGAAAACACTCCTAAACTATAAATGGTCCCAGCTGAGATTATAAAAAAGAATCCAAAAAATACAGAAATTATATTCACTAAAAAATTTTAAATGCAGCTTTAGTAATTACTCGACTTTTCCTGGACAGCCGCCTTCTAGCATCTGCTATTTAGCAACACATAGTTTGAGAGGGGGGGGGGAGGTAGCAATCTAAGTCAATCGGGTTCTTCTTCAGCACTGACAGGTGGAGAGGGCAGAGTGAGCAGCAGGACCACTCATTAGTGTGCTGCTGCTCCTTCCTTGTCCAATTAGCAGGCTGGTACAGTGGAGGTCCAGGGCCTGGCTGTGCTGTCTGTCAGGGATGCGTGTATTACAAAACCGGCTGCACAGAAATTGGGCACTCAAAAGGTAACTCTTTAATTCTGATTTCGATTTTTATCTGGCAGGGTCACTTTAAGCATTCCAGTTAGTCATGACATTGCATTTATAGATTGGATAATTTATACAGTGAAGGTACACATGGACACACAGTGAACTTCACAAGGTCTTTTTTTCTCCTCCCTAGACAAATGATTATTCAGGACACAGGACAGTAATACGAACAACCTAATTTAATTGCTGCATAAATCTATTGGAGAATGAATAATGCAGGGTGGATTATATTATGCTTCATTCATTGAAGAGGTACATGTTAGGCAGAGCTATAAGGACCAAGCCTTGTATGAAAGTAACAGCCATGTGCATCCTGGAGTACTCATCCAGGCCAAGACTATGGAAAGACCCATTAAGAGATGATATCTAAATGTTGCTGTTTTCTCATCTCATTCTTTTAGCTATTCGTTTCCATGAATATCTTATTGCTTCTCATTATCAAATTCATTTTCTACTTCCAGATAGATACAGCTGAACGCTGGGCACAAAAAGTTCCATTTAAATGTAGCACTAACCCTCGAAGGAGCTGCTGGCTTGATTGGGCTTACCATTACCTTATTCTCCTCGATTTGTGTCTAGGGGTTTCCCGTGGTAGATGGCCCAGTAACTTTAGAGACTGACGACAGATCCGCATAAAGGGATTTTTATTTGCAAAAATGTAGACAATGAACAGTCTCTTAAAATAGGATCAGAGGGTTAGGAAGGAAGTTCAGGTACTCTTATGCCACGTACACACAATCGAATTGTAAGTCCGCCGGACTGCATTACGCCGGACAATTCGATCGTGTGTGGGCTCCAGCTGACTTTTTCATTGTAAAGTCCGGCGGACTTAGAAACTAGTTTTGACTCAAAATTTGTCTGCCGGACTTGGCTTTCAGCGGACAATCTGTTCTTCAGTGTGCTAGTCCGGCGGACTAAGAATGGCGCAATCTCAGAACCAAGTACGAGAAGGAAGCTATTGGCTACTGGCTATTGAACTTCCCTTTTTCTAGTCCCGTTGTACGCGTTGTACGTCACCGCGTTAGAAATCGCCGGACTTTCGGAGTGTCCGTGTGTCGCCAAGTCAGTTCATTAGAAAGTCCGGTGGATTGTTTGCCGTATTGTTTGCCAGACTATGTCTGCCGGACAATTCGATCATGTGTACATTAGTGTCAAAGTCAATAATGAAGATCTTTCTTACTTTGACTAAATCAAGAGAATAGCCATTCACAACTGAATGTTCACTCAAGTTGTATAGTCCCTCTCTCACAAGGCCTAGCAGCCAACAAGGTGCTTTACTCAGGAACAAGTCTCTGTCACAGACGGTGTTGTAGAACATTCAGGAATATGTCTCTGCCACAGACGGTGTTGTAGAATATTCCGGAAACTAAGACTTGTAGAACACTCATGTGATACCTGGATCTTTCAGCCAGCTTGGTGATACCCACGAGACAGGATTCACTTACAGTAGGTACTTCAGCCCCTCCAGGCTCTTACTAAGAAGCCAACCAGTACGTGGTCACCAGTCACCCTGCACAAGGAGAGAGAGCAGCAGTGACCGGTCTTTATCACAGGAAACTCCCGCACAGAGGGAAAGTTTCACACTGGTTATATTATATTTCAGCTTTGAAGTAGACATAATACCTTACCTGGATGGCATTTATTTTTAGGCTCCATTCACATTAGTGCGTCTTCAAAGTCACACGATTTCCAGTGATCTGAATTTGATCCGACTTTACATTTTCTGGACCGAAATCACATCAAAAATCACACCAAAGTAATTCAGGCACCTTATCAAAATTGCTGCGACTTAAAGTCGCACCAATTTGAATGAGTGCCATTAAAAGGAATGGGCTGTGACTTGTCATGTGACTTTGATGTCTAAACTCACATGACAAGTGGAACAAGTGTGAATGGAGCATTAAAGGGAGAGATTTACTAAAACTGGAGCACTCAGAATCTGGTGCAGCTGTGTGTGGTAGCCAATCAGCTTCTAACTTCCGCTTGTTCTATTAGGCTGGGTTCACACCGCTGCGGGGGGAGAACCGGATGTGATTCGCACAGCAAATCACATCCGATCTCCGTAGCACTGCGAGTTCAGCCATACAGATAGTATGGCTGAACTCGCAGCTGTCCCGCAGCAAACTCGCACAGGACCCTTTTTTGGGTCCGCAACGGAATCGGATCGCATGGGGGTTCACACCATGCGATCCGATTCCTGTGCGAGTCGGCAGATCGCACTGCGATATGCCGACGGATCTGGGGGTGTCATTAACATAACATTGACACCCCCAGCCGTCCGCATAGGGCAGTGTGAACTGCCGGCGGGAGGTGAGCGATGCGGGAAAACGCCGCGGATTCGCGGCGTTCCCGCATCGCAATAGTGTGAACCTAGCCTTAAAGTGATACGAAAGTCTTGTTTTTTTTGTTTAAAAATAACAAACATATCATACTTAACTGCTTTCTGAAATGGTTTTGCACAGAGCAGCCCAGATCCTCCTCTTCTCGGGTCCCTTGCTAGCACTCCTGTCCCCTCCCCTCCTGCCCCCACGGCAAGCAGCTTGCTATGGGGGCACCGAAGCCAAGCCCCTGTTCTGTGTCCATTCAGACATGGAGCTGCTGCTCGGCCCGCCCCCTTCTCTCCTCGTTGGCTCTTTGATTTTGATTGACAGCAGCATGTGCCAATGGCACCCATGGCTGTGTCTCAGCTAATCAGGAGGGAGAGTGCCTGACAACCGAGACTCTCGTGCAACATCCCTGAATCCAGATGGATCCAGATGGGGCTCAGGTAAGCATTAGGGGGGCTGAGGAGGGTTGCTACACACAGAAGTTTTTTTTTATCTTAATGCATTGAATGCATTAAGAAAGAAAAACCTTCGGACTTTACAACTACTTTAAGCTTTGGCAATAAAACCTGGAAGCTGATTGATTTCTATGCGTAGCTGCATCAGATTTTGCAGTTTGAATAACTAACCCCCTGTGTATCATAAACAATTATAATTTTTTTAAATCATAAAACACTGCCCTCCTTTATTATATCTATTTTTGCATCTCAGTGATGCTGATTTCCTCCAGTCTCTTTCAGCCACTTCCTGTCTACAAGCACTGGCTCCAGTCTCAGCTGAACCTCTTTCTGGATGGGCTCCCTTAAAGTGACAGTTGTACCCAAGCAATATGTGTTAGCATGGACACTTGTCTCCATTAGGGCTGTATGTGACAGGGTGACAACCTTGGAACACAGTTGGGAGACTGTTGTCACCCCATGACAGGGTCTTATTCATATAGATCTGTAAAGTTACAAAGAGGTCCTCGTTAATGGAGATGTTTTAGATTTTTTAGCAGCTTTCCTCTTATGAAATCATTGCAGTTATGGGAATCAGCTAATTATACCGCTTCTTGGGGAGCACTGACTTGCTGCAGAACCAGATCCATTTCTTGTTTGGATAATCCTCAATTAACATGTAATGTGTATATGATGTTATTTGGAAGGACCACACAGCTTTCTGCAGACACATTAAAAGTTTCCAGATACACTGTAACAATTTGGAGAAATAAACATATGCATCATGGTAACAACATTGTCCAGGGCACAGTGCACAAGAGGCTTAAAGGGCATGTTGACACATTTTATGTTTTCAACCGCTAAAATATTTTTCAAGACATCCATTTTTTTTTTCCCATGTCTTAAAGTGTAACGCCAGGTTTGTTGAAAAAATAAGTCAGATCTTGTCCAGATTACATATACACTATATTATCAAAAGAATTGGGCTGCCTGCCTTTACATGCACATTAAGGCCCCTTTCACACTGGGGCGGTTTTCAGGCACTACAGCGCTAAAAATAGCGCCTGTGTAGCGCCTGAAAAAAAAGGCCCCTTTCACTCCAGTGTGAAAGCCGAAGGGCTTTCACACTAGAGCGGTCCACTAACAGGACGATGAAAAAAGTCCTGCTAGCCGCATCTTTGCAGCGGTGAAAGGAGCGGTGTATTCACCGCTCCTAAACTGCTCCTACCCATTGAAATCAATGGGACAGCGCGGCTATACCGATGCTAAAACGACGGTAAAGTGGCGCTAAAGATTTTAAAGAAAGCTCTATTTGTGGGGGTAAAAAGGGCATACATTTTGTTTGGGTACATTGCTGCACCAACGTGCAAATGTCAGTTAAAGCAATGTAGTGCAGTATTGAAAAAACTGGCCTGGTCAGGAAGGGAGTAAATCCTTCAGGGGCTGAAGTGGTTAATGGCATCCCAGTCTTAGTTTGTAGGGTTCAATATGGATTTGGCCCACCATCTGCAGCTATAACAGCTTCAATTCTTCTGAGAAGGCCTTCCACAAGGTTTTTAGAGTTCATGTGCGTGTAAAGGTAGACGTCCCAATACTTTTGGCAATATAGTGTATATACTGGACATTCAATACTGCTTTGGTTACAAGGCAGTTTTTTTAGAGAATCAGAACAAAATCTGAATCTCAGAACAGATTCAGAATAAACCTAAAGTGAACCTCCACCCCTCCACTGCCACATTTGGCACCTTTTGGGGGAAGGGGGAGTGGGTACTTGGTTTTGACAGGTACCCGCTCCCTCTTCCTGATCAGTTCACCGTGGTGATCTGAACTGGAAGTTTGGTCCCCTCCTCCATCACTCGCGGCCAGCCCATTCACAAAGTGCAGCGCACTTCACGCATGTACAGTAGAAAACCGGCTGTGAAGCCACAAGGATTTCTTTACTCTAGATGACGCCAGCAGCACCCGAGGGAAAAAAACAGCTCGGGTGAGGACACCGCTGGATTCCTGGACAGGTAAGTGCCCTAATATTAAAAGTCAGCAGCTATAGTATTTGTAGCTGCTGACTTTTCCGAAGGAGCCTGGAGTTCCTCTTTAAAGGAGAAGACCAGTAAAAAAAAAAAATCGAATTAAAATATAACTCATTTAAAAATAGAAGCTTTTGCTTCAACACTCAGTGAATATATTTTCTGCATTACTTCTTCTCCGCCACTAGATGTCCCCAGTTTTCGAGGCTGAATGCAAGCCAGCATCATTCAATCTACTTTCTCTGAACTCAGGTTGTCATGGGCCCACCCCCCAAGCTGTGATTGCACAGTGATGGAGAAGCAGCACTTTACTGAGCTAATTAATCTGTCACTCTGCTCTCTCCTCCTATCATCATGCTCCTTTGTACTACATGAACTAATCGGCTCCTTGTTTTGCTTCTTCCTTTCGCACTCCAGCCCTGCTGTACAGGGAATGCAAGAGTCTGATCCCAGATCACATTCAGATGCCTACACTGCTTATATTTAGAAAAATACTGTTAACAATGAAAAAATAAATACAGAGCTGCATTCATTTTTTATTTTTTTTTTAGCTACCTAGAGTTCAGCTTTAATAAACAAGAATCAGCCGTAGAGTTGTTCACCCTCCTAAATCTTTTAATAAGTGCCCCCAGATTTGTAGAAATCATTAAATCTATAACCTTGAGGTTTTCTACAAGACACAGATGTGGGTCATCAGTCGGAGCAGGCCGTGGTTGTTTTAAATTAAATCCATTGATTTATTCATTAATTTCAGGTGTACCAAGGAAATTCATTTCTATTGTTTTGTGCAGGGATCGGAAGCTTTATATAATAAGTAACGGTACAAACTGATTTTATGGCAATGAGAAGTGTCACTTTATTTCGGTCTTGTCTGGTATAATATTTTATTAATCCATTATTTGCACTCTAAGCTCATTGGAAGCAAAAGATGCGCAGACAAGGGCGGCTCAGTTGGGGGCGCTGTTTCTTCTGCTGGATTTTACATTAATGATAAATGTTTATAAAATTTATAAAAAATTATATAAGCCATTATAAAAAAAAATTCTTTAGGCAGCAATAGAAATTGATACTCTAAATCCAGTCAATTAAAAAAAAAACATTTAAACAGTCCAAATGTGTCCTGGAATCACAAGTCTTTTTTTTTCTTTCTTGTGCACTGCAGAGTGGAAGGACCCTTCTTCAAGTGCCCACGTCACTGTTTGGTGATATGGACACTTCCCATTAGTCTGTTAGTGGGGTCATCGCCACAAAGGGCAGCGACAAGAATGCAGTACTAGTTGTAGCCGGGTCCGCTGTGCTACCCTGTAAAATGGTGGTTTACTCCAGACTATGTGGGAAGCAAGCACACTGATGGCATAGGTGAGAGCCAGAGCTAGAGCTCAAAGCTCCACCCTCCCGATGGAGGTCAGTATGTGTGAAGGGAACTGTGAGAGGTGCTGTTGTGCACCATGGTGTCCAGGTCAGGACAGAGCAAGGCCCGAGCCTGAGAGAAAGTCCACAAGGGACAGAAGAGCAGCTAGGAAGCTGTAAAGAAAGTCCATGAGGGACAAAGCAGATAGGAAACTGTAAGGAAGGCACAGAGCTGAGGTGCAGCATCTGTGCATAAACACTGGGATGTGTTTCATGATCAAGAAGACCAAAAAGGTGTTCAGGAGGGACACGGCAAAGGTACTTGGAGCTGTAAAGCTGCCACAAAAAAGCCAGAAGGCTAAATGTTATGTTTTGCAATGATGGTGAGAACCTCCTGTGTTTGAAGTCATACCTATGTGAAATATTGACTTTCTTGTACATAAAAGTGGGAAAGCCCTGAAAACTAAATCTGGAGTGGAGTAAACTCACGGTTTTGGCACTGCGATTAAGCTATGAAACCTAGACATGTCAAATTATATATATATATATATATATATATATATATATATATATATATATATATATATATATATATACATATACACACATTTGTAGTATGTACTATTTACATTTTTTTGCACCTTTTTTTCCAGGTGTCTTCTGGACAATCACTCAATGAAGGGGGTTCTCCTTCTGTTTGCCTCTTCTCCATTGTTTCTCAGTACGGAAGAGACTGGCACTGATGTCATAAGACATTGTACTGTGAGCACAGGTTGGAATGATAATGCACCCTTGGGCACTGGGTATATTTTAAAAAAAAAGAGCTACCCCAGCTTTACAAACCCGGACCACCCCCCCCCCCCCTTCTGCGCCTTACACGCACACCACACACATAAGATGTTTGCGCATCCTTCATTGCAATAGTGTCTACGACAGCCTGAGCCCAGAGAAAGCAGGGTCAAATGATGATGGCTACCATTAAATCCAGATAACTGGTGACATCTAGTGGCAGAAATTAATTACTTTGGGGGGGGGGGAGCTCTGGTCTGAAAGTGAGTATTGCAGCAAAAGCTGTTTGTTTTCACATCTTCACACTCACTATCTATTAACTTTCTTTTTTTCCCTAGAGATCTGCTTTATAGATAAGCTTACTAAATTCATAAAAGTGGGATTTTGTCCCTGGGAGCACTTGAGAGTGTAACATAGTAGCTGTTCTCCACAGATGCACAGCTATTTATGTACCTTTGCACAAGGCAGAGTACTCCTCCGTAATATTTGCCTTGGGCTAATTCAGCCTTCTGGTCTCCCGGAGCTGTGTTTGGTAAACAGTGCCACCACGGTTTGTCTTAGCTCCTCTGATAAATATTGCCCCGGCAGCCTTGCCATTTGTTATTAGAAGCATCCCAGTATTTACTGCTGGTGATGACGATGTATGTATGCTGCCTTGCTTCTGTTTTACCGAGCCAAAATAAATGCTGTTTATTATATTTAGCGGAAGCGCAGGGAAATAAATCATGGCTCGCCAAGAAGAGCCTACAAGTTGCTAACGTGGCCAAGAGATGAGTTAAAGAAGAACTACGCTCTGTGCTGTTTGAGCTTAACAGGAGCACTGGGGTTGATTTACTAAAACTGCAGAGTGCAAAATCTGGTGCAGCTGTGCATGGTAGCCAATCAGCTTCTAACTTTATCTTGTTCAGTTAAGCTTTGACAATAAAGCTGGAAGCTAATTGGTTTCCATTCAGAGCTGCACCAGATTTTGCACTCTCCAGTTTTGGTAAATCAACCCACAGTGTCTGAGGTCTGTGCAGCTTCTCTTCAGGTGCATTGATGTTGCATTTCACATCAGTTTGAGACACTTCTGATATCATTCCATTTACACACATGCAAAATAAGTGGTGCATTTGTGGAGAAGCGCCATTTGTACATCGGCATTTACCTGAGAAAAGTCACGTACAGCCACTGTATTGGTGGTAATATGATGTACAGAAACCGCCAGGGATTTTACGCCTTAGCACACAAGAGCGTCTATGTGCTTAAAGCACTCAACTTTGCAGTGGTTGTAAACCCTCTCCTATACCCAGTGAAGTGAATAGCCTCAGGTGATACACAGGGACAAAACAAATCCTCCTACATAAGTGTTACTTGTTTATCTGCAGTGTTCTCTTTTTCCACCCCTTCAAAGTGCTGAATTTAGACAAAATCCTTCTTCATCTCTCAGTAGCATAGAGAAGGGGGTGGGGAGCTGCCTTTCGAGATCTTGTACAGTGTGTGAGAGCTGATTAGAGGAAAGTTATACACCCCCCTTTCACACAAGGCACAGAAACTAATGCCGCGTACACACGGGCGGACTGTATGGCGTACTTAGTCCGTCGTACAATCCGACGGACAGTCCGTCATACTTTCGACTGAACGGACTTGACCACACACGGATACCCAAACAGTCCATCAAAAGCTTGACGTGTATAGCACGTACGACGGGACTAGAAATAGGAAGTCCAATACACAGCAAAGCACCCTTCCGCCGTGTAAATCCTTTCTGGGCATGCGCCATTCTTAGTCCGTCGAACTAGCCTACTGACGAGCGGATTGTCCGCTGAAACCAAAGTACGACGGACAGAATTTCGAAAAATCCGAAATACTTAGTACGCCAGACTGCACGCTGAAAAAGTCAGCTGAAGCCCACACACGAGCGGACTGTCCGCTGAAATGTGTTTCGACGGACTAAGTACGCCATACAGTCCGCCCGTGTGTACGCGGCATAAGAAACAATGCAGCTGTGTTGTGAACAGACAAGCTGTGTGCTGAGCTCTCCTCCCCATCACCATTTTATCACCATTTTATCTCTGGTGTCAGGATAACTAGCCAGAAGTGACTCATGCTGATAACAGAAGAAGGAAGCACCAGAGAGAAATGACACTTAGAGCTTTGGAGATAGTAAACACTACAGATAAATGTTGTGACTGACCCAGCCAGGACAGGGGATTTTGGAAGGGACTGCAGGGTAGCCTCTTCTGTATGGACTATGGGCCCTGGCTTTTGAGGGGGCTCTGTTCTTGGGAGTTGTGTGCCTGGGGGGCCCCTGGAGTGATCTTGCCTTGGATTCAGTTGCATGTATCCCCCCGACTCTGGGAATCTAGGATCTAGATACAGATTAGGGGCCTTTGTACACAAACCAGCAATGACTGCTTTAGACTAGACATGTGCATTCGTTTTCATCTCTGAATGCATTTTCGTCCGAATTTCAGGTATTTTCGTCTTCGTTTTGACAAACGATAACGAAAGAGCAGAATCCGAAAAATGAAAGATCTGACATAAATAAATGCTTTATTTTCCTTTTCGTTGTTACAACAGTTCGATATACAATAGGAGATTCGATGTGACTCTGACAATAACAATCTGTGTCTATTGAACCTGCGGTCGAAGGTGCCTAACCTTACCATTAGTCCAAGATTGTATAGAGAAAAGATTCAACAGAGAGAAAATATTCGACATAGAGAGAAAAGATTTGACAGAGAGAAAAGATTCTGGAATTGGGTGGGGGAAGTAAAATAAAAATAATAATGATGATGAATGTTATTGGCTGATTGTAACCAAAGAGGAGGAGCAGTAAAATAGTTAGAACTAAGTACACTCGTACAGCTAACTTACTTTCACTTACGATTGCTAGCAGAGAGAGACACACACACTGAATCATTTCAGAAGACTGTCAATCTTAGCTGGTCCGTTTGAATTGTCACTTGTCAGAGAACCTGAATTATTATTAAGCATAAGCACAGCAGCAGAACAATAGTGAAGTAAGCTACAGTTCAACTTAACTTTTTCCTAATAATCTGCTGCTATTGTGTTAGTGTGAGAACCTTATAGTGATATTAGTGTTGCTGCTAGTGTTGTTGTGATAGCCTCAGAGGCTGCCTGTGTTGTGGGGGGGATTTATTATTATAGAATCTTGTTACCTGTCTGATCAGTGATTGCTATCACCAGTCCAACAGTTTCTGTTTGAACGAGTATATAATATATATACAGAAACACTTGTAGATGGCCCAGGAACGTCCTCCAATGCTTCCATGTCGCTCTCACAATGGGTTGCCGCCATATTCGTTATTATCAGTCACTCACTATCTGACACCTGACACTGTGAGACTTAGACCATTCATTCAACATGAACGACGGAGATTCGACAAAGCATGAAAAACACACACGTTTATAATAATATTCGATGGAGCATCGAAACTGTACAACGCTGCAATCGTACATTTCCAGAGTCAAATGCTCTGCCTATAGGCTATATAGAGTTTAGCAGCTCTGTTGAATCGTCTTTATACATTTGACAGACCCCATAAGCCTTCAAAGAAAGATTCCACCGTAATTCATGTGGATTTTCGGACGAATGCAATTTTTGAACGAAAAAATAAATAAATAAAAAGGAATTTCGGGAGTAACTAAATAAATATATTTTTCGGACGAAAACGAAATTCTGAAACGTAATATTTCACTCTGCACATGTCTTTAGACTGTGTGACTCAGAGCAGATAGGTACATAGTCATATAGTAGGTGAGGTTGAAAAAAGACACAAGTCCATCAAGTCCAACCTATGTTTGTGATTATATGTCAGTATTACAGTGTATATCCCTGTATGTTGTGGTCGTTCAGGTGCTTATCTAATTGTTTTTTTTAAGCTATCGATGCTCCCCGCTGAAACCACCGCCTGTAGAAGGGAATTCCACATCCTTTCCACTTTTACAGTAAAGAACCCTCTACGCAGTTTAAGGTTAAAACTCTTTTCTTCTAATTTAATAAGTGGCCACGTGTCTTATTAAACTCCTTTCCATGGAAAAGTTTTATCCCTATTGTGGGGTCACAGTATGGAATTTGTAAATTGAAACAATTTCCCCTCTTAAGCGTCTCTTCTCCAGAGAGAATAAGTTCAGTGCTCGCAACCTTTCTTCATAGTAAATATCCTCCAGTCCCTTTATTAGTTTAGTTGCCCTTCTTTGTACTCATTCCATTTCCAGTACACCCTTCCTGAGAATTGGACTGCATACTCCAGTTGAGGCCAGACCAGAGTCTTGTAGAGTGGGAGAATTATAATCCCCTTTTAATCCCCTTTTTAATGCATGCCAATATTCTGTTTGTTTTGTTAGCAGCAGCTTGGTATTGCATGTCATTGCTGAGCTTATCATCTGCTAGGACCCCCAGGTCCTTTTCCATATTTTTTGAAGGCCTTCTCCTTTGCTTTTATATGCATTTTTTACATTGGAGTTAAGCCATCCAGGACTTTTGTTTGCTCTTTTAAATGTATTTCCCAATGGGATGCACTGGCTAATGCCCTTATTTAATATGATCTTAAAGTAAACTCATCTCTTCTCCGTGTTCTTTGTTCCTAAGATTTTATCCCAATTTAAATCTTCTAGCAAGGTTCATAGTTTAGGGAAGTTGGCTCTTTTATTCAGTGTCTTTGTATTCCCCTTATGTTTCCTATTTGTGTGATTTATACTGAAGCTAACTGACCTTCCGTGATCAGGTCTGTATTGTTGGTAATCAGTAGGTCTAGTAACGCTTTGTTTCTAGTTGGTGCATCTACCATCTGACCTATGAAATTGTCCTGCCAGACCCAGTCTATGTTAATTAAAATCCCCCATGTTAATATAATCAGCGCAAAACAACTTGATGCTAGGGTCTTCTGCTATATTCTGTTTATTAAGGTTTTTCTCCCATGGTATCATTTTCCCACTGTGTGCCTCCTAGGTGTGAATTCTTATTGTTAATTGAGTCACCTATTGTTTCTGTCTCTCTGCTAATCCTTTAGAGATTTGGACAGCCCTAAGCCTTCTTACTGGGGATATGGTGCAGGTCTGCGTGGGCGCTGAGTCATCTAGGCTTATCTAGGTAACTATTTAGCTTACTGTTTAATTGGATTACTGTTTATGTTGGTTGTTCCTTAGCTATGTTAATTATCTTACTGTTTACAGTTTGCATTGTTAGGGTAATGTGATCAGGCTCATACCTGATCTTGTTTGGTATATATTCTGTGTGAATTTACAATACAATGAGTTCCGGTTTGCACCTAAGCTAGTGTCATCTAGTTCTTGGGTGCTCAGCTATAATACCTGGTTCCTGGTTCTAGACTGGAGGAAGCTGTTTCTTGATGGAGGCACCCAAGCTGGGTCCCGGACAGTCCGTCACATATGTGCTTTGTTCAGATTCCATGACTGAGCTTTATAATTACTTCAAAGTGTCCTGATGTGCTCACATTACCTTGTGGTGTGCCCCCCTGGATACAGGGCTCCCAGATTATTTTGGTGCAGTATTTTTTGTTGTCTGTATTCCATTGGAGACCATTCTCTTCAATTCCTGTCCTTGTGACATAACAGAAAGTGACCTCAAAGTGATCTCTTCAAAGATGGTTGCCCCCAAAGATGTTCATTTATATATATTAACTTTTTGTGCATCAAATACTTTTGCAAACCCAGATATTATCATATAAAAATAGCATTTACAACATCTCTGTGCTTCACATTTCCTGTGCAGAAAGCAGTGCTGTGGAAGGCAATCATCAGACCCCACCCACTACAGGCTGCCTGCAGAGAACTACAGAGAGGATGGAGACAAGACCAGTCACCCTGCACAAGGAGAAAGAGCAGCAGTGACCGGTCTTTATTACAGGAAGCTCCTGCACGAAGGTAAAGTCTCACACTGGATTGCTATACAGATCTGAAAGAAATACACAAAACGCAGCAAGATTAAAGTAAGATTACACACAAATCTTGTATCTAGAAATTATTTAGTTTGTGGATTATGTAAATTGTGAACAACACGCTCCAACCTAAGCAGATAAGCTCCCTTGAAGCATGGCAAGTAATGCACAGATTCATCAGAAGTGAAATCCACACAAACTGTGACTTAATGGCCGAGAAGAAAAATCCGGTATTCTCGGTGGACTGCAGTCATTGCTGATGTTAACACATTTTATTTTCACTAATAGCACTGGTCCTGCTGGCTTCCCTCAAGGAACATGTGATTGGATAGGGCCATCCATGTTTAGGTCTGTCAATTAGGAATGATCCCTCGTCCCCAAACTGTATGCCTTTTCACTTGTGACATGTAACCATGCAGGGTTACATATTAACATAGTAACATTTCAATAAAGTTCTAAGAATAGAAGAGAACAAAATAAAGGATTTACACCAGTGGCTGTGTTTCAGTGTAGCCTGCTGGTCTTAAAGTGTTTGTAAAGGTTCAAGGTTTTTTTTACCTTCATGCATTCTATGTGTACAGCAGTTCTCCCGTCTCAATATTTACCTAAACCCCATCTCAATCCAGCTATGTGCATGAGAGCCTCGGCTCTCCCTCCTCATTGGCTGAGACCGCAGCAGTGGCCATTGGCTCCCACTACTGTCAGTCACAGCCAGGGAGCCAATTAGGAGAGAGCGGGGACAAGCCACACTCCATGTGTGATTGGATAGACAGAACAGAGACTCTGGAGCAAGCCTGTTCGAGTGCCCCCATAGCAAGCTGCTTGCTGGATGGGCTCTAGACAGGAGGAAGTAGCCAGGAACAGCGGTAGGGGACAAGAGAAGAGGAGGATTGGGGCTGTTCTGTGTAAAGCCATTGCACAGAGCAGGTAGGTATGACAAGTTTGATATAATATTTTTTTAAAGAAAGCCTTTAATATCACTTTAATGAGCCCCTAAATCAGCAAGTATAACTAAAGCCGAAAGGTTTCTTTTTTAATTTGGAAGGCTTAGGGAGCAGTGAAGATCATTGTTAGGTGTTTTTTCCATCTGGGTTCCATTGGGAATATTTTCTTTCACTTCCTGTTCTGTACACACAACAGGATGTGGTGGAAAATCTCTCTAAAGTGAATGAAATGCCCTCTTAGACAGTTGTCACCAGAATAAGATTTACCCTCTATTCTTGATCTGGTGACAACTCAAAATGTTGGTTTCTTTCTTACTTTCAATACTAATGACAGTGGCCACATCATGAGAATGTCTCCCTTAAGGTGGCCATAACTACCTGAGTTTCAGGTGATTCCTGTTGGCTTGGTTGAAATTTGAGCAGTGTATAGTCCTGCTGGCACTGCTCTGTTCAACAAAAGTTGATTGTTTAATTATCGAAGGGTCGATTAATTTGGGCTGCTCTGTGTTTCATAGGCTGCTGCTTTGCTACTTTCCCCTGTCTTATATAGGATATTCGATTTAAAGTGAGAGTAAGAATAGAGCAAGCAGCCTGAATATTTATGGAACTCCAACCAATCCCTGGGGAGCTGTGCCCAGAAGTTGGTGAGAGAGCCCATAAATAGGCTGCGGCCTGAGCAGCAGGATGGAGCTCCTTGGTCCAGTCCTGCTGGAGGAGACCCCTGTGCAGGGGCTCTGCCCCTGGGGCGAGATTTCTGGAAGAATCTATCAGGAAGACGCATAGGTCCCATCTAGGCTTAGCTGTGGGGCTTGTTTGCAAGCTTAACTCCAGGGATCAAGTTGGGCCTAGAGAAGCTAACTGGAGGGAACCAGGAGGAAGGTTTTTGGGAAAGAGTTCAGATGTCCTATGGTGGTGTGAGTCTACATCACCCTCACTAGGAAAAGCCTGGTGGATATAAGCAGGAGGCAACTGATAATCATGTGGCTGGGTAAGTGACCCAATTGCTGAGAACTCTGTGTCTGTGTGTAGTAGGGATGAGCTGAACACCCCCCAGTTCGGTTTGCAGCAGAACATGCAAAGAATTTGTGCAAACACTGTTAAAGTCTATGGGACACGAACATAAAAAATCAAAAGTGCTAATTTTAAAGGCTTATATGGAAGTTATTGCCATAAAAAGTGTTTGGGGACATGTATCAATGCAAAAAAGTTTTAAAAACTGATGTTTTTTCGGGAGCAGTGATTTTAATAATGCTTAAAGTGAAACAATAAAAATGAAATATTCCTTTAAATATCGTGCCTAGGGGGTGTCCTTAGTATGCCTGTAAAGTAGCACATCTTACCCATGTTTATAACAGTGCCACAGCAAAATTGCATTTCTAAAGGAAAAATTTCATTCAAAACTACTCGTGTCTGTAATGTATTGTCGGATCTGTAAAAATACAAAAAAAAATGGTGTGTATGTCCCCCTCAAAGTCCCTTCAGGTCTGGTATGGATATTAAGGGAAACCCAACACCAAAATTTTAAAAAAATGGCGCAGGGTTTCCCCAGGTCCCCAGCCCTATATACTCTGCATAAAAACTGGGCCTTAGGTGTTGGTGGTACCAGAACACTGTAAGCCCCCACAGTTACTCTTGTTGGGCACAGGAATGGGCCCTGTGTTTAAATATTAAACAGGGGCAGAAAAATTGGACCTTGGGTGGTGGTGGTGGTGGTGGTGGTGCCCTAAACCAAAAATATTGTTGGAAGCTAGCATCATCAAGATTGAGGAGGAATAGGATAGTCAGCATAGGCAGTCATTAAGGGATCCCAGATCCATATCAAATCCAATCAGTTACATCAGCATCAGGTGCTTGATAGCTGCGGATCCAAGACTGATTCATTTTTATGAATGTGAGCCTATCAACGGAGTCTGTGGACAGGCACACTCTTTGATCTGTTAAAAACCCTCCAGCAGCACAGAATGTGTTCAGAAAGCACGCTGGATGCAGGACAAGTCAGTAGTTCAATTGCATATTTATGCAAATTCTGGCCAGTGGTCCATCCTCAACACCCACTAACCCAGTGGATGCTTTGTTGGAAAGGTCTCCACATCTTCTCTTGCCCCTAGATATTCCTGCATCATATAAGGCAGATGCTGACGATAGTTGCTTGAACCGATCAGACCTTGGCACTGAGGATTGAATTTTTTTTAAAGGCATCGGTCAGCCATCCACTTTGTCCACCGTTCTTCCTCTGACTGAACGAATTCTCAGCAAAACGTCCAGCATCAGGAAATAGTATCTTCCCAGGATCTGGAAATTCGTTGCACAAACCTTTCTTCAAGGCCTCCTGAAGATGTTTCATCCTCTGCTCCCTCTGCAAAGGCAGGATGAGTTTTGAAACCTTACCCTTGTAACATGGATCAAGAAGGGTTGCCAGCCATTAATGTTCCCTCTCCTTTATACCATGAAACCTAGGGTCCTTTCGCAGGCTTTGCAGAATCAGGGAGGCCATGCAGCATAAGTTTGCAGAGGCATTCGATTCTGAGTCCTCTGGGTCACTAAGGATCATATTATCCATAACTCCTTGGGTTTCTGGGGACTGAAAACCATCCCTTGAATATATAGATATAGATATAGGCTACACTGGAAGCAGAGTATATATATATATATATATATATATATCAAATACACTGCTGCTAACTGAATAACCTGCCTGCTTAATCTAACTCAAGCTATCTCCCTGTCCACGCCAACAACACTACACACGGCTGCTCTGTGAACAGCATCATATAGTGTGGGGCAGGGACTTAGTTCCCCTGAACCATGATTGGCCAAAGGCACTCTGCCTTCGGCCAATCAAGTGGAGAAATAGGACTATATTCAAAGGCAGCTTCTATGGGGGTGTGCTACACACAATATCACTAACTTTGGCTGTTAAATATGCACAGAGATGAATACACCAGTGATAAAAGAGGGGCTTAAGGAAAAATGAGACACAGAGGCTTTTTGGTCCAAATGGGGGGTAATGGGGGGCGTCTGTGTGCTAAGAAAAAGATTTTAATCAAGTTCACTATAAATAAACAATGCATTTTGGAGACCAAAACACTCTCACAATAACCTAGATTACTCATTTGAGCTCCCGAAAAAATGTTGGATGTTATAGCGAATTGATTGATTTCTTATTCTGGACTTTATTAGCAGAGTGTGGCTTCTGTTCTCTATCTTATTAGCATGTTTCTCTAAGGCCCGTCCACAGGAGTCTCAGAAAAATACAGCTACCAGCTAACTCTCATATACAAACCAGGATGATATAGAACACACTGATTAATCCGGTGCTCTTCACCGGTATAACAATACTTATCCTCCACAATAAAAGTGTCTGAGCTGTCAGCTAGAAGTTTTCTATAGATTGTACACTGAGCTGCATTCCTTGGCACCAGGATGAACACACTGCGAATCAACGGTCCATGTGCAGAAGTTATATCATCACGGGCTGGCTAATGAAACTGGCTGAAGGCACCAAACCCAGGGGAAGACTGATTGAAGATACCAGAGGCATGAAAAGGAATCTTGCAGATGTCACAGATCTGGAATAGAGGTAAGTGAAGTAGAGGTTAGTTCCGCTTTAACAGACCAGAAGCGGGCAAATAAGAGATAATTGTTGGGATTTACTTACACTGTAATGCAATGTTTCTAAAAGTTGTTCCCAAGTTTCACCTACACTTCCTGTTTTATGGATTAAGGAGATAAATTGCATTCCTATAGCAGCAACTGCTCCATCCGAGGACAGGTTGGAGAAGTATTGGGTTAGTCAATAGGTAGGTATCATCATCATGAATCTTTGTTAGGACCTTCCACACCTTGGTTTCATTAATGCTACTAGGCTCCTTATACTATGGTAGACTAAAACTGAACTCCAGGCAAATATAAAAGTTAATGCAGATCTGTAATTATTAATACATAAGTAAAAGTATTTTTTAAATTTAAGCAGTGTAAATACCTGAATGTGACCTGGTATCAGCCTCTTGTAGTTCTTGTTCAGAAGAGCTCAGACTGGAGGAGGGAGAAGCAGAACAAGAAGCTAATTACTTCAAGTGCAAAGAAGAAACATGCATAAAGAAGGACAAAGCAGAGTGACGGAGAGATGAGCTCCTCATTGTGCTGCTTCTCCTTTCACTGTCCAATTATCGGCCCAGGGGCAGTTTCATGATGACTTGGGCACAGAGTTGAATGATGCTGACCATCTGACTGGGGATATCTACTGGTAGAAAAAAGTACTATGGGGGAAATCTTTAAATATTGCAGGAAAAAAACAACAATATTTCATCTTTTATTGGATTATTTATTATTATGTTGTTATTTTTGGGCTGGAGTTCTGCTTTAATTTTTATGAGATAATTATGGCTTTCTAATATGGCTGCCTGTGCTTCTGCCTAAAATACTTCAACAGTAGCCACATTCGTAGCTCCAGTAACAGTACATGAAGTGAAAAATATATTTCATCTAGTGCTTATGCGAAGCTCCACTGCGTTCTGGAAGCACCTCACAATTTATCCACAGCGGCGTCCAATTGTATTATTGAAGTTGAATTGGCTGTTCTCTCGCCATCTATTCCTGGCCAAAGACAATTCCTTAATTTTATTTCTGCTTATTAAAGTAATACGCGTATCCAAATTTGGCTCTTTAGACGCGTCCCTCCAAATCGATTTCCTGCTTGTTTTAACTATATTTTAACACATTTTATGGTTTATATTGATTCTTCTCTGGCTGAATCATATTTAATGAAATGATATTTGACTCTGTATAAAAAATGTGTTAAATGGCTTGGTGTTTGCCGAGCACAAAGCAAACTTGGCGAAAACAGATTCTGAAAAGACATTCCGTTTTATTTCTCAACAGTCTTTTCCGTCGGAATTTCCGACCTTGTGTATGGGGCATTATAGGTCATGTGAATGTATTCCATGGTCTTGTGTGGGGTTCCTCCTACACGCCAAGGACATGCTGGCAGGGTAATGGCCCTTGTCTGTGTATGTGAGATAAAGGCTTTAGACAGGGGTCAAGTCCTGGGGAAAAAAGTGTGGGAACTCCCACCCAAGATCCACTCCCCCACCAAAAAAAAAAAAAAAGATACTTTCATATGCATATATATTTCACAGAAAATGCAGTGCAACAATTATTGTAAAGTGCCAGTTTACAAAAAAAAAATAAGTTAACTTGTCAAACTAACAGAATAATCACCACAAGAACGAAGGGGGGCAGCAGAACAGAGGGGGAAAACTGGAGGAGGACAGGAGCAGAATGGAGGGAGACAGTAGAACGGAGGGGGACAGGGAGGAAAACTGGAGGGGGACAGCAGCAGAATGGAGGGGGAGTGGGGGAGACAGCAGCAGAACAGAGGGGGAGTGGGGGACAGCCGCAGAATGGAGGGAGAGTGGGGGAGACAGCAGCAGTACGGAGGGGGAGTGGGGGACACAGCAGCAGTACGGAGGGGGAGTGGGGGAGACAGAAGCAGAACAGAGGGGGAGTGGGGGACAGCCGCAGAATGGAGGGAGAGTGGGGGAGACAGCAGCAGTACGGAGGGGGAGTGGGGGACACAGCAGCAGTATGGAGGGGGAGTGGGGGACACAGCAGCAGAAAGGAGGGGGAGTGGGGGACACAGCAGCAAAACGGAGGGGGTGTGCGAGACACAGCAGCAGAACAGAGGGGGTGTGGGGGACACAGCAGCAGAATGGAGGGGGAGTGGGGGACACAGCAGCAGAACGGAGGGGGAGCATTCTCACTGTAACTAACAAAGTGTGTGCAACACACTAACCTAAAAGTTTGTCAATGACTCTGGTGGGCGGCGGACCTCGTGGGCGGGAGGACTCGAAGGCACAGCTCAGGAGAGGAGAAGTTAAACTGGAGAAGTCTGGCAGCTCAGAGTTGGGCTGCACTGCTGGCAATGTGCTACAGTGGCTACGGGAGTAGTCGGCAGCGGCGGTCCCGGGACTGTCTGGCACTAACTGGGCAGTGGGCACAGGCTGGATCCTTACCAGCAGTAAGTGTGCTCTGTCTGGTATCTGTGGCTGGCTGCTCTCGGAGGCGCTGCTCAGCCTAGCAACCAGTTACTCAGGCATATGCAGGACGCGGCTGATAAAGGGAACTGAGTTCCTGTTGTGGAAAAAGTACAGGAACTCCGTTCCCATGCGTTCCCGCAGGACTTGAGCCCTGGCTTTAGATTAAGGTGACCAGATTTTCAAAATTAAATCCGGGGGCATATTTTTTATTGGCAAATGGTAAACTATTTTATAAGCATATTTTCCTCAAATGATATACCGTATATACTCGAGTATAAGCCAGGCTGAAAGTGCCCCCCTCGGCTTATACTCGAGTCATCGCCGTCTGCCTGCCCGATCAGCGTGTCGAGCAGACAGACGGCAGACATTCTACTATTCAAAATCCGCGCCTCCCTGTCTGTGATAGGCGGAACACTCAATTTCCCAGCAGTCAGTGGTCCGCCTATCACGGACATCCGCTCATCCTCATACTACGGACGAGGATGAGAGGATGTCCGTGATAGGCGGAACACAGACTGCTGGGAAATTGAGTGTTCCGCCTATCACAGACGGAGGCGCGGCTTTTGAACAGAGGAATGGCCGCCGAGGCGCCGACGAAGAGCGGCGATCCTGGCATGGCAGAAGGACGGAGGCTCGGCACGGGACGGAGGCACGGGACGACGGAGGCACGGGACGACGGAGGCACGGGACGGAGGCACGGGACGACGGAGGCACGGGACGACGGAGGCACGGGACGACGGAGGCACGGGACGGAGGCTCGGGACACAGGTAGGCTGGACACACAAGGCTGCACGGACACACACACAGGGATGGATGGACACACACGCAGGGATGTATGGACACACACACAGGGATGGATGGACACACACACAGGGATGGATGGACACACACACAGGGATGGATGGATGGATGGATGGACACACACACAGGGATGGATGGATGGACACACACACACAGGGATGGATGGATGGACACACACACAGGGATGGATGGATGGACACACACACAGGGATGGATGGATGGACACACACACAGGGATGGATGGATGGACACACACACAGGGATGGATGGATGGACACACACACAGGGATGGACGGATGGACACACACACAGGGATGGACGGACACACACACAGGGATGGACGGACACACACACAGGGATGGACGGACACACACACAGGGATGGATGGACACACAGGGATGGACGGACACACACAGGCATGTCTCACCCTCGGCTTATACACGAGTCAATAAGTTTCCCAGTTTTTTTGGGGTAAATTGGGGGCCTCGGCTTATATTCGGGTCAGCCTATACTCGAGTATATACGGTATGCAGTGTATGTGGTATGTGTTTATGGAATGATTGTATGATATATACATTATTTCTCACATTTCGTCCATGAGATAAAAAAATATATACTTCATACCACCCTCCAGAGCACTGTGTACATTACAGGCCTCCTCTCAGAGCACTGTGATGCCTCAGTCTGCACAATCCCCGCCCAGTCTGTACAATCCCCCCCTACCCAGTCTGAAAAATCCCTTCCCCGTCAGAACAATCCCCCCCAAGTCTGCACAATCCCCCCCAGTCTGCACAATCATTCCCCAGTGTGCACAATCCTCCCCAGTTTGCACAACTCCCCCAGTCTGCACAACCCCCCCCCCAGTCAGCAAAATCCCCCCCAGTCTGCACAACCCCCCCCCCCCCCCCCAGTCTGCACAACCCTCCCAGTCTGCACAATCCTTCCCAGTCTGCACAACCCCCCCCCCCCAGTCAGCACAATCCCCCCCAGTATGCACAATCCTCCCCCAGTCTAAACAACCCCCCCAGTCTGCACAATTTCCCCCAGGCTGCACAATCCGCCCGTCCAGTCTGCAAAATCCACCTTCATCACAACCCCCCCCCCCCCAGTCTGCACAATCCCCCCCAGTCAGCACAGTCCCCACCAGTCTGCACAACCCCCCTCCAGTCAGTCAACACAATCCCCCCTAATCAGCACAATCCCCCCCAGTCTGCACAATCTCCCCCAGACAGCACAACCCCCCCAGTCTGCACGTCCCCCCTCCCCAGTCTGCACAATCCTCCCCAGTCTGCACAGCCCCCTCAGTCAGCACAACTCCCCAGTCTGCACTATCCCCCCCCCCAAAAGTCTGCACAGGGAGGAAAATAAAATTAGAAGGAAAAGAAGCAAAGAGGTCTGGTGAGAGAGGAGAGCTGTTCATGGAGAGGATGGCTCACTCACCAATTATGCCCCCCTTCTCAGGCTGGTTTTCACAAGTAGGCTGAGCACGGTGCATTGCATGCAGGAGGCTGGAGTGTGGGTGGGGTTGGGCGGACACCAATTTGAGGCAAATTGTCTGAATGGACAGGCGGCGGAGTGAGGGAGGAGCCAGGAAGTGCTGATGGGATGGGTAACAGTCGCTACAGCCGGAAGTAAAATGCGGAAGCGCCTAAGACTAAGCAGCCGAAAATAGTGCCATGGCTGCTGCCGTGCCAATCCAGGGACAAAACCGGGGACATATTCAGTCCGGGGAGAGCGTCCCCAATCCGGGGACTGTCCCCGGAAAACGGGGACGTCTGGTCAGCTTACTCTAGATTGTAAACCCCCTGAGAGCAGGCACTGATGCAAATGTAATGGGATTGTACACCCCATTAATACCCATGATACCATAAAAACATACCTAAATAATAAAATAAACACAACAAGGATTGTGGAAAAGTTTAGGCTGCAGCCCCTTTATTGGGTTTAAAACGATATTAATTATGAAATGAACTTTAACCTTTAATACCAAACAGAACCGCTGTTAACCATTAACAGACTAACATGCTTATGCCGCGTACACACAACCGGACTTTCCGGCAGACTAGGTCTGACGGAATCAGTCCGTCTGACAATTCGATCGTGTGTGGGCTAATCCGATAGTTTTTCGTTAAAAAAATCAGAAGGACCTAGAAATAGAACATGTTTCAAATCTGTCCGATGGACTCGCTACCTATGGGGAAAACCGTTCATCTGTATGCTGGTCCGACGGCCCAAATACGACGCAAGGGAAGCTATTGGCTACTGGCTATTGAACTTCCTTTTTTAGTCCTGTCTTACATCATCACGTTCAAAACAAACAGACTTTTCTTGAACGGACTTAGCCCTTGTACACACGGTCGGACATTCCGACAACAAAATCTTTCAGATTTTTTCAGACGGATTTTGTCCGAAACTGGTGTTGCATACACACGGTTAGACTAAGTTGTCAGAAAATCTGATCGTTTGGAACGTGATGACATTCGTTCGTTGCGATGGGACTACGTTATGGCTAATAGCCAATAGCTTTGGTCTCGTAATTTGATCTGAACATGCGTGGCACTTTGTCCGATCGGAATTCTCTACAAACAATCGGACAAAGTCCGATCGGATCATGTTGTCGGAAAATGTTATATCCAGCTCTTCAACTTTGTTGGTCGGACATTCCGACAGAAAAAGTCAGATGTAGCCCACACACGGTCGGATTATCCGACAACATGGTCCGATCAGACCTTTTCCGTCTGAATTTCCGACTGTGTGTACAGGGGCTTAGTCCGTTTGTGTGTGGCCAAGTCCGTTAATTTGGAAAGTCCATCAGAACTCTGCCGAAAGTCTGTCAGGAAGACCGTCGGACCTAGTCTGCCGGAAAGTCCTGTCGTGTGTACGCGGCATTAGTCGCTAAGACTCAAGCAGGAATATCTTATACCAACCTAATAACAGCGGACCAACCACTGTCCACCCACAAGGTGGGCGACATTACCCACATAAAGGTGGACCGCAACGAGGGAAAATAACAAAGGTGAGGGACGGTGGGAGAGCAGGTTAAAAGATCCGGTGACGAGAGGATATAAGTAAAAGGTTACGCTTATTGGCTACATGTTTCCCACCAAAAGATTTGTCACCAATCCAGTGCTCAGCAGCTGAGGTAAATCTTCCTAGCAACAGCAGGCAGCTGTTTCAGTGTCACCTGAAACACAAAACAGAAAGATCCCGCAAAGTAGCCATAGAGAGACATGTACTTAAAGTGGAGTTCCACCCCAAAAAAATGATCAATGTGCTTAAAAAATAAAAAAATAAACATTTGGGGAAAAAATATTTTTTTACGCACCTCTAAATGCCTGTTGCTAGGGGGTCCCTCGTACTCTGCCTCCTTTGGCGCCTGGGCTTCTGACGTCACTTCCCTCAGCGCAGGAAGGGAGATCGCCTCTCAGCCCTCCCTCTTGTCAATCCTCTGGGACACGTGACAGGTCCCAGATGATTGCGCTGCCAGCCACAATGTGCGGCGCAGCTTGCACATGCGTAGTACAAGTACATAGGCATCTTTAGCTGCAGTAAGCACAAGATATACTACCATTCTGTTACTACACCTTATTGGATACAGTTAATGAGCTCCGACTGCCGGTGAAGACCATCAGTTCTGCAATGGGGACATTCTGTCATTGCTACTTAAAGGGCCCTTATACCATCCTTGCTTAACTTTGCTTATCCTTTCAGGTTATGTTCAAGTGAAATTCCATTGTACATATGTATATATTAGAGCTGGGAGAATTAACGATTAATTCCTCGATTAATCGTAAATTTTTTTGATCGATCAAAATTCTTTTGATCGGTACTCACCTCTCTGCTGGCTTCTGGATCTTCAGGGAGTTCCGTCGGAGACCTGGTGACGTCACAGACATCAACTTCATTGGACTCCTCCCCTCTTCCCCAAGTGCCTACAGTAAGTCTGCTAACGAAGGGAAGGAGGGAGGAGTCTGGTGACATTGATGTCCATGACGTCACCGGACAGCCTGGACAGTGATGGTAAATATGGATGTGGTTAACTGGGATCATTCAGTGAGCTAAGTGTAGGCAAATTTGATAACCTCCATTTTTAACAATGTAAAAAACAATAAAATGTAAGCACTCTGGTATGTCTGCGTGACTGGCTAAAGTGATGCCTACTTGCCTACTATAAAGTGACTGACAGTCAATATACTAGATACGTTTTATAATTAAAGTTCAACTAACTTTATACGTTTTTCTTAGTTTAATAAAAAAATTACTTACATCAGTGCTACAGTTTGAATTTAAAATGTTATTTGTGTGAACTGTGAAGTTAAAGTGGTTGTAAACTCTCCCCCACAACTTTGTCCCATGTGAATCAGCATAAAAAACCCTAATGAACACTTGTAGATATCTACTTACTTGCTTAGTATTGTTGTAATCCCTTTTGTTCTTTAGACTGACGTCACTGAGCATGCCCAGATCTCCCCTGATTTACGGCACACTCTCTGTGTGCTTATCTATCTGATATCCGGACTTCCTATAGCACACAACACTGAACTCCCAGGAGGCTGCATAATCACTCAGAGCTTCCTCCTACACCCCTTGTGACCATGCAACATCAAATGCAGTGTAAAGCAGGGCATGGGACAGAATTACTGCAGTCTTATCAGCTGAAGCTAATAGGACTCACACAAGCAAACACTAGATAATCAGCACAAGTAAATACTATGAAATAAAACAAGTCAGCTATGAACAGGAAAGCAGGGTTACCATAGAAACGTTGGATTGAGAAGGAGGCTTGGTTAACAGTACAGGAAGTGCTCAATGTAAGGGCGGAAATACACTCCACTGTGGACTCAGAAAACAATAATTAAGATGGCACTGCCTAATCCCGGGAAACAAATTTTTTAAAGTTTCTTTAAACAGTAAGTAATATGCAATTTGGCCTGGATTACAGAGGCTATAGTTTGATAATTATGGTATTTATCGGCGTATAACACACACAGGCGTATAACACACACAGGCGTATAACACGCACCCCAAGTTTAGGAGGGAATTTTAAGGAAAAAAACTTTTAGGAGGGAAGTTTAAGGAAAAAAAAAGTTACATTTAAATGCCCATCAATGCAGCCTTATCAGTGTTCATCTGCAGCCTTATCCATCATTGCACCCTTGTCAGTGTCATTTGCAGCCTTGTCACGCAGCCTTGTCCATCATTTGCAGCCTTGTCAGTGTCATATGCAGCTTTTTGTCATGCAGTCTTGTCCATCGTTGTACCCTTGTCAGTCTCATTTGCAGTCTTGTCCATCATTTGCAGCCTTGTCAATTTAATTTGCAGCTTTGCCTTTTAAAAATGGCGCCGCTGAGATACAGAGCCGGATATCCTGTGTATCTTGGCGGCACTCAGTAGTTCTCAGCAGCTTTCAGCCACCTTCGGCCATTCTGGGCAGCTTTAGCTCGCACTCGGCGGCTTTTGGCCACTCTCGGCCATTCTCAGAGGCTTCCAGCCGCTTTCGGCCACACTCGGCCGCCGAGAACGGGTGAAGGCGGCCAAAAGCTGCAGAGAACAGCCGAAGGCAGCCGAAAGCTGCCGAGAACAACCGAAGGCAGCCGAAATCCCCCCAGAGGCTCACAACGGCAGGAGGGATCGGCGTATAACACACACCCATTATTTCCCCCTGATTATAAGGGGAAAAAAGTGCGTGTTATACGCCGATAAATACGGTACTTATTATAATGGACTAAGTGAAAAGAAGCATCAGAGTGGGAGAGTTTACTTCCTCTTTAAGTCATATCTTGTGGAAACTAACTAGTGTTGGGCGATTGTATTTAGTGTATACCACATTTACCACTGACTAATGCAGAGTTGCAATGCAAGGAGATCAGCTAAAAGTAATTGGATCTGTATGTGCATTATAATTAATCGAAATTAGTCGATTAAAAAAAAAAAACGATGAATCAAACACAAAAACTTTAATCAGTAACAGCCCTAGTATATATAGTATCCTGTTGTTGCCAACTGTCTTAACTTTTTTACTGGGGGAATCATTCTACTGAGCTGGTGCTGTTATCCGAAGCTCAGTTGAACCATTACCACTCTTGCACAATTATATCTTATCTGAAGCATTCGAGTAAATGTTAACAGAATATAAACATATTGAGTGCTGTCTTATTACTCAAAGGTGTTGCAAGGATGTCTGAACCCAGAGTGTCAGGTGGGTTGGATTGTTCACAGGGAGCAGGTAAATCCAAGCAGTCCCCAAGGGGGCCGTGCTACATATAAAAAAATGGGTGTTGAGGGTTACAATCCCAAGGGGCCATGTGGCCCTAACAATAGTCGTACAGAGCATTTTAATATATAAAAAGTTCTGTATGAGCACTTCAGCACTGCTGACTTGCTCCTTGTGCTGCTTCTCCCTAGTCCAGGCTGAACTCTGCTGCACAAAGACCACAAGAAGCTGATACCAAGTCATATACAGAATTACAATAATACCCTTAATGATAAATCACAGAGTTGCATTAACGTTGTATCTTTTATAACTGCCTAGAGTTCAGCTTTAAATTTCAAGTGCAATGTTTGCCTTTCCAGCGTTCAATAAATAATATCTCTGTGTGATAACCATTGTTATGTAAATGTGTGTATTAATTGTCTAAACACAGGCACATCCTCTGGATTCGGGAAGTGGTGGGAGCTCCCTCGGGATGAAAAATCTCACTGTTATTGATGCTTTGAAATATAGGACGGGGCAGAGTGAGGTTCTAGAATGAAGAGGATTGTGGGGGATTTTAATGAGCGCAATTGTTATAAAAAAAAAAGACAGACTTCCAGTAATAAATACACAAATCAAAAATAAACCAGAATAAATTAAATACTTCTGCACTTACCAGAGAAAAAGACGGTATGTCCATTGAAAAATAAGGTAAATGATGCTTCCCCACTAGTAAAAGCAGAGTTCTGCCGGAATAAAAAAAAAATAAAAGTCAGCAGCTACAAATACTGTACCCGGATATGAGGTTGGTTATGCAATGAGATACGCCCACTATGGGATCAGTCTTTTTATTGGGCGTCTGTCATTATTTCAGCTATGACCCGGATATGATGTTTTTTGTGCGACGGGAATATCCTTAGTATTTTGTCTTTCTAGGTGGATTAAAGCTGATTTTATTTATCGGTTTACTCCATATAGGTTATGGCAGTAAAACGCTGGCAGATTTTTGTTGTAGCATTAGAACGAGGCGTGGAACGCATGCCGGGCGCCATCTTAAACCGGAAGTAATATACGGTGACACAGGCAGATGGAATTTTCGCCCAGATTGAAAGGGGGGATATAAAAGTGAGTGTGCTACAGTGGAGTGTTACCCCAGATGACGTCTTTGGAGGACGAAACGCGTCGGGACTCCTGCTGTAGCACTGTTTTTATTGACTAAGCGCTTGATTCTTTGGTTACATGTAAGTTCATTACCTTTTTATTAAATTTTTTTCTTAAACGGAATTACACTATTGTGGCCCCTATTTTCTCTTTGTATGGGTTCAATACTATTTGAGTTGGATTTTACTGCTGAAGGATTTGTCAACTAGCCGAGACATCCAGTCTGATTCACTACTTTCCTGGAAAAATTACGTCTAAAATCTCGTATACGAGTACACAAGCCTGTGTGACCTTCCGAATGTAGATTCGTGTGGGTCCATTACATCTGGTAAGCCTTTATCTTGAAAGGTGACGGGAATACCACATGGTGTCTGCATGTTAGTCTCATTTAAGGAAGGTGGATGGTGACCTTTATCTCACGTTTGGATTTGATCAACGTTTATACAGAGACTTTTATTTTTTCTTTGGACTTTTTTTATATACACTTACGAATTATACACTTAAGGTGTATTTCTTGCACACTATATGAGTTCCGTGATTGGTTAAAATATTTTATGATCACATATTGCTATGTATTAGTTTGTTTTCTAGCGCTACACTATGATTTAATATTTGTTAATGATTCACTGTTTTATATCCTTGTGATTGTGATAGCAGCTTTGTTCTTTTATTTGGATAGCGCAGTGTCACAGGGTAACATTTTTTGACTACAAATACTGTAGCTGCTGACTTTTAAAAAAAGGACACTTACCCATCCAGGGTGCCCGCGATGTCCTCACTCGAAGCCGACCCATCCCTCAGCTCTGGGTGTAGGCGTCGGCGTCTTTAGTAAAGGAACCAGGAAGTGAGGACTTGCGGCTTCACAGCCTGGTTCCATACTGTGCATGCGCGAGTCACGCTGCATGTTCTGAATGGTCCCTTTCTTTCTTCTGGGACCTGTGTGTCTCCCAGAAGACAGCAGGGAGGATGGAGGAGGGGCCGTACATGGCGTAGTTCACTGCGGATTCTGCGTCGCTCTTTCGCCAGAAATGGGAGCACCTCCCCCCTGAATGGTGCCAAATGTGACACCGGAGGGGGGGAGGAATCTGATCATCGGAAGTTCAATTTTTTGGGTGGAACTCCGCTTTGAAGGCGAAGTCCAGCCTGACTCTGAGCTTGTTTGGCTGGGCTTCTCCTATGGGTCACAGGTGTGCAATTAGTTTTGCACTCCTGTGAACTGTTTTCATCAGAGAGTGGGCTGAAGTTCATGTCAGTCCAGGCTCCGCATCATCACGAAAATAAACTTTGGATCTGCCAGGTGCCTGGACTGACACCCCGGCTCAGCCTCTCAGAGAGCCTGAGCTGGCCGCTCCCAACCCTCCACAGCCCAGTGCTCCAATGAGCGAGGAAGGAGAAGGGCAAAGAGCTGTGACTGACAGTCTGCAGCTCTCTGCTCATGAAGCTCTGAAAACCGAGTGATCGGCGATGTTCGATTGCTTGGCTCTCAGTGTAGAGGTGCCAAGGGACAGATGCAGCATCAGACCCATGCTGCATCCATCTAGGTAAGTATAAATTGGCAAAAAAAAAGAATTTTCTTCTCTTTTAAGTTGGTGGATTTTTGTACAAACGTTTGTATAAAAATACTGGTTTGTACAATCGATAATGACATCAGAGACTTGACGAATGTCTTTCGAATGTACTTCAAAATTTTGTTTGCTTTTATTATTTGATTTTGACATGAATGGAATTTCCTGCACAAAAGCCACATACTGTACACTTATGCAGGAGCTTCTTTTGGATGACAAGCTTTACACAATGCAGATTGCTTTGATTGCAGTGCAATTTATTGAGCGAGAATCGCTGCAGAACGGCACCACGTTTTTAGGTGCCATTGAAATGTGTGATTTGTCATTTAATGGAGTATTTTGAAATTGCGGGGAGAATCGCCTCAATTCCATGCCAAGCTGTGAATGGAGCCTTTTGCCTGACACACATGATGAGATTATCAGACGAATGATCGTCCATTTTTCTTTTTTCTGTATGCTAGTCTCATATCAAAAATGAGTTTACTACAGTTTCGAAAATTCTATTACCACATAAAATTTTAAAAGTGTTGTAATGTGTTGTAGTCCACAAATATGATCCGCACAACTCAAATGCAATCAGTTGATGCGTTTCAGCCTACAAGGCTTTAATGATAATGGTTGTGTGGGTCATCTTCATGGACTATTACTCTCAGATGGACAACTGTGGATGAGGCACCTGTGAGCTCTGCTGATGGTGGACCATATGGGTGGTAGCACTGAAATCTCTGTTTGTAATGTGTTATAGTGTATTTGTATTGTATTTTCAGACGACAACTATAGTGATTAAATGAAAAAATTGTATGGTCTGATATTGTACGAGAAACATTTTCGTGCTTGTCCGATTGGATAATGTCAGATGAACTATATTAATTTTCTATTGTCTTCATGATTCTCCTCCCAGCCAATCAGGAAGCAGTTCATGAGACCCAATTGGCCAGGAAGTATTAGGACTTCTGGCCAATCAGGTCTCAGTCAGGACCCACTTCCTGTTCAGCCTGGAGGAGAAGCAATGGCCCAGGAGCGAGGAGCTCCAGCCCAGATCCATGTCTGTGTGATCTGCCTCCTGCCTAAGGTAAGGAGGCCTCTGATCACCACTGCATTCCTGTCCATCTCCCATGTGGGGGGGGGGGGGGGCTAGCTGGGGATCGATGCATTTCCATTCATCTCCTGTGGGGGGGAGGGTTAAGGAGGTTGTCGTTGGTTTGCAGCCACTGGTCTAATCCATCTCCATTCTATCCAAAACTAAATAAAAAGTTTTGATTTTAGTTACCGTATATACTCGAGTATAAGCCGAGATTTTCAGCCTCTTTTTTGAGGCTGAAAGTGCCCCCCTCGGCTTATACTCGAGTCATCGCTGTCTGCCCGCTCGATCAGCGTGTCGAGCAGACAGACAGCGGCCATTCTATCATTCAAAAGCCGCGCCTCCGGCTCCGCCTTCGCCTGTGATAGGCGGAACACTGAATTTCCCAGCAGCCTGTGTTCCGCCTATCACGGACATCGTATCATCCTCGTACTACGGACGAGGATGATACGATGTACGTGATAGGCGGAACACAGGCTGCTGGGAAATTCAGTGTTCCGCCTATCACAGGCGAAGGCGGCGGCGCAGCTTTTGAATTTTACAATGGCCGCCGAGGCGCCGACGAAGAGGGCACGGGACGGAGGCAAGGCAAGGCACGGCACGGGACGGGACGGGACGGGACGGAGGCAAGGCACGGCGGCGAGGCACGGAGGCAAGGAGGCAAGGCACGGGACGGAGGCTCGGGACAAAGGCTCGGGACACAGGTAGGCTGGACACACACACACACACACACACACACACACACACACACACACACACACACACACACACACACACGGATGGATACACACACACACAGGGATGGATGGATGGATGGAGACACACACACACAGGGATGGATGGATGGATGGATGGAGACACACACACACAGGGATGGATGGATGGATGGACACACACACACACAGGGATGGATGGACGGACACACAGGGATGGACGGACACACAGGGATGGACGGACACACAGGGATGGACGGACACACACACAGGGATGGACAGGCATGTCTTACCCTCGGCTTATACACGAGTCAATAAGTTTGCCAGTTTTTTTGGGGGTAAATTGGGGGCCTCGGCTTATATTCGGGTCGGCCTATACTCGAGTATATACGGTATACTTTAAGTTATACTTTAAGACAATTATTATATAACTTGATAATAGGAATGACATTATACTAAAATTCTCCATAACAAAAGTTAGTATAAGACACAAGTAAAAGAATATGATGAAGAAAATATGGGTCACATTTCAGCTACGGTTTTTCGTGATGTGCTTACATTGCATCTGTAATGTTTATGTTGCATTTGTGATGAGTTTGCATACATTTGTGTTGTGTTTAGGGTGCATTAAAAATACATTCCCATCGATTTTGAAACAGGGAAAATAAGTTAAAATACGGCAGAATAGAACATGCTGCATTTACAGAAACAAACTAGAGTTAATGCCGCTCCAGGATATCCGATTGAAAATTCAAACATTCTGCTTAGGATCACGGAGATTTCAGTAAAATTACCAATAGTGCTGTCGGTGAAATTTTATCAAATCAGAAGCTCTAACTTTCTTACTTATTGAGCTTCTTAGGAAAAGTTTTCTTTAACCACTTGCTTACTGGGCACTTAAACCCCCCTCAGTCCCAGACCAATTTTCAGCTTTCAGTGCTCTCACATTTTGAATGACAATTACTCAGTCATGCAACACTGTAACCAAATGATTTTTTTGTCCTTTTCTTCATACCAATAGAGCTTTCTTTTGGTGGTATTTGATCACCTCTCGGTTTTTTATTTTCTGCGCTATAAATGAAAAAAGACCGAAAATTTTGAAAAAAAATGAATTTTTCTTCGTTTCTGTGAAAAAATTTAGCAAATTAGCAATTTTTCTTCATAAATTTTGGCCACAATTTATACTACTACACATCTTTGGTAAAAATAACCCAAATTTTTGCATATTATATGATCTGTGTGAAATTTATAGAGTCTAC
Organism: Lithobates pipiens; assembly: GCF_037356315.1. Taxonomy (NCBI): domain Eukaryota; kingdom Metazoa; phylum Chordata; class Amphibia; order Anura; family Ranidae; genus Lithobates; species Lithobates pipiens. The sequence continues at coordinate 500,970,023 of NW_027507903.1, read as the reverse complement.
AAGCTATGGTGCAAATCATAAAGATTTGCAAAAAAAGATCACATCTGATGTACTAAGGCCTATCTCCATTCTTGAGACCCTAACAAGCCAGGAAAGTACAAATGCCCCCCAAATGACCCCTTTTTGGAAAGTAGACATTCCAATGTATTTAGTAAGAGGCATGGTGAGTTATTTTAAGATGTCATTTTTTCCCACAATTCTTTGCAAAATTACGATTTTTTTTTTTTTTTCACAAAATTTTCATTGTAATAGCTTATTTCTCCCACACGGAATGTGCATACCACAAATAACACCCCAAAATACATACTCCTACTCCTCCTGAGTATAACGATACCACATGTGTGAGACTTTTACACAGCCTGACCACATACAGAGGCCTAATTTTGAAGTAGCACCTTCAGGCATTCTAGGAGCATAAATTACACATTTCATTTCTCAACCACCTATTACAGTTTTGAAGGCCCTGGAACACCAGGGCAATGGAAACGTCCAGAAAATGACCCCATTTTGGAAAGCTAACACCCCAACGTATAATCTATGAGGCATAATGAGTCTTTTCAATGGTTCATTTTTTTCCAGAAGTTTTTGGAAAATGTGGAAAAAAATGAAAACGCTTTTTTTTTTTACACAAAGTTGTCCGTTTATAAGATATTTCCAACGCATAGCATTTACATAGCAAAAATAACACCCCAAAATACATTCTACTACTCCTCCTGAGTATGGCAATACCACATGGGTGAGACGTTTACACAGCCTGGCCACATACAGAGGCGCAACATGCAAGAAACACCGTCGGCGTTCCAGGGACACATAGCCTGTACATACCAAGAATTACACCCCCAAATACATTATGCTGAGCAAAGGGTAAAGAAAAGATTACCTGTGGTTTTAGAAGCGCAGTTGTCCACAGGAGGATATCACTGGTCCAGGCAGCAGGCAGGGACTTGGTCAGCAACAGCGAACACAGTTTTTCAGGCAGCAGGCAGGGATACTGTCCATATTACAGTCCAGGGTCAGTGCAGAGATGTCAGCAGTGCCAAAAATATTGGTCCTGGTAGTAGGCAGGTCCTTGGGGTGTGGTCAGTGCAGCATGATGGCAGTAAGTCCTACAGGCAGCAGACAGAAGTAGAGCCTCGTTCAGGACAGAATGGGGATAGGGGTAGAGGCTTTTCCCTCCCAAATCTCTTTGAAGCCTCCGAGTCTCCAGACCCTAACCTAGGAATAAGAAAACAAAGAAAATTGTTTTCTTCTTCCAGAAAAACTATACTGGAGCCTCTCACATATGTGAGACCCCGTGTTGAATCCCACTAGTTCAGTTGCAGAATACAAGATCAGTCCAAGGGGCAGGCAAATATTGTGGTCAAACAGTCCAAGGTCAGTTCCAGATCAGGCAGAGATATGTACAGAATCGTTAGACAGAAGCATGGTCGAATAACAGTCCAGGGTCAGTTCCAGATCAGGCAGAGGTATGTACAGAATCGTTAGGCAGAAGCATGGTCAAATAACAGTCCAGGGTCAGTTCCAGATCAGGCAGCGGTATGTACAGAATCGGCAGGCACAAGAGTGGTCAAATAACAAGCCAGGGTCAGTTACAGAGCAGGCAGTGGCATAAGGGGTGTGAAGGTGTATGAAGGCAGGAACTGAGGATTATGTTTACCATACTTCACTAAAATGTATTGAAGTATGGTAACGCCGAAAACAGTCGCCTATGCAGAGGCCTGGTTGGGAAGGACATTGTGCACAATAATAAGATGTGTCTCTTCTGACTCCTGCTCTGGTACACACCTTACATCTTTTTTGATGTCTTTGGCCTGTTGGTTTGGGGGGGATTTTATCGGGAAAGTGGCGCTCGGAGAGTCGACTAACAACATCTGATCGGATATTTTCTGGTGGGCCATTTGGGAAAATAAGGGCAGTGAAAACTTCCTCCTGGTAGCCAAAGAAACGTTTGGGGTTTTGGGTGGAGTTGCGGTAAATGACATAGGAATTGTAAATGGCCAATTGAAAAAAATAAATTGCTACTTTTTTGTACCAATGGTATGTCCGTCTTGTGACAAGATATGGTTCCATCATTTGGTCGTTGAAGTCGACTCCCCCCATGAACAAATTGTATTCGGAAATGCATTTGGGTTTCTTTACGGGGCCATTCCTTCTGGGGATTTCCACGAAGGTATCATTGTGGATAGAAGACAACATATACACATCCCTTCTGTCCCTCCACTTCACTGCCAGAACCTCCTTGTTTCTCAGACTTGCGGTTTCTCCTTTTCGCAGCTTCTTATTCACAAGACTTTGAGGAAAGCCCTTCCGATTCCTTTTTACGGTGCCACATGCTGGCGTCTTCTTCCGGTGAAGGTTGTGGAACAGGGGCAGAGATGTGTAGAAGTTATCTACATACAGGTGGTAGCCTTTTTCCAATAGGGGTTATATGAGGTCCCAAACAATTTTTCCGCTGGATCCCAAGTAGTCCGGAGAATTAGGGGGCTGCAGCTGGGTGTCCTTCCCTTCGTACACCATGAATGAATATGTGTACCCTGTGGCTCGGTCGCATAATTTGTAGACCTTCACCCCATAGCGGGCCCTTTTGCTGGGCATAAATTGCTTCATTCTAAGCCTACCACTAAATTTAATAAGGGACTCATCCACACATATGTGTTGGTCTGTGGTAAACAATTTGGGGAATGTTTCTGAAAAATAATTAAGTATTGGTCGAATTTTGTAAAGCCGGTCATAATTTGGATCATTTCGCGGAAAGCACTGGGAATTGTCACTGAAATGTAAGAACCTCAGGATGATCTGATACCTGGTTCTGGGCATTACCGCGGAGAAGAGCGGTGAGTGGTGGAGGGGGTGGGTTGACCAGTAGGTACGCAATTGATTTTTTTTGTTGAGTCCCATATTAAATGTGAGGCCTAAAAAAACCTTGAACTCCTCCACCGTTAGGTCTCTCCATTCGTAGGGACGGGCATAATAAGAGGTCGGATTTTGCAAAATAAATTGTTGTGCATACAGGTTGCACTGGGCCACAATTGATGACAACATGTCCTCCGTAAAAATTAAATGTAAAAAATCTATTGGGGTAAAATTCTCCGTGTACACCTGGACTCCTGGCTGGGCAGTGAAAGGGGGAACATTGGCCTCTCCTGAATTAGGAGGAAGCCACAAGGGGTTCTGAAGGGCATAGGGAAGGCCTGCATGGCTCCTAACCCTTTGGGGCTGAGATGACACCCCACTGGTACTTGGCCTTTCTTGCGGGGGCACTGCGGTGCTGGTGGACGGCACTGCGGTGCTGGTGGACGGCACTGCGATGCTGGTGGACGGCACTGCGGTGCTGGTGGACGACACTTCGGTGCTGGTGGACGGCACTGCCTCACTAGAACGCCTTCGTTTGATGGGCCGGATATCTTCCTCCTCGGATTCAGTCAGTGTTTCACTGCTGAGGACTGGCTCATAATTTATGTCGGCTTCAGAATCCGAATCTGAAAAGGAATCTGAAGAGGAGAGCTCCCCGTTGCTCTCGTCGGCCGTGGAAATAATTTGGTACGCCTCCTCAGCGGAAAAGACTCGTTTAGCCATGGTAGCACTGATGGGCACTGATGAGGTGGCACAGATGTGCACTGATGAGGTGGCACAGATGTGTACTGTTGAAGCAGCACAGAGGTGGCACAGATGGGCACTGATGAGTCGGCACAGATGTGCACTGATGAGTCGGCACAGATGTGCACTGATTATACAGATGGACGCTTTTGAGGTGGCACAGATGGGCGCTTTTGAGGTGGCACAGATGGGCGCTTTTGAGGTGGCACAGATGGGTGCTTTTGAGGTGGCACAAATGGGCACTGATGGGTCGGCACAGATGTGCACTGATTTATTGCACAGATGTGCAGATTTATTGCATGGATGTGCACTGATGAGGCGGCAGATGGGCACTGCTGAGGCGGCAGATGGGCACTGCTGAGTCGGCACAGATGGGCACTGCTGAGTCGGCACAGATGGGCACTGCTGAGTCGGCAGATGGGCACTGATGGGTCGGCACAGATGTGCACTGATTTATTGCACAGATGTGCAGATTTATTGCAGATGTGCACTGATGAGGCAGCAGATGGGCACAGATGGGCACTGCTGAGGCGGCACAGATGGGCACTGCTGAGGCGGCACAGATGGGCACTGCTGAGGCGGCACAGATGGGCACCGATTGGTACAGATGGGCACCGATTGGCACTGGCGGGCACTGGCGGTGCACAGATGGGCACTGGCGGGCACTGGCGGTGCACAGATGGGCACTGGCGGGCACTGGCGGTGCACAGATGGGGCACTGGCGGTGCACAGGTGGGCACAGGTGGGGTAGAGATGGGCACTGGCGGGGTAGATCTGGGCACTGGCGGGGTAGATCTGGGCACTGGCAGGGTAAATATGGGCACAGATGGCAGAAAATACTTTTTTTTTGTTCACTCACAGTATCTCTCTCCTCACACGCTATCGCTGTGTGAGGAGACAGATTCGGCAATGGGTGATGATCTCATTTGTTTACATTTGAGATCATCACCCATTGGAGGCGGCGATCGCGCTGTAAACGGCTGCTGTGATTGGCCGTTTACAGCGATCTGTGATTGGCTGTGTCCAGGGGACACGGCCAACACAGATTTTCCCCGATGCGCGCTCCCGGGAGCGCGCGGGGATCTCTTAAAGGGGACGACGTCAATAGACGTAGTCCCGGAAATTGAGATCCGCGCTGTAGCCGTCATTTGACTATAGCGCGGATCTCAAGTGGTTAAATATCCTTGTATTTGTGCTTTTGCTTCCTTTTTGTTAGTTATATTTTACTGTTTTTTTTCATAGAAAAGTAAATTGCTGCTTTGTTTTCAGCTAAATGTGGTTGTAAACCTCTGAAATGAAAAATGAAAAAAGCATATCCCTCTCCAATGTGTACTGGAATCAATTCAAAGCACCAAGTGGGGTTCCTCTCTGATTGCTCTGCATTACTCACTTCTCACTTCTGACAGTCTAACTCAGGGGTACCCAACATTTTGAAGAGCGAAGGCCAATTGGTAACTGGTCGTGGGCCACAATGAACTATGGGGTTTGCCGCCCCCAAAAAACCCCAAAATTCCTAAGCCCCCATAAGGCTGATTTGTTCACTGATAAGCTGTGGGTTACTTGCACCTTAGGTGCAGCGCAGTGCTCTTACAGCTTTCCTGTGGGTTATCTGTACTTTGCCATAGCACACCAAAACTCCTGCATGCAGTATGATGTTTAATCAGTTCCGGACCAGCCGCCACAGTTTTACTGTGGCAGGTTGGCCCAGCTGTGCGAAGCGTCGTAGCGATACGTCGCACGCATGGCCTCCTGGGGGCGAGTGAGTACCCTCGACGGCCACGACGATTGGATTCAATCCAGAACCGATCAATCCCCAGGCCCAGGCCAATGAAATCTGGCCTGGACCTGTTGATCGCTCCTGGCGAATGAGATCCTTCCCCTGCATGTGTAAGTATAAACACAGCAGGGAAAGTGATGTCATCTCTCCTTGTGGAAGTCTTTTCGTTCCAGAGAGAGGAGAGGAGACATCTTCTCACAGTAAGTGCACCAACACTACACTGACACCAGTTCACGTAGGTACACTTGCCCCCCCCCCCCAGTTAACCCCTTCACCCCCTGTCACTGTGTCACCCAGTGCAGTGTTAATTTTTTTTGACCACTGTTCTGTACTGGTGACAAACATCAGCATAAGGGTATTTAGTGTAGGCCCAGATAGGTCTAGGGACCCCCCCTAATAAATGTTTAACCCCTTGATCACCCCCTGCCACCAGTGATCACTGTATTAGTGTCACGGGTGACACTGGTTAGCTTGTTTTTATAGCGCCAGGGCACCCGCCGTCTTTTACCTAAATAAAGGTTTAACCCTCTGATCACCAGCGAGTGATATCAGTTAGGTTTTAGTGTCAGATAGGGTCCGTGTCACCCCAGGCAGCGCCAGATTAGTGTCAGTAGCGCTAACACCCATGCACGCACCATACACCTCCCTTAGTAGTATAGTGTCTGAACGGATCAATATCTGCTCTGATCAGATCTATATTAGCGTCCCTAGCAGTTTAGGGTTCCCAAAAATGCAGTGTTAGTGGCGACAGAAGACCGGGCCACCGCCTGTAAAAGAGCTATAAGAAGGCGCGGTGGCCCGGCAGAAGAACCGAAGAGGGGGACAAGACCCCCGAAGTCGGGAGAAGAGGCCTGCGGCGAGGAAGAAAGCCGGACTCCTCCGCTAGCAAAAGAGCTACAAGAAGATAGCGGAGGAGTCCGGCGAGAAGACCCCCGAAGACGGAAGACCCCCGGAGCTGTGCAATAAAGTATTTTATCTCGTGTGTTGTGTTTTTTTTTGTACTTTTTTTACAGGTGAATGGGTAGGGGTACATTGTACCCCATACTCATTCACATAGGGTGGGGGGCCGGTATCGGGGGGCCCCCTTATTAAAGGGGGCTCCCGGATTCCGATAAGCCCCCCGCCCGCAGACCCCGACAACCAACGGCCAGGGTTGTCGGGAAGAGGCCCTTGTCCTCATCAACATGGGGACAAGGTGCTTTGGGGTGGGGGGGCCGCGCGGCCCCCCCTTCCCCAAGGCACCCCCCCATGTTGAGGGCACGCGGCCTGGCCGGCCGGGTAGCATGCTCGGACTAGGGTCTGCTGTGGACTTGGGGGGGACCCCCACGCCGATTTTTTTCGGCGTTGGGGTTCCCCTTTAAGTCCATACCAGGCGGCGGGGCCAGCGATGTCTCCCTCGTAGGCCCCGCCTACCTGGAGGCGCGCTCGAAATGAGCGGACTTTCCTCCGCGTGTGTGGACGAGTGCGTTCATTTCAAAAGTAGGGCGGATAGTACGGCGGACTTAGTACGCCGTATTAGTCCGCTCAAAAAGTGCCGTGTGTGGGCAAGTAGCCCGTTCGGAAAGTTGGACGGAGAGTCTGGCGGAAAATACGCCAGACTAAGTACGTCATACAGTTTGACCGTGTGTATGCGGCATTAGGGGCATTAGTGGTAGGGTAATCAAAGCACATAAACCCAAGGTAAATATAGTAGCAAGTCCTAGATGTAATTTTGGAACACCCAAGAGGATAGTATGTGACCGGTCAAAATATATGAATGCATTAAAATGTTTGTTCACCAATGCCAGAAGTCTGCCAAGCAAAATAGGCGAGTTGGATGCTCTGGTGCATCAGGAGAGCTATGATGTAATCGGTATTGCTGAAACTTGGCTTCATTCCTCACATGACTGGGCTATTAATATTCCTGGCTATGCACTCTTTCGGAAAGACAGAGTAAAAAGGAAAGGTGGAGGGGTCTGTCTGTATGTGAGAAGTGATCTCAAAGCGAGTGAGAAAGAGGACCTGGTGGACGGAGAGTGTGATGAGTCTACAGCATTATCAGTGGAACTGCATACAGATGTGCGTAGTTCAAAGTTAATCATTGGAGTTTGTTATAGACCACCCAATGTTAATGAGGAGGTGGAGACTCAGTTCCTTGCACAAATAGAAAGGGCTGCAAGGACTGGGACAGTGATAATAATGGGGGATTTTAACTACCCAGAAATTGACTGGGGTAATGACACTACTGGGACAATTAAAGGGCAAAAATGTATAAACCTATTACAGGACAATTTTATGAATACAAAGAATTACAGCTCCAAGGTAATGACCTCTCCCAAAACAGCTGTCTCCACAATCCCACAGGGTGCCGGCTCTGCTTGCAACAGGAACTGAAGTAGAAAAGATGTAGCTGGATAGCCGCACTCCAAATTATTCAACTTTATTTCAAAAGTGTAATTAAAATCATAGCATCTAGGCTGGCAAACAGACTAACTGCACAGCCGCTGACATGTTTCACACCGAACACAGTGCTTAGTCATAGCTATGACTAAGCACCGTGTTCGGTGTGAAACATGTCAGCGGCTGTGCAGTTAGTCTGTTTGCCAGCCTAGATGCTATGATTTTAATTACATTTTTGAAATAAAGTTGAATAATTTGGAGTGCGGCTATCCAGCTACATCTTTTCTACTTCAGGACAATTTTATGGTCCAGTTTATTGAGGCCCCAACTAGGAATGATGCTCTGTTGGACCTGGTAATCTCAAACCATGCAGAACACATTACTAATGTTCAGATAAAGGAACATCTGGGTAGCAGTGACCATAACATGATTTCATTTGATGTTAGCTGTAAGCAAAAATCACATACGGGAAAGATAAAAACACTTAATTTCAAGAGAGCAAATTTTCCAAGGATGAGGGCTGCTCTCCAGGACCTAGATTGGGAGAGAATATTGGCATCAATGGCCACAGAACAGAAATGGGAATTCTTCAAAAAGACTGTTTGTGATCTCACGGCAAAGTATATTCCCAAGGGCAATACGTTTAACCACTTGCTTACTGGGCACTTAAACCCCCCTCAGTCCCAGACCAATTTTCAGCTTTCAGTGCTGATGCACTTTGAGTGACAATTACGCGGTCATACAACACTGTACCCAAATGAATTTTTTATCATTTTTTTCCCACAAATAGAGCTTTCTTTTGGTGGTATTTAGTTACAGCTCGGAGTTTTATTTTTTGCTAAACAAACAAAAAAAGATGCAAAAAAAAAAAAATCATGTTTTAATAGTTTGTTATAAAATTTTGCAAACGGGTCATTTTTCTCCTTCATTGAAGTGCGCTGATTAGGCGGCACTGATAGGCTGCATTGGTGGGCACTGATGGGCTGCATTGGTGGGCACTGATGGGCTGCATTGGTGGGCACTGATAGGCTGCACTGGTGGGCACTGATAGGCATAGTTAAGGCGGCACTAATAGGCACAGATAAGGCGGCACCGATGGGCACAGATAAGGCGGCACTGATGGGCAAAGATGGGCACAGATAAGTTGGCACGGATGGGTGGCACGGATAAGTGGCACGGATGGGTGGCACGGATGGGCACTGATAGGTACCACAGATAGATGGGACTGATGGGCACTGATAGGTGGCACTGATAGGTGGCTCTGATAGGTGGCACTGCTGGGCACTGATGGGCGGCACTGCTGGGCACTGATGGGCGGCACTGCTGGGCACTGATGGGCGGCACTGGGGTGCAGCACCTGAGGCAGATTTTGGGTGGCACTGTGGGTGGCACTGCTGGGTGGCACTGTGGGTGGCACTGTGGGCACTGCTGGGTGGCACTGTGGGCACTGCTGGGTGGCACTGTGGGCACTATGGGCACTGCTGGGTGGCACTGACAGGGGGGGCACTTACTTTATTTCAGGATGGCACTGCGGGTGGCAGGTGGGCACTGGCAGGGGGCAGGTGTCCTTTTAAATTGCTGGCCGTGATCGGGACTGATGTCCCGAACACGGCCGCCGGCGATCGGCTTTTTTTTTTTCTCCTCGCGCTGTCAGCGCGAGGAGGAATACTAGCCGATTACCGGCTCCGTTTTATCACATGATCAGCTGTCATTGGCTGACAGCTGATCACGTGATAAGGGGTCGGGATCGACCCCTTACACGGATCGGTGATCAGGCGAGTCTCACGGACTCGCCGATCACAGAGCGCGCCGCGCGCGCCCCTCAGGGGGCGCGCAGGCCGCTCGTAACCGGGACTACGTCAATAGACGTAGTCCCGAAAATGTGGGTCCGCGCTATTGCCGTCATTTTGCAATAGCGCGGATCCCAAGTGGTTAAAAGGCTAAAAATAAAACCGATGTGGCTCACGGCCAAAGTTAAAAAAGCTATAAACTATAAAAAAATAGCTTTTAAAAAATATAAAAATGAAGGAACGCTAGTGTCATTTAAATGTTACAAAGAATATAACAGAATATGTAAAAAGGAAATCAAGGATGCAAAAATTCAAAATGAAAGACAGATTGCAAAAGATAGTAGGATAAACCCCAAAAAATTCTTCAAATATATTAATAGTACAAAGGTTAAGTCTGAGCATATAGGCCCTTTGCAAAATAATCTGGAGTGGGTGACTGGGGACAAAGAGAAGGCTAACTTATTAAATACTTTCTTCAGCTCTGTGTATACAGAGGAGCATGGGGGAGCTCATGTCCATAATGGGGGTGGTAGTGACGCAGCCTCAAATCCACAATGGCTCAAAAGTGATATGGTCCAGAAATATTTGAACAGAATAAAGGTGGATAAAGCACCTGGACCCAATGGCATCCACCCACGGATCATAAAAGAATTGAGCTCTGCAATTTCAAAGCCATTGTATCTAATCTTTAGGGACTCATTAATGACAGGAATAGTACCACTGGATTAGTGCAGGACCAATGTGGTGCCTATATTTAAAAAGGGAACAACGTCTTTACCAAGTAACTATAGACCTGTTAGTTTAACTTCTATAGTTGGGAAGATACTGGAGGGATTAATAAAAGACCACATAGACGAGTTCTTGCAGGAAAAAAATATTTTAAGCAACAGACAGCATGGATTCATGAAAGACAGAAGTTGTCAGACAAACATGATTTCTTTTTATGAGGTGGTAAGTAAAACCTTGGACAGAGGGGTGGCGGTGGACATGGTGTACTTGGATTTTGCAAAAGCGTTCGATACAGTTCTGCACACACGGCTCATGTGTAAGGTAAAGTCTACAGGTTTGAAAATATCAGTTTGTAAATGGATAGAAAACTGGCTAAAAGACAGAATTCAGAGAGTAGTGGTTAATGATTCTAATGCCGCGTACACACGAGCGGATTGTATGGCGTACTTAGTCCGTCGAAACACATTTCAGCGGACAATCCGCTCGTGTGTGGGCTTCAGCTGACTTTTTCAGCGTGCAGTCCGGAGTACTAAGAATTTTGTTTTTTTCGAAATTCTGTCCGTCATACTTTGGTTTCAGCGGACAATACGGTCGTCAGTATGCTAGTTCGACGGACTAAGAATGGCGCATGCCCAGAAAGGATTTACACGGCGGAAGGGTGCTTTGCTGTGTCTTGGACTTCCTATTTCTAGTCCCGTCGTATGTGCTGTACACGTCATCGCGCAAGCTTTCAAAGGACTGTTTGTGTATCCATGTGTGGTCAAGTTCGTTCAGTGGAAACTACGACGGATTGTCCGTCGGATTGTATGACGGACTAAGTACGCCATACAATCCGCTCGTGTGCACGCGGCATTACTCTGAATGGTCTAAGGCAGGCATGTCCAAAGTCCGGCCCGCGGGCCAATCGCGGCCCGCAGTCCGGTTTTGAACGGCCCGCCTGGTGTGCTGCGGGATCAGGGCTGTCAAATGAGCCGATCCCCGGCACTGTGTGAAGCTCCGTCGGCTTCAAAAGTGAAAGTAAAGTGCAGAGGAGTGTGCTGTGCTCTCTGCTTCCCCCTACAGTGCAGTACCCGGCTGAATGAGGAAATGGAATGGAAAGGTACTGTACTACAAGCTAGATTCGTTTTAAAAAGGCTTTATTTATGTGTATGTGTGTGTGTGCATGTGTGTCTGTATGTATGTGTGTACATGTGTGTCTGTATGTGTGCATGTGTGTCTGTATGTATATGTGTGCATGTCTGTCTGTATGTATGTGCATGTGTGTCTGTATGTGTGTGTGTGTGCATGTCTGTATGTATGTATGTGTGTGCATGTCTGTCTGTATGCATGTGTGTGCATGTGTGTCTGTATGTATGTATGTATGTATGTATGTGTGTGTGTGCATGTGTGTCTGTATGTATGTGTGTCTGTATGTATGTGTGTCTGTGCATGTGTGTGCATGTCTGTATGTATGTGTGTGCATGTGTGTCTATATGTGTGTGTGTGTGTGTGTATGTGTGTCTGTATGTGCATGTGTGTGTGTGTCTGTGCATGTATGATTGCATGTGTGTGTGTGTCCATGTATGTCTGTATGTATGCGTATGTGCATGTGTGTCTGTATGTATGTGCGTGTATGTCTGTCTGTATGTGTGTGCATGTATGTGTGTTTGTATGTGTGTGCAGCATGTGTGTCTGTATGTATCTGTGTGCATGTGTGTGTGTGTGTATGTATGTCTGTATGTGCGTGTATGTCTGTATGTGTGTGCATGTGTCTGTATGTGTGTGTGTGCATGTGTCTGTATGTGTGTGTGTGCATGTGTCTGTATGTATGTAAGTATATGCATGTGTCTGTATGTGTATGCATGTGTCTGTATGTGTGTATGTCTGTGTGTATGTGTATGCATGTGTGTTACTTTTAATCCAGACCCCCCCCCCCCATTCTTGTACCATCAGAACTGATTTTGTGGTGCTTGTGTGTGTGATAGCAGCCAGGATTGCTGCTCCTCTGAAAAGCAATCCATATACAGATCGCTTTTCAGAGGCATTTGAAAGGTGGTAAAGAGGCATTATGTTGCCTCCTCACCACCTGTTTTAAGCCCGTAAATGTAGCATCACTATACCGCAACTGTGCAGTCTACACAGTTGCGGGGTAGTTGCAGTGCAGGCCCATTCACCCTGAGCATACCTCCAGCTGCAGCCACAGCATGTGTACACCCCCAGCTGCTCCCTCTGCAGCTAAAGGGGGAGAAGTTGGGGGTGGTAAAAACAGCTTAACCATGTAGTTTTACTGCCCCTCCAATAAGCCCTTGGTTCACATCTGCATGGCTGCATGCTGTGTGTAGGGCAGCCTATGCATTTCAATGGGCTTCCATACCCACAAAAATGCAGGGAAAGAAGTCTCAGAGCTTTTTTTTTTTTTTATTGCGCTGCACCAAAAGCACCCCATGTTTCCAATGTGTGGGGTACCATTAAGACTTAACGGTACCCCCAAAGAACAGAGCATTCGTCTGTGTGTCAGGCAAACGAGCGCGACAAAGGCACGAGAATTTTTGTTGGGCCAGGTATGAGTGCTCGAATGACCGAATTTTAATGGTTCAAAGAATGTCAGGCAAAATGGTCGGCCCTCACACATGTTCACTTCATCGAATCTGGCCCTCTTTGAAAAAAGTTTGGACACCCCTGGTCTAAGGTTATCAGTGGTGTACCCCAAGGTTCAGTGCTGGGACCCTTACTTTTTAATATCTTTATAAATGATATTGGGTCTGGGATCAAAAGTAACATTTCCGTCTTTGCAGATGACACCATGCTATGTAGTGGAATAACGTCCTTACAGGATGTCTCCAATTTACAAGCCGACCTCAATGCTCTGTCTAATTGGACGACTATGTGGCAGATGAGGTTTAATGTTGAGAAATGTAAAGTTATGAACTTGGGGGCTAAGAATATGCATGCATCATACATGCTAGGGGGAGTACAACTGGGGGAATCCATAGTGGAGAAGGATCTGGGGGTTTTGGTAGATCATAAGCTCAATAATAGCATGCAATGCCAAGCTGCGGTTTCCAAAGCGAGCAAAGTCCTTTCCTGTATTAAGAGAGGTATGGACTCCAGAGAGAGAGATATAATTTTGCCCCTGTTCAAATCATTAGTAAGACCTCATCTGGAATATGCAGTTCAGTTTTTGGCACCAGTTCTCAAAAAGGATATCGGGGGAACTGGAGAAAGTGCAGAGAAGGGCAACCAAACTGATAAGAGGCATGGAGGAACTCAGCTATGAGGAAAGATTAGAGGAACTGAATTTATTCACTCTTGATAAGAGGAGATTAAGGGGGGATATGGTCAACATGTACAAATATATAAGGGGTCCATATAGTGAACTTGGTGTCGAGTTATTCACTTTACAGTCAATAGGGATGAGCCGAACACCCCCCCGGTTCGGTTCGCACCAGAACTTTCGAACAGACCGAAAATTCGTACGAACTTTAGAACCCCATTGAAGTCTATGGGACCGAATGTTCAAAATAAAAAGTGCTAATTTTAATGGCTAATATGCAAGAATATTTAAAAAAAGTGAATTATTCCTTTAAATATCTATAGTATGCCTGTGAAGTGCCACGTGTTTCCCGTGTTTAGAACAGTCCCTGCACAAAATGACATTTAACGGAAATAACGTCATTTAAAACTGCTTGCGGTTTTAATGTTATATCTTATTCCGGCAATATGGATGAAAATCATTGAGAAAAATGGCATGGGTAGCCCCCCCTGCCCATTACCAGCCCCTTTGGGTCTTGTACGGATATTAAGGGGAACCCCATACCCAGGCCCTATATACTCAGAACAGCAGTATACAGGCGGTGCAAACAAGACAGGGACTGTGTAGGTTTGTTGTGTTAAGTAGAATCTGTTTGTAATTTTCAACTGGTACATTTTTAAATCTATTTTTCAGCTTTTTGGAAAACATAGGGAAGGGTTATCACCCCTGTATAATTTGTTTTGCCGTCCGTCTTTTTTCATCTCGCTTGCTGTTGTCTCCTTCCATTTGCAAGTAGGAGACGTTTGTAAGTTGGATGTTTGAAAGTAGGGGCCTGCCCTATATGCTCTTCAGAAATGGCGGAACAAGGTGTTGGTGTTGCCACAACATTGTAAGCCCTCAAAGTGACTCTTGGTGGGCGCTGGAGCGCCCTGCTGTGAACGATTATATCAAGAATTGTAATTACATGCCATTGTTGAACAGTGGTAGAAAAATTGACCTTTGGTGGTTGTGGTGCTGGTGCCACAACACTATAAGTCCTCACAGTTACTCTGGGTGGGCACAGGAACGGGCCCTCCTGTGAAATAGTATATCAAGAATTGTAATTACATGTCCCTGTTAAACAGGGGCAGAAAAATTGGGCCTTAGGCACTGGTGCTGGTGCCACGACACTGCAACCTCTCCCATATACTCTAGTTTTAGTGCAGGAATTAGCCCTGCTGCAAAGTATTGCATCAAAAATTGTAATTAAACGCCCCTGTTAAACAGGGGCAGAAAAATTGGGCCTTAGGCACTGGTGCTGGTGCCACGACACTGCAACCTCTCCCATATACTCTAGTTGTGGTGCAGGAATGAGCCCTGCTGCAAAGCATTTATTTTAAAAATTGTAATTAAACGCCCCTGTTAAACAGGGGCTGAAAAATAATATGCACCTTACCGCTGACTGCCTTGTCCAGCGAGGCAAGGACATTGCCTTCCACATGCCGGTAGAGAGCCGGAATCGCCTTCCGTGAGAAAAAGTGGCGTTTGGGGACCTGCCACGTAGGAACCACACATTGTACAAACTCGCAGAAGGGGGCCGAGTCTACCAACTGAAAAGGCAGCAGTTGAAGTGCTAGCAATTTAGCCAAGCTAGCATTCAACCGCTGGGCATGTGGATGGCTGGGAGTGTACTTCTTTCGGCGGGGACACGGACATTTGCCGGCTATAATCGGACGTGGGTGTACTGCTAGCAGAGTGCCCGGAAGCACTTGGCTGTGACACACCTAATTCTACACCTTCATTCCTCTCAGAGCAGGTTTCAGAGAGGACTGAAGGTCTAGTGGGGTTGGAGAGCCCAGCTGATGAGGAGCAAGGAGAGGTCCGCTTTGTTCTTTGGTGTGGGTCTTTGAGGTACGCTTGCCAACGAGCTGCATGGCAGGTCAACATATGTCTGGTCAAGCATGTGGTGCCCAAGCGGCTGATGTTTTGGCCACGCGAGATATGCTTGAGACATATGTTGGAAATAGCAGCGGTGTGATCTGATGCACTCGTCTCAAAAAAGGCCCACACCAAAGAAGTTTTAGAATAACGCGCAGAGGCAGCTCCCTGCACAGGTGGAGCTCTGCGGTGTGATTCAGTCGGTGTGTTGCCCCTAAGCTGGCCCCCAGAGGGCATCCTGCCTCGTTGGACATGTGCCTCCTCCTCCTCCTCTCTCCTACCAGGCACCCACGTGGAGTCAGTGCCCTCATCATCCCCTCCCTCTTCATCGCTGTAGCAAACCTGGCAGTATGCTGTAGCTTGTGGAACATGACTGCCAGATTGCTGTCCTTCTTGAGCATCCCCTCTCTTTGCTCTCACGCTACTGCCTTCCTCTAGCTGAGTATCATCATCAGAGCCTACAAAACACTGGGCATCCTCCTGGAGCATGTACCCAACACTGTGCTCAAAGAGTTCAGGAGACTCCTCAGGAGGACGTGGTGGGTCTAGGGAAGGAGTCACTGATGATGACATTGAGAGGAGGGAAGACGATGCGTTGGCAGCTGCTTTGCTAGTACCCTGAGCCTGGGTGAGAAAAGATGAGGAGGATGAAAAGGGCTTGGTCATCCACTCTACCAAGTCACTCTGTCCAGCTGCCGAAAAGAAGGACAAGCATGTCCCATGGCCACGTGCTGATGATGACGATACACCGTGTCCACGACCAGCACTGTTGTCTCTAGACACAGAGCCTGCTTGCCCTCTTTTAACGGCTTGCGCCTGTCTGCCTCTCCTTGCTGGCCTTCCAGACATGGTATTGGCCTGAAGGGAGATGGGAAAACCAGCAATTGGGTAGTGTATATTGTGCTGGAGGCACACACAACACCCACTAACTCCTGCAGATGGCAGATGGCTCAATTAGAGAAGAGCAGGTGGGTGGCTATAACGGTGTATACTGTGGTCAGGGCACACAGACAGCACGCACAATCTCCTACAACTGACTGCCAGCTCTATTTAAAAAGAGCAAGATAGCTAGCTATATATGTGGATATAATGGTGTATTCTGCGGTCAAGGCACGCAGACAGCACGCATAATCTCCTACAACTGACTGCAAGCTCTATTTAAAAAGAGCAAGATAGCTAGCTATATAGGTGGATATAACGGTGTATTCTGCGGTCAGGGCATGCAGACAGCACACACAATCTCCTACAATTGACTGCAAGCTCTATTTAAAAAGAGCAAGATAGCTAGCTATATAGGTGGATATAATGGTGTATACTGCGGTCAGGGCACGCAGACAACAACCCCTACAGAAGAGCAAGAACGCAAAATCGGCCGATAATGAACGGTGTATACTGTGTTGAAGGTACACAGAGCACCCACTAACTCCTACAGACGCCAACACACTACACAAGGCCGCCGCGCTGGCAGCCTTATAAAGTGTGGGGCGTGTACTACACAGCCTGAGCTATGATTGGCCACAGGCATCCTGCCTGTGGCCAATCATGGCTCTCCTCGCATGCGGGGTCACAGTGCATGCTTGACCAATCATGAGCCAGCAATACACTGCAATGGCGCAGTGCATTGTGGGCCGTGAGCGCCACACGAATTTGGCGAGAACGGCCCATAACGTTCGGTATTCGCCGAACGGACGAACAGCTGATGTTCGAGTCGAACGTATGTTCGACTCGAACACGAAGTTCATCCCTAACAGTCAACAAAGAGGACAAGGGGGCACTCTTTACGTCTAGAGGAAAAGAGATTTCATCTCCAAATACGGAAAGGTTTCTTCACAGTAAGAGCTGTGAAAATGTGGAATAGACTCCCTGCAGAGGTGGTTATGGCCAGCTCAGTGGATTGCTTTAAGAAAGGCCTGGATTATTTCCTAATTGTACATAATATAACAGGGGAACTAACATTTATAGGTAAAGTTGATCCGGGGAAAATCCGATTGCCTCTTGGGGGATCAGGAAGGAATTTTTTTCTCCTGCTTTAGCAAATTGGATCATGCTCTGCTGGGGTTTTTTGCCTTCCTCTGGATCAACTGTGGGTATAGAATTGGGTATATGGGCTGGTATGATATTATTATATATATTTTTTTTTCAACCTGACTAACTATGTAACTATGTAACTATGTCACATGGTGACCCCCTCCTTATGATGTCACCGTCCGAGCACCCTCTGGGAATGTGACATCATAAGGGGTGGGGTCACAATGTGACATCCCCCAGTGACCCCGCTCCTTGTCCCTATATAAGTTGCCACACAACGCGTTCCTGTCATTGCGGCCAGAGAGAGCGTTGAGTCGGCATCTCAAGGAAGAAGAAGAGAAGGCGGCGACAGTGACAGAAGACCGGGCCACCGCTAGTAAAAGAGCTGGAAGAATAAAGCGGAGGCCCGGCAATAAGAACCGAAGAGGGGGACAAGACCCCCAAAGTCGGAAGAAGTCCCCGGACGGCGGTGGGGATGAAGAAGAAAGCAGGGCTCCTCCGCTAGTAAAAGATATTTTAAAAACGTGTTGTGTTTTTTTCTTTACACTTTTTTTCACCAGGTGAATGGGTAGGGGTACATGGTACCCCAATACTCATTCACATAGGGTGGGGGGGCGGTATCTGGGGCTCCCTTATTAAAGGGGGCTCCCAGATTCCGATAAGCCCCCCACCTGCAGACCCTGACAACCAACAGCCAGGGTTGTCGGGAAGAGGCCCTTGTCCTCATCAACATGGGGACACGGTGCTTTGGGGTGGGGGGGCCGCGGGGCCCCCCTTCCTCAAAGCATCCCCCCATGTTGAGGGCACGCGGCCTGGTATGGTTTAGGAGGGGGGGTGCTCGCTCGTCCCCAGCCCCTTTCCGGATTGGCTGGACTGCGTGCTCAGATAATGGTCTGATATGGACTTTGGAGGGGACCCCACGCCATTTTTTCGACATAGGGCTTCCCCTTTAAGTCCATACAAGGTGACTGGGCCAGCGAGGTGTCAATCTCGCCGATGGAGGTGGAGAAATTGACTTCCTTCGCTAGTCCCATCTACCTGGAGCCGCATTCAAAATGAACAGACTTTCCTCCGTGTGTGGGCAAGTCCGTTCATTTCAAAAGTCTGGCAGACTCCCGCCATAGTCCGGAGGTTTGTCCACCGGAAAAGTCTGGTCGTGTGTGGGCAGGTGCGCTCGTTGGGAAATTCCGGCGGACCTCCGCTTCAAAGTCTGGCGGTTTGTCCGATCGTGTGTACGCGGCATTACTGTTATACTGTAATGTTACTTTGTTTTATTGTTAACCATCATTTGCTTAGTAGGTACGCCATTCAGCTGAGTGGAAAAAAAGGGGGTGGAAGGCACATGATCTAACACATGAATCAAAGTGATATAGTTTATTCATTCATAAAAAAGTAGATGAGTACAAAAAAATGACTATGAATTCATAAAAACTAGGTTACAAGATATTCATCAAGAATTAATTATGTCCATACAAGGGCAAATGCTCAAGGTAGGCTAACACGTTTCGAGGTGTTTCATCAGAGCCTTGGAAAGTAAAAGAAAGTTTGTAGGATGTGATAGATATACATGGAGAGGAGTGGCTGATTAAGAGATGTATCACATAATGGGTGATGTATTCTCCTTTACTCTAGAAGTATTCACAGCGCTCTAGATGAGATAAATACCAAATGTATGTGTGTATAATTCAGGTTCTAGTAGAAGGCACATGTATACAAAGTGTTGGGATTATACATTGTAATTTCAAAGAGACGTATACAAAATGTTGAAACATTAAAACATTAAAACATTAAGGCATTAAAAACCATTAGGAGCTAAAAATTATTATTTTAAAAGTATTACTAAGAAATACTTAAAAAGTATTAGAGCAGTGAGCCATTAAAACAGTAAGCCATTAGCTCTACTTATTATAGTGGATTCACAAAAACACAATTGTAGTTTAAAGTTTAAACACAAGTGCATATATATGCACAAATATATACATATACACATGCTTATACAAACATATACGCATACACATACACAATGAGAATGCATATATCCACAGGATGGAAGTCACTAGTGTATATTCAATGGTGACAACATTGGAAAAGTACTTGTATAGACGCACCTGTGTATATTAAAAGGCATAGACGCATGCGTGCAAGGGTGTGCATAAGGGTTTAAACCTGTGAGAGTGCCTACTGCAAATGGAGAGAGTTGGCTGACTGAAATGGGAGGGATCTGGATGAAACCTACCTACATGCTGTAGAATGAATGGTTGGTTTGTTAATTGTTGTTTGTCATCTATACCTACAGAGATATCAATGACACAGAAAGATGACCCAGAGGGAATGACCCAATCAGGGGCGGACTGACAACTTATGGGGCCCCCGGGCAATCAGAGATTATGGGGCCACACAGTATACATAAACACACACACACAGTATACAATCACACAGTATACACTTACATGTTTCTATTGGCTGAGAAGGTACTGGAGAGGTGGGGCAGCTTTAATCTCAGGATTTTTAGACCAAAAGGATGTCATTAAGGGACATTTCAGAGACAGATGTAAATAAAACACATATTTTTACATACTGTTGCTGGTTTTACTGAGGCTGGCAACCCTGATGGGGCCCCCTAGTGGCCCGGGGCCCTCGGGCAGTGCCTGAGCGGCCGAATGGTCAGTCCGCCCCTGGAACCAATATACTAATATAATGCAGACTTGACAGGGAATAGGGTGAATTGAATCATCCATATTGCTAACTTGCGTTTGAACTTGTTTTCAGGCTGCGGCCCATACACATAAGTTGCAGGCTGAAGGCAGTCTTTCTGGGAGTTCTGAAATCCGCGCAACAGTGTTGTCCTGTGTTGCAAGAGAAGTGCTAGCAGACTGCAGCTGTGTGTAAACAGGCGGCATTTAAATCAGGATGCAGGTGTGTGTAGAACGGAGGTGGGCGGGTCCATGGAACGATCTAGATTAGACTATCCCATGGACTTCAAGGTCTTCGTTCATCCCAACGGGAGCCAAGGAGCCAAGTGTGAAGATCCAGAAAGATTCTTGTTTACAAAGTTTCTGGAATCTTCTTCCCGTATCATCATCTTTTTTTAAATCTTCTATGCCAAACACTTGTAAGCCTGTTGTATTTCTGTTATGGCACACCTTAAAGTGCCTAGGGACTGGATAGTTGTGTCTCTTCCTGTTTTTCGCATAATGATCATACATATTACTGTTGATAATACTGCATTTATGTTCACTGAATCTTACTCTTAAAGGGTGTGTTGTGCACCCAACATAAAGAAGACCACAGCGGCAAATGATACCATAGACCAAATACGAGGTGCCACAGTTGATAAACTGACCAATTCTATGGCCATGGCCATGGGACCCCATGACCTCCTTTTTACAATGTGACATGTATGCACAAGCTCCACAGTTTCTGACTCCACATTTGTAGTTCCCCTTTTGGTCAAAGATTGATGACCAGGAACCAGTGGCGGTCTTTATTACATTTGGAGCTTTACGTACTCTGCTCGGTGCTATCAAGCTTCTAAGGTTTGGATGGCAGGACTTGATTTATGATAGGATCTTGTTTGAGGAATTGTTCCAATCATGCTGGATTGCATAATTGGAACATCCTCAAACAAGAGCCTATCCTAAAAAAGTGTGTTTTTTCCACCAAAAATACGTTTGAAAAATCACTGTGCAAAAAATACTTTATGAAAAAAAAATTGCAACACCCACCATTTTAATCTGTAGGGCCTTTGCTTTAAAAAATATATAATGTTTGGGGGTTTAAAGAAATTTTCTTGCAACAAAAAGAGTGGGCCATAAGCTTCTAAATGTTGTGCATAAAATGCCAGGACAGTTCAAACCCCCCCCCCCCCCCCCATGACCTATTTTTGGAACGTAGACACTCCAAGCTATTTGCTGATAAGCATATTGAGTCCCTGGAATATTTTAAATTTTGCCACAAGTTGCGGGAAAATTACAAGGCGCCACTACATGATACATTGCTCAAACATGCCATGGGCATATGTGAAATTACACCCCAAAATACATTTTGTTGCTTCTCCTGAGTACGGGGATACTATATGTGTGAGACTTTTTGGAAGCCTAACCGTGTACAGGACCCCAAAACCAATCACCGCCTTCAGGCTTTCTAAGGGCATACATTTTTTAGTTCACTCCTCACCGCCTATCACAGTTTTGAAGGCCATGAAATGCCAAGATAACACAAACCCCCCAAATGACCCACTTTTGGAAATTAGACACCCCAAGCTATTTGCTGAGAGGCATGTTGAGTATTTTGAAGATCTCACTTTTTGTCACGAAGTTTTGAAAATTGAAAAAAGAAAAAAAAAAGGTTTTCTTTTCTTTCTTCATTTTCAAAAACAAATGAGAGCTGCAAAATAAGCAGTATTTCACCATTTTACGCCCTTAGAAAGCCTGAAGGCGGTGATTGGTTTTTGGGGTCCTGTACGTGGCAAGGCTCCCAAAAAGTCTTACATGTGGTATCCCCGTACTCAGGAGAAGCAGCAGAATGTATTTTGGGGTGCAATTCCACATATAACCATGGCATGTTTGAGCAATATATCATTTAGTGACAACTTTGTGTAATTTTTTTTTGTCATTTCTCAATCACTCGTGTCAAAAAATAAAATATTCAATGTGCACAACATGCCTCTCAGCAATTTCCTTGGGGTATCTACTTTCCAAAATGGGGTGGGGGTTGTACTGCCCTGCCATTTTAGCACCTCAAGAAATGAGATGAAAAGCTGCGGAAATTCCAGAAAACGTACCATAGTTTGTAGACGCTATAACTTTTGAGCAAACCAATGAATTTACTCTATTTTTAACAAAGACATGTGGCTGAATACATTTTGGCCTAAATGTATGACTAAAATTGAGTTTATTGGATTTTTCTTCTAACAAAAATAAGAGAATATCATTTTTTTCAAAATGTTTCGGTCTCTTTCTGTTTATATTGCAGAAGCAATCAAATAAAATCAAAAGAAAGCTCTACTTGTGGGAAAAAGGATGCAAATTTCATTTGGGTACAACATTGCATGACCGCACAATTACCAGTTAAAGCAGTGCAATGCCAAATTTTAAAAAGTGCTCTGGTCATTGAGCAGCCCAACGCACTAAACCTTTGCAGCCATTTTGCTATATGCTGGGTGTTCAGTGTGCCCCTGTACCATTGAAGGGGTGGCTCCCCTTCCATCCACCTGCTCTCACCTATCCATCAGAATGCATGTGCCTCCACTGTGGGGACACTTATAAGTTAGTGTTAGGTACCACAGATACCAGGGTGCCTTGACGATGCTCTGTGGCTTACGCATGAATTTGGAAATGTGTGCAGACTAAACCCCTGCTTTTAACGCATACTGTTAGACAGGCTTACTTGGTTGTCTGCAGGCTGACCGGTATGTTAAGATTTGTTTTTTCCTTGGATTTATCCTTGGCCTTGTTTATATTTGTTGGCATTGCCCTCCAGGCTGATAGAAAGGTACCAGGTCAAGTGCACTACAAAGGAAGCAGCAGCTTATGCAGCTCCTGCTTCCTCCGTGGTTGACTGCTTCCTTTGCTTCCAGCGCCCGACTCCATGCACTCTGATGCTCTGGGATGCCAACTCGATTGCGTTCTGGCCTTGCTGACCTACCATCCCAGAGCATGAAGTCACAGGCCACATCAGAGGGCTCCACAGGTCACATGTGAGCACCTCTGGACTAACTGAACACTACAGAAAGCAGGTGATTGACAGCCTCTGCCTTGCATGTTTCCCTATTATGCTTTGTAGAGGAGGTGTGTCCTTTCCCTCCACTCAGGTCTCAGGTTACAGTGGGCTCTCCACTCTAGTCTGTGCAGACTGTGATGTCATCACATCACAAGTACCACTTTAACTGCAACAAGGAGAATCATGTCTGTTCCAGGACTGTATGAAGTGCAAGAGCTGTGTAAATCCAAGGACTGGATTGACAGAAATACAAATCCTTTGGCAGGTATACATCTTTCTTATATGTATTTATTCTGTATTTCAACTGTTAGCTCAGTGTTCAGCCTTAACATTATATTATAGGCTGGCTCCGAGCAGTCACACTCAGCCGGTTAAATAGGACAAGGCCACAGTCAAAGGCCATCACTCATAAGCTAAATGACTGATAAAACGAATTCATGACTGCACCATTATTAAATGCAGCGTTTGTAGGAGAGGAAATTTTATCTTGGGATGGCTTAAACAGGCATCCGGGAGCGTGATTTTAATCACTTTTGTCTTGCTCTCTCCAAGACTTTCCTGGTAATATATTGAGTTCTTTTGTTTTTAATCTGCTTTGTTGGTGAGCGCTATTACCCCGGGGCCTGCGGTCTTTAATGCATGGATATACTCCTCAGGATAAAACAGACCCATCAACTTCATTTACCATCTCTATACATTAGATGACAGTAATGTATACTCATATAGGGAGACATTGCATTATGTGTCACGTACCGAGCTGATGAAAAAAAAAAAGGTCATGGGTTGGGAATTGTTTAAGAGAACGTATAGTTGTTTTCGCGTATATTCTTCATTATGTTCTGTACTAAAAAATAAATAAATAAATAACTAAAATGTATTTTGATTCTATTAAACAGGTATAAAAATATTGCACTAGCAGATTCATATTTACAACTTACAGCCAGTAGGTGGAACACTCTTTGCAAGCTTTATTGTCCCTGAAGGTTCTTTGTTACAGCTGTTGTGGTAAATATACTGTAGATAGCAGAATGGACCAAAATAGGAAAACACGGCTTCCTCCTTTCTTAGCAGAAATTGGATGTTTCAGTCTAAAGAGGCTGCCAAAAAGCAGACAGGTATTTTGCTTTGGAAAAGAGTAATAGATAGACAGAATGTATATTTGTTAAAGTGATACTAAATACACACTGTTTAATTGACATTATCTCTTCTCTATCTGTATATGAATGATGGCGCTGTAATTATTTTAATAAAAAAAAAAACACATCTAATTATTTTTTTCCCTAATTGATATTCAGCTTTCACATGACCCAGCTCTTTCCCAGCCTGTCTGTAGGGAAGCAGTGGCAGGAGGAGCTTCTAGTCCTTTGCTGCTGGTCACATGTTCAAAAATAAAAATAAAAAATAGAAGCCTTTCAAATACATAGTAAAAATAAGTTGTCATACAAATAAATATTTGAAATCAAACTGTTATTATTTTTTAGCAATAACATGGTGTGGGGGGATTTCTGCCAGTCACAGGCTGTGTCGGATTCCTCCCGCCTGTGTCTTAGAATATGAGGGAGACGAAGCCTCCATCAATCAAGACGTAATATCCCACCCTCATTGTGTTTAGCTGGTTAGGGGGCATGGAGGAGGAGGGAGGGAGTAGGCTGTGATTTACCACTGTGTATACGCTCACATCTGTGATGCTATAGTCACATGGGCTGCTTAGATGTGGTAGGGAGGAATTGCTCAGCATAGAAGCTCACTGAAAACTGAGCATGTGCAGAGCTGCCAACACTGCTCAGCAAAATCCCCAACTGTAGTAGGGACATGGACAGAAAGGGGAGATATAGAACAGCGGATTAACCATGTTTTTTGCAGAATACAGAAAATGAATCCCAGAGTGCTGAGTGAGTATGAACAGCAGGTAATACAGTATGTACTGACAGTTGTTAATGCTGTGGTTTTAGTGACATTTTAAAATAAAGATTGTATGCAAATAGCTCAACATTGGCACTTATATCCCACTAATGCCGCGTACACACGACCGGACTTTTCGAGGGACTAGGTCCGACAGACTTTCGACGGAGTTCTGACAGAGGACTTTCTGAATGAACGGACTTGGCCACACACAATCACACCAAAGTCCGACGGATTGGAACGTGATGACGTACGACTGGACTAGAATAAGGAAGTTCATAGCCAGTAGCCAATAGCTGCCCTCGCGTCGGTTTTTGTCCCTCGGACTAGCATACACACGACCGGATTTCTCGGTAGGAACTGGGTCCGGCGGAGCTCTGTCGGAAAAATTTGAAACATGTTCCATTTCTAAAGTCTGTCAGACTTTTGCAAATCAAAAGTCCGCTGCAGCCCACACACGATCGAATGGTCTGCCGGAATCATTCCGTCTGACTTTTGATGTTGAAAAGTCCAGTCGTGTGTACGCGGCATTACTGTATATCCCAAAAGCACACACAGTCACCAGGAGTCAACTCAAGGTCATTACTTACAAGCCTCCAGGACAGCTGCACACAGGGCCATTTTTAAGGCAGGGTAAAAGAGGCAGATGCCCTGGGCCCTGTCATTGTTGTGGGGCCCAAAGCAGCTGCTTTATACTTGCCAACGATCCTGGTTTAAATTCCCTCGCCCTTTGAGGTTTTAGTCCTGTGCTGTGTCCCAATACCTCAGTGTGAAGTGCTGCTACTAATGCCCTATTGCCTCTGCCCTATTGTTGTGTACAGATGACTCACCTGCAGACCCTGTGTTTACATGTAAATTACCAGCATTCATATGTAAATAGTGGCGGCCGGCGGTATTGATATGTATATCATGCCCCCCTGAGGTCATATCCACAGTAATCTCTAGCAACCAATCAACAAGCAGAAATCATGTGCTGTAACCTCTAGCAACTAACCAGTGAGCTGTAATGTGTTCTGTAACCTCTAGCGACCAGTCAGTGAGCGATAATGATACACTGTAACCTCTGGCAACCAATTGCAATAGCTGCCTGATCTGTTGCAGTAAACTGATTTTGAGTCTAGCTGCTATTTATTGTATGTCACAGAGCAGGTGGAGAGCAAAACTGCATGGGGGGGGGGGCCCAAGAAAAGTTTTGCCCAGGGTCCAATCAATATTAAAGACGGTCCTGGCTGCCCACCTTCCATCTTCCTCCAGACACAGTCCAGTGAGGGAGACAAGCCTTCTCCATGGTGAAGTCCCACAGCCTGCTCCTCAGGAAGATCACTCCAGGCCCTCAGCCCTGGCACTGCTGAGGCCTCAAGAATCGCTACACAGTCCACAGGCAACCTCATAGGGGCTGCCACCCTCCAAAGCTTGAATCCCTTAGGGGTAGAGAGTCCAGGGCCTCAGACATAATTAAGACCTTCCAAGCCACCTTCCAAACACTCTTTTTCAGGGACTGACCTGGAATAAACCCATAATAAATAGTTGGGCAGGTCATTTGAATCTCCCTCCTTATGATCTTGAAACTTCTTTCAGAGGTAGGAGAAAGCAATCAAGCTCTCAACCTGTAGAACCCTGAACAGACCAGAACAAACAATCACTGCTCCTTTGACTACAGAAGCAGCCAAAAAATAATAATTTGCCTGGCATCCTATGCTAGGAGGGTGCTACATAAGCAGAGTTGAGATTTAGATTTGCCATTACTATTGGTTCGTAATGAATTTGCAGGATCCACAAATTGTACAAAACCTTGTATGAAAACTTCACAAGTTTGGTACCAGAAATAAGGAACAACGTTTAACCCAGTGCATAGGCAGCTGAGTCACATGAGCCAGTAAAATTGAAGGAATACTGTAGGTAACCCAGCCCTTTCTATAAAATGGTGGGCTTACATCAACCATATATTGTCAGTGTGTGTTGGAGCTGTTATGGAGAGCTGACGGAGAGGCCCCAAACCTCCTCTTCTCAAACATAAGTATGACATATTTTTTTATTTAAAAATAAAAAATAAAAAATGCTTTACAAATGCTTTAAGAAAAAGGCAACAGTTATTTTAAAATTTCCAATGACAGAATGGCTCTGTTTGTTGTAACCAATGTGGTGGCCAATCAGAGGGATCACGAATGCTCTCCCCTTTCTCTCACAATGGAGGAAGGAGCAAAGGGAGGATTGCCTGATCCCAAGATCAAAGGAGAGAAAGTCAGCATAGGGAAAGGTGCGATTCAATGGGTGTGTGTATTGGGGGAGTGGGGGGAGCGGGGGTATAAAAATGCCACTAACCACCATTGTCATGTGATTGTTTTTTTGGGGGGGGAAGGGGGGATTTAAAGTGCCAGAAAACACAAATAATGAGGAAGGGGGTGTCATTGACCACCAATGATTGTGGGACTTTTTTGGGGGAGTGGGTTGTCTAGTTTTTTTAGCATTGTTATGGAGGAATTTAACTGCTTCTGGACCAGCCTTCGCAGTTATAGCTGTTGAAGCTGTACCGTAGGCACTGCTGGGCACCCACTTTTGCTGGTGACAGAACTAGAATCAGGATTTGTGTGTGTAAACAAATCCCAGTTCTCTCAGGGGAGTAGAGACAGATCATGTGCACCTACTAGGTAGGAACACCGATCTCTCTCCTCCCCTAGTCATTCCCATCACCCCCATGGTTAGAACACACTTAGGGAACACAGTTAACCTCTTGATTGCCCCCTAATGTTAACCCCTTCCCTGCCACTGACATTTATACAGTAATCAATGGCTATTTTTAGCTTTGAGCGCTGTATAATGTCAATGGTCCCAAAAAAGTGTCAAAAGTGACGGATCTGTCTGCCGCAATGTCGCAGTCATGATAAAAATTGCTGATCACTGTCATTACTTGTAAAAAAAAACAAAAAAACATAAAAATGCCATAAATCTATCCCCTATTTTGTAGACACTATCCCTTTTGCACAAACCATTCAATATATGCTTATTGCAATTTTTTTTTTTACCAAAAATATATAGAAGAATATATATCAGACTTTTTAATTTTTTTTTTTTAAATTTTGGATGTTTATTATAGAAAAAATAACAAAATATTGGGTGTTATTTACTAAAGGAAAATCCACTTTGCACTGCAAGTGCACTCGAAAGTGCACTCAAAGTACACTTGGTAGTAAAGTCGCTGTAGATCCAAAGGGGACATGCAAGGACAATGAAAAAACAGCATTTTAGCTTGCACATGATTGGATAATAAAATCATCAGAGCTTCCACTAATTTCAGATCTACCCCTTAGATTTAGAGCGACTGCACTTCCAAGTGCACTTGCAGTGGAAAGTGGATTTGTCTTTCGGAAATAACCTCCATTGTGTTTTTTTTTTTTTTAATTATCGTTTTTTTTTGTTTATAGCGCAAAAAATAAAAACCGCAGAGGTGATCAAGTACCACCAAAATAAAGCTCTATTTGTGGGGGAAAAATGGACATCAAAGGTACAACATCACATGACCGCGCAATTGTCAGTTAAAGCAACAGTGCCGTATCGTAAAAAATGGCCTGGTCAGGAAGGGGGGTAAGTTCTTCCAGGGCTGAAGTGGTTAAAGTGCCTCTGACCATCATTAATGGGGAAGGGGGCTTTAAAATGCCACTCTTGCCCAATGATTGTGAGATTGTATTGGGGGGGAGTAAATATAATTGACCAGTATTAGGACCGAATTTGGTCCAACCCCAACATCCCGCTGTTCTATGCTTTCCCTTCTGGTCTCTATTTTCTAATCTGTGTAAAAACAAAAATGCCTTTGGATGCATCGGACTGAGTGTGCTTTCCTAAATGTTGTGGTGCTTCAGCGCAGGCTCCTAGTAGGGGGATGAAAATAGGATGTTTTGGTGATTGGAGTAGTCCTTGTCCACGCACAAATGTCAACTGACTCGTGATGCATATTTACCTTTTGTAAACTTGTTTTCATGTTTTGTAATGCGAAATGGATTTAATTGTGTTTTGTCTGTTGTGTTCAATAAAACCTTTGAAATGAAAAAATATATAATTGACCAGCAATTAATGTGGGATCTTTTTTTGGGGCGGGGAGTAAACCGTATTGCTGCTAATGCCGTAAGGCTCATGGTGGTGGCAGCGGGTGAGTGTGTGCATACTCCACAAGCTGACTGTTGGCTGTATAACCACCCAATCACTTTCTGTCACCCCCAGACTGCTAAGGCTAAGCGCACCTTAAGCCCCTCAATACCAGCATGTTTATTTATTTTCAAAAAAATGTGGCAAAAAAGAGCACCTTCCTAAAAGGGGTCATTTTGGAGGTGTTTGCAATCTTCTGACTTTTTTGTTTAACTGGCCTTAATTGTTTTATGGGAATTTCCAAAATAGAATAAAAGCAACATACCATCAAGTGTTATGACACAGTAAACAGCGCATCGTGGCAGCATATGGCGCCTCTTGAGGTGGTAAATCTCGGGGAAAGTCCCAGAGGTTGAACAACATTGCCAAGAAAATGTTGACAGCAAGGCAGTA
Source organism: Lithobates pipiens (assembly GCF_037356315.1). NCBI lineage: Eukaryota > Metazoa > Chordata > Amphibia > Anura > Ranidae > Lithobates > Lithobates pipiens. The sequence goes on along the minus strand of NW_027507903.1, from coordinate 500,940,418 downwards.
CATAAGTGCAAGATGATGTAAATTGACTGCCGATGGTGGGTGGAATTCTCATGTTGAAGACTGAAAACAGCCGGAGTGTAAACACATATCTCTTCTTCGAAAGCCAAAAGAATAAAAGAAAACCTGTCATCTAAAGCAAAAGGTATGAGTCTGGCATGTTATTTTTATTGCCTTACATTTAATCTTGCTCCCTGTAGATACCTAGGAATTGCAGCAAGGTGTTAGTATAGGCTTATAGTGGCTTGAAGAAGCAAAATGAACAGAGTAAAGCTGGCCATACACTGGTACACCTTCGTATAAAAATATCTCATCAATATATTTAATAATGCCATCAGACTTGGCAAATGACGTTTGCAATTACATATGCTTTTTAACATTTGAATTTGGAAAAAATAGAATTTCCTGAACAAACACCACTTTTGTTGTTAGAATGTTGTTCACTGGAGAAACTTTTCCTATCCTTCTTTGAATTTTCTCATCAATACAGTAATAAACGAGCATTGATTTGGCCCCACTAACTATAAAAATATTGAATGAACGTTCCCAAAAACGAAACTTTTCAAATAAAAATTTACATCTGTATTGCCAGCTTAAAGTGGTTGTAAACCTCTGACATAAAAAATGAACAAAGCATATTCCTCTAGAGCAGTCTCCAAACTGCAGCCCTTTTATTGCTTTAATCCAGCCCTTGGGGCAGTATTTAACCATTTCAGTCCCTTAATGACCAGAGCATTTTTTGCGATCCGGCACTGCGTCGCTTTACAGCGACTTGCGCGGTCGTGCAACGTTGTACCCAACAAAATTGACGTCCTTTATAGATTTCTTTTGGTGGTATTTGATCACCTCTGCGGCTTTTGTTTCTTGCGCTATAAATAAAAAAGACTGACAATTTTGAAAAAACAAACAGAGGGGTTTATTAACTAAAGACAAATCCACTTTGCTCTACAAGTGCGCTACAAGTGCACTTGGAAGCGCAGTCTCTGTAGATCTGAAGGGGACATGCAAGGAAAATAAAAAAATAGCATTTTTATATACAGCTTACCTGTAAAAATCCTTTTCTTGAGAGTACATCACGGGACACAGGAGCTCATTACATAGTGGGTTATATAGTCACCTCTGGTGATTGGACACTGGTTAACCCCAATTAAGGAGAATTCCTCCCTTATATAACCCCTCCCATATGGGAGGCACCTCAGTTTTGTAGCAAAGCAATAGGAAACCACGTAAAACCCAAGAGGGGCAGGAGCCCTGTGTCCCGTGATGTACTCTCAAGAAAAGGATTTTACAGGTAAGCTGTATATAAAAATCCTATTCTCTTGATCATACAGTGCCTTGCGAAAGTATTCGGCCCTCTTGAACTTTTCAACCTTTTGCCACATTTCAGGCTTCAAACATAAAGATATAAAATTTTAATTTTTTGTGAAGAATCACCAACAAGTGGGACACAATTGTGAAGTGGAAGAAATCTATTGGATTTTTGAAACTTTTTTAACTAATAAAAAAATGAAAAGTGGGGCGTGCAAAATTATTCAGCCCCCTTGCGTTAATACTTTGTAGAGCCACCTTTTGCTGCGATTACAGCTGCAAGTCACTTGGGGTATGTCTCTATCAGTTTTGCACATCGAGAGACTGAAATTCTTGCCCATTCTTCCTTGCAAAACAGCTTGAGCTCAGTGAGGTTGGATGGAGAGCGTTTGTGAACAGCAGTTTTCAGCTCTTTCCACAGATTCTCGATTGGATTCAGATCTGGACTTTGACTTGGCCATTCTAACACCTGGATACGTTTATTTGTGAACCATTCCTTTGTAGATTTTTCTGTATGTTTGGGATCATTGTCTTGTTGGAAGATAAATCTCTGTCCCAGTTTCAGGTCTTTTGCAGACTCCAACAGGTTTTCATCCAGAATGGTCCTGTATTTGGCTGCATCCATCTTCCCCTCAATTTTAACCATCTTCCCTGTCCCTGCTGAAGAAAAGCAGGCCCAAACCATGATGCTGCCACCACCATGTTTGACAGTGGGGATGGTGTGTTGAAGGTGATGAGCTGTGTTGCTTTTACGCCAAACATATCCTTTTGCATTGTGGGCAAAAAGTTCGATTTTGGTTTCATCTGACCAGAGCACCTTCTTCCACATGTTTGGTGTGTCTCCCAGGTGGCTTGTGGCAAACTTTAGATGAGACTTTTTATGGATATCTTTGAGAAATGGCTTTCTTCTTGCCACTCTTCCATAAAGGCCAGATTTGTGCAGTGTACGACTGATTGTTGTCCTATGGACAGACTCTCCCACCTCAGCTGTAGTTCTCTGCAGTTCATCCAGAGTGATCATGGGCCTCTTGGCCGCAGCTCTGATCAGTCTTCTCCTTATCTGAGCTGAAAGTTTAGAGGGACGGGCAGGTCTTGCTAGATTTGCAGTGGTCTGATACTCCTTCCATTTCAAAATGATCGCTTGCACAGTGCTCCTTGGGATGTTTAAAGCTTGGGAAATCTTTTTGTATCCAAATCCGGCTTTAAACTTTTCCACAACAGTATTACAGACCTGCCTGGTGTGTTCCTTGGTCTTCATGATGCTCTCTGCGCTTTCAACAGAACCCTGAGACTATCACAGAGCAGGTGCATTTATACAGAGACTTGATTATACACAGGTGGATTCTATTTATCACCATCAGTCATTTAGGACAACATTGGATCATTCAGAGATCCTCGCTGAACTTCTGGAGTGAGTTTGCTGCACTGAAAGTAAAGGGGCCGAATAATTTTGCACGTACCACTTTTCAGTTTTTTATTTGCTAAAAAAGTTTAAATTATCCAATAGATTTCGTTCCACTTCACAATTGTGTCCCACTTGTTGGTGATTCTTCACAAAAAAATTAAAATTTTATATCTTTATGTTTGAAGCCTGAAATGTGGCAAAAGGTTGAAAAGTTCAAGGGTGCCGAATACTTTCGCAAGGCACTGTACATCACGGGACACAGGAGCTCATTACATAGTGGGATGTCCCAAAGCAATGCTCAGATTGAGGGGAGGGAGACACAGATCATAATTATAGACCGCCATGGGCCGGAGGACCCAAACTGCAGCCTGCAGTACACTGCGCCCAAAGGCGATATCCTCTTGCCCTCTGACATCCACCTGATAGAATCTGGTGAATGTGTGGACTGATGACCAAGTTGCAGCCTTACAGATCTGAGCCAGGGAGGCCTAGTGATGCACTGCCCAAGAAGCACTTACAGCCCTAGTAGAGTGCGCTTTCACTTAAAAAGGAGGGATTTTCCCTCTAACTCTATAGGCCTGCAAAATAATCTGTCTGATCCACCTTGAGAGAGTGGATTTTGATGCCGCCTGGCCCTTTCTAGGGCCTTCTGGCAAAATAAATAAGCAATCAGTTTTGCTTATCTGAGCCGTTGCTTGAAGATAGATACTGATTGCCCTAACCACATCCAAAGTGTGCAAGGATTCTTCTTCTGCGGACTGTGGGTCTGGAAAAAAGGATGGTGGGATTACATCTTGATTCAAATGGAATCCCGAAAACCACCTTAGGTAGAAAGGACCTGTTGGGGCGCATGAACACCCGGTCCTTATGAACAATTAGATACGGCTCCTTGCTGGAAAGAGCTGCTAGTTCTGACACTCTTCTAGCCGTGGAAATGGCTACCAAGAAAACCAATTTTTTGGTCAAAAGAACTAATGAAGCCAGATGCAAAGGTTCAAAAGGTTGCCCCTGCAAAGCCGAGAGAACCAAATTTAGATCCTATGGGCATACCGGAGGTTTGACTGGCGGCCTTACCTGCATAGCCCCCTGAATGAAAGCCCGCACCAGGGAATGTGATGCAAGTGGCTTCTGAAAAAATACTGACAAGGCCGAAATCTGCACCTTGATAGTGCATACGGCCAAATTCATTTCTAGGCCTGACTGGAGAAAGGCCAAGATCCTGCTAATGACATACTTTCTAGGATGCCATTCCCTGAGTTCACACCAGGAAACATATGCCCTCCAGATTTTGTAGTAAATAAGCCTGGAGGCCGGCTTTCTGGCATTAACCAGAGTAGAAAGGACTGGCCCCGAATGCCCACGGTCTCTCAGAATGTGGGTCTCAGCAGCCAAACCGTCAAATTCAGACTGTGTAAAGCAGGATGGTAGATTGGACCCTGTGAGAGCAGATCTGGCCGGAGAGGGAGGATCCATGACCTGCCAACTGCCAACTTCATGATCTCTGCGTACCACGGTCGCCTGGGCCAAGCCGGGGGCTACCAAAAGGACCGACTTTGTTTCCCTCTTGACTCTTCCCAGGAACCGCGACAGAAGTGGGCACGGGGGGGAAGGCATAAATCAGATTGTACTGATCCCAGGTCAGAGCATCTGACCCCTGAGCAGGTGTATCTCTTGTTCTTGACACAAATTTGTCCAGTTTTCTGTTGAACCTGGACGCAAACAGATCTACGTCTGGAGTACCCCACCTGCGACATATGTCCAAAAACACATTGGGGTGCAGAGCCCATTCTCCTGGGCACAACTGCTGGCGGCTCAGAAAATCCGTCTGCCAATTTTCCACTCCTGGAATGAAGACTGCAGAAAGGCATGGAACATGCTTTTCTGCCCAGACAAATATGCGATTCACCTCTTTTTGCGCTACCAGACTCCTGGTACCACCCTGGTGATTGATATAGGCCACTGCTGTGGCATTGTCGGACTGAACCCGAACAGGGAGACCCCATAGTCTGGAAGACCACCTTATGAGAGCCATATAAACTGCCCGGATCTCCAAGATATTTATGGGCAATAGCTTCTCGATCGCAGACCATTTCCCCTGCGAGCACGTCTCCTCTAACACTGCTCCCCAGCCTGTCAGGCTGGCATCTGTCGTAATAACCTTCCATGGAAGAGGAAGAAAGGTTTTTCCTTTCAGCAAATTCTTGGTTTGTAACCACCAGACGAGACTCCTGAGTGTCCCTGGGGATAGACGCATAGGAAGATCCAAGGATTGGGGCTTCCTGTTCCAGGCCGCAAGGATGCATCTTTGCAGAGGCCTTGAGTGGAACTGGGCAAATGGAATGGCCTCGAAGGAGGCGACCATTTTTCCCAACAGTCTCATGCATAACCGAATGGGGGAAGATCTCCTGCCCAGAATTAGGCACACCAGATCCCCGATGGCCAAGGCTTTTGGCCTTGGAAGAAACACCTTGCCCTGAGCGGTGTCGATAAACATACCCAGGTATTCCAACCTGGTAGCAGGCTGTAGGGACGACTTTTCTAGGTTTATAATCCAACCTAGGCGTTCCAGGTGTTCTAGTGTTCTGAAAACACAGTGGTTCAGGAACGCTACTGTTTTCTCCATGAGAAGCAAGTCGTCTAGATAAGCTATGATGGCTATACCCTGAGTTCTTAGGTTTGCCAAGAGAGGGTCCAGAATCTTTGTGAAGACTCGTGGGGCCGTAGCGAGCCCGAACGGCAAGGCCACAAATTGAAAATGGCGCCGCTCTACCGCGAACCTTAGATACCTTTGGTGTGCGGGAAAAATTGGCACATGGAGATATGCATCCTTGATGTCTATTGATGCCATAAACTCTCCCCCTTGCAGGGAGGAGACCACAGTGCGAATTGACTGCATTCGGAAGGACCGGATGCGTAAAAACCGGTTCAGATCCTTCAGATCCAGGATAGGTCTGACACTTCCATTTGGCTTCGGAACGGTGAAGAGATTAGAATAAAACCCTGAACCCTGTTCTTTTGGGTCCACTTCTACTATCACTCCTTGGGATAGTAAGTGATCTAAGGCCAGAAAAAGCGGTTTTTGCTTTACTGGATCCCTGGGGATCCTTGACCTTAGAAAGCGAGAAGGTGGAACTTCCTGAAACTCTAGCTTGTAGCCCAGAGATACCGAAGAGATCACCCACTTGTCCCGGATCTCTTCCCGCCAGGCTTCCGCAAACTGCCGAAGTCTTCCCCCCAATCGGCCGAGCGGGGGCGCCCCTTCACAAGGAAGCTTTTGGGCTCTGCTTGGCAAGCTTCCGCCCCCAAGTCTTTTTCTGCCCTTGGGCCCGGCCCTGAGCCTTTCCTGTAGAGGAGGGTTGAGAAGGCCGTCGCCACTGCTTAGAGCTTAATGCTCCGGGAGGGAGAGAATGCCTAAATGACGGACGTTTGCTCTTTTTGACTGGAAGGAGAGTAGATTTACCCCCTGAAATTTTTTGGACGAATTTGTCTAATTCTTCTCCAAACAGACATTCCCCTTTAAACGGGAACCCAATCAAATGCTTCTTGCACAATAGCTCAGCTGCCCAATTCTTTATCCATAGGGCCCTTCGCATGTGTACCAACAGGAGAGATAAACGAGATGCTTGTTGGACAGAATCCTAAATCGCATCAATCATGAAACACTGAATTTGAGGTATTTCTGCATAATTCTCCACTTCCTCACTGGGAAGGAGGCCAAGCATCCGCTTAACCTGTTCCTTGAGGAACTGACACAACCCCACAGCTGCGACTGTAGGTTGCACTACAGCGCCAGTCATGGAAAAGGAGGCTTTTAATAATGTTTCCAACCTCTTATCAGTTGGATCTTTAAATACCTGAGCATTATCCAACGGACAGGTCAGGTTTTTATTCACACAAGAAACAGCCGCATCGACAGATGGGACCCCCCCCATTTCTGGGTGAAACTTTCCTCCAGAGGATAATGCATAGAAAACCTTTTAGGAGGAGTAAACAGTTTATCGGGATATCCCCAATCCTCATACATCAATTTATCCATTAAGGGATGAATTGGGAAGGAAAAAGCAGTCTGTGGGACTTTCCTGACTCCTAGGGAAGAAACAGAGGACGTAGCGACTTCAGCAGCAGGCATTCTAAATGTGGTACGCACCAATTCAGTATAATACTGCACCTGTTTTCTGAGCGCCTGGGAGGAGGGGACTCTCTCCTCTTCCTCTGATTCCTCCGACTGCTCAAGATCCCTGTCCCAAGATAGGGATCTCTCCTCATTGTCAGAAGAATCATCTGACAGAGGAATCTCAGCAGAGGGAGGGGATCTTCCCCTTTTCCTGCTATCTTTCAGGGAAGCAGAAATAAAATTCATGATTCTCACTTCAAAACCCTCCAATGTAGCCCTAAGGGAGTCCTTAGTGACATATACCAGGGCTGGAACATTAGGAGAGGCTGTAAAACCTGACAGGGGCACTGACTCGTCCTGTGAGGCTGGCTCCAGTCTTGCAGGGGGGATGGTAACTTACAGGCATTTTTAGAACCCCTGGACCTAGGCGGTGATTTACCAGTGCCCTTGTTACCTCCCCCTGAGACCCTCTTACGAGGAGACATAGTCCTAAGCTACAAAGCAGAGGTACTAATACAAAGTGCAATCACTGTTGTGCTAAAAGTCTCACAATAACATATATATGCTTAATACTGCACAACCTGATGCTGAGTAGGTGTCTAAGGTTTGCTTGGATCCAATCCCCTGGGATCACTTACAGCCGCCTGGCGCCTGCGCAGTACAGCGCCGTGCACACCAAGGTGCACGGCTCACAGCCACACTCCCCCCTCCTCCATTAGCCCGGGAGCGCGCTCAGCGCATGTGCACGCGCCCGCGCGTTTGCATGAGGACCGCCGGAATCCAGGGGGGGAAAAGGAGTCTCATCAGAGCTGCGTGGGACCCCCAGACTACGAGGGACCCCTGTATTACCTTGTTGTGGCAGGGACTGCAGTGGAGACGTGAGACTTCTGGAGAACCAGGCTTCACTGAGCATGTGTACTGAAAGGCATGTAAGTATGCATCAGGCTGCTCTTACTCCCTCTAGTGGTGGAAACCAGGTAAGACATACAACTACTCAAAATGAAGAAATCCATCATATAATTATATATAGGATTAACTTCCCTTACCTGTCCTTGCCGCAGGAATTGCTGAAACAGACAGATTCCAGCCTTCACCCATCACGGCGGGCAGTGTTAGCCAACCTTCAGGTTTATCTGGGGCTCTTTCTCAGAAGAGCCTCCTACCTGGACCTTGTAAAAGACTCTGCCAGGAACTTTTGTGTGCTCTGTGTAAACAGTACACCAAGTCTGGTTTTCCCAGAGCCCAGTCTTCCAATAGGAAAGGAATTACAGGCCAAACCTCGTTTCTTCGGATGACGAGGCCCGGGTACCATACCATCTTGGGAGTCAAATATCGGCCCGAGATATGGATCCGGTTTGTTGTAGCCCTTAGGCCCCCGCAGGGACCAGCACAGAGCTTTCTTCATAGCACATGTTTTACGTGACCAACCACCATAGACACTGGCAAAAAAACTGAGGTGCCTCCCATATGGGAGGGGTTATATAGGGGAGGAATTCTCCTTAATTGGGGTTAACCAGTGTCCAATCACCAGAGGTGACTATATAACCCACTATGTAATGAGCTCCTGTGTCCCGTGATGTATGATCAAGAAACAGCATTTTTGCTTGTACATAATTGGATGATAAAATCAGCAGAGCTTCCCCTAATTTCAGATCTTCCCCTCAGATGTACAACGACTGCACTTCCAAGTGTACTTCCAAGTGCACTTACATTGCACTTGTAATACAACGTGGATTTGCCTTTAGTAAATCAACCCCAATATTTTTAACATTTTGCTATAATAAATACCCCCAAAAAATATATAAAAAAACAAATGTCTTCCTCAGTTTAGGTCGATATGTATTCTTCTACATATTTTTGGTAAAGAAAATCACAATAAGTGTATATTGATTGGTTTGTGCAAAAGTTATAGCGTCCACAAAATAGGGGATAGATTTATGGCATTTTTATTATTTATTTTATTTTATTAGTAATGGCGGTCTGCAATTCTTATTGGAACTGCGACATTGCGGAGGACAGATCGGACACTTTTGACACTATTTTTGACCATTGACATTTATACAGCAATCAGTGCAAAAAATAGCCACTGATTACTGTAGAAATGTCACTGGCAGGGAAGGGGTTAACACTAGGGGGAGATCAAGGGGTTAAATGTGTTCTAAATGTTGGGGGGATGGGTTACCACTGACATGACAGAGATCACTGTTCCCGATGACAGGGAACAGAATATCCCTGTCATGTCACTAGACAGAACAGGGAAATGCCTTGCTTATACAGGCATTTCCCCGTTCTGTCTCTCCTCGTCGTGATCACAGGCCATTGGTGGACACCGAGCCCACGGGACACGCGGGCAATCTCCCGCGGCACACCGTGGGCATGCGCGCTCGCTATCCTGGGATTACGAAGGAACATACGGGTACGCCCTTTTGTGCACCCGTGCCATTCTTCCCGATGTGTATCGGCATGCGCTGGTCAGGAAGCAGTTACAGTGTTTGTTAACCCCAAAAAATAATGAAATCCTGTTCCCTTAATGTATGGTATACAGCACATTGCTTGTGCTGTGTCATTTGGACTCCTGTAACACCTGAAATACCTGGCTGATCCTGCCAGTTTCTACCCTTCCCTCTCTGCGCTGACTCCGATCTATCAGGGCTGCTGAGCTCTGACACTGGAGTCAGCGTACATGTCTTCGCCATCCGCAGCCTGCTCTCCTGTGTCTGTGTCTTCTACTGTCCTCTCTCGCCTGCTTTCCCCCCTCCCCTCTCAGAGTCTCAGCTCCCGTTCCTCCCCTCCTGTTATATAAATGAGCTTTTATTTTCTGTAGTTCCCTCTGATATAGAACAGTAAGCTCCGCAGTGCATGTCATTTATAAAAAATATGTGGTATAATAGCTTATTTCAGAGCGTTGTTCAGCACTCACATAACTGCCCACCGGTCTCCTTCCCCCATCTCCTTTTCTCGGCTGATATCAGTGGGGGTTTTCCAGCACCTCCCCCTGCAGCTATCACATCGGGAGAGGAGACCAGTGGGCAGTCAGCTGAGTGCTGAACGGCGCTCTAAAATAAGCTATTATACATGTTTTTATAAATGACATGCACTGCAGAGCTTACTGAGATATATCAGAGGGAACTATAGAATTTTTTTTTACCTTAACAAACACTTTAATCCTCTGACACCAACAAGGGGGCATAATCCCCCCCCCCCAACCATAACAAAGGGGCACAGTTCCACCCAATGACGGGGCACAATTCTTCCCAGTGACACCAACAATGGGGCATGATTCTTCCCACCCAATGACATCAGCGATGGGGCACAGTTCTCACTGCCCATAAAAATGGGGCATTGTTTACGCTCACCGATGGCAGGGCATTTTCTACTTCCAATGGCCACAGCCTGGCCCCCATGAAGTCTGAAAGACAGTAAACTGGTCCTTTGCTTAGAAAGTCCCCTGTTATAGAGTGTGTACCCGACTCAATACAAAGCACTGAGTGTGATTTCTACTTCCTCCCTGCTATGCTTTCTGCATGAATCATTTCTGACAATGAATGCCATCTCCGAGGGAATGATGGGGACAGGGGCCTATGACTGACAGCCTCGGCTGTCCATGTTCCCTTATGTGTTTGTGCGCAGAGGGGGTGTGTTCATTCCCTACACTCAGGTCTCAGATTATACTTAGCTCCCTGCTATGAGCTCTGCAGTGTGTGACATCAGATCCCTGTCCCCTGCCTGCCAGAATTTAGAGATGCTTTAGGAGTCTGTAGTGCACAGAAGAGAATACTAGAGATAAATACAGTATGTAGGAAGATCTGTTTATTCTCTGTATCCCCTGAGGCTAGTCACTTTACTCTGTATATGTAAGGTGGTTTACAACCACTTTAAAAAGAAAATAAAGAAATGTAGGGAAGAAGAGGGTTGAGGGAAAATAATACATTCACTCCTTTCAGCTTCTTAAATCTGACACACGACCAGACTTACCGGCAGACTAGGTCCAACAGTCTTCCCGACTGACTTTTCAGCAGAGTTCCGACAGACTCCTGAACGAATGGACTTGGCTACACACGAACGGACTAAGTGCGTTCCAAAGTCCGTTCATTTCGAACGTGATGACGTAAGACGGGACTAAAAAAGGACGTCCAATAGCCAGTAGCCAATATCTTCCCTTGCAATGTATTTAGTCCATCGAACCAGCATACAGACGAACGGTTTTCTCGATAGGAATTGAGTGCATCGGACAGATTTGAAACTTGTTCTATTTCTAGGTCTGTCGGATTTTTAAAATGAAAAATTATCAGATTAGCCCACACACAATTGGATTGTCCAGCGGACTGCTTCCATCGGACCTAGTCTGCTGGAAAGTCCGGTCATGTGTATGCAGCATTAGAGTTGCGAACACTGCCTGGGTCAAAAAGGGTAAGTGACTTATGCCGCGTACACACAACCAGACTTTTCGAGGGACTAGGTCCGACGGTCTTTCCGACGGACTTTCGGCAGGGTTCCGACTGACTTTCCGAATGAACGGACTTGGCCACACACAATCACACCAAAGTCCAACGGATTCGAATGTGATGACGTACGACCAGACTAGAATAAGGAAGTTCATAGCCAGTAGCCAATAGCTGCCCTAGCGTCGGTTTTTGTCCGTCAGACTAGCATACAGACGAACAGATTTCTCGGTCCGGCGGAGTTCTGGTGGAAAAATTTAAAACATGTTCTATTTCTAAATTTCGCCGGATTTTTGGCAAGCAAAGGTCCGAGGGAGCCCACAAACGATCGAATTGTCTGACGGACTCGTTCCGTCGGACCTTTGCTGTCAAAAAGTCCAGTCGTGTATATGCGGCATAAGTCATACACTGTCTTCCATGAGTTGCCACAGCTCCTAGACGGTATTGTATTTATCCAGTGTATTATGGAGGCAGGCTGTGAGATTTTTCATTGATTTAATGTCTTGGATCCTTGTGTGTAGTTCCATAAGGGAGAGGGATCAACACTTTTCTATTTGAGGCTACTAACCATCTCGCCACTGTGAGTTTGTGCAAGATTAGGTTCTTGGTTGTTAAGAGTCCATTCAGACAGTATATTAGTGCCGTCCTCTGTGCAGATCTGCTGGCGTATGCGAGTCTATCCACCTCAGCGTTGTGTGCAGGCAGAAGCACATAGAAGTGGATACATACACAGCATCGACACAGACACAATCACATGTCAAAGTTTGACATGCAGGCAGGAGCGGATGCAAGGATCCGAACGCAGAGGCTCCTGTCCGCATGAAAAACTTTGATATGTGACTGTGCCCGTGCTGCCACTGAATGTGCATTCCCTTTTATAGGTTGCCTGCATGAAGCTTTGAGGTGGATACACATGTGTAAGCAGGTGCTGTTAGCTTATCTGCCACTAGGTGGCTCTGTCTCAAAATAGTTTGTGGTAACACAGAATAGTGTCATCAGGTGCTAGGCCTCTTTTAGTTAGAGTCCTCCTGTAGTAAAGTAATGGGTGAGTCAGCACCTACAAATATGCCAGGTTGGGAGGGACCCTAGTGCAGTTGGGGCATGGAAGCCAGAAACCCCACCATCAGGCAGATTTAGTCTGCCAGGGAATGCCCTAGACAGGGCTGGAGGAAAACAGAAGAGCCAGCTGTAGACATCCTGACTCTTATGGTGGAGGAGGATAGAGCGGCTACAAAAAGCCTTCTAGACCAGAGCAAGTGTTCCCTAGAGTGAGGCTATCCCTCTGGAGAACCTGGAAGAAGTGTACCCAAGTTAGAGGCTACGACAGTGATCCTGTCTTTGAAAGACTACCTGAAAGGAGCAGTGAACTGGACACAGACAGCCCAAGGCAAACCAGGACCCTCTGAGTGAATACTGATGCATACCACCCAACTTTGATATCAGAGTAAGGGGCGAGGGACAACTAATAGGTATAGTATGTAGGCATAGGACACACGCTCTGTCATGCCCTCTTAGCCCAGGTTACCATTGATGCGATTTGGCATGCGATTCGACATGTCAAATTGCATGGCAAGTCGGCGGCTATTGCCGGCAATAGTACCGTCCGAATCGGTGTGACACCAACTTTTTGGCGCCACACTGATGCTCAAAAGTAGTTTCTGCAGGAACCCGCACAGATGTCTCTGATATTGCCCCCGAAGTCGGACTGACATGCGGGTATGAAATCGTCCAAGTTCAGCTGAACTCACAAGATTTCAATCCCGCAGCAGTGTGAACCTTGGCTTAAAGGAGAATTAAATACAAAATAGATTAGTTAAACCCACAAGTGCTTTTTTTTTTACCACTACTATTCCACTATTCCTTCATACTGGCTTTTGAAATTTACAAATGCAGCAATTTAGATTTAATTTTGGATGAAAGATTTAGCATTGGGAAACACGTTTTGAAAAATAAGTGCATTTTACATAGCTCCCAATGATCTCTGATTTGGAGGGACTGTCCCTGATTTGGAACAAAGTACCTCTGTCCCTTATTCCTCCTAATGGGTACCTCATTTTGGCCTCATCTATATATTGTATAAAAAATGCACTATTTATCTTTCAAAAAGTGTTTCCCCCAGTGCAAAAACCTTTCATCCAAATTCTAAATTGCTGCATTTGTAAATTTCAAAAGCCAATATAAAGGAATAGTAGTGGTAAAAAAAAGCACTTGTGGATTTAACCCATCCTTTTTTGTATAATTCTCCTTTAAAGGGGCGTAACAAGGGGTATGTCCTATGCCTACATACTTTTGCTAATAGATGTTACTCGTTCCCATCTCAAACTGTTGGGAGGTATGCATTTCATATACATATTCATATATAGCTCAGACCAAAATGAGGGACAAGTAAGGAGGAAAGAGGGACAGAGGGTCTTTGTTCCAAATCAGGGACAGTCCCTCGAAATCAGGGACAGTTGGGAGCTATGCTAATGTCCCTAGGAAGAGAAAGGCTGAGTAAGGAAGATGGCTTACTAAAATGTACTGTGTGCTGCTTTTACATGTGACTGTTGCGGTTCGTCCACTATGTGTTGACAAAATGCTGTCGGAAGCATGTCATTGTGATGGGTCTGTAATGTCATCTTTCTGTGTGGACATTCTTTCCTTGGGATATAAAGGTCAATGGCCAGGAATTTTGTGAAGAGGCCTCTGGCATGGAGATGGGCACAAGATGGTGGAGGGTTAAAACCTTAAGCAGGTGAATTGTTGTTCTGGTATAAGAAGGAGCAGGTCGGGGAGTTGTGCTCTTGGCGCCATTACTAGCTATTGGTTTTGGGGTACAATTTATGTAGAAGCTCTGGCGTTTGGTAATAAAAAGTGTTCTTGCGTTTTTTTTATATGTTTTAAAGCATTATGTATTGGAAACAGGTTTCCTGTTTAGTCTTTCATCCTCTATATATAGTACAAAATAATGAAACCTAGCAGTTATTAAAGACCACCAAAAGAAAGCTCTATCTGTCTGAAAATATGATACTGTTCCATAACAGAGCTATTGACAGTCTAAATATCACAGTGCTGAAAACTGAATGATGGTGGTTAAAAAATGGCTGACATTAGACGTTAATATACAACTTCAACTGTTACTATACATACATCAGGGTGCAAAATGATCTATGCTTCCGAGTGAACCAGGTAAAGTTTGTTTGCAGGAGGTTCATCAAATCCAGTAAAAATTCCCCAAACTTATTGTTAACCCATTTGAAGTCTATAGGTGCCAAATCTTGTTATTTTTATAGGCCTTTTGCAAGGCTAATTTATAAGCTATTTTTAAAAGAGCATGCATAGCTGGGCAGAACTAAGAACATCTACCAATGCAGAAACAAAAGGAAGGTTTTTTTCATTCATTTCAAAGGGCAACATTTAAAAAAACACAAATCCTTTAAATCGCATGCTTTGGGGAGTTACAGAACAGTACAGGCATACCCCACTTTTAAGTACACAATGGGGTTTATTTACTAAAGCTGGAAAGTGCAAAATCTAACCCCAGCTTGTTCAATTAAGCTTTGGTAATAAAACCTGGAAGCTCATTGGTTTCTATGCAGAAGTGAGCCTGATTTTGCAATTTCTAGCTTTAGTAAATAAACCCCATTGTGTACTTAAAAGTGGGGTATGCCTGTACGACATCGTTTTTTAGAAGTGAAATAAAAAAATAAAAATAAAAAATGATAAAACGACATTGGGTTTCAAACAAGACTTTTTTCTAAGGCATGCTATCTGCATGGCCACAAAATAGGTTAAAGAGTGTACTCCCCCCCCCCCTTTCCTGAACCATACCAGGCCACATGCCTTTCAACATTGGGAGGGTACCCTACAAGAGAGACATTAAAACCTCCCCTGCCTTGCAAGACATCTGGTCTTCATAGAGGGTCCATTAACCAAGAGGATGTGGGCATTTGTGGAGGGGGGAGAATAGGAATCTGGAGCCCCTCTTTAGATTCAGGGGTTTTAAATTTTGTGACACGTATTCACTATGCCATGTTGATAGGCACTGCCGTGTCATAAAAATTCCTTCTGCCTAAAGGAGACTGATGACAGCATCTCACAGCAGGCAAAAAATAACAGATTTTCAAATAGGTAGAGCTCTTTGTGTTTTATTGCAGAGATTTCCCTTCACTTATACTTTAATATTGGTGACAACATACAACGTATTTTCTATTTGCTTAAAATTCTTAGCCTGCAAAAAGAAAACTAACTGGGCCAACACATCTATGGACTGGTAAGATGCAATTTATTACATTTTTATTTCTTAGTTATCTTTAAAGGGACTATAGTTCACTTTAAAGCAGCAGTTCCAGGCATCAGCCATAATGCAGAAGTCCCCCCGCTCACTCTCCTCCTGATCCTGATCCTCCGGCCCTCTATACTGAGACAATATACTTCCTTACATGCCATCCTTTCTCTCCAGTAAGATCAATACAGACTCTATGCAAATTGAATATTCATTTTCATTTCACAGGGAGCCCGTGTCAGGATCCGTCCATTGTTCATCTGTGGCTGGGAATTAAAATCAATTAACCGGCAGCATTAAGTGCCATTTCACCCTAATTTGAACTCTTCTATCTGCACTTGGCACGTGCCAAACTGGACTGCTAATAATGGGAGAGCAGGGACTTAAGCACTGAAGAGCAGCATTGGGCTAAAACCTCATTGTTCTGTAATTTTAGGGGTTGTGATTTTAAGTTTGGACAGGATTTTATTTCAAGGGTTCCCACCGGTCTGCCTATTTTTTATTTTTTTGTTGTGTTGTGAATAAAATATGGTGTTGCTTCTCTTTTGAAAATGCTATTTTCCTAGCAGTTGTGCTAATCCTCTGGCTTCAGTGTTTTAACCGCTTCAGCCCCGAAAGATTTTACCCCCTTCCTGACCAGAGCACTTTTTGCGATTCGGCACTGCGTCGCTTTAACTGACAATTGCACGGTCATGTGACGTGGCTCCCAAACAAAATTGACATCCTTTTTTTCACACAAATAGAGCGTTCTTTTGGTGGCATTTCATCACCTCTGCGGCTTTTATTTTTTGCGCTATAAACAAGAAATAGTGAAAATTTTGAAATTTTTTTTTCTTATTTTCATTTTGCTATAATAAATATCCCCCAAAAATATATATAAAAAAAAATTTTTTTCCCAGTTTAGGCTGATACATATTCTTCTACATATTTTTGGTAAAAAAAATCGCAATAAGCGTTTATTGATCCGCAGGATCCGCAAACCGACTCACGGAGGTCCCGGCTGCCGCACGCGCATGCCGTCGCCGGCGTGCACGTGATGGCATATTTAAAGGGACATACCTGTACGCCCATTTGCCTGTCCGTGACATTCTGCCGACGTACATCGGCGTGCGCCGGTCGGGAACCGGTTAAGTCACAGATCCAGAGTAAGTATACAGATTAAGGCTAAAGCTGGTGATGGATAAATCGAAATTCGCTTGGTTCAGCCTGGCCAAATTTCGATCCCTGTGTGGCCGTACCTGCTCGTCAGACGTCAATCATTAGATTGACTTTTGTCGAACAATCTTGTTGTTTTCTAGACCAACCGACTGCAGCTGCTGATCAGTGAATTCTGAAAGCGGAGAGTCCTACTGTTAGAAAATAACGTCCCAGCATGGATGATGCCTCCATCCACCTCACTTATGCGAATGGGCGGAAACCATTGAAATTACACTTTAAATTCACCTAAAGTGGAATGCTGGGCAAAATACAAAAATTATATACCGGTATATGATTCAGTCGGTCACTAGCACTAAAATATCAATTTCGTTTTCATTTTCCCAGAGTCCCCCTGTTATATAATTTTGTTACCCACTGATCCTGCCAGGTAGATCTTAATGTTGGTTAAAAAAGCTGGGGTGGACTCATATATAGGGTTGTCCTGATACCACTTTTTTAAGAGTACAAGTACCAATCGTTTTTTTCAAGTACTCGCCGATACCGATTACCATTATTTTTTTAATATCATGTGACAGTGGGACTAATATGTAGCACCAATGGGCACTGATGAGGCATGGACTGTGTCAGTAGTTTTTGTTTTGTTTGTTTTTTACAATTGATTTTTTTATTATTTTTTTATATATATAGATGAATGGAATTTGTGGGGCATTTTTATTTTTTGAATTTTAAATAAAGAACTTGTCCCAAGGTATGTCTTGTGGTTTTTTAACATTTTGACACTTTTTTGTGAAATGGTATGGTTACAATGTACCCGTTACCATTTCAAACAGGGGGGGCCGGGATCTGGGGCTTCTATATTCCGATAAGCCCCCGCCCCCAGACCCCCACAAACACCGGGCAAGGGTTGTGGGGATGAGGCACTTGTCCCCATCAACATGGGGACAAGGTGCTTTGGGGGGCAACCCCAAAGCCCCCTCCCCATGTTGAGGACTCAAACATTAGGCTCATACCTACTCAGCAGCCTCAGGCTGCACTGAACATGAATGAACAGGAGACAGAGGCTCCTTCATTCATAAACGGAAGCATCAGTTACGCAGTTGTTCACTGACAGATTTACCAGCTTTACCAGCTCCTTCCTCCACTCTCCATCCTGAAAGATCTGGGACAGGGAGCGGAAGAGAAGAGGGGGAGCCGAATGAGCATATGGAGGGGGATTGGAGGAGGGGACTGGAGGAGCCCACGGAGGAGCACAGAGGAGGACACAGAGGGGAGCTGGAAGAGGATACAGGGGACACTCAGGAACGATTGGTGCGGTGGCGGGGGAAGTTAAAATCACCGATCTCCCTGTGTGGCTTTCATTAAAGCAGCTGAAAGCCGTGGAAGAGAGAGGAGGAGAAGCGGCTGTCAGCTTCTTTAATCAAAGCCACACAGGGAGACGGTGATTATAACTTCCCCCGCCACTGCACCGATTATCCCTGAGTGATCGGACTAGGCATTGGGAGCATTTGCAGGAGTACTAGTACTCCTGCAAATGTTAGGTATCGGGGCCAATACCAATACTAGTATTGGTATTGGGACAACCCTACTCATATATATCCAAAATATCACTATTGGCTGGACTAGTCCTTTAAGTTGAATTTCCTTTTAAACATCTATTTCCTGGCTTCAATCCATTCCGAGTCAGTGAGTGAAGTAAGGGCTCTTATACGTCTTACACCAGAGACTCAAAGGGGTTGATTTCAGTGGCGGCTGGTGCTGTATATTTGGGGGGGTGACAAACACCCCCCCACCCCCAGGTCGGTTGGTCGTTCATCTGTCCCACCACCAACCCCGCACTTACCCCATCTAGCAGCTTTGGCTCCTTCCTGCTTCTCGTCCTCAGCAGCAGCTTCATCCTGCATCTCCGGCTTCATGGTGGCTTCCTCCTCAGTGGCTTCCCTCTTCCTTCCCTCGGCAGCCAATGGGATTACTTCTCCTCTCAGCCAATCGAGTCTTAAGACCCGCTTCCTGATTGTCCGGGAGGAGAATCAGGAAGACAATAGCGAATATTAACTCGCTGTTGTCACACAATTGGGTGGGCTCAGGGTGTAGTGCTCTGCTCTCCGAGCCCACCCTTTTTTTGAAGACAATTAAAACCTCAGGCTCTAATCATGAGCTTCAAAAAAATAAACATTGAAATGCATGCGTCCGGCGCCCTGCATGTAGATTAGGGCCCGGACCCATGGATTAGGGGGCCGTCGGTTGATTTACTAAAGCCAAATAGACTGTAGATAGATTACAGTTGCTCCAGAGCTCTGCTCACTTCCATCATCCAATCATGTGCAAGCAAAAATGCATTTTTTTTATTTTCCTTGCATATGATTGGGTACTCTTTGAAGCCTTACCTCATTTACTAATCATCATTTGCAGATTGCAATTGCACTTTGCAAAGTGCACAGTCTATTTGCCTTTAGTAAATCAACCCCTAAGCCCTTGTACACACGGTCGGAGAATCTGTCGGAATGAGTCTTATCGGACCGTGTCGTCAGATAATCCGACTGTGTGTGATATGCATCTGACTGATTCCGTCCGAATCTCCGTCCGACCCAATTTTCCAACATGTTGGAAATATTTCCCGACCAACTGGGCCGGACGGACCTAATCCGATCATGTGTAGAGCATTTTCATCGGACCAAGTGCCACGCATGCTCAGATCAAATTCCTACATCAAAGCTATTGGTTACTAGCCTGAATGTAGTCCCATCGTAACGAAATTACGTCATCACGTTCTGAAAGATCGGATTTTTCACCAACTTGGCCCGACCGTGTGTATGCAACAGTTTCGGACACAATCCGTCGGACTAAATCCGACGGGCAAAATCCGACGGATTTGGTTGGCAAAATCTCCGACCGTGTGTACGTGGGCTAAGAGTGCTGAAACCATTGGATTAGCATAATATCTAGGCACCGAGCATTATCAGAAGGAAAGGACAGCAGTGGCAGCTTTCATATATCCTCAAAGAACTTTACAGTTACCTTTCTGGAACCCTTGTTAAAGTGGAACTATACTAACTTTGGCATCAGCTATGCGGCATCCCCGAACTCTCCACTCAGCTGCTGATATCTTCAGGCGGCTGGCTTCCATGTCTCGATCGTTGGCTGCTTTCATTGGTCGGGTGAGGATGACATCACTCCCCTGCATGTATGGCTTGTTGTACAAGGACAAGCAGACAGGTAAGTAACTTTAATGCAGACAAATATGTCTTTTCTGCATTAAAATTCCTGCCTGTTCGCCCATTTATAATTTTGGCCTAAAGTTCCACTTTAGGAATATGATGGGCTGTACAGGGTTTGCTGAAACGTTTAAGTTATTCTCTTGGAACCTAATACATACCCAATGTATTTATCTGTATATAGATTGGCTGCACATTGGCTGATACATTGTTTCTTGCCAGTGTAACGATAAATATTTTAATTAGGTATAAAAAAGATGCCTAGCTTTTTGCTTTCTTTGATCTACTAATGGGATTTGGAACAGTAAGCATTCACGTAGATTGGTTCAAAGAAAGCAAAAAATTGCAGCAGTTTTTTTCTGATGTGCAAGGGTCAGAGCCATCGCTTTCATGAGATAAAGAGCAAAATAATTGGCGATTCTCTGAAGACGCCTACATTTAAAGGATCCATCAATGTAAAATTCATCTATACCAGTTTATATATAGGGAAGCCAGGATCGTCAAGCTAGAACTGTGGTAAATTTGTTTTAAGCTCACTTTGTGTGGCCAAAGAATATAAACACTTTCTCTAAGTGGCCATTCACACGAGTGATTAGCTTCTTTGATGATGTACTGTGCAGACATACAAGATTAGTTGCAACCAGATTTGAGTTCTGAACAAATCAATGGCCAAAGCTACAGCTTTTCACATGCAATTGCTCATTTGAGCATCTAGGGATGGCGTTTCTGGCCACATACAAAGTGGCCATAGCTGATCATCCAGTTTGTATGTGGCCATTTAGTTACATCTAAATGCACCACGCTTGTCACCCTCACTCGCCTGTCTAAATTGAGGGGACCAGATTTGCAAAATAAAATCCAGGAACACCTTACTGAACACACCCACAAAATTATGCCCCCATTTCAGTTAGTATTTAAACAATATAAACAATATGTAAACCATAACAATATCAATAAGAGTAATCTGCCTGACTTTACTAGTAAAAAGCAAGATGATGTTAGCATACTTGTGTAGCCGGGTGCCTTGCCAGCTGTGTCATCCCCCACTCTTCCCCCCTGCTGCTGTGATCTGTATAAACAGCAGGCTGTGTGTGCAGCAGCTTCCCCTCACCATGAGCTTCCCTGCTGTGCAGCTTCAGAGCAGCTCTGTATGTGATTCCCCCAATAGTTCCGCCTCCATTCTGGCAAGCAGCAGAGGGACCAATCAGGAAAGGCTGGATGAGGATCATGGTACATGTATGTAGCGCTGGCTCCTGACGAGCAGGCGCTATGTTTTTTTTTCAAAGTTAACTTTCATGAAACCACTGTTGGGTTTGAGGGCTAATTTTCTAAATTTCTGGTTTCAGCACCAGTCTAGCTGGGTTGCACTGGGTTCTCCTTAACCGCAGGTGTCATTTGCCGGCCAGGAAAGGACAATGTTCTCTATTTTATCACTAGGGTGGACGCTAAACGGAAAACACTAACTTTGCCTGATCCATGGTTCTATTGGTAAAACAATTACTGAGACTGTGTTTTTTTCCTTTCCCTGAAAAAAAAAGAGAGAGTTTTTCTTCTGAAAAAAATATTAAAAAGGACTGTGGGGCTAGCTAGACAGAGTTAGTTTTGCTAGAGGAAAGATCCGTGTCAAGGTCATCCATGGGCCACAGCACTTGTTTAAAAGGACTTGCATTTCGTTACTCTTACCACTAGGTGGTGGGGGTCTGCATAAGTACTTGGACTATTGCATGCAAACATGTAGGCTATCAACACTGGAGAGAGAGTCTCATTTTCTGCCAAGAATGGGATTCTGCTTCCTAGGATTGTAGACATAGTATGTGTTTCTGCTGTTCTTTTTGTGTATTTTCCTTTTCAGGAATCACCAGAGATCATCTATCAAGCTACTGGAGAGTGGGTGGTGTAGATAGTCAAACATTGGGGTTTGTGTATTATGTGACTTGTTCATGTCAACTGTACAACTTATTGTATGTTCATTGTTTGTTTCTTTCCCATTCCCATTCCAAACTTTAAGCTCAGGTACACGACTTTCAGTACTGAAAGTTGTTTTAGATTTTTCCTTCCCAGATGATGAGGACATTGTCTAAATGGGAGGGGGGAGTATGCAGTGCTGGCTCCTGACAAGCAGGCACTATGTTTTTTTTTCAAAGTTAACTTCCGGAAACCACAGTTGGGTTTTGGGGCTAATTTTCAAAATGTCTGGTTTCAGTACCAGTCTAGCTGGGTTGCACTGGGTTCTCCTTGACCGCAGGTGTTGCTGTCACCGCCGACAAGGTAGAGAATGCAGTCTAGCTGGGTGTATTGAATGCCACTGTTCTTTTGGAACCAGCCCAGTGGGCATGTTCTCCTGCTGTGCATTCTGGCAGGTAGGCATTTAAGGTACTGACATCACGTGCTTCGGGGTCTGTTCTGTTCCAGAGAATATTTTCTGTCTGTTTGGTTCTGGTCCTCCTGACCAGCCCCCATGGCCCTCCTGGCCTGGGGTGCAGAACCATGCATTTTAAGTCTCGGGGCTGGCTAGCCCAAGACAGCATAACTGCAGGGACAGGCCTGAATGGATTTCGGGGCCTATTGATCCAAAAATGGTCCGGTGCCATCTCATCCAACGGAGAGGCCCAGCAACTGGAGAAACCCCAGGGGAGGACTCTTCAGGAGAAGGCCGTGTGCAAGGCTGGCTTCTCTGGAGGCTTAGTTGAAGGATACTACATGGATCTACACTCATACGGTGTCACCGGATCGGCTGAGAGATACTGGTACCGTATGATAGCTCTTTAAATTTGTCTATGTCCCTCAGTAATACTAAAGTCTGTGGCAGAGACTTTCTCAAATATCCTATACTCAAGTCTGTGGCAGAGACTTTGCTTAACACCCTACCGGCTGCTAGGCCTAGTGAGAGGAGGTCTATCCGGGGGTTGTAACATCCAGCTGTGACACGGTTGCTACTCTCTGGATTTTTCCTATAAGAGACTTTCCATTTTTGCAGTCTAAAGTATCTGAGCTTAATCCTAACCCTCTATCCATGTCCAAAGACTCTGTTTCTGGCTCAAATAAATAACCTAAAAGAAGATTCAAAACCAAACAAAACCAGCAGCTCTTTTGGGGGGTCAGTGCTACATGTAGTTCTCTAAAAAAAAGTAATGGGGCCAGAACTACAGCCCCCACCAGACCCTGCAGAAGAATGAGGAGGGGGGGGAGCTGCATTTTCTCAGGCTGGAGAGGACACAGCTTCCCCTTGCCATGAGGGAGACTGGAGAGTGCACATGGCTGTCCAGTGTACACCATCGCCATCACTCCTGCATATTGGTGGCCTGAGCAGGATCTGGAGTGCTAAGTTCAGGGGGTCCTGACAGCCAGTGTCACCTGGGTGCAGAGCAGAGAGTAAACTAATTGCTGTGTGTGACTGGATAGCGAGCTTCAATATTGCTGGGACTGATTAGCTGCTGCTGTGGGGATTTACTCTCTGCTGCTAAAGAATCCTTTAGAAACTGACCATACAGCCATCTAGTAGCTTTGTTGCTGCCTGCAGGCTTCACTAGGACTATTCTCGGTACAGCTGACCCCAACGTTAGCCAGCTGAAGAGTTAGGACTAAAGACTGTCCCTTTACAGCTACTGTGCAGAGACCTTCACCTACTGAAGGTACCGCTCAGGGGACATTACACCATATCCTTGCTATTCTCCTAGAGTGCACTTTAGACTAGGTATAGTCTTATTATTCACACTGAATTTAATGCTTATATGCACTGTTTATTGCTGACTTTATTGAGTTATGAGTTGTGTAGCGTTACCCCTGTGGGAGCTGCTGATATTAACTGGTTCTTTCCCAAACAGTACAGAGGCTATAAGTCACCCCAGCAACAGTTTATTCACTCTGGTCCAAACAGTCTAGGGGTTGTCTTTTTAAGCTTTATTGCTGATAAACTTGAACAAAAGGGAGGGGGAGCAGGGTGGTATGGATTACTCCAGGAATACTGTATCAGGAGGACATACTTCACTAGGCTAATCTTCTCTGAACAATCCACATACAAGGAACAAGGACAAATGGCCAGAACTGAGAACCTGTAAGAAACGTCTAAGTGAGAGCTACCACTTGCACTTATAAAAAAATAAAAAAAACAGGACACATTCACCAGGATCTTTAGCTCAGGTCAGCGCTCACAGTCACAGGACAGCTGAACACTTCCCAGTTTCCATCAGACTTCTCTATGTCACAGGAAACTGCACAGTTCCTAGCTTCCTCCAGGCTCTCTTTGGCTGCAGGAAAGCTACTCACATCCAGCATCCACCAGACACTCATCAGCTAAGGGGAGGTTAATACCAGTGGTCATTTCATCAATGAAAACATTTTCATCAACTATTTAGTCAGTGTCATTTTTGCAGTGATGAAAACTAAATAAAAAGTACAGCACATTTTCGTCAACTGTCCAAAAATATGACGAAAATCCGATCCGTTTTCATTATTGAACGACAACGAGACAAAAATGTAAAGGAGGGACGTTTACCAGCTTCCGTTTTTTTACAGAGCTCCACCTACTTCCGCAATCCACGCCCAGCAAGCACAGTGCCACCGTGACGACTCCGAGTCCAAGAGTGCCAGTCTGCCAGATAGTGTGAGTGAGAGGCGAGCAGTACTGTGTGCATTACAGGCCTGAGCCTTCCAAGTCCCGACTCTTCCTGAGTCCTGACGCCACGCCAGGTGGCCACCGTCCAGAGGCAGAACAGACTGTGTGAGTGCAGGTTAGTTCAGTACTTTGCAGTACAATAGCACAGGCACAGCAGGCCTGAGGCCTCCCCTCCTCTCAGACGACCACCGTCCATCCAGAGCACACTGTGCAACAATGCAAGTGTAACTGTGCACTGTGTGCAGGCCTCCTCTGACAGGCTCAGCCTAACAGTGGCATCCAGGCCTCTTTCTCGGATTATAGGCCATCCCTCAGACCACCATCCAGGCTCCAGCACTGTGTGTGCTGCAAGCCATTTATTTCCAAATTTTACAGGCCTACTCTACTCAGACCATTTTCGAGAGCACCGTCCGTCCATGACTCCAAACTATACCAGAAATGTTGGTTTCTGTGAGTGACTGGTAGAAAGAGAAGAGAAGCTCTATGGATGTATTTTACATTTGATGTTAAGGACAACAAGACTCTTTGCAAACCATGTGGAGCAACACTTGCTGATAAAAATACAACAAACTTGAAGCGTCATTTGCAGACAACTCATCCTGAAATTTATACAAGGGTAAGCATAGCAACACTTAACTCCACTTTTTTGGGAACAGTCTTATATGTACATTGGCATTGCAGGGATTTTTTTTTACAAACTTTTTTGCAGATTTCATACCCTTTCTTATTCAGAAGTAAAAGCCGTTTGTCTGTCTATGTTGTGCAGTGGACTTTAGTCACTGATTTTTAATGGCAGCGAGTGATTTGATTTCATAATATTTATCAGCTGCTGCTTTTCCCGAATTTAAGTATCTTACCAAAATATATGTAGAAGGATGTGGTGGTCAGTGGTCACTGGGAGAGACTGGGGCACTGTCAAATCTGGCACAGCACAGGCACCTAAAGGCCTAAGGCAGGCCCTGGGAAGGGCTATACATGTAGTATATTATAGAGAGACAACTTGGAGCTGACTCTGTGGGGTGAGAGAGAACGTAAAATCAGAATAACTTAAAATCTGACCCCTAATTCAACCCCACAGATACAGAAAACCTCAAATGACGGACCAAGTTGAGCCAGTGGCAGTGCACAACCACAGCAAACTATTTGCACTGCTCTTTTAGGTGCTTCAAGATACAAAATTGACTCTAAGGAAACAACAAGCCAGGGAGGAGGCCATGGCAAGAGGGATTGGGCGCACCGGATTACCAGTCAGAACAATTGAAGATGAGGACTTTGTTAGCATGATGGAGAAAGTGGATAGGAAATTGACTGTTCCAAAGAAAACTAAAATAAGCAATCTGATTGACAAACAGTATGCAGATGAAAAACAAAAAATAAAAAAGAGAGTGGCTGCTGCTTGGAGAGTATCTATTTGCACTGATTTGTGGACCAAAAAGGGACTCTCAGCTTAATTTCTTGCCATACGTGCATGCTACTTTTGTGTTGAACAACATAAACCTGAACACATATTATTGGCTCTTGAACAAGGGGTCCACCCACAAATGGTTGCAAGAATGGGACATACCAAAGAGGAAAATCCTTACAGTGATAACAGGTAACGTGAGAAGTATGGTGGCAGCATTTAAACAAACCATAGCAGCAGCAGAATAACCACCCAGCTCTAGTGAGGAAGACTCCACTATGACGGAAAGTGACTCTGAGGCTGAGACCGAAATTGATAATCTGTGGTGAGCGAGCCATTTTTATTATTCTTTTACAAGATTGCATGGTTGACACCAGTAAATTATCACATGGCTATGAGATGATTGATATGGGGGCGCTATCTGCTCTACTCTACGGGGTGCATATTTGTTATTTTTCCACTTTATTTGTAGTCTTGTGTACTGTAAAAGTATTCCCATAAAATGTAAAGTGTTAAAATAATAAAATGGAATATAAAACTTTTCTATACTTTATGCTTATTTGGCTGTGTGTTCCACTTGTTAGGTACCAACAGATCGACATGGACCGGACACCATGTGTGGTGCATACCTTGCAACTTGTAGTCCACATGGTGCATAAGGAGACAAGTGTGAAGAGAATGCTGGATAAAGCAAGATCAATAGTGAACCTTTTCCACAAGTCTTCAATTGAAACACAGAAGCTATTGGAGCATTGTGACCTTATTCGTTTAAATGACCTCCTCGCACACTCGTCAAGTACATTCAACACGATCGCAAGACTCCTCAAACTTAAAGAGTCAGTTTGCCAAATCGCAAACAACATGGGATGGGACAGCTTGCGCCCTAGTTAATGGCAAAAGCTCACATCATTGCATGGCCTACTGTTGCCCTTTGCAGAACATACTAAAGCCCACCAGAGTGATACCATGTCCATGTCCCTAGCTGTTCCTACCCTCAGCCATCTTGAGGACTCTAGCTACCAAGACCTTGCCACAATTGGCCATGAAATGAAAATGAGTGTGAACCAGCGTTTTGCTTCATTCTTAGATCCAACTGACGAAATGTTCTCTCCACTTGCAGCAGCCGCTTGTTTTGTCAAACCTATCATCTGTGAAACCCTTGTTGATGTGGCGGATGACAGTATTCAGGAACTGCTTAAAAAGGCAGAAGAGTATGCCACAAGAAAATCCACACTGCCACACACACAACATGAGGAATTAAAGAAGATCATGTGGTAGAAGAACTATTGCAGGAAGTGGAAGAAGCACTGGCATCCACATCTAAGCAGCTAGTCTTTCAGTTTCTTTCTAACTGCTGCAGAAGACCCAGGCAGAGTATCTCCCCAAACAACATAGAGCAGAAGATCATAAAATATAAGGCAGAGCTTTTGCACCAACTTGCCATCAGTGAGGACACTGCAACAGGTTTTTGGCTGTCAAAGAGTGAAACTTTTTATCACCAGCTAAAACCTTTTGCATTAGACCTGCTGGCTATGCCAGCTTCTCAAGCCTTTGCAGAGAGGGTATTCAGTGTTACAGATGACCTCTCTAGAGGTCGGCGGAATAGAACAAGGGTCATGTTGGCACGGAGTCCTTTCCTTAAAATTAATCAAAACAAATAGGAGTGTTTTATTATTCTCTTCAGGTATTTATTTCTAACATAAGGAGCATACCAATACTTGTGGGTTGTGCTTATTGCGATAGGAAGAATCAATAGTTCAATTAAATTCATAGGAAAAATGCACAGGCCGAAGCTCAGGCTACAAATGCCACTGTGGAACAATAACAACAACCACCACTTTTTATCAACTTGTCTTGTACTTTCTCTCTTAGCATTGACAAACTTGGCAATATAGGTAAATATCACACTAATGAAAAAATAAAAAATAGATCAGTAACAGTAATGGGCGGTCAAAAAGGGCAGCCTTTGACCCTTACCGCCGGGGTCCTACCCCAGTAGTCTTTTAGCGTGATATTTACCTCTATTATTGTCATTGCGAATGCTGAGAAAGAGAGGAGTTGATAAAAAGTGGTGTTATAATCCAGTAAATCCACACACTAATGGCATTGTTGTAGACTGTGTACTTTTTCTTTGAATGTATCTGAGAATTAGAACTGTTGAAATAATAAACTGACAGTAAACTTATTCTTATTGTAGAAATAAGCATTACCCTCAAGTATTAGTTTTTATGCTGTGCCTGTGCCAGACTGGCAGTAACAGTGCCTGTGCAGTGTGCTGCTGTCTCTGTGTTCTGTACTTGGCCATGTACAGTAGGTGCTCATGATATTGTGTCAATCTCGGCGCTTTTATCAGCCAGATTGACACCCTGCGAGCACTGAGCCGGCTCACATCGGGAAAGGAAAAAACATTTATTTTCCTTTCCCAATAAGCGACAAGCATTGCTGACATTGAGGTCGGGTTCACACTGGTTCGGGGATCCGACTTGGATTCCCACCAATACCAGGCACTGTGTTTGGTATGAATCTTGAGGGAGAACTCCACGCCCCAATTTTAAATAAAAAACTGGCATGGATTCCCCCTCCAAGCGCATACCAGATGGATTTTAAGGGGAACACCCTACGCTGAAAAAACAGCATGGGGGTCACCCCAAAATCCATACCAGACCTCTATCCGAGCACGCAGCCCGGTTGGTCAGGAAAGGGGTGGGGACGAGCGAGCCATACCAGGGCTGTACCAGGCCGAATGCCCTCAACATGGGGGGGTGGGTGCTTTGGAGAAGGAGGCGCCCTGCGGCCCCCCCACCCCAAAGCCCCTTGTCCTTGTTGATGAGGACAAGGGCCTCTTCCTGACAACCCTGGCCGTTGGTTGTCGGGGTCTGCGGGCAGGGGGGCTTATCGGAATCCGAGAGCCCCCATTAATAAGGGGGCCCCCAGATCCCGGCCCCCGCCCTATGTGAATGAGTATGGGATACATCGTACCCCTTCCCATTCACCTGGGGGAAAAAAGTGTCAATAAAAAAAACACACAACACAGGTTTTCAAAGTAATTTATTAGGCAGCTCCGGGGATCTTCTTCCAACTCCGGGGGTCTTTTTCCGACTTCAGGATTCTTCTTCTGACTCCTTCGCACTCTCTGGTTCTTCTCTGTGCTCTCCGGCCTCTTCTCCCACTCTCCAGCGTCTTCTCCTGCTCTCCAGCATCTTCTCCCGATCTCCGGTTCTTCTGCCGGCTCCTCCGCTATCTTCTTCTAGCTCTTTTGCTAGCGGTGGCCCGGTCTTCTGCCTCCTTCTTCCCTCTTCTCTTCTTCAGAAACATGCCCGAGACTTGGCCTCTTGAGATCTGATTGACCATGACCACTGGTCCACCACAAGTTCTCAAAGGGATTTAAGGTCTGGGTCGTTTCCTGTCTATAGACCCAAAATTTCAGTTTTTTGTTCCCACTTCCCCAAACCATTTAGTTATCACTTATGGTAAGGAGCTCCATCATGCTGGAAAAGGCATTGTTGTTCATCACCAAACTATTCTTAGATGGTTAGGAGAAGTTGTTCCTGGAGCCTGAGGATGTTTTTGTACCATTTATTTATGGACTGTGTTCTTAGGCAAAATTGTGAGTGGGCCCACTACTCCCTTGGCTGAGAAGCAGCCAACCGCACACAAGAATGGTCTCAGGATGCTGTTGGCATGACAGTCCGCAAAGAGTTCTTATTTTATGTTTTTTTTTTGGTATTTTTACATTACCCTTTTGTCAAAAAAGCAATATTCTTGACAAAATGGTTTTACTTAAATAAAGACGTTATATAACGACTAAATCTGTGTCTGTAGTGCATGTTCATCGTTTCATCCAAATCAAGTTCCTGCATAGGGCCTACTACACTCCTGTGAGACTAGCTAGAATATACCCTGGAGCGAGTGCTCTCTGTTCCAGGTGTGCTACGTCCCCTGGTACCTTTTTTCATGTGGTGTGGTCATGTCCTGTATTGCGTCCATACTGGGAAAGTATACTAGAAGGTTTGGACACCTTTGGCGACTGGTCCCTCCGCGTGGCCTTGGTACTGCTTGGGAATATGGAGAACATTGATGCCTCAAGGCACGGAAAACTATTTCTGTTCTATGCCCTGTATTATGCTAGAAGGGAGATTCTCCTTAAGTGGAAGCAGTCCACCGTCCACCCCCCCCCCCCCCCCCCCCCCACTCAGCATATGTGGAGAGCCACGATAAATTCTGTCTTGCCTCTGTACAAGCTTACATACGAGAGTAGAAACCGCCCTAAAAAATTTGATAAGGTCTGGTCTCAATGGGTTGGTGCACATGGATAGAGACTTAGAGCTCACAGGGAACCTTGAGCAAATTTGTTGTTCCTTAAAGTGATCTCCTGGTCATAGATAAGAATGCGACTCTATTATGTGCCCTGGTGGACCCCCTCCCCTTCCTCCTGGCATGAGCCCCCATTGTTATGTTTTGTGTCTATTTATTAAAGTCCTTGCCGTAAAACTAAGGAAGTTTAGACATCTATAGTGTATCAGTGCTTTACTAAACAGGAAAAACTGCACATACAACTGTAGAATACACAATATAACACAACTCATAGCTCACAAAAATATGCTTACAAATATAAACATGTACAATATGTACGTATTAAAGCGGGAGTCCACCGGGACTCCGCGTTTTTTTTTTTTTTTAAAAGCCAGCAGCTACAAATACTGCAGCTGCTGACTTTTAAAATAGTGACACTTACCTGTCCAGCGCGCCCGCGATGTCGGCACCCGAAGCTAGGTCGTCTGTCGGGTCCTGCCGCCGCCATCTTGGGTATGGGAATCAGGAAATGGAGCCTTTCGGCTTCATTTCCCGGTTCCCTACTGCGCATGCGCGAGCCGCGCGGCGCAATCCGGACGGTCCCCGCTGCCTCTGGGAACTGTGCGTTTCCCAGCAGGCAGCGGGGCACTTGCGCAAAGGGGCGGGCAGTTGCGGAAAGGGGCGTAATCTACGCCCCTTTCCGCAGACAGCTATCCCGGAAGTGGGTGCAGTTACCTGGATTATCCAGGTAACTGCACCCCCCTCCCCCCTGAAAGGTGCCAATTGTGGTGCCGGAGGGGGGGGGGGGATTCCGATGAGCGGAGGTCCATTTTAGGGTGGACCTCCGCTTTAAGTAAACTAAACAGTTCCTCAACCTAGGGGTCAAGATGTAATGTTCTTCATGGTTCCTTGCTCAGCCCAACTTAAAATGTCTCCAAAATTTCAAGAGTTCCTTGCATCCATGTCTTCCTCTTTGTCCTTCCAAAACACAACTTGTCCGAATACGTTTCTTTCAAAAGCTCCCCAAGCCCCTCCCACCAACTTCCTGCATACCAACTTCCTCTGCTCCGCTCCAAAACCTATCCAACTGGTTTATTTACATATCAATGAAGGGCAAGAGCCTCTGTAAACATATGCTCTCAAATAATATATGTAACTCCATATTATTGCAATAAAGTCACTGTACAAAAGACCATAGCAACACAAAGCCTAACCTTGACCCTAACGCTAAAGGACATGAACCCTCCTGGTACATGTGTTTCAAACAACAGAAGTGCTGCTACTGGATCTCCAAGTAGGAAACTTGCAACAGATTGACAAAAAATAATTATCTTAAAACTGCAAAGTGAGACATGATAAATGAAAAGAAAGATTTTACGTTTACATAGACTTTTAAGCAATGTGGAAGGAAAAATGTCAGTGCCGCCTGTGTTCCTCTTGAGTTGAGTTAAATAAAACAAGCGGCGGCTGTGTGCAGGACAGGAAAAGTATTTCACTCTGTGTGATATATTTGTACTTTGTTCAGGGAGCAGAGCTGTGCTTCGCACCTTTGGAGGGTTTCCAGGCATTGCAGCTATTTAATGTCGTGTGTGTAAACAGCCCACGATCCCTGGTGAATTAACAATGAGAATTCACCCCCAGGTTTATATTACAATCATCTCCAGTTAACATTGTTATGTTATTCTACTGTATGCTGCAAACTCAACTGTGATAGAGTTGTTTGTGGAAATAGAAAAGCAATAAAGGAAATTCTAAACTAAGGAGACAGTTTAGAATATTTTAAGTAAAATGGCAAAGGACTGAATAAGCACAAATTTATTAAGGGCTTTTACACTAGGCGTTGGAATGTGGTAAAAACATGCAGTTGAACTGAGTCTTTACCTCCACCCACCCCAACGGCTCCTTCTTGAAGTGACTGTAAACCTCTGAAATGAAAAAATGAACAGTGCCTGTCCCTCTATAGTGTGTACTTGCCTCAATCCAAAGCACAGTGGGTGATTTCTGTCTCCTCTCTCTTCCTACTGTTATCTGCATTAGTCACTTCCGACTTTCGGTTATTCACACCACAGAATCTTGGGAGATGGCCCCACACCTCTCCAGTGCCCATAAGGTGATTGACACCCTGTATTGTGTATGTTTACCTATGAGATTGTGTAAAGAGGAGTGTGTTCTTTCCCTACACTCAAAGGATAAATTCATCTTTTTCTTGTTCAAAGATTTTATTGAAGAAAGCATCATGGTGTACAAGCGTTTCAAAATTTGAACTGAATAACAGTTTGGTACATTCCAAAGCATTTAGAAACATATCTTAAAGCAGTGGCAGCCGCTCCTTAATCCATACGCTCAGCCCCTAATCTACATGCAGGGCTCCGGATGCATTGATTCCAGTGGGTTTTTTTGTTTTTGCTTTTAGAAGCACGTTTAGAGCCTGAGGCTTTAATTGGCTTAAAAAAAAAAGGAGGGGCTTGGAGGGGTGGAAGAGCACTGCACCCTGAGCCCACCCAGTTGTGTGACAATAGCCAATTAACATTCGGTATTGTGTTCCTGATTCTTCTCCCGGACAATCAGGAAGTGGGTCCTGAGACCCGACTGGCCGAGAGGAGAAGCAACCAATTGGCCACCGGGGAGGAGGTGCAGTGGGAAGCTGCCAAGGAGAAGACGCAGGGGGAAGCCGCCGAAGCTGCCCACAACCTACATGGGGGGAGTTGTGTGTTGTATTGCTGATCGACTGAGTGACGGGTACGGAAGCTACTTTGTCCTTCTCTGAGTAACTGACAATTTTTGTAGCATAAAAAATGCAGCACAGAAAAGATGGAAACAACGATAGGTAGAAGGGAAAGAGAGAAAAGCCCAGGGAAGAGGGAGGAAAAGCTGAGCTGGGCACTGTGGTATCAAGTGAGGTGCAGGGAAGGGGGGGGGGGAGCCACAAGGAGTTTGGGGGGAGGGAAATTGTGTTGGAAGGGGGAATTTAGGAGATGGCAGGGAGTAAGTATTCTTCTAGGAGGGGAAATTTTGGGGGGTGCTAAGAGTGGTGACTTGAGGTGGGGATCTGAATTGGGGGGGTGTATTAGGAGGGACATTTTTGGGGTAGAGGATTTGTGCTAGGAGGGATTAATTATTTTTGGGGAGGGGCATTTGAGCTGGAAGGATTTGGGGGATGGGGGCAAAGATTTCAGATGGGGGGCAAATTTGTACTGGGAGGAGGGGGAATTTATGCTTAAGGGGGTAAGTATGCAGATTAGTGCTCAGTGTTTTTGAGGGGGGATTTTTGCTGACACTTAATGCTCATAATACTTTTGGGGGGAGAGGGGCACAGTTTGGCATGCTCATTCTGGGCTCTTGATGACCTTGTCCCAGCGCTTGATGGGATTGGCTGAATTTGGGCATCCATAAGCAGAGAGAGCATGCTAAATACCTCAGCCCAGAATTAGTGGTAGAGGATTTAGTGGATTGCCAAATATCTATCTTATGGTAGAGGATTTAGTGGATTGCCAAATATCTATCTAGTCATTGGGCTCTGGTTGGGTATTGATATCAGCAGACCAACAGATAGCATAGGTTGGCAACTCTGAATTTGCTATAGAAATCAAATGAGCATAAATCTTAGCGGACAAGCCTGGAGCTCGTGGATCTGGATAAGTTCATCTTTTTTTTAAAATAATAAATGCACATCATTTTACAAGTAAAAAAATGTGCATTTATTATTTTGTTTATTGGGAGCCTGGAAAGCATTGTATCCATGATCATCAGATCGGGGGGGGGGGGGGGGGGGCGATGCAGGGCTCTTGCAGACCCTGTGGGTAGGCTGTCTGGCTGTACATCATACGGCCAAGCAGTTGCACACTAACAGGAAGCATCAATGAACTGCGAAAGCACAGTGGCATTTCATCAAGAACTACAAGCCAACAGCCGCAAAGGCTGCTGGACCTTGTCCTTTTCCATTCACTGAACTCTGCGATTGAATGAAGTGGCCGGGCAGAGCCATGCTCTTTTTACATTGTGACAGAGAGGGGGGATGAAGTTCCCCCACCGCCTGTCACAACAGGGGGGTTACGGGTACCGGTGGATCCGTAACATGTTTAACCCTGAATATGGGTGTAACATGTTACAAAAGGCAAACTTATCCTTTAAGTCTCAGTCTACTCTCTGCTCTCTATGCTGTGTGTGTAGCATCTGGCATCAGTTCTCCACCCACTGCATGTTGGAGCTGAGAAATAGCCTTTGATCTGTGTGTTTTAAAAGGCTGTAGAAGAGATAGGACTGCATATAAACATGTATAATGTAGAAGGATTTGTTACAGCTCTGTGTATCACCGTAGGCTAGTCATTTCACTGGATATATGTAAGGGTTTACAACCACTTTAGGCTACAAATGCAATTGATGGATGAGTACACATGCCAAGGCTGCGATGCTTTGCTTCCCTTGCAGGGCAAGAAGAAAGATTCCTACGGTTTCATTCTGTATGCAGTACTGCCTGCTGAACACAAACCATTCACCTGAATTGGACTGCGGCTCAACTGCGTTCAATGCATGCAGTTGTGGCTTGTGCAGATTTGTAGAAGTATAAACAGGCATTGAGGAGGCACTATATAATGTCCCTTCACCAGCTGTCAAATTAGTGTAACACTAGTGTCCAGACTCCACCTTTAAACTAAAATTGAGAGTAAGGCTGCCCAGGAGCTGTAACAATAAAAAAAGAAATGTAGCATTCGCTTTAAAACTCTTCTTGTCTCTGGTGTTGTCATCTGCAGATTTACTGCTTGCATAATAGATCCCACTCCTCTTGAATGCCCAGTGCTGCACACCTCTAAAGGGGAGAAAAAAGGATTTAATTTGTCATGTGACCAACCAGAAGGCAGCTGAAAAAAGATATGTATGCAAAAATGTAAAACAAAAAAGAAAAACCTCTGTGTTAAATTAAAAAAACATTTTGTCCTAGCTAGATTAGGAAAAAAAGCAGCTCTAATTGTAATATTCAA
Organism: Lithobates pipiens; assembly: GCF_037356315.1. NCBI lineage: Eukaryota > Metazoa > Chordata > Amphibia > Anura > Ranidae > Lithobates > Lithobates pipiens. The sequence continues at coordinate 500,905,229 of NW_027507903.1, read as the reverse complement.
ATTCTCTTCGTTTGGCCCCTTTTCCTTTTTTGCCTCAAGATGTCTTCAGTCCTCTGCTTTAAATGTCAGCCAGCATCCTCCAAACTGGAACACTGTGAACAAACTGTGTTTTCAGGGCGTCATGGACCCGCCCCCGAGTAGATGTCACCACTGTACTCCGCACTCAGTGTATTGATGTAAAAAGTAGCACTGATGACATACTTTGCACTATTGAGGACCACCCACCGCTGAGACATGGTTTACTGTAGTAAAGCTGGTGCACACAGAATCTGGTGCAGCTGTGCATGAAAACCAATCAGCTCCTAGGTTTTTGCTGTCAAAGCTTATTTGAACAAGCTGAAGGTAGAAGCTGATTTGTTATTATGCACAGCTGCACCAGATTCTGTGTGTATCAGTCTTAGTAAATCTCCACCATCATGTCCAACTTGATGATATGTGTTAACCCCCAAAATAATGGATCCTGCTCCTATTAAAGCATGTTATATGACACAATGCTTGTCCTGTATCATTTGCCCCCCTGTAACACCTAAAAAACCTGGCTGATCCTGCCAGTTTCTCCCCACCCCTCTGTAAACTGACCACGGTTTATCATCGCTGCTGAGACCAGACACCATGGTCAGTTTAGATGACTCTGTTATCAGCAGCCTGCTATATGCTCTCCTCTATGCTCCTGTGTCCTCCTCCCCCTCCCCTCTCTGTGTGCGAGCCACCCCCCCCCCCCCCCCCCCTCCTGCTGCTCTCATAACACTAACCTGTATACACCATCAGCACTGCTTCCTATTGAAGTGTCCCCTTCTGTGAATGGTTTATAAATATAAATGATGTAAATACCTAATTTAAGAGCCGATATTACAATCACATGACCAGCCAGCTCTCTCAACCTCTCCTCCTCGCTTCCAGACTGACATCAGCAGAGGAATCTCAGCCCCGCCTGCTGCATCTCTCAAAGGAGAAAAGGAGAAAGCTGGCCAGTCATGTGATCAAAATCTTGGCAGTGAAATTAGGTATTTGTAGCATTTATTTTTATAAATCACACACACTACAATAGGAGGCAGTGCTGATGGTGTATACAGGTTAGAGTGGCTTAACAACCACTTTAACTACTTAAAGTATCCACTTTAAGTACTTAAAGTGGTTGTAAACTCTGTAGAATCACTTTTACCTAAATGTAAGCCTATATTAAGGCTTACAGTACCTGTAGGTGCTGGAAATATCTCCTAAACCTACACGGTTTAGGAGATATTTACAATATGTCATCGGCGCATGAGCACTTTAGAGAGGACACGAACATGTGATTTATAACAGGATCAAGCCGTGACTGGCGGTTTTCAGCGTGCATGCTCGGGAGTGACATCACGTGACTCTGGCCAGTCACAGAGCAGGAGTCCGCAGCCCCGGAAGGTAGAGGGCTGAAGATGGATGCTTCCAGCCAGCAGGGACAGCGGTGACATTGCAGGCTTAGTTTTCAGGTAAGTGACACATAATGGGCTACTATGCGATGCATAGTAGCCCATTATGTTTTACCCCTGCAGGGAACTAAAGAGGAAATAAAACTCATCAGGGTTTACTTCCTCTTTAATATCACTTTAAGTGATGCAGAGCTGAGGGGATTAAGTAATGCAGAGAGCGCAGCAACCAGCAATAAGTAAATGAGTAAACAAAGAAAGTGTTACTAATCCCAGTGATATGAAAATAGTTCATCCAGAATAGTTTAGTAACACTTTAAGTTCCGAAAGATTTTACCCCCTTCATGACCAGGCCATTTTTTGCTATGCGGCACAGCACTTCCTGACCGCGCCACATACATCTACTGCAGTGGGGCACCTGCTCTGCGCAGAATCACATCCTGGCACATGATCTGACATTTACGAGTCTGGGTCGTGCATATGCCACCTGCGACCTACTCCCACTGTAAGCGAGATCCAATCAGCAGGTCCTGTGGACTCCATGTCTGCCAGGACCCACCAATTGTTTGGGACACAAGCAGAAGGGTAGACTGCCTGTGTAAACAAAATAGATTATCAGAGGGGAAGGTACTGACTCTGTGTTTCTGCTAAGCAGGAACACTGATCTTTGCCCTCCCTTAGTCAACCCCCCCCCCCCCCCCCCACAGTTAGTAAGCACAACTTAGGCATACATATATCCCTTTGATTGCCCCTGATGTTCCTCCCTTCCTGCCAGTGTCATTAGTACAGTGACACTGCATATTTTTTAGCACTGATCAAAATTAGAGTCACTGGTCCCCAAAAAGTGTCAAAGGTGTCAGTTAGATGTCCGATTTGTCTGGCACAATATTGCAGCCCCACTATAAGTCATTGATCACCGCCATTACTAGTAAATAAATAAATATATCGAATAGTTTGTGGATGCTATAACTTTTGCTCAAACCAATCAATATACACTTACTGGGATTTTGCCAAAAATATGTAGCAGTATCTATATTGGTCTAAAGTGATGAAAAAAATGATTTTATTTTTTTATCGGTTGTGTTTTATAGTAGAAAGTGAAAAATATTGTTTTTCAAAATTGTTGGCCTTTTTTGTTTATAGTGCAAAAAAACAAACAAACAAAAAAAAACACAGAGGTGATTAAATACCACCAAAAGAAAGCTCTATTTTTTAATTGGGTACAGCATCATATGACCATGCAATGTCAGTTAAAGTAACGCAGTGCTGTATCACAAAAAATGGCCTGATCATTAAGGGGGTAAACTTTCCAGAGTTGAAGGGGTTAACTGACAATTTTTTTATGGCCCTCTGGGAGGAGGATGTCGTCTATGCCTATCGATGACATCCTCCTCCTATGGGATGGAAGTCGATCAGAATTGGATACTTTTATGATCTACCTAAATAATAACACTAAGGGTATTGCTCTGAGCTGTGATGCTAGCCAATCGGAGATTAACTTCTTGTATCTTAAGATCTCAGTGGGAGTGGACAAGTTTACCACCTTCACTTATTTCGAAAACTACCAACAGGAATTCTTCTATGCCTGTCGATAGTTGTCACTATGGCCTGTGGCTCAGAGCAGTTCCCAAGAGCCAATATATGTGGCTCAAGTGTAACTGTACCGATGTGCAAGAATTCTCACGGCAGGTGGATATACTTACCAAAAGGTTTGAGGAGAAGGGTTATTCTAGTGATTCCCTAAAGAATATATTGGAGACGGTCACACTCATGAATAGAAAGGATTTACTTGGGGAGAAGCCCCCTCGGGAGGGGGGAAATTCACCTCAGTGGTTCCCTTTATCACAACTTATTCTGTGCAACATATGAATGTAAAGAAGTTGATAAATAAACATTGGCACATTTTGTGTAATGACCGTGCATTAAATACAGTTTTACTTATTAAACCCCAAGTAATCTATAAGGGGGCTACATCCCTCAGAGATATAGTGGCCCCAAACATTTTCAATCCTCCAGTAATAAGAAAAGGTTTATTTCAAAATCTCACAGGTTATTACCAGTGTAGGAGATGCCGAGTATGCGCCTTAAATGGATGCACATATAGAAGAACCCCACACTACCTCTACTAGCACATCTATAGAGTTTGAGATTAAGCTGTTTATTGCGTGTTCAGCATAGGGGGTTGTCTATCTGCTCCAGTGCCCTTGTGGGCTTCAATATGTGGGCAGGACTAAGCGCCTCCTCCAGGTCGGATTTAATGAGCACATTACCAACATTAAGATTGAAACATTCTGTTTCTAAGCATCCACAATAAGGATCCCTCAAGAACAATTTTCTTGGGACTAGACAAATACCGCCTACACTGGAGAGGGAGCTCTCTAGTGAGAGAAATCTCTAGATCTGAAATGTCATGGATACATAGAATTAAGTGTTATGCTCCCTTTGGGTTGAACGTGGATGTTGATTTAAATGCTTTTATTGACAACTCATAGGGTGTTCTTGAGCACTGTGAACTTGATGCAAGTCTTTTGTTGGTGTGTTATTTTTAGGGACATTGGGGGCATTATATTATTTAACCCTCTTGGTAGGGGCAGATTCTGAGTTTCACCTTTTATACTATATTGCATTTGAGGGACAATTTTAGAAACCCAGTGTTATCCTAGCATTAGACTCTCTTTTGAGTGAGGTCATGTTTTCAAATTCCTCTGTATGGGGTTTAGGATTCACCACACAGTGAGGGTTTTTTCAGATTCTAAGGCCGCGTACACACGGGCGGATTGTCTGCCCAACTAAGTTCGTCAGACAATCCGACAGACAGTCCGTTCAACTTTTGAATGAACGGACTTGACCACACACGATGAACAGACAGTCCGCTGAAAGCTTGCGCAATGACGTGTACAGCACGTACGACGGGACTAGAAATACAACGTCCAATGCACTGCAATGCAACCTTCGGCGTGTAAATCCTTTCTGAGCATGCGCCATACTTAGTCCGTCCAACTTGCCTACACACGAGCGGACTGTCCGCTGAAACCAAGTTTGGACGGACAAAATTACGGAAATTCCGAAAGACTTAGTCCGTCAGACTGTCCGCTGAAAAAGTCCGCTGAAGCCCACACACGAGCGGATTGTCCGCTGAAACACGGTTCAGCGGACTAAGTTGGGCAGACAATCCGCCCGTGTGTACGCGGCCTAAGGTTTTAGGATGCTATTATAGTTCATTTTTTTTCCATTTATTTTTATTTTTTCCTTAAAAAGCAAAAATAAAATGTTCTATTTTTGTGATAGGATAGTATTTGAGGCCATATTATAAGGGGGATTGGGTAGTACTTAATATATGAGAACAAGATGGTAAGAAGTTGTAAGACCCTCCTGTCCCATTTTAATTTCGACATTAGGTGTCAGTGTTGAGTCCATTCCCTTTGCCCCTCGTTTGTTTTTTCCTATAGGTGGGAGTTTTTATGGATGGTTTTGGGTAATACATTACCATCTAATAGTTGTGCTTGTGTTTCAGCCTCTCTCCCCAATATCCTATATATATATATATATATATATATATATATATATATATATATATATCCTATATATATATGAAGTACACTGGGTCTCTCCCGAACCCGAGACGGCACCCAACCACCTCAGAATCCTCCTTTAGTTTCCTTGCCTTGGGCTAGCCAGCTCCAAGACATTAAAGTCGGGTGGATCCGCACCCCAGGCCATAGCCTTCCTGGGGGCTGGTCAGGAGGACCAGGACCATGTAATCAGCACATCATATTGGACTGGAACCCCAAAGCATGTAACGTCCACATCTTAAATACCCTCTCCCAGAGGGCACAGCGAGAAGGCCACTCCCACTGAGCTGGCTCTGAAAGAGAGTAACTTAAGCACCTAACCAGACCATAGTTACATGCCTGCCACAAGAGACAGTGCCCCCTGTGGCCAGGCTGAACATCTCACAGTCCAGTCAGACTGATGCAGAGGTCCAATTTAGACAAATATACCCAAACCAAACTGTAGTTTAGGCAACTTTAATTTTAGAAAAAAAATGCATAGCGCATGCTCTTCAGGATCCGCCGATACACAGGGAAGATTAAAGTCTACGAAAAAACAAAAAAGAGCGAAAGGTATCCAATAAAAACAGGTGGGTAATCAATTTTATTCCATGTCTGAATCAAACCTTGTTGCCAGGAAAAAGTTTGGGACTCACACAGCAATGATGATCTGCAGCTACTTGTACTGTAGGGACACAGATTTGAGTGCTAAGGGCAATCAAATCATCCAGGGTGGAGGGTATGGTTCTGCAAGTTAGTTCATCCTAAACATGATCCACTAAGCCCTGCCAAAACATTGCAGCAAGGGCCTCATTATTTCATGCTAGTTCCAAGGCCAAGGTGCGAAATTGAACCGCATATTGACCAACAGTCACGCTTCCTTGACAAAGCTGAAAAAGGCATCCCTCTACTCTAGCCAAAAAAATAATAATTACACTTATAGGTAATGCAGAGAGCTCAAGGGTCAGTAATAAAGTGATTATAAAGCCTAAACATGTCTTACCTTAATGCATTCTTTACATTAAGGTACAAAATGTTTAGGCATCGGTATCTCTCCTCACCCCCCCCTCCCCTTTACTTACCTGAGCCCTCATTCAATCCAGTGCTCTGCCCATTTGTAACTCTTCTCTTCCCTCACATCCTGGTCTCTCTGGCTTTGCTGAGGCAGTGGGAGCCATTGCTGTGAAACAACGTCAGTATCGAGGAAAGTGGGGAGTGGGACCATGTTCCGCTGTCTGTGTCAACAGAGGCATACAGTGAGACTCAGGAACGAGCCTGCACAAGTGCCCCTATAGAAACAGCTTTCTATGCAGGTACTCGGCAGAGGGGAGGAGCGCTGGCAGAGGACCCAAGAAGAGGAGGTTTGGGACTGCTCTGTGCAATTCCATTGCAGAGAGCAGATAAGAATAAACCTGTTTGGGTTTTTTTGAAGAGCATTTACAAGCACTTTAAGTAACGCACAGAGTTCAGGTGTCAGGATTAAGTTAAACAGAGCATATGTGGGTCAGAATTAGGTAATGCACAGATCAAAGTTCAGAGGTCAGAAATAAGTGACACAGAAGTCAGGATTAAGTAACACACAGGGTTCAAGGTTCAGGATAAAGTATTGCAGAGAGTTCGAAAGCAGGATTAAGTAATGCACAGAGTTTAAAGGTCAGGATTAGGTAACAGAGAGACCAGGGTTAGAATTAGGTAATGTAGAGAGTTCGGCGGTCAGAATTAAGTACAGCAGAGAGCTCGGAGGTCAGGAATAAATAATGCAGAGACTTTAAAGGTCAGAATAAAGTAATGCTCAAAGGTTAGGATGAAGTAATGCAGAGAGTGCAGAGTCAAAATTAAGTAATGTAGAGAGTTCAGAGGTCAGGATTAAGTAACACAGAAAGTTAAGGGGTTAGGATAAAGTAACACAGAGAGTTTAGAGGTCAGGATTAAGTAATGCACAAAATTCAGAGGTCAGGATTAAAGTGGTTCTAAAATCTTCTTTGTGCAGCAGTCCACCCAGCCCCACTAATACTTACCTGAGCTCCCTCTCTATCCAGCAATGTGCACGAGAGAACTCTCCCTCCTCATTGGCTGAGACAGCAGCAGTAACCATTGGCTCCCACTGGTGTCAATCAAAGCCAAACAGCCAATGAGGAGAGAAAGGGGGTGGGGCTGAGCCACAGCTCTGTGTCTGAATGGACATGCAGATCATTGGCCCGGAAGCACAACTGAATGGGTGGCCACATTGCAAACTGCTTGCTTTGGGGGCACTTGACAGAAGGGAGGGGCCCCAAGAAGAGGAGGATCGGGGCTGCTTTGTGCAAAACCGCTGCACAGAGCAAGTAAGTATGACATGTTTGTTATTTGAAAAAAAAATGCCTTTAATATCACTTTAAGTAATGCAGAGCTTAGGGGATTAAGTAATGCAGAGAGTGCAGTGACCAGGAATAAGTAAATGAGTAAACAAAGATACCCCTCTTCAAAAATAGGACGTATATCGGCATGCAGCGGGCCGGAAGTGGTTAAGTTTCTTTTGTTGGCTAACAAGGCTGATTTCTGGAAAGAATTTGCATTTGGGCCCTAAAGCAGCATTATTGTGGGAGGTGAACTGACTGCTGCACAGAGAAGCAGAAAAGATTTGACAGGTAGTAAGTAGTTATTATAACTGCTTGAAATGTTTTTTTTTTTTGACTGGAGCGTCTTTTTTTTTACTGGTGGTGTCAGTAAAAGTATAGCTCCGAGCTATATATGACATTACTGCAAGTCTATCCAGGTGCATCCTGTGTGTTCAGAATGAGTCAAGTTTGCTTCGGTTTCTTCTCTTCTTCCATTAGGAAGTAGACAATGACAGCCTCCTGAGACTAGTGAGAGCTAATATGACACAACGTTCAGAAATGATTCTAATAGGTTACAGTGCAGATAAAAAGCGAGCATCTGAACAGTGTCTGACCACTAGTGTCTGCTGTTGATCTTAAATCTGCGTGACGCTGTGAAAACAGACTAGATCTGTTGAAGTCAGTGAGAAGTGACAACCTAGGTGACACATGGTGGAGGATCCAACCTAATCACCGGTCATGAACACTGATATCATTAGGAGTGAGGAGACCAGAGCCTGGTGTCAGCACCATGGACAGCGATCAGATAAACTGCAGCTGGAGGAAAATGTTTTCTCATCTTATGTGTACAACAACCACTGGTCCTGATTCATCAAATGTCAAACAGTACAAGGTGTACTTAGAAATGGTCAATATTATTAGCCATTTCAGTGTGCCTAAAGGCCCGTACACACGGTCAGAAAATCTTAAATTTTGTCCCATATAAACGATCTGCCGATTTTCTGATAGTTTTCGGTAAACAAAAACTGAATGTGCAGGCTCCAAAAAAAATTTCTGATGTGAGCGCAATGTCCGATTTTCTTTTCATTAGTATGGTTTTCTGCCATAAAAAATCAGAAGAGCAAGACTAGGCATGCTCAGAAATGAAAGAACACATACAAAACAATTCAACACATTACGTCACTGCTAACATTGAATTCTGTTGTCCGAAAATTTTGGTTAGTACCCTCTTCACTTTAGATTTGAGACTGGCATCCAACAAATAACTGACCAAAATTCCAACCAATGCTTAATCTCTGAAAAGTAGATAGCTTTTCAGAGTACGGCTAAGCAGCCTCTGTCATGCGTTCAGGGGGCGATACTGCTGCCTACTGAATGCCTATTGTTTTTTTATTTCCAGTAGGACTAATTCACCACAGCCAAGCTCTTGGCTTGGGGGTTGCGATGTGCCCCCACTGATTTAAAAGGGCAAGCTTGACAGATAGTCAACCCCATAAACTCCATTAATTTGTAGCGGGCGTGATGTAAAGCATGTGAACAGCCCCCTCCAACTGTATAGTAGGCTTTAAAATCATGGCTAAACCACGTTTTACCGACCATGTGAAAAAGACCTTAACCGCTTAAGGACCGCCCCATGTACATATAATGCTGCCCTTAAGCGCGAAATCACATACCTGTGCGTAATTTTTTTCTATGGCTCCGGGCACGCTGTGCTTGAATACAGCAGGAGTCAATCAGTGGGTCCGGTGGACCCAATGTTAGCAGGAAACCTGGTGATCGTTCTGAGAGAGGCAGAATGTCTGTCTGCCTATGTAAACAAAGCAAATTGCTGTTCTGCTTGTAAGTAAGACATAGATCTTGTGTTTCTGCTAAGCAGGAACACGGATCTCTGTTTTTCTTCAGTTAAGCCATCCCCCACACAGTTAGTGTCCTTTCACATGGGCTTGTCTGTGTACAGACTCCGCTTTTCTCAGCAGGGATTGATCCACTGATCCCCGCTGAGCAGATGACAGGTCTGCCTTCGCTTACTGTATGGAGATGGACCTGTCAAGGCCCCGCTGTCCTCTAGATGGGCCGTTTTCATCCGATCCTATCCGATTCTCCAGACGGATGGAAACTAGGGTTTCCATCCATCTGGATTTCACGAACAGGATCAGATCGGATATTGGTGGATGTCAGTGGACATGTCACTGCTCACATCCGCTGCTCCATAGGGCTGAATGGAGCGTTCGATCAGGTCCACCTGATAAAAACAGTTAAAAAAAAAAAATCCTGACTCGCTTTGTGAGCTTTGTCTTGCAAGACGAGCAGGATTCAAGCCTCTGGCATGTGCAGTACTGCATTTGGCCAGAGGTGCGGGGCACCGGTGATGCTCGCAGACACTCTGAGCCGCTTACAGACACTTGGAAACACTCCGTACCCAAATGTCACAGAGCGTCTGAGTGTCTCTGAGTGGTCTCTGAGCGTCTCTGAGTGTTTCCGGGTATCTCCGACGCCCCTGCACCTCTGGCCACATGAGATACTACATAGACAAGGAGTGGCTGTGGAACGGATTATTTAAGTTTCCATGATTTCCTATGGGGAAACTCGCTTTGATATACGAGTCCTTTTGATTACAAGCATTCTTCTGGAACGAATTAGGCTCATAATCCAAAGGCACATGCTCTCAGCACAGCGCTATTGTACAAGGCCCGGCTGCTGAGAGGCCACATATTTGCACTCGGCGCCAAGAGGTTATATAACTCTTACAGAAATCAATTTTCATCTAACAATGCCTTCATATGTTGTTCTCTCCAGAAGGATGGTGGAATCTTTATATATATATATATATATATATATATATATATATTTTTTTTATTATTATTATTTTAATTAATATATTATATTATTATTTAAGCTCAGGTCTTCATAGGTGGCCATCCTACATTTCTGACAACTGTCCCTGTCAATAACCCCGTAAAACACATAATTACACCCAGCCTGACGGTTCCCTAGTGTGTTTTCAGATATCTTCCTTCTTAATTATATACAAGGGAATCTGGTGTGAAAACAGGCATTCTGCAAAATAAGTAAGAACTCATTGAGGCAACTTTGTTCCCGCCTGTGCAATTATTCGTCATTATTTTTGTAGCACACAGAATAATAAAAAAAAATTAAAAAAAATAAAAGCGGCTGTTGAGTAGACAGATACGACATTGTGCTAGGAGGGTCTGTCATGGCATAGTGTTCTAAAATCAGAATGAGAAACAAAGGGCCATAAATAAGAACTGGTAATAAAAGAGGCTTTCATAGAAATGCTTGTCTTGTAAAATAAAAGTGAGGGGGTAGTGACAACTCATGTATAGGACAGGGCTGTTCTGTAGGAACGTGGAAGTGTCTATAACAAAAACTGATCACATTAATGTAGAATTAAACCTCTGCTGAAAAACAAACAAAAAACATTTAAATTAGGCCCCAGTATCTTTCAGCCAGTTTTCACAGCATATTTGCAGTCACATTATTGCAGACTTACCTGGCTAGTGATCCCTTCCAGCGCTGCACTGTCAGTACGTCACAGGTGCCGCCATCTTCTCCTGGTCTTCCTTCCAGTTTCTGACTCTTTAGCCTCGTACACATGATCGGATTTTCCGCAGACAAAACGTGTGCCTGGATTTTGTCTTGCAAGGAATTGTTGGCCAACAAACACGAACATGGTGACGTACTATGCCACCCTTTTGGCTCCTTCTGCCAAATTCGTGTTAGTAGATGTTTGGTGAGTGTTGATTCATTTTTTTCATTTTGCACTTTTCATTTCGCTCTTTTCAGTTTGCGCTTTTAATTTCAAGCTTTTCAGTTTATTTCTGAACCTCCGTTCATCAACCAGACATGTTGCGGAATCGGAGGAGAAAACGTGTTATTTATTATTGGCCTTGGAGTTATTTCCTTGACCCAAGTCCAGTCCAGGAACAGGAGGAGGAGAAGTTCTAGGAACAAATGTTGGTTGCTTTATTAATCGTGACCAATTATGTCATATGCCTTTGCTGCAGGAGCTCCAGGAGAATAATCTGGATGATTTTAGGAATTATCTCCAGATGATGGACCCTTGCTTTCACCTCTTGGCATTGTTGACCCCCTATATTAAGAAGCAGGACACATGCATGAGGCTTTTATTTTATTTTTTGGTTGAATAATAATGATTTGATTTAGTATATTTTTGGATGCATAGAATGCGCTTTTTGGTTAAGTTCTTTTGGCAGATAGCATGTCTAATTTTATTTGTTTTCTTTTTTTAATGCACAATAAAAAAATTGTGTAGAATAATACTTGGCTATGTGTTTTACTTCAAATGATAGTTTGGGAGTAGGCAGTTACATTTAAAAAAAATACAAAAACAAAAAGCATAATAATATTATTCTTGATATCACTAGAAAATAAAAGCCTTTGAAAATGTGTTTGCAATAACTCCATCAGTATCACCAGCAAAGCAGCCTTATTATTATCCCATTAAATAGGAAGAAAATGCGCTCTGCATTTCGAGATTTCATAATTTGCCACGTCACGAATGTGATATTTCCATTACGAACACTAGTTTACAAGACCGACCGCTTCTGGCTCGTCCTTGCTTCCGAGCATGCGTGTTTGTACTTTGGACTTTTGTCCGATGGTCTTATGTACACACGCTCGGAAAATCCGTCAACGAATGTTAAAACCTGCTATCCAACATTTGTCCAAGTAAAAGAGCATACAAATGGTCGGATTTTCCGCCAACAGCCTGTCATCACACATTTCCCGGCGGAAAATACGATCGTGTGTACGAGACTTTTGGCTGCGTGGTTGGCTGAGCTGCAATTACATCACTGCCATGCACATGTATGTGAGTCACATTGTTACAAGCACAGAGCTGTGCTGTAAATGTGGTGCGCATGCATGGCTCAAATGCTGGCAGGCAGAAAGAAGGGTTTATGACAGAAGAGACCAATAGGGGGTTATTAATGAAAGGCAAATCCACTTTGCACTACAAGTGCACTTGGAGGTGCAGTCTCTGTAAATCTGAGGGCTAAATCTGAAATGAGGGGAAGCTCTGCTAATTTTATCATCCAATCATGTGCAAGCTAAAATGCTGTTTTTTCATTTATTTGCATGTATCCCTCGGATTTACAGTGACTGCACTTCCAAGTGGATTTGCTTTATCATAAATAACCACCATAGTGTCTCTCCTGTCATAAGAATCCTACTTGTCATCTGTTTTATTTTTTATTTTTTTAGGTTTAATTTCACTTTAACCCCTTTGGGTCTGTATCATGTAGCTCTGTGACTACAGTGGTGCTGGTAGGAAGGTTTTATGTGTTTAGTCCTGGGTTGGATCTCTATCTGCTGATTGAATACATACAGTAAAATCAGATTCTACAAGCTCCTTTGGACACACCAACAACCTAACAGTGGAGGGACCAGACTGACTGGATATGTAGAGCTTACCCACGCAGGATCTGCTGGTGATGATGGGTCTTCTGCTCTTCCATGACTCTCCAAAATGCTCAGTCCCCACTGATGCACACACTATTTATAACCATTTGCACCTGTGGATTTAAGGATTAGCAAACTACCACTCTAATGCCCTGTACACACAGCCGGTGTTGTAAAATTTCATGCGACCCGTGAATTTCGCTCACCCCGTCACTTCCGGTGAGGCTCCGTCATTCGAACAGCTGACGGCGGGCCTTTACTGCGCATGTGTCAAGCCCCTGCCCTTAACAGCGCATGCGCTGTAGATTTATTCTCACGGTGGAGAAAAATTATAGCCTCGAGTGGGCGGAGACTTGCGGGTGGGCGGGCGGAGCTGAACAGATGGTGAGAATGTCCCCGCCCGTAACAGCTGACGGCGGGCCTTTACTGCGCATGCGCCTAGGAAGTGACGGGGTGAGCGAATTTCACAGGTCACAGCAAATTACCTTAGCGCCACGCTATTGGTTGTACAGGATACTGTCACCCCATAGGCTACCATAACGATCGTTATGCATTCTGTATGATTCTAGTGCCGAGAAATTTGAAAGCTATTATTTTAAGTTAAAATTTAGTTGGGGTATATGCCCTTTTACAAGATGGCGACTGAGGATTCCGAATTAGAACTTTCCAGAGGATTCTTTTGCGACGTTGTGCGTCGTCCTGAGTTCAGTGTATTGCAGTCGTTTGAAGTGGTGTGACGGTAGGTTATTGTGTGTGTTTACATGAGAGGTGGTTTAGTATACAGATCAGTGATGAGCCTATGGCAGATCACATCATACCTAGACCGGTGTAATAAAATTAGCTGTGACCTGTGAAATTCGCTCACCCCGTCACTTGCGCTGTTAAGGGGAAGGGGATTGACACATGCGCAGTAAAGGCCCGCCGTCAGCTGTTCGAATGACGGAGCCTCACCGGAAGTGACGGGGTGAGCGAAAATCACGGGTCGCATGAAATTTTACAACACCGGACTTTCTGATGGAAAATGTGCGATCGGATCGTGTTGTCGGAAAATCCGATCGTGTATGGGCTCCAACGGACTATTTCCATTGGAATTTCCAACACACAAAGTTTGAGAGCAGGATCTAAAAAAATTTCCGACAACAAAATCCGATCGTTTAAATTCTAATCGTGTGTAGACAATTCTGACGGACAAAGTGCCACACATGCTCAGAATAAATTAGGAGATGAAAGCTATTGGCTACTGCCCTCGTTATAGTCCCATCGTATGTGTTCTACGTCACCTCATTCTGAACGATCGGATTTTCAGACAACTTTGTGCGACCGTGTGTATGCAAGACATGTTTGGGCCAAAATCCGTCAGACAAAAAATCTGATGGATTTTGACGTTGGAATGTCCGACCGTGTGTATGAGGCATAAGAATGCACAGGAATAAGGCCACAAACAGGTGACAATAAATCAATGGAATTTATTAAGGCAATTCATTGTAATATGGTGCAATTCAACAAACTGATGAATGCAAAGACAAAAGAGCACTATAATGGTCAAATGAGCAACAAATCACTAACTTGTACCTAAAGAAACTACAACTCTGTTAAATTGAATCTTAACCAGGTTACTAGAGTCTCTAAACAATATCAACCAGTTCAAAAGAATAGAAAGGGTCCTGTCATACACCTTGAGCATACAACCCCAGCAGCAAGTGGGTGTAAGTATTCCTAATGTGGGGTACCCCTCGAGGTGGTAGAAAGTACCTGGCGCCTAGTAAGTAATGCCTAGCACCTAGTAAGTAACGTTGGCTGACTTTTGCACTACAGCACTGCTCCACACCTATGCTCCAGAGGATTCTACAGAAAGTCCCGGGAACGAGAAAGAGGGAAACGAATGGTAGTGTAGGGACAGCATGACAGTGTGAGGAGGGCACAGGAAAGGGTTAAGTAAAGTAAATAGAGAGGAGAGGGGGGTGGTTAGAAGAAGGGGGTGGGTAGTCTTTAAAAGGAGTAGAACAGGAAGAGGAGGGGTAACAACGGTAGGAGCACGAGGAGAGAAAAGTTAGGAGTTGCGAGTGAGGTTAGTTAGCCTTAGCTTGATGGCTGCGTTTGAGGCCATCTTTGCACAACTGCGTGCGGCGGCCGCCTGCCACGGACCGGAGTGGCTAGAGCGGCAGGTGGCGCCGCTTCTCAATGTCCAGGCTGAGGCTGGGGGATCGGCCACGCCACGCGCTCGGAGGTCTCGGCCTCCGGAGCGTTTTTCGCTGGACTTGTCCCCTCGAGCTGCCCGCACTGATAGGAGCCCCCCCGGCAGGGACCCGTCAGGCCCGCCAGCGAAGCGCACACCTGCTTCCGCTGGTCCGGTGCCTGGACGGAATCCTCGTCTGCAGCGGCGCTCGGTGGGCGGGGCTTCGGAGCGGGCTAGCCCCTCCCCCCCGCCCGCGCGGCGGAGATCTACGGAGAATCCGGGCTCCCTCTCCCCTCCACGGGGGGGGGAGGGGGAGGCCTCGGCGCGGGGCAGCATGCAATACGACCGCCGGGCCTTCCCCATCCCCGGCCGGCGGTTCAGATTCGGGACAACGTGGTCAAGATGGCGGCCGGCGGCGGCTGAGGAGCACAGTGGCGGCGGCAGACGTCATCCCTGGAGGAGCCAGACGGACCGGTGATCCGGACGGATGTCGCGGTCGGATGGGGCCTGGTGGACCTGCTACTCGCTTGGCTCAGGTGGAGAGCGCGGAGCCCCTGCGCACGCCCGTGGTCATGTCTGAGGGGGAGCTGAGCGAATCCGACCATGAGGGTCAGCAGGAGCGTCCGTCGGCGGTGGAGGCAAGCGGAGCGGCGGCGGGGTCCTTCCCTGGTCGGCCCGGTAAGTCCACGTCTATGTCTTTTCCTTCTACTGTCCCTGTATTGTCTGGGGTTGTTGGGGGTGGTTCAGGGACCGGGGTGTGCGGGTCAGTGGCTGGGGGGTCCGCCGGGGGGCTGGTGGGACCGGGCGTTGTCGGGTCGGCCGCGGTGGGGTCCGAGTCGCAGCTGCAGGCTCTGTTGGGGGGTCTGCGGGATTTGGTGCAGCGCTTTGCGCAGGACACCGGTGGGAGGTATACGCCGGCGGCTGCGTGGGGGCCTTCTGCGGTGGTGGGTGAGAAGGTCGGGGAAGGGCGGGCTGCGGCGCCGGCCGCGGCTGCCCTTCCTGCCGGGGTGGTGCCCCCGGCGGCTGCCGAGGTCGCTTCGGCTGTAGCGACGGGGGCGGGGGAGAAGGTGGCGTCCCCGGACGGCGGTGGTAGGACGGACATAGTGCGCATAGCGGATGCGGCGAAGTGCGAAGTCTATGTCTGCTTTGAAGGTCCGTTGGGTTCGCACTTGAAGCCAGAGGTGCGGGAGAAGATAGTGAAGGGGGAGTACGTGGAGATTTTTTCGCTGCTCCCCCTTGAGAAGTTTAATTTGGACAGGGTAAAACCTGACGATAGTAAGAAGGAGGATGAGGAGAAGCGGCGATATCGGTTGATTCCGCGCACGTTCGCGAATTGGCTGCAGGCTTTCGCCATTATGGCCAGCGTCATAGGGGAGAAGAACCCCGAACACTGTTCGGCGTTGTTCTGTTATATGGACGCCCTGGGGGAGGCTTACCGGGTGTACGGAGGCACGGCGTGGCTTCGCTACGACGAGCAGTTCCGTCAGCGGAGGGCCGTTAGGCCCTCGTTGCGGTGGGACCATAAGGATATTAGCCTCTGGATGAGGTTGATGTCCTCGGCGAGGGCCCCTTCCCAGTTTTTTCCAGGGGGGGCCGGAGGTTCCTCTTCCTCGGGACAGCCGGCCTCCAACAAACGGGGACTCTGCTGGCAGTTTAACGACGGCACTTGCAAGTTTGGAAGTTCTTGCCGCTTCAAACACGAGTGCTCCGGCTGCGGCGGCTCCCACTCGGGTTCCCGGTGTTTTAAAAAGGGGAAGGGGCGACCAGGAGAGTTGGCGAACAAAAGGGACGACGCCGGTGAGGGGGGAAAGGATGGAGCCTTTCCTAAGTAGATACCCGGACCGGGCGGCTGCCCGGCTTTTGCGGGAGGGGTTTGCAGAGGGTTTTCGGATCCCTAGTGCTTTGGAGGCGATTCCGGCGATGGCGCGGAACTTGCTTTCCGCGTTGTTGCACCCGGGGGTGGTTGGGGCAAAATTGGGGAAGGAGGTGGCGCTGGGTCGTATGGCGGGCCCTTTTCGGGAGCCGCCGCTGGCGGATTTGGTGGTGTCCCCTCTTGGGGTGGTGCCCAAGAAGGAGCCGAATAAGTTTCGGTTGATCCACCACCTCTCGTTTCCGAAAGGGGGCTCCGTCAACGACGCGATTGACCCGGCGGCTTGTGCGGTGTCTTATACGTCTTTTGACGCCGCGGTGTCGTGGGTGCGCAGGTGTGGGCGGGGGGCCTTGCTGGCAAAGGCGGACGTGGAGTCGGCATTCCGCCTGCTGCCGGTCCATCCCGACAGCTTTCACTTGTTGGGCTGCTGTTGGCAAGGCGAATTCTATGTGGATCGTTGCCTTCCCATGGGGTGCTCGATCTCGTGCGCCTTGTTTGAGACCTTCAGTTCATTCGTCGAGTGGGTGGTTCGGGACGTTTCGGGTTTGAATTCGATAATTCATTACCTGGACGATTTCCTGTGCGTGGGCTCGGCCGGCACGAACACTTGCGCGGTGTTGCTGGCTACGTTGCAACAGACGGCCCAGTGGTTCGGTATCCCGTTGGCGGCGGACAAGACGGAAGGCCCGACGGTGCGCCTTAGTTTTTTGGGGATCGTGATCGATTCTGAGGCCATGGAATGCCGACTCCCAGAGGGGAAGCTGGAAGACTTGCGGGCCGAACTTCAAGGGGTGGCCGGGTTGCGCAAGGTACAGCTGCGGAAGCTTCAGTCGTTGCTGGGGAAGCTGAACTTTGCGTGCCGGATCATTCCTATGGGTAGAGTTTTCTGTCGGCGTTTGTCGGCGGCCACGGCGGGGGTTCGATCGCCCACTCATTTCATCAGGCTGACGCGTGAACACAAGGAAGACCTGAAGGTGTGGCACACCTTTTTGGCGAAGTACAATGGCCGTTCCCTCTGGCCTGGTGGGCCGGTGAGCAATGGGGATTTGGATTTGTTCACTGATGCAGCGGGTTCTACAGGGTACGGCGCGTACTTTGGCGGTCAGTGGAGCGCGGCTCCTTGGCCGGTGGAGTGGGTGGAGGCGGGGCTGTGTAAGAATCTGGTGCTGCTGGAATTGTTTCCGGTAGTTTTGGCGGTGGAGGTTTGGGGGGCGGCGTTCCGAGATATGAAGGTTAGGTTGAATTGCGACAATTTGGGCGTGGTTCAGGTCATTAACCGCATCTCGGCGTCTTCCCTCCATGTCGTCCGGTTGCTGCGGCACTTGGTGCTGCGCTGCTTGGAGCTGAACATTTTCTTATATGCAGTGCATTTGCCGGGGGTTGAGAATACATTGGCTGACGCCTTGTCTCGTTTCCAGTGGGTCAGGTTTCGAGAGTTGGCGCCGGCGGCCGAAAGGGAGGGTGTCCCCTGCCCCAGCTGGATGTGGTCGATGGTCTGGGAGTCCTTGCTGGGTGGATCGAGCGGTCGGTAAGCGCCACCACTTGGCGGGCCTACGGTAAGGTGTGGTGTGAGTGGCGGGAGTTTGTTGGCCAGGTCGGCGGGGTGGCGGCTGCTGATGAGATGCAGATGTTGGTTCTCTATTTTGTGGCCCGGGGTCTGGAACGGGGCGTGTCGGTCTCCGCCATGGATCGGAAGCTGGCGGGGCTGGCCTTCTGGTTTAAGTTGCATGGATATGCGGATTTTACCAAGGGTTTTTGCATTCGGCAGGCGATGAAAGGCTATCGTCGTGCGCGAAAACGTAGGGATACCAGGAGGCCGGTGACGTTCGGCAACTTACTGGATTTGGTGGGTAGGCTGGGGTCGATTTGCTCCTCTGGGTTTGAGGCGTCGTTGTTTCGGGCGGCTTTTGCGCTGGCCTTTTTCGGCGCGTTCAGGGTTAGCGAACTGGTGAGTCCGTCGAGGGTGCTCCCTGGGGGGATTTTGGCGCAGGATGTGCGCATGTTGGGTGATAGGGTGGAGATTTTGTTACGACGGTCTAAGACGGATCAGGTGGATAGAGGGGTGCGCGTGTGCCTATATCGGCTGGAGGGGTCGCCATTGTGCCCCGTGCAGGCGGTGGGGGAGTTTTTGGGTGTTCGGCCAGGTGGGGACGGGACGCTGCTGGTGCACGCGGATGGGTCTTTGCTGTCAAGATTCCAATTTGTGGCAGTTTTTCGCAAATGCTTGACGGCGGCCGGCTTGGATAGCTCGCAGTTTGCCTCGCACTCCTTCCGTATTGGGGCGGCTACGGAAGCCGCTCGTTGCGGGTTGGACGAGGCAGCGGTCCGGAGGATAGGGCGTTGGGAGTCGCTTCGTTTCCGGTCTTACGTTCGGCCGGAGCTGGCGGTGGACTAGGGCCCGTGGCCGGATGTGGGGGGGGAGGTTTTCGGTGGGGTGTATGTCGTGTTGGTGTCTGTGTGTTTTCTTCAAGCCTGCTGTGATCTATGGTTTTTCTATGTTGTTGCAGATGGATTCCAGATAGGCCTCGTGTGGATATTGGGGCACTCTTATGTGTTCCGGGGGGCCAGAAGGGCAGACATGCGGCAGAATGGCAGGCAGTTGGGGGTTCCTCGGGAGGAGGCCTGTGTGCGGTGGATTGGGAGGCCGGGCATGCTGTGGGGCAGGGTGTTACCGGAGGTGCTGCACGTGGCGCGCTTGGATAGGCCGCCTGACGTGCTGGTGCTCCACGTGGGGGGCAACGATCTGGGGGGCCGGCCGGCCAGGGAGCTCATTCGTGACGTTAAGTTGGATTTCTTGCGTTTGAGCTCCCTTTTCCCCGGAATGCTAATCGTATGGTCCGACATTGTGGCCAGGACGTGTTGGCGGTTGGCCCGGTCCGTAGCGAGCCTGAATAAAACCAGAATTAAGGTGAACAAGAGGGTGGGCCAGTTTGTTCTCAGGAATGGGGGTTTGGTGGTTCGGCATCGGGAATTGGAAAGGGATGTTGGGCTGTATCTGTTGCGAGATGGGGTACATCTCTCAGATGTTGGGATGGATCTTTGGGCCCTGGGCTTGCAGGAGGGGATACAGCGGGCTCTGAGAGTGTGGCGGGGCTCCCAAGGGTGAGGGGGTCCCCCTTGGTAGCTGGTGGCGGTGGTGGTAGCTTGTATGGTGGTAACTGACCCAGGAAATGGAAGTGTTGGGGGGCCCATTAGGGACATGGGCTCCCTGGGTTACAGCTAACGCGGGTTAGCTGATTATGGGATATTGGACACTGCGGGTAGGGAGTTGTCTCCGGGCTGATGCTATCACGGCCGGAGGCCTAGTACGGTTAGCTTGCCCGCAGTGTAACAAAGTGAGATGGTGTTGGGAAAGTGCCATACAAGCCACCGGGGTCAGAAAACTGAGGAGGTTTCAGAGTTATATATTGAGGTTTATCGAGGTTAAAATGGTTTAAATGGTTATATGTTGATATTTTGATATATATTTTATATATATTTATATATTTATAAATAAAAGGCTGCTGTGGCCGGTTATACCCCATAAAAGGTGTGGTCTCATTTTCTATAGATAAGAATCGGGAGACAGGTTGGGGGGTGTAACGGTGGGGCCGCAGTGGGGAAAAACGAGGAGGTGCATCTTATCTACACTAGTCAAGAAAGTCCCGGGAACGAGAAAGAGGGAAACGAATGGTAGTGTAGGGACAGCATGACAGTGTGAGGAGGGCACAGGAAAGGGTTAAGTAAAGTAAATAGAGAGGAGAGGGGGGTGGTTAGAAGAAGGGGGTGGGTAGTCTTTAAAAGGAGTAGAACAGGAAGAGGAGGGGTAACAACGGTAGGAGCACAAGGAGAGAAAAGTTCCCGCCCACCCTCCCCTTTGTTTTGGTTTAGGAGTTGATGGGACAACTAATTATTTTACGTTGTAGGTGGAGTTTTGTCATGGCAGCTGTTTTGCGGGCGGTGGTGGTGGCTTGTATGGTGGTAACTGACCCAGGAAATGGAAGTGTTGGGGGGCCCATTAGGGACATGGGCTCCCTGGGTTACAGCTAACGCGGGTTAGCTGATTATGGGATATTGGACACTGCGGGTAGGGAGTTGTCTCCGGGCTGATGCTATCACGGCCGGAGGCCTAGTACGGTTAGCTTGCCCGCAGTGTAACAAAGTGAGATGGTGTTGGGAAAGTGCCATACAAGCCACCGGGGTCAGAAAACTGAGGAGGTTTCAGAGTTATATATTGAGGTTTATCGAGGTTAAAATGGTTTAAATGGTTATATGTTGATATTTTGATATATATTTTATATATATTTATATATTTATAAATAAAAGGCTGCTGTGGCCGGTTATGCCCCATAAAAGGTGTGGTCTCATTTTCTATAGATAAGAATCGGGAGACAGGTTGGGGGGTGTAACGGTGGGGCCGCAGTGGGGAAAAACGAGGAGGTGCATCTTATCTACACTAGTCATGCTCTCTGGAAAGCAGAGGAAATAGGCAAACCAGCAGCAGCTGAAACACTAAGCAGACCTAACTAATCACATGCAGCTGCACTGATTTCAGTGAGCACAATTAAATTGACCTAACACAGTGATGGCGAACCTTGGCACCCCAGATGTTTTGGAACTACATTTCCCATGTTGCTCAAGTACACTGCAGAGTGGATGAGCATCGTGGAAAATGTAGTTCCAAAACATCTGGGGTGCCAAGGTTCGCCATCACTGACCTAACACAACAATTACAGCCATACTGGTTACACTGAGACAAGCTAAATCTAACCAATCCTAGCACCTATCTAGGAGGGTGCTACAGTACTATTCTGAATGATCTTGAAGTTTGTAAACTCACTTTGTAAAGATCTCCATGCATCTAGTTCCTTGAATTCTGTGACCCGTAGTCACTATGCCCTGTGAGTAGGTACTGCTGTGTCACACATTTCACAGAGCCAGTGTTCCATCAGATTAGGTGACCCATCAAATTTTGTAATGGAAGTGACGTTCCATCACTGCCATCTTGGTACACCCTGCAGTCGCCCACAGTAAGAATACAGTGAGAAGGCAGCAAGACATCTTTTTACACCCACCGAAGTCTTGCATTTCACACTTATTTTTACCAGTAAACTGAGCATATATCATGAAATACAGAATTTAGAAGTCCCTGACACAGTTTTGATGTTGAGATTTAAAAACAGTGGTCTTCTGTCAGATTAGCAAACGTGTGAGATCAGCAGGCTTGCCGATGATTTTAAAATTCAACATCAAAACAGGGTCACAGACTTCTAAATTCTGTATTTCACTATATAAGCTCAGCTTACCAGTAAAAATAAGTGTGAAATGCAAGATTTCGGTGGGTGTAAAAAGACTTCAGACTGTAGGCTTAGTTTGCCCAAGTGCGGGGTGTACCAAGATGGCCGGGACGGAACGTCACTTCCGTTATGAAATGTGACGGGTCGCCTAATCTAACGGAACACCTACCTGAAATACAGAGGTGGCAAACAGCAGAAACGAAGTTGCAAAGCATGCACGGAATCCAGGAAGTTGTGGAAATTGATGGGCAGCAGACAGGCAGAATTCACAACATGAAATTAGAATTTTCAAGTAAGTTTACATTCGATTGTCAAAAATAACTATTGTTTGTATTGTTACTGCAATACTGATGTTATAAAATGAATATACTGTGATTATAGATTTCATGTAACTGTTCCCTGCTTAAAATGAATGGTGAGACCTTTGTTTTATTACTGCAGGGTCACAAATGGGAATCTATCTGTCCCTTTGGTGTGGGTTCACGTTTTCTTCATTCTAATTATGAACAAATTGATTCAGTAAGGCCACATTAAGAATTCAGAGCAGAACTGGCATGATGTGCCAATGGAAGAGGTCCAGGCTGATGAGTGTAAACACTTGTTAAATAGTGACAAACACATATCTAAACAACATTTATATTTTATGGAACACACCGCCAAAGTATGGCACAGTCAAAGATATGTAGATGTTAAAAGAAAACAACTCCACTTAAAGGGCCAGTGCACCCAAAAGTGTTATTTTAGTTATAGGTCTGGCTTAATGAGCTGAGTCAGAGTTATGTGCATAGGCATGCACATAGGGTGTGCCAGCCTAATCACCCTGTGTGGTGCATATTTTCAATATTCTCTGATCATTTACCAAATAAAAAAATATCTCTCTTTTTTTTCGCCTACGAAATTAAAAAAAAACAATTAAAATAATATTGTAGCTGCCCTACTGACACCACCGATATCTGCCCTTATGACACCATTCACTGCTCTACTGACACCTTCCGTATATATATATATATATATACATATATATATATACATATATATATATATACATGCACACACACGCACATATATGTTTGAGCTTTGGAGTGCACATCCTAATGCAATAGGCTCCGCACACCTATGGTTATGTGTCTTGGGTAACACAACAGTCCCAAAATTTCTGGCTCTGTTCCTGTCCATTTTTGGGTGTACCTGTCTGCCTTTGTGTGTTCCTAGGTCCCAGCATAATGGTCACAGCAGGTGTGCAGGGCCAGAAACTCAGTGCAGGGAGGGTGATAACTCCTCTAAATAAGCAAAGCAGGTATACAGAGCCAGGAACTTGGCATAGTGATGGTGGGACCCCCCATAATGGGATCCAGCAGGTTTGCAAACTCTGAAACTCAACAAAGGGATGGTAAGAACTCCTTATAATGGGAACAGCGGGTGTGCAGACAAAGGATCACAGTGCAGAGATCTCACTAAAAAGGCCCCCGAGAGATGAAAGAGACTTTCAGAGGGGTTAATTCATTAGCATCTTACCAAAAATTAAGCTTAGACCTTCTAGCTGTACTGAGGAGGTATGGAGGATGCCATTGCTAACATTTCCTTCTCAATATGCTAGTCACCAGGCATTCATGCCAAACCACTGCTTTCAGTGCTTTTCAAGTGACTGCATCCAGATTTGTATTTGGGGGGGTGCTAACATGGCCTGTGCCCCCAGATTTCATGGCCTGTGCCCCGTCGGATTTTGTCCGATGGATTTTGTCCGAAACTGGTGTTGCATACACACGGTCGGACAAAGTCCGATTGTTCAGAATGTGATGACGTTATTTCGTTACAACGGGACTACGTTCAGGCTAGTAGCCAACAGCTTTGGTCTAGGAATTTGATCTGAGCATGCGTGGCACTTTGTCCCATCAGAATTCTCTACAAACGATTGGAAAAAGTCAGATCGGATCATGTTGTTGGAAAATATTATAGCACAGCTCTAAAACTTTGTCGGTCGGATATTCCAACGGAAACAATCCGATGGAGCCCACACACAGTCGTATTATCCGACAACACTGTCCGATCGGACATTTTCCGTTGGAATGTCCGACTGTGTGTACAAGGGCTATGTCTGATTAGGTAGATTTCCCTTCACTTCTTGTCCCAGAAACACAGCAGGAAATAAGAGGTGATCTCCTCAACATGAGAGAACATTCCCCCTTACAATGGTCAGCAGAACTGATAGAGAAAGTAAATCTCTCCAGTGGGGACACATAATAAGTACAAATTAGACAGAGATTCTAAAGTCCCGTACACACGAGCGGACTTTTCAACATCCAAAGTCCGACGGAATGATTCCGTCAGACTATTCGATCGTGTGTGGGCTGCAACGGACTTTTGATTCGCAAAAGTCTGACAGACTTTAGAAAATGGAACATGCTTCAAATTTTTCCGACGGAACTCCGCCGGACCCAGTTCCTACCGAAAAATTTGCTCGTGTGTATGCTATTCCGACGGACTAAAACCGACGCTAGGGCAGCTACTGGCTACTGGCTATGAACTTCCTTATTCGAGTCCAGTCGTACGTCATCATGTTCGAATCCGTCGGAGTTTGGTGTGATTGTCTGTGGCCAAGTCCGCTCAGTCGAAAAGTCCGTCAGAACTCTGTCGGAACTCCGGCAGAACT
This sequence comes from Lithobates pipiens, assembly GCF_037356315.1. NCBI lineage: Eukaryota > Metazoa > Chordata > Amphibia > Anura > Ranidae > Lithobates > Lithobates pipiens. The sequence goes on along the minus strand of NW_027507903.1, from coordinate 500,880,540 downwards.
CCGGCAGAACTCCTTCGGAAGTCTGTCGGACATAAGTCCTCTCGTGTGTACGGGGCTTAAGCCTCCCACATTCTATCCCAAACTTAAAAAATAGCATTTAAAGCCTAATTAGGCTTTAAAGAAAATTTTAACTATTAAAAGAAAAAGAATTGCTGTTTTTTTCGAAAATAGGAATCCTGGACTTCATGGTGAGACAGCCACATAGAAAAAGATACTGTGGCAGTAAAAAGGCAAGAAAAAGGACTTACAGGTTAATGCTAAAGGTTAAAGTTTTGTTTTGTTTTCTGCTTGGAATCTCTTTAACTATCACGTTTTACTCTAAATGTCCATAAAGGGACATCAGTGACAATGACCTTATTCCCTCATTACAAACCTGGCTGATTGGGGTTAATCTAGACACGTACTTCTCTATGGAACAAATAGAGATCATTAATAAGAAAGTCGGTATTGATTCCAGTCTCATCATCACTCCTATCTGTGCTAAATATGGTTATAATTACAAGCCATTTATCCCTCACCAATAATATAAGAAATTAATTACATTTATTTATGTAATCCCAGCAACAGATGTTTGAAAAATGGATGGATGGAGGTAGCGGGGAAGAATGGGACCATTACTGCTCAGTGACTGATTGTTTTATTGTGGGCCCTTGTCTGTTTATCCTGAGAGACAATGCAAACTGTAAACGCATCACTTCTTACTGAAGTATTTAGTAAAAGGAAAAATTGTAAACTACTGATGAGATGGAAGGATAGAGAGAGGGGAGAGGATGAGGGCGATATGGGGAGAAAGTGAAAGAAATAAAGAAAAGGAAAGGAAGGAAAAAATTTAGAGATGGGAGGAAGGAAGGAATTCATTTTTTTTCTTATTTATTTTATTCTATTTTTTTATTTGTATACTCACTCTTTAAAAAAAAAAAAATTCTAAACATTTTTATTGCTGTAGCAAGGAATGTAAACTATCCCTGTGACCCCAAATTGCTCCATTTCACTTAAAAGCATTCAAAATGCCAAGTTTGGCTGTTTTGAATACGGACATTTCTTAAAAATTTGGCGCCTTTAAGTCTTCAGTGAACCGGAAGTGATGTCATGACATTGCTTCCGGGTTACTAGATCCAAGACCCAATCAAAGCCGATTCCGGCTTCATTACGGTCTCTGGCTGGCAGACATGTCGGCTGGCCACTCGGGCCTCCCGGTGGGATGGGAGAGCCTGGGAGAGCCGTTGAAGGCGGTGGGAGGGGGGACATCCTTGCGATAACAGCCGACCAGCTTTGGTTGCTATGCCAAGAAAGCCAACCACCGGCTCTAAAAAAACGGCTCTACAAAAACGGTACCGGGGTGATGAGTGCAGCTGCATGCATCACCCCGGGTACAACCCCAAGTCATGTTTTGTTTGGGTATCAAATACTTATTATACTCACTGAACTGCTCAAATTATAACATACTTATCATGTGTTTTTTTCTGTATTTTTTGTTAATATTTTGTCTCTATCATTTAAAATACACTTATAATTAAAATGAATAGACCCTTTGTTTCTTTGTAAGTGGACAAACTTACAAAATCTGCAGACGATCACATCATTATTTTCCCCACTGTATCTTCGCTCCATATCACTCTTCCCAACATTTTTGCAGTCCTCTCTGACTTTGGGCTTATTCAAACCTACCAAAGAAAATGGATCACTGAATTACAGGTGGTCAAACAAGCATGATATATCCACAGCGCCACTGAACCACTTCAATTGGATCATAGAAGGCTGGATCTTATAGTCCCACTCAGTGGTAATTCAGGTACATGCATATGATACAAGAAAGCAACTCCTCATGGTCTAGTATTAAAAACCAAGGTAAATGTATTTCTTATAAAAAGCCAGGGTACTCGCATTTTCAGAAATAAAAACAGGCATATCAAAAGTTGTAATTCGTCATGGATAGCAGATGTTTCCAACCACAAAGATGGCCACAGACAGCACGTTAGAGTGTCGTGACGTCAGACAAGATATGCCTGTTTTTATTTCTCAAAATGTGAGTACCCTGGCTTTTTATAAGAAATATACTTACCTTGGTTTTAAATACTACACTATGAGGAGTTGCTTTCTTGTATCCTATGCAAGTACCTATGAATTACCATTGAGTGGGACTACAAGATCCAGCCTTCTATGATCCAATTGAAGTGGTTCTGTGGTGCTGTGGATATATCATGCTTGTTTGACCACCTGTAATTCAGTGGTTCATTTTCTTTGGTAAGAGGCCCGGTGTGTTGATGTTCGATGGAGGATAATCTCATGTTCACCTTATTGTATCTCTGTCTGCACCGTGGGTGGTTCCAGCATTTCCCCTAAACAAAGCCTCTGTTTTAACACTATGGACTATTATTTTATAATTTGATGCTTCTACCGCTGCATATACTTAACCTTTATGCTTTTTATTGTCACCATACAATTTATGTCAGCTGCTTTATTATTGTTAGTGCAGTGATTAATCTTGAATTTATTATTCAAACCTATGAGTCATTAAATGTCCAAAGCTCTAAAACTTGAACTTGACACCAGACCAACTTCAAGCGCTTCAGGGAAATGATCATTTTGCCTGGTCTGCCTCAGTTCACCTTGCCATACCTTGGTTTCAAGCTAATGTCACCCTTTGAGTTACTTTACAAAGCTAATTACCCCTCTTTGTTAGATCTAGCAGCTCTCATCACTTCCGGGAAACCTATATCCATCTCCTGGTTTCGCAAGATACATGCCCTGAAAATTACTTACTTGCCTTAACTTTTAATTTACTTTAGAGTCCCTGCCTGTCCCCACACTGAGTCACCTCCTGAGAATTTAACAATGTAAGCTTATATTTCATCTGACATTGCAACAGACCAAGACTGTATTGCTGTAGACTAGCAGGGAGCTTTGTGGTAACTGAAAAACTGTTTTATAGTTGAGCAGATTGTCCCTCTTGTATCTTTGCATGCCATCCATGAAATATCTGTTTGGACCCATTTTGCCATAGCAGAAAGTTCTCCCTTTCCCATATATAACTTAATTGGACACCTCCCTCCCAGATGCCTAGAATTAATGGCCACTCAATGCAACAGACTCTCCGGCAATGAGACTTGGTAAAATATTCCAGTAACCTAATCTCATCTGCCTCTGTTGGAAATGTTGAATACCCCTCTATTTGTTACTACCTAGGAAAACCCTTTATCCTGTCAGGGATGGTGGATGAAAAGCGTTAACTATATGTATGACTTGCTAAATACTGATGATATTAAATCCCTCCAATATCTATGTGAACATTGAACTTGCCTGACAGGGAAGCATTTCATTATGCTTAAAATAAAACATTATGTCTCAAGCCTAGTCATACACTGTACCTAATGTCTTATACACTTGACACTTTTTGAAAACTGCTGCTGGAAGGATCCCTACTATATGGGATTAGTCTCATCTCTATATGTATCACTTACAGACTCCATGGATCAAGTGGGAAAAAAGACTTATGTGAAACTCTCAACTAAGCAGATGCTCATACAACGTTCTAGCTTAGGAAAATGCTTACAAAGTAATTTTGCGCTGGAATATGACCCCTGACTGAATAGCCAAATTTGTTCCTAATGCCCCCTTGGCTTGTTTTCGGGGTTGTAGAAAACGTAGTACTTTTCTCCACATTTGGTGGTCCTTCCTCAAGGCCTCTCACTTCTTGGTATGCGTATACAATATGCTCCAGTCAGTCCTAAACATGAATCTTGTTTTGTAACCCCTGGGAAGCTTTATTACATAGACTTATCTCAGATCTCAAAAGACGTGACATCAGTGTAAACTGGTGGGGTTTGGCAAATGTTAGTTGGAAACAACTATCAATCAGTTTTGGTGAGGTAAAACAGGAACTTATGGGTACCATGATACATGAGAAACTCATCTCCATACCTAACGATACCCCCACCAAATTTTTTATGGTTTGGACCCTGTGGTTGAGCTATATTAGTAACAAAAACTTTGACTATTCCCTTTTTTCTGTGTAATCCGATTTATTGGTCCATGTGGGTCTGGTGTTTGGTTGGGCCTCATGGGAACCCTCCCTACCTTTTCCCTTCCTATTTTCCTCCTCTCTCCAGATTTCTCTTTTTCATACCTACCATCATCCCCTCACTTTTCTCTTTTCTTCAGTACCTCTCTTCTTTCATTTAATTAGCTCCCCAGTGCTTTTGTCCTATTTCTCCTTCACATACGGGGTACATTTTTTAGGTTAGTTTAATCATTGGGTATTATTTTGTTGAATGATGCAGATTGAAAAACAATGAAAGCTACTTTTGAAATCACATTAACATGTTAAAGCTTGGAAGCACTGTTGTCCTTGTTTTGAATCCTGGCCAGAATACTATCTGCATGAAGTTTACATGTTCTTTCTGTGCTTTGGTGGGTTTCCTCTGGGTACCAGTTTCCTCTCACACTCCAAAGACATGTCGGGGGATTAATTGGCTAAATTGGTTCTAGTGTGCTCATGTATGTATGGGTGTATGTATGCGAGCAAGAGATTGTAAACTTCTTAAAGGCAGTGATTGATGTAAAGTGTTGTATAAATTGATGGCCGAATATAAATAGCTGTAAAAAATAATTAAGTTATTAATTAATTATATGTAAATGGGATTATGGCAACAGGTGAGTATAGCCTCAAGTTAACAGTAATTAGAAATTAAATACAGGTACCATCATCCAGGGTTCATGATGGAGAGGGGTTGGTTGGTATAGAAATGCCTGGGCAGCTGCTCACACTGACTCTCAAACACTTTTGACCAACAAGGTGACAAATTTGGACTACACTGGTACTAGGTAATTAACAAAACAAACTAATTAAAATAAATACATTTTAATAAAGGCAAAAAAGAACAATTACAGACAAAAGTATATTAAAATACACTCATATGTACACCACAATTCATGAATTCCTAACGGGTCAATCACGAGAAAATTTCAGAGGAAAGGGGGTGCACGGAGTTTCCTCAACTAGTTTCGCGGGGGAGACCGTTTCATCAGGAGGAGGATGATCTATGAAATAAATGTTACATTTAATAAATCATACAAAAAAAACGAGCACAATATCATCAGAAAAATTAATTTACAATATACATACATTTTTAATATGTTTTGTTAATTACCTAGTACCGGTATAGTCCAAATTTGTTGCCTTGTTAGTCAAAAGTGTTTGAGGGTCAGTGTGAGCAGCTGCCCGGGCATTTCTATACCAACCAACCCCTCTCCGTAAATGGGATTATGGTGTTTGGGTTTAGACCTACTTTAACCTTGCTGTAATTTATTCCTAGACTCACGGAACACCAAGCCTATGTCAGAAATTGCTCTATAATGGTGGACAGTGTCATCTCTGCATTACCCGTGGCAACGGTAAGCACAAAGGTACCGTTTCTCTTTGGAATCTACAGATATTTCAAGAGCCTGACATTGTTTTGTGAAATGGATAGAAACAAAACCCACTCTTGCATTGTATGCATTTCCCTTTCAAAGCATTTTGTGTTTAATTGTGGAGCTGTTTAATTTAGCTAAGGAAATATAAGGAAAGCAATATACCAGTATTGATTTGTGTGTGTTATTTGTTATAGGCTGCATGTTGCTGCCATCCTTCATTATTAAACGCTGCAATTTATATGCAGCACAAATCAATGTTTTTTGCTGAAGTTACTGTGGCTGTTTTACATAAAATAAGTATCCCAGGTGTGAAGTAGTGGGGGGCCCTCTAATGTATTTTCTGACTAAATAACAGAATACATTTCAGTTATAAGATGTTAATACTTTTCTGGGGATACCTTTTGGGGATCCCTAAAGAACCACTTTTAACACGCTACACTACACTACACTGGAAATACTGTAACTGTGTAGGGATGAGCTTCGTGTTCGAGTCGAACGTACGTTCGACTCGAACATTGGCTGTTCGGCGAATTCCGAACGTTTGGGCCGTTCGCGTCAAAATTCGAGTGGCGCGCGCGCGGACCACAATGCACTGCGGTGGCGCAGTGCATTGCTGGCTCATGATTGGCCAAGCATGCACTGTGACCCCGCATGCTTGGCCAATCGTAGCGCCAGCAGCGAGGAGAGCCATGATTGGCCACAGGCATCCTGCCTGTGGCCAATCATAGCTCAGGCTGTGTAGTGCACGCCCCACACTATATAAGGCCGCCTTTGAGGCGGCCTCGTGTAGTGTGTTAGCATCTGAAGCAGTGGGTGTTCTGTGTACCTTCAACACAGTACACATCGTTTTTGGCTGATTTCCTATCTTGCTGCTGTGTAGTGGTTGTTGTCTGTGCCCTGACCGCAGTATACACCACTATATTCACCTCACCTATATAGCTAGTGATCTAGCTTTAACCACTTAACAACTGCCCATTGCCGATTAACGGCTTCAGGGCTGTTGTTTAACTCTGAGAGGCCGTTAATTAACGGCCTCCAAGAATTCTGCTCTCACGCGCCCCCTGGGGCGCGCACTCGAGAGCATCCGTGACCGCCGGGTCCACAGGACCCGGCGCATCACGGATCACGGTAAACGGCCGCTTGTCGCGGCCGTTTACCACGTGATCGCTCCGTCAAATGACGGAGTGATCACTTGTAAACAAACCGGCGTCATGTTATGACGCCGGTTCCTCCCTCCCCTCTCTGTACCGATCGGTACAGCGGAGGGGAAAGAGATCGGTGTCAGCAGCGATGTGGGCTGCATCTGCAGTGCCCACATCGCTGCTCACCGAATTTAACCCCTCAATTCCCTGCCAATACTCTACAATACCAGTGCATACTCTGCAGTACCCTGCCATTCCTCTGCAGTACCCCGCCATTACTCTGCAGTACCCCGCCATTACTCTGCAGTACCCCGCCATTACTCTGCAGTGCAGTACCCTGCCATTACTCTGCAGTACCCTGCCATTACTCTGCAGTACCCCCCATTACTCTGCAGTAACCCCCATTACTCTGCAGTACCCTGCCATTACTCTGGAGTACCCCCCAATACTCTGCAGTACCCTGCTATTACTCTGTAGTACCCCGCCAATACCCCGCCAATACTCTGAAATACCCTGCCATAAATTGCCATACCCAGCCATACTCGGAGATACCCAGCCATACTTGGTGATACCCTGAAATACCCAGCCATAGACCCCCCCACTCCTCACCGCCCTCCGGTGCTTCTACCAACTCGCCAGTATGATCAAAGCCATACTCTGCAGTACCCCCCAATACTCTGCAGTACCCCCCAATACTCTGCAGTACCCGCCATTACTCTGCAGCACCCCGCCATTACTCTGCAGTGCAGTACCCTGCCATTACTCTGCAGTACCCTGCCATTACTCTGCAGTACCCCCCATTACTCTGCAGTAACCCCCATTACTCTGCAGTACCCTGCCATTACTCTGGAGTACCCCCCAATACTCTGCAGTACCCTGCTATTACTCTGTAGTACCCCGCCAATACCCCGCCAATACTCTGAAATACCCTGCCATAAATTGCCATACCCAGCCATACTCGGAGATACCCAGCCATACTCGGTGATACCCTGAAATACCCAGCCATAGACCCCCCCACTCCTCACCGCCCTCCGGTGCTTCTACCAACTCGCCAGTATGATCAAAGCCAGAATCTTTTTTTTATTTCAGGCTTCCCAGCCTAGAGGTGAGATGTGGGGTCATATTGACCCCCAGATTTCACTGTAAAGAGGACCTGTCACCCCATATTCCTATTACAAGGGATGTTTACATTCCTTGTAATAGGAATAAAAGTGATCAAAAATATATTTTTGGGGAAAAAAATGTCAAACTAAAATAAATAAAGTAAAATGAACAATAAAAAAAAAAAAAAATGTAAAGCGCCCATGTCCCCATGTGCTCGCATGCAGAAGCGAACGCATGCGTAAGCCCCGCCCACATATGAAAACGGTGTTCAAACCACACATGTGAGGTACCGCCGAGAACGTTAGAGCGAGAGCAATAATTCTAGTCCTAGACCTCCTCTGCAACTCAAAACATGTAACCAGTAAAAAAAAATGTAAAGTGTCGCCTATGGGGATTTTTTAAGTAGCGCCATTCCACGGGCATGTGCAATTTTGAAGAGTGACATGTTTGATATCTATTTACTCAGCATAACTTCATCTTTCACTTTATGCAAACATTGGGCTAACTTTACTGTTTTTTTTGTTTGTTTTTTAAGCACAAAACTGTTTTTTCCCCCAAAAAAACGCGTTTGAAAAATTGCTGTGCAAATACCGTGTGAGATAAAAATTTGCAACGACCACCATTGAGAAATGTCAGAATTGGCCTGGGTGCTCCAGAATGCCTGATGGCGCTCCCTGCATGTTGGGCCTCTGTATGTGGCCACGCTGTGTAAAAGTCTCACACATGTGGTATCGCCGTACTCGGGAGTAATAGCAGAATGTGTTTTGGGGTGTAATTTGTGGTATGCATATGCTGTGTGTGTGAAATAACCTGATAATATGACAATTTTGTGGGGGAAAAAAAAAAAAAAGGAAATAGGCCGTCAGTACTTCAGGTGTGATCAATTTTCAGATATTGGCACCATAGCTTGTGGACTCTATAACTTTCACAAAGACCAAATAATATCCACCAATTTGTACTTATTTTTACCAAAGATATGTAGTAGTATGAATTTTGGCCAAAATTTATGAAGAAAAAATTACTAATCTGCTAAATTTTATAACAGAAACGAAGAAAAGTTCATTTTTTCGCAGAATTTTCGGTCTTTTTTCTTTTATAGCACAAAAAATAAAAAACTGAGAGGTGATTAAATACCACCAAAAGAAAGCTCTATTTGTGTGAAAAAAAGGACAAACATTTCCTATAGGTCCAGTGTTGCATGACTGAGTAATTGTCATTCAAAATGTGAGGGCACCGAAAGCTGAAAATTGGTCTGGTTATTAAGGGTGTTTAAGTGCCCAGTGGTCAAGTGGTTAATAATAGAGCTTGCAGTCAGTAGTGTTAGGAGATAGTGTGTGCTGTCTGCGTGCTCTGTACCCAGTACATACCGCTATAATATAGGGCAGGCCCCTACTTTCAAACATCCAACTTACAAACATCTCCTACTTGCAAACGCAAGGAGACAGCAGCAAGTGAGATGAAAAAAGATGGACGACAAAACAAATTATACAGGGGTGATAACCCTTCCCTATATTTTCCAAAAAGCTTAAAAATAGTTTTTTTGACTGGAGCTACACTTTAAAAATGTACCGGTTGAAAATTACAAACAGATTCAACTTAACACAACAAACCTACACAGTCCCTGTCTTGTTTGCACCGCCTGTATACTGCTGTTCTGAGTATATAGGGCCTGGGGGCCACACGCATTTCCTTTTTTTAATATGGGTACGGGGTTCCCCTTAATATGCGTACAAGACCCAAATAGGCTGGTAATGGGCAGGGAGGGCTACCCATGCCATTTTTCTCAATGATTTTCAACCATATTGCAGGAACCAGATATAACATTAAAACCGCAAGCAGTTTTAAATGGTGTTATTTCCGTTTAATGTCATTTTGTGCAGGGACTGTTCTAAACACGGGAAACACGTGGCACTTCACAGGCATACTACAGACACCCCCCAGGCACCATATTTAAAGGAATATTTCACCTTTTTTTTCACTTTAATCGTCATTAAAATCAGTGCTTCCGCCAAAACGGCAGTTTTTAAAACTTTTTTTTGCAGTGACCCATGTCCCCTGAGGCAGGAGTCAGGTCCCCAAACCCTTTTTAGGACACTATCTTGCATATTAGCCGTTAAAATTAGCACTTTCCATTTCGAACGTTCGAGTCCCATAGACTTCAATGGGGTTCGAACGTTCGTAACGAACGCGGGGGTCGTTCGCAAGTTCTGGTGCGAACCGAACCGGGGGGTGTTCGGCTCATCCCTATAACTGTGTATCTTAACGTTGATATAATCCTCATTACTAAAATTGCATATAAACTTTAACATGTTAGAGTAGGTTCAGAAGTCATTTTCAATATTTTTTATTAAATATTACCTGATGACCCTGTTAAAGGTTGACAACGTTTTGTCTCTCTCTCCTAATTGTGCTCCTACATTATTACTCTTTCCCAAGGAGACTACAAGTGGTTATACCAACAGACATATACCAACAGGCATTATGCATTCATGGTCCACTCTTGTCACTATCAGGAAACCCACTCTGAGTAATGCAATGCAGCCATAGCCTAGACATAAGCATAATCATAGCTTTGCTACATCTTATTTGTCACCTGGACCATTTGGTTGTCAGGCCAGGAGGGAGCTGAAACAATGTGGCCACATTGCCAACCAGACTTGGCCTTACCTAGATGGAGAAGAACTCTGATTGGCTGCATTGGTGGTGGGGATTAGGTAGCTCAGATCATGCAAAAGTAGGACAGGGAGCCGGCAGTGAAAATACCAGGGGACACATACAGGGAAGAGGTTTCTCCAGTGGCTGCTGAACCAGAAAACAGACTACACCCACATAGTGAAAAAGTGTGCAATTTGTTGAGAAAAAGAGAGAGAAGTATCTGGTTGGGGACAGAATGTGACACCAGAAGTGAAAGAAGGCACCCCCCATTTACTATGTGAGAAACTCCTGTCCAGTGTGATACTGGAGGAAAATGGATTGCTAGAGAAGGGGCAGCCAAAGAGTGAGCCGGTGTCATACACTCTGTATTGTCATCCAATCAAAGGAAGGGCAGCCAGGAGAGATTCACCACTCAAACACACTCTTCTAGCCAGGACATTCACCAGCAGCCATCAGAGGACAGACTGTATCCAGAAGGACATACATCGGAGTGGAGAGTGGCCTTAATCACCCTTTGTTGTGTTGAGCTTTGCCTACACCTGTCTGGGGCACTATCACCTCTGTTGGGATTTAGTTAAAGGAAACTACCCCATCCCATCAATGTCTGCTATTTTGGACACTTTACAAAGATATGTTTGCCTTTGTGGATTATAAATACCTTCACTAGAAGATTGAGATTAAAGGGCCCCACCATTTGCAGAGTTTCTGCTAGAATTTACCAACTAGCCAGTGTTGCAATTAGGCCCCTTATAGTTAGCTGCATCCGCTCTCACTCCAATGCAGAAACAGTTAGTTGTATTGATTGTTCTTGTCATTACTATTTGCAGTTACATTCTATACTCGCCAAGTCCATTTAATGCAAGGCCTCTTACTGGTGGTTAAGAGAACGGCCCTATTCATTTCATTTTATTTCATTGTATTATTGAAGTAAATAGAAGGTAAGTCTACACATCTCCTCACTAAGAGCAGGTGATGGGAAAAGGGGATTTTTAAGTGCCACAAGGAGTATCACACAAATTTAATCTGTTCTAAAAAAAACTCATCAGATTTATTTATACAAAAGTCATTAAAATGTATATATCAGAACATATTGGAAAGCACAATTAACATGTTTTGTTTTGTACAGTCAGTGCGTGGTTTTGATACATATGGATTGAATATGTCTGGATCAATGTGTTTTGCCAAAATTAGGGGCTTTCCCAGCATCCATGTTTCAATACTAATAAATCGAAATACTTGGCTATAGATCACCAAATGTGACAGATTCATCACGCTCTATATGGCCACAGCTGCACAGGTGATTTGTATACACCAATTAGCCCATGCTCATTAAAATCAAAAGAGGGGCCACTACTAAATTATCACCATCAATCAGGTCTGAATATGAGGGAAATTGGACAGCAAAAGTGAGGTAAATCAAAAACAAGGGTTATCTTCCAAGGAAAAGCTGGAGTATGTGCTTTAAACATCACGGATTCAAACAATTGGACCAAGCAGGTACCATAGAGGAAGAAACATTCCAGGTTCCAATATAGCTGGGGAAGAGAGCATCCACTGATGTGATGATGAAACTATGTGTGTCAAAAATAGCAATAGCATTGATGTTTAACCACTTGCTGACCAGCTCACTCCGATATACGTCGGCAAAGTTGCATGGGTGCACAAAACAACGTATCCGTACGTTGCTGCATCATTGGCGGCTAGCTCGCGTGCCCGCCACGCACCACAGGAGTGGGTCCTGTAAACTCAATGTCCGCCGGTGGCCCACAATCAGGACACGGAGAGGCAGAACGGTAGATGCCTATGTAAAGAAGGCATTTGCCTGTTCTGCCTAGCAACATGACAGGGATCTACTGCTCCCAGTGTTCGGGAGCAGTGATCTCTATCATGTTCTAGTGAGCTCATTCGCCTACAGGAACACACACCCCTTGATTGCCCCCTAGTGTTTAACCCCTTCCCTGCAAGTGACATTTACACAGTAATCAGTGCATTTTAATAGCACTCCTCGTTGTATAAATGCCAATGGTCCCAAAATAGTGTCAAAAGTGTCATGGTAGTAAAAGGGTTAATCCCCTCATCTCTCTCCCTATAGGTGATCACTTACCTATCACACAATCCCACGTTGCTCTCTCCCTCGCTCGGAACTAGATAACTCCATCCATAGTACAGTCTCTTTTGGTGCCACACAGGGTTCTGATGCCTGGAACCCTGCTGCCCAAATAGTGCCCAATAGCTCGTGGGCTTTTCAAGGAGGCCCTGCTGGCTGCAAGTAGACTCCCAGTGGGTCACATGCAGCCCATGTCCCACGTGTTAGGCACCAGGGCTATAATGGCTTTGGACCAATATTCTATTTAATATAAGTAAAGTTATCTATTGTTTAACTGCTCATTCAAAAACGATATTTTACAATTAAACATTTATTACATAGTGCACCCATGGGATTAGCAATATTTAGCATTATGGGTTTTCCAAAGAGAGTACATCGGAAGCTGTTTGCTTTCAGCCTTTCTCTCTCTAACCAAAGTTTTGAACAGTAGGCAGAAGGGAAGGAAGGGGGAAAAAATTAAACTTTAGACTCATTTGTATAAGTGTGTAATTGAACTTCAGCTCCGTAAAAAATCATTATTTTTCAGCAAACCAGTTACCTAAGAACTAAGATGCTGGGTGGCACTAAAACCAGGGAGCACATAGACCTTCATTTTGCTTTGTAGGCTGTATCCCCCAAATTCGTTTTTCAATATAAATTCTTCACAAATAACTCATTAGGCACAGTTCACTATGCTATATTGCATTACTTGCCATATCAATTGTAATTTTCAGCCATGTCACTGCTATTTTCAGCCCTCATTGGCTCTCAAGGCTGAAAAGTAACAGTTAAAAATAAGGACTGTTACAGCCTAGTGAATTGAGACTACTGTATTCAAAATCCCATATCTTATCCAGCTCTCTTATCGGCCCTAAAACATCAGATGAATATGGCGAATGATTGATATTTTGCAGCAATAAAGATATTAAGCTGTAATTACAATGCAGAGCAAGCCAGAGCTTTGTAGCAGAGTATCCTCTAATCGAGAAATGTATGTTGTGTTAACGTGAGCCGTCAATCAAGGGCGAATGCGTTAAGCTGAAACAATAATGTATAAATCACAGTCCTGTATACTAATAAACAAGGCATACAGATCTCTAGAGATACATGATAAAAGAGCTGTTAATATGAAAGATCATTTACTCTGGGGCTGCTTAAACGTTGATGGTTTCTGGATGGAGGCCAGTGTATTAAAGGGACACTATTTATCCACATATTGGAAATGTGTTAAATGAAATATGTACATAATACATATTTATTATATTTATGAGACCTTTAAGTGTTACCTATGCAATCCAGTAAAATGTGGTACTATAGCAAAATTAGAGGCAATAAACCCAAAACTCCTGAGATGCAAATATATATACCCTGTTTCCCCCAAAAATAAGACCTAGCGTGATTGTCGGTGATGGCTGCATTATAAGCCCTACCCCCCAAATCAGTCCTACCCTGTTTCCCTGAAAATAAGCCCTACCCTGAAAATAAGATCTACAAGGACTTTAACTAGGGCTTATTTGGGTGGTGGGGCTTATATTGCAGCCATCACCGACAATCACTCTAGGTCTTATTTTCAGGGAAACATTGTAGTTGAGAGAGACAAGAAGTCCATATAGTATAAGAAAATTAATTCAGTGTGAAGATGACACTTGTGCTATCAGCTCACCAAAAATAACAGATATTTAGGCATAATCTGATATCCATCAGGTATAACCAAGGTGCATAAGGAAATCTCCACATGTGAGCCTTCACCCAAACACTGCACTCACCCGATGGAGAATTTATGCAAGCATCAATCATTAGATAGTAAGTGCTCAGTCCTCTTCACTAAATGCCATAGGTAACATAGGGAGTTGTTTCCAGAACACCACACTAGAATTAAAAAAGCTCATCAGCCAGGAGTCTAGAAAAAGCTTATATAGTGTAGTATTTATTGAATGACTTTAAAAGCCATTAAAAGTATAGCAGTGTGATAAAACATAAGTGCACTTACAATGGCGGCCACCGCTCCAAACACGTGAAAGCATCAGTGTGACGTCAGCACTTAGGTCCCTCCCGATGTGTTTCATGTTATGAAGGGAATGCCTCAAGCTGACACGAATCATTTAACCCCTCAAATAGCCAGCTCCACGGAGGAAATTGTAAGAGAATTAGGACTGGAAATGTTCTGGCCATCATCTTAGGAGCAGACCACGCAACCGGAAATCTCAATACCGCCATTTTGCAAGCAATAATCTGTCTACATAACAACCATCTTAGAGGCTTGCCGCACAACTGGAAACACCCATACAGTCATTATACAAGTGGTGATTTGTGTATACAGACATGTATATTTTAATCATTGATAATAGGATCCAACATAGAGGCTGAAAGTGGCAGTACCGCCATTACAGTGGAGACCACCAACATCAGATCTGCGTGTAAGCCAAAACAAAAAAGAGGGATATGTAAATATAAAACCTTAAAGCGGCGTTCCGCCTGGAGAAAAAAACATTTAAAGTCAGCAGCTACAATACTGTAGCTGCTGACTCTTAATATATAGACACTTTCCTGTCCAGGGAGCCTGTGATATTGGTACCCCAGCTGATTTTCGGTCTGCTGTCAGGTGCTGCACCCACCATTCATCATAAGGGGAACCGGCAGTGAAGGCTTTCTGTTTCAGAACCGGTTTCCTACTGTGCATGGGCGAAGTGTGTTGCACTTTCTAATTGGCCTGGCATGGGGGAAGGAGGGGGGGAAGAACTTTCCCAAGGGATGGCACCGTCACGCCGAAAGTGGGGAAGAGTACCTGTCAAAACAGGTACCATTCCCCCCTCCCCTCTGAAAGGTGCCAAACGTGGCACTGGAGAGGGGGAGGAAGCAGATCAGCTGAAGTTCCACTTTTGTATGGAACTCTGCTTTAAAATTAAAGCAAATTTCATGGTGTAAATAACGAGCTGAACTAGCTATTTTGGAGGTGTTTATACATAACCTGACATCCCTGTGATGGTGTTTCCTAAAATGAGCCGAGAGGTTGTGTTCCCTGAAACCCCTCTTGATGTTGCATATGTGCTCATGTAGGTGGTCCTTTAACCACCTTGTAGTTCTTCCGATGTATTGTTTTTGGCAAGGGCACTCTAAGGCTACTTTTAGACTGGGACGGCATTGTCGGTAAAGTGGAGCTATTTTTGGCACTTTACCTTTTGCTTTAGCGTCGCTATTCGGCCACTGGCTGGGCTCTTTTAACCCCGCTAGCGGCCGAAAAAGGGTTAAAACCGCTGGCAGAGCGTTTAGCACTGTAAGTCCTGTAAAGCATCACAGTGTGAAAGTAGCCTTAGAGATATACACTATGGATGTAGTGTTGCATCTTATGCAAGAGTCAATAGTATAATTTCTTCCTGTGGATCTAGAGGTAAAGTTACAAATTTATTTCTTCCTTAAGCTATTGTCCCTATATGCAATACATTTATTACAGAGGAAATAACCTTTTAGATTGTTAAACATAGATACCCTATTTGGAGGATCTACCACATTGGGTGCCAGTTTATCACGTAGATTGTGTGCCCTTCTAAACACTATTTTGGGTCCTTCTGGAAGTGTGGGACCCACACAGGGTCTCTTTTCAGGACTACCCAGTGCTCCTGGAACAGTCTTTTTTGTACTGGGAGTGCTGGATAGAGAAATTTGTGAAAAAGGACAGTTGGCAGGAGGCATATCATTATTTTTGGTAGTCAATAAAGACTCCCATTCAACCAAGGCAATTTGGTGAATGGTAGAGGCCTCATCATAACCCTTTTCTACAAATCTTTCACGCAGCATGTTGGCTTGACTATAATAGTCATTCAAGTTGGAACAATTGTGCCTTATCTGGGTGAATTTGCCTTTGGGGATATTCCTCAGCCATTTGGGATGATGGTAGCTTTTAAAAGAAATGCAACAATTTTTTTTGATCTGTTTAAAAAAGGTTTTAGTAATAATACTAGTAAAAGTGTTCATGTATGTTTGTTTATCTGTTGTGGTGCATTGGTAGTCTATTCATAATGCCTTAAGGCAACACAAGTTAATGCATGCCATAATGCATTTCAATGCACCGTAACAGATAGCTTTGGAGTGAATGGGTCTTAGGACCTGTGGTGGCATACACAGCTTTGACCTCATGAGAACAAGTCGGGAATTAGATGAAATGCATTGGGCGGTGATGTTATTAGACCAGTACAGAGAATCACATGCTAGTTTAGAGGTGGAGGCTCTTTCCAGTGACGATACAATCCACAAAACAGCTAGAATGTCCCAATGTCATCTTTTGCTGCTTTTTCAATATCACGCTATGGGAGTTTTTGTTTTATGAAGGAATTTGAGATGTCTATGTGAGTCTGCACCTGCCAATTGAGGAATGTGGAACATTGAGTAAAGGAGGAGGATAGATAGTGCAGATTTTAATGTATAAAGCCCTATTGACCTTTTATTGATTTAGTGGTCAGCTCAGTCTAGTCAGTTGCTCGGATTTCATAGAGGTGATGGTGGAGGTGTTGGTTTGAAGGGCATCTTTGCTATATGATGTTAATAAGAGAGATCAAAGATTGTTGGTAGGTAACAAAAGACTATTTATGCATCATTTGGAATTTTTTGTAGATTCTTATTGATATTACATATTATCTTTTATATTCATTTGTGCACTGTTTAGGATTGTTTGCACATGCTTGGAAAATTGCAAAATTGGAAACACATTTAAATAGTATTGTGATATATAGGTAGTGGTTGAAGCACTCTGCTTATTTACCTAATTGTATTTATATTGTATATCAAAGTTTGACACAGCAGTTAATTTTTTGTGTATGCAGAATTTGTGGGAAAATATCCTGAAAGCAAAAAAGTGTGTTTAGAACATTTCCCCTACCAAATATATTTAGACAGAGTCTGAAGTCATAAACTATTATTTCAAGGTGAAACTAAACATTTAGAATCAAATCATATGTTTTTAAGCCCCTCAGTGACCACTATGTAATGTTATTGTAGCAGAGCACAAGTGCACTATCGATTGCCTTCCACAACAGGGTATAATAAACTAAATGCTGATTATCCTCAGGTCAACCATGAGTAGTGATGGACGAACTTCCGACGGGACGTTTCGCGAACGCGAAACGCGAACGGGCACAAACGTTCGCGAAAACGACCGTTCGCCGCGGGCTCCATTGACTTCAATGGGAGGCGAATTTCGCAAACCTTTAGGTCGAATTTGCGGCCACGGGGTAATTATTAGGGGGTAGCACGTAGTCCCACCACCTGGACAATAGCATAATACATGTATGAGGTGAATTTGGGATCGATAACTACAAGCATTTTTTTTTTATTTGGGAAATTGTTCTGACAATTCAGGACTATGGAGCTAATGAAGGCAATGGAGGAGAGGGAAGGTCAGGGACCAGGGTAGGCAAACAAGAGGGTGCAGGAGATACAGAGCACTGACAGCAGCACCGTAATACAGAGCACTGACATCAGCACCGTGACATACAGCGCTGACAGCAGCTCCGTGACATACAGCGCTGACAGCAGCTCCGTGACATACAGCGCTGACAGCAGCTCCGTGACATACAGCGCTGACAGCAGCTCCGTGACATACAGCGCTGACAGCAGCTCCGTGACATACAGCGCTGACAGCAGCACCGTGACATACAGCGCTGACAGCAGCTCCGTGACATACAGCGCTGACAGCAGCTCCGTGACATACAGCGCTGACAGCAGCTCCGTGACATACAGCACTGACAGCAGCTCCGTGACATACAGCGCTGACAGCAGCTCCGTGACATACAGCGCTGACAGCAGCACCGTGACATACAGCGCTGACAGCAGCTCCGTGACATACAGCGCTGACAGCAGCTCCGTGACATACAGCGCTGACAGCAGCTCCGTGACATACAGCACTGACAGCAGCTCCGTGACATACAGCGCTGACAGCAGCTCCGTGACATACAGCGCTGACAGCAGCACCGTGACATACAGCGCTGACAGCAGCTCCGTGACATACAGCGCTGACAGCAGCTCCGTGACATACAGCGCTGACAGCAGCTCCGTGACATACAGCGCTGACAGCAGCTCCGTGACATACAGCGCTGACAGCAGCTCCGTGACATACAGCGCTGACAGCAGCTCCGTGACATACAGCGCTGACAGCAGCTCCGTGACATACAGCGCTGACAGCAGCACCGTAAGCAGCCCCAGGAGGAAGTCAGCACAGCACAGGGATGGTGTGATCCCCTCATAATAAGAACCCCCAGGAGGAAGTCAGCACAGCACAGGGATGGTGGGAGCCCCTCATAATAAGAACACCCAGGAGGAAGTCAGCACAGCACAGGGATGGTGGGAACCCCTCATAATAAGCAGCCCCAGTAGAAATATGACACCGCTCAACCTCTTCAAAGAGGAGGGTAGGGGCATATAGTACGGTGTGCTTTTTTGGGTCAGGGAAGTGAGCCAAATGAATTAAGAAGGTCTGTGTGCTTGATTCCAAAAATTGTTTATAGACATATACATGGTCTACTGATCACATGTGTTGAATTCCTCCGAGATCCATGCCTCATTCATTTTTAGAAATGTGAGGTAGTTAACACTGTGGTGAGCTAGGCGAGTACGCTTATCGGTCACAATCCCCCCTGCTGCGCTGAACGTCCTTTCGGACAGGACACTGGATGAGGGGCAAGCCAACAGTTCGATTGCAAATTGGGCAAGCTCTGGCCAGAGGTCAAGCCTGCCCACCCAGTAGTCTAGGGGTTCATCACTCCTCAGAGCGTCCACATCGGCCGTTAACCCAATGTAGTCGGACACCTGACGGTCTAGGCGTTCCCTGATGCTGGATCCGGATGACACCTGTCGATGGGTCGGCTGAAAGAATGACCTCATATCCGAAGTCACCAACACATCTTCAAACCGGCCTCTTCTTGCAGGCGCTGTTGGATTGGTACCCGCAAATCCTTCTCTGGGAGTGGGAATTGCTCCTCTGCCAGCGCACGCAAAAGCAGAATGCAGCATTTCTCGAAGCAAGGCCTGGAAGTGCTGCATTCTGACAGCCCTCTGCGACGGCGGTAACATTTCCGCCATTTTGTGTTTGTACCGGGGGTCTAAGTACGTTGCCACCCAGTACTGGTCCTTGACCCTCATGCTTTTTATACGGGGGTCCCTATTAAAACACTGGAGCATGAAGGCCCCCATTTGCACTAAAGTGGAAGCGGTGTGGTGGCCTGGCTCCTGCTCATCATCCAGGATAATGTCGTCCTCTTCATTCTCCTCTCCCCATCCTCGCACAACAGGGATCCCAGAAAGGTTTAAAGCATGCTCTTCTTGCTCCTGCTCATCCGCCCCGGCACCATCCTCCTCTGACTCCTCATCAGACTCCTGTTGTTGACTTGTCTCAGATAGAGTAGCCCCCCCTGGGAATTCATCCAGCATTGCGACTTCCTCATCTTCCCGCTCCTGCTCCTCCACAGCCTGATCAATGACACGACGCAATGCACGCTCCAGAAAGAAGGCATAAGGTACCATGTCACTGATGGCGCCATGGCTGCGACTGACCAGTTTGGTGATCTCCTCAAATGGCCGCAGAAGTCTGCATGTGTCGCGCATGAGCAGCCACTGGCGCGGTGAAAAAAAACCCAGCTCCCCAGAACCGTTTCTTTCGCAGAGTTCATACAGGTAGACGTTAACTGCACGTTTCTGCTGGAGCAGCCTATCAAGCATATAGAAGGTTGAGTTCCATCGCGTCGGGCAATCGCAAATAAGACGTCTGACCGGCAGATGGTGTCGCCGCTGAATGTCAGCAAGGCGAGCCATGGCCGTGTAAGATCTTCTGAAATGGGCCGAGATTTTCCTTGCCTGCCGCAAGATGTCCTGGACCCCAGGGTATTTGACAAGGAATCGCTGCACGACCAAGTTTAAGACGTGTGCCATGCACGGCACGTGCGTGATTTTGCCCTGTTTCAATGCGCTAAGCAGATTGGCACCGTTGTCACACACCACTTTACCAACTGTCAAATTGAGCGGTGTTAGCCACTCATCTGCCTGTGAACGCAAAGCTGAAAGGAGTGCCGGGCCAGTGTGGCTCTTTGCTTCCAGGCACAACAGACGCAGCACGGCATGGCAACGTCTCACCTGGCATGTGGAATAGGTTCTGGGGAGCTTGGGCGGTGCAGTGGAAGAGACGCTAGCAGCGGAAAAGGAGGAGGCAGCTGAGGAGGAGAGGGAGGAGGATGGAGTAGGAGGAGGAGAAGAAGAGTCAGGCCTGCATGCAATCCGTGGCGGTAAAACCAAATCTACACGGGTGCCACGGGTTACATGCTTGACGGCCGTCAGAAGGTTCACCCAGTGGGCAGTAAAACTGATATACCTTCCCTGCCCGTGTTTGCTAGACCACGTGTCTGTGGTCAGATGTATCTTGGCACCGACACTGTGTGCCAGAGATACATTCACTTGCCGCTGAACATGGCCATATAGCTCTGGGATGCCCTTCTCTGAGAAATACTTCCTTCCTGGGACCTTCCATTGTGGTGTTCCAATGGCCACAAATTTGCGAAAGGCCTCCGAGTCCACCAGTTTATATGGCAGTAGTTGGCGGGCTATGAGTTCTGACAAGCCAGCCGCCAACCGTTGGGCAAGAGGGTTATCCGGCGTCATCATTTTTTTACGCTCAAACATTAGGCCCACGGAAGCCTGCCTTTTTGCAGAAAAATGTGAGCTTGGCGTGATGGAAGGTGGAGTGGAGGACAATTGTGAGGAGAGAGGAGAAGGAGAAGTAGAAGACGAGGCTGGACGGTGAGAGCCTGCAGTGTGGCTTTGTGTGTTCCGTTGCTCCCACTGGGCTCGGTGATGGCTGCTCATGTGCCTTCTTAAGGCGGTCGTCCCTAGGTGAGTATTGGGCTTACCGCGACTAACGCGTTGACTGCAAAGATTGCAGATGGCAACGCTATTGTCAGCAGCGGACACGTTAAAAAAAGCCCACACTGCGGAGCCATGTGCCGGTGTCCTGGGAGCGCCAGATGTGACCGTACATGGTCGATGACTCGCTCCTGATACATTTGCAGTCTGCTTTGTCCCTGCTGTGCAATGTAAGTCATTGCTGCTTCTCCTCCCTATCTGCTGGTCCATATCTCCCTCTGAACTCCCCTCCTCTTCCTCTCTTGTGGGCACCCACGTGACATCACTAGACACGTCATCATCAACGTCACCTTCCCCACCGCTATAAGTAGAGATCTCGGAGTAGGCAGCAACACCGGGGACCAACCTCCTCCTTGGGCTGATCTGGGTACTGGCGTCAGACTGCTGAGTAGCGCTTGTTGCTACCTCCTCTTCCTGATCCAATACCAAGAGTGGCTGCGCATCAGAAATGTCCTCTTGATATGGATCGGAAAATAATTCCAGTGACTCAAGCGGAAGGTATGTGGTGGTGGTGGTGGTGGTCGTGTTGTTGGTGGTAGTGTCTTTGGGGGTGCACATAGCAGAGAGTGAAGAAGAGGGTGCAGATCGAGAGGATGAGGAGGGTGCAGAAGAGTAAGGCTGAGCGAGCCACTCAACCAAGTCTGGTGCATCCTTTAAAGTAATTGAACGCACCTTCTGCAACTTCCCACTTTGGCTCAAGCCTGTTGCTCCTGCCCTACCCCTACCACCCCTGCGGAAGGGCCTGCCTCTTCCTCTGCATGTCATTTTTTAAATGACCCTGTGACAAAACTCTTAGTCCCTATACCGCTGAAGGACTGCTGCAGTATAGGTGAGCGGTCAGCAGTGGTGCACGTCAACCCTATCTATTGTGGACCTATAGCGGTCCTTACAGAACAGCAGACTGTACCGCACTCAAGCCTATGTACCGTAGCACCCTATACCAAGTTACCAGTCCTTATAAGAACTTTTGTGGACCAAGCAGGTTGTGTATTAGTGTTTAGCAGACTGTACGTCAGTCCCTATACCGCTGAAGGACTGCTGCAGTATAGGGCAGCGGTCAGCAGTGGTGCACGTCAACCCTATCTATTGTGGACCGATAGCGGTCCTTACAGAACAGCAGACTGTACCGCACTCAAGCCTATGTACCGTAGCACCCTATACCAAGTTACCAGTCCTTATAAGAACTTTTGTGGAACAAGCAGGTTGTGTGTTAGTGATTAGCAGACTGTACGTCAGTCCCTATACCAATGAAGGACTGCTGCAGTATAGGGCAGCGGTCAGCAGTAGTGCACGGCAACCCTATGTATTGTGGACCGATAGCGGTCCTTACAGAACAGCAGACTGTAACGCACTCAGGCCTATGTACCGTAGCACCCTATACCAAGTTACCAGTCCTTATAAGAACTTTTGTGGACCAAGCAGGTTGTGTGTTAGTGATTAGCAGACTGTACGTCAGTCCCTATACCAATGAAGGACTGCTGCAGTATAGGGCAGCGGTCAGCAGTAGTGCACGGCAACCCTATGTATTGTGGACCGATAGCGGTCCTTACAGAACAGCAGACTGTAACGCACTCAGGCCTATGTACCGTAGCACCCTATACCAAGTTACCAGTCCTTATAAGAACTTTTGTGGACCAAGCAGGTTGTGTGTTAGTGATTAGCAGACTGTACGTCAGTCCCTATACCAATGAAGGACTGCTGCAGTATAGGGCAGCGGTCAGCAGTAGTGCACGGCAACCCTATGTATTGTGGACCGATAGCGGTCCTTACAGAACAGCAGACTGTACTGCACTCAGGCCTATGTACCGTAGCACCCTATACCAAGTTACCAGTCCTTATAAAAACTTTTGTGGACCAAGCAGGTTGTGTGTTAGTGATTAGCAGACTGTACGTCAGTCCCTATACCAATGAAGGACTGCTGCAGTATAGGGCAGCGGTCAGCAGTAGTGCACGGCAACCCTATGTATTGTGGACCGATAGCGGTCCTTACAGAACAGCAGACTGTACTGCACTCAGGCCTATGTACCGTAGCACCCTATACCAAGTTACCAGTCCTTATAAGAACTTTTGTGGACCAAGCAGGTTGTGTGTTAGTGATTAGCAGACTGTACGTCAGTCCCTATACCAATGAAGGACTGCTGCAGTATAGGGCAGCGGTCAGCAGTAGTGCACGTCAACCCTATGTATTGTGGACCGATAGCGGTCCTTACAGAACAGCAGACTGTACTGCACTCAGGCCTATGTACCGTAGCACCCTATACCAAGTTACCAGTCCTTATAAGAACTTTTGTGGACCAAGCAGGTTGTGTGTTAGTGATTAGCAGACTGTACGTCAGTCCCTATACCAATGAAGGACTGCTGCAGTATAGGGCAGCGGTCAGCAGTAGTGCACGTCAACCCTATGTATTGTGGACCGATAGCGGTCCTTACAGAACAGCACTGCAGACTGTACTGCACTCAGGCCTATGTACCGTAGCACCCTATACCAAGTTACCAGTCCTTATAAGAACTTTTGTGGACCAAGCAGGTTGTGTGTTAGTGTTTAGCAGACTGTGCGTCAGTCCCTATACCGCTGAAGGACTGCTGCAGTATAGGGCAGCGGTCAGCAGTAGTGCACGGCAACCCTATGTATTGTGGACCGATAGCGGTCCTTACAGAACAGCAGACTGTACTGCACTCAGGCCTATGTACCGTAGCACCCTATACCAAGTTACCAGTCCTTATAAGAACTTTTGTGGACCAAGCAGGTTGTGTGTTAGTGTTTAGCAGACTGTGCGTCAGTCCCTATACCGCTGAAGGACTGCTGCAGTATAGGGCAGCGGTCAGCAGTAGTGCACGGCAACCCTATGTATTGTGGACCGATAGCGGTCCTTACAGAACAGCAGACTGTACTGCACTCAGGCCTATGTACCGTAGCACCCTATACCAAGTTACCAGTCCTTATAAGAACTTTTGTGGACCAAGCAGGTTGTGTGTTAGTGTTTAGCAGACTGTGCGTCAGTCCCTATACCGCTGAAGGACTGCTGCAGTATAGGGCAGCGGTCAGCAGTAGTGCACGTCAACCCTATGTATTGTGGACCGATAGCGGTCCTTACAGAACAGCAGACTGTAACGCACTCAGGCCTATGTACCGTAGCACCCTATACCAAGTTACCAGTCCTTATAAGAACTTTTGTGGACCAAGCAGGTTGTGTATTAGTGTTTAGCAGACTGTGCGTCAGTCCCTATACCGCTGAAGGACTGCTGCAGTATAGGGCAGCGGTCAGCAGTAGTGCACGGCAACCCTATCTATTGTGGACCGATAGCGGTCCTTACAGAACAGCAGACTGTACCGCACCCAAGCCTATGTACCGTAGCACCCTAGACAGACCAAGTTACCAGTCCTTATAAGAACTTTTGTGGAACAAGTGAGTTGTGAATGATTAGCAGACTGCAGCAGAAGGGCAGCAGTCAAGTATAATATTCTTTCTATATTTGGAAGAAAGAATATTATACGTGTACAAGCC
The DNA here is from genome assembly GCF_037356315.1 of Lithobates pipiens. Classification (NCBI taxonomy): domain Eukaryota; kingdom Metazoa; phylum Chordata; class Amphibia; order Anura; family Ranidae; genus Lithobates; species Lithobates pipiens. Next base: position 500,855,731 of record NW_027507903.1, on the reverse strand, counting down.
TATTACCGTACCACTGATACCAGTCCTGAAAAGAACCTTTGTGGAACTAATAGTAACAGCAAGTCTTTAAAATTATCCTCACTGCCTGACACACTGCTTCCTGCCTGTCCCTATACAAATTGGCAAAAAAGAGTAGGCTGGAACGATTAGCTGGAACAGCTCTTTTGTGGACCTGATAGTAACAGCTAATGATGATGATGATGATGATGATGAAGAAAGACTAATCTGGCTGAGCTGTCCCTAAAATAGCAGCATACAGCGCTCTGTCCCTTTATCTAAACTGACAAAAGAAACTCAGGCTGCTGACCTAACACCTATACCAGTCCTGAAAAGAACTTTTGTGTACCAAATAGCTAGCGTTTTCTCTGTCCCTACTCCACACAGGATCCTTTCCCTACAGTGACAGAAGAAAGAATGTAAAATGGCCACCGGATCGGGTGTATTTATAGGTTAGGGGGAATGTCCAAGTGTCCATGAGCTGTCATGTCTCAATTGGTTGTCCTGTAACACATGATAAACGTGTCACGAAAGGTTAAAGTTCTTGTATACATTAAACACGTAAGTCCGCCGGGGCGAACGACGGAAAAAGGCGTTCGAACCCGCGGACGGCGAAAGTCGGAAATTCGCCGCGAAACGACCGCCGGGCGAACCGTTCGGCCATCACTAACCATGAGCTCATTTCAGCATTCTACAAGTTTGAAGAAGAAACTGTTTTATCAACTTATAGCTGGTTAAAAAGGAGAACTTAGAGAGACTTTATTGCCAGATGATTATATGTGCAGATAACATACTTTGTGCATGTTATTCACTTGTAAAAGCCTCCCTTGTGTAGACATCCAAAAGCCCTGAGACTGCTTCTGAGAGCTACCATCTTGGATGTGATCTCAGCAGTCCCAGCAGAATCAGATCTGTCACTCAAGTGACACTCTATGGCACATGTGTCAAACACAAGGCCTGGGGGCAGAATGAGGACCTCCAAGACATTTCATGTGGCCTTCGCACATCTGCTGCGGCATCCCTCTCTGCCTGCCTTGTTCCAGCAGTCAGGAGCATATGGGAGGACAGAAAACCTCCACCAGATCCTTAATTTTTCCATGCAGCCTCATCTCTGCCTCCCCTAGTCTTAGCATTCAGCAGACTCCGGCAGCTGACTTCAGCCCTCCTCTGGTCCTCCTCCAGACCCTGCATTCTCTGCTTCCTAGCTTTGCCCCCAACCTCTTTCCGGCAGCAGCAAAAGGCAAGGAGGGTGCACTGTGATATAAGGGATGGTGGGAGACTCTTGATGTCTGATGGTGGGAGTGCTCTGGATATCTAGCATCATCTAGTATTACATATTTAACCGGCCCTTTGAGGATTATGTAGCCATAATGCTGATGTGGCCTGCCATCAAAATTGAGTTTGACACCCCTGCTCTACGGTATTCCCCTTCACTCCTCCCCCCAGTTGTTACATTATACTTAGTTGACACCTAAGTAATTTGCAGCACTTTTCTGGCAGAACTTCAACACTCAACATGAGAATTCCAGTTGTATCCTATTGTGACCATTAACACCTGAATGTCATGTTGCTTGAAGCTTGTTGCTTGAAGCTCAGAATGTACAAGCTTCATGTGTTTTTGTCCCCTATAGATTTCAATAGAAGCCAGATTAATTTGTTGGCATTCAAGTGCCACAGATATGGCAGAATTTTAATGGCACAAGTCTATAAATTGTTCAAGTACAGCGTTTATTACAAAATTGCTAATTTCTTTAAAAACAGCGCACAATTAAAATCATGCTGATCAATACATGGGCCTTTTGCACCAACAGCCCAATTACAGCATACAAACTTATATCCAGTTTTTTCATCTGAGCGGTATGTATTTTTTAATGGTTTCTCCGCCAAACTGGGCTTTGGTCCACTTCATCAGGAGCTTACTAGCGGTACACACATATTCTCTTCACTGGATAGAATTGGGTATGGGGGAGGGCCCAACCATTAACCCTAAAAAGGGGCAGAATAGGTGGGTCCAAGGATGAGAGAGATACAGTGGGGACGGGGTGGGATCCACACAAAAATTGTATTGTATATGAGGGAATTTATTAATTATTTTTCTATTGTTATGGCATGTCGTTTTTATGTAAAACATATTGTCAGATATTTTATGGCATATGCCAAAGCTAAATAATATTACTCCTAACAGTGTGTCATTTTCACCATCTATTACAGTGGTTCTCAACCAGGGTTCCGTGGAACCCTAAGGTTCCTCCAAAGGATGCTAGGGGTTCCTTCAGCATTGGGCAATTTCTGCCCCTCTCAGCTAAGTTCCCACTGACACCATTGATCTTTTTAGCTATCTGTAAGGAGGCAATTCTTCCCAATGACCACAAGTGGAAGGACCATTCTTCCCAGTGACCATAACACTAATGTATCATGAGTTGTAGATTTCTCATTTTTAGCAGGGGTTCCCAGAGACCAGAGAACTAATTGAAGGGTTCCTCTATGCTGAAAAGGTTGAGAAAGTCTGATCTATTAACTTGGACAAACATGTAATCCTGATGTATAGATGTAATCTGTGTGGATTCCCCCAGCTGCATTAATAGGAGCAACTTAAAAACGTGCATAATGTGCATATTTTTGCATGTCTTTTTTGCCTCTCATTCTCCTAGTAATTAGCTATTCATCGGGTAAAACAAAAATGCTCAGAATATTCAGATTTTCTAGCTACTTTCAAATAGACAGTGCAAGTGAAAAAATGATCATTTATGTAAAGGAAAAACACAGCAACATTTCCTAAGCATTCCTAGGCGTGCATCCATAGTACATGCAAAGTGCCTTTATTGTTTCATGTTGACCAATTACAGTATACGGCATATTGTCAGGCACATTAGGAACTATTCATCCAATACCAAGCCAGGATATTTGGGCAAATGCATTCCCAATCCTTGGAAATCAAATGGACAGCAGAAATCAAACATTGTCACACCTCTAATGCTTATAGATCAGCTTTACACTGGATGTTTAATGGCTTAATGATAATAGTATGGCCTTGAAGCAGGTGTTTTGGGTGTTTGGCTTTTAAAACCTGGACTGATGTGACTAGTTCTCTCTGTCTAACATTTTTGCCATTATCCATGATCACTAGGTGTGGCGCTTAATTGGAGATACCCAAGAGTTTCAAGAAAACATTTTGTTTTTGAAGCTACCTATAGTTGCAATAACAATGGCCCTTAGCCCTTGTACACATGATCGGAGATTCCGACAAACAAATCCTTCGGATTTTGTCCGTCGGAATTTGTCCGACGGATTTTGTCAAACTGTTGCATACACACGGTTGGACAAAGTTGTCGGAAAATCCGATCGTACAGAACGTGATGACATTATTTCGTTATGATGAGACTATGTTCAGGCTAGTAGCCAATAGCTTTGATGTAGGAATTTGATCTGAGCATGCGTGGCACTTTGTCCGATCGGAATTCTTTACACATGATCGGAGTATGTCCGATCGGAGCATTTTGTCGGAAAATATTTCCGAAAAGTTGGAAAATTTGGTCCGACGGATATTCCAACGGAAACAGTCCGATTCAGACCACACACAGTCGGAATATCCGACAAAACGCTCCGATCGGACACATTCCGTCGGAATCTCCGATCGTGTGTACAAGGGCTAACTTTTTATACGCATGGGGAAAGCACCAGACCACAAGTTAATAGCCCACATATAAGTTTATTCCAGTGTAAAATCAGGTAGAAGTTTATATTAGAAAACCAACATGTTTTGCCCCCTTTATCAGGACATCAATGTGTGGTTTCACTTTGGATGTACATAAAATTATAAACAATACATAAAACATATTATCGTTGAATAAAAAGAATGAAAAACAGGTAATTATGAAAATGTACAGTATATTAGTAATATCAATTTAGTATAAAATAGTATAGTAATAATATTGACAGATATATAATAATAGGATGATAATAAAACTAGCTTTAGATGATACTAAACGTTGTCAAATAATAGATAGATGACATATACTCCTTACTTTATGCAAAAAAAAACAAAAAAAACAAAAACAAAAAAAAAGGTCTGCCTGGATTGGCTGAAGTTTCAATTTAAATTCCATCAACACTGGCAGCTGCAAATTTGTTAGATAGAATCACGTTATCAAACTGGGGCAATTCACTGATATATCAGTTTTTTTCTGATTGTTCATTAATCTCCGACAGAAGAAAGTGACATAACATGGGTGCAATTTGGTATTCAGGATTCAGTGCAGTCAATGTAGTTGATATTCAGCAGGAATATGATGTCATCATAGAGTCAGGAGAACACACAGGGCACATGAGCTCTGTATACAGAATGAATGAAACACTGGAATAACAGGATAATATATTACACCCTGACCAAGCCGTCTCTACTTAGATGCTGTAATGTCTGGTAGAAGGACAGCCATGAAGGAGATGTCACCTTTTGTGTTAAACAGGTCTTAAAAAATATTCACATCCTGACACAAAAGAGCTCAAATGCGCAAATAATATTTTTATTTTATATGCTTTTCATCTTCTTTGTTGCCTTTACATATTCGACAACTGCACTGTCATTTTGCCCTTTAACATAGGCCTAGCATCAGACATAACGTATATTTTTTTTTTACATGCATGCACATGCATATACTTGTGCAACACTCCCAGGAATTTATTCCTTCTCTTATCACAATACTCCCCATTGACAATGATTTAGGTCTCATGCACACTGCAGCTAAAAAGAAACTGCTTTTACAGGCATTTGAGCTTTTGTTTTAGCTTGAAGAAGGGTGTGCTTTTTTGTGCTCTTGTGCACATTTTTATTGAGCTTCTTCAAGCTTCTTTAAGCTCCTTTAAGCTTTTTTTAGCTTTATTGAGCAAACGCTTTTTTCTTTTCACAAATCACTTTTTATTAACCACTGTTTAAACAAAATAAAAAAGCTGGAACACATTTTTGTGCGATTTCTAGCTTTTTTTTTAGCTCTTTTGAGCTTTTTTTGAGCTCTTTGGGGCACTAGCTCCTCTCAAAAATGCAAATTTGGTGGGGGTGTTTTTCTGCCTGTAGGAGCATATGCCTGAAAACACCTGAAAAAAGCCATAGTGTGCATGGATACATTGGCTAACATGCAGGCAGAAAAAATAAGAACTCAAAAGCCTGTAGGAGCCGCTTCTTTGAGCTCCTTTACTCATAGCTGTGAGTAAGCACTGATTTCAGTGTGAAACGCATCAGTATTTTTTTGTTCTATGTTCTCTTTTGCTGTGGTTCGTGTTATGTAATTTTTACTTGAAAAATAAAGGCGCAAGTTACTACAGATTCCATCTGGAGTGCGGCTGTCCAGAGTTTCTTCCCTTCCTATCTACTTGCTTGTGCATTAGCCAGCACCTGGGGCTCCTTACCTGGAAATCAAGCTATTATCCTAGTGGATTGGCCTGGAGCGGTGGCTCTCTCTTTCTCTTATAAGGTTACAATGTTGCAGTCTGTTCACTGGGAGCAGAGGAGACTTAGGGAATGCACCTGCCTGCCTGCAGCAAAGTGATGGCATCATCTCAGCTTAAAGTGGCGTTTTACTGAAAAAAGGTAGAGCTTTTTTGAAAAATTATTCTGTAGATGCATATTATGATATATTCTGAATGAATTCATGCATACATGTAAAGTAACTGAAAAGTCCAATATGAATAGCACAAAGATCCTACCTTGAAAATTTCCCTATATTGTATCTTGGTTTTTATTGGTATTGTTATTTTAAAAGAGAGAGAGCAAAGAATTGAAAAGAGACTGCAGCTACCGCAAGAAGAACTCTAAACTGCATTGAATTTCTATGAACCAAACTCAGATAACTTTATGTAATGTTTTTAAATATGTAGCGCACCCCCTGAAGACTCTCGGGTGAATTTGGTCCTATTTCCCCTTTTTGGGCAACACACAACCAGGCACACAGCATTTTCTTCATTCTTCCACTGGCTCAAAAAATAAAATGTCTAGGTGTTCTTTTTAGGGTTTTTATTGGAACTCTCTACTTGGATAGGGGTATGGAATATAGCATACCCAGTAAGCTGCATTTGAACAATTTGAGGATGCCTCACCTCATTTACTTACTTAGCCACAGGATCACCAGTTGCCTCCTGCCGATATCCACAAGCTTTTCCTAGTAAGGGATGTTTAGACTCACACCGCCACAGTTGGGACAGCTGGACTCCTTCCCATCAACTTCCTTCTGGATCTCTCCAGCCCCCCCCCCCCCCAGCACTCTGCTGCTCAGGCCTCAGATTATTTATGGGCTTCCTGTCTACATTCTGGGCACACATGCCCAAGGATTGGCTGGAGCTCAATAAATATTTAGGTTGCCTGTTCTACTCTTCCTCTCCCTATACTTTTAGAAGCCTCTGGAAGACAGAACCAAGCAACAGAACAACAGCCTGTGAAACATTGAGCAGCCCTAAGTAAGCAATCCCTACTCCGCTGATTACAGAGGAGATAAACTAGATTTACCAAGAAACCAACTCTATACTAGGAAGGTGCTATACATACATTCCCTGCTTACCAGATGACATGACACCGGTATCTATTTTCCTTTGTAACTACCTCTGCTGAAATGAAAACTAAAGTAGCTTTGACAGTCTCGTGTTTCAGACATTGGTGAGCCTACACAACACACAGAGCTCTGATATGTGTCAAAACATGGGATAAAGTCCCCATTGAGAAGTAGCTGCAGGCTCAGAAAATCCGCACTCATTCTAAAGAGCAAAACGCAACCTTATAGTGTGTGCTGGTGCCAGCGTAGAAAAAGGATGAAGAGAGTGAAATAGAAAACCATTATACCATTTCTACATTAGAGAAAAGGTTAAAAACGCTCTGAGGCTGTGTCTATTAACAGTATAAAAGAGAGAGGGGAAAACAATGGCTAATGATCATTTTATCTTTCCGCTGAATTATGTATTTCTTTGCCGACTGCAAGCCCTAGTCTTTATCTCTTCCCAAGCAAGCAGATTAGGTCTCCTATCTTCCTCCCCGCCAAAGAAAGGGAAGGAGCCGTGAAGATGAATTCTAATGTGTGGGAGTTACAGGGGATGAGGAATTCTTGCAGGGGTTAAAGGAATACCCCAGAAAAAAAATTCCAGCCAACTTCCATAAGGTTTGAGTGTCCTCAATAGGTTCCTTCTCTGGTGGCTAGTCACAGCACTACCTACACTTGGTCTCTTGCATATAACTTTAAGCTACTTCCACTGCCCAGAATATGCACATGGGGGAAGGATTTAATGTTCAAACACAATGCATCATGGGTCACAGCTGTGTTCTGGAACCTATAAATGAATGCATTCAAAGATAGTTAGCTGGGAACATTATCTTCAATTTCAGACCATGTTAAAGGGTAACTCCACATTTGTGGGGAAAAAATAGCAAATAAAGAGAGAAATAATATAGCGTATAAAATTGTGACACAAGTCATATTGTAATGGATTGTTATTAAAAATGATCGTTCCTTTTCAATCTGCAGCCGCTGTAATTTTCTGTAAAATGCAATGCAATATGGCTACCTGGAGGTGTTCTGTACACAGCATGTGTACAGAATGCCCCCGAGAAACATAATCTCCTGCTTGTGTGATTGGCTCACTGATTTTCCCAGAAGTCTGTCCTAAGATACAAGTCAGATTTCAGGCATCCCCTGCAACAAAAATGTAATTTTTGGCCAGATACTTTCAATAGGAAATCACGTCTAAAGGGTTGCAGTCCCAGCAGGTTTCCTCATTAGCGTTTAGGTGTAGCAGCTGATTGATAATTATGAAACCACTCCCATTAGATTCACTTTCCCACATGGGGACAGACATATACACAGGGATTTCTTCACAATAACAAAGGAAGGAATCTACCATGAGATTTTTTCTCAACAAAAGTGGAATTATGCTTTAAATTAAGATCTAATTTTGATGATTCGGATTGCGAAATTCGAATCCAAACTTCAGTATTATTTTTGGACAGGGCTGTTGATAGGAGGGGACCACCGGTCCTCCTGTAGGGGGCCCAGGCACACAGGAGGATAGGTGGAGCAGAGAGCGGATGACATAATTTCTCACCCAGCAACTGAAAGATGGTTTCTTCCCCTCTTCCTCCCGATGGCTTTCAGCTGCTGGGTGAGAACCCTAGGGATGGATTTAGGGGGTGATGGGGTTGGGTTGTGCTGTTCCCACCCAGATTGCAGTTCTGCCCCCTGAGCTCCTTCTCCTGCCCCTGCCTGCACTCACAGCCAGGACTAGGAGATGGCAGCCTGGAGGCTGGAGCGGTGAGAGAAGAGCTAGCAGGAGGTGCACTGTGTTGTGCACTGTGTTATCAGAAGAGTGCTGGTCTATACAGTACATGAGACCAGATCACTCTTACTGTATACACACACCACCCCTATCCAAAGTTGCTGCTGCTGGGAGGTAAACAGCCCTTGGAGGAGATAGGGGGCGGCGTCTGTATACAGTGTGATGAGCTCTACAGAAAGAGCGATCTGGTCTCATATACTGTATAGAATATGAACGCTCCTCTGAAAGGAGGGGAGAGCAAAACACAGCGCACCTCCTCCTGGTTACTGGTTATCTGTGTTGGCAAATGTAATGGGGATGTGGGGAGGGGGGATATGTGCAAGGAGGAAGAAGGGGGGGGGGGTAGATGCTAGGGGGAAGAATGGGAGGGGATATGTGCTAGGAGGAAGAATGTGGGGGGAGATGTTTTGTGGTAATGTGGGGATTAGTACTGGGGGGGGATTTGGGTAGGGAGGAAGAATTTGTGCTGGGAATGGTAATATAGAAGAGGTTGTGCTAGGAGGAGGGATTTGTTGGCATTTTTCCTATGAGGGGGATTGAAGAAAGAAGATTTGTGTGGGGAGGGGAGATGGAGGAGATGCCAGGAGGAAGTGGGGGAATTTGGTATAATAGAAGGGTTTGGGGGGGATTTGTGTTGGCAGGGGGGATTTTGGGGAGAAGAATTGTGCTAGGATAGGATAGAAAGTTTGAGAAGAAAGAGGATATGTGCTAGGCGGATGATTTTTTGGGGTGAGGGAGATTTGTGCTAGGAGGGGGGATATTCGTTTTGAAATCTTTGCAGGGGGGCGTCAGGTTGGCTGTATGGGGCCCCCGTGATTTCTAACAGCGGCCCTGTTTTTGGAGGTTCATATATTTGAAAGGATTCTGGGACAAAGGAATCAAAGGCTGCTCCAAAGGCTGTACTGTCCTCTGCTATTGCCTGAGAACATTTTTTGCTTTGTAATACACACGTTGTTAGAGGCTGGTTTGAATTTTTACTAACTTCATTGAGTGGGACATTCATTGAATTTCAAAGTTTTTAAAATGTTTGATCGAACCACAACTGTAATATGACTCTGAAAGGTTCTCATTTATCCAGGTCATTGCATAGCAAGTAGGGGTTAGTCACATTCAACTGGACTTGTCTTCACAATTACAGAACAAGTCATGAACAAGAGCGTGACTAATACATGACTAATGGCTACTAATAATAATAATACCATGGCTACGACTGACCTGTGGGGTGTTATAATGGCACTTGGGAATGAAAGCGTAATTTACTGGAAGAAAAAAAAAAGGAGAAAAAATGGCAATACACCTGTAAATGTGAATTTCTGTCAGTTCATCAGGAAGTTTGGCTCTGTTATTACCTCCCCGCTCGACATCCTTCGACTGAAAAATCGAAAGATTTAGGTATAAACTGTTGGCTGAACAGCAGATGCATCCAATGAGATGCATCCGATATTTGGGCATAGAAATGAATGGAGCGATTTCAGTAAAACAACCAAATTATCAAAAAATCCCAAAGGGTATTATCCTTGGGGATCTTGAACGTGCTCTCATAGACTCTTTGCCAATAAATTATTTTTTATTGGGAATGAGTTTATGAGAGTATGGTCAGGATCCCCATGGACAATACCCTTTGGGATTTTTTTGATTATATATCTTTGGATTCTGTTACGGTCTGATGAAAAGCAGCTCCTTTTTTCAATGATCTGTTTTATAATTCATTAGATATCATTTGTTTGCAAGGGTATAAGTACACTATATTAAAATTGCCAAATTGCAAACTCTCAATTCCAATCACTGAGCTGCTTAGGAGAAATAAAAAATAAAAAAATCTTCTTACTTAGAGAGTATGTTTTTTTGTTATTTTCTTTTTGGGCGGGGGGGGAATTAGAGTAGTGTAGCTCAATAAAGATTAGCTCAAACTAAACATGTTTCATAGTGTAAAAAAGATAAAAACAATGGCATATAAAGCTAACATTAGTTGAGCTTCTGAATAGCATTGTCACAAAATGGACAAACTAAGCCTGCAAGCTGCTCAAGGCCATAAGCAAAAACAGTGCACCACAAGGTTTCCAGAATCATCCAACTAGCATGATGACGTATGTCCTATCCTACACATTTCATCTCCCTCAACTTAAAGTGTTTGTTACCCTAAAAAAAAAAATCTGTTCCTTTAACCACTTTTGGACTGCCCCGCAGATATAGTGCGGCAGGGTGACCCTCATGTGCAAAATTACTTACAGGTACCTAATTTCGTGCACAAGGACTGGGGCGAGCGTGCGCCGCCGGCAACGTGCTCCCGCTGTGATTGGACATAGCGGGAGTCAATCAGCTGATCCGGTGGAAGCAATGTCCACTGGGACCTGGCGATCATTTGAGGAGAGGCAGACATTCTGTCAGAGGTGAAAATGGAGATCTTGTATTTCTGCTAAGCAGAAACACGAATCTCTATTTTCCTCTAGTCAAAGCACATCCCCCACAGTTAGGAAGCACTCATAGGGAACACATTTAACCCTTTGATCGCCCCTGATGTTAACCCCTTCCCATTGCTAGTGCATTTTATTAAGCACTGATTACTGTATTGGTGTCACTAGTCCCCAAAAAGTGTCACTTAGTGTCAGATTTTTCCACCGCAATGTCCCAGTCCCGCAAAAGAAATTGCTGATTGCCGCCATTACTAGTAAAAAAAGTAAAATAAAAGCTCCATAAATGTATGCCATAATTTGTGGGCGCTAAGCTTTTTCGCAAACCAGTCAATATACGCTTATTGGGATTTTTTTTACCCAAAAAATTTATCAGAATACATAAATTGATGAATAAATTTGATTTTTTTCATTTTTTTATGGGATATGTTTTTTTTTCCAAAATTAACGTTTTTTTTTAGTTTGAAGCACAAAAGATAAAAAAAAAAAAACACAGAGATGATCAAATACCACCAAAAGAAAGCTCTATTTGTGGGGGGAAAATAGGCCATCAATATTATTTGGGTACAGTGTCACATGACCGCACAATTGTCAGTTAAAGCAACGTAGTGTCATATTGCAAAAAATGGCCCGGTCATGAAGGGGGTAAAATGTTCCGGGGTGAAGTGGTTAAAGCATAAATAACAGCAAAGTGCTTGTTCTGTGTAATTTGGACCCATGTATCACCTGAAATACCTGGCTGATCCAGGCTGGTTCTGCCATTCCCTCTGTAAACTGACCACGGTTTATCATGGCTGCTGAGCCATGACACCTTGGTCAGTTTACATGTCTCCGTCATCCGCAGCCCTGCTCTGTCCTTCTCTATCCTCCTTAACCCCCCCCTCCTTGCCTGTATGCTCTGTGTCAATGCCCACCCCCTCTCCTGCTGCTGAAATTAAAGTTAGTTTTGCGCTATCCTCTCTGTTTAATATCGTAAGCTGCCTCAGTGTCTGTGCCTTATACATTTTTTTTTAGCTATATACCTGATCTGAGTGCGAATGGCGCTCACGTGACTGGCTGCCTCTCTCCTCCTCTTCTCCTCCCCTCCTGACTTACGTCAGTGGGGGATTCTTGGCCCTACCCATTGCAGCTGTCAGGTCAAGAGGTTTGAGAGGCGGCCGGTCACGTGAGTGAGTGGCGCTCTGAAATCAGGTATATAGCATTTGCATTTTTTTTTTTTACAAAGCACAAACACTGGGGCAGCTTACATTAAACAGAGAGGATGGTGTGAACTGAAGATAGTGGCTTAACAACCACTTCAATTAGGGGTGCTCCTATTTGCAGGAACTGATTAATATTGGCTCAGGTGGCAAAAAAAACCTCTGTACCCTAGTTCTTCCTTCCACAAATCTACTTGCTCTTCTATCGGCTCACACGGTACCTACTGCATAAATTACCGGGTATATTTTAACTAAAACCGGAGTTCTCTGCTCATTGTGAAACCCTTCTTTTATTTATATTAAAAAGGGTACGGCTGATTTCCTTCCCAATCCCTCCTAACAATCAGAGATAATAACCTCATTTTGTGATGTGACGAATGCCGGCTATATTTTCTGCAAAGCAGATTTGATTCCAAATATTATTTTGCTTCCCAGCGGCGGGCACGTCAAGGTGACAGGAGGTAATGACTGTGCATGCACAATGTCCCCGGTACAGTGCTACAGGGAATGAGCTGTGCCAGGAGATTAAGTCTTATAAGCCAGGTTTTATTTGTATACAGCGATATATATATATATGAGGAATATTAGTTGTGAACAATGGCTGAGAGAGAAACTGACAATGCTAGAGTCAGGCAGGAGGTGAGCTAAAGGGCACATTTTCACTGAAATGTCCTTTTGCTTTCCACTTTACCTTCCTTACGTCCTTCTTTCCTCTCTTTTTTTTGTTCCTTCTTTGTTCCTTCTTTGTTCCTTCCTTTTTCTCTTTCTTCTTTTCATTCTTCCTTTACCCCTTCCTTCCTTCTCTCTATTCCTTTCATTCTTCCTATACCACTTCCTTCCTTACAGGCTTTACTTCCCCTATCCCTGTCTTCCTTCCTCCTTTCCTCGCTTCCTCTTTCCCTTTATCCTTCCTTCTTTCCTTCTTTCCTTCCTTCCTCGACCCCTTTATCCTTCCTTCCTTCCTCCCTGCCTCTCTTCCTTCCTCGCTCTTCCTTTCATTCATCCTATACTCCTTCCTTCTTCTCTCTCTTCCTTTCATTGTTCCTTTACTCCTTTCATTCTTATTTCTCTTTCATTTATTATTCCTTTACAACTTCCTTCATTCTTCTCTTTCTTCCTTTCATTCTTCCTTTACAAAGTCCTTCCTTCCTGCTTTCCTCTATCTCTTTATCCTTTCCTTTTTTCCTTACTGCCTCTATGCCTTTATCCTTCCTTCTTTTCTTCCGTCCTCTATTCCTCTCTTCCCTTCATTCTTCTTCTACCCCTCCCTTCCTTCCTTCTATCCTCTCCTGTAGTTACATAGTTATTTAGGGTGAAAAAAGACACAATTCCATCTAGTTCAAACAATATAAAAAAAGAAAAATAAATAAACAGAATAAATAAATAGAAAACCTCCATATCAAGAACCCTATACCCACAGTTGATCCAGAGGAAGTAAAAAAAACCTCATAAAGCATGATCCAATTCACTTCAGCAAGGAAATAATTAATGCCTTCCTGATTGTCCAGAAGAGAATCAATATTCCCTGGATCAACAATCCCTGGCGTTATTATCTATAAATATTAATACCCAATTATATTTTGTACATTTAGGAATACATTCAACTCTTTTTTGAAACAATCAACTGAGCTGACCAGAACCATGTCCATGAAGGAGCCTAGTCCACATTCTCACAGCTCTTACTGTGAAGAAGCCTTTCTGTATCTGAAAGTAAGATCTCTTTTCCTCCAGAAGTAAGGAGTATCCACTTCCTTCCCTTATTTCTTCCTTTCACACCTCCTCCCCCTCTTTCTTTCTTTCTATTTTTTATTTCCTACATTCCTTTCGTTTCCTCTTCCTTCTTTCCCTTCTTCTTCCTCAGTAGCTTCTTCAGCACAATCGTGTTCTTTTTGTCATAGGTCACTTATGTGAAAACTAGGCCATTGACATATAAGCTGCATTATCCTATTGCTGCAGCCAGTAAACATAACAATTTATTCAAAGTTTAAAAAAAAGAAAAGAAAAGAAAAAGAAAACTCCCAATAAAGATAACTAAAAGACTCTTTCTGTTATATCTCTCTCTGAAGTCAGAACATATTGTCATAATTCCATGTAGTTTAGCACAGTATGATTGCATGGATTAATTTAATAACATAATACTATTTTGTAGGATAATGCCCCTGCTTTACTGATAATGATCCCTGTGTATGTGTTATGTCTAGGATTGAGATGGGGCTGTGTGACAGTACAATTTAAATCTGACAACTGCTTGCTCAACTTTTAATACCTTCAACTCTACAGAAAAGCACTGCAAATAAGCAACCATTTAGAAAGTTTGGGGAGAAGGGGTGTCATGCGCTGTTACAATGATGACGATGAGGGGTTGATTTAAAGGCAAAAAGACTGTGCACTTTGGAAAGTGCACTTTTTTTATTTCCCTTGCACATGATTGGGTATTCTTTTCAAAGTGAAGCTTCACCTCATTTAATAAGCTCTGAAGCAACTGGACTTTAAAGCCGCGTACACACGTAGCCGTCTGTCCGACGTACTTAGTCTGGCGGACTTCCCGCCAGACTGTCCGTCGGACTTTCTGAACGGGCTACTTGCCCACACACGGCACTTTTTCAGTGGACAAATACGGCGTACTAAGTCCGCCGTACTATCCGCCGTACTTTTGAAATGAACAGACTCGCCCACACACGCGGAGGAAAGTCCGCTCATTTCGAGCGCGTCTCCAGGTAGGCGGGGCCCGCGAAGGATACGTCGCTGGCCCCGCCGCCTGGTATGGACTTAAAGGGGAACCCCAACGCCGAAAAAAATCGGCGTGGGGGTCCCCCCAAAGTCCACAACAGACCCTTGTACGAGCACGCTATCCGGCCGGTCAGGAATTGAGGGGCAAGCGAGGGCCCCCCCTCCTGAGCCGTACCAGGCCGCGTGCCCTCAACATTGGGGGTGCCTTGGGGAAGGTGGGGCCGCGCGGCCCCCCCACCCCAAAGCACCGTTGAGTCAACATCTCCAGGAGAAGAAGAAGAACGGAAGGCGGCGGCAGCGGCGACAGAAGACCGGGCCACTGCCTGTAAAAGAGCTATAAGAAGGCGCGGTGGCCCGGCAGAAGAACCGAAGAGGGGGACAAGACCCCCGAAGTCGGAAGAAGAGGCGACGAAGAAGAATGCCGGGCTCCTCCGCTAGTAAAAGAGCTACAAGAAGATAGCGGAGGAGTCCGGCGAGAAGACCCCCGAAGACGGAAGACCCCCGGAGCTGTGCAATAAATTATTTTATCTTGTGTGTTGTGGTTTTTTTTGTACTTTATTTTACAGGTGAATGGGTAGGGGTACATTGTACCCCATACTCATTCACATAGGGTGGGGGGCCGGTATCCGGGGGCCCCCTTAGTAAAGGGGGCTCCCGGATTCCGATAAGCCCCCCGCCCGCAGACCCCGACAACCAACGGCCAGGGTTGTCGGGAAGAGGCCCTTGTCCTCATCAACATGGGGGCAAGGTGCTTTGGGGTGGGGGGGCCGCGCGGCCCCCCTTCCCCAAGGCACCCCCCATGTTGAGGGCACGCGGCCTGGTGCGGCTCAGGAGGGGAGGGGGCGCTCGCTCGCCCCTCCTTTCCTGGCCGGCCGGATAGCATGCTTGTACAAGGGTCTGTTGTGGACTTTGGGGGGACCCCCACGCCGATTTTTTTCGGCGTTGGGGTTCCCCTTTAAGTCCATACCAGGCGGCGGGGCCAGCGACGTCTCCTTCGCGGGCCCCGCCTACCTGGAGACCCACTCGAAATGAGCGGACTTTTCTCTGGGCGGGAAAAGTCCATTCATTTCAAAAGTACGGCGGACTGGCATACACACGGCCTGATTGTCCGCCGAAATGCGAGTCCGGCGGGAAGATTGGAGTGTAAAATTACATTCTAAGTCCGCCGTACTTTCGGGTCAAAAAAGTATGCCGGAGGCTACACACGGGGGGATTGTTTGGCGGACTTGAGTTTGCCGGACTTTTCCACCCGCTTGTTTGATCGTGTGTACGCGGCATAAGAATGCAATTTCAACTTTCAAGGTGCACTGTCTATTGGCCTTTAGTAAATCAACCCCAGAGTATCACAGCCTCCTGAGTAAAGGGTTGCTATAAGGCTCCGTTCACACCATTAGAGCATACATGCATTTCCGTGTGTAGGACAGCCCATTTATTTCAATGGTCTGTTTTGTGTGAGAAACATTCAAAAGAAGCTCCTGACCCTTTTGAGAAATGGTGCGGCACCAAAATGCATGGTGCTGCGTTTACAAATGCATCAGTACCGTCACGCATCTAAAAAAGGGCAGCATGTTTCTGTGCATTGACGGAAAGCATGCAATTTTGCAATTGAAGCATGAACGTAGTCTTATGCATTTCTAAACCAAAAAACAAAACGAAAAAAATCCATTACTATCTTTTTTCAGGCTTTATTTTCATCTGTTGATCCTGCCAGTAACACACTTTCTTCCCTATGGGGACAATGCTTACTCACTGCTTTGTATCTATGGAGGACCAATGTAGTTATTCTGGGAAAAGTATTACTCTTCTTAAAGCGGTAGTATCACCAAATAAAGAAAAAAAAAAGCGCCCTGCAGTTTAAAGTGGTTGTAAAATCAGAAGTTTTTTTATCTTAAAGGGGTTGTAAAGTCTCCAGATTTTTTTTTTTTCATCAAATGATTTTTATTGAAAGTATGAAAAATGATTCATATATCAAATACCAAATAAGTGTGCAAATCATATTTGGTATGCAACTTGTCATGGTTACAAGAATAGGCATATAACATGAAACATACCAAACTCCTTTGTGGGTCACGGCCACCTTCCTAGACTTCTCAATCATATTATGTCTATAAGTAGCCCACGATTCCCAACCGACTGTGCCCATCTCCTGAAATTGCTTTTGCTCTTGCACATGCGTCTCCAGGTTTTTTACCTTAATGCATTCTATGCATTAAGGTGAAAAACCTTCTGTGCTGTTTAACTTACCTGAACCCGTCCGATCCAGCGTTGAGCTGTCCTCATTTGATAGATTGGTAGCAGCAGGAGTCATTGGCTGTCAATCAAATCCAGTGACACGAGAGCGGGGTGCGGGGCCGAGTCCTGTTGTCTGTGTTGATGCATGCAGCAGAGGGATTTGTAAGCGCGTCCACACAGTGCCCCCCCCCTGGAAAGCACATCTTCATAGGGGCACCCGATAAAGGGGAGGAGCCAGGAGCCCCAACGGGGCACCCCAGAAGAGGAGGATCAGGGCTGCTCTGTGCAAAAACCCTTCCACAGAGCAGCTAAGTATAACATGTTTGTTATTTAAAAAAAATGATGAACCTTTACGGTCACTTTAATGCACTCTATGCATTAAGATAAAAAGCCTTCTGTGTTCAGCAGCCGTCTCAGCCCCACTATTTACCAGAGCCCTATCTCTGTCCAGTGATATCTCAGCCTTCCTGGACTCCCCCTCCTGATTTGCTGAAACACAGCAGTGGCTCCATTGGCTCCCGCTGCTGTCAATCAAAGTCAGTAAGCCAATCAGGGTAGCGAGGGGGCAGGGTCGAACCACAGCTCAGTGTCTGAATGGACACACGTTGGCTCAGGTGCCCCCATAGCAAGTTGCTTGCTATAGGGGCACTCAACAGGAGGGAGGGGCCAGGAGCACAAAAGAGGGACCCAAGAAGAGAAGGATCCAGGCTACTCTGTGCAAATCCACTGCTTTAACATGTTTGTTATTTTTATATAATAAAAAAAGGAGCCTTTACAATCACTTTAAGTCAGAATGTGCTAATCTGCACTGCATACTAGCTCATTATGACAGACTTACCTGAAAACAAAGCACTCCGGGGGTGCACCTTCACTGCTGTAGGCGCTTCCAGTCTTTACCTGGTCTTTCTTTCGAGTTTGCGGTATTCAAGCCGTGATGATGTCACTTCCGCATGCATGCACAGTCTATTCAGAGCCCGGAGTGTATGAGCTGGTGATGTCACTGCTGCTGCTAAAGTAAATATCCCCTAAACTGGGCATTTAAGAGGTAGATACTTTACCTATAGTTATAGGTAAGCCTTATTATAGACTTACCTATAGGTAAAAATAAAAAAAAAGTTTACTAACATTTTACCATAGGGCAAGGTGTTTTGTAAAAACAAACAAAACAAAAGCTTCCCCAGCACAGATCAGCTAGACAGTAAAAAAAAAAAAAAAAAAAAAAAAAGAAAAGAAAAACACACACAAAAACAAATTACGCTGTCTAACAATTCCGTTAAAAACAGAAGTTTTAGTTGCACAATTGCAAATACATGTGGAAGCCACATTGCCTCTTCAAAGCTCCTCTACATAGTACAGTCCTACTTCTAATCTATGAAAGTCTCCATGTTAAAACATACATATAAAGCAATGGATAAATCAGGGGTAGGCAACCTCGGCCCTCCAGCTGTTTTGAAACTACAAGTCCCATGAGACATTGCAAGACCCTGACAATCACATGCATGACTCCTTGAGGCAGAGGCATGATGGGATTTGTAGTTTCACCACAGCTGGAGGGCCAAGGTTGCCTACACAAACTTATTTTTTAAGCTGGCCAAACACTACTAGAATGCAGTTGAAAATGTATAATTTCGAGAATATTTTTGATCTTTTTTTGAACAAACAAATTTTTAACATTGAATGTGGTTTTTGTTCCAAAAGCTACATTCATTCCAAGTACTTTCCAATGGCATTCATTAAATCAAATGTACTGAGAATTTTCATAGGAATGCCTATACGAATAGTCCTATGTCCTCTGCTTTGATGCACAAAGCGTTTATCTTTTTTGTCTCTTCTGAGCACCCTGGTAGGATATCCCTCCAATATGACCTACAATTAGTTTTTGTACATTTTTATTTGTTATTAATTTGATTTGAAAGTATTTTTCATTTGTGTGTGTTTTCTCGTTCATGAATTGCATATTTTTATGTATTTTGATAGCCTATACAGCACTCATATGACTCCTGAAGAAGCCATATCTTAGTGAAACATGTAATTCTGAAGTTGCTGAATTAATGCTCAAGCCGCACTTTCTTCTGTTTTAACATTTGTATCTTGGTGTTTTAACACTTTGTAAATGTAATAAAACAGTTTTTTATCATATATCTACTGTAAATGTTACTTGCGTGAGTATTGATTATGGCACCTTGCAAATCCCTATTTTCTTGTATTTTGTAAATTGATAGTTTTCTATGAGATGTGGTGCCTCTGATCCCTTGACACCTGGTAGTTTCAACCACTTGACCTCCGGAAGATTTACCCCCCCCCCCCCCGACCATGATAGTTTTTGCGATACGGCACTGCGTTACTTTAACCACTTAAGCCCCGGCCCAATTTGCAGCCAAAGGACCAGGCCCCTTTTTGCGATTCGGCACTGCGTCGCTTTAACTGACAATTGTGCAGCCCTGCCACGTGGCTCCCAAACAAAATTGGCGTCCTTTTTTTCCCACAAATAGAGCTTTCTTTTGGTGGTATTTGATCACCTTTGCAGTTTTTATTTTTTGCGCTATAAAAAAAAAATAGAGCGACAATTTTGAAAAAAATTCTATATTTTTTACTTTTTGCTATAATAAATATCCCCAAAAATATATAAAAAAAACTTTTTTTCCTCAGTTTAGGCCGATATGTATTCTTCTACATATTTTTGGTAAAAAAAAAATGCAATTAGCGATTATTGATTGGTTTGCACAAAAGTTATAGCGTTTACAAAATAGGGGATAGTTTTATAGCATTTTTATTAATATTTTTTTTACTAGTAATGGTGGCGATCAGCGATTTTTATTGTGACTGCGACATTATGGCGACATAGCGGACATTTTTGACACATTTTTGGGACCATTGTCATTTATACAGCAATCAGTGCTATTTAAATGCACTGATTCCTGTGTAAATGACACTGACAGTGAAGGAGTTAACCACTAGGGGGCAGTGTAGGTGTTATGTATGATGTTATGTGTTTTTTTTATTGTAGGGGGCGTGGCCTGGCATGTGACATCACTGATCGTCTTTCCCTATAAAAGGGAAGAGACTATCAGTGACAGGCTCAGTAGGAACCACGGGGAGAGGTTTGTTTACACAGACCTCTCCTCGTTCATCAGCTCTGTGACCCAATCGCGGGACACCAGCAGCGATCGGGTCAGCTGGTCCCGCGGCCAGGGTCACGGAGCTCAGGACCAGTGCTCCCGACCCACGGCTGGGCACTTAAAAAGCAACGTACAGGTACGTGCTTGTGCCCAGCCATGCCATTCTGCCAACGTATATGTGCAGGAGGCGGTCCTTAAGTGGTTAACGACACTGTACCCAAATAAAATGTCTCCCCCCCCACAAATAGACCTTTTTTTGGTGGTATTTGATCACTTCTGTGTTTTTTTTGTTTTTTTTTGGGGGGGGGGGGGGGGTTGCGCTATAATCCCTGACATTTAAAAAAAATATATTTTTTACTTTCTGCTATAAAAAATATCCAATAAAAATTTTTTTTTTTTAAAGAAAATCAGATTTCTTCATCAATTTAGGTCAATATGTATTCTGCTACATATTTAAAAAATAAATAAAAAATAAAAAAATAAGTGTATATTGATTGGTTTGCGCAAAATGTATAGCACCTACAAACTATGAGATATTTTTTTTTTTTTTTTTTTTTTACTGGTAATGGTGGCCATCAGAAACTTATAGCGGGACTGTGTTATTGCGACAATTCAGGCACTGACGCTTTTGACCCTTTTTGGGGATCAGTGACACTAATACAGTGATCAGTGCTAAAAATATGCACTGCCACTGTACTAATGATACTGTCTGGGAAGGGGTTAACATCAGGGGCAATCAAAGGGTTAGCTGTGTGCCTAGCCTGTGCTTTCTCAGGTACATTTAGCCATGCTCCTGCTTTACAGGAACACAGGATCAATACCTTCTCTATTGAAAGAACGGCATACTGCCTTGTTTACATAGGCAAATCCCCGTTCTGCGGGTAAACTGTACAAACGGCAAGTGCAGGTGGACATTGAGACCACTGCACCCACCTCTGGCCTCCCCCTGTGGGAGCAGGTCGCCAGCAGCGTGTGAGCGTGCCCCAGACCCAGAAGTGTCAGATCACGTACTAGGTATGAGATCTGGCACAGAGCTGCCACCCTGCCGCAGTATATCTGTGGTGGGCAGTCAGGAAGCGGTTAAAATAATGTTTAAATATGACAATTGTTACATCGTTATATTGGTCCAGCTTGGACCAATGTAAGTATGTATGTGCTTTACCTGTGGGACATTGGAAATCACTGTAGTAGGCATTGGGCAATGCAGCAGGGCAGCCACTTGGCACAGGACCCAGAAGCTAGATGAGATCATTGTAGCAAACACCGCATTTCCAACATCCCCAGAGGTCAGCAAGGTATGGCACATACATACTTACATTGGCCCAAATGGGACCAATGCATCTATAAAAATTGCCATACCTAAACTTCTACTTAATGAGAGAAGTTCATAGTAAGGGTTTACATACAGGGCTGACAGTACTAACAAATCCTTGACTGGACTAAAGGAGAGGAGCTTACTGGCCTCTCCACATATGCAGATAAACCCAATCTAAGTTTTGCATAGGCTGTCTATCTCATTGCATTGGGCTCCACCCAAAAAAAAATAGTTCTTTCACAGATGCATAATGGTGTATGAAATACCCCTTTAGTATCACAAGAAATTTAATGCAAGCACTTCTTTAACAGAATACAATGTTATCTATGCACTGAAGGACAAGTCAC
This sequence comes from Lithobates pipiens, assembly GCF_037356315.1. NCBI lineage: Eukaryota > Metazoa > Chordata > Amphibia > Anura > Ranidae > Lithobates > Lithobates pipiens. The sequence goes on along the minus strand of NW_027507903.1, from coordinate 500,834,071 downwards.
AACACTTAAAAAAATTCTCATACTCAAACTAATCAGAATTTTGCCCATTAAAAAAGGAAGCATTTGATTAAATTTGAATTAGTATGTTTTTCTGAAAAGCTGTTGCATTTCATTAATCTGTCACAGAGTTGCTGTACTTTGAATTAAGCTGCAGCGGGAAGAAGAAAGGGCAAATATGGAGAATCCTTAAATGAGACCGCAATCAGCAGGCTGCCATTAAATATGGATGTGTGAGATGACGGGTTCCAGCGAATGCCATGTACTCATGTGTTCACAAGTTATGTGACAGATTAAAGATGATAGATATAAAAAATGTAGCATTGGATAAAGCGAGGATAATATTTTGAAACTAATGGGCTTAAGGCAGTGCAATGATTGATGACAATTTGAAATTGGACATACACACAGCCATCAATTGGAAAGGATATTCCTCTACTGCAGTGTTCTAAGATCTAATTGGTTGCTGGACTTTGCACATTATCATTCAACTTTGTAACGTTTTATTATAGCATAAAAATTCATAAAACTCCTGTCAGTTATTTTTTTTGGTCTGTGACCCTTTAAGGAGATTTTCTTTCACTGCCTGTTTTGAGACATAACAATAAAGGAAAGCTCCCAAAAGTAAGGAAAATCTCTATTAAATTATAAACTCTCACAAGCTTTGAATAATAAAAACCTTACAAAGGTTCTAACCCATGCAACCTGTTCCCACTTTTTTAAATACACGTAAGGAATAATAACAAATTAAAAGACAAGGAGTCAAAAAGTGGAGAAAACTAAGCAATACAGAAAAACAAAGGAAACAGTTATGTTGTGGATTCTGGTTTGTAATAACACCATTTATTACTCATGAATGATTTACTCAGATTAGTTGAAAGGGTTAGGGTCAATTTACTAAAGGCAAAAAGGCTGTTTACTTTGCCAGGGAATTTTTCCATTGTAGTGGAAATTTCTCTTAGCTTAGTGTATATGGTTTCTAATGGTTAGTGGGGTCAAATCAGCATTCGTTTTTTCCCACAGTGAAAAGAAAATTTGAGGGTACAGAATAGAAATGTTTTCTCGAACAAACTAATTTCTAACAGTGAATGTGGTTTTCATTTGGAAAATTACATTAATTCTAAATGACATTACATTCATTCCAGGTTCTCACCGCTGTCAGTCTGCAATCGTGACGGGGAAGACTATCCTGCAGTAGAGGGATCTGAAAGTGAGGCTTGAACTGCTCGCTCGTGGACCACAGCATGGAAGGAATGACATCAATGGTGGTGAGGAGGATGGTCTATGTGGACAGCTTTACCCCAGATGCCTGTATACTTAGATGTGCCTGTTTTAATAATCAACCATGTGAATTGCTAAATTCTGTACCTTCATTAAATGTAACCATATTGCTACACTTAGAGGCGCTTCTCTTCTCTTTTACACTCAGTCGTGACATGACACTACTTGTATATGAAGACATCGCTTGTTTATCAAGTCAAAATGTATTTAAAAGTGTTACTTGTCTTGCAAAACGCTCTCAAACCAAGGTTTTACTGTACATATATTGTATATGTAATATTATTTGATTTAGATGATAGGTAAAGTTATATTGTATCATGTATATGGTTGCATACACATGGCCCACTCCCACCCCCCCTAACGCTTATGGAACATCAGCATGGCTCTGAAAAGGGGCGCTGAAAATTTAAATTCATAAGCCAGGTCCTCAGAGAGGGAAGGGAGAGCAAGGCTGAAAGTTTGTTCAATGAATAGGCATTTGTCACAAGATACTATAGTGGGACTGCAAGACACAGGAGGTAAACCAGTCCATTTTTAGGAGAAGGTAGGGGATTGAAGCTGCTTGAACTAAGAGATCAAAGGGGACTTTTTTGAAACTTGACTTTGAGTTGTGCACACATCAAGCCACAGCTACACACACACAATTATACACACACATATTTTTTTGTTTCAAGAACATAACTACATTATTGATATTATTTTAACATTCTGCATTTTATATATTTTTCTTGTAATGCTACTATGCTATTTTATTATTAAATCCATTTTGAGTTTTGACACAAAAACTGGAAGGGCTTTCTATTTTGATCTTTCCTCACCAGTATGTTTACAGAATATCATAAGATTATTTAATATAATATTCAGATACTTCAGTCACTAAAAGGTTAAAAATGTGAGGTCATACATGATTGGAGGCTGAAAGTCAGATGGGATGGGTGGAGTTGCAAGGGTTGTTCAAATGAAAGATGATGGATATTCATACCAGAAGGTTTAGGCAAAGTGGAAATTTCCCGCCCACTCGCCCTAGACTTGCAGTTTGTTTTAAGTCAACAGTTGTGGAAAGGTATTATTTAAAGAAAAAAATAACCACACCGACTTGGTGGGATAGGGGGTCTTTGAGGGTTCAGTTAATGCTTGAATTGTTATAAAACTGGGGTAGCCCATCTGGGTTATGACACTTCCACTTGGTTGGTTATTGGTGGTTCTCCCAAGAGCTCACTCCTCTGCGAAAAAAAGTAAGAGTGTGTGAGTTCCTAATCTTCGAGCCCGTAGGGGTGTATCTTATCCCTTCCCTAGGTATATACGTGATTCTAGTTTTAAATGGCGCCTTTATGGGCACCCACAGACCCCCTCCTGGTCATATTGTCAGAATTGTTTATTGTTTATGTTATGTTATTTATTTCATTTTGTAACTAAAATGGCTTCTGTGGCCATTTAAACTCATGTTCTGCAGTCTGTGTTATCATTTTAAGGGTTAATAGAAGGATTCATCATTTAGTTATGTTAAAAGCAAACAAAAATTTAAGGTACTTCAAAAGACATTCATGAAGTCATCAAATTTGGGTGGCAGAGTCGTGTAGTGGTTAGCACTCTTGCCTAGCAGTAAAAGGGGTTGCTGGTTCAAATGCCAACCATGACACTACCTGCCTGGAGGTTGCATGTTCTCCCTGTGCCTGTGTGGGTTTCCTCTGGGTACTCTGGTTTCCTCCCACACTCCAAAGACATGCAGGTAGGTGGCTTCTGTCCAAAATTGGCTCTAGTATATGAATGGGGACCTTGGATTTTGGGCTCTTTGAGGGTAGGGGACTGATGTGAGTGTGCAATGTACAGAGATAGGGACAATTGTAGACACTCACTCAGGATGGACTGGTGTCTTTATTCAACCTTACTAACTATGTATGTAAATATACTCTCACAAATTCTTGTATGAAGGATGGCCAAACACATGCGTAGCTGCACCTCATTCACTAAGCTAAGGGAAAATTGGCTGTTTGCCTTTGGTAAAATAAATTAACACCATTGTGTCTTCTTTATGTGGTGTAGGTGCTCTAGTGTTCTACATCACTTTCTCTTGGTCACTACACCAAATTCTTCCAGGCTTGAATTTTTTTCTACCTTTATGATTGTTTCAGTCCCGTTTGCAGTATGATCTATTGTAGACATGGGGTGGGGGAGATGTGAAAGATTGTTTTGTGTATCTGTCTCTCCTTTGTTTACCTGTGATTTGCAATTACCCAGGTTTCTTCAGAGCACAAACTGTTCAGACGTTTATGCAATGAAATGACAGGCAAGCTTAGTAGAGATCCCTTCATTCGCTGACGGAGAAGCCTTTTGCTCCCTGGATTTTACATTTAAATTGGGTTACCGCTGAGCAATGGGTCTGTGCTTATTTGCCTTCCAAATCAATAATATCTGGGAGTGTGAGTCAGATCTGGGCTGTGATGCTATATAATGATGCTGTCCAAGGTGCTGAAGTCTTATAGAAGGTCATAAAGAACCTTTCACATCTAAACAGGTCATATAACAGGACTCTGGGTCAATTTCAGAAACACACTAACCAAAGATATAACTACATGTTAGGGGTCTCCTGTCCCTCTGCTTTGCATCTCGAAGACAATCCTTCTACTGGCACAAATCTGTTTTATAGTGGTTGTCAGACTATATATATATACATTTAATTTATCCAAAAGTATTTGATAGTGTTCTATTGCAACTTACTTAAATTACTAGGCAACGAGACAATACAGGGGCTCCAGATGACGTCTGAATGACGAAACGCGTAGGGCGTGGCCAGACGACGTACACCTCTAGCACATACCAGGAAGCCGAGCGGGACTTTTAAACCTGCCTTAAAGCTGCAAAACAACCGCAATTGCAATACTTATGTTTGTAAGTAGTTTTAATCAATTTTTTTAATAAATACGAATTTTTAAACGTTATCACGCTATGGATATGCCTCTCTCTTAACATATACAACGTGGTACACTACACTCACGGAAAAACGAGGGGTCCCCAGCATTACACCTGAAGCAAGCCAGAGAGCGACACAATAGCTGATATTGTGAAGGTTGATCCACCCCGGACGGGGTCCTTTTTCTGGTGAGAGCATAAGATAGAAATAACCACTGAACACGGGGAACAACTTTGGAAAGATTGGAAATCATCACCCCCTTCCCCCTCCCCCACGCACGGAACATCCCGTCACTCACTAGAGACTATTCACAATTCCAATGCATATGGTTGAATGTGACCGTTAATTTATTTTTTGTTTTTCAATTTTCACCGCACACGTTCATGTATCTATAGTGTGTCAATCATCACGTTATTTTTCTCTGCTTATACCCTGCATGACAATATTTAATGGACTAAGCACAGTCACTATATTCACGGGCAAGACAAAGCTACCACTTGGTATTTTATATTTCATTTCTATTTTCCATTTTTATTCTAATCGTTTCTTTCTATGTATAATAGATTTTGGCACATGTAGTTCACTGATACACTTTATTCATCAATAGTAGCACATTGTTTTAACTACCTATGGTATTTGGATAATTATTTGCCATTCCATGGTTTTCATTTATTTATTTATTTATTTCATTATTTGCACTATTTTTATCTAATTGCCAGCACGCTGGAAATTATATGTCATTGAGTTTAAACGTATAGACTTCCAGTTGCATAGGGTATAGCGCCAGGTCTATTTTCCCTCCCCCCCTCTTTCTCAACAAGACAATACAGGGCCCCCAATGCAATTAATATAAATATACACATCTAAACGTTTTGGTTTTATAGTATATATCATAAAAATCCACTTTGTTCCATTTTCTCTCTCTCTCTTTTTTTTTTTTTTTTTTTTTTTACTTATAAGGGTTTTTAACATAACCTTTAAATAATGCACTGTGTTTTGTATATCGCTGAGGCTCTGATGAAGAGGGTACTCCCTCATAACGTGTAACTGGTTTTGCAATACCATCTGGATCCCGCTAATAACCGGTCCAGGTTGCATGTGTCTGGAAGACACAGCTCCGAATATTTGGAGTAATGTTAAGCCTTTTTTAAATGCTTGTTTGTGAGTATGACCTTTGTTTTTACTAGTCAAATACATTTTATCTTCGATGGTCGATGGTTGATGGTTTATCAAGGTCGGTGTGCCCTCCCTGTTTTTCTATATGTTTCAGTTTTAAGGACGGCCATTGTTCTGAGGAGGGCAGCAAGAACTTTGACCTTTCACACTTCATCCAGAGGGTTGGCCACGCCACCTACATATGGACTAAGGGCCTGAGCGCAGGAGATAGTTTTGTGTTGTTTTGTATAGCCCTTTAGATATTCTTTAACATGTTTAGACAACATCCTATTAGTTCTTACTATGTACTGGAGTCTTCCACACATACACTCCAGCACCATGGGTCACTAAATAAGTGGAACAGAATAACAACGACTTGATCTTAAAATGTTCCCTGGCATTGGATATAAATGCTTATACTTGTTTCTTATTATATTTAGTATTTTGGTTATAGGCGGCACATTTCCCATACATATAAAATTTCTGTAAAAAATAAAAAATGTTCCCTACTCCTACCATTAGATGGATCTATTACATTATTTACCATATTGTCTTTTAATATTAGTGCTCTCCAATATACAGCCTGTGGTCTAGGTGGTAGCATAGAAGCTAAGATTTTATCCTTTCAAATTAATAATAACATACAGTATGTTGACAGTTGAAATCAATGATAAAACTCAAATCTCACTTAATTTAATATTCCTGATTTTTAAGGTCAACATAAATTAGCCAAAAAGGTGGAAGGAGGAATAGACACAGACTGAGCCTGGGTTCACATATGCTGCAGTTTACTGATTCAGGTACGAATCAGCAACTGAATCGGAACCAAAGAAGCACAGGACCCTCTTTCAATGTGAAAGCTGCATCTAATTTGCATATGTGTGAACCCAGCCTTAAAGATTTTTATATACTGTATAAGTTTTCATGATACACTTAAAGTGATGTTCCACACACACAAAAAAAAAATGATTAAAATTCCTAAAAAAAAACAAAAATAAAACATTTGGAATTTTATTTTTAACTCACCTCTAAATGCCTGTTGCTAGGGGGTCCCTTGTAGTCTGCCTCCTTCAGTGCCTGGGCTGGTGACATCACTTCCCCTCAGCGCAGGAAGGGCTCAGCTCTGCCCCCTCCCTCCTGTCAGTCATCTGGGACATGTGACAGGTCCCAGATGACTGCGCAGCCAATCACAGCGCTTGGCGCCGCTCGCGCATGCGCAGTGGGTGCCTGGCTGTGAAGCCACAGCTGGGTGCCTACAGTTGCAATGCCGTCACCGCTGAGAGGAGGGAGGGGGGGATGACCGGGGCTTTGTTCCCCCGCATCACTGGACCCTGGGACAGGTAAGTATCAGATTATTAAAAGTCAGCAGCTGCAGTATTTGTAGCTGCTGACTTTTCATTTTATTTTTTTAAGGGGAACACCTCTTTAAGTTAGTTACCGATTTTGTAACATTCTGTTTAATGGAATAGTAGAAGTTTACATAACTGAATGATAACATTTTCTGCATTTGATAATGAGGAAGGAGAAATCACAGAACCCTACGTTATAGTTACACACCTGTCAGGGCCTTGACTTGAACGTGAGACCTCTACTGTGTCTTGCAATGACTCTGCTTGCTGAGCCAGCTGGAATGCTGGACAGCTCCTTGGACAATTCCTTGAATGATTCTGCCTTGAATCTTGTTTTGTCTTGAACCTTCAACTCTTTGCTCCTCCCATGAAATTCCTGATTTAAGCCGTGTCTCTGCCCTTCCTGTTTGCCAGATTATTGTGCTTCCTTCAGCCAATATCTCACTTTTGTCTCTCCTGCGGCTGTCTGCATCTTCGCTACCATTCGTTACCGACCTTTGTCTTGTTCCTTGACTACGCTTCTGCTTAATCCCAACTTGCAACCATTCATTACTGACCTTTTGGCTTGTTTCCTGACTAATCTTCTGCTTAATCCCAACTTGCAACCATTCATTACTGACCTTTTGTCTTGTTTCCTGACTACTCTTCTGCTTGATCCCTACCTGCTATATCTGCTATTGGACCCTGACTTACTAACCTCCTGGTGGAGGGATCCTGAGGACTGCAACCTGGTATTAACATGCAGCAAAACCCATCTCCACTATCAAGAGTTCTGGTGAACACTGGTTAGTACTTAGACCCCGCACCCCAGGCAAGCCCGTATCATCAGCCAGGGTGACATACTTGCATATCTGTCCCGCTTGTCGTGAGTGCTCCTCCACTGCTTTAGCTACTGGCCTCCGAGCCTGTCTCCAGACTGTGACAACACCACTCATGAGGTATTAATATATAGTTAGCCGCTGATCCTTATATATAACAATTGTTCATGTTATTTGATCTTTTAGACTTATAACGTTTGTGAAATGTAGGTGATGTAAGCTCTTTATACCCAAAATAGTATTTTCAGTCGTGTTCTGGGTTTCTGTCATTTGACGCACACTGGAGGCCTTTCATGTGGAATAAGTAATGATACTGGCTGATGCTCTAAAGTAACATCATTTAATATGATCAATTGATGGTCAAGGTGATACCAGAGAGTGAGGGATTGGCTCCTTGGAAGACACAATGCCGGCCTTTTCTTACAGAGAGGTATAGATATTATATTATGTCAAATATATCATTATGTAATGATGTAATGATTATGTAATGATTTTTCCCACAATTCCCTCAGGGCAATCATTACCCAAGCTGATATTTGTCATATATATTATGTATGTTTTTGATTACAAGTAAAGCCAGCTATAAATATATGTACTGTTGGAGTACAGCATATAAACACACATACGCATTCAGAACAAGATACCACAGTAGTTGATGACTACATGACAAATAATAATAATATCAATAATTATTATGATTTTTTAAAGTGATTAACAATAATTTTTATGGACAACTTGTGATTTCCCCTACACCTCCACCCCCTTCTGTGCTTTATGACTTCCTAATATAAATAGGAACCATTCAGATCCTCCTTGGAGACCCTATGCCACTGACTCTCCTCCTGCCTGTCTGTGGCCCTATTTGTGATTTTTTTCCCTTCACTTTATGTCTCTCCGATGTTCTACAAGAAATTGAATAATCCATTATTACCAAGAAGGCAATCCAAACATTGTTAGACGTTATAGTCTGTGTCCCATATAAGAGAAATTCCCCTTACATCCTACTCTGGACAACCTTCTAAATGATTGGGTCCAGGTGTTTCCAGTAAAAGGGCACTGCTAATACTACAACATACAAAGACATTGTAATAATAATTTTGTGAAGAACCTTTCCCGTTCTAGCATGGCTGTGCCCATGTGCACAAAGCCAGCTCCATAAAGACATGGTTTGATAAGTTTGGTGTGGAAAAACATGACTAGAAAGGTGGGGTGGAGATGTTCTTGATATCTGGACAGCCCCTTATTCTTATTCTTTCAGATTCCCCTTTCGGGTGTGGGGATGAGGCCCTTGTCCCATAACAAATGGCATAAGGGGCTTTAAAAAGAGGACAGGCTTCACCACTACCCTATCAAGGTACCATCTCAAATTTGAGGTCACGTGGCCTAGTAATATTCAGAAGGAGTGCGTGAATGTTTGCTGCTCGTCCCTTCCTGATCAGCCAGGCTGCATGTCTGATTTAAATTTTTAAGAGGACACCATGTAATTTTTTTCTCCTTAAAGGGGCATTCCAGCCATTTTTTTTAAAAGTCAGCAGCTACAAACACTGTAGCTGCTGACTTTTAATAAGGACACTTACTTGTCCAGCGAGCCTGCGATGTCCATCCATCGGATCGGCTACTGGCTCCGCCATCCTAATTAAGGGAAACAGGTAGTGGAGACTTGCGGCTTCACTGCCTGTTTCCTACTGCGCATGCGTGAGCTGTGCGCCACTTTGTGAATGGCCCTGTTGTTTCCTGGGGGGCGCACATTTCCCAGAAGACAACGGGGCCACTCGCCGTGGAGGAAGAATTGAAGAAGCAGTGCCACGGAATAGGAAGAGGCAGATTAAGAAGACTGCCTAGCAACAGGGGTTTCTGGTGAGTAAAATTTTTTTTATTTTTCAAAAGTTTTTTTTAATATTTTTTAAAGAACATTAATGTATTTTTTTTTAGGATGGCCCTCCACTTTAAAGAGCCAGTAAAAATACGGCATTGGCTCCTAAAAATTCATACCAGATCCTTATCTTGGTATGCAGCCCAACTTATTGGAATCTATAGGTCCCCCTCTTTAGAATAATAATATCCATCACTCCTTAGGTAAAGGCATGCGGGATACATATTACCCTATGTTTGTCGCTCACAGAAAAAAAAGTAAATAAAAATACCCACACTGTAAAAAAATTCTCTTATTTGAAGAAAAATTATTTGGTCATTAACATCACCTGCCATCCCCTGGTTCACTTTGTTTACAAGCAGAAGTCAGATAGAATCTAAATGACAGATCTACAGAAGCTGTTGGGAATCTGTCATTTTAGCAGTTGTACCATTACCAGGGCTGGACTGGGACAACAATTTGGCCCTGGACTTCATCATGACCGGCCCACTTTAAGTTTGAGTGTCCCCATCAGAAGCCCCCTTCACATCAGAGTCCCCATCAGAAGCCCCCTTCACATCAGAATCCCCATCAGGAGTCCTCACCAGCAGCCCCCTTCACATCAGAGTCCCCACCAGAAACCCCCTTCACATCAGAATCCCCATCAGGAGTCCCCACCAGCAGCCCCCACCAGAAGCCCCCTTCACATCAGAGTCCCCATCAGAAGCCCCCTTCACATCAGAATCCCCATCAGGAGTCCCCACCAGCAGCCCCCTTCACATCAGAGTCCCCACCAGAAGCCCCCTTCACATCAGAATCCCCACCAGAAGCCCCCTTCCTCTCCCTCCCACATGTACTCACAGTTTTGAAGGCAGCTTTTCGTTCCTCTCTCCAGTCATGTGATAACAAGTGATAAGGGGAGAGAGGAAGGAAAGTCTGCTGGCTGTCTATCTCTCCCTGCAGGCTGGAGGGAGCATAACGCTCCAGCAAGTGACGGAGCTGCTCCTCCTGACAGGAGTGAAATCGCGATCACTCACTGAATGAATGAATGAGTGACTTGTATAGTGCTACCTATGCGAACTGAATCACCTCAGGGTGCTTTCTTGCCACGGTGTCCATCTGCAGCTTTTATGCGGTTCTTTAACCTGTAGGGTCCCGACACACTTACAACATTGACATACACATACACATATTATGGCCAATTTTTTTTGGACAGGGTCTAATTAACCTACCAGCATGTCTTTGGAGTGTGGGAGGAAACCGGAGTACCCGGAGGAAACCCACGCAGGCACAGGGAGAACATGTAAACTCCAGGCAGATAGTGTCGTGGTCGGGATTTGAACCAGCAACCCTATTGCTGCTAGGTGAAAACGCTAACCACTACACCACTGGGCTGCCCTCTCACTGTCAGAGAGGAGCGGCTCCAGGACTGCACCTGACTGGCCCACTGAGCCATCGGCCCACCAGGAATCTCCCGGTAGTCCCGATGGCCAGTCCATGCCTGACCATTACCATTGCTAAATGACAGATCCATGGGTTTCCGCAGGCAGGGGCAAGGGCGTCAAGTGCCCCCCCCCCAGAATCAGGGATCGGATCTTAAATTTAGCACAGTTGCTTCACTATCGGGGTGTGAGCAGCCTGCGCCCGGGTGCCACCTGCCAGTGGGGTGATACCATTGAGGTGCTATCAAGCCCCCCCATCGGTATAGTGTGACTTCAGGCTCTTTTCCCTGTTCAGTCCAGCAGAGAACTCAGCAGCGTTGTGACTGAAGAAAGGCGAGCTGCGGGCTATCAGAGGTTTCCCCCTCTTGCCCCCCCCCCCCTTTCTCCTGTTAGGGAAAAGAGACGGTGGCTCTCACCAGGTTCCCCACCCAGCTTCCTACCAGCTCTGTTCCCTCCCTATTGGCCATAACTGAGGGCCAATAAAAGGAGACTAGGAGAGCATCATGGGACATGTAGTCCCAAAGATTGATGGCCCCATTTTCCACAGGGAGGAGGCTACAGCTCGATCACAACAGTTTGAGAGACTGCAGCCTAGAAAAAAAGCTGAGGGAGAGAGTGCTACAGGACAAAGAATGAGGAGTGTGCTGGACGGAAGCCAGAGACAGAGAGCCTCTTCAGGAGCCAGTTGCGTCTACGATAATGGTGGTCTCTGCAGCAGATTCTTCACAAGATCACCGTTATCGATGGTGGGAGGGGGCACCCCTCTACTGCCACGGGATCGGGTCCTTGTCGTGGCTGGGTATGGGGACGAGTGAGGATGGCCCCCACCCGTCTCCATACCATGTCACTTCCGCCCATAAGTCTTAAAGGACCATGTATTCAATGTCATTTTTTCAAATGACAATTTTTTTTTTTATTGCATTGCATTTATTGCATTATTTTTAGTCCAAATATGAGATCTGAGGACTTTTTGACGAGGACCTGTAATGCTCTTTTCTATTACAAGGGATGTTTATATTCCTTGTAATAGGAATAAACGTGACCCATTTTTTTTCACAAACAGTGAAAAAATAAATAAAATCAAGTAAAATAAATAAGATTTTTTTTTTTAAAGCGCCCCATCCCGACGAGCTTGCGCGCAGAAGTGAACGCATACGTGAGTAGCACCCGCATATGAAAACGGTGGTCAAACCACACATGTGAGGTATCGCCCCAATTGTTAGAGCAAGAGCAATAATCCTAGCCCTAGACCTCCTCTGTAATGTAAAATATGCAACCTGTAGAATTTTTTAAACGTTGCCTATGGAGATTTCTATGGGTAAAAGTGTGACGCCATTCCACAAGCGGGCGCAATTTTGAATTGTGACATGTTGGGTATCAATTTACTCGGCGTAACATTATCTTTCACAGTATAAAAAAAATTGGTCTAACTTTACTGTTGTCTTATTTCTTTATTAAAAAAAGTGCATTTTGTCCAGAAAAAGTGTGCTTGTAAAACCGCTGTGCAAATACGGTGTGAAAAATGTATTGCAATGACTGCCATTTTATTCTGTAGGGTATTAGGAACAACAATATATAATGTCTGGGGGTTCTAAGTAATTTTCTAGCAAAAAAAACTGTTTTAAATTTGTAAACACCAACATCTCAAAAGGAGGCTAGTCCTTATGTGGTTAATGTTGTCCTCTAAGCAGTTATAGTCTAAGTAGTTATAGTGGTGAAACAATATTGTGTGTATGCCACATTTATTAGTTTAATATTGCCCAAAGGATTTACACTTTTTAGTGGAGTTAAGTGTTTTGTTTGTGCATAGTTGGTGCCTGGAACCCTGTATGTCATAAAAGCTTTTTCCCCAATGCGTGATGGACAGGCTGTGAGAACTGTACAGACAAGCCCGGGGTCGATAGGTTTCTGAAGCATAAGAGAAGACAAGATCACTAAGCATTGTCTCCAGGGACTGTAATAGATAGTCTGGTACTCCTAAGTGAAAAATGACATGTGAAATACACCATATGTTACTGGGTGTACACTGCATGTCCCTTCCTCATCCTTCTGCAACTTCTCTGCCAAGAAAATCAGCAACGTATCAGAGATATTAGCAGGAAATCCATTAAAAGTGAATGAAAAAAAAATGACTAATTAATTTAAGAGCTTTTAAACTAAGACTTTACATTATGCTTGAATAAATTAAAGCACCTCTTCTGCATTTTGTTCTGCTGGTTGCCTTCAAGTAGACCAGTGCTTTACTCATACATGGCAAAGCAACAGGTTCACTGTAATGCCCCATGTATGCTCCTTTGCTTCATTCTAGGACAGTGCTGAAAACTCCTGCGTGAGCATAAGTTATAGCTCCAGTCCAAGCTTACACAAGGATGACTCCACTTGCTCATTTGACCCTACTGGGCCAATCTCCAAGAGCCAGCATGGTCACATGGAGGGGGTCACATGCTCCTTCATACTTGGAAGTACTGGGAATTTTTATTGCTGCTGATTGCTGAATGGTGCAACAGTGAAGTAAAGTTCTTGATCTGCATATTTGATCAGTGCACTGGCTCAAAAAATATAGGCTAGAGGGTCAAGATGAAAGCCAGTCAACTTGTAGGCAGGTGGTTAAAAGTTAAATGTGTTGGCCAAATAAAGGGTTATTGTTTGGTATTACAGGGATTAACACTCAGTGTTGTGGTGTGCCTTCCTCTGTACATGTCACTTCCTGCTTCTGAAGTGAGAAGAGGAGACCGGACCTTGTGGTCTGTCTGGCAACCAGTGAGGGCAGTGTACAGATGTACTGTAATTGGACTGTACATGGAATTCTCCCTTAGCGGGACCCTGGGATGGGTCCTGGGGATCAAACTAATATTAGTACTTTTGTGGGAATTGGACTAAGCTAAAAAAAAAGGTATGGACAGCACCACACAGCTAAGATCAGTCTAGTGTTATTACCAGGGGAGGATAAGAAGGTAAGTGATTTCTGGATGTAGTTCTGAATCAACTTCTGTGAAGAACTTTAAACATTTGTAAATATAACTTTATTCAGTAAAGACATTTTTGGTTACGAGAAGACTTTTCTGACTTGGAAGAGAGTGTGCTTGTACACTGTATTGGGAGAACTGGAGAACAGGGGAACAAGGAGTACAGTTACATTTAACCCTTAAGGATATAACATAAACAGTGATAAGAAGGAGAAGCAGCCAGTTCGAGAGTGAAAGTGGTGGGAGCCAGTGATTCTGTAGGTGGGGATGGTCTGGTGCTTAGCAAACCCTACTGAGCGGTTGGGTCCCTTACTTAGGGCCTGGTGTACAATGTAATCCTCCTGGAGGTAGGCTTTAAGCCATGGGGGTATAATATCTCAAAAAATTAATTAGGTGGCTTCCCTCTTTACATTTAGGTCTGGACACGAGTAAAGAGCAAAGTGTGTTAAGAACATGGACAATCAGCAATGAAAGCATGACCAGAAGCCTGAACAGAAGCATGATCAGCATATGAACAGATGCCATAAAGTATTGAGATTGATTGTTGCATTGTGGAGGGCTATACAGATGTGCTGTTGCACAGATCTGTTTTGACCTCCATGTGGTCAGGTGCTATGGAGGCTATGGCATGGCAACATTTATCTTGAAAATCACCCAAGTCTCTGCAAGAGCCATTACCAAAAATGTTGTATATGGAACTTTTCTTTTGGCTTTTGCTGCTTTGGAGATTGAATTTGTGATGTCCTCCATCCGCTATGCCCCGTGTGTAGACAGTATCTATCCTGGTGACTTCCAGGGCCCATTACCTTGAGTTTGGTTGAGTCTGTGTTAGGGATGTGTTAGGGATTGTGATGTCCTCCATCCGCTATGCCCCGTGTGTAGACAGTATCTATCCTGGTGACTTCCAGGGCCCATTACCTTGAGTTTGGTTGAGTCTGTGTTAGGGACCCACCAAAAGGAGCAGTTCACCTATGGCTACTGGAGTTCCGGGATCAAACTCATAAAGCTGGGGCAGACATTAGCATATGCACAATTCGTAAGAATTAGAAAACCACTCCTAAAGCCACATCCATATTAAGGGTATATGGACTGGGGTTCCCCTACTTGTTGAAGGCTTTGTTTTGCTCTATCAAGGCATAGTGCCAGGACTTTTCTTTTAGAGAAGTGGGGAACAAAGAGTACTATTACAGTTAACCCTTGAGGTTAATAGGTAAAAAGTGATAAGAAGGAGGAGCAGCCAGTTCAGGAGTGGAAGCCGTGGTGGCTGTTGACAGAGGTTCCACAGATGGGACCTGGCGTACCTTACCAAGTGGCTGGGTCCTTGTCTTAGAGTCATCTGAAGAACAGATCTCTCCTAGGGACTGGGCCTGGAACCACATGTGTGCGAGGCCATGCAAAGTAATGCCCTGTACACACAATAGGATTTTCCAACAACAAATGTTGGATGTGAGCTTGTTGTTGGAAAGTCCAACCGTGTTTATGCTCCATAGAACATTTGTTGATATTCTATTTTGGTGAAGATCACATGACAAAATGTCAAGGCATTAGAGTCTCCCATGGGATCCATGGGCAACACTGCCTGCATTAAGGGTGGACATTTCTGGAGATATTTGTTGGATTTAATGTAGCTGGTCAACAGGTATTTGGAGGCCGAGTTTTATTTTTTGTCATGTCTACTTAAAAAAAAAGCTATGCCTGCTAACTCCTACTGCTGTGTGAAATTGACCTGCATAGTAGAGAGATACACACTCTGTGGACAGGTAACTCAGATGAGGGACATGCCCCCTTCCTCTCTATTACCATAGCTGGGACCATCTGGTTTACTAGAAATAATGTAACAAAAGATAGAAAACTCAAATCTATAGACTTAATATTACATTTTCTATTATTATGTCTGTGCATATCTTTTGTATATTTTGAATTAATGGTCAGCAGAGGCTAAGTTCACTTAAAAAAAAGGTGTGATTTCAATAATCGTCCCATTCAGAAGTATGTTCAGAGTTAATAACATAATGATATTTTATAAGCGGATGCCACGGAATGTCTGCCCACTCTGTCTGCCACGTTCGACAGACTGACAAATGACTTTGACCTCCTGAGGCTCAGTGCCAGTCACATTCTACGGCCGTCACCACAATCTTTAATCAGCCAAAAAGAATGAAAGGCAAACAAGGAGGATACAGGTAATTGGGATGGAAATGAAGAGAACAGCAGAGAATGTTAATTAACAACATATCTGTACAATCACAAGGGGCATCTAGAAGGACATCGCAAGGAGATCATCTCATCTTTCTCTGAGTTTGGTTTTACATCAATTTTGCATGTGGGCCTTCATGAGCAGGTGGAAAAGTAAAAATTTTCAGTAAACACTAAATTATATGTTCCTTCTCAAAAATCAGAAGCAGCTTAAAGCAGACCTAGCATCAGAATTATTTATTCACATTTAGTGCACGCATGCTACATAATGTGTAAATGTAACACTTCCAGGTATCCATTACCTCTCACAGAGATCACAGTACTCCCCCTGACAATGACGTTATATGCTTTTCTCCCCAGAAGGATGGAACCATCATTGTTCAGGCATCATCCAGGGTCACTATCTACTTCTCAGACCTGTGTAGTGAAGAAGATACTGAGAAAATGCTTCTTCCTGCCTGCAGATCAATGACATCATCTTAGCCTTAGCAAAATTACTGGATTGAAGCTCAAGCTATTAGGTTGTTTCTACATATCGTGGCGGGTCTGGAATTATTTCATGGAGAATTGTAAAAGAGAATTGTAAAAAAAAGGCAAAGTTATAATGTCCTAGTATTCATCTCATACTAGCACATTATGTGAAACTTACCTCAAAACAAAGCTATCCAGCAGTGCGCTGTCACCGCGAAGGCTTCCGCCTTCACCCCTTTTTCCCTCCAGGTTGGCGGGTTCCAGTTCTTTGATTGGATGAGCCGTGACAATGGTGGGTGTAGCTGTCAAAATACAATTTGCCCCCGGGAGGGGGTGATGGAGGAATACAGAACAGTGTGAGACCAGTTTTACTTAAAGGTCAATGGCTTCTCCATTGTAGTCAGGACCTCCCTAGCTTCATAGTTTAGGTACAAAGACATTTTAGAGGGGCGTGGCCTGGACCGGCATGGCGTGAGGAGCGTTGTGAGTGAGCTCCGCTGGATTGCTATCCGTTTACTATTATCCTGAGGCTATTTCTTGCTCTTATTTAAGCTATTGCGGAACCCTGAATATCCCGGGCACGCAGGGGACATGTCTCCCTCTAAAGCGAAGCTGGAAGCGGCGGCTAAACTGGCTAAATTCCGCCACGCGGAGAAGGGCAATATGGCCGCTGATGGTGCGTCTCCCCCCTCCTCCTCTGCCACGCCTGACCCTGATGCTCGAGTTCTGGAAGCCATCCTGGACTGCAAGAGTGCTCTCATGGGGAAAATAGAGGAGGTAAAGGTGGACGTTTCTCTCCTCCGGCAAGATGTGCAGAAGCTGCGGGACCGGGTGACTGAGACGGAGACCCGCATTAGCCGTGTGGAGGACGACCTGCCCCCGCTTCAGACGATTACTGAGCGCCTGCAACACCAGCTTTCCACGGTCCTGGCGAAGCAAGACGATATGGAGAACCGATTGCGACAGTGTAATCTACGCTTTGTCGGCCTACCTGAGGGCGTGGAGGGCAACGATCCTCCCGCATTTCTTGAACAGTTGCTGACCTCCTCCTTTGGCAGTGGGGAGTTCTCCTCATCCTTTGCGGTGGAAAGGGCCCATCGCATGCCCGCAAAGCCTCCCCCGCAGGGGGCTCCCCCCAGGACTTTTATTGCGAAAATTTTTAAACTTTCGGGACAGGGATGCTGTCCTGCGCCTGACGCGACTGAAGGGCAATATCCCCTACCACAACACCGAGATCAAGGTTTTCCCGGATTTCTCGGCGGAGGTTCAAAAGAAGAGAGCGCTCTTCGCTGAAGCTAAGCGCCAGCTGCGCATACATCACTACTCTTATGCCATGCTTTTTCCAGCCCGTCTCCGGGTCGCGGGAGAGGACAGGGCTCACTTTTTTGATACCCCGGAGGCGGTGTTCGGCTGGCTGGAGAACAGAGCGGCACCGCAGCGGGAGGCAGCTTAGACCTTCGTGCTGCTATCGGATGTCGGGACGATCTGTTTGATGGGGCCATAGAGGTATGAGGCGAACTAGATCCTGCTTCCCGGACTGCATGTGCTTTTTGGCAAGGTACTGTACTTTCTCGCCGCCCCGTTGAACGCGGTGGCATGATGACCTGGCCCGGACGCTTTTTTTGCTGACAGTATGGAGATCTCCTCACCCCGGATCCCATCCCAAACTCCTGATATCCTTCCCCGATTCTCTCTCTCCTGAGCCCCTTCTCCCCCCTGGCCCCCCCTCCCCGCCCTTTACTGTCTCCTTATTGCTAAAGCCGCTACTTTCCAGGCTTAATTGTGTTCCTGCCTAATATGTTCCACCATTTGTTTGCCTACTGACTGATTTCTGTCTTTCCAGCGGACTCTGAACTGTTATGGTACCCCGGACGGTCGCGGGTCGTTGGCCTGCATATTGCACTCCGCGGCTTTTTGACCATCCGCGGATGCACCTGGTGACCATGCTCCTCACGGTGTTGCTCGATCTTCAGAGTACAAAGACATTTTAGAGGGGCTCTCACTATTTGCGGTGTTGTGTGAAATTGTTATCTGTCATTGCTTATTACTATTACCAGTCCGTGTGTGTTTTTGACAAGTATTTCCCAAAATAAAACCTCTTTCTTTAGCCTTGGTGTGTTAAATGGTGTGACATTGCAAGAAGGGTAGTTTTCATCTGGAATCGGAGGACCCATCTATCAGCAGCTCCTTTGGGGGTAAGGGCTACATCATGATGAAAGATAGAGCTTTTTTTTTTAAATTGACATTGTTGCTGTAAATTGAGACTAGGAATAAGTGTCTTCTGTGAAATATTGACCCCCAAAGCATTTTGATGAAAATGTTTTAAGTGATATTAATCATCCCAAAATTGCTTTGGGATTGATTTCTCAGAAATGTTGCTGTTGATCCCTAATTGGGAAGAGCAAGCTTAGCTTTGGTTTGCAAACAGTCACAAATCTTGACATTCGTTACCTTTGCAGTGAACCCTATTAAAGGAGGAGGAATGTTTTTATTTTATTCTGCCCATTTGTACAGCTAATAAGCAAGCTAGTGCCAAACAAATGCATTGGAAACTGGGCATTGCCATGAGGGACATGTACCAATGTCAAAATCAAAATAAAAACAGAATATTTCCTTACACAGAGTTGTTAGCTTCCCTTAACAGCACCAACTGAGCCTACTAAATTTGGTACATTTGGGTTACATTCACACAGGCACACATGGGCAGCCAGGGGCAGCCGCTGGCAAGAATCAGTGGATTCTTGCTGGCAGTCCTAAATGCTTCAGGCACACAGTGTGCATGAACAGCAGCTGTCAGATTTGTACTTTGTACAAATCAATGGGTGGCGCTGCCGCTGTTCACATGTAACTGCTCATCTTAGCGGTTACATGTGAACAGAGCCTCCAACCAACCCTGGATGCTGACAGTGTGCATTCAGGAACAGCTGAGTTTCTGGCCGCAGATAATTGGGCAGCATGTGACACAGAGTACAGCTGCGTCCAGAAGCGACCACCTCTGAACGCAGCAAACTATGTACCCCTATCTCCCATATAAATGTAGCCTCAGCCTTGGCAAATTCCAGATGTTTTGATCCACTGGAATATAAGAATGCAGGCTTGTCCAATATGATCCGAATAGAGAATACTCAGTTCAAAGTCTAAATGGAAAACTCTCACACTGAGCCAACTTTCCTTTTCATCGTGCAGCGTCTTTAATATTCTTTCTTACTGTGTTCCCGGGAAAACTCTGCAAATGTAACATTTTAAACATAAAATGATACCATAAACACTTCTTATTGCCACGCTTGGATAAAAATGCAATTCTAGAAGCATTAAACATCCATTTCATTTCTGTAATGCTGCTTTATGGAATATTACACAGAAGCCTAAATTGTAACCACAAATTATTTAAATTGTGACGACTTTTATTGCTAGCTTAAAAAATATAAAGCAGATTGAAATAACAGTCGATGGTGGGATGTTTCATATGTAATAAATCTGCCGGCAGACACCTGAGCAAGTCACGGAGGTACATAGCTTAGCTTTGGTTGTGTCACTTTTATTAAGACAAGAATTTAGACAAATGTTTAAAATGCCTCTTTAGTTCAGTCATATATTTCTTCAAAGGCCATTAAAATGTATATATATTTTTTTTAGTTCTGAACAGAGCAAAAGCTCTGAGATGTATCAGATGCCTCTGTAGGGAGTGCAAACCTGAACAGTGGAAGAGATTTTGCCGTTTTCCTTCTAAAAGCATTATTTTTTATTATGGAGAGAGCAAGGGAGGGTTATAACCCTTGCCAGGTTTGGTTTTGCAATCTGTGTTCCATTGGGGGGTTTTACTTTACTTTCTGAGCTTTATTCCGCGTACACACGACCGGACTTTCCGGCAGACTAGGTCAGACGGTCTTCCCAATGGACTTTCGGCAGAGTTCCGATGGACTTTCCGAATGAACAGACTTGGCCACACACAATCACACCAAAGTCAGACGGATTTGAATGTAATGATGTATGACCGAACTAGAATAAGGAAGTTCATAGCCAGTAGCCAATAGCTGCCCCAGCATCGTTTTTGTCCATCGGACTAGCATACACACGAGCGGATTTCTCGATAGGAACTGGGTCCGGTGGAAAAATTTGAAACATGTTCTATTTCTAAAGTCCGTCAGATTTTTGGACAACAAAGGTCTGATGGAGCCCACACATGATCGAATTGTCAGACGGATTCGTTCTGTCGGACCTTTGCTGTCTAAAGTCTGCTCGTGAGAAGAAATTCCTTCAAAGTGAGGGACTCCTTGGTTGCCAAATCTCCCCCCCTATACCTGTTGTGGTGACTAGGTATGAACTGAACACCCCATGGTTCGATTCGCAGCAGAAAATGCGAACAGGCAAAAAATTTGTTAGAACACGCGAACACCGTTAAAGTCTATTAGACACAAACTTGAAAAATCAAAAGTGCTAATTTTAAGGGTTAATATGCTAGTTATTGTCATAAAAAGTATTTGGGGATCTGGGTTCTGTCCCAGGGAACATGTATCAATGCAAAAAAAAGTTTAAAAACTAACTTTTTTTGGGAGCAATGATTTTAATAATGCTTAACCACCTCAATACAGTGCAGTTACACCCCCTTCCTGACCAGACCAATTTTCAGCTTTCAGCGCTCTCACAGTTTGAATGACAATTACTCAGTCATGCAACACTGTACCCATATGAAACTTGCGTCCTTTTTTCCACACAAATAGAGCTTTCTTTTAGTGGTATTTAATCACTAGTGAGCTTTTTATTTTTTGTGCTATAAATAAAATAAAACGTAAATTTTGTGAAAAAAATGCCTTTTTCTTTGTTTTTGTCATACATTTTTGCTAATTAGTAATTTTTCTTCATACATTTTGGCCAAAATTTATACTGCTACATATCTTTGGTAAAAATAACCCACATTAGTATATATTATTTGGTCTTTGTGAAAGTTATAGAGTCTACAAACTATGGTGTCAATCGCTGAAAATTGATCACATCTGATCAGGCCTTCAGTACATCAGGTGAGTCTCATTTCTTGAGACACTAACAAGTCAGGAAAGTACAAATACCCCCCAAATGACCCCTTTTTACAAAGTAGACATTCCAAGGTATTAAGTAAGTAGCACGATGAGTTTTTTTAAGTTGTCATTTTTTCCCACAATTCTTTGCAAAATGAAGATTTGTTTTTTATTATTATTTTTTTTTACAAAATTGTCATATTATCAGGTTATTTCTCACACACAACATATGCATACAACAAATTACACCCCAAAATACATTCTGCTACTCTTCCCGAGTACGGCGATACCACATGTGTGAGACTTTTACACAGCCTGGCCACATACAGAGCACCAACATTGATGTAGTACCTTCAGACGTTCTACGAGCAAAAATGACGCATCTCATTTCTCAACCACCTATTACACTTTTGAAGGCCCTGGAGTACCAGGACAATGGAATTGCCCATAAAATTACCCCATTTTGGAAAGCAAACACGCCAACGTATAATCTGTGAGGCATAATGAGTCTTTTGAATGGTTAATTTTTTTCCAGAAGTTTTTGGAATATGTGGAAAAAAATTAAAACGCATTTTTTTTACACAAAATTGTCAATTTATGAGATATTTCTAACACATAGCATGTATATAGCAAAAATTACAACCCAAAACACATTCTGCTACTCCTCCCGAGTATGGCGATACAACATGTGTAGGACTTTTACACAGCCTGGCCACATAGAGAGGCCGAACATTGAAGTAGTACGTTCAGGCGTTCTAGGAGCATAAATGACACATCTCATTTCATTCCTACCTATCACACTTTTGAAGGTCCTGGACCACCAGGACTGTGAAATTACCCACAAAATGACCCCATTTTGGAAAGCAAACATCCCAACGTATATTCTATGAGACATGGGCTGCAAATAGGTACTGGGGTACTCTGATGGGCTGGAGATAGGTACTCTGGTACTCTGATAGCCTGGTGACAGGTACTCAGGTACTCTGATGGCCTGGTGACAGGTACTCGGGTACGCTGATGGCCTGGTGACAGGTACTCGGGTACGCTGATGGCCTGGTGACAGGTACTCGGGTACTCTGATGGCCTGGTGACAGGTACTCGGGTACTCTGATGGCCTGGTGACAGGTACTCGGGTACTCTGATGCCCTGGTGACAGGTACTCGGGGTACTCTGATGGCCTGGTGACAGGTACTCGGGTACTCTGATGGCCTGGTGACAGGTACTCTGATGGCTTGGTGACTGGTATTTGGGTACTCTGAAGGGCAGTGACAGGTACTCATATGGACTGTGACAGGTACTCGGGTACTGAGATGAACTGTGACAGGTACTCAGATGAACTGTGACAGGTACTCGGGTACTCAGATGAACTGTGACAGGTACTCGGGTACTCAGATGAACTGTGACAGGTATTTGGGTACTCAGATGAACTGTGACAGGTACTCGGGTACTCAGATGAATTGTGACAGGTACTCGGGTACTCAGATGGACTGGGACAGGTACTCGGGTACTCAGATGGGCTGTGACAGGTACTCGGGTACTCTGATGGGCTGTGACAGGTACTCGGGTACTCTGATGGGCTGTGACAGCTACTTGGGTACTTTGATGGGCTGTGACAGGTACTCGGGTACTTTGATGGGCTGTGACAGGTACTCGGGTACACTGTTGAACCGTGACAGATACTTGGGTACCATGATGGACTGTGACAGGTACTTGGGTACCCTGATGTGCCGTCACAGGTACTCGGGTTCCCTGATGTGCTGTGACAGGTACCCGGGTACTCTGATGGACTGTGACAGGTACTCTGATGGACTGTGATTGACAGGTACTATGAGGGGTGGTGCAAGGTCCTCTTTATTGGGGGGGGGCAATCAGTGTGATTGGTGTACACTAGGCGGTAACGAGATGTTACCGCAATCTCCTCCTCACACATGATCGGTGTCTGAGGAGGAGAACAACCCGATAACATCTTGTTACCGCGGTTTGTTTACATTTTAGTAATCGGCTGTGAAAGGATCACAGCCGATCACGACGAGCAGTGTTTCCGGGGAACATGCCGCCACCGACGTGCACGCGCAGCGCACTCGCGATCACGCGCATGCGCCGTGCACAGCCGGGGTGTGACCATCTATGATCGGCCGTGACTTCATCACGGCCGATCACGTGGTAAACAGCCATAACCGATGGCTGTTCACCCCCTTCGGTGGCGAGCAGTGTCTCCGTGACACGCCGCCACCGAAGAAACAGGGATGCATTCCCTGTTTAAACGGGAGGCCGTCATTTGACGGCATCCCGCCACAATAGGTACGCTGCCTGGCCATCATTTGACGGCCGGCGGTCAGCATCTAGTTAAAGTGAAACAATAAAAGTGAAATATCCCTTTAAATTTCATACCTGGGGGGTGTCTATAGTATGCCTGTAAAGTGGCACATTTTTCCCGTGTTTAGAACAGTCCATGCACAAAATGACATTTCTAAAGAAAAAAAAGTCATTTAAAACTACTAGCGGCTATAATGATTTGTCGGGTCCCGACAATACAGGTAAAAGTCATTGAAAAAAACATCATGGGATCCCCCCAGTCCATCACCAGGCCCTTTGGGTCTGGTATGAATATTAAGGGGAACCCTGAACCAAAATTTAAAAAAATAAATTGCGTTGGGTTCCCCCCAATTTTCATACCAGGCCCTTCAGGTCTGGTATGGATATTAAGGGGAACCCTGCGCCAATTAAAAAAAAAATGGCGTAGGGGCCCCCCTCCAAATCCAAATCCATACTCTGGTATGGATTTTAAGGGGAACTCCACCAAAATGACAAAAAAAATAGCGTGGGGGGACGAGAGTGCCCTCTGTATTGCCGGGACCCAACAATTCATTATAGCCGTTAGTAGTTTTAAATGACTTTTTTTCCTTTAGAAATGTCATTTTGCAGGGACTGTTCTAAACACAGGAAAAATGCGCCACTTTAAAGGCGCCACTTTAAATCACTGCTCCCGAAAAAAAATGACGTTTTAAAACGTTTTTTTTTGCATTGATACATGTCCCCTGGGGCAGCACCCGGGGCCCCAAACACTTTTTATGACAATACCTTGCATATAAGCCTTTAAAATTAACACTTTAGATTTTTCATGTTAATGTCCCATAGACTTTAAAGGTGTTCCAGCGGCTTTCAAATTTGCCCCGAACACCGCATGAACATCCGAACAACCAAAGTTCAGCCTGACTCAGGCTGAACCATTGGCCCAACCCTAGTGGGGACAACCCAAAATTTGGGATTTTCTTTCACTTTCACTTTTGGTGATGACGGTAAACAGGACTAAACTAAAAATGCTTTTCTTTAGTAGTATAGGGAAAGGCTAGAACCCTTGTCAGATATTTATGTCTACGTCCCAGTTGTAGTCCGTCACTTCCTGTCTACTAAAATCAATTGTCAACAGGATAGGGAGTGAATCCAGGGAAGGAACCCTGGATAGCATTAAAATCCAGACAGGAGTTCCAATTCCTCTGCACACCATCCACAACTAGAAAAAACTTTTTGGCTGGACATACACTTCAATTTGACTTTGAACATTAAACTGGTTGTAAACCTCAGTCATGAAATCTGAACAAAGCACATACAGTGGTGTGAAAAAGTGTTTACCCCCTGCCCTCTTGGGGTAATTTTGGGCGGCCGGCCACTCCTGGGAAGGTTCACCACTGTTCCATTCTTCGCCATTTGTTTTATAATGGCTCTCACTGTGGTTCGCTGGATTCCCAAAGCTTTGGAAATGGCTTTATAACCCTTTCCAGACTGATAGATCTCAATTACTTTCTTTCTCAATTGTTCCTGAATTTCTTTGGGTCTCGGCATGATGTGTAGCTTTTAAGGATCTTCTGGTGGACCTTACTGTGTCAAGCAGCTCCTATTCAAGTGATGCCTTGATTGTGAACAGGTGTGGCAATAATCAGGCCTGGGTGTGGCTAGAGAAATTGAACTGAGGTGTGGACAACCACAGTTATAGTATGTTTTAACAAGGGGGGCAATCACTTTTTCACACAGGGCCATGATGGTTTGGATTTTTTTTCACCTTTAATAATAAACACCTTCATTTACAAATTGCATTTTGTGTTTACTTGTGTTGTCCTTGACTATTGTTTAAATTGGTTTGATGTTCCGAAACACTTAAGTGTGACAAACATGCAAAGGAACAGGAAATGAGGAAGGGGGCAAACACTTTTTCACACCACTGTATATCTGTAGTGCGTAAATGTCTCTCTCCAAAACTCTAAAGCCCCATACACACTATCAGTTTTTCTGCATAGTTTTTCCTTCAGGTTTACCAAAACCATGTAGTGCAAGGGACTGCCTGATTGCATACAAATTGAAACTCCTAAGGTTTGACCTCATATTATATGGTTTTGGTAAATCTGAAGGAAAAACTCAGCAGAAAAACTGATAGTGTGTGTAGCGATGACACTTTGGACAAAGTGTCTGTCATGTACAAATTAATTTTTTTGCCTCAGAACAGTAAAGGGGTTCTGAGGGTTAATTATGTAGGTTTAACTTTGACATCAGTTTGGCTGGGCTGTGTTAGAGTTCTGCCTGGTCATGTGTACAGTAGGTGCACATGACAGGCTCAGAACCAGGCCTGGTTGGAAACTTTAGGTATCAGCTTCCCCGGAGCCAATCAGTGGGTGCGCCGGGCCCCGCTGAGGAGTCTGGGGAAGCGTATTTAAGATGTTGAAGTCACATGTTCAGGGTTCGTTTGTGAGGCCATAGCTGCCTGTTCCTGATTCTGGACCGGGGTAGCCACGAGGGGCCCCGGACACGGGAGCGTGTGTCGCTCCGCAACATGCTTTGGTTGGCTAACCCCAATAGACCCGCCTGGTCTGGGGTAAGGATCCGTCTGTTCCCGAGTCTCGTAACCGGCTGGTCCGAGGCGCAGTAACTGAGGGAGGATTCAAGGCATTCAGGGTGTGCTTCTCGGCTTGGAGAGGCACCACAGCTCGTGTAAGCGACCGGGGAGGACTCTTCAGAGGAGGACCAACAAGCTGCCATCCTGAGAAATGCCTGGTTGCTGGGTTGTTAAGGATATCAGCGAATCCACGTTTTGCCAGTACTGCCAAGGAGACAGAGAATGTTCCAGGTACTGAGGAAAAGGTTCCTGTTCACTTTCTGTTACAGGTTGCTCAAGGCCAAAGATTTCACAAGTTCTGGATCAAAGTGCTGACTGCCATAATCTCTGGCTAGAGATTTGTTCAGCTTTGAAGCACCCAGCTGTGAGTGGCTACTCTCTGGGTGGTAATAGAGACTTTCTGATAACTAGCAGTTCGAGGTGCCTGAGTTTCTTCACCTTTGCTCTCTGTTCCCATATGAGACTGTGTTTGTTGGATGTTACCCCTGCAAATAAAAACCTTTTCTAAAGGACTTTCATGGTGTCAGCGTCCAAAGTTGTTGGGTACTAACTATGGGAACCCCTAGACGTGGAAGAACAAACCGAGCGGAGATAACTGGTAAGCCCAAAAGTTAAGGCCGCCCTGCCAAGGGTTATGGCCGCTACATGTGTATGGGGATTTGGTTGTCATTTCTCTCTGGTTCTTTGTTCCTCTGTTATCAACACGAGTCACTTATGAGAAGTTTTCCTGGCACATGAGATAAAATTTGTGATAGGGAGGGAGGATGGAGCTTATCTATTCAAAAAACAGCTCTGTATCCTAGCTTTTCTCCTGTTTACTGTGTGAAGGGGTGTGTTTGCCTTTCCTCCAATCAGCTCTCACACAGTTTAACTGCAGCTTTCCGTGCCCTCCTCTGCAATACTAACAGATGATGAAAAATTTTAACATGATTCTGCCCTTTTGAAGGGGGTGTAGAGAAGAGAAGACTACAAATAAACAAGTAAAACTTATGTAGAAGGAATTTTTTTCATCTCTGTGTATCAACTGGGGCTATTCACTTCCCCAAGAGGGTTAAGGCAGTGCTGGAAAATAATAGTGGCCACACAAAATATTGACACTTTGGGCCCAATTTGGAAATTTTCACTTAGGGTGTACTCACTTTTGTTGCCAGCGGTTTAGACATTAATGGCTGTGTGTTGAGTTATTTTTAGGGGACAAGCTGTACACTCACTACTTTACATTGTAGCAAAATGTCATTTCTTCAGTGTTGTCACATGAAAACATATAATAAAACATTTACAAAAATGTGAGGGGTGTACTCACTTTTGTGAAATACAGTATATGTGTATGTATATATATATATATATATATATATATATATATATGTAGTGATAGTTGAGTCTTGGGGTTAATTGTTCTAAATTGTGGTTTTGGCATCAGGTTGGCTGGGCTGTACTAATGTTCTGCCTGGTCATAGGTGTAGTTAGCACCTTTGACAGGCATTGGAACGCAGTCTGGTTGGACGCATTGGGTACAGATCTCTCTCTCTGAGCCAATCAGTGGGTGCGTTGTCTCGCTGTGTATTCCGGGAGAGGGTACTTAAGGTGCTGAAGTCACGTGGTTCTGGGTTCCGGTCCAGAAGTATGTATTGACTCCATGGTCCTGGTCCGCCTGACCAGCCCCCAGAGGCCCTCATGGCCTGGGGTGCGGATACATCCATTTCCGAGTCTCGGAACTGGCTAGTCCGAGGCACAGTAACTGGAAGGAGGATTTTAACCACTTCAGCCCCAGGACCAATTGTCAGCCTAAGGACCAGAGGTCTTTTTACAATTTCGCACTGTACTGCTTTAACTGGTAATTGCGCAGTCATGCAATGTTGTACCCAAACAAAATTTGCGTCCTTTTCTTCCCACAAATAGAGCTTTCTTTTGATGGTATTTGATTGCCTCTGCGATTTTTATTTTTTGCGATATAAATGGAATTAGACCGAAAATTTTGAGAAAAAAAGATATTTTCTACTTTTTGTTATAAGAAAAATCAAATAAACTCAAATTTAGTCATACATTTAGGGCAAAATTTATTCAGCCACATGTCTTTAGTAAAAAAAATGTCAATAAGCGTATATTTATTGGTTTGCGCAAAAGTTATAGCGTCTACAAACTAGAGTATATTTTCTGGAATTTACACAGCTTTTAATTTACGACTGCCTATCTCATTTCTTGAGGTGCTAAAATGGCAGGGCAGTACAACCCCCCCCCCCCAAATGACCCCATTTTGGAAAGTAGACACCCCAAGGAAATTACTGAGGGGCATGTTGAGTCCATTGAATATTTTTTTTTTGTCCCAAGTGATTGAATAATGACACAAAAAAAAAAAGAAAGTTTACAAAAAGTTGTCACTAAATGATATATTGCTCACACATGCCATAGTTATATGTGGAATTGCACCCCAAAATATATTCTGCTGCTTCTCCTGAGTACGAGGATACTACATATGTGGGACTTTTTGGGAGTCTAGCCGCGTACGGCACCTCGAAAACCAATCACTGCCTTCAGGATTTCTAAGGGTGCAAATTTTAAATTTCACTCCTCACTACCTATCACAGTTTCGAAGGCTATAAAATGCCAAAATAACACAAAACCCCCCCAAATGACCCAATTTTGGAAAGTAGACACCCCAAGATATTTACTGAGAGGCATGTTGAGTCCATGAAATATTTTATATTTTGCCACAAGTTGCAGGAATATTACAATTTTTTTTTTGCACAAAGTTGTCACTAAATGATATATTGCTCACACATGCTATGGGCATAAGTCAAATAACACCCCAAAATAAATTCTGCTGCTTCTGCCGAGTAGGGGGATACCACATGTGGGGGACTTTTACGGGACCCCGAAAACCAAGCACTGCCTTCCGGATTTAAATATAAAACGCTACCAAAAAAAACTGTTAGCGATCGCAGGGATCAGGCCTGACTCTGCGAACGCTGCAGTTATGTGTTTAGTGTTTTGTAAGTGACGGTGATCGATCAATATTGCACTTGGGTGGGCTGGGCGGAGGGGCAAAACGCAGGTGCTAGCAGGTTTCTGGGCCGGGTGAACAGGGGGTTAAACATTTATTGGGTAATAAATGGTGGGTGCCCTGATGCTATAAAAAGCAAACTAACCAGAGTCACCCGTAACACTTATACGGTGATCACTGGTGAAGGGGTTAACTAGGGGCAATCAGGGGGTTCAAATTTTTATTAGGTAGTATATGGGGGTCCCTGGCGCTATATAAAAACCTGACGCGGAACCTAAATAACTAACTGGCTAACCAGCGTCACCAGTGACACTTATACTGTGATCGCTGGTGAAAGGGTTAACTAGGGGCAATCAGGGGGTTAAAATCATTATTGGGTAGTATATCGGGGTACCTAGCCTTATAAAAACCTGGCGGTGAACCTAAAAAAATAACTAGCTACCTAGCGGCATCAGTGACACTAATGCAGCGATCAGAAAAACTATCGCTTAGTGATACTGGCAAAAGGGGGTGAAAGGGTTAACTAGGGGCAATCAGGGGGTTAAAACCATTATTGGGTAGTATATCGGGGTACCTAGCGCTATAAAAACCTGTTGGTGAACCTAAAAAATAACTAGCTACCTAGCGACACTAGCGACACTAATGCAGCTCTCAGAAAAATTATCGCTTGGTGACACTGGCAAAAGGGGGTGAAAGGGTTAACTAGGGGCAATCAGGGGGTTAAAACCATTATTGGGTAGTATATCGGGGTACCTAACGCTATAAAAACCTGGCGGTGAACCTAAAAAAATAACTAGCTACCTAGCGACACTAATGCAACGATCAGAAAAATGATCGCTTAGTGACACTGGCAAAAGGGGGTGAAAGGGTTAACTCTAGGGGCATTCAGGGGGTTAAACCTTTATTGGGGGGTGGTAGGGGGCTACCCTGGACCTAACACTAACTGCCCTGACAGTTTTTACTGTCACAACTGACACTGAATGCAGTGATCAGTAAATAAATGATCACTGCAATCAGTGACACTGTGACTGGGAGGAAGAGGGGGGGTGGGGGGTATCGGGGGGTGATCGGGGGGGGGTTGTGTGCCTATGTGTGCCTACATGTTAGTGTAGTGTTGGTGCACACTTACTTTCACTTCTCCTCGTAGTCCGGTCAAAAAGACCGCCCCGAGGAGAATGACATCACTTCCTCCCTGCCTGTGTTTACTATACACAGTGGGAGGAAGCTTCTCATTCGCCAGGAGCGATCGAGAGGGGATGGCCAGAAACCAACGGCCATCCCCTCATCCCGGATCACTCCCGATCGGACCCCCCACCCGCTGGAAGGCAAGCACGTACATGTACGTGCTTGTGCCTGTACATGCCATTGTGATGACATACATTGGCATGCGGCGGTCTTTAAGTGGTTAAAGTGGTCGTCGGGTTTTGGAGAGGCCCAGCAACTCGTCATGCAACCAGGGGAGGACTCTTCAGAAGAGGGCCATGCACAAGGCTGGCTGCTCGGTAAGAGCCTGGATGTTGAGCTGTATGAACACTAATTGAATCCACATTTCTTACGGTATCGCCGGACCGGCTGCAAGATACTGGTTCCTTTTTTTCTACCCTTCTGTTACAACTAAGTTTCTGTGAGAGACTTTCTGTTTTCACCTAAAGTTTGCAACCAAGTCTGTGGCAGAGACTTTGCTAATTTGAGTCATGTGTTGGCTGCTAAATCCATAAACCAGGATTTATCCGACAGTGGAAATATCCAGTTGCGAGTGGCTACTCCCTAGAATACTTAGAGAGAGACATTTTTTAAGCGTCAGCAGTTTCAAAGTGCCTGAGCTTCCATACCTATACCCTCTATTCCTAACTGAGATAGAAAGGCACGGAATGACACTGCAAGTGATAATGGAGGGCCGGGCATGACAGTGTGACTAAGGGACATTGAGGGTTAATATTTTGTGCAAGGCAGAGAGGAAGTCAGGTGGCTGGACATCGGTTAACTTTGTGGAGGAAGGGGAGGAGCCTTATAAAGGGCGTGGGCGGAGTAAAAATTCAGTCCGTGGAGAGAATCTGGAAGAGGAGGCAGCTTTTACCACTGCTCCTCTCACAATGGCGGACGTGGCCGAAATCTTGGCGGGCTTGAAGCGGGCGGCGGTGGTGATGGGTCCGGAGTGGCTGCGGGACCAGGTGGCATCGCTGGCGGTGGAGTCGGGGAGTGATCGGCGGCAGGGTGAGCGGACACACCGCGCGCGGAGGTCTCGGCCTCCGGCGCGTTACTCGCCCGGGCCTGCCTCGCGGCCACATCATGGGGTTCGGAGCCCTGGGGATGAGGGAGCGGTCCCCCCTGCCAAACGGGTGCTATGCGCGGCGGTGGGCTCTGGGCGGTTGGGACGCCGCCAGCTCATCGCGGGGGGCGGGGCCACGGGCCGACTTGGCGCCGCTTCCCCGCGGGGGGGGGTTGAGACTGGGGGATGGGGGGAGGACTTGGCGGGCCCCAGCAATGCAGGAGGGTCATCCGGTGGACTGGCGGGAGGGGGCCATGGATCCCGGGGGACCGCCAGCAGGATTGCGAGTTCCGCTCGCCCTGCGCGGGGGCGGAGCTTACCGGATGGTCGGTCGACTGCAGCAGCGGAGGCGGGACCGTCACGAGATGCACTCAGGTCTGGTCTGTCACGCCGGTCTGAGTCGCGGAGTTCAGTCTGCCGCCGGGGGCGGGCCCCATCGGGAGCGGAGGAGACGGCCTCGGGAGTCCCGTCGCTCGGGGGGCTTTGTGCACCATTGGAAGCGGAGGAGACGGCCTCGGGAGTCCCGTCGCTCGGGGGGCTTCGTGCACCATTGGCGGAGGATCGTTCGGATCGGTCTGAGGGCGAACTTTCGGAGGAGGAGGAGCAGACTGCGCCTGCGTGGGAGAGCAGCAGACCGGCTGGGGGGCGTGCCCCTGGTCAGCCTGGTAAGTCCATTGTTCCTTTGAATGTGTCTCATGCTTTGCAGGATTTGCTGGGGGTGGTGCGGGTAGGCACAGGGGTGTCGGTGGTTCCGGCCGCGGGGGGAGGGGTCGGTGGCTGCGGTCGAGTCGTCGGCGGGGACTGCCCCTGCCGGGGACGGACCAGCGGCTCAGGTTCCCAAACTTTTGGAGGGTCTGTGGGTGTTGGTGGCTAAATTTGATGGGGGACGGCCCTCAGCGGGGCCAGCGGCGCCGTGGTCGGCGCCGGGGGTGGGGACCCCTGAGAAGGGTGATCGGCAGGCGGTGGGGGGGCGCCCTCCCTGGCCCCTGTCGTGGTTCAGGCGGGAGTGGGCTCGCCCACACAACAGGTGGGGGAGACGGTCACCAAGGAGGCGGCCGTGCGGACCGACGTGGTCAGGATCGCGGATGCAGCCCGGTGCGAGGTTTACGTGTGCTTTGAGGGGCCGCTTGGAGCGCACTTGAAGCCGGAGGTTTGCGCGATGATAGCGAAAGGTGAGTATGTCGAAATCTTCTCGCTGCTCCCCTTGGAGAAGTTTAACCTGGACAGGGTGAAGCCGGATAGTTTTAAGAAAGATGATGAGGAGAAGCGGCGGTATCGGTTGATTCTGCTGACTTTTCCAAACTGGCTCCAGGCGTTCGCCATCTTGGCTAGCGTTATTGGCGAGACTCACCCCGAGCAATGCTCGGCCCTCTTCTGCTATATGGATGCCATCGGGGAAGCGCATAGGGTGTATGGGGGAGTTGCATGGCTGCGGTATGACGAGCAATTCCGCCAGCGGAAGGCGGTCCGGGCGGAATTGCGTTGGGATCACAAGGACATCAGCCTCTGGATGAGGCTTATGTCTTAGGTGCGGGCCCCGCCCCAGTTTCTTCAGGGGGGGGCCGGGAGTGCGTCGTCCTCAGGACTGCCGGCCGGAAACAAATGGGGGGTCTGCTGGCAGTACAATGAGGGTGAACAAAATGAGCTGCGCTAAAAACAAAAAATTAATCAAACACCTAATCAAAACCTATACCAATAAACATAAAAAACAATATTAAGTTGACAAAAAATGTGATTAGTAAATAGTATACATAAGTACTATCATATCATCATAAAAGTGAATAAAGTGTATACTAGATCTAAAATGAAATTAGCGTGAACACGTCCGTTCGTGACGAAACGCGCGTAGGGAGATAGGCGTTCTGACGTCTCCGCGTTCTACGCCCAACCAGGAAGTGCGGGCGGCACACGAGTCCGGCCGGCTCGTTTTTTATGTGATTGTTTTTTCTTTACATATGTGAGTGTAAAATTTTTTAAATTCTACTTCATTAAACCAAGTGTTTTTACGCTATGCGAGTGTCTCTGATCTTTTATACATGATCCACGATACCCTCGTTTCCTGACTGGAGGCTTCGTACTGGAGATAGAGGCAGCGTGGTGCCAGCAATCTACGATACCTTCGTTTCCCGATTGGAGCCTTCGTATTGGAGATGTAAATGGTGGGATGCCTGTGACGGTTCATCCAGAAACCTCTGTGCTGTTGCCTTACTGATCTCACTAACACTGGGATCTAAAGCTCTGGTAAGCGGCCCCTCTTCTCACTGGTGGAGGATTGTTTTGATTATTTTCTATATACACGCATTTGTGGATATTTTTGCTCCTTAATATCAAGTTTGAGGAATCAACAATACTTTTTGGACAAATTTTTTTTCATCATATATGAACTCTTTATTGTTTTTGAATACTATTTTCGTTAATTTTATTCGTTTAGATTTAGCACACACTATTTTTTGTTTCAATTTACATTAATTATTGTGGGGGTTTTTTTCTATATTATTTATGCTAATTTCATTTTAGATCTAGTATACACTTTATTCACTTTTATGATGATATGATAGTACTTATGTATACTATTTACTAATCACATTTTTTGTCAACTTAATATTGTTTTTTATGTTTATTGGTATAGGTTTTGATTAGGTGTTTGATTAATTTTTTGTTTTTAGCGCAGCTCATTTTGTTCACCTATTTAGTTTGATATCGGAGTATTACGATTAGGGTTGCTGCTTATAGGTTGCTTTCTTTTGTTGTTTGAGTAGCGCGGTTTACCCTTTGTACCCAGTACAATGAGGGTGCCTGCAAGTTTGGGAGTGGGTGCAAGTTTAAACCCGAGTGCTCCGGGTGTGGGGGGGCCCACATGCTGTCCAAGTGTTTCAAGCGAGGAAAACGGGCTGGAGACGTTGCGCACAAGAGGGATGACTCCGGTGAAGGTGGAAAGGATGCTTCCTTTTCTAAGTAAGTATCCGGATAGGGCGGCGGCTAATCTGTTGGCATTGGGTTTTCGGGACGGGTTCAGGATTCCTTGTTCTTTGGCGGTGGTTCGGAGGCGGGGAATTTGAAGTCGGCTTTGGAGCACCCGGGGGTGGTGGACGAAAAGTTGGGGAAGGAGGTGGCGTTGGGCCGGATGGGGGGCCCCTTTGTGGCTAAGCCTTGGGGGGACTTGGTGGTTTCCCCAAGAAGGAAGCTTCGAAGTTCCGGCTGATCCACCACTTGTCCTTTCCAAAAGGGGGTTCGGTCAATGACTTTATTGACCCAGATGCGTGTACGGTTTCTTACACGTCCTTTGACGCGGCGGTCCGCTGGGTACGCCGGTATGGGCGGGGAGCGCTTATGGCGAAGGCAGACGTGGAGTCGGCTTTTCGCCTGCTTCCGGTACATCCGGACAGCTTTCGGTTGTTGGGGTGCCGCTGGCGGGACAAGTTCTATGTGGATAAGTGCCTGCCGATGGGCTGCTCCATTTCGTGCGCGTTTTTTGAGTCCTTTAGTACCTTGTTGGAATGGGTGGTGCGGGATGTGTCTGAGCTTGATTCGGTTATCCATTATTTTGATGACTTTTTGTGCATTGGGCCCCCTGCCTCCGCTGTGTGTGCGATTCTCCTTTCCACGTTGCAGCACATCGCGGGCAGGTTTGGAGTGCCCCTGGCAGCCGAAAAAACGGAAGACCCGACCTCAGAATTGAGTTTTTTGGATATAGTGATAGACTCGGTGGCCATGGAGTGTAGGTTGCCGCAGGCTAAGCTTGAGGATTTGCAGGGGGAGATCAGCGCGATTCAAGGACGGCGCAAGGTGCAGTTGAGGACGTTGCAGTCGTTGTTGGGTAAGTTGAACTTCGCTTGCAGAATCATTCCCATGGGGAGGGTGTTTTGCCGACGGCTGTCGGCAGCTACGGTGGGGGTGACGGTCCCAACTCATTTTATTCGTTTGCGACGGGCTCACAGGGAAGACCTGCGGGTGTGGCATGCCTTCTTGGCGGCGTACAATGGCAGGGCCATGTGGATGGCCGGCCCCGTGAGTAACTTTGATGTGGACCTAGTGACGGATGCAGCCGGCTCAACGGGTTATGGGGCGTACTTTCGGGGACGGTGGAGTGCGGAGCCCTGGCCGCGCTCTTGGAGCGAGGCTGGGTTTCTTGGGAACTTGGTGTTGCTGGAGCTTTTTCCCGTGGTACTGGCGTTAGAGCTGTGGGGGGTGGACTTTAAGGATCTGAAATTGCGCATCAACTGCGACAATATGGGGGTGGTGCAGGTCATTAATCGGATGTCGGCTTCCTCGCCTCCGGTTATTAAACTGTTGCGTCAATTGGTTTTCAGGTGTTTGCAGTTGAACATTTTTGTTTATGCTGTGCACATTCCGGGGGTGGAGAACTCATTGGCGGATTCATTGTCTCGTTTTCAGTGGGACAAGTTCCGGAGTTTGGCACCGGGCGCGGAGGAGACGGGAGTTCCTTGCCCGGCTTGGATGTGGGAGCTGCCTTTGGACACGCCGCAGGATGGATCCGGCAGTCCGTGAGTGCATCCACTTGGGCGGCTTACTCTAAGGTTTGGTCCGAGTGGGTTG
The DNA here is from genome assembly GCF_037356315.1 of Lithobates pipiens. Lineage (NCBI taxonomy): Eukaryota > Metazoa > Chordata > Amphibia > Anura > Ranidae > Lithobates > Lithobates pipiens. The sequence goes on along the minus strand of NW_027507903.1, from coordinate 500,797,903 downwards.
AGTTGGTTCAGGAGGTTGGGGCGCGTGATCGGGGAGCCGATCGGCGACTGCTGGTGCTGTACCTGGTGGTTCGGTACATGGAATCGGGGGCGTCGGTCTCGGTCCTTGACCGGAAACTGGCGGGTTTGGCCTTCTTTTTCAAATTGAGTGGGGGGGTGGATGGTACGAAGGATTTTTGGGTCAGGCAGGCATTGAAAGGTTATCGGAAACAGCATAGGACTAAGGACGTGAGGCGACCGGTCACGTTTGCCAATTTGGTGGCTATATGTGAGCGGTTGCGGTATGTTTGTGGTTCGCGATATGAAGTGTTGCTGTTTACAGCGGCATTCTCATTGGCGTTTTACGGGGCGTTCAGGATTGGGGAGCTGGTCAGCCCTTCCAAGAAGGCGGCGGGGGGTTTGTTGGCGCAGGATGTGAGGGCGGACGAGGATCGAGTTACGCTTCGGTTGCGCAGGTCCAAGACGGACCAACTGGGGAAGGGGGCGGTGGTGTCACTGTATGCGATGCCGGGTTCTGGTGTCTGCCCTGTCACGGCAGTCCGGGAGTTTCTGGAGGTTAGGCCAGGGGGAGATGGCCCCCTCTTGCGTCATGCGGACGGTTCATTTCTGTCCAAGTTTCAATTTGTGTCGGTATTCCGGCGGTGTTTGTCGGAAGTGGGTTTGGAGGGCAAAGCCTATGCATCACACTCCTTCCGCATCGGGGCGGCCACTGAGGCTGCCAGGTACGGGTTGGACGAAGCTGCGGTTCGCAGGATTGGGAGGTGGGAGTCTCGGAGGTTCCGGTCTTATGTACTGCTGCAGTTGGCAATGGATTGATTTTTCCTACTTCCTGGGTTCAATTGGGCAGTGGGGGATGTTGGTTAATGGTTGTGTACAGATTTTGTTCCATGTGTCATGATAGTTGTTTTGTTTTTGGTTTTGTTCCAGGTGGAGGTTCTGAGCGCCTCGTCTGGATTTTGGGGCATTCTTATGTTTGTTGGGGGGCCCGGAGAGGTGACGCACGACCGGATGGACGGTAACTGGGTATTTCCAGGAGGGAGGCATGTGTGAAGTGGCTGGGTTTTCCGGGGATGCTGTGGGAACGAGTAATGAGGGAAGTGGAAAGGTTTGCGGGGAGGGACAGACCCCCCGATGTGTTGGTGATCCATGCCGGGGGCAATGATTTGGGGCTTCGCAAGGTACGGGACATAATGGCGGACATAAAGGCGGACTTTATGTGCCTGCGGGCGCAGTTTCCGGGTACAATTCTGGTATGGTCCGATATTGTGGCCAGAACGGTGTGGCGGTGGGCCCGGTCGGAGGTGAGCATTGAGAAGACCTGCATTAGGATCAATAGGGTGGTTGGGCGGTTTGTGACAAAAAATGGGGGGATTGTGGTCCGTCACCGGGAGTTGGAGGTTAATGTTGGCCTTTATTTACGGAAGGACGGTGTTCACCTTTCAGATGTGGGCATTGACCTTTGGTCCCTCGGTTTGCAGGAGGGGATCAGGAAGGCCTTGCAGGTGTGGGGTTGCCCTCAAGGGTGAGGGGGGTCCCCCTTTTGGGCTGTGGCGGTGTTCTTGGTGGTCTTTGACGGTTGACGGTAAATCAGAGGTGATCTGATGGGGTGGGGGGCTCATCAATAGTATCGGCCCCTCCGGTGTATTCCAGAACGGTGGATGGAATACTGGTATGTGTCACTGCGGGAGGTTGTCTCCGACCGGCTACAGGTGGAGGCCTGGTAAAGTTAAATGGGTACCGCAGTGACTTTTGGTGTTTGGTGGAATTATGGGTCACCGTCAGAGATCACCAGGATGGGCAGGTTATGGTTGTTGTGTTAATGTTGTATATATATATTTATTGATTATTTATATATAGATATATATATATATTTTGTTGGAGTGTTGATAAGTTGTTAATAAAGGCTGTTGTGGCCATTTTACTCCAAAGAGAAAGTGTGGTCTCATCTGTTAATGGGTTGAAAGGTAACGGGAAGGTAAAAAGGGGTGGGGGACTAATTAAGTTGGGGTTACAAAGGAATCTTTAGGCTACAAGGGTCATGTGTTTCTGTTCAACGTTTTAAGCAAATAAAAATTCCAAAAGCAATTCAAGTGTCAGTCTCTGCAATTATTGGGCCATCAACCTTGGGAACCCCTAGACAAGAACGATGAGCTACAAGGCGGAGGAGGTAAACTGTAAGCCCAAGAAAACCAGCCGCTCCTTCGGGGGTCAGTGCTACATATATATATATATATATATATATATATATATATATATATATATATATATATATATATATATACACAATACAGTACATTATAGTATACTGTATATATACTGTATGTATATATATCTATAGATATACAGTATTTAGATAGATATATATCAATCTTTTTTTCTGGTAGCGCTTTTTAGTTCTCTTTTTGCAATAGTAAAAAAATGTTTTGTTCCCTCTGGAATACAGCTATTAACAATATTTAGATGACATTTTACCAACGTGTTACGTGTTGTTTATGCAAACCGTCCATAAAGCCCAAACTGCACACTGTATTGCTTTCTCCAGAAAAGGATGCAGATTGCATTTCAGAGCGTACGGGAGCCTAATACCTCTCCGGTGTGCAATGATTCACGTTGAAAGTAAGATAAATGCAACTTGCGATCTTAGAAGCCATGAATATTGCCTGGTGCACAGGAAGACAAATGGTCTAATGATGGTTTGGTTATGGACCCGTAGAAGGGCTTAACAATGACAAATCTTTGTGGATCTCAGCCAGCGTCTCCTCTAGCATGGCATTTAGGGCCAGTGGCATTAGTTACATAGAAAGCAGTGATCATCCTCTGACTATGGACAAAGCATTCATTAAATGGGACAGCGTCATGTTATAGGTGTTTCCTGCTGGAGCTGAAGAGCTTCCTAAAGCCCAACTCAAGACAAAACTTTGTTTTTCAATTTCGGATAGATTTGGGAAGAGTTACAACCTCTGTCAGGTTTTTTATGGCTGTATGTTGAGATTTACCCTTACTTCCACTCTTTGTGACATGAGGTCAGAGGTACAGAAAAGGTGGGAAATCTCTCCATTGTGGATAGAGGTAGCAAAAATGGGATTGTGTCAAAGCTACACACAAAAACTTAAATTTTACCATAAAAATAGAAATCAACTTTGTTTGCACCAAATGCCTTTGAAAACCCAAATGTTATAGCCTGTGCAGAGAGCAGAGTTGTGGTAGGGACCAGGCAGGTTCCACCCTCTTCTCCCAGGCAGCCTGTAGATAACTACAGGAGGGGGCGGAAACAAGACCAGTCATCCTGCACAAGGAGAACAGGAGTGAACAGATCTGGAATAAATACACAAATTACACCAAGATTCAAGAAATAATATTTGTGACTCTAGTATTTAGATAATATTTCCGTTCCCCAAATCCTGAAATCTAGCGTTAAATCCTCTGTCAGGCTTTTTTTGCTCTGTGTATTTCGACCTGGTGTCACGGTTATAAATAGTGAGGTGATATTCTCCACAATGGAATAAATGCAATGAAAAACATTTCTGAAGTGGTAACCCATTTGCTTCACTTCCTGCCCAACATGTTTTAGGGGGTTCATACATCCCCCTTCATCAGTACTTATATGTAATTTATATGTAATAAAGTGCAAAAAAGATCAGGATTTTGGAGAAGACTGTGACCCTTTTAGGAAAAGTTTTCCTCACTTCCTGTCCAGGTGAGGTGTTTCAGATAGAAAAGGGGAAAGAAGAGAAATTTCTATGGGGATGTAATGCCAGCCACCAGCTAATTTAAGCCGAATGACAGAACATTTCTCCCTGACCACCTGCTTGTTTTTTGTTGATGGACAGAGAGGTGCCGAATGTTGCTGCCAGAGGAACTGCTGCTGTGCTAAGAGAGCTGCAGGACTTCTGACCAAAATTATTTATTTGTATCAATTTAATCCTTCACTGTCTGCAAATTGCCAACCTTTGCTTTTTCCTAACTTCAGTTCTGCCTACCATATAGTGCTTCGCTTTTCATCTGCTCTTGACCCAGCTTGCTATCTGTCTTCACTCTTTAAACAGTAACCTTGGTGCATTAACAGCTGTACTTCACACATTTAATACCAGTGCCCCCAAGTTTAGATTACCATTTCTGCCACCCAGACAATTGTGCCCCTACAGGTCCTGTCTCAACTTTTAGGAATCAAGTGTAGCACCCTGGTGATTAGACAGGGTAGCTATTAAATGTACCTGCCAAGTGATAGTTTCCTTGGTAATTGTCAGGAGGTCAATTGATTTCACCCTATTTCTGGAACTGCTGCACTTCTCTCTTCTGTCACTAGATGGCCGGATATCTGATGACTAAGGATGAGCCAAACACCCCACGTTTCGGTTTGCACCAGATCATGTGAACAGGCAAAAAATTTGGATGAACACGTGTACACCATTAACCGCTTCCCGACCAGCGCGCGACAATGTACGTCGGCAGAATGGCACGGGCAGGCAAATTGGTGTACAGGTACGTCCATTTAAAATTGCCCCCGTGCCATCGCGTGCGCGCCGCCAGTGGCAAGCGTGCCAGTCGGGACCACCATGAGTTCGACCGCGGGTCCCGCGGACTCGATCGCCACGGGGATACCCACGATCGTCTGACGGGGACGGAGAACGGGGAGATGCCAATGTTAACAGCATCTCCCTGTTCTGCCTAGCAACAAGTGACACTGATCTCTGCTCCCTGTGATTGGAGCAGAGATCAGTGTTCTGTAAATCACAGCCATGCCCCCCACAGTTATAAACAGGCCCCTAGGACACACTTAACCCCTACACTGCCACCTCCTGGTTAACCCCCTTCACTGCCAGTGTCATTTACACAGGAATAAGTGCATTTGTATAGAACTGATTGCTGTATGAATCACAATGGTCCCAAAAATGTGTAAAAAATGGCCAATGTGTCCGCCATAATGTCGCAGTCACAATAAAAATCACTGATCACCACCATTAATAGTAAAAAAAATTTTTTGATAAAAATGCCATAAAACTATCCCCTATTTTGTAAAAGCTATAACTTTTGCGCCAACCAATCATTAATCGCTTATTGCTTTTTTTTTTACCAAAAATATGTAGAAGAATACATATCGGCCTAAACTGAATTTTTTTATATATTTTTGGGGATATATATTATAGCAAAAAGTAAAAAATAATGCGTTTTTTTCAAAATTGTTGCTCTTTTTTTGTTTATAGCGCAAAAAATAAAAACCGCAGAGGTGATCAAATACCACCAAAAGAAAGCTCTATTTGTGCGAAAAAAAGAACGTCATCTTGTTTAGGAGCCACATCGCACGACTGCACAATTGTCAGTTAAAGCGTTGTAGTGCCGAATGGCAAAACTTGCTTTGGTCTTAAGCCAGCAAAATGGTCCAGGTACATGATGGTACATGAACATGAAAAGTCAAAAGTGCTCATTTTAAAGGCGTATATGCAAGTGATTGTCAAAAAAAGTGTTTTGGGACCCGGGTCCTGCCCCAGGGGACATGTATCAATGCAAAAAAGGTTTTAAAAATGCCCTTTTTTTCGGGAGCAGTGATTCTAATAATGCTTAAAGTGAAACAATACTGATCACGGCTGTAATGAATTGTCAAGTCTCGGCAATATAATTAAAACTCATTGAAAAAAGCGGCATGGGTCTCCCCCCCAGTCCATTACTAAGCCCTTTGGATCTGGTATGTATATTAAGGGAAACCCCGAACCAAATTTTTTTTTAAATTGCGTGGGGGTTCCCCCAAAATCTATACCAGGCCCTTCAAGTCTGGTATGGAAATTAAGGGGAACCCTGTGCCAAATAAAAAAAAATGGCGTAGGGTCCCCCCCAAAATATACCAGACCGAGCAGGCAACCTGGCATGGCCGCAGGAAAAAGGGGGCTGCACGGTGGTTGTGGGGGTCTGCGGATGGGGGGGCTTATCGGAATCTGGAAGCCCCCCACAGATCCTGCCCCCCCATGTGAATTGGTAACGGGTACATCGTACCATCGTACCCCTACCATTTCACAAAAAAAGTGTCAAAAATAGTAAAAAAGACAGGAGACACTTTGGGACAAGTCCTTTATTAAAAGATAAAAAAATAGGGTGGCGTGGCGGGCGCGTGACTGGAATGGCCGCCTGAGACCTGAGCTCTCCACATCCACAGCGGCGTTAAGCGACTTCCCGCACACCTCAGCCCATACCGAGACCACGGTGACCGTCCTAACCTCCCGCACTACCTCGAGAGGATGTCGCTGAAACGAAAAGACTCCAGACCGCCCCGTAAGCTGACGGCTTTTATGTATCAGCCGTCAGCGCGGCGAGGCCAAGATGGCGCCGCTCCGTCTGGGAGCATTACATATGCAGAAGCCACATCCTCCCCTCATAGAAGCACAGACTCCAGCACTTCGCCTACTGCACTGGTAAGCGCTTCTACTGGCGGTGATTCACTCCGTCCCCCCCCCCCCCGGGACTCCGACTACCCAAAGCCCAGTTAAAAGCAAAATGAGACTGGATGCATCAGAGCTAGGCGGGGATGGCTGTAATTCAAGAGAGCTTCCCTTCTCCACACCAGTACCAGGCCCCCAGTCAGATGCCATTACCTCCTTCCCCACCATAGGGCAGACTGTTATAGACACTACCCTGAAGGAGATGCTTATATCACTCAGAAGCTCCTTACAATCTGATATGCTTTCATTCATGCAAGGCTTTGATAGTAAATTGGGATTAATGGATAACAGGGTCACTCACTTGGAAACTAACATGGATACCATGACTGCCACCATTAATGACTTAATCGACTCACATGAAGCACAGGCACAAGAAACTAAATGGCTGACTGACAAGTTAGCAAATTTAGAGGACAGGGCCAGGCGCAATAACTTCAAGATCAGAGGGGTGCCCGAGTCAATACAAAACGCTGATCTGCCTGCCTTTGCAAAAGGTCTCATAAAATCAATGCTTCCTGAAGCGAAAAATATGGAGCTACTTGTAGATCGGATACATAGGTTGCCAAAACCTGCGTTTCTACCAGATTCCGTACCCAGAGATGATATTCTCAGGGTACACTTTTTTCACATTAAAGAACAGTTCATGCAGAAGGTGAGAGTGCTACCAACACTCCCTGACCCATATGCTCACCTACAAATTTTTGCCGACTTATCCCAGCATACCCTAGGCAAACGCAGACAACTCAACAACATCACTAAAACCCTGCGCAACAACCAAATCCAATATCAGTGGATTGCACCTGCCAAACTCTCCATCACTCACGCGGGCTACAAACGTGTCATAACCTCAGTACAACAAGGTTTGCGGATGTTGCAGGACTGGAATATTGTCCCATCCAACAACGACCTAGTGCCTATGGATCAAAGTAACATGGGAGCCATGTCGCCGCACCCCCTGCCTCAGAGGGGTCACGGTCACACTTCATCTACTTGAATGGCTGAGGTTTGCCTACATGGCTATGCTCTGTGGATGTGATCCCTGCTCACGCTCGGTTTCACTAGACTTTTACCCCCGTCCAGGGTCCCTAGACACCGTTGTGTCGGGTCTCCACCCTGAGCACTGTTAGTGTTTGTTCTTATTTTTTGTTTTGTTTTTTCATTCCTGTACTGCCGTTTCCCTGGTGGACACATACTTCCTGCTTGGAAGCAATCTTGCCTCACCAATCAACCTTAGGGTCCACGACCCCTCATCAGCACAGCTTCCTTTTGTGACCAGTGTTCTATCCCCCTCATCTCCCCCCCTTTTTTTTTTTTTTCTTTTCTCCTTACAGGTACTCCGGATCTGCGCAAGACTTCTTTCCCAGAACCTGCTGTCGTCGCCTTCTATTGACCCAGCAAGAAACCTTTTGAAAACCTTCCTCTCCACTGCACCGTCTTCTTCGAATCTCACTCAACTATACGAAAATCTATTGACATCTGACCTGCTGCATAACATCAAGGTACCTTCACTCATCTTTGCTGTACCTCACTACACACCATGACTATAAAAATTGTCACTATTAACACCAAGGGATTGAATCATCCTGCAAAAAGAGCCTCTCTTTGGGCCTTGGCCAAGCAATCTAAATGCGACATAATTTGTGCTCAGGAGACACACTTTCTATCCAGCAATCCTCCTTCCTGCACGAATAGGAACTTTAGCAATGTATATACTGCTAATGCACCTCAAAAAAAGAAGGGAGTCCTAATTGCTATTAACAATTCTTTGACCTTTCAACAAGATCAATGCCTCTCAGATCCTGGAGGTCGCTTCTTAATCTTAAAATGCCATATCAACAACGCACCCTACACCATCGTTAACGTCTATGTCCCAAACACCCACCAAATCCGATTTCTTCAGAAACTAGACAAGAAAGTTCACTCACTGCAACAAGGCGCAACTATTTGGTGTGGCGACTTTAACTGTACCCCTGATCCAGAATTAGACTCCACTTCTCTCTCCAAAAGAGGTCGACCAGAATTAAACTCTCTCCTCCATGATCTGGGTCTTCATGATGACTGGAGGTGCACCCATGCAGATGAAAAGGACTTCACTTTCTTTTCCCCCTGCCACAATACGTATTCCCGAATTGACCTTTTTCTTACGGACCAATGGACTCTACAAAAAATCTCTACTTCTACTATACATCTGACATCTTGGTCTGACCACTCCCCTGTAAGTATAACTGTAGAGGACACTACCAGAAATGCTCCGACTTACCTTTGGAGGTTGAACACCTCGATTCTGCAATCTCTACCATATACCCAAACTCTAGTGGACAATCTAAAATCTTTTTTCGAACATAAAGAGAACTCAGTTGACGATCCGGCTGTTTTATGGTCCGCACATAAGGCATTTATGCGCGGAATCTTTATACAACTGGGTGCTCAGGATAAGAGACAGAGGAGGCAGCGAATGAACAAGTTGCTAGCAGACATACAATCCACTGATCTCCTTAACAAACAGAATCCTGTCGGAGAACCAGCTGTGGTCAGAGGTAGAAGGAAAGCTGTCGTCACTAAGGGACCATCCACCTTTGCTACCAGAGACCACTGTGAGTAGCTAAAGTGAGTACCTGAGCAGTATTATCACCAGCCAGGGAAGGTGAAGAATTGGGAAAACTTCAGTGTGTGCCAAGCCAGGGACCTGGTCAATGGAGGTGAGGCTTGCATATTATTGTGTGCCAAGCAGGCCAGCGGGGTGACACTTGAGGAGTATCTGTGGGTGTCAAGCTAGGGACCCAGCAGGGATGCAGGGGGCAGCGCTTGAGGAAGATACTGAGTGAGACGTTTGGAAGAGCTCAGGAGATCCAGTGGCAGTGGATCTGATAGTCTAGTAAAAGACTGGGAGCTCAGCTGAGTGAAGTTCTATAATAGGAGATTGTAAAAGAAGTGGAGGAGTTCATTGCAACCGTTGTTAGAAACTGTTACAAGATTGTTGCCATAGGAAACAGCGGCCCTACTCATGCAGATGTGGTGTCTAGCTGGATGCCTTTCCCTGCATGGCTGTCTGCCTTTAGAAGTTTGGAGTCTGCCAATTAACATTGCATCTACTAAAGGGTGTCCTGGTCCCAACCCTATCTCCCACGGTTCTGTTTAAGAGACAATAAATCTGTTTGCATTCAATAAGTGTCTGGCGCTCATCAATTTACCTCGCATTACACCCACTATGCCTTGCAACCCACTCTACACAGAAGGATGCCAGCTGTCCCTATCTCTGGAGGTCACCATTAGGCCTCATCTCCAGTTCCGCATACAGGTCTGTGACAACTCATTTCAATAGTTTCAGGTGTGTTGGTGTAAGTCGGGTTCAGGTACATGGCAGGTCCTCTCTGGAGCATATCAGGAAGAACCAAACAATCTAGCGGCTGCTCTGAGGGTAGTGATAAAGGGATAAAGACATCAACTTCTTTGTGTGTCATCCTAATTCCCCTTTCTGAAAAGCTATGCAAAAGTAAACAAACCTACAGTATCCTAAAAAAGTACCAACTTTAATCAGCTCCCTGTTTACCAGGCCTTCAGCTTAGGCACTGGTGACATGCCTTCCCATTAGGAAGACTATGTAATTTAAAGCTCCAGATCTAAGAAATTAGATAATTATATCTCATGAGTAGGGATGAGCTTCGAGTTCGAGTCGAACTCATGTTCTACTCGAACATTGCCTGTTCGCCTGTTCAGCGAACAGTGAACAATTTGGGCTGTTCGCAGCAAATTCGAAAAGCCGGAACACCCTATACAAGTCTATGGGAGAAATCTAAAGTGCTCATTTTAAAGGGTAATATGCAGGTTACTGTCCTAAAAAGTGTTTGGGGACCCGGGTCCTGCCCCAGGGGACATGGATCAATGCAAAAAAAAGTTTTAAAAACGGCAGTTTTTTCAGGAGCAGTGATTTTAATAATGATTAAAGTGAAACAATAAAAGTGTAATATTCCTTTAAATTTCGTAGCTGGGGGGTATCTATAGTATGCCTGTGAAGGGGCGCATGTTTCTGGTGCTTAGAACTGTCCCTGCACAAAGTGTCATTTGTGCAGGAAAAAAAGTCTTTTAAAATCACTTGCGGCTAAATTGTCGGCTCCCGTAATACAGAGAACACTCAATGAGTGTTCTCTGTATTAGCCGACAATTCATTCATTCATTGATAAAAAAAAAAAGCGTGGGGGTTCCCCTAAATTCAATTACCAGGCCCTTCAGGTCTGACATGGATATTAAGGGGAACCCCGTGTCAAATTTAAAAAAAAATTTACGTGGGGGTCCCCCTAAATATCCATAACCAGACCCTTCAGGTCTGATATGGATATTAAGGGGAACCCCGCATCAAATTAAAAAAAAAATTGACGTGGGGGTCCCCCTAAAAATCCATACCAGACCCTTTATCCAAGCACGCAACCTGGCAGGCCGCAGGAAAAGAGGGGGGGACGAGAGAGCGGCCCCCCCTCCCTCCTGAACCGTACCAGGCCACATACCCTCAATATTGGGAGGATGCTCTGGGGGTCTGTGACCCCTCAAAGCACCTTGTCCCCATGTTGATGAGGACAAGGGCCTCATCCTCACAACCTTGGCCGGTGGTTGTGAGGGTCTGCGGGCGGGGGGCTTATCAGAATCTGGAAGCCCCCTTTAACAAGGGGACCCCCAGATCCCGGCCCCCCCCTGTTTGAAATGGTAAGGGGGTACAAAAGTACCCCTACCATTTCACAAAGAAAGTGTCAAAATGGTTAAATAAGACAAACACACTTTTGAAAAATTCCTTTATTAAAAAAAATAAATAAAAAAAAAAAAGATTCCAGCGGTGCTAATCCACTCTTGCTATCCAGCGACGAATCTCCGGGGTCCAGCGATGGATGATCATATCCAGCGACGGGGGATCTCTCAGTCCAGCGCTGTCCATACATCCTTCTTCTGTCTCCACTGCGGAGACTGCGGAGATTCCAGCACTGACGTTTCTTATATTAGGAGGGCGGGGCCACCCGTCACCTGACCCCGCCCCTCTGACGCTGGAGAGGGAAGCCAGGGGTTCCCCAGTGACGTGTAGGTGACCCCGCCCCCTCTGATGTAACGCAGGTTTCCGTTACATCAGAGGGGGCGGGGTCACCCATACGTCACTGGGGAACCCCTGGCTCCCTTCACCAGCGTCAGAGGGGGCGGGGTCAGGTGACGGATGGCCCCGCCCTCCTAATATAAGAAACGTCAGCGCTGGGCTCTCTGCAGTGTCTCCGGAGTGGAGACAGAAGACGGATGTATGGACAGCGCTGGACTGAGAGATCCCCCGTCGCTGGATATGATCATCCATCGTTGGACCCCGGAGATTCGTCGCTGGATAGCAAGAGTGGATTAGCACCGCTGGAATCTTTTTTTTTTTTTTAATAAAGGAATTTTTCAAAAGTGTGTTTGTCTTATTTAACCATTTTGACACTTTCTTTGTGAAATGGTAGGGGTACTTTTGTACCCCCTTACCATTTCAAACAGGGGGGGGCCGGGATCTGGGGGTCCCCTTGTTAAAGGGGGCTTCCAGATTCTGATAAGCCCCCCGCCCGCAGACCCTCACAACCACCGGCCAGGGTTGTGAGGATGAGGCCCTTGTCCTCATCAACATGGGGACAAGGTGCTTTGAGGGGTCACAGACCCCCAAAGCATCCTCCCAATGTTGAGGGTATGTGGCCTGGTATGATTCAGGGGGGAGGGGGGCGCTCTCTCGTCCCCCCCTCTTTTCCTGCGGCCTGCCAGGTTGCGTGCTCGGATAAAGGGTCTGGTATGGATTTTTAGGGGGACCCCCACGTCAATTTTTTTTTTAAATTTGATGCGGGGTTCCCCTTAATATCCATATCAGACCTGAAGGGTCTGGTTATGGATATTTAGGGGGACCCCCACGTCAATTTTTTTTTTTTAATTTGACACGGGGTTCCCCTTAATATCCATGTCAGACCTGAAGGGCCTGGTAATTGAATTTAGGGGAACGCTTTTTTTTTTTTTTTTTATCAATGAATGAATGAATTGTCGGCTAATACAGAGAACACTCACTGAGTGTTCTCTGTATTACGGGAGCCGACAATTTAGCCGCAAGTGATTTTAAAAGACTTTTTTTCCTGCACAAATGACACTTTGTGCAGGGACAGTTCTAAGGACCAGAAACATGCGCCCCTTCACAGGCATACTATAGATACCCCCCAGCTACGAAATTTAAAGGAATATTACACTTTTATTGTTTCACTTTAATCATTATTAAAATCACTGCTCCTGAAAAAACTGCAGTTTTTAAAACTTTGTTTTGCATTGATCCATTACCCCTGGGGCAGGACCCAGGTTCCCAAACAATTTTTTAGGACAGTAACTTGCATATTACCCTTTAAAATGAGCACTTTAGATTGTGAATGTTCGAGTCCCATAGACTTTAATAGGGTTCTAAAGTTCACACGAAGTTTAGGTCTGTTCGCAGGTTGTGGTGCGAACCGAACAGGGGGGTGTTCGGCTCATCCCTACTCATGAGCAGGGATCAGCTTTATGTTCGAGTCAAACTCATGTTCCACTCGAACATTGGCTGCTCGCCAGTTCGCGGAACACCGAACAATTTTGGGTGTTCGCAGCAAACTCAAAAGCCGCGGAACAACCTTTAAAAGTCTATGGGAGAAATCAAAAGTGCTAATTTTAAAGGCTTATATGCATGGTATTGCCATAAAAAGTGTTTGGAGACCTGGGTCCTGCCCCAGGGGACATGTATCAATGCAAAAAAAAGTTTTAAAAACGTCTGTTTTTTTCGTGAGCAGTGATTTTAATAATGTTTAGTGAAACAATAAAATTGTAATATTCCTTTAAATTTCGTACCTGGGGGGTGTCTATAGTATGCCTGTAAAGGGACGCATGTTTCCTGTGTTTAGAACAGTCTAAGAGCAAAATAAAATTTCGAAAGGAAAAAAAGGTCATTTAAAACTACTCGTGGCTACAATGAATTGTCGGTCCGCAATACACATAAAAGTTCATTGATAGAAACGGCATTGGGAATTTCTCCACAGGGGAACTCCGAACCAAAATGAGAAAAAAATGTGTGGGTGTCCCCGTAAATTACATACCGGACCTTCAGGTCTGGTATGGATATTAAGGGGAACCCCACGCCAAAATAAAAATAAAAATTATGTGGGCTCCCCTCAAAAATTCATACCAGACCCTTATCCGAGCACACAACCTGGCAGGCCACAGCAAAAGAGGGAGGGGACGAGAGAGGCCCCCCCTGAACCGTACCAGGCTACATGCCCTCAACATTAGCCCCTCAAAGCACCTTGTCCCCATGTTGATGGGGAGAAGGGCCTCATCCCCACAACCCTTGCCGGTGGTTGTGGGGGTCTGCGGGCAGGAGGCTTATCAGAATCTGGAAGCCCCCTTTAACAAGGAGACCCCCAGATCCCAGCCCCCCCCCATGTGAATTGGTAATGGGGTACAAATGTACCCCTACCATTTCACAAAAAAAAGTGACAAAAAGGTTAAAAAACACAAGAGATGGTTTTTGACAAGTCCTTTACTAAATTCTTCTTCTTTCCACTTCTTTTTTCATCTTCTTTCTTCCGGTCTTCCTTCCGTGTTCTTCTTCTTCTCCATCTTCTTCTTCATATTCTTCTTCATCTTCTTCTTCGGCTGCTCTTCTCATCCCGCATTTTGCTCCGGCTTCTTCTCCGCTCCGTCTGCACGATCCGCTTCAGTGGGAGTCTTCAGCCGTGTGATGCTTTGATTCTTCTGACACTTAAATAACGGAATACGGGGCCACTCGGTGACTCCCCCGCCGCACAGGGACTTCCCTATGGCTTTCCCCATGCTGTCAGAGGGGGGCGGGATCACCCCGTTTACGTAAACGCCCCCCTCTGACAACACGGGGAAAGTCATAGGGAAGTCCCCGTGTGCCAGAGGAGGGCGGGGTCACCGGGTGGCCCCGCCCTCCATTATTTAAAAAGTATCAGAAGAATCGAAGCATCACACGGCTGAAGACTCCCACTGAGGCGGATCATGCGGACGGAGCGGAGAAGAAGCCGCAGCGAGATGCGGGACGAGAAGAGCGGAGGAAGAAAAAGATGAAGAAGATGGAGAAGAAGATGGAGGAAGAAGAAGAACATGGATCGAAGACCAGAAGAAAGAAGATGAGAGAAGAAGTGGAAAGAAGAAGAATTGAATAAAGGTCAAAAACCATCTTTTGTGTTTTCTAACCTTTTTGTCACTTTTTTTGTGAAATGGTAGAGGTACATTTGTACCTCATTACGAATTCACACGGGGGGGTGGGATCTGGGGGTCCCCTTGTTAAAGGGGGCTTCCAGATTCTGATAAGCCCCCCGCTCGCAGACCCCCACAACCACCAGGTGTCAGGGTTGGCTTAGCCCTTCCTCCTCTGGGCTGGCCACTCAGCTGTCGGCTAATTGCCAGCTCTCTTCTCTTTCCACAGTTACCTTCCTGCTCACTTTTTCATTTGCCTTCGCGTTGGTCACATCACAAGGAACCATCTCCTGCTGTTTGTTTCAAGACTGGCTTGCTGACATCCCTCCTGGCTTCTTATCCTGCTTGCAGTTGCTCTCCTTGGATCCCTGACTTCTGGCCTGGCTGATTACTCGATCTGGTTAATGAACTTTGGACTGGCTGACTACCCAATCTGGCTACTGGACTCTGGCTATGCTTGACTATGCTTTTTTCTATTTACCTTTTATTTTTATTAATAAACAAGGGTGATTTGATTGTACTTCTGTCTCAGTCTGTTTCATGGTTTCTGACACCGGGCAAGGGTTGAGGGGATGAGGCCCTTCTCCCCATCAACATGGGGAAAAGGTGCTTTGAGGGGCTACCTCAAAGCACCCTCCCAATGTTGAGGGTATGTGACCTGGTACGGTTCGGGGGGGTGCTCTTTCGCCCCCCCCTATTTTCCTGTGGCCTGCCAGGTTGCGTGCTCGGATAAGGGTATGGATTTTTGGGAGGACCCCACGCCATTTTTTTTATAATTTTGGTGCGGGGTTCCCCTTAAAATCCATACCAGACCTGAAGGGCCTGGTATTGATTTTGAGGGGGATCCCCATGCCATTTTTTTCAAATTGGCGCGGGATTCCTCTTAATATTCATACCAGACCTGAAGGGCCTGGTATGGAATTTAGGTGGACCCCCACGCATTTTTTTTTTACATTTTGGTTCGGGGATCCCCTGTGGGGAAATCCCCATGCCGTTTTTATCAATGAACTTTTATGTATATTGTGGACCAACAATTCATTGTAGCCGCTAGAGTAGAGTAGCCACCAGAGTAGTTTTAAATTACTTTTTTTCCTTTAGAAATGTAATTTTGCTCTCAAACTGTTTTAAACACAGGAAACATGTGCCCCTTTACAGGCATACTATAGACACCCCCAGGTATGAAATTTAAAGGAATATTACACTTTTATTTTTTCACTTTAAGCATTATTAAAATCACTGCTCCCGAAAAAACGGCTGTTTTTAAAACTTTTTTTTTTGCATTGATACATGTCCCCTGGGGCAGGACCCAGGTTCCCAAACACTTTTTATGACAATACTATGCATATAAGCCTTTAAAATTAGCACTTTTGATTATTCATGTTCGTATCCCATAGACTTTAATGGTGATCGCGTGTTTGAACAAATTTTTTACCTGTTCGCATATTCTGGTGCGAACCAAATGGGGGGTGTTCGGCTCATCCCTACTCATGAGATTTCACAGATCTTGATGTATCTCTATCCATGTACAATCTCACAAAATTTCAATTGTATATGCATAGAAATATATTTATTCTTTTTATACCTCTGTGTGCATGTACAATGAAAATTTTGTTAGCTTGGTGAAAAGTCACAATATTTCACTATTCAATTCTTGGGAACTGCCAGTAACCTCTAGAAGGCTATGGGAAAGCACCAGTGCTTAAAGCAGGGAGCTGATCAAATTTAGTGCTTTGTTAACTACTTGAAGACCAAACCTTTTCTAGCACTTTTTGTTTAAAACAGTATTTTTGCTAGAAAGCCCCCAAACATTCCTTGTAATAGAAATTAGGATGACAGGTCCTCTTTATGAAGAGATCTAGGGTCAAAAAGACCAAGTCCCTCATTAACCTTTAAAAGCAAAAAATAAAAATAAAATATTTTTGACCTTTTGCTTTACAAAAAAAAAAAATAGTTTACTTCCACCCAGGACCGGAAGTGATGTCATGACATGGTTCCTCTATGGCTTCCAGGATAACTGGGGAAGCTATACAATTTGATGCTGTGCCCCATATGACTCTAGCAGCCATCTTGGGTGAGGCAGAACCCATTTGAGGCTCTGGCTCTGAGGCTTGGCAAGCCTTTTGTTAGTGGGTAGTGTAGGGACAGGTCATCCGTCTGACAGAGAAAGTGATTAGCAGCAGGGAGAGGTTCCTGAGTAGAGAAAGGATAGCAACACGCATCCTACCTAGAGACCTCCCCGTTCGGACCGGCCAGGCCGCATTACGCCCCTCCATAGAGGCTTTGGGCACATCTGAGATCTGCTATGCTACACGTTGCTGTTACATGCCTTTAGCGTTCCTGGTCGGGTGCCTTTCCACGGGTCTGTTGTGAATTACTGAATTCTGCATTAATACAGAATAAAAGTTCTGTTCTCTACAACCGGAGTCTATGTAATTACTGCTGCCGCACCACGCTCCACCTCCCTACAATGTCACCTATGACATTTGGCATCCAAAGGGAAAAAGGGGATCATAGAGGGCAACAGGTATGTTATCGGCAAGAAAATTATGTGCTTTATAATTGCCTAATAATCTGAAGATGCCAAGGCTCTCCGAAGATAATTTTACCTGGTGAGAAGGCATCTAGAGATGTCAGCTTTATGGACCCATGGCTGTCTTAAAGATAAGCTAAGATGCAATGGTAATTTTAAATAAAAGTCTTGCAAGTGGAACTTTTGACATCTACAGTATTCAAAGCTGAACTATTTGTGCTAGCTTTGAGTAGACTAGCCATTTAAAGTTTTATTTGAATCAAAACTTTGTTTTTTAGTTTGGAGAGGGTTAGAACCCCAGTTAGGTTATTATTATCGCTGTCTGCATTTTCCCTGCCTTACTTGTCCCTAGAGACAAAACCAAGAAGAAAGTAGACATTTCTCACAATGAGAGGAAAAATCCAACTTCTGAGAGTTGTCACTGGAATATTAGAAGATTTCACCTCAGCTCTGTTCTGGTTACTACTGTATGACACAGTTTTGTTATACCGCATTTCTTTCTTTTACAGTGATAATAGTTCCAGGACAAGCAGAGAATTTAGACCCAGTGGGGATAGAGTCCAGGACAGTTTTTTTTTTTTTATTAAAGGATTACTGGAACAAGAGAGTGAATGCCTTTTGGGGACTGCAAGTCTCCCCCTTCTTCAGGGCTTGAAAAATTCTGAGAATTAAGATCTAGACTTATCTGAACTATCAAAGAAATAAGTAATTGATTGGAATGCTTGTGCAATGCTCAGTTCAGCTGCCCATGCATTGCAATCAATTATTTATTTATTTGTTTGATCTTTTTGACCAGTCTAGATCTCAGTTTTTAAAGCCTTGAAGAAGGGGGACCCTCGCAACTCTGAAATGCATTAGCTTGCTCGTTCCATTAATCATTTAATAAAAAAACATTTTGTGTGCTCTAGTACATGTGGGCAGCCTCACTAAAGCGAGACAATTTTACCAAAAAGGCGATCATTCACAACATTGGATATTAATAATAGGAGATATAGTGTCTCTTAAGCATGTAAATAGCAATGGAAATCTGACAGAAGTTCTAACTGTTTCCCACTCTATTTAAAACCAGAAAAATTATTTGGCTAGAGCTATTCTACGAGGGGGGTGACTGTCAAAGTTCAGACGGAAAATGGAAAAAGCTCTTCACTGTTTAGGATTTCACTCACCACAGACACAAATCTGATGAATCTCAAAGCTTTTGTTCTTTGGCTGTCCATAGGCGGGCAAATGTCTCATCAAGAGAGCCATGTGGTGAGACATCTGCCTGTCTTTGCTCACACTAGCGGGGTGCCAGGGCCTGTCTTGTTCTTCTCACTGACTCAGCCAGCTTGTAGATGCAGAGTAAGATGAAAGGTTTGCCATTTCTCTATACCAAAGGATTAGAAAAGTTATGAACATTGTTGCCTTCTTGTTCATATGAAACTCAAGCCTTTCTTCCTTTTGCATTGAAAAGGGATGCCAGTTGGGTTTTTTGATGTTTGCATTCCTCCTTTGGTTATGATTCCTTGCATCCATATGGATAAGCAAGAATGTTCTTGTTATGTGCTTTAATACTATTAAGTTTCAAACCACTGAGACTGCCAGGTCATACGAAGGAATGTGGCCCTAAATGGGACACACCTCCTACTTGCAAGTGTTTAGCGCACCATCCATGTGTTCAATCAGGGAATTCCATGACAGAATTACAGCGTAGATTAGATCTAAATGCTAACTGAATGACCTTTAGTTTGCTTTGCGTGTTTTTAACCAGTGATCTCCAAACTTTAGACTGCGGGCCAGATTCAGCCCTTTGCTTGCTTTTATCTGGCCCGTAGGGTACTATTTGTCCTATTTATATGAAGCACTATTCCTCCCATTGATACATGGCACTATTCTTCCCACTGACATCAACATTGAGGCACCATTCTTTCCACTAACAGCAAAGTTGGTTAAATCTTCACATTGACCACCAAGCCCGAGGCATTGTTTACTCATTGTTGGGGCATTTAGTCTATTCCGACAGTAAACTCAGTAAGTCTATTCGGACAGTTGTTTGGAAAGTTTGGAGACCCCTGTTATAAACAATTGCTGTGTTTTCTTTTAAAAAATACTGTTTATTTTTAATTTTTTTTGTATCTCAGTGCTTCCGATCTTCTCCAACTTCTTTCAACCATTTCCTATCTACATGCCCTCACTCCAGCATTCACTGCACATCATTGCTTTGGACCAGCTTTCTGACAACAGTGGACCATGCCTTTGCCACAAACATCAGGCTAGTCATTTATAATCTCCACCATAGGCACATGTGATAGGATGACAAAGTAGGAGCACAAACCAGAGACACTCGTTATCCAATACCAGGAAGTGCCTGAACAAGAACCTTCATGGCTGGATCACCAGGTATTATTTTCACGAGACAGTAGATTTAAAAATCTTAAAAACTATTTTTAGAGCTTGCTTTAGGGCTGCCCCTCTTAAAGGCTATGCTGAATTAATTTCCAGAACCATTTAACAGTCAAAATAGACAGTAAGAAAGCAACATATCCCTATACTAGCTCTCAAAATACAGAACAACAATGCTGCAATCCTATGCATTGCACATGGTTGCAGGGCTGTTGCAGCATGGCCCCGTTCAATTGAATGAGTTGTGTTCGCTGGTGGTACTGTCTGCCAAACATGATGTGCTGTTTATTTTATGCTGTGGTGTCAGGGCTGCAGCATGTGTACAGTCCTGAGCACCTGTATTTATGTGTTTAGATGAACGGTTTGGGATAGTACACCTGGGACTCAGCCAACTGCTTTTACCATCACCTGGCCACCGGTGTTAATGAGCCCTTAAGATTACATTATCATGCTAAAGATTATATGACATTTTGGAGTTTGGGCTTACTTTCTCTTTACTTGCCATCCTGTGATGGCTGCATAGCTAAGGATGGGTTTCCTAATGATAACAGTGGACCATAAGTGTCCAATGTGTTTTAAAATATCTATTTGTGTTTTACTTTCCAGTAGAAGTTCATAGGACATGGTAACTAGCATATGAGCACAGCTAAGATCTATGAATAGAGCGCTGTCACCCCAAAATAGGAAATACGTGATCCCAGAATGATCACCAAGGATTTTTATAATGAAAGCAGTAGATTTAATAAGAATGAAAATTACTTTTGAAATTACATAACGTGTTAAAGCCCATATAAGTTTTTAATGATGGGTGAATTGAGTAAATTTGCTCAGTGTATGGCATTGGTAGCAGCTCCATTAGGGGCACAGGGGTGCAGCCACCCTACTCCATGCACCCGGCCCCTAATCTATATTCAGAGTGCCAGACGCTATATGCAGGGTGCCGGACGCTTGAATTTAAATTCGTTTTTTTTCTTGTTTTTTTTTAAGCACTAGAAGGCTCTAATTGGCCTCAAAAAAGGGTTGGCTTGGGGCACAGTGGCCATCCACTTGTGTGACATTAGTTAATTAATATTTGCTAATGTCTTTCTGCTTCTCCTCCTGGTTAATCAGAAAGCTTAGTCTTAGTCTTAGGACTCCTGGCCAAGGGGGTCTCAGGACCCCCTTCCTGTTCGGCAGGGAGGAGAATCAATGCCTGTTTGGCCGGGAGCCTGGAGCAAGCAGTAGCCTCATAAAGTAAGACCAAACTGATTGCCACCTTCCTGTCTGATCACCGTGGGGGGATGGGTTTGTTTGCCACCCCCCCAAAATATAGAGCATCAGCCACCATTGGTGTATGGCCTGCCTCAGTGGCGTCGGGAAGGGGGCTGATAGGGGCTATAGCCTCGAGTGAGCCACCCAAAAGCCTGTGTCTGATATTGGTAATTAATTTTTTTTAGCCCCGAGTCCCAAGGCCTGGAATTGGCCTGGGAACTTGGGGTTATATGGAGCTGGACTACTCGGTGCAGCCCAGTGACATATGAAGTCCTGCCTCCAGTGGACAGGATCCTATGATGGACGTCACACTGGTCCAATCCCGGGACGTGTGACATCCATCATAAGAGCTGCTGGTCCAGGAGGTTGGACTTAGTGGACACTGCAGCAGAAGATTCCCGCTCTGTGTACACTACTGGGCAGCGGCTCTCCCTTTCCCCATGGTGGCGCTAATGAGCACTGGTGACTGGCAAGGCTGCACTGATGGGCACAGGTAAGGCTCTGCTAATGGGCATTGATCAGTTATGGGCACTGGTGAGGCTGCATTGATGGGCACTGGTGAGGCTGAGCTGATGGGCACTGATCAGGCTGCATTGATGGGCACTGGTGAGGTTGCATTGATGGGCACTGGTGAAGCTGAGCTGATAAGCACTGATCAAGCTGCATTGATGGGCACAGGTAAGGCTGCATTGATGGGCACTGATGAGGCTGCATTCATGGGAACTGATGAGGCTGCACTGATAGGCACTAGTGACTCTGCATTAATGGGCACTGATCAGCCAGCTCAAATGAGCCCTTAGCTCAGACTCTGTTTGCTATCACTGAGGCCCACCGAAAAGCACTGGAACAGGCTGCAGCCCAGCCAGCCAGCAACCAGCAAGTGAGCCTAACCCCCCAATGATGCCGGTCTTAGGCTGGACTTAGTTTAAAATGTGGGAGGGGTTAGTGAAATTTACCTTTGGGCTAAAGCCCATGGTCTTTTTCCCACCTAGCAACACCGTAGCCTGCCTTAATCCTAGGATTTAACATTAACCCCCTAACCCAGACTTTTTCAACAAGGCTTCCGCAGAACCCTATGGTTCCTTTAATATAACAGAAGATATGACTCAAAGCACAGAAATGCTCCAGAAGAAGATAATACATATTCAGGTTTTTTCATATTCCAGTTTTAATAATAATTATTGTTGTGCCAAAAAGTGGAAACTCTTTTAATTCTCGTCATTCATTTCAAAATAGGATCAGTTTCTCAACACATTCCTATGTATAACCATTTTTGGTATCCTTCCTGTGTTTTGATTATATAATGATAATTCAGTAATCATTCAATGGATAGGTTCACGCATCAAGAGTTTTTTTGCTGCGGGCGGTAATGTTACTTCTGCCAAATTTAGGATCTAGCAGAAAATGAATCATTTGGCGCAAAACCCTCCGTCGGGCAGATGTACTTGTGTCACACTCTGCAGCCTGTTTCAGTATTTCTAACTGTTGGTGAAAATAACTCCATTAGCTGAAAAAATAAATAATGCTTGGGAAAAAGGGCTGCCAGACTGAGGGCAATAAATCTCTGCTGTTTGAAACATTACATCAGTGCTGTCATTCAATGATTAAAAGCCAAACTTCAGGCAAACACCTAAATACACAGCTGAATTACAGATGAACTGTATTACCTGCCAAAGGCCTTGTTATATTGTTCAGGCAGTTTTGTGATTTAGGTATCGTGTCATTTTAGTCATCGCGGAGCTGTATCATCTCAAAATACCTCATCTTCACTGGTGCTTAAGGCTGCAGATAAGGTTAATACTATCCTGGAGGAATTAGTCATGGATTAGGTTAGGCTAAGCATTATAGTCAAGGGCTAGGGCAGGTTTTGTCAACCTTTTTTAATAAAGAGGACCCCTTGAAATTACTTACAGTTTTCAGTCAACCCCTGCTAATAATTGCTGTATCTACCAAGGACATGCAGTCAGGGGAGGCAGGTGAGGCACCTGCCACTATGAACATAAAAAAGAAAGGATCAAGCTTTGAGGGTTGTAGCTCAGTGACCTGGGGGTCACAGATGTCCTACCCCACCAATGGTCAAAATTTGGGGCTTCTGCCACCTCTGGTTCCAGAGGTAAAGGGCTCCTTGTGCAGCCTGTCAGAAGCTACATACAGAGCAGCCAGTTTAAATACAAGCTGGCACACTCTGTTTGCAGCATTCTGAGAATATGAGCAAGCTCACAGTGCCTCTCACTTCTTGTCAAAGGCACTAAGCTCAATGGACAGCTTGGAGCCTTGAACCATTGGTAAAGCACCATTGGTCTAAGCTGTCCAATAAAAATGCTACAGTGGAGGCTCTCCTCTCCCTGCAGTGTCATAGAAGGGAGCATGTGTCTAAAAGACACATGCTCCCTTCCAGCCCAGCCCTTTTACTACAAGGAAAAAAACAATAATGATTTTTACATGTAGGAGAGACGTGTCAGAATTGGCCTGGGTGGCAAGGGGTTAATTACCATAAGTAAGTAATATTCAAATAATTATTATACATTGTTTTTAAGGTAATTTACTATGGTTTCAGAAACTGTACTCAAGCAGGGGACTTAATGAGCAACCCCCAAACATTATATACCATATATATTGTTTTAGCAGACACCCTAGGGCAGTGATGGCAAACCTTGGCACCCCAGATGTTTTGGAACTACATTTCCCATGATGCTCAACTACACTGCAGGGTGCATGAGCATCATGGGAAATGTAGTTTCAAAACATCTGGGGCGCCAAGGTTCGCCATCACTACCCTAGGGCATGATATGATGGTTGTTGCAACTTTTTATGTTACACAGTATTTGCACAGCAATTTTTCAAACCCGTTTTTTTTTGTTTCATGAATAAAAAGAAAACAAAAAACTCTAAAGTTAGCCCAATTTTTTTGTATACTTTGAAACATGATGTTACGCCTACTAAATAGATACCTAACATGTTACGCTTTAAAATTACGCACTCTTGTGGAATGGCGCCAAACTTCAGTACTTAAAAATCCCCATAGGTGACGCTTTCAAGATGTTTACAGGTTACATGTTTAGAGTTACAGAGGAGGTCTAGTGCTAGAATTATTGCTCTCGCTCTAACGTTCGCGCCATATCAGCCTCACCAGCCACTGACCACACCACATGTCCCTGGTATTTACAACTCTCAGTACATTAGCATGATGATCAGAGGGATCAGAGGGAAGAACGCTTTTTATGCTGTATGCTAGTAGAATTTCATAGGAACTTTTGTATGAAAATTCTCATCTTCTTAGAATGTTGTTTCTTGCCATCAAGTCAACTAATGTAATTTGAAAGCCCTTGAAACATCATCCAGATCTGTTACCTGAATGTAATCCCAGTGGAAAGATCTCTCCTCTTACCGATAGCTAAAACGATCATTGGTTTTAAGACAGAGGCTACAATACAGGTGATACAATAGCTGTACTGAAGATCTGGTGCTGGTTCAGTCCGTGAACTGAAAGACTGTCACAGTTATGCTTAAGCGATTTGGTTTGTGAAACGTGTTAACCTTGCTACTGCTACAGTCCTGTTGTATGGTGGCCTAGTTATTTTTATGATTAAAGCATTTATACTTTTGAAGATTGGAGTGCGGTCATTGGTTTTAGTGGTTACTTATCCGAGCGTCAAAAATTTTTCATTGTTTAAGCATCCTTTAGCAACTTATGGAGCAACCATAGGGTTCCACGAAAGCCTTGTTGAAAAAGGCTGGGTTAGGAGGCTAATGTTAAATCCTAGGATTAAGGCAGGCCATACACCAGTGGCGGCTGGTGCTCAATATTTTGGGAGGGGCAGCAAACAGACCAGCCCCACCTCACTTGCACAAGATCACCACCTCCCCCGCAGGAGATGGACGGGGAGGCACGGATCGGACAGGAAGACAGGGATCAGTCCGGCCTTAGCTTAGGAGGCTGCTGCTTGCTTCCCGGCTCCCTGACGAACAGGCCTTGCTTCTCCTCCTGGCCGAACAGGAAGTGGGTCCTGAGACCCCCTTGGCCCGGAGTTCTAAGACTCATAATTATGTAGTAGAATACATATTGGCCTAAATTGATGAAAAAAATTGATTTTTTGAATATTTTTTTTATTGGGAATGTTTTATAGCAGAAAATAAAAAAAAACTTTTTTTTTTACAATCTTTATTTTTTTTATAGCGTAAAAAATAAAAACCACAGAGGTGATTAAATACCACCAAAAGTAAGCTCTATTTGTGGGGAAAAAAGGAAATTTTATTTGGGTACAGCATCGCACGACTGCGCGATTGTCAGCTAAAATAACACGTTGCCATATTGCAAAAAAAGCAATGTGCTGTTTTTTTTTTCCTGCAAAGCATAATACACAGTAACACATGTTGGCCACACATTTAACCCCTTGATCACCCTAGATGTTAACCCCTTCCCTGCCAGTGACAGTGTATATTTTTAGCACTGATCACTGTATTGTGTCACTGGTTCCCCAAAAAGTTTTAAAAATGTTAGTTAGGTGTCCACCGCAATAACGCAGCCCCGCTGTACGTCGCTGATTGCCACCATTATAATATACCAAAATATGTAGCAGAATATATTTTGGTCTAAACTGATGAAGAAATTCGATTGTTTACATTTTTTTATTGGATGTGTTTTATAGCAGAAAATTGTATTTATTTTTTTCAAAATTCTCAGTCTTTTTTTGTTGATAGCGCAAAAAAAAAAAAAAAAAAAAGAGGTAATCAAATACCACCAAAAAGAAAGCTCTATTTGTGGGAAAACAAAGGACATACATTTTATTTGGGTACAGGGAATTACTTACGAAAGGCAAATCTACTGTGCACTTGGAAGTACAGCCGCTGTAAACCCGAGGGGGACATGCAAAGAAAATAAAAAACAGCATTTTACCTTGCACATGATTGGATGACAAAATCAGCAGAGCTTCCCCTCATTTCAGATCTACCCCTCAGATTTACAGCGACTGTACTTACAAGTGCACTTGTAGTGCAAAGTGGATTTCCCTTTCGTAAATAACACCCACAGTGTCGCACAACTGTGCAATTGTCAGTTAGAGTTAAGTGCTGTATTGCAAAAAATGGCCTTGTCATGAAGCGGAGCAAATCTGAAGTGGTTAAACATGTGTGCAAAAAAAAAAACAACGAAACTGGCTCTGGCAGTGAAAGGGTTGACAGGAATATATAGTTAGTTTATCCAAGACTAAAATGTAGCATTCTTACTCTTATGTTATCTTTTTTTTCTTGGGTAAATATCAAATATTATGTATGAATATTTAATGTCTAAATTTCAATCGCGTAATTGGAGCTCCAGGCTTCTTTTCTCATGCTGACCCGGTTAGTAGTCTGCTTTGCTGTAAAAAAACTGTTATTTACAGGGCTCATTTGCAAATATATCTCATTCTTTTTTTTTAACTAAAAAAAATGCATCTTGCAATCCCTCTTTGATGTTCTATGCTAGAATAGGTGAGTAACTGCCATACCTTGACTGATGTATGCTAATGTATGGTTTTCTAACCTGTTAACCACCCACTCTTGTATTACTTACTTTCCCAATAAAACACACCACACCTTCTGGATTAAATGGCCGTCTGGCCCCTTTTATTAACAACCATAACAAAATTCCATAAATTAACTTCCATTTAAATAAATAAATAAATAATATATATATATATATATATATATATATATATATATATATATATATATATATATATATATATATATATATATATATATACACACACATACACACATACACACACACACACACACACAACTTTTAACATATATATATACTGGCTGTTATGTCTGAGGTTCATGAAGGAAGGTATTCTATCGCATTGGCTGTACCACCATACCTTCCACATCCTGACCCCTAGCCGCAATCCCACCAGCTCAGGGACAACTATTACCACCTTCTTGCCCAATTCACACCGATGACTGATAGCCCATGATTACCATATAGGGAAGGTACCCATACCGAGATAGGCCCAACCCATTCCACACCAGCGCTAATCACAGGCAGTGAGACATTGCCTGATCTCTGCAGCCGCGTATCGGGGCAATGTGTCACTGCCTATGATTAGCGCAGCGCTGCGCCGACTTCCTGGCGGGCTCTGCATGTGGCGTATGGGAACACGCCAGAGCTCATCCTTACTACTGTATACCTTCCACCATTCCGACCTTCACGAACCAGAGACCTCAGCCACAGGCGCCCACTAGTGACACCTTACCAGCCGCAAGGCCCATTGGAGACCTTCCTGGAGCCCCAGGAACCACATATCTATGCCCACAGCTGACAAATGAACCCCTTCTCCCCTTAAATACAGGCCAAATTTCCTAACACACAATGGCGAACCACCTGCCCCCCCATTGCGGACCACAAATTTTGCCACTGCTTTGTTGACCTTGATCCTGGCCTTATTTATCCTTTCCATCGACCTAGCCGCTCTCCAAGCTACTCTGCCAATGATGTCTGACCATAGTAAGACAGTAATGGAAAGGCCGTACACAACCTAAGGAAATCCCACTTTATATCTCTAATGAGGTCCCTGGATGCCCTGATACTAAGGTCATTGTCCCCAACATGCATAAGCAGCACATTAGGAGGCCTATCCATCCTGGCATACCGGGGTATCTCCGGCACTACTCTGGACCACAGCATGCCAGGTATACCAATCCAGCGGACCATGGCCTCCACCCTTTAAAAACCCAGCTGCCTGCCTTCCGGTCTAACCAGAGCCCTCCTAGCCCCACAGTGAACATAGGAGTGACCCAGAATCCACATCAGGCACACTGGTCCTGAAAAACAGAAACATAAAAAAGAACATAGGCAACAAGACCCAAGACATCAAACACACAGACCACATTGCACTACTATCCCCAGACTAGAAAGGCCACACACAATCAACAACCCCCCATGACCTCTCAACCCCTTGAGTTGAGGGCTCTACATCCCCCCTTTTTCACCCGCTTCAAGGGAGATGAGGGCGTACATATAACCGAATCAATACGCTGAAGTATCTGATTGCTGACACCCCAAAGTGCCACCTCAGTGGCCACTCCAATCCCAAATAAATGAGAAGAATAGTCCCTTAAAGAGAAACCACACGCCTCCAAGCATTTTTGGAACACACTCACAAACTGATACCGAGACAACACCGACCCATCCAAAAAGGGACCAGACCTAGCAGGCCATATCCCTACCCATTCCCTTATCACCTCCACCGGGCACAAAGCCAGACCCCCCACTGCCCCTAGTACCACCCTGGCTCCTTTAGCCATCTGATCAGTTTTTCGACTTATGAATAAGAAGTGTAGCAGTAGCAGTGTCACCCGGACTGTAACATCTGAGACATCCAAACCCCCAGCCACCAATTTGGAAGGGCTGACTAACTCACACACCCTCAGTGCCCCAAAAAAGGCCAAGTCAAAAGCTGTCCTAAACAGCTGAACCTCAAAAGGGTTGAAACATACACTGGTCAGCACCCCTGTCAACTCCACCAACATCCCCAAAGACACTGGTCGCCGGGTATCCGGCTACCATGTCCTTTTCTGTAACCCCTCAACGCCTTCCGAACTACGAAAGCCTTTATAACATCCTCCACACCACCCAATTTAAACAAAAAAGCCAAGCCCACCATCTTACTGTTAACCCGAGCAACAGACACCCCGTCCTCACAATTCTTACCCAGAAAGTAGAGCAACGTGTGTAGCCAGTCTTCATCGCTGGAACAACCCCGACCCTACTTACCAGCTGGTGCCATTATCCCCACACCTGCTCATAAGCTCACCAAGTAGCCTCTGCCACTGACTTACAAACCAACGACATCACATTGTCAACTCCAAAAATGACCAGGGCACGGAACTCCAAGCTGCTCCAACTCCCGGGGCCAACTGCCGGAATCTGTCCCACTGTAATCGAGAAAGTGCATCAGCCACCTCGTTCTGAATCCCCGTAATATGAACGGCACACACAAAAATATTTAACTGTAAACACAACAACACCAAGTGACGAAGTAAACCGACCACAGGCAGGGAAGATGCCGACAAGGAATTGGGGGCCTGCACAACCCCCAGATTATCATAATGAAAGCGAACCCGCCAATTCCAGAAATCTGACCCCCAAAGCTCCACAGCCAGCACGATAGGAAAAAGTTCTAACATCAAATTCCGAATGAGCTCATACCCCGACAATAGTGATTAGTACTCTCACCTAGCAGTAAGTAGGGTCGCTGGTTCAAATCCCAACCACGACACTACCTACCTGGAGTTTGCATGTTCTCCCTGTGCCTGCGTGGGTTTCCTCCAGGTACTCCAGTTTCCTCCCACAAACCAAAGATATGCAGGTAGGTTAACCACTTGACCACTGGGCACTTAAACACCCTTAATAACCAGACATATTTGAAGCTTTCGGTGCTCTCACATTTTGAATGACAATTACTCAGTCATGCAACACTGGACCTATATGAATTTTTTGTCCTTTTTTTCACACAAATGGAGCTTTCTTTTGGTGGTATTTAATCACTGCTGGGTTTTTTATTTTTTATGCTATAAAAGAAAAAATACAGAAAATTCTCTAAAAAAAAGAATTTTTCTTTGTTTCTGTTATAAAATTTAGCAGATTAGTAATTTTTTCTTCATAAATTTTGGCCAAAATTTATACTACTACATATCTTTGGTAAAAATAAGTACAAATTGGTGGATATTATTTGGTCTTTGTGAAAGTTATAGAGTCCACAAGCTATGGTGCCAATATCTGAAAATTGATCACACCTGAAGTACTGACAGCCTATTTCAATTCTTGAGACCCTAACATGCCAGAAAAGTACAAATACCCCCCAAATGACCCCTTTTTGGAAAGAAGACATTCCAAGGTATTTAGTAAGAGGCATGATGAGTTTTTTGAAGTTGTCATTTTGTCCCACAATTCTTTGCAAAATCAAGATTTTTTTTACTTTTTTTTTTTCACAAAATTGTCATATTATCAGTTTATTTCTCACACACAGCATATGCATACCACAAATTACACCCCAAAACACATTCTGCTATTACTCCCGAGTACGGCGATACCACATGTGTGAGACTTTTACACAGTGTGGCCACATACAGAGGCCCAACATGCAAGGAGCACCATCAGGCGTTCTGGAGCACCCAGGACAATTCTGACATTTCTCTCCTACATGTAAAAATCATAATTTATTTGCTAGAAAATTACATAGAATCCCAAAACATTATATATGTTTTTTTAGCAAACACCCTGGAGAATACAATCGAGGTCATTGCAACTTTTTATCTCGCACGGTATTTGCGCAGCAATTTTTCGAATGCTTTTTTTTGGAAAAAAAACAGTTTTGTGCTTAAAAAAAAAACACAGTAAAGTTAGCCCAATTTTTGCATAATGTGAAAGATGAAGTTACGCTGAGTAAATAGATACCTAACATGTCACTCTTCAAAATTGCACACGCTCGTGGAATGGCGCCAAACGTCGCTACTTAAAAATACCCAAAGGCGACGATTTAAATTTTTTTTACTGGTTATATGTTTTGAGTTACAGAGGAGGTCTAGGGCTAGAATTATTGCTCTCGCTCTAACGTTCGCAGCGATACCTCACATGTGTGATTTGAACACCGTTTTCATATGTGGGCGGGACTTACGTATGGGTTCGCTTCTGCATGCTAGCACATGGGGACAGGGGCGCTTTAAAAAAAAAATAATTTTTATTGTTCATTTTACTTTATTTATTTTAGTTTGACATTTTTTTTACCCAAAAATAATTTTTTTGATCACTTTTATTCCTATTACAAGAATGTAAACATCCCTTGTAATAGGAATATGGCATGACAGGTCCTCTTTACAGTGCGATATGGGGTCAATAAGACCCCACATCTCACCTCTAAGCTGGGAAGCCTGAAAGAAAAAAAAAAAAAAAAAGATTCTGGCTTTGATCGTATTGGCGAGTCGGTAGAAGCACCGGAGGGCGGCGGGAGGGGGGGGGCTTGTCTATGGCTGGGTATTGCAGGGTATCACCAACTATGGCTGGGTATCTCAGAGTATGGCTGGGTATCTCAGAGTATGGCGTTGCAGAGTATTGCGTTTCAGCGCATTGCAGGGTATTGGTGGGTGTTGCAGAGCATTGCAGAGTGTTGCAGGGTATTGGCGGGTGTTGCAGAGCATTGCAGAGTGTTGCAGGGTATTGGCGGGTGTTGCAGAGCATTGTAGGGTATTGGCGGGTGTTGCAGGGCATTGCAGAGTGTTTCAGGGCATTGCAGAGTGTTGCAGGGTATTGGCGGGTGTTGCAGAGCATTGCAGAGTGTTGCAGGGTATTGCAGAGTGTTGCAGGGTATTGCAGGGTGTTGCAGAGTATTGCAGAGTAATGGCAGGTATTGCAGGGTATTGCAGAGTATTGCAGGGTATTGCAGAGTAATGGCAGGGTATTGCAGAGTATTAGCTGGCATTGCAGAGTATTGCAGGGTATTGCAGAGTATTGGCAGGGAATTGAGGGGTTAATTTTCGGTGAGCAGCAATGTGGGCACTGCAGATGCAGCCCACATCGCTGCTGACACCGATCTCTTCCCCCTCCGCTGTACCGATCGGTACAGAGAGGGGGAGGGAGGAACCGGCGTCATAACGTGACGCCGGTTTATTTACAAGTGATCAATTGACGGAGCGATCACGTGGTAAACGGCCGCGATGAGCGGCCGTTTACCGTGATCCGTGATGCGCCGGGTCCTGTGGACCCGGCAGTCACGGATGCTCTCGAGTGCGCGCCCCAGGGGGCGCGCGAGAGCGGAATTCTGGGAGAACGTCATATGACGGCCTCCCAGAGTTAAACAACCGCCCTGTAGCCGTCATTCGGCTATGGGCCGGTTGTTAAGCGGTTAATTGGCTTCTGTCCAAAATTGGCCCTAGTGTATGAATGGGGACCTTGGATAGTGGGCTCCTTGAGGGTAGGGACCAATGTGAGTGTGCAATGTACAGGGATAGGGACTATTGTAGACACTCAGTTTGAACTGGATGGACTGGTGTCTTTATTCAACCTTACTAACTATGAAACTATGAATACCTCCGGCCACTGACCAGCACACCATTGACCATTGAAATAAGCTGGATAACCCTGCTGTGTCAGTAAAGAGATCCAGCTCCGCTGCCTGCACCACCGGCCCTTGCCAAAAAGATAGACCATTGAACTGCTTCAAGAACACGTCCTATACCAGCAAATCTTCCCGATGTTCCTGACTAATCCAGACAGAGTGAGAACTAGAGAATGGATTGGCCGTCGCAATACCGGAAGTGACGTAAGACTGGTGGACGACGCCAGGACACCATTTTCATTGTGTGCTGTTTTACTTATTTCTAAATGTGAGAGTCTTATTCGTTTTTTGATTTAATAAACCACTCGTTTTTAACAATACTGCACTATTGGAGCCTTCTCTTCTCTTTTATGTGATCATATGGAGTGGCATTTGTTTATGGACACCGCTGCCTATACCACAGTACAACTATTACAGGAATGAATGGCCCTCTGGTGGCCCGTGGTGGATGTTCATAATTGGGGAGATATTTACTGTTGAGGACCCCCTGCTGGTTAAAGAGAGAACGAAGGCTGCCTATTCTATTTGATGTGCCTATCTTTCCTAAAGTAGAGGTGAAAGTTCTGGGAGCTCATATCCTTTCCTTTCTACATGAATATGTTTTAACCACTTCCCCTCTGAGTTGAGTCTATCAGAATACCTTTGGTGCCATTGAATATACCTAAAAACTTGCTATATGGACTAGATTTTGAACTACCTTTTTGTATATTCATTTATTTATTTAAGCACTAGCACTTTTATTATCACTTTTTGTATTTGCGCAGGACCGTTATTTATTTTATAATCCAGACAGAGGGATGCGGGGCCTTTACCCCTGCCGTGGCAGCCACCAAGCATATACAAAACACATGCCCCATGGCATGATGCGACAAGTTAATTTGAGCTTTCCCAAAAATGATTGCAACTCCCTCAACTGCACTTTTGAATGGCGGATTACCTCCACCATCGTCCGCTGGAGATCCAGGGCGAAGACTATCAAAAG
Source organism: Lithobates pipiens (assembly GCF_037356315.1). Taxonomy (NCBI): domain Eukaryota; kingdom Metazoa; phylum Chordata; class Amphibia; order Anura; family Ranidae; genus Lithobates; species Lithobates pipiens. Next base: position 500,765,003 of record NW_027507903.1, on the reverse strand, counting down.
GAAGTTATAAGTACAACATTTATTCATTTATATATTGGCTTTAGTTGGGTTTTACTTAACATAAGAGTTGTTCTTTCATTGTACAGCAGGTTAAATTTGAAATGTTAGATTTTCTACCAACAAGAGCATGCAAAAAACAATGCACAGCCATAGATAAACAAATAAGTTTGTGCCTTATTTCTTACTGTATGTTTGTTTTTAACTTACAATCCTTCTTTAGGTTTTTACATTTGTAGGCACCTGTTGCCAAATTAATTTGGCTTTTAAAAAACGGGAGCACAGATGGCTGGATAAAGACAGTCTGGGGTCTGCAGTTTGCTGCGCCTGTTTAAATATACGACACTAAAAATATGTACTAAATTCTGTGCCAGTCGGGATCTTAACTCCTTCAGTCCGGGACTCCCAAAATAGGTCAATAAATATTTTCTAACATACTTTAAGATCTAAAATTTCAACCAAAACTTTAAGCGTTGGAAAGTTTGGCCAGCTACAATATTGAAAAGATCTAATGTTTAATCTGATCTCTCTACTATTTGGATGTTTGTCACAGCACAGTTGAGTAATGAGCTGGAGTAAGATGAAGCTCTAAACTAAAGCTCACCATCTGATGGCTGTGTTTAATATGAAAAACAAAATCACAATATGTACATGGCTAATATTGTTATCTTTGGGCAAAATTATACCCTTGACCCTCAATCATCCCGGCTCCCTAACCTCCTTTTCGACCATTGAGCAATGATTTTTTCTTATATTCTTGCAAAGCTTTTTTGTGTCCACCATCTTATGTTGCTATACAACAGGTGTTGGCAACCTATGGCCCGCGGGCCGCACCAGGCCTGCCTCCGCTAAATGTCCGGCCCATCACTGCACGTGATGAATTAACCTGCACCTGGCCCGTGGACATTTTAACCCCTTCATGACGACCTGTACTGGGGTGATGCCTGCAGCTGCACACATCATCCCAGTACCGTTTTTTTAGAGCCGGCGATTGGCATTCTTGGGATAACAACTGATGTGGCTAGAAAGCTACTCTGCTGTTGTCTCAAGCAATGGGAGGGGATGTCCCCCCTCCTGCCGCCTTTCACGGCTCGCCCACCGGAAGGCCCAAGTGACCAGCCAGCATATCTGCCGACTGACCGGATTCCTGAACGAAGCCGGAATTGGCTTCAATCTGGCCTCCAATCTAGTAACCTGGAAGCGGTGTCATGACATCACTTCCAGTTTACAGAAGACTTAAAGGCATCAAATAAAAAAAAAAAAAATACAGTATTCAAAACAGCCAAACTTGGCGTTTTGAATGCTTTTAAGTGCAAATGAGGGATTTGGGATCTTATAGACCCCAGATCCCTCCATAGATAGTACCTGTCACTGCCTATTACTGTCACAAAGGAAGTGTACATTCCTTCTAACAGCAATAAAATTGATCAGATTTTTTTTTTCAAATGGACAGTGTAAAAAAAAAAAAAAAAAATCATATTTATTTTATTTTAAGTGGCCGATCCAACGGCTGGGAGGGGGGCTGTGTAGTATGCAGAGGGGCTGTGTCATATGCAGGGAGGGGGCTGTGTAATATGCAGGGGAAGCCTGTATGGTGTGCAGGGGGGCTGGGTAATGTACAGGGGTCCAGACATGCGGGGGCTGCGTAATGTAAAGGGGTCCAGAGGAGTAGGGGCTGTGTAATGTAAAGGGGTCCAGAGGTGCAGGGGGATGTGTAATGTAAATGGGGATAGAGATGCAGGGGGCAGTGTATAGTTATCTTCTTTTATTAGCAGGTGAATGCGGCCCTCCATGCATTCACATACATTGAATCCTGCCCTTAAGTGGAAAAAGGTTGCTATTCTGACTCCAACTGTTGTGAAGAAATTATCCCTTGTGAGACCTCTATGCCTGGCCTGTATAAGGCCGCGTACACACGCGGGGACTGTTCGCCCAACTTTGTCCGTCAAACAGTTTCGGCAAACAGTCCGCTCAAACTTAGCATGGACGGACATGGCCACACACGACGGACGAACAGTTTGCTGAAACCGTGCGCGATGACGTGAACGGCACGTACGACAGGACGAAAAATACGACGTCCTATACACTGCATTATAACTTTCGGCGTGAAAATCCTTTCTGAGCATGCGCGCAACTTTGTTTGACGAACAAGCCTACACACGAGCGGACTGTTCGCTGAAACAAGGTTTCAGCTGACAGTTTTTCGGAAATTCCGAAAAACCTTGTCCGTCAAACTGTCCGCTGAAACTGTCCGCTGAAAGCCCACACACGAGCGGACTGTCCGCCCAAACACTGTTCAGCGGACAAAGTTGGGCGAACAGTCCGCCCGTGTGTACGCGGCCTAAGATATAATCACTGAGGACAATCCTCATCAGATAGCTTGAACTCACCAAATACTGATTCCATCCACAAGATGCTTTTATTCTGAACACCAGGTTTCAACAGATGAATGGGTTATAGTATTTATGCGGTCAAAAGATGATATTGTCTGTAGCTTACAATGCAGAATACATGTGGCTTGTTAGCTGCATCATGACACAGGAAGTACAAAACACAGGAAGAAGGGTGGAGCATTAGATATAAAGGAAGTGTGTCATAACATAAGGGGAAAAGAACATAAGAAACAAGTGCATTACTGCAAAAGGTCACTAGATGGCAGCAAGTGAACTAAATATAAACGTCCATAGAAAATGGTTAGGAAAACAAACAATCTATATAAATTCTATGCCCCATTGGGGCAGCACACTCCCCATATGGCATGGTAAATGTCACTATATACATCAGAACGGTAGTTATGCAACTGAAAATAACAAACAGTGTAATTTGCTGGATGTCTTAAAAACCTGAAAGACATAAAAAGAACATACATATAATGCAATAACAATAACCCTTAATTCAAGGCTTCAAGTTATGTCAACTAAAGTTCAAAACACTTTCTTCTTTAAGTCACAGGTAGGATCCAGCAGCGTATGCAAACAAGTTCATTCTCCAAAGGGTAAGAGCAGAATAAGTTCTGTGATAAGTCTGATGAAGGTCTTTACAGTCCCTTGTCTTGAAACCCTCACCTCCACCTTACGTACCTTACCGCCATCACTAGGAACGCTCTTTACAATAAGTCCCATGGGCCTTTCGATACTTTCAACTTGCTGGTCCTTGAGCAGAACAAGATCTCCAACTTGTATGTTAGGGTTCAGCCATTGCCATTTCCTATGTCCTTGCAGAGTAGAAAGATACTCCATCTTCCAACAATTCCAGAATCAGTTGGTGAGGTGTTGTACTCACTTCCACTGGTCATAGCACAGATTTCCTGGTTTAAAGTTTCCAGATGGAACAGGAACAGACCCAAGCTTCTGCGTAAGAAGAGTAGCTGGGGTAAGGATAGTTGGGGGTCTCTGGATCTTTGGACACTGGGGGTTAGCATCTCCTGGGTAAGTCTTGTGGAGTTAAAATCCATAAGCATAGAGTCCAATATTTTACGTATGATGCCTATCATTCTCTCCCATGAGCCACCCATTTGGGAAGAATGAGGAGGATTGAATATCCATGTACAGCCTTTTTCAGCTAAAAAGTCTTGGATTGGCCTAGAATTGAGCTGTAACTCTCGACAGTCTCCAACAAAATTAGTTCCACAGTCATATTTTAGTGTCTTGACTGGTCCTCTGATGGCTAAGAATCGCATTGGTGAAACTTGAGGCATCCATAGATTCAATGTGTACTGCACGCACACTCATGCAAGTGAACAGCACTGCCCATCATTTGCTATTTGCTTGGCCACCTCAAGTTCTGTGGGCTGTTACCATCCATGGCCCAAAGACATCCAGACCAACATGAGTAAAAGGTGGGTTAGTACTTAACCTGTCAGCTGGAAAATCTGACATTTGCTGTTGTTGGTGTTTCCCTCTTAGTTTGCGGCATTGAACACAGCTGTGCAGTGTAGCTGTGGTGTGTCTTTTTGCTCCTATAATCCAAAGGCATGCAGGTCTTATGGCACCCTCTGTGAAGTGTCTACCTTGGTGCTTAACCCCTTCATGGTAGTGCCATATGAGCAAAGTGGTGATGTGATGGCGAACAGATATAATGAGAGGATTCTGTTCTTGCTCACTCAGCTCAGCCTTGTTTAAATGTACACCAACCCTTAACATACCATCATTGTCAACTAATGGATTCAGGTTGGCAATTGGACTGTTTTTTGCAATGTCCCTCTCGTCGTGGATACATTTAATTTCTGAGCCAAAGACACTCTGTTGTACACTGCATATTATGATCAGTTCACCTTCAGCAATGTCCTTTGCAGAGAGAAGCTTTTGGCACACGTGCCAACCTTGACAGTGAGCATCTGTGGGCTTTGTGTGGAAGCAATATGCAATATGAACTAACCTTGCGATGGTGCGTACAAGCCTTCTCCACTTGGAGAAACGTTCAAAGCATTGACAGCCCAAGATGAGTCTTTGTTCAGTTTTGGTGACGCGGGTTTTGACTTCAGGACGAATCTCTGAATCTTTGTCAGGTTCTATAAGACTGAAGACTTCAGCTGTGGTTTCTTCTGGATGATCCAGCAGGAATTCAGGCCCTGTTAACCAAGAAGAATTTGAAAAGACACTTGCAGACACTGGCCTGGTGGCATGATCTGCAGGGTTAACTTCAGATGGAACATAATGCTATTGTTCAGGTTTAGATGATTTCCTGATTCTCTCTACACCAATGGTTATCAACCCTGTCCTCAGAGCCCACTAACAGGCCAGGTTTTATGTATTACCTCAGGGAAATGCAGACTAGAATACTGCAATCACTGAGCAGAAAATTATATCACCTATGATGTATTTCAGGTATCTTGCAAACCTGGCCTGTTAGTGGGCCCTGAGGACAGGGTTGATGACCACTGTTCTACATGGTTGCTGATATAGACATCAAAACGTTTAATCTTATGTAGACCGGAACAACCTTGCTGTCTGCGTAGAATCTGACATCATCTATCTGAATGTCTAGCTCACACAGTATGAAATCTGGTATTTCTACAGCTAGCACAGTCCCACAAAGTTCAAGCCTGGGGATCGTGTGTTCAGGCTTAGGTGCTAACTTAGCTTTCCCAAACAGAAACCCTACGTGGGCTTGATTAGAAGAATCTCTTACTTTGAGGTAAGCGACAGCTGCTATGGCCTCAGTCGATGCATCTGAGAAGATGTAAAGCTCTATTCTCTGACTTGTGGCAAGGGAGGCAGAAGTGTAGCAGCGTGGTTGCATCTAAGGCATGTAGAGATTGTTTCCAGGACTCCCACTTTGAAAGCTGATCTATTGGTAATGGAGTTGGTTCGGTGTGATCCTTTTCATAAAGGCGATGAAATGGTCCTTCATTTCAAGCCTGTTCTTTAGTGTTCATTGAAGTGAGTTTAATCTGGATAGAGCCTGTTCACAATTGGTTGGGAGTTTAACCCTTGCAGCATGAAGAGGTAATGGTGCAACCCAGATGTTAGACTATCCTGGAAGAACTCTTTGTCCATTATTTTGATGAACTCTCTATTTTCGTCTAAAAAGGCTATTTTGTTGTCATCTCTTGTAGTACAAAACACTGTGGCACCTTGGTTGTCATCACAAAGGTTTAGGAGTGACATCAAGTACTTGGATGATGTCAAGAGGCTTCTCTTTTACTTTGAAAGGGCGAGAGGCACTGTTTGAAGTGGGATGCATGTCCGTTTCCTAACATGTAAGTTTTGAAGGAGTGGATCTCAGATGACATACACATTCTATCCAAGCATATGTCGCTCAAGATTACCCTGTCTATATCAAGTTTTTTTTTTTTTTTTTTTTATTACACAAAAGTTTTTATGTGTAAGGGGAACCATGAGGTCCATTCAACTGCTTGCGTACTTTGTGTACTCTGAGAATGTCTCTTCCTAGCAAGATCAAGATTTCAGCATTCATGTCCATTGCAGCAATTTCATTAACAAGGTGCCTCAAGTGAGGATTGTGATATGCAGCCTCTGGAGTAGGAATTTCTTCCCTTTCGTCTGGTATCTGGTCACACTCGACTAATGCTGGTAGGGGTATGCCCTCTCTCTTATTGATATGAGAGACCATAAATCCATGAATCCATCCGCCCTTCTGCTGAAAGTCTCTTCACGTCCAGAACAGGTTCTGAGAGTATACGGTGTTGTGTGTCCCTCTCTCCCAAAGATCTCAAAGAATTTATGCTTAACCAGGATCTGTTGCTCTGTTCATCTATTATGGCATACATTCTAATAGCTTCCTCATGGGTTGACCCTTTGGGTATATCTTGACTAGGCATATCTTAGCACAGCATTTGTGATCTAAGCCTTCTCCACAGACTTCTGTGCATGAAGAAGAAACGTTAGTTGCGGCTGGAGCATGACCTTGCTGCTCCCCGCCATGACTTGAGACAGGATTGGAGGTAGAAGGCTGCTGTAAATCATCTGAGGGTGGACCTGGATGCATAGCTGTAACATGTCTGTCGCTACTGCATTCTGTGCACTTTGATGACAACTTTATAGTCTTTAGCAAAATGTCCATAACAAGCACAGCACCTGTAGCATATTCCTAGTTTCTGAAGAATCTCCCTGTGCTCTTGTAACATCTTTGCCCTAAGCCCACGACATTTCTTTAGGGGGTGAGGCTTCTTGTGAATAGGGTACTGATTATTAGGGTCTTTATCTCTGTCACCCAATTCACCCTGGTGAGCAGGAGAGGATACGGGTGGTGAGATCCTTTTAACAGATATCGCTCTATTAAAGACTCTACATTTACCTGCTATGTTATCATACCTTGATGAAATGATGATGATGAAGCAGGCAAGTTGGGTTCACTAAAGCTGAAGCTGGGATTGTTTCTCATCCAGGTTTGATCACCGATGAACCTGCAAAAATATGTGAATGGAGGAAAAGATACATTATAGTCTCTTTTGTACCTTGAGCCTTGTTGTGCCCGTATGGCAGTTTAGACACCACTGGATTCACACCATGAGCAGTGTCCAGGAAGCTTAGTCCACATATACGTGGGTCTGTCTTTGCCAACTCTAGCTCCATGAGAAGATCACTCAGATCTTGGAGCTTGCGATAGTCTTTGTTCCCTATTTTTGGGAAGTTTTGTAGTCTCTTGAATAGAGCGCTTTCTATGGGTTCAGAGCTACCATAGACTTGCTCAAGTCTTGCACATGCAGCAACAAGACTTGCGTCTGGGTGGTCAACATATGATGTTCTCAGTCTTAACACGATCTGCAGATTCTAGCCCCAGCCACTTTATGAGCAAATCAAGTTCCTCCTTGGTAGTAAGATTGATATGAGCAATAGCAGCTTTGAAGGTTGATCTCCAGGCCCTGTAGCTCTCTGGACAGTCATCAAACATTGAGGGTAGTGTTAATGAGCTCACGGCGTACCATATATCTGGCAAAGTCATTCAAGTCAATCTCTCACTCTTCAGTGCCCAAAGTAACTTGTGGAACCCCTCGGGTGTGAAAGTTCTCAAGAGCATTTAACTGTGGTATAGTCCTTAAGGTTTGTGCTGGCTGTGGCTTGAGCTATGGCTTGTCACTGGAAGTCACCTTGTTGTCAGCAAGAGGTGATGCAGTTTGCTGCATAGATGCACTTGTGTTGTAGACTTGAAGTGCCTCAGGCATTTGGAGCTAAGAGGTCTCTGTGTTGAGAGTCAGAACAGTTTTGTTAGTAAGATGTACAGGAGATAACACTGTATCATTGCAAACATTATGCTTTAGTACATATTCACTGGTGCGTTCAACTGGGTCTTACAGTTCCGCTGGGATGGAGCAGTCTGAGTTAGCACTTTCTCCCATCGCTTGTTCAAGGACTCCCAGCTTTGCTAGGGCACCTGCTTCCTCACTTTCCATTTGCAGAATCTTTATTTGGGAATCTGCCTCTGCTTGTTGAGCTACCATCTCTGCTTCAAGAGTGTTGCTCTGAGCTTCCATCTCTGCTTGGTGAGCTTTGCTCTGAGCTTCCATCTCTGCTTGGTGAGCTTTGCTCTGAGCTTCCATCTCTGCTTGGTGAGCTTTGCTCTGAGCTTCCATCTTTGCTTGGAGTTTTAGCATCTTTGCATGGTGAGCTGCAGTGGCGTAACTAGAACCTTCAGGGCCCCGATGCAAGAAACCATGAAGGGCCCCCCTGACAGGGCCCTTTACTCCGAGTTTGGTGGCGGAACAACAGGACCCGGTTGCAAGTGGGTGGCTGCATGTAAAGGAACCAATTTCTCCATTTGCTGCCGCTTCTCCACCTCTCCCTTCCATAGGCATTCAGCGACTGCAGGAGGAAAATGGAGAGACCGGTTCCTCTACGTCGGCTTTTTCCAGTCAGGGCACCCTTTAAGTACATCCCTATGTGAATGGGGCTGCACTGCAACCCCCCTGCAACTGTGTGCATTGCATGCAGTTCCAGCATAGTGAGGATGCATTTAAGGGGTTGTAAACCCTCGTGTTTTTTCACCTTAATCCATCCTATGCATTAAGGTGAAAAAACACCTGGCAGTCACCGGAACCCCAGCCCCCCCCCCCCTGTTTTACTTACCTGAGCCCTGGAACTTTACCAGGTGGAGATGCGCTCTTCCTTTGCCCGGGGTTCTCGGCTCCTGATTGGATAGATTGATAGCAGCTCAGCCATTGGCTCCCACTGCTGTTAATAAAATCCAATGACGCGGACATCGGGGGCGCCTGCAAGGTAACCCCCCCCCTCGAGAGCGCTTCTCCTAGGGGGTTGTCTGATAAGAGGAGGAGCCACGAGAGCCACAGAGGGACCCCAGAATACAAGGTTCGGGGCCACTCTGTGCAAAACGAGCTGCACAGTGAAGGTAAGTATAACATGTTTGTTATTAAAAAAAAAAAGCAAACCTTTACAATCACATTAAGGGATTAAAACAGGTGGTCAGGAGGCAACATATTGCCCCTTTTACCAGCTGTCAAATGCCTCTGAAAAGCGATCATAGCATTTTTTTCTGCTGCTACTTTGAACAAGCAAGAAGAAAAAACAGTTCTGATTGTACACATATGGAGTAGGGCTGGGGAAAAAAATCGATTTGAATCTTGAATTGAGTTGAGAGGTCAAATTGATTCAAATTTTCAGCAAATACCGTATATACTCGAGTATAGGCCGACCCGAATATAAGCCGAGGCCCCCAATTTACCCCCAAAAAAACTGGCAAACTTATTGACTCGTGTATAAGCCGAGGGTAAGACATGCCTGTCCATCCCTGTGTGTGTGTCCGTCCATCCCTGTGTGTCCGTCCATCCCTGTGTGTCCGTCCATCCCTGTGTGTCCGTCCATCCCTGTGTGTCCGTCCATCCATCCCTGTGTGTGTGTGTGTCCATCCATCCATCCATCCCTGTGTGTGTGTGTCTCCATCCATCCATCCATCCATCCCTGTGTGTGTGTGTCTCCATCCATCCATCCATCCCTGTGTGTGTGTGTATCCATCCGTGTGTGTGTGTGTGTGTGTGTGTGTGTGTGTGTGTGTGTGTGTGTGTGTGTGTGTCCAGCCTACCTGTGTCCCGAGCCTTTGTCCCGAGCCTCCGTCCCGTGCCTTGCCTCCTTGCCTCCTTGCCTCCGTGCCTCGCCGCCGTGCCTTGCCTCCGTCCCGTCCCGTCCCGTGCCGTGCCTTGCCTTGCCTCCGTCCCGTGCCCTCTTCGTCGGCGCCTCGGCGGCCATTGTAAAATTCAAAAGCTGCGCCGCCGCCTTCGCCTGTGATAGGCGGAACACTGAATTTCCCAGCAGCCTGTGTTCCGCCTATCACGTACATCGTATCATCCTCGTCCGTAGTACGAGGATGATACGATGTCCGTGATAGGCGGAACACAGGCTGCTGGGAAATTCAGTGTTCCGCCTATCACAGGCGAAGGCGGAGCCGGAGGCGCGGCTTTTGAACTATAGAATGGCCGCTGTCTGTCTGCTCGACACGCTGATCGAGCGGGCAGACAGCGATGACTCGAGTATAAGCCGAGGGGGGCACTTTCAGCCTCAAAAAAGAGGCTGAAAATCTCGGCTTATACTCGAGTATATACGGTAGTTTTTTTTACATATTTATTTTTTCACCAGGATCAGTGCTGACACCGCACCGGTCCTGAGGAGCTGCGTGCAGGAGTTTTTAGGTGAGGCCGTGGCTTCGGCCTAGTCCGCGAGGCCGGACCTGCGGACTAGGACGAAGCCACGACCTCACCTAAAAACTCCTGCCTGCAGCTCCTCAGGACTGGCACGGTGTCCATAAAAAAAAAACTGGATTCGAATTGTGAATCTATTTTTTTTTTTTTAAATGACAAAAAATTTTTTTTAGAAAATCGCCCAGCTCTAATATGGGAGGGGGGGGGGGGGGGCAGGATAAAACGCAGATACATAAAATGTGCATACATACATCTAAACAGCGGCGGCTGGTGCACAACATTTTTGGGGGGCACAAAAAATGTTATAAACCAAATCATCAAATGCAGCGCCCACTGTGCTGTCAAATGCTGCCACTGTACCCTCAAATGCAGCCACTGTGCAATCAATTGCAGCCACTGTGCCCAACAAACGCTGCTACTGTGCCCAAAAAACGCTGCTACTGTGCCAACAAACGCTGCCACTGTGCCATCAAACGCTGTCATTGTGCCATCAATTGCAGCCACTGTGCCATCAAACGCTGCCTCCGTGTCATCAAACACTGCCACCGTGCCCATTTAACGCTGCCACTGTGCCCATTTAATGCTGCCACTGTGCCCTCAAATGCTGCCACTGTGCCATCAAACACTGCCACTGTGCCATCAAACGCTGCCACTGTGCCATCAATTGCAGCCACTGTGCCAAACGCTGTCACTGTGCCCTCAAATGCTACAACTGTGCCATCAATTGCAGCCACTGTGCCATCAAAAGCTGTCACTGTGCCATCAAACACTGCCACTGTGCCATCAACTGCAGCCACTGTGCCCATTTAACGCTGCCACTGTGCCCTCAAATACTGCCACTGTGCCATCAAACGCTGCCACTGTGCCATCAATTGCAGCCACTGTGCCAAACGCTGCCACTGTGCCCATTTAACGCTGCCACTGTGCCCTCAAATGCTACAACTGTGCCATCAATTGCAGCCACTGTGCCATTAAACGCTGCCAGCGTGCCATCAAATGCTGCTAGTGTGCCCTTGAATGCCCCCAGTGTGCCCCCCCGCCCGCTCGCCATCTACACACATGCACATGCACACACATGCACACACACATGCACACACACACATGCACACACACACACACATGCACATACACACAAAAATGCACACACACATTAGGTCTTTTTAAAAACGGCAGTGCTTTATCTTACCTCTTCCTGCCGGGTACTGCACTGTAGGGGGAGACAAAGAGCACACACTTTTTTTACTTTAGTTATAAGCAGTGTGATAACTCCGAGCTCCCCGCACAGTGCCGATTACACTTCGGCTGAAGATCGGGGAGCTCGGTCTTGGTCAAGGCCCCCCTGCAGCATGGGGCCCGGTCGCCTTGGCGATCTCAGCGACCCCTATAATTCCGCCACTGGTGAGCTGCCTTTTGTGTTTCTACTTATGCTTCCTTTCTGGTAAAGGAGCTTTGCACTTTATTTACTTCCAGACTTGCACGGTCCTCTATTAGCTTGTCACTTAATGTTGAACTTCTGGAGCGAGAGGCTCTAGAAGAACATGTGGTGTGCTTGGTTGTTGTGGATCTGTGAGATCTGGTCTCCTGTAGTTGAACAATGCAGAGTTCTGCCTTACACTGGGCATTTTGCACTAAAATATCCCTTTGTTGGTTTAGTGCATCAGCCCTGGTCAGTTCTGCTGAAGAGTCCTCTATATTCCAGTCCTGCAAGAAAGCTGTGTATTTTGCAAACAGCCTCTGGTAGTGTTCGTACACAGCAGATAAGTGATCTATAGAGTCTCTTAGTTCAGCTGGTCGATCATTAAAGTGTGACAAAACTGACATGCAGTGTGAAGTTCTGTCCCATAAGTCTGACAGATTGCTGGAGAACTCATCTCTAGTGGCTTCATAGTTTTCTCTGAGTTTCTGTGTCAGTTTTATTGTACATTTGAGTCTTACAATCTGTTTGGCAATATCTGCAGAGTCTGCTCCCTGTAAATCTACGGGTTCAGAGGCATGATGAATCTGCATTGGTTCAGCCACAAAGGGGTGCTCAGAGTCTTGTCTAGACATTTTTCAAGTTTTTTCAAGAAATGGTACTGTCTCTTTAAGAAGACAAACAGCATCTTAGACAGATGGGGTAACACAGTTCAATGTAGAGAAACAGTTGTCAACATTCACATGAGATGCAGTAAACTAGTGCGACCATGTGCTTCACAAAATGGCTGATGGCGCTTAGCTTGATTGCAGATCATGTGCACACATATACACAGCAGGCTGTGGGAATTCTATAAATCTTTTGACTATTCTGACTCCGATTGTTGTGAAGCAACTATGCCTTGTGAGACCTCTATGCCTGGCCTGTATAAGATATAATCACTGAGGACAATCAGATAGTTTGAACTCACCAAATACCGATTCCATCCACAAGATGCTTTTATTCTGAACATCAGGTTACAGCAGAGGACAGGATACCAACAGATATATAGGTTGTGGTATTTATGCGGTCAAAAGATGATATTGTCTGTAGCTTACAATGCAGAATACATGTGCCCTGGCTTGTTAGCTGCATCATGACACAGGAAGTTCAAACACAGGTAGATGGGTGGAGCATTACATATAAAGGAAGTGTGTCATAACATAAGGGAAAAAGAACATAAGAAACAAGTGCATTACCACAAAAGGTCACTAGATGGCATGTGAACTAAATATAAACATCCATAGAAAATGGATAGGAAAACAAACTAACAAAGTCTATATAAATGTTATGCCCCATTGGGGCAGCACAGTTGCTGATCCCTGCTTTAGTAGCTCCTCTCTGGGACTGGAGACGAGTGATCCACTGTTTAAGTCCTCAATCATGATGTTATCAACCTGCATCAGGACCCTGCTGCTGGGCAGCCAGTTGGGAGCATCTACCTCACTCAGGACGTGATATGGGCACCTGAAAAAAGACCTACACTAAGCTGTACAAAAGATACAAGGCTTGTGCCCCTATGTATTACTTAACTACAAAGTCACATTAAGTATTTTTTTTTTGCATAATCGGGTGATTACCTTGGTGGGGGGTAGAAGACCTATATTTTATTATTTGTACTGTGCAAAAATCATTTAAGAAATCTAAAAGAACTATACATTTGTAGCACTAACCCTCGAAGGAGCTGCTGAATTTTTATTGTGCTTACCGTTACCTCACCTGCTCACTGTGTCTGTCTTAAGGGTCCTATTGTAGAGTGAATTAAAGAATGTTAGCTCCGACGCAGTCCTTTTTCCAAAGATTTATTTGAAATAAACAAGGTTTTGCAATATAGGGATAGAAGGTTAAGGGGAGTTCAGGTACCTTGTAATTGCAAGTTAGAGGTATTTTCTTGAACCAGAGGACAAACAGCTTCCACAGACAGATCCAGCAATCACCGGATAGGCCTCTCTCACTGACCTAGCAGTCGGTGGGATGCTCAAACAAAGTCTCTGCCACAGACTTGTCAATTTAAATGAAATTGTTGTACAATCCTCTGCCACAGGAAAGCACAACAAGCAATTTGATAAGAAATTAAAGAATTGTCACACAGTACCAGTTTCCTTCAGCCGATCCGACGATAATGTGTGGTAGGTGACCCGGGATGCGTCCCCCAACTGAGTCTCCAGGCTCTTCCAGAGATACTAGCCATGTTGCTTGGTCCTCTCCTGGAAAAGTCCTCCCCCGGATCCTCCAGTCGCTTGGCTTCTCCCCGCAGGCAAGACAGCACAGGATCACCTCTGGATCAGTAGGCCCCAAGACTTCTGGGCCTACCCTTTCAGTTACAAAGCCTCGGGCCAGCTGGCCCCGAGACACAGGAACAGGCAGCACACACCCCAGGCCAGGAGGGCCATGAGGTCGGGATAACGAACCCCAGAAAAGAGACCCCTCAAAATGGCGTCAGTACCTTAAGTACCCCCACCCAGAATGCAGGGCGGGTGAACCACTCCCACTGGGCCTATTTCCGAGTAAAAGGGGTATTCATTGCATTCAGCCTGTTGCATTTCCAACACTTACCGGTGGTGATAGCGACACCTACGGCCACGTGGAAACTGGCACAACCCAGCTGAACTGGTACAGAAACCGGAACTTTGAAATAATTAGTCTGAGCCAAACTGCAGCTTCAGACAACTTAAATTTGAAAAAACAATAGCGTCTGCTCATTAGGAGCAGGGCGCTACACATTCAATAAAGTAGTTACAGTTAGGCTGAAAAAGTTACAATAGTAAGGCTGAAAAAAGACATATGTCTATCAAAATAAACTGTTCATTAATCCTTTTAACTGTATATTAGTACAAAAAATGACATCTATCATTGTGGGTGGGTGATTGGGGCTCTTTAAAAGAAATGTTATGCTTTTGATATACTGTAGCAAGAAATTAAGCATTGTCCTTTGCCAAGAACTCCCTGAGCTGGCTCGGTTAAAACAATAGAAAATAAAAAATAATAAGTCTTTTGCTCTTTCTATTACAGTTTATTGCCGAAAGTGTCACACATCAGGAACTGTGTCAGCGTGTAGCCTGAGGAAGGTGACAGGAGACAAGGCATGGCAATTTGTGTAACTCTTGTTCACTTTTCTGCAGCCAGGCTGTCAGAGCCCACATTTAATTCCTGCAGCGCCTGTTCCATGGCCAGAAACAAAAGACACAAATTGAGGATTTATTGTATCGGGTCAATGGCAAACCAAATACAACTTTTGACAAATAACAATGTTGGGCATATTTTTATTTCATGTCCTGGGTTCTATTGTTAGTTAAAGCTGAACTTAATGCAAACAGTTACATACGCAGAAGGAATTCATTCATGTGGGCTGCATTAACTTCCTAAGAATTTGTGATTTTGTTAAAATTGAAATTTAGTCAGAAAATTAAGTCCTGCTAGATCACTTCAGGCTGGCCCTTTTTGCAGGTATAGCTATTTTAAGTGCCTATACTAAAAATACATTTAAAAATCCAGTAATACACGGTCTCACCCTGCTCTGCACATGCTCAGTTGCTCGATATTTTTAGGCACTGTGCTGAGTTTGTAGAGACCGATCTGCTGACAGCCTTACAGTGAAATTAAAATCTCCTATCCTTTACGGCCACGGAAGCTGCTTCTGTTTGATCTGCAACTGCCATAGTGCTGCACATGTGATCAGTTATGACACCAGCAATTTGATGGTTTGACAGCTTGGTGGAGGACACAAGCAAATGTGACAGTGAGCAATCCCAGCAGCCGAGGTATAAAACTGTTTTTTTAAACCGTTAAATCGCTGGGTTTTGTTCATTATTATATTATTGTTAGAGGTAAAGCTCCTCTTTAACCAGTTAAGGAAAAGCCGCCACAGTTGTACTGCGGCAGGTTAGCTCTCCTGGGCGAATCGCCACCATTGTACGTCGGCGGCTTTAAGACCACTAAGCTGTGTGACACTGGAGCCCATGCGTCTGGCCGGTGGCCACGATGTCTGTGGCCACCCGCTATCACTCCTGAGAGAGACAGAATGGGGATCTGTCAATGTAAACAGGCAGATCCCCATTCTGTCAGGGGAGGATAGACAGATCTGCTGTTCCTAGTGATTATGAACTGCGATCTGTCTCCTCCTCCAGTCACTACATTGCCCCCACAGTTAGAAACACCTCCCTAGGGAACACTTAAGCCCTTGATCGCTCCCTAGTGTTAACCCCTTCCCTGTCTGTGACATTTATACAGTAATCAGTGGCTGTTTTTAGCACTGATCGCTGTATAAATGTCAATGGTTCCAAAAAAGTGTGAAAAGTGTCCGATCTGTCCGTCACAATGTTGCAGTCCCACTAAAAATCGCTGATTACCACCATTACTAGTAAAAAAAAAAAGAATAATCAAAATGCCATAAATCTATCCCCTATTTTGTAGATGCTATAACTTTTGCGCAAACCAATCAATATACGGTTCTTGTGATTTTATTTTTTTTGTACCAAAAATATGTAGTAGTAGTAGTATGTACTTTATGAAGTAAAAAAATAACGTTTTTTTTTTTTTCAAAACTGTCGGTCTTTTTGTGTTTATAGCGCAATTCATTGTAAAACTTCATGAATTGCTAATTTTCAAATCTCTACACAAAATAGGAAAGGTACATAAAGTACATACGGTAAACATTCATTTAATTGTGCATGTTGTAGAATTGTGCTGATGTCAAACACAGTGCTTCTCAAATGCATGCTGTATGTATTTGTATGTTCAGATGCAAAACACAGTAAAAGGCTGCATTTGACCTGCTTTGCCTTGACCAATGTATTTGGGATATCACTCACTCTCCGTATACCCCCTTTTACCCTTGGCCCCCCTCCGTTACCTTATTACCTTTCCCCTTTTTCCCAATAAATAGACCACACTGAAGTTTGGAGTGTAAATGGCCATAGCAGCCTTTATTAACAAATCTTCAAACTAAACTTAAATAACTTTATTAACTATATATACAACACTATTTAGCAACGGCAATTTTAAACTCCCAGTTATTTTGACGGTACCTCGGTTTTCCACCTTTAACTTGACACTCTCCACCAGTACACGGCAGGACCAAACTTTACCATACCAGGCCTCCGGCCATTTATCAGCCCGGAGACAACCCCCTTTCCCGCAGCGCCACCAATCCCGTATTCCAGCCTACCCTTCCGCTGTGATACACCAAAAAGGGGGGCACATACCACCTATGAGCCCCCCCACACTTCCATCACATCAGTTTTCTTGCCCCATCAAAGACCAAAAGACACCACCACAGACCACCTTATCCTTAAGAGCCCCTCCACACCCACAGGGGCCAATTCAATCCTGTCCTGCAGACCCAATGCTCAAAGATCAGTCCCCACCTCCGTGAGTTGCACTCCACCCCCCCGCAGGTACATACCCACATTAACCTCCAACTCCATGTGCCGCACTACTAAACCCCCATTCCTCTTTACAAACCTCCCCAATGCCTTGTTAACTTTTATGCGGGCCTTATGAGTCTGACTACAGACCAGGCCATCCGCCACTCAGTACGTGCAACCATGTCGGACCATACCAGCACCATTCCCGGGAAAATCCCTGCGAAGCATCAAAAATTCACATTTCACATCCGCAATCAGGTCCCTTGTAGATCGAACACCCAAGTCATTACCCCCCACATGGAACACCAACACATCTGGGGGCCTATCCAGGCTGGCGTACCGTTGTATTTCCGGCACCACTCTGCTCCATTTCATACCCGGGATCCCCAACCACCTAATGCATGCCTCACTACGGGAAATTCCCAGCTGCCTTCCCTCTGGCCTGACATCCACACTCCTGGCACCCCAAAAAACGTAAGAGTGACCTAGGATCCAGACGAGGTGTGGTTGACCTCCATCTAAAATGACAGAACAAAACTGAACACCCAGGTGTTACAACACGAATTAATATTTGCTATTGAAACACTGATCCTCAATACGGCCAATCAAAAGCAGGTCTGAGACCTGTTTCCTGATCGGCCGAAAAGAGAAGAGTCTCGATAGGCTGCTGAGGAGGAGGGAGGAAATGGAAGTCTCGCCGCTATGATGCCCGTGGAGAGCAGGGGAGGGGGAAGCTGCTGCTGCCGCCGAGCAGGGGAGACGCACTGCCCACCACAGATGGGGTAAGTGCTAAAGATGCGCTTGACCGACCAGGGGGTGGTGGTACTGTTTGCTGCCACACACACAAAAAAACGAATTATCACCGGCCACCACTGACAGCTCCACTGAACACTGTGATCAAGCACTAAAACTAACTAATCCTAGCACTTACCTAGGAGAGTGCTAAATAGGACTTGAGAAACATAAAATACGTTTTTTTTACAAGTGCAAATAGATCAATTTTCAAAAGTTGTAAAATACTAAAAATTTTAATACTACTTTAAGAAATAGCACTGCAAAATTATTTAAAAATATGCACTCACTGAAAATTTTCTATAATTTCCCTTAACCACTTAACAACCGCCCTATAGCTGAATGACGGCTACAGGGCGGTTGTTTAACTCTGGGAGGCCGTCATATGACATCCTCCCAGAATTCCGCTCTCACGCGCCCCCTGGGGCGCGCGCACGAGAGCATCCGTGACCGCCGGGTCCACAGGACCTGGCGCATCACGGATCACGGTAAACGGCCGCTCATCGCGGCCATTTACCAAGTGATCGCTCCGTCAAATGACGGAGTGATCACTTGTAAACAAACCGGCGTCATGTTATGACGCCGGTTCCTCCCTCCCCCTCTCTGTACCGATCGGTACAGCGGAGGGGGAAGAGATCGGTGTCAGCAGCGCTGTGGGCTGCATCTGCAGTGCCCACATCGCTGCTCACCGAAAATTAACCCCATCATACCCTGCCATTACTCTGGAATACTCTGCTGCAATACTCTGCAATACTCTGCTGCAATATTCTGCAATACCCTGCTGCAATACTCTGCAATACCCTGCTGCAATACTCTGCAATACCCTGCAGCAACACTCTGCAATACCCTGCAACAACACTCTGCAATACCCTGCAACAACACTCTGTAATACCCTGCAACAACACTCTGCAATACCCTGCAACAACACTCTGCAATACCCTGCAACACTCTGCAATACCCTGCAACACTCTGCAATGCTCTGCAACACCCGCCAATACCCTGCAACACTCTGCAATGCTCTGCAACACCCTGCAATGCTCTGCAACACCCTGCAACACTCTTTAACGCAATACTCTGCAACGCCTTACTCTGAGATACCCAGTCATACTCTGAGATACCCAGTCATACTCGGAGATACCCAGCCATACCCAGCCATAGTCGGTGATACCCTGCAATACCCAGCCATAGACATCCCCCCCCCCCCCCCCCACCGCCCTCCGGTGCTTCTACCGACTCGCCAATACGATCAAAGCCAGAATCTTTTTTTTTTTTTTTTCAGGCTTCCCAGCTTAGAGGTGAGATGCGGGGTCTTATTGACCCCATATCTCACTGTAAAGAGGACCTGTCGTGCCATATTCCTATTACAAGGGATGTTTACATTCCTTGTAATAGGAATAAAAGTGATCAAAAAATGTATTTTTGGGGGAAAAAAATGTCAAACTAAAATAAATAAAGTAAAATGAACATTAAATTTTTTTTTTTTTTTAAAGCGCCCCTGTCCCCATGTGCTCGCATGCAGAAGCGAACGCATACATAAGTCCCACCCACATATGAAAACGGTGTTCAAACCACACATGTGAGGTATCGCTGCGAACGTTAGAGCGAAAGCAATAATTCTAGCCCTAGACCTCCTCTGTAACTCAAAACATATAACCAGTAAAAAAAATTTAAATCATCGCCTATGGGGATTTTTAAGTAGCGACGTTTGGCGCCATTCCACGAGCGTGTGCAATTTTGAAGAGTGACATGTTAGGTATCTATTTACTCAGCGTAACTTCATGTTTCACATTATGCAAAAATTGGGCTAACTTTACTGTGTTTTTTTTTTTTAAGCACAAAACTGTTTTTTTTCCAAAAAAAAGCATTCGAAAAATTGCTGCGCAAATACCGTGCGAGATAAAAAGTTGCAACGACCACCATTGTATTCTCCAGGGTGTTTGCTAAAAAACATATATAATGTTTTGGGATTTTATGTAATTTTCTAGCAAATAAATTATGATTTTTACATGTAGGAGAGAAATGTCAGAATTGTCCTGGGTGCTCCAGAACGCCTGATGGCGCTCCCTGCATGTTGGGCCTCTGTATGTGGCCACACTGTGTAAAAGTCTCACACATGTGGTATCGCCGTACTCGGGAGTAATAGCAGAATGTGTTTTGGGGTGTAATTTGTGGTATGCATATGCTGTGTGTGAGAAATAAACTGATAATATGACAATTTTGTGAAAAAAAAAAAGTAAAAAAAATCTTGATTTTGCAAAGAATTGTGGGAAAAAATGACAACTTAACCACTTGCCGACCGCCGCACGACGATATACGTCGACAGAATGGCACGGGCAGGCATATGGGCGTATATATACGTCCCTGCCTTCCCGCGGGTGGGGGGCCCGATCGGGCCCCCCCCCGGTGCCTGCGGCGGTCGGTATTCGTTCGGGAGCGATCCGGGATGAGGGGGCGGCCATTCATTCATGGCCACCCCCTCGCGATCGCTCCCGACGAATAGAAATGCTCCGTGACATCACTTCCTCTCCTGTAATGTAAACACAGGAGAGGAAGTGATGTAATCTCTCCTCCGTGTCGGTATTTTTCGTTCCGACACCGAGGAGAGAGGATCGGTGAGTTGCACCAACACGACACTACACAGTAGAACATGCCAGGCACACTCACACCCCCCCGATCACCCCCCCAATTACCCCTGCCCCCCAGTCACAGTGACACCAATGTCATTTTTTTTTTTTTTTTGCATTGGTGTCATTTGTGACTGTAATAACTGTTAGGGCAGTTAGGGTTAGCCCCCTTTAGTTCTAATGTACCCCCTAACCCCCCCAATAAAGGTTTAACCCCGTGATCACCCCCCGTCGCCAGTGTCACTAAGGCTGGGTTCACATTGCAGCGGTTTATGAGAACGAATGTGATTCGCACCGCACTGCAGTGCAAATCACATCCTATCTCTGTGCGATTCGAGTTCAGCCATACAGATAGTATGGCTGAATTTGCGTCGCACCCGCCGCAAATTCGCACGGGACCCTTTTTTTGGTCCGCAGCAGAATCGGATCGCATGGGTGTTCACACCATGCGATCCAAGTTTGCAGATCGCACTGCGATATGCGAACTGATCTGGGGGTGTCATTAACATTTCACTGACACTCCCAGCAGTTCGCATAGGGCAGTGTGAACTGCCGCCGGGAGGCATGCTATGCGGGAACCCGCCGCGGATTCGTGGCGTTCCTGCATCGCTCCAGTGTGAACCCAGCCTAATAAGCGATCATTTTTCTGATCGCTGTATTAGTGTCACAGGTGACGCTAGTTAGGCAGGTAGGTATTTAGGTTCGCCGCAGCTTTTTATAGCGCCAGGGACCCCCATATACTACCGCATAAAGCCCCCTGATTGCCCCCTAGTTAACCCTTTCACCAGTGATCACCATATAACTGTTACAGATGACGCTGGTTGGTTAGTTATTTTTTTATAGTTTCAGGGCACCCGCCATTTATTACCTAATAAAGGTTTAACCCCCTGATCACCCGGCGGGTGTCATTTGTGACTGTAATAACTGTTAGGGCAGTTAGGGTTAGCCCCCTTTAGTTCTAAGGTACCCCCCTAACCCCCCCAATAAAGGTTTAACCCCGTGATCACCCCCCGTCGCCAGTGTCACTAAGGCTGGGTTCACATTGCAGCGGTTTATGAGAACGGATGTGATTCGCACCGCACTGCAGTGCAAATCACATCCGATCTCTGTGCGATTCGAGTTCAGCCATACAGATAGTATGGCTGAATTCGCGCCGCACCCGCCGCAAATTCGCACGGGACCCTTTTTTTGGTCCGCAGCAGAATCGGATCGCATGGGTGTTCACACCATGCGATCCGAGTTTGCAGATCGCACTGCGATATGCGAACTGATCTGGGGGTGTCATTAACATTTCACTGACACTCCCAGCAGTTCGCATAGGGCAGTGTGAACTGCCGCCGGGAGGCATGCGATGCGGGAACCCGCCGCGGATTCGTGGTTTTCCCGCATCACTCCAGTGTGAACCCAGCCTAATAAGCGATCGTTTTTCTGATCGCTGTATTAGTGTCACAGGTGACGCTAGTTAGGCAGGTAGGTATTTAGGTTCGCCGCAGCTTTTTATAGCGCCAGGGACCCCCATATACTACCGCATAAAGCCCCCTGATTGCCCCCTAGTTAACCCTTTCACCAGTGATCACCATATAACTGTTACAGGTGACGCTGGTTGGTTAGTTATTTTTTTATAGTTTCAGGGCACCCGCCATTTATTACCTAGTCTCACTAGTGTACCCCTAAATTTAGGGGTGTCTACTTTCCAAAATGGGGTCATTTGGGGGGGGGTTTGTGCCATCTTGGCATTTTATGGCCTTCAAAACTGTAACGCCCTTAGAAAGCCTGAAGGCGGTGCTTGGTTTTCGGGGCCCCGTACACGGCTAGGCTCCCAAAAAGTCCCACATATGTGGTATCCCCGTACTCAGGAGAGGCAGCAGAATTTATTTTGGGGTGTCATTTCACATATGCCCCTTGGCATGCGTGAGCAATATATCATTTAGTGACAACTTTGTGAAAAAAAAAAAAAAAAAAAAGTTTGTAATTTTCCTGCAACTTGTGGCAAAATATAAAATATTCCATGGACTCAACATGCCTCTCAGCAAATAGCTTGGGGTGTCTACTTTCTAAAATGGGGTCATTTGTGGGGGTTTTGTGCCATCTTGGCATTTTATGGCCTTCAAAACTGTAATAGGTAGTGAGGAGTGAAGTCAAATATTTACGCCCTTAGAAAACCTGAAGGCGGTTCTTGGCTTTCGGGGCCCCGTACGCGGCTAGGCTCCCAAAAAATCCCACACATGTGGTATCCCCGTACTCAGGAGAAGCAGCAGAATTTATTTTGGGGTGTCATTTCACATATGTCCATGGCATGCGTGAGCAATATATCATTTAGTGACAACTTTGTGAAAAAAAAATAAAAAAAAATTAAAGTTTGTAATTTTCCCGCAACTTGTGGCAAAATATAAAATATTCCATGGACTCAACATGCCTCTCAGCAAATAGCTTGGGGTGTCTACTTTCTAAAATGGGGTCATTTGTGGGGGTTTTGTGCCATCTTGGCATTTTATGGCCTTCAAAACTGTAATAGGTAGTGAGAAGTGAAAACGAAAATTTACGCCCTTAGAAAGCCTGAAGGCGGTGCTTGGTTTTCGGGGCCCCGTACGCGGCTAGGCTCCCAAAAAGTCCCACATATGTGATATCCCCGTACTCAGGAGAAGCAGCAGAATTTATTTTGGGGTGTCATTTCACATATGCCCATAGCATGTGTGAGCAATATATCATTTAGTGACAACTTTGTGTAAAAAAAAAAAAAAAATTTTTTTTTGTCATTATTCAATCGCTTGAGGCAAAAAAATAAAATAGTCAATGGGCTCAACATGCCACTTATCAATTTCCTTAGGGGGTCTACTTTCCAAAATGGGGTCATTTGGGGGGGTTTTGTACTGCCCTGCCATTTTAGCACCTCAAGAAATGAGATAGGCAGTCGTAAACTAAAAGCTGCGTAAATTCCAGAAAACGTACCTTAGTTTGTAGATGTGACAACTTTTGCGCAAACCAATAAATATACAGTTATTGACTTTTTTTTTACCAAAGACATGTGGCTGAATGCATTTTGGCCTAAATGTATGACTAAAATTGAGTTTATTGGATTTTTCTAATAACAAAAAGTAGAAAATATCATTTTTTTTCAAAATTTGCGGTCTTTTTACGTTTATATCGCAAAAAATAAAAATCGCAGAGGCAATCAAATACCATCAAAAGAAAGCTCTATTTGTGGGAAGAAAAGGACGCAAATTTTGTTTGGGTACAACATTGCATGACCGCGCAATTACCAGTTAAAGCAGCGCAGTGCCAAATTGTAAAAAGACCTCTGGTCATTGACCAGCAAAATGGTCCGGTCTGAAAGTGGTTAAAAAAACTTATCATGCCTCTTACTAAATACCTTGGAATGTCTTCTTTCCAAAAAGGGGTCATTTGGGGGGTATTTGTACTTTTCTGGCATGTTAGGGTCTCAAGAATTCAAATAGGCCGTCAGTACTTCAGGTGTGATCAATTTTCAGATATGGTACCATAGCTTGTGGACTCTATAACTTTCACAAAGACCAAATAATATCCACCAATTTGTACTTATTTTTACCAAAGATATGCAGTAGTATAAATTTTGGCAAAAATTTATGAAGAAAAAATTACTAATCTGCTAAATTTTATAACAGAAACAAAGAAAAATTCATTTTTTTACAGAATTTTCTGTATTTTTTCTTTTATAGCACAAAAAATAAAAAACCCAGCGGTGATTAAATACCACCAAAAGAAAGCTCATTTTGTGTGAAAAAAAGGACAAAAATTTCATATAGGTCCAGTGTTGCATGACTGAGTAATTGTCATTCAAAATGTGAGAGCACCGAAAGCTGAAAATTGGTCTGGTTATTAAGGGTGTTTAAGTGCCCAGTGGTCAAGTGGTTAAAGTAATACTAAATCCTCAGATTTTTAAACATTTGTAGCAGCTAATTTAATAATCACTTACTTACTAAGAATACAAGACTATCTTATAGGGCTGGTTTACACTAGAATCACAGGATCGCACTCCGCTTTCCTGTCCTATTCCTATGCGTTCCTCTGCGGTACAATTTGGCAGCCCATTTATTTGAATAGGCTGAAAATCACAACCAAACACACAAAATGTAGTGCATTGAAAAAACGTGTCACATCAAATCGCATGAAACAGCATTTGGGGTGCTGTTAATAATACATTGGAACCTGTGGCAGATCGCAAACACAGTGCATTTTGAATGCAGTGCGGGAAATGCGCACAAAACACACCTTTCCCACACCGCTTTCTAATGTGAACCGTCCCTTAATCCTTGCCAAAGTTCCTGTTTAAGCTGGTTCGATGATTGCTGCTCAAGTTTCTGCTTTGAGAGTGGCTCCCTTCCCTTTGCGGTGTCCACTGGTGACTCATTCCTGTTAAGAAAGGAAGTTGAGGGAAGCAGCACTAAGAGAGCAGCAGCCAGCACATTGAAAGTTGTAAACTGCAAATGTGGGTGATAATTTTAACAAATAGTTTACTAAGGAATATTTATTTTATTGTTCCCACTGATTTATATTTAAAAATGCTAAGAGTTTAATACTACATTAAGCCTAGGTTCAGACTAGTGCAATCTCAGACATTGCATGTGATTCGCACCAGCACCACAGATGCCAATTACATGCTATGTCTGAGCAATGCAATTTCAGCCATACAGTTGTATGGCTGAACTTGCATTGGATTTGCACAGAAAAAGGTGCAGGGACTTCCAACATTGGAATCGGATCGCATGGGTGTTCCCACCTATGCGATACAATACCTGTACGAATCCACAGTTCGCACTGCGATCTGTGAACCTATCTGGGTGTGTCATTAAAAATGTATTGACAGAGGGCAGTGTGAATCGGGGGCGGGAATCTGCGCTGTAATCTCGCTGGTTCCCGCATCGCACTAGTCTGAACCTAGGCTAAAGCTAAAATCCAGGCTAAGCAATTATTGTATGAATACAAGACCCATTTGTATTCAAACTTCAAACCTCGTTTGGTTTGTGTATTTCTTTCTTTTCTTTCTATAAGTGAGCCGTAACCCAGTGTTAAACTTTGGCTCTGTGCAGGAGCTTCCTGAAATAAAGACCAGTTAGTCGCTGCTCTTTCTTCTTGTGCAGGGTGACTGTTTCTTTTTTCTCGGCCCCCTCCGGTAGTTTTCTGCAGGTAGCATGTAGTTAGTGGAGCTGCTGGATCCCTCACCCACTTTGTACAGCCTATTGGTGATGTCACTTCTAGTGACATCACTTCTAGTGTTACAAGGTAATAACTGGGTTTGCAAAGCATTTGGTGCTTACAAAGATTTATTTTGATTTTTGATTTATATTCTTTCAGATCTGTCTTTTGATATAATTACTGGGAGTGATTTGAGTGTAATGGCGTTCAGATTTTTCCCCACTGAGTACTTTGCCCATTGAGAGTTCAGCAGGCTAAAGAACGTAGCTCAATTATAAAGTATTTCTGATTGTTTTTATTGGTATTGTGGTTGTTATTATTGGTGATCGCTCACTAGGTGTTGTTAGTACTGAAGTAATTGTTTATTACTATTAGGTGTTGGGTGTACTTCAATTAGCATGTGTAAGAGGTAATCAGTGTGTAATGAGTATGGTATTGGACCTGATCTGATGAAAAACTAGCAAGAGGAAAATCAATAATGTCCATGTCAATGGTGGGATAGATAATGTGAGTGAGCTGTGTGTAATGGAGTACAGATCTCACTGATGACATGAATACTGGGAGTGAGCTGCATGTAATGGAGTGCAAAACCCATTGGTGACATGAATACTGTGAGTGAGCTGTCTGTAATGAATTGCAGATCTTACTGGTGACATGAATACTGGGAGCGACCTGTGTGCAAAGGAGTGTAGATCTTAGTGGTAACATGGATACTGGTGTAGCACTAACCCCCGAAGGAGCTGCTGGTTGGTTTTGGGCTTACTGTTACCTCCTGTTTTCCTCGTTGTACATCTAGGGGTGTCCTGTGGTAAATGGCCCAGTAACTTAGAGACTGACAACAGATCCACTGAATGGATTTTATTTGCAATAAACGTAGACAATGAAACAGTCTCTTGAATTGGGATCAGAGGGTTGGAAAGGGAAGTTCAGGTACTCTTAGTGTCAAAGTCAAATTTGTTGAAGAAATTGCTTACTTTGACTGCATCCAGAGAATAGCCATTCGCAACTGGATGATCACTCAGGTTGGACAGTCCTCTCACAAGGCCTAGCAGTCAACAAGATGTTTACTCAGTGTGACGGAACCGATCCCCCACACTGAGTGCTTCCGTCAGTATACCGCTTCCTAAGTCCTGAATATAGATATCAGATATTCCAACCGCTCACAAGCACAAAACGAGACGAGACTTGCTTAGTGCTAACATGGACTGCTTTATTAGAACCAAAATGACAAGTATTTATAATACAGTAGAAGACTAAAACCTAACCTAATTAGCATGAGCTAATTATCTATATCAACACTCAGACTAGTTGACTGAGGGATAAGACTTTTCCGCTCCTAGCTCACTAACAATTCAATAAACATTACCATAAACATCAACACAGGGTTAATTAGCACAAACAACAATGTGTGAATACTCAATACTCAGACTAGACTCATTTACACAACAGACAGGTGGCTGGAGTTCATGACATTAGCATCTAACAGTGTGTGTCCCAACAGCATGAGACAACACACATTATATATACATATATACAGCATTGAATCTGACTAGCACAGATTATAGTGGGGTTCTCATTCACCCTGTGCCCCTTAAAATCCAGGGCCCATAATCCGTCAGCAAGAGGCTCACATTCAGTCCTCTCAAAAAGCCTGTGTCCTGGCTAGGTCTGTCACACTCAGGAACACCTTTACTCTGCCACAGATGTTGTTGTAGAACATACAAGATAATGTCTCTGCCACAGACGTTGTTGTAGAACACATAGGAAAACTAAGCTTGAAACACTTGTAGGATACCTGGTTCTTTCAGCCAGCTTGGCGATATCCACAAGACCGGATTCTCTCGGTTACTTCAGCCCTTCCAGGCTCTTACTAAGAAGCCAACCCGTACGTGGTCTTCCTCTGAAGAATCCTCCCCTGGAATGCTTGAAGTCACTGGGTCTCTCCCGAACCGGAGATGGCTCTCAACCACCTCAGAATCCTTCTCTTAGTTTCCTTGCCTCAAGCTAGCCAGCCCTGAGACATTAAAGTCGGGTGGATCCGCACACCAGGCCATAGCCTTCCTGGGGGCTGGTGAGGAGGACCAGGACCATGAAGTCAGTACATAATTCTGGACTGGAAAACCAAACCACATGATGTTCACATCTTAAGTACCCTCTCCCAGAAAGCACAGCGAGAGCGTCCCTCCCACTGGGCGGGCTCCGAGAGAGAGTAACTTAAGCACCTAACCAGACCATAGTTCCATGCCTACCAGAAGAGACAGTGCCCCCTGTGGCCAGGCTGAACATCTCACGATCTAGTCAGACTGATGCTGAAGTCTAATTTAGATAATTGCACCCAAACCAAGCTGCAGTTTAGGCAAACTTTAACTTTGGAAAAAAACGCATAGCGCGTGCTCTTCAGGAGCTGCCGCTACACTGGGGAGTGAGCTGTATGTACTGTAGTGTAGATCCCACTGGTGACATGTATACTGAGAGTGAGCTGTGTGTGATGATGGTACTGTAGTGCAGATCTCATTGGTGACATGGAAACTGGGGAGTGAGCTATGTGTAATGGATTGCAGATCTTACTGGTGACATGAATACTGGGAGTGACCTGTGCGCAAAGGAGCGTAGAGCTTAGTTGTGACATGGATACTGGGGAGTGAGCTGTATGTGCTGTGGTGTAGATTTCATTGGTGACATGGATACTGGAGAGTGAGCTGTGTGTACTGTAGATCTCATTGGTGGCATGGATACTGGGGAGTGAGCTGTATGTGCTGTAGTGTAGATCCCACTGGTGACATGTATACTGAGAGTTAGTGTGTGATGATGGTACTGTAGTGTAAATCTCATTGTGACATGGATACTGGGGAGTGAGGTATGTGTACTGCAGTGTAGATCTCGTTGGTGACATGGATACTGGGGAATAAGCTGTGTGTACTGTATTGTAGATTTCATTGGTGATATGGATACTGTAGAGTGAACTTTGTATACTGCAGTGTAGACATGGTGACATGGATACTGGGGATTAAGCTGTGCGTACTGTAGTGTAGATTTTATTGGTCACATGGATACTGGAGAGTGAACTTTGTGTACTGTCATGTAGATATCATTGGTGACATGGATACTGGGGATTGAGCTGTGTGTACTGTAGTGTAGATCTGATTGGTAGAATGGGCCACTGAATTTAACTAGTTCCTGCATAAACAGTCCACATTGACACTCCAGATGTTTTGGAACTACATTTCCCATGATACTCATCCACACTGCAGAGTGCATGAGCATCATGGGAAATGTAGTTCCAAAACATCTCGGGTGGCAAGGTTCACCATCACTGTTCTAGGGGTTGTCATTTTGTACTTTATTGCTAGAAGAATTGCAAACAGCAGATGGGTTGGAATATGGGATATTTCAAAATGCTCAGCACATTAAGTAGAGGACCCTCTTCTCTCAGTAAAGGTAGCACAGTTTAGCTGTCACAGCTGAGAGCCTTAAGATAGCTTTAGGTTAGTTCAAAGTTTCATAGCTGGGGACCATGAAATAGCTGTAGCCCCCTTGTCCTAAACAGGGGTTACTATGTCAATTTAGTTTTTGGCTGGGCTGTAGTTATCTCAGACTGATTGTATACGTTTTCACCTGGTTTTTCCCTTAGCTTAATGCGGAGTTCCACCCAAACAAGGGAAGCTTAGTTTGCCCCCCATATTTGGCACCTTTTTTTGAGGGGGAGTGGGTACCTGGTTTTGACAAGTACCCACTCACACTTCTGGCTCAGTTCACCGTGGTGAACTGAGCTGAAAGTTTGTCCCCCCTCCTTCCCTTGCAGTCAGCCTATTCACAAAGCGCAGTTTCGCACATGCGCAGTAGGAAACCAGCTGTGAAGCCGCAAGGCTGCACTGCCAGTTTCCCTTAGTCAAGATGGCAGCGTCAGCACCCGATAGCCGATTGAAAAATAGGCTGGGGTGAGGACACCGCTGGATTCCTGGACAGGTAACTGCCCTAATATTCTAAAGCAGCAGCTACAGTTTTTGTAGCTGCTGAATTAACAATTTTTGGGGGGGAGCCTGGAGCGACGTGATTTCTCACCGTTGCCAGTAGATGTCACTGTTATCACCGATCATAGTATTAGACATCACAAACAAAACTAAGTTATGACTATTTATATTTCCTTCAGCCAATCCAGTAGGAGGTTTAGGCCACTGGTGTATGGGGAAGAATGTATATGTAACACTGTGCATTGTTACTGCAATGCAGATTTATATTTGACCAGAAGATGGCAGTGTTTAGCATCTCTGATCATAATAGTCCAAATACAGGAGCATAGAGGCTGCTGAATATTGTATGATGAAAGCAGAACTTTTCCCTCATGGTGAAGCTGGAACAAAAATACACAGCCCAGAAGCAATCGCCAGGGGCAGATAAAAGGGAAAGCCTGGGAATATGAGGGAGGAGTGAGAGAGAGACTGGCCTGCTGGAAGAATATGTGTGGAGAGAACTGTGTGGGGAGACACATGGGCCCAGATTGTGTTGAGCTAGAAAGCGCAAGTGCTGTTGGAAAGCTGGGAATCTTGAGAGAAGCAGACTGGCACAGACCTCTTCATGGCAGGATCAAGAGATCAGCATCACCATTGCAGCCATATAATATCATAAGAACAAGGTCCCCCCCCCCCAACTGGATGCTCATCACTTTGCTTTCCACTGCATTAGGACTAAGTGAGAGGGTTCCTAACCCACCTAACATTACCTTTGTTAAATAGTTAAATATAGTTAAATAGTAGGTGAAGCCGAAAAAAGACACAAACACTTCAAGTCTGACCTATGTGTGTGATTTTATGTCAGTATTACATTGCATATCCCTGTATGTTGTAGTCGTTCAGGTGCTTATCTAATGCTTAGTACACATGACCAGACTTTCTGGCAGACTAGGCCCGACGGTCTTCCCGATGGACTTTCGGCAGAGTTACGATGGACTTTACGAACGAACGGACTTGGCCACACATGAACGGACTAAGTTCATTTGAAAGTCTGTTTGTTTTGAACGTGATGACGTAAGACGGGGCTAAAAAAAAAAGTTCAATAGCCAGTAGCCAATAGCTTCCCTTGCGTTGTATTTGGTCTGTCGGACCAGCATACAGACGAACGGTTTTCCCGATAGTAATTGAGTCTTTCGGACAGATTTAAAACATGTTCTATTTCTAGGTCCGTCTGATTTTTTAGATGAAAAATGTTCGGATTAGCCCACACACAATTGGATTGTCCGACAGACTGATTCAGTCGGACCTAGTCTGCCGGAAAGTCCGGTCATGTGTACGCGGCATTATAGTTTTTTTTAAATTGTCGATGCTCCCCACTGAAACCACTGCCTGTGGAAGAGATTTCCACATCCTCACCACTCTTATGCCGCGTTCACACGATCGGAATTTCGGCCAGCAAAAGACAGATGAGAGCTCTCATTGGAAAATGCGACCGCGTGTAGGCTCCATTGGAATTTAGCTGGCCGAATTCCCACCAGTAAAACTTTGAACGCATGGTCTCAATTTTACTGACGGAAAAACTTTCTATCAAAAATTCCAATTGTGTGTATGCAATTCCGACGCGCAAAAACTCACGCATGCTCAGATTCAACTACGAGACAGAGGCTATTGGCTACTGGCTATTGAACTTCCTTTTTCTAGTCTCCTTGTACGTGTTGTACGTCACCGCATTCTAAACGTTCAGAATTTGGTGTGACCATGTGTAGGCAAGACAGCTTGAGCAGAAATCTGTCGGGAAAACCGTCAGACCCTTTTTTCCATAGCCATAATTCCGATCGTGTGTATGCGGCATTACAGTAAAGAACCTTCTAAACAGTTTAAGGTAAAAAACACTTTTCTTGCAATTTTAGTGAATGGCCACATGTCTTATTAAATTCCCTGTCGTGGAAAAGTTTTATCCCTATTGTGGGGTCACCAGTACGGTATTTGTACATTGAAATCATATCCCCTCTCAAGCGTCTCTTCTCCAGAGAGAACAAGTTCAGTGTTCGTAACCTTTCCTCATAACTAAGATCCTCTAGTCCCTTTATTAGCTTTTTTGCCCTTCTCTGGATCTACTCCAGTTCCAGCACATCCCTTCTGAGGACTAGTGTCCAGAACTGGATGGCATACTCCAGGTGCGGCCGAACCAGAGTCTTGTAGAGTGGGAGAATTATCATTTTATCTCTGGAGTTAATCTGCTTTTTAATGCATGCTGATATTCTGTTTGCTTTGCTTGCAGCAGCTAGGCTTTGCATGCCATTGCTGAGCTACTAGTCATCTACTAGGCCTCCCAGGTCCTTTTCCATCTTAAATTCCCCCAGAGGTTCTCCCTCTAGTGAGTAGATTGCATTCATATTTTTGCCACCCAAATGCATTATTTTACATTATTCTACACTAAACCTCATTTGCCATGTAGTTGCCCACCCCTTTAATTTGTTCAGATCTTCTTGCAGGGTTTTCACATCCTGCAGAGAAGTTATTGCACTGCTTAGCTTAGTATTATCCGCAAATACAGAGTGTTGTGCTGTTTATCCCATCCTCCAGGTCATTTATGAATAAATTAAATAGGATAGTTCCCAGGACAGAGTACTGGGGGACCCCACTTTCCACCTCAGACCATTCCGAGTACTCCCCATTTATCACTAGCCTCTGAACTTGCCCCTGCAGCCAGTTTTCAATCCATGTACTCACGTTATGGTCCATGCCTAAAAACCTTACTTTGTACAGTAGACGTTTATGGTGAACTGTATCAAATGCTTTTGCAATATCCAGATAAACCACGTCTATGGGCCTTCCTTTGTCTAGATGGCAGCTCACCTCCTCATAGAAGGTTAATAAATTGGTTTGGCAAGAACGATTCTTCATGAATCCATGCTGATTACTGCTAATGATACCATTGTCATTACTAAAATCTTGTATATATTCCCTTATCATCCCCTCCAAGAGCTTGCATACTATTGATGTTAGGCTAACTGGTCTATAATTCCCAGGGATGTATCTTGGCCCTTTTTTAAATATTGGTGCTACATTGGCTTTTCTCCAATAAGCTGGTACCATTCCAGTCTGTAGATGGAGCAATGGTCTGGCAATTACTTAACTGAGTTCCTTAAGGACCCTTGGGTCCAAGCGACTTGTTTGTGTTACGTTTTTCAAGTCTATTTCTAATTCTGTCAGCCATGAGGGTGCTTCTTGTGATGTGTCATGAGGATAAACATTGCAGTTTTGGTTGCTGAAGACAGTAAGTGCGTGTGCTGTTCAAGTTATTTCAAGTTCAAGGACATTTTCTAGTACTGACCTCTGCAAGCAGCACAGGCACCATAGCCCATCTACTGTATTGCTACAGTTTACCACTCTTAATTGTTTCCGCATGTACTGCTTGCAGATTGCCTGACCAAGGTAACCCCATTGTCCCCTGCGTGGCAGAATACTGAATTGACTGTAATCCTAGTCCAAGCCACCTAAGGAGGGAGTTTTGTGCCCAAGTTCAACTCTATTATTTAAAGGGACATACATTTTACATTCTCCTCAGGGAGACTCTTGCTCTGACTTAATATACTTTAAAGTGGTTGTAAACCCTTACAACCAACTTTGACCTACAGGTAAGCCTAGATTAAGGCTTACCTGTAGGTCCAAGAAATATCTCCTAAACCTACACGGTAGACAGCGGCGCGCAGGCGCACTGAGCGTGCCGCGGTCAACGGTGATATGCCGCGAGTGGCGGCTCCCGTGCGCATGAGCGGGTGTGACTGCTTCGCCGAATGACAGCGGCGGAGCAGCGAGACCCACCGAGAAGATGGATGCGCCGGACTACAGGGGACAGCGGTGACTTCGCTGGCTCCTGTGTCAGGTAAGTGACACATAATGGACTACTATGCGATGCATAGTAGTCCATTATGCTTTACCTTTGCAGGGAATGAAAGAGGAAGTAAACTCATCAGGGTTTACTTCCTCTTTAAGTGAACCTTTTTCTACTGATTCACCACCTGTTATAGAGAACTCTGCAACTTGCTTTTACTGCGAATGGGGATTATTCTGTCATTTTCTTAAAAGGGACAGCATCTTTCATCGTGTGCCAACTTAAGGGCCCCAACTAAGCTGGCAGAAGAATCTAATATATAGTTTAGAAAGGGTGTCATATTTGACAAAACTCTTATGCCGAGTACACATGATCAGACTATCCTGCGGACTTAGTCCCACGGACAATCCGCCGGACTTTGCAGCAGAGATCCGCCAGACTTTCCAAACTAGTGGACTTGCCCACACACGACCGGACTAGGTTTGGGAGATTAGTGATGGCCGAACGGTTCGCCCGGCGGTCGTTTCGTGGCGAATTTCCGACATTCGCGGTCCGCACGTTCGAACGCCTTTTTCCGTCGTTCGCCGCGGCGGACTTACGTGTTTAATGTATACAAGAACTTTAACCTTTGGTGACACGTTTATCATGTGATACAGGACAGCCAATTGAGACATGACAGCACATGGACACTTGTACATTCCCCCTAACCTATAAATACACCCGATCCGGTGGCCATTTTACATTCTTTCTTCTGTTAAGATAGGGACAGGTTCCTGTGTGGAGTAGGGAGAGATAAACCACTAGCTATTTGGTACACAAAAGTTCTTTTCAGGACTGGTATAGGTGTTAGGTGTTGATAGGTTTGCTGTGCTGCTGATTCTTGCAGCAGCCTGAGTGTCTTTTGTTAGTTTAGAGAAAGGGAAAGGACGGTGTATGCTACAGGGACAGCCAGATTAGTCTTTCATCATCATCATCATCATCATCATCATTAGCTGTTACTATCAAGGTCCACAAAAGAGCTGTTCCAGTAACCACTAATCGTTCTCTTTTTTTGCCAATTTGTATAGGGACAGGAAGGAAGCAGTGTTGTCAGGCAGTGAGGGTAATTTTAAAGACTTGCTGTTATTATTAGTTCCACAAAGGTTCTTTTCAGGACTGGTATCAGTGGTACAGTAATAGGCTTGTACATGTATAATATTCTTTCTTCCAAATATAGAAAGGATATTATACTTGACTGCTGCCCTTCTGCTGCAGTCTGCTAAACATTCACAACTCACTTGTTCCACAAAAGTTCTTATAAGGACTGGTAACTTGGTATAGGGTGCTACGGTACATAGGCTTGAGTGCGGTACAGTCTGCTGTTCTGTAAGGACCGCTATCGGTCCACAATAGATAGGGTTGACGTGCACCACTGCTGACCGCTGCCCTATACTGCAGCAGTCCTTCAGCGGTATAGGGACTGACGTACAGTCTGCTAATCACTAACACACAACCTGCTTGTTCCACAAAAGTTCTTATAAGGACTGGTAACTTGGTATAGGGTGCTACGGTACATAGGCTTGAGTGCGGTACAGTCTGCTGTTCTGTAAGGACCGCTATCGGTCCACAATAGATAGGGTTGACGTGCACCACTGCTGACCGCTGCCCTATACTGCAGCAGTCCTTCAGCGGTATAGGGACTGACGTACAGTCTGCTAAAAACTAATACACAACCTGCTTGGTCCACAAAAGTTCTTATAAGGACTGGTAACTTGGTATAGGGTGCTACGGTACATAGGCTTGAGTGCGGTACAGTCTGCTGTTCTGTAAGGACCGCTATCGGTCCACAATAGATAGGGTTGACGTGCACCACTGCTGACCGCTCACCTATACTGCAGCAGTCCTTCAGCGGTATAGGGACTGACGTACAGTCTGCTAAACACTAATACACAACCTGCTTGTTCCACAAAAGTTCTTATAAGGACTGGTAACTTGGTATAGGGTGCTACGGTACATAGGCTTGAGTGCGGTACAGTCTGCTGTTCTGTAAGGACCGCTATCGGTCCACAATAGATAGGGTTGACGTGCACCACTGCTGACCGCTCACCTATACTGCAGCAGTCCTTCAGCGGTATAGGGACTGACGTACAGTCTGCTAAAAACTAATACACAACCTGCTTGGTCCACAAAAGTTCTTATAAGGACTGGTAACTTGGTATAGGGTGCTACGGTACATAGGCTTGAGTGCGGTACAGTCTGCTGTTCTGTAAGGACCGCTATCGGTCCACAATAGATAGGGTTGACGTGCACCACTGCTGACCGCTCACCTATACTGCAGCAGTCCTTCAGCGGTATAGGGACTGACGTACAGTCTGCTAAACACTAATACACAACCTGCTTGTTCCACAAAAGTTCTTATAAGGACTGGTAACTTGGTATAGGGTGCTACGGTACATAGGCTTGAGTGCGGTACAGTCTGCTGTTCTGTAAGGACCGCTATCGGTCCACAATAGATAGGGTTGACGTGCACCACTGCTGACCGCTCACCTATACTGCAGCAGTCCTTCAGCGGTATAGGGACTGACGTACAGTCTGCTAATCACTAACACACAACCTGCTTGTTCCACAAAAGTTCTTATAAGGACTGGTAACTTGGTATAGGGTGCTACGGTACATAGGCTTGAGTGCGGTACAGTCTGCTGTTCTGTAAGGACCGCTATCGGTCCACAATAGATAGGGTTGACGTGCACCACTGCTGACCGCTCACCTATACTGCAGCAGTCCTTCAGCGGTATAGGGACTGACGTACAGTCTGCTAAACACTAATACACAACCTGCTTGTTCCACAAAAGTTCTTATAAGGACTGGTAACTTGGTATAGGGTGCTACGGTACATAGGCTTGAGTGCGGTACAGTCTGCTGTTCTGTAAGGACCGCTATCGGTCCACAATAGATAGGGTTGACGTGCACCACTGCTGACCGCTCACCTATACTGCAGCAGTCCTTCAGCGGTATAGGGACTAAGAGTTTTGTCACAGGGTCATTTAAAAAATGACATGCAGAGGAAGAGGCAGGCCCTTCCGCAGGGGTGGTAGGGGTAGGGCAGGAGCAACAGGCTTGAGCCAAAGTGGGAAGTTGCAGAAGGTGCGTTCAATTACTTTAAAGGATGCACCAGACTTGGTTGAGTGGCTCGCTCAGCCTTACTCTTCTGCACCCTCCTCATCCTCTCGATCTGCACCCTCTTCTTCACTCTCTGCTATGTGCACCCCCAAAGACACTACCACCAACAACACGACCACCACCACCACCACCACATACCTTCCGCTTGAGTCACTGGAATTATTTTCCGATCCATATCAAGAGGACATTTCTGATGCGCAGCCACTCTTGGTATTGGATCAGGAAGAGGAGGTAGCAACAAGCGCTACTCAGCAGTCTGACGCCAGTACCCAGATCAGCCCAAGGAGGAGGTTGGTCCCCGGTGTTGCTGCCTACTCCGAGATCTCTACTTATAGCGGTGGGGAAGGTGACGTTGATGATGACGTGTCTAGTGATGTCACGTGGGTGCCCACAAGAGAGGAAGAGGAGGGGAGTTCAGAGGGAGATATGGACCAGCAGATAGGGAGGAGAAGCAGCAATGACTTACATTGCACAGCAGGGACAAAGCAGACTGCAAATGTATCAGGAGCGAGTCATCGACCATGTACGGTCACATCTGGCGCTCCCAGGACACCGGCACATGGCTCCGCAGTGTGGGCTTTTTTTAACGTGTCCGCTGCTGACAATAGCGTTGCCATCTGCAATCTTTGCAGTCAACGCGTTAGTCGCGGTAAGCCCAATACTCACCTAGGGACGACCGCCTTAAGAAGGCACATGAGCAGCCATCACCGAGCCCAGTGGGAGCAACGGAACACACAAAGCCACACTGCAGGCTCTCACCGTCCAGCCTCGTCTTCTACTTCTCCTTCTCCTCTCTCCTCACAATTGTCCTCCACTCCACCTTCCATCACGCCAAGCTCACATTTTTCTGCAAAAAGGCAGGCTTCCGTGGGCCTAATGTTTGAGCGTAAAAAAATGATGATGCCGGATAACCCTCTTGCCCAACGGTTGGCGGCTGGCTTGTCAGAACTCATAGCCCGCCAACTACTGCCATATAAACTGGTGGACTCGGAGGCCTTTCGCAAATTTGTGGCCATTGGAACACCACAATGGAAGGTCCCAGGAAGGAAGTATTTCTCAGAGAAGGGCATCCCAGAGCTATATGGCCATGTTCAGCGGCAAGTGAATGTATCTCTGGCACACAGTGTCGGTGCCAAGATACATCTGACCACAGACACGTGGTCTAGCAAACACGGGCAGGGAAGGTATATCAGTTTTACTGCCCACTGGGTGAACCTTCTGACGGCCGTCAAGCATGTAACCCGTGGCACCCGTGTAGATTTGGTTTTACCGCCACGGATTGCATGCAGGCCTGACTCTTCTTCTCCTCCTCCTACTCCATCCTCCTCCCTCTCCTCCTCAGCTGCCTCCTCCTTTTCCGCTGCTAGCGTCTCTTCCACTGCACCGCCCAAGCTCCCCAGAACCTATTCCACATGCCAGGTGAGACGTTGCCATGCCGTGCTGCGTCTGTTGTGCCTGGAAGCAAAGAGCCACACTGGCCCGGCACTCCTTTCAGCTTTGCGTTCACAGGCAGATGAGTGGCTAACACCGCTCAATTTGACAGTTGGTAAAGTGGTGTGTGACAACGGTGCCAATCTGCTTAGCGCATTGAAACAGGGCAAAATCACGCACGTGCCGTGCATGGCACACGTCTTAAACTTGGTCGTGCAGCGATTCCTTGTCAAATACCCTGGGGTCCAGGACATCTTGCGGCAGGCAAGGAAAATCTCGGCCCATTTCAGAAGATCTTACACGGCCATGGCTCGCCTTGCTGACATTCAGCGGCGACACCATCTGCCGGTCAGACGTCTTATTTGCGATTGCCCGACGCGATGGAACTCAACCTTCTATATGCTTGATAGGCTGCTCCAGCAGAAACGTGCAGTTAACGTCTACCTGTATGAACTCTGCGAAAGAAACGGTTCTGGGGAGCTGGGTTTTTTTTCACCGCGCCAGTGGCTGCTCATGCGCGACACATGCAGACTTCTGCGGCCATTTGAGGAGATCACCAAACTGGTCAGTCGCAGCCATGGCGCCATCAGTGACATGGTACCTTATGCCTTCTTTCTGGAGCGTGCATTGCGTCGTGTCATTGATCAGGCTGTGGAGGAGCAGGAGCGGGAAGATGAGGAAGTCGCAATGCTGGATGAATTCCCAGGGGGGGCTACTCTATCTGAGACAAGTCAACAACAGGAGTCTGATGAGGAGTCAGAGGAGGATGGTGCCGGGGCGGATGAGCAGGAGCAAGAAGAGCATGCTTTAAACCTTTCTGGGATCCCTGTTGTGCGAGGATGGGGAGAGGAGAATGAAGAGGACGACATTATCCTGGATGATGAGCAGGAGCCAGGCCACCACACCGCTTCCACTTTAGTGCAAATGGGGGCCTTCATGCTCCAGTGTTTTAATAGGGACCCCCGTATAAAAAGCATGAGGGTCAAGGACCAGTACTGGGTGGCAACGTACTTAGACCCCCGGTACAAACACAAAATGGCGGAAATGTTACCGCCGTCGCAGAGGGCTGTCAGAATGCAGCACTTCCAGGCCTTGCTTCGAGAAATGCTGCATTCTGCTTTTGCGTGCGCTGGCAGAGGAGCAATTCCCACTCCCAGAGAAGGATTTGCGGGTACCAATCCAACAGCGCCTGCAAGAAGAGGCCGGTTTGAAGATGTGTTGGTGACTTCGGATATGAGGTCATTCTTTCAGCCGACCCATCGACAGGTGTCATCCGGATCCAGCATCAGGGAACGCCTAGACCGTCAGGTGTCCGACTACATTGGGTTAACGGCCGATGTGGACGCTCTGAGGAGTGATGAACCCCTAGACTACTGGGTGGGCAGGCTTGACCTCTGGCCAGAGCTTGCCCAATTTGCAATCGAACTGTTGGCTTGCCCCTCATCCAGTGTCCTGTCCGAAAGGACGTTCAGCGCAGCAGGGGGGATTGTGACCGATAAGCGTACTCGCCTAGCTCACCACAGTGTTAACTACCTCACATTTCTAAAAATGAATGAGGCATGGATCTCGGAGGAATTCAACACATGTGACCAGTAGACCATGTATATGTCTATAAACTATTTTTTTAATCAAGCACACAGACCTTCTTAATTCATTTGGCTCACTTCCTTGACCCAAAAAAGCACACCGTACTATATGCCCCTACCCTCCTCTTTGAAGAGGTTGAGCGGTGTCATATTTCTACTGGGGCTGCTTATGATATCCCTGTGCTGTGCTGACTTCCTCCTGGGGGTTCTTATTATGAAGGGATCACACTATCCCTGTGCTGTGCTGACTTCCTCCTGGGGGTTCTTATTATGAGGGGATCACACCATCCCTGTGCTGTGCTGACTTCCTCCTGGGGCTGCTTACGGTGCTGCTGTCAGTGCTGTATGTCACGGTGCTGCTGTCAGCGCTGTATGTCACGGTGCTGCTGTCAGCGCTGTATGTCACGGTGCTGCTGTCAGCGCTGTATGTCACGGTGCTGCTGTCAGCGCTGTATGTCACGGTGCTGCTGTCAGCGCTGTATGTCACGGTGCTGCTGTCAGCGCTGTATGTCACGGTGCTGCTGTCAGCGCTGTATGTCACGGTGCTGCTGTCAGCGCTGTATGTCACGGTGCTGCTGTCAGCGCTG
The DNA here is from genome assembly GCF_037356315.1 of Lithobates pipiens. Classification (NCBI taxonomy): domain Eukaryota; kingdom Metazoa; phylum Chordata; class Amphibia; order Anura; family Ranidae; genus Lithobates; species Lithobates pipiens. The sequence goes on along the minus strand of NW_027507903.1, from coordinate 500,724,937 downwards.
TATGTCACGGTGCTGCTGTCAGCGCTGTATGTCACGGTGCTGCTGTCAGCGCTGTATGTCACGGTGCTGCTGTCAGTGCTCTGTATTACGGTGCTGCTGTCAGATGCCTCTATCACGGTGCATGTGTCATTCCGGTATGTCACGCTGCTGGTGATCATCTCCTGCACCCTCTTCTTTGCCTACCCTGGTCCCTGACCTTCCCTCTCCTCCATTGCCTTCATTAGCTCCATAGTCCTGAATTGTTAGAACAATTTCCCAAATAAAATAAAAATGCTTGTAGTTATCGATCCCAAATTCACCTCATACATGTATTATGTCATTGTCCAGATGGTGGGACTACGTTTTACCCCCTAATAATTACCACGTGGCCGCAAATTCGACATGAAGGTTTGCAAAGTTCGCCTCCCATTGAAGTCAATGGGGCCCGCGGCGAACGGTCGGTTTCGCGAACGTTTGGGTCCGTTCGCATTTCGCGTTCGCGAAACGTCCCGTCGGAAGTTCGTCCATCACTATGGGAGATAATCTGCGGCCCCCCCACCCCAAAGCACCTTGTCGCCATGTTGATGAGGACAAGGGCCTCTTCCCGACAACCCTGGCCGTTGGTTGTCGGGGTCTGTGGGCGGGGGTCTTATCAGAATCTGGGAGCCCCCTTTAATAAGGGGGCCCCCAGATCCCGGCCCCCCACCCTATGTAAACGAGTATGGGGTACGATGTACCCCTACCCATTCACCTGGGCAAAAAAGTGTTAATAAAAGAACACAACACAGGTTTTTAAAATACTTTATTAGACAGCTCCGGGGTTCTTCTTCTATCTTCAGGGGTCTTCTCGCCGGACTCCTCTGCTATCTTCTGCTCTTTTACCGCTAGGAGCCAGGCTTTATCCTTCATCGCCGCCACCATCCGGGGGTCTCCTTTTCCAACTTCGATTCTTTCTGCCGGGCCTCCGCTATCTTCTTGCAGCTCTTTTACTAGTGTTGGCCCGGTCTTGTCGCTGTCGCCTTCTTCTTCTTTCTTCTTCTTCTCTTCTTTTTCTTCTTCTTCCTTCCCATGTTGACACAACGCTCTCTCCGGCCGTAATGGCAGGGACGCGTTGTGCAGCGACTTATATAGGCACAAGGGACGGGGTCACCGGATGATGTCACATGGTGACCCAGCCCCTTATGATGTCACAGTCCCAGCATCCTCCAGGGCGGTGACATCATAATGGTTGGGGTCACCATGTGACATCACTTGGTGGCCCCGCCCCTGCCTATATAAGTCTCCGCACAACACGCCCCTGCCATTGCGGCCGGAGAGAGTGTTGTGTCGACATTGGAAGGAAGAAGAAGAAGAAGAAGAGAAGATGAAGAAGGAAGAAGAGGTGACAGCCGGGCCAACGCTAGTAAAAGAGCTGCAAGAAGATAGCGGAGGCCCGGCAAGAAGTACCGAAGAGCAGGACAAGACCCCCGAAGTCAGAAGAAAACCCCCGGACAGCGGCGGCGACGAAGGAGAAAGCTGGGCTCCTCCGCTAGTAAAAGAACTAGCGGTAAAAGAGCAGAAGATAGCAGAGGAGTCCGACGAGAATACGCCCGAAGACAGAAGAAGACCCCCGGAGCTGTCTAAGTATTTTAAAAACCTGGGTTCTGTTTTTTTATTAACACTTTTTTCCCCAGGTGAATGGGTAGGGGTACATCCTACACCATACTCATTCACATAGGGTGGGGAGCTCCAAGATTCCGATAAGCCCCCCGCTCGCAGACCCCGACAAGCAATGGCCAGGGTTGTTGGGAAGAGGCCCTTGTCCTCATCAACATGGGGACAAGGTGCTTTGGGGTGGAAGGGGCCGCAGGGCCCCCCTTCCTCAAAGCACCCATCCCCCCATGTTGAGGTCACGCGGCCTGGTACGGTCCAGGGGGGGGCACTCCCCAACACCCTTTCCTGACCGGCCGGGCTGTGTGCTCGGATAAGGGCCTGGTATGGACTTTGGGGGGACCCCCATACCGTTTTTCGGTGTAGGGGTTACCCTTAAAACCCATACCAGGCGACTGGGCTTGCGAGGTGTCAATCTCGCCGATGGAGGCGGCGACATTGACTTCCTTCGCTAGTCCCGGCTACCTGGAGTCACGTTCAAAATGAATGGACTTTACTCTGTGTGTCGGCAAGTCCATTCATTTCAAAAGTCCGGCGGACTAGCACACAGACGGGCGGATTGTCCGCCGGACTGCCGAGTACGGCAGACAATTTTGAGTCAAGACTTCTTTCTAAGTCCGCCGGACTTTTGGGAACAAAAAGTCCGCCGGAGTCCACACACGGGCGGATTGTCCGGTGGATCAAGTCCGCTGGATAATCCGATCGTGTGTTCGCAGCATTAGTTTCTTCTGACTGAGGACCTACAAGTGAGTTAGCCTGTTTATTTCCCTATTTGCTCACTTGGGAAAAATCTCTCAGCCTGAGAGCTGTGGTTTAAATGTTAAGTCCTGCAGGATGGGTGGGCATGTCTTAAAGTGGTACTGTACTGTATTGAATATTCCAAAAAATCTGCGCTAAAGCAAGTGAACTGCAGCCTCCCTGAAAAAACTCCAACAAGGTGGGGCCAATGAATAAAGAGAAAGTCTACAAAGGGATGATGGCGCTGTTCTATAAACTATATACAAATGCATACGGTGGGTGCACTCATAGACAAACCACACCAAAAAATAAATACGTGTGTGTAAACAGGCTTGTGTAAACAACTCTACATAAAAAGTGCAACGTGCATAAGGGTAATAAAGTGAAAAACGTTATATGTGTATAAAGTGAAGAGTGCAATATATATATATATATATATCTACATATATTATTATCCAAATATAACATCAATAAGGAAAATTAATATACCGCAAGATATAAATGAATCAATTATCCATCAAATATCAATCCTACCTGTACAACCAGAAAATTGTGAATAAAAATATTGACGTAAAATATATATAGAAATGTCCGAAAAATCATAAACGTGAAAGTTGAAAGTGTTAAATACCCAGAGAAGATATAATTTTGAACAAATATAAATAAGGATAAAAATAAAAAAAAATAAAAAGCTACATTAAAAATTCATTGGTGTCCATAAGTGAAAAAATCTCTTTCGTGCAAAAAAACACCACTGGAAATACAGGTGACTTTTCACTGGAAATACAGGTGACTTGTCAGTGCTCCCCTCCTTCCTCCAGTGGCCCCTCTTGTGAATGCGCTCACCAGAGCACCTCACCCCTGCTGGGATAACAGGCGAATAACCTTCTTATCCGGGTGTTGGTGGCAATCCTACTGTCAGGGTACCCTGGACTCCTGGTAATTACTGACCTTTCAGTAGTACTTCCTCTCATAGGTGAGTTGGAATAAGTCAGCAGTGGGCAATCCACATGCATCAAAAAGGATGGTGCTCATAACGTAAATCCATCAAATATTTTTATTTACATTTAAAAATGCTATACAAGTTAGCAAAAAAATAGAGGCCGCAGCACCCTGTAGCAGTAAAGCACTTCCGCGATCCAGCTCCTATAGCGTGCGTTCTAACAACACGCTAGACGAAACCAGAAGACGAAGCTCTCAGGAAGTGACGTATTGCGTACCAAGTAAAGTCCCACCTTACGCGTTTTGTCATATGGACTTCATCAGAGGCGTCCCGATGATGTCTGTATGACGGGGTGTCAAAGGAGTCAGTCAAACTAAATGTACCTAGCATCCTATACTAGGAGGGTGCTACAGGTGGATACTGGGCAGTGAGCTATGTGTTATGGTGTATAGGTCTCCCTGGAGAAATGGATACTGGGCAGTTCAGCTATCTTCACTGGAGTGCAGATATCACTGGTCACATGGATACCGGGGAGTGAGCTACTGTATGTGCACTGTAGTGTAGATCTCACTGTTGATATGTATAAGGGGAGTGAGTTGCTTGGTATTATTATACTGTAGTGTAAATCTCAATGGTGACATGGATACTGGAGAGTGAGTTGTGTGTACTGTAGTGTAGATCATGTTGATGAATTGGATACAGAGATGCGAGCTGTGTATATACTGTAGCATACCTGCCAACATTTTGAGATGGGAATGAGGGACACCTACTAACAAATGTATGTAGGCATAGGACACGCCCCCTGCCACACCCCCTTAAAAGAGAATTAACCCAAAAAAAAGGTTAAAAAAATCCACAAAGGCTTTTATTTTACCACTACTATTCCTTTATATTAGCTTTTAAAATTTACAAATGCAGCAATTTAGAAATTGGATGAAAGGATTAGCACGGGGAAACAATTTTTGAAAGATAAAAAGTGCATTTTATATACACAACTATATAGATCAGACCAAAATGAGGGACAAATGAAAAAGAAAGAGAGACAGAGGGACATTGCTCCAAATCAGGGACAGTCCCTAGAAATCAGACAGTTGAGAGCTATGCTGTACTGTAGATCTCACTGTTGACATATATACTAGGAGTGAGCTGTGTGTGATGATGAAGAGCAGATCTCACTGGTGACATGTAAACCGGGGAGTGAGTTGTGTTTACGGTAGTGTAGATCTCATTGTGACATGGATACTGGGGAGTGAGCTGTGTTTACGGTAGTGTAGATCTCATTGTGACATGGATACTGGGGAGTGAGCTGTGTGTATTTGTAGAGGGAGGCCCGGAAACGCAGGCTGGACGGAGGTGCAGGGCTGGCATGACAGATGCTAGGTAGCCCCTATAGGGTTAAGTTTAGAGAGAGGAATGAGGAAGGGGTGGAGCGGCAGGAGAGAAAGAAGATAAGGCGGAGCGCCATATAAGAAGGGGGAGGAGCTACGGCAGGAAGCGTGGGGTCACAATCTGGAAGTTGCCCGCCCACCCGCCCCTTTAAGTTAAGTTGCTGTGTTGTTTGGCTTTCAGGTTGTTGTCGGGTTTCTCCTTTTTCTTGCAGGTTCGGTGGAGGAGGTCGTCATAGCAGTGGACGGCGGTGTCTTTGGTCTTTGACGGCGTAAAGGAAATTAGGTGATGGAACTGTGTGGGGGGCTCATAGGTGGTATGTGCCCCTTTTGATGTATCCCAGCGGAAGGGTAGGCTGGGATACGGGTTTGGTGACACTGCGGGAAGGTGGGGTTGTCTCCGGGCTGTTAAACAGCCGGAGGCCTTGTATGGTAAAAATTTGGGTCACGCAGTGGTTTTGGAAAAAGGTAACGTTAAATGGAACCGAGGTACCGTCAAAGACCAAACGACTGGGAGTTGTAATTGCTGTTGCAATATATATAAGTATGTTTCTATTATAACATTAAAGTTATTTATTTTATTTTGGTTAAAGTTTTTGGTTAAATAAAAGGCTGCTATGGCCAATTTATACTCCAAACTCCGGTGTGGTCTATTTATTGGGAATGGGGAAGGTAAAATGGGAATGGTATAGGTATGGGTAGTAAAAGGGAATATTTACGGAAGGGGTAATTACCGAATGCATAGGTCATGTAAATAACACTTGTCACATGCTGGCAATTGAGCTATGTGTTATGGAGTGCAGGTCTCACTAGTGATATGAATACTGAGCAGCTGAACTATGCTCACTGGAGTGCAAATCTCACTGGTTACATAGATACTGAGCAGTGAGTTGTGTGTACAGGAGAATAAATCCCACTGTTGACAACAAGTATACTGGGAGTGAGCTGAGTGTACAGGAGAATAAATCCCACTGTTGAGAAGTGTATTGGGAGTGAGCTGTGTGCTGTACTATGGATCACATTTGTGACATTAGTACTGAGAATGAGCTGCGTGTACTCAGGTCCGGATTAACATAGGGGCTATTGGAGTTGCAGCTCCAGGCCCCTACCTTAACAACTTGCCGACCAGACGCCGCAGTTTTACTGCAGCAGAATGACACGGCTGGGCGAAATTACGTTATGTTACGTCACTTTGCCCTGTGGCCACTAGTGGTGCATGCCTGCTGTTCGCCCCCAGAGCCAAAGCGGGGCGCGATGACTGCCGGGCTCCCACAATCGCTTATGACACACTGAGAACCAGGATCTGTGTGTGTAAACACACAGATCCCGGTTCTCTGAGGGAAGAAGTGACTGATCGTGTGTTCACACAAAATATGAACAGTGATCTGTCATCTCCCCTAGATAGTCCCATCCCCCCTTCAGTTAGAACACAGAGAAGGAACAGTTAACCACTTGATCGCCCCCTAGTGTTAGCCCCTTCCCTGCCAGTATGCAAAGCATTTTTATAGCACTGAGCGCTGTATAAATGCCAATGGTCCCAAAAATGTGTCAAAAGTGTCCGAACTGTCCGCCATAAAGTCACAGTCCTTATAAAAATCGCAGATCACCGCCATTACTAGTAAAAAAAATAATAATAATAAAAATGCTATAAATTTATCACCTATTTTGTAGACACTATAACTTTTGCACAAACCAATCAATATACGCTCATTGCGATTCTTATTACCAAAATATATAGAAGAATACATATCAGCCTAAGAGAGAAAAAAAATAGCTTTTTTATAAAAAAAATTGAGATATTTATTATAGCAAAAAGTCCAAAATATCGGGGCTGATTTACGCACGGTTTGCACCAGGAGTTGCGGCGCACGCCAATGCGCAACGGCCGTTTTCGTATTTACAAAACATTTTTCTGAACAAGCCTGCTGTGCCTGCAAGTACACTTAGAACTGCGTGAGGTCAATTTATGCACTACACATGCGCAAGCAGAATTTGCACACGTTCAAATGCTTTAGTTCACTGCGCCGGCAAAATCTTAGTAAATGTCAAGCAACGTAAATGCATTTGCATAGGTTGAACGGGCGCACCTCTAAACGTGAGGGTTTTTTTTAACGCTGGTTCACTTTTATGTTCTTTTTTAAGGCTATTTGCACATGGGTCATGTTAGCATTAGGTATGAGCCGACAATACACATAAAAGTTCATTGTTAAAAACAGCATAAAGAAAAAAAACGAAATTAAGAAAAAAAAATGCATGGGGGTCCCCCTCAAAATCAATACCAAGCCATTCAGGTCTGGTATGGATTTTAAGGGGAACCCTGCGCCAAAATGAAAAAAAAAATGACATGGGGGTCCCCCTCAAAATCCATACCAGACCCTTATTCGAGCATGCAACCTGGCAGGCCAGAGGAAAAGAGGGGGGATGAGAGAGCGCCCCCCCGAACCATACCAGGCCACATTCCCTCAACATTGGGAGGGTGCTTTGGGGGTAGCCCCCCCAAAGCACCTTGTCCCCATGTTGATGGGGAGAAGGGCCACAACCCTTGCCCGGTGGTTGTGGGGGTCTGTGGGCGGGAGGTTATTGGAATATGGAAGCTCCCTTTAACAAGGGGACCCCAGCCCCCCCTGTGTGAAATGGTAAGGGGGTACATTTCCTACCATTTCACAAAAAAAGTGTAAAATTTTTTAAAAATAGCAAGAGACAATTTTTGACAATTCCTTTATTTAAAGTCTTCTTCTTTCCATCTTCTTCGGGTCTTCTTCCTTCCTTCATCCTTCGGTTTCTTCCTCCATCTTCTTCTTCCTCTGATTCTTCCTCCAATTCTCTGCTTCTTGCTCCGGTGTTCTCGTCCGGCATCTTCCTACACGGCATCTTCTTCCCAGCTTTGTTCTTGGGCCGCTCCGCATCAATGGGAGACTCCCGCTGTGTGGCGCTTCTCTTCTTCTGACACTTATATAAAACGGAACGGTGCGTCAGAGTGGGCAGGGTCACCGGGTGGCCCCGCCCTCCTTTATATAAGAAGTGTCAGAACAAGAGAAGCGTCACACAGCGGGAGCCTCCCATTGAGAACACCGGAGCAAGAAGCAGAAGATCGGAGGAAGAAGCAGAGGAAGAAGAAGATGGAGGAAGAAACCAAAAGGATGAAGGAAGGAAGAAGGAAGAAGACCCGAAGAAGACTTTAAATAAAGGAATTGTCAAAAACGGTCTCTTGTCATTTTTAACATTTTTGACACTTTTTTTGTCAAACGGTAGGCCCTTACCATTTCACACAGATCTGGGGGTTCCAGAATCCAATAAGCCCCCTGCCTGCAGACCCCCACAACCACCGGGCAAGGGTTGTGGGGATCGCTACCCCCAAAGCACCCTCCCAATGTTGAGGGCATGTGGTTGGGTATGGTTCAGGAGGGGGGTGCTCTCTCGTCCCCCCTTCTTTTCCTGCGGCCTGCCAGGTTGCTTACTAGGATAAGGGTCTGGTATGGATTTTGAAGGGGACCCCCACGCCAATTTTTTTTATTTAATTTTGGCGCAGGGTTCCCATTAAAATCCACCTGAAGGGCCTGGTATGGATTTTGAGGGGCACCCTCACGCCTTTTTTTTTTTTTTACCTTTTGGCGTGGGGTTCTCCTTAAAATCCATACCAGACCTGAAGGGCCTGGTATGGATTTTGAGGGGGGCCCCCATGCCATTTTTTTTTAAATTTTGGCGCAGGGTTCCCCTTAATATCCATACCAGACCTAAGGGCCTGGTATGCTCTTGAAGGGGAACCCATGTCGGTTTTTTATCTAAAATTAAAGTCGCCTGGCCTGAGGGCGACTTAAAGTTGTGTTGTAAGTCGCCCTAAGTTGTGTTGTAAGTCGCCCCAAGTCGCGCTGTGATTCATACTCAAGTCGTGTCCAAGTTGCCTCCCAAAGTCACGCTGGAAGTCGTGTTGCCCCTGTGTGAATGGACTCTTAACCTCCCTGGCGGTGTGATTCAGTCTGGAATTAGGTGCTGAAAGCGGTAAAATTATTTTGCACGGAAATCTGGCTTTTATTTTGTAGTCCTGTAATTCTTAGGAATAACGCTCTTAAATCTGTTCAAACCAGTCTAGCAGACATCCCGGGTATGATAAAGTTTATAATATAATAAAGAATAATAAAAATGATTCAATAATGTAATCAAATCCTAAAACACTGAAAAATTGACACTTTTTGGTTGCTATGGACAATCTCCAAATTCCAGGCAGAAAAAACAGTATTTATAATATAAAAGTGCATGCAGGGCACTGCACAGACCACTAGGGACAAAGGGGGTGTGTATTTTTTAATACAGCACTGTAATCTGTAAAATTACAGTGCTGTGTGTGTTTTGTGTGTTTTTACTTTTTTGAATTTGCCGCCGTTCTCCGCTCCCATGCGCCGTAACGTCGCAGGGAACGGAGCTCGGCGGCATTCGGCACTGTGAATCGAGCGGAGGACGGCTCGATCACACAGCACGGCGGACATCGCTGGATCCAGGGGACAAGGTAAGTAACTCTCCCTGTGTCCTCCCCTGCATCGAGCGAAGCCATCCCGAGTCTGGCTCGGGGTTACCGCTCCTATCAGTATATTCCTACCCCGAGCCAGACTCGGGATTACCGCTAGGGGTGTTAATGATACGGCATGCGCTATTATCAATGGCATATTATTATTATTGTTGCGCATATGAGTGCGCCGGTTCACACGCTCAATTAATGATTTGTCTGGTGCATCAATTAAGGTATAAACCGGCGCAGCGAATTCATCATTTTTTTAAATGAAAAGCACCACCAAAATCCTCAGCACAAGGCCCATGATGTTCTTAATCCGGCCCTGTGTGCACTGTAGTGTAGATCTCACTGGTCACATTGATACCAGAAATGAGCTGAGTGTAGTGGAATACAGATAATGATTTTGACTAGGGATAAGCAAATCCTGGGTTCAGTTCACAAACAGCTTTGCTAATCTTGCTCGGAGTTTGAGGACTTACTAGCAAACCCCATTGAAGCTTATGGGGGGGGGGGGGGGGGTACATTTTGTTATACAGGCCTGGCCAAACAAAGGGTGTGGGCTGGGGTATCTGTACTCTTACATGCTTACTAGGCAATGAGCGAGCATTGTGCTACTTTTACTTCGGAAACAGTTAAAATATCTGTTTGCAGATTACTAGTTGTGTCAATCCATCAGCCTCGCTGTCTAACCATTTAGACAATTTAGACAACAAATCCCAGGGACTAAATAATACATAAGAAAAGCCTGAGGTGTTTATGTCTTGCAAGATGAACAGGTGTCATTTAGCTGAACATATCATTGTGTCCTGTGCCATCATAGCAGGGCGCACTGCAGTTTAGGACACTGTGTATAAATACAGTCCATGGATAACATATTGCAGACAGTAAGGGTCCTTTCACACGGGGCGGATCAGTTCTGATCCGCCCCGTGGATATCCGTTTGCTCAGCGGGGATCACTCCGCCGATCCCCGCTGAGCAGGGAGATGACAGGTCTGTCTCTGCACACTGCGCAGGGACGGACCTGTCACAGCGCCGCTCTCCCCTATGGGAGATCGGATGACGACGGACCGCAGTGCCCGTCGTCACCCGATCCGATCCCGGATCGGAGCGGGTCGGATGTCAGCGGACATGTCACCGCTGACATCCGACGCTCCATAGAGCTCTATGGAGCACACGTTCAGGTCCGCCTGAAAAACTGACAGGCGGGCCTGAACGGGACGTCAGTGTGAAAGGGGCCTTAGGCTCGGTTCACACAGGGGGCGACACGACTTGCCGCGCCGCGACCTGACAAGTCGCCCCCGTTCTGTACTACGGAACCGTTCTAAGAGGAGCGACTCGAGTCGCTCCGACTTAGAAAAAAGGTTCCTGTACTACTTTTGGGCGACCTCGGGCGACTTGCATTGACTTCTATACAGAAGTCGTTTGCAAGTCGCCGCTGAGGTCGCGGCAGGTCGCGGCGAGGCAAGTCGTGTCGCCCCCTGTGTGAACCGAGCCTAAAAAAAGTACACAGATATGGTTTAATATCAGTAATGCATTTTAAAGTGGTTGTAAACTCCCAAAAAACAAACAAAAAAACCTGCAAGACAAAGGCATAATAAGCTAGAATGCATCGCATACTAGCTTATTATGAAATACTTACCTTAGATTGAAGCTGTGGCAGCAGTGCCCGAATACCGGTGTGACCGGCGACATGACTGCCAGAGTTTTTTCTGGGTTCATGGGTTCTACCGCTGTGATTGGTCATGGCATGGCTCCTGAAGAAACGGCACAAGCGGGCCGTTTTTTCAGTGCACATGTGCCAATGGCCCCCACATATGCAGATACAGTGAATATCTCCTAAACTGTTAGGAGATATTCACGGTACCTACAGGTAAGCCTTATTATAGGCTTGCCTGTAGGTAAAAGTGATGTAACAGGGTTTACAACTACTTGAAAGCCCAACTCTGGGAAACTATAAGAGTATCCCTTGCAGTGGTGCTCTGCTTGCACTGCAAGTCTAAAATGCTCATTTAGATCAAGGGAACACAGAAAAACTGATTTACTTAACCAATCCTTCACACTGCTAGTCTCGAAGTGTCTTATGCTCTTTGCTCCACTGGTCTAAAGTCCTGAAGACAAATGAAGGGTACAGTGCCCTGCACTGGACATGAGGGACAGTCCACTACTAAAACATGGGGGAGCTTTATCTGTTGGCACAGACAAAACAAGCAGGCAACCCTTGCAGCACAAGTGCAGCCCCACTGCAAGGGATAATTTTATAGTTTCCCAGAGTTCACAAAAATAAATGTAGCACCATCTACTCAGGTAGGTGCTAGAGTTAGGATTTTCAGACATCCCAACCTGTAAAAACTAATTTCAGGGAAGTGATATACTCATTTCAGGGAGGGTGCCCTCTGCGCCCACAAACCACTCCGCTCGGAAATAAAGTAAAAAATATAACAAATAAACAAACTGTGTAGATATATATTATATATATATATATATAATCTTTATTTTTTCTATGCTGTAAGGAGGTGTTTTTCTTAGGAAAAAGATGCCGGAGACTCAACTCAAAAAGAATGTTTGTTCTCTAGCATTTGCGAATTCTCCCATTAACATCAATGCAATTTTGTCCACCACAAAATGGCTGCTAGCCGGAGCCCTAATTACAAGGACAGATTGTTTAGTGTTGATGGGGATGCTAGGAGTAGAAGCTATTTGCAGAGATATCTGCGGGGACAGAGTCGATCTTCACAGCTGTTCCCCGCACTGGGAGATCGGGAGCCGCAATAGAAAAACGGGAGTCTCCCACATCTCGCAGGAGATTTGAGATGTCTGGATTTTTGTGAGAGCAGGTAAATTTACGCAGGCCTAGCTGGAAGCTGTTTGTTTTGATCCGTGTAGGCTGGGAGTGGCTCAGAGAAGGCTGGTGAATCACAGATAGCATCACTTCTTGGTTACCTCCCTCTGGTTTCTAGAGGATTCTAGAAGAGAGGTGTAGCTGCCTGAGGTGTTCTAAGGAGCCCTGACCAATCCCCAACTTGGATTGACAGGGGGCAGGCCTTCTTAAATAACTTGAGTCAGCCCAGCTGGGGAGGAGTTGTCAGGTGAAAGAACTAATGATGGAGTAATAGGCTCTCAGGGCCTTTGAGAGTGCTCCCCATTCTGAGGGGGGGGGGGTGTAATGAAACGTCCCACACTCCACTTGAGTGCTCTTGTTATATACCGTATATCCCAGTCTGAATATAGATATCAGATATTCAGATATGAGCTTGGATTCGCTTAGGTCCTTCAGCTTTTCCAGGCTTTTTCAGGCTCTTGTTGAGAAGCCAACCCTTGCGTGGCAAGGCAGTGGAGTTGGGCAGCTGCAACCAAGAGAGCTGGCAGGGCCTAAAGAGGGATTGCTTGGAGCAGTAGTCCACCATAGGACAGCTAGCACTAAAGACTTTTTATTCTATTTTTGCTACAAAAAAAAGGGACCTGCGTTCCATGCCTACAAATGGCAATTTCTATGGCCTGACTGAGTCAGTGTTGTGCCTAACCTTGTTCTATCTGTGCCCGGAGTCATGTGTTGTGCAGGAGAATGTGATAGTCTGCAAGCAAGTGTTGTGCAGGAGGAGTTTGGAGAAGTGTCTCCTACAAAGTGTGTACATAGTTCTGTCCCAAATTGACTGTTCTGAAATTCTACCGGGCATCCCATATATTCCCATCCCTATCCAAGTTCAAATCCCTCAATAAATATTAAAAAAACAAGTAACTGTTCATTGATTCCAAGGTAATTGGGAATTGAATGTTGGGCTGGGCAGGGTGACAAGTAGACCACAACTTTCAGCAGCCCCTACGGTGGTACCGCTACATAAAACTACCATCACACCCCAAGGGTTAAATGCTTAATAAGTTCAGGGGGTTTGCAGATGAGGCTGTATCACTTAACCTCAAACATCCAGGGTTCCTCCACAAGTGTGACTAGTTTCTCACAGCCTCCTCTCTAAGCTACTTAGCCTGACTACATGCAATACAGGGTTAGTAACTCCCAGAAAAACTTGAGATTTGGGAAGAAGAGGGAAGCACTGGAGCTGAAAACCAGCTAAAAAATGCAGCCTCCTCCTATGCATCTATGGATGCCTCCGCTCAGCTCGGGAGTGAGCCAGCAAATGCGCCCCCATAGAAAGCGGCTTCCTATGGTGGCGCAACAGAGAAGGTTCCAAGATTGATCACCACTGGGGAACTCTAGATAAGGAGGTTACGGGCCACTCTGTGCAATACCATTGCACAGAGCAGGTGAGTATAACATGTTATGATATTAAAAAACAAAAACAAAGCTTTACAATCACTTTAATGATTAAGCACATAGCACATATATTATGGGATAGATGGATGATTGCATAAGTAGATAGATAGATAGATAGATAGATAGATAGATAGATAGATAGATAGATAGATACGGTACTGCTATATGTTTAGAGAAGCAGGTGCAGGCTTTCAAGACAATCTGCTAGTTTAGACAATAATATAGCAAGCAGAAACAGTCCAGGCTTCTTCATGTTTGCTGATAAATTTACTTACACATCAAAAGTGACATCAACTGAATGAGGTCTGATAAATGTCCTCACCTTTTCACAATACTATTTATACAAACTGTAATAGATATAGTAGTATTTTCACCCTCTGTAGCATTCTTGTACTATCTGTGTGTAGCACAGACCCCGGATGGAGCAGCTGAATTTATTGGTCTTACCGTTACCTCCTTCACCTCGTATGCGTCTAGGGGTTTCCCGAGGTAGATGGCCCAAGAACTGTAGAGACCGACGACAGATCCACTTGAAGGGATTTTTATTTGCAAAAAAGTAGTTAAAGCGGAGGTCCACCCTAAAATGGACCTTCCGCTCATCGGAATCCTCTCCCCCTCCGGCGCCACAATTGGCACCTTTCAGGGGGGAGGGGGGTGCAGTTACCTGGATAATCCAGGTAACTGCACCCACTTCCGGGATAGCTCTCTGCGGAAAGGGGCGTAGATTACGCCCCTTTCCGCAAGTGCCCGCCCCCTTCCGCAAGTGCCCCGCTGCCTGCTGGGAAACACACAGATCCCAGAGGCAGCGGGGACTGTCCTTATTGCGCAGCGCGACTCGCGCATGCGCAGTAGGGAACCGGGAAATGAAGCCGAAAGGCTCCATTTCCTGATTCCCATACCCAAGATGGCGGCGGCAGCACCCGAGTACCGATCTAGAGATCGGCTTCGGTTGCCGACATCGCGGGCGCGCTGGACAGGTAAGTGTCACTATTTTAAAAGTCAGCAGCTGCAGTATTTGTAGCTGCTGGCTTTTAAAAAAAAAAAAAAAACGCGGAGTCCCCGCTTTAACATTAACAACACAGTCTCTCAACATAGGATCAGAGGGTTTGGGTGAAAAGTCCAGGTAATCTTAAAGTTAATTTCAGTAGGAAACAGTCTCTCACTTTGAATAAATCCAGAGAATAGTCATTCACAACTGGATCCTCACTCTAATTGAATAGTCGTTCTCACACCAGGCCTAGCTGCCAACAGGGTGTTTGAATCAGGAATAAGTCTCTGCTACAGACTTTGCTATAAAACACGTGAGGGAAACTTGAAAGCTTGTAGAACACTCGTGTGGTACCAGTATCTTGCAGCCGGTCTGGCGATTCCGCATGAGCTTGGATTCGCTTAGGTCCTTCAGCTTTTCCAGGCTCTTGTTGAGAAGCCAACCCTTGCATGGCCTTCTCCCGAAGAGTCCTCCCCTGGATAACTTCCCAGTTGCTGGGCCTCTCCACTAACTGAGACAGCACCGGACCACCTCCGAATCCTTCCCTCAGTTTCCTTGCCTCGGGCTAGCCAGCCCCTACGCATAAAGTCAGGTGGATCCGCACCCCAGGTCATGGAAGTCCTAGGGGCTGGTCAGGAGGACCAGGACCATGCAGTCAGAACATGCCTCTGGACCGGAACCCCGAAACACGTGACATCCGCACCTTAAGTACCCCCTCCTAGAAAGCACAGCAAGAGGCACACTCTCACTGGGCTGGTTCTGAAAGAGAGCAACCTTAATGCACCCAAATAGACTGCGTTTTATGCCTGCCAAAAGTGACAGCGCCCCCCCATGGCCAGGCAGAACACCCTGCAGTCCAGTCAGACTGATGCTGAGGTCAAAATTTAAAACAATTAGACCAAAACCAAACTGTGGTCTTGAGGGTAACATTAGTTTGCAAAACATATAGTGTGTGCTTTTCAGGAGCCAGCGCTACATGTGCATAGGGTCATTCACTGCCTTGAAGAAGAAAATAATATTTTCAGGCTGGTGGACTCTTGCTATAATGTTCAAGTATGTAACAGACTGTTGCAGGAAGGTCATTCACTGGGCTCTCTTCTGCTTCTCTGAGCTGCGTTGCAGAGTGACGTAGGGCAGGACTTTGTTTCCAAGATCGCTTTGTTTACATGGCTACTTTGTGTGCTGATCACTAGTAGGAGCCAGGCAGAGGACTGTTATATCCTCTGTCTTGGGCACCATGGCACCATCTATTTCACATGCACTATTCCCGCAAGATTGGCAACCATCTTTGCGGGCAGACTTGCAATATATTTTCACAAACTGCCCCATATGGTGAGAGAGATGCAGGACCAGGAGATATGTAAGGGGTTTCTTCCCCATAGAAGAGTAACAAATGTATACAGTACCTTGAAAAAGTATTTGTACCCCTTCAAATTTTCCACAATTTGTCATGTTACAACCAAAAATGTAAATGTATTTTATTGGGATTTTATGTGATAGACCAACACAAAGTGGCACATAATTGTGAAGTGGAAGGAAAATGATAAATGGTTTTCAAAATTTTTTACAAATAAAATATCAGAAAGGTGTGGCATGCATTTGTATTCAGCCCCCTTTGGATCCCTTTCACACTGGGGTGCTGTGCAAGCGCTACAGCACTAAAAATAGCGCCTGCAAAGTGCCCTGAAAGAGCTGCTGCTGTTTCTCCCCGAGGGCTTTCACACTGGAGTGGTGCGCTGGCAGGACACTAAAAAAAGCCCTGCTAGCTTTGAAATCAATGGGGCAGCGCGGCTTTACCACCGGCATAGTGCTGCTACAGCAATGCTTTGCGGTGGTTTTAACCCTTTTGCGACCAATACCGGCCAATACTGGGGGTTAAAAGTGCCCAGCTAGCGGCCAAATAGCGCAGAGAAATTGATGGTAAAGCGCCACAAATCTGGCCTTTATGGAAGAGTGGCAGAAAAAAAGCGATTGTTGAAAGAAAGCCATAAAAAGTCTCGTATGCAGTTTGCGAGAAGCCATGTGGGGAACACAGCAAACATATGGAAGAAGGTGCTCTGGTCAGATGAGACCAAAATTTAACTCTTTGGCCTAAAAGCAAAATGTTATGTGTGGCGGAAGACTAACACTGAACATCACCCTGAACATACTATCCCCACCGTAAAACATGGTGGTGGCAGCATCATGTTGTGGGGATGCTTTTCTTCAGCAGGGACAGGGAAACTGGTCAGAGTTGATGGGAAGATGGATGGAGCCAAATACAGGGCAATCTTAGAAGAAAACCTGTTAGCCCTTAGTCGGACATTCCGGCAACCAAATCCGACGGATTTTGTCCGACGGATTTTATCCAAAACTGTTGCATACACACGGTCGGACAAAGTTGTCGGAAAATCCGATTGCACATAACGTGATGACGTTATTTCGTTAGGACGGGACTACGTTCAGGCTAGTAGCCAATAGCTTTGGTCTAGGAATTTGATCTGAGCATGCGTGGCACTTTGTCCGTCGGAGTAGGCTACACATGATCGGAGTATGTCCGATCGGAGCATTTTGTCGGAAAATTTTACCGGCAAGTTGGAAAAGTTGGTCCGTCGGATATTCTGACGGAAACAGTCCGATGGAGACCTCACACAGTCAGAATATCCGACAAAATATCCGAGAGGACACATTCCGTCGGAATCTCCGACCGTGTGTACAAGGGCTTAGAGTCTAAAAAAGAGGTTCACCTTCCAGCAGGACAATGACCCTAAACATACAGCCAGAGCTACAATGGAATGGTTTAGATCAAAGCATATTCATGTGTTAGAATGGACCAGTCAAAGTCCAGAGCTAAATCCAATTGAGAATCTGTGGCAAGACTTGAAAATTGCTGTTCACAGACACTCTTCATACAATTTGACAGAGATTGAGCTATTTTGCAAAGAAAAATGGGCAAAAATTTCACTCTTGAGATGTGCAAAGCTGGTAGAGACATACCCAAAAAGACTTGCAGCTGTAATGGCAACGAAAGGTGGTTCTACAAAATATTGACTCGTTGGGGCTGAATACAAATGCATGCCACAAATTTATTTGTGAAAAAAATGAAAACCATTTATCATTTTCCTTCCACTTCACAATTATGTGACACTTTGTGTTGGTCTATCATAAAATCCCAATAAAATACACTTTTATGTTTTTGGTTGTAACATGACAAAATGTGGAAAATTTCAAGGGGTATGAATACTATTTCAAGGCACTGTACCCCTTTTACTCGGATTTAATGGACTGAAGCTTGAGAGATGCCAAGTGCAGCAGGGTAGAGGAGGGAACTTACACCCTAGGTGGGAACCCTCTTAGGGCTGGAACTATCTTAAGGTCATCTTGTGTATGCGAAGGAGTGTTTCCAGACAAGGAAACAAAGTTGTGGTTTTGTTAAGGAGTCTTGGGCCCATCAATGAACATGTGCAGGAAGCTATGTGGCAGAAACTGGCTAAACTATCTGCTACAAGGGTGTGCTTCAAGTATGTACACAGCACACCTGCACATTACAGCATACTACTTCACAAGGGGGATCTAAAAGTTGGAGGGGGCTGGGTTAAGCCACGGTTCTGTGTGAATGGATACACAGAACAGTAGCTCGGGAGCGAGCCTGCTTGGGTGCCCCCATTGCAAGCTGCTTGTTCTGGAGGGGCACTCAGCAGGAGGGAAGAGCCAGGACCGCCAAAAACATTGTACAGAGCAGGTAAGTATAACAATATTTGCTTAACCTGAAATTAAGCTATAACTACAAAGAGGAAATCGAAGATGATGGATGCGCATCTGCTGTCAACCTTATTTTCAGCCTAATCTGCTGTGATGGGTATTTAAAGTAGAGCCACTGGAAAAATCTAAAATTACATATATGATTTAACACAGAAGTTGAAGTAAGACGACGTCACAAACAATATACTGTATATGATGTAAAAAAATTTTCTAAAATTACATTGAGATATAAATATTAGATGCATATATTTTTTCTGTGCCGAATGCAATAGGAAATCAAAAACCAATACAGACTTTCACCTCTGCTGTCTGCACCTAATGTTAGTTTTTACTGCAGTCTTTTATTATATGAGTAAATTTATTCTTTTATCTATTATTGGAATATTTATAAATATTAATAAAGATAAATAATATTAATAAATAATAATAATATAAATATTGATTATGAGATATGCCTGAAGACAAAAGGAGATACTGATAACTCTATGATGTATAAAATGTACAACAAAAAGAGACTATTGCATGACACAAGCTACACTGAAATGAAAAGTATAACTAAAGGTAAAAAAGTACGAAAAAAGATACTGTATTGTATTGTACGCAGGTACTAAGCTATGACAGGATGGAGACAAAGACATTGGGGGTTATTTACGAAAGGCAAATCCACTTTGCACTGCAAGTGCACTTGGAAGTAAAGTCGCTGTAGATCCGAGGGGGACATGCGAGGAAAATAAAAAGCAGCATTTTAGCTTGCACATGATTGGATGATAAAATCAGCAGAGCTTCCCCTCATTTAAGATCTACCCCTTAGATTTAGGTAACAACAAGGCCTGGGGAATGCCCAGGAAAAATCCAAGCCTACTTACCACCAGCTCGCAGACAACCAAATTGACCTGTCTAACAGTACGTTAAAAACAGGTGTTTAGTCCGCATGCATTTGCAAACGTAAGCCACAGAGCCTCGTCAAGGCACCCTTGTATCTGTGGTCCTAACACTAAAGTATGAGTGTCTCCACAGTGGAGGCACATGCATTTTAATGGACAGATGAGGTCAGGAGGACTGAAGGGGAGCCCACCCCTTCTTTAAGGTACATGCAGCACACCAAACACCCAGCATGTAGCACAGTGGCTGCAAAGGTGTTGGTGCATTGCTGCACCAATACAAATACGATATGAAAAAACTCGCCACCGCCCATATCTATAGCTGGCTATAGCAGTACCGTATATACTCGAGTATAAGCCGAGATTTTCAGCCTCTTTTTTGAGGCTGAAAGTGCCCCCCTCGGCTTATACTCGAGTCATCGCTGTCTGCCCGCTCGATCAGCGTGTCGAGCAGACAGACAGCGGCCATTCTGATTCAAAAGCCGCGCCTCCGGCTCCGCCTTCGCCTGTGATAGGCGGAACACTGAATTTCCCAGCAGCCTGTGTTCCGCCTATCACGGGCATCTTCTCATCCTCGTACTACGGACGAGGATGATACGACGTCCGTGATAGGCGGAACACAGGCTGCTGGGAAATTCAGTGTTCCGCCTATCACAGGCGAAGGAGGAGGCGCGGCTTTTGAATTTTACAATGGCCGCCGACGAAGAGGGCACGGGACGGAGGCAAGGCAAGGCACGGCACGGGACAGGACGGGACGGGACGGGACGAAGGCAAGGCACGACACGGGACGGAGGCTCGGGACAAAGGCTCGGGACACAGGTAGGCTGGACACACACACACACACACACACACACACACACACACACACGGATGGAGACACACACACACGGATGGATGGATGGATGGAGACACACACACACACAGGGATGGATGGATACACACACACACAGGGATGGATGGATGGATGGATGGAGACACACACACACAGGGATGGATGGATGGATGGATGGATGGAGACACACACACACACAGGGATGGATGGATGGATGGATGGAGACACACACACACAGGGATGGATGGATGGATGGACACACACACACACAGGGATGGATGGACGGACACACAGGGATGGACGGACACACAGGGATGGACGGACACACAGGGATGGACGGACACACACACAGGGATGGACAGGCATGTCTCACCCTCGGCTTATACACGAGTCAATAAGTTTGCCAGTTTTTTTGGGGGTAAATTGGGGGCCTCGGCTTATATTCGGGTCGGCCTATACTCGAGTATATACGGTAAGTGACATTGGAAGGCTAAATCAGGTAACAACAAGGCCTGGGGAATGCTCAGGAAAAATCCAAGCCTACTTACCACCAGCTCGCAGACAACCAAATTGACCTGTCTAAGCCCCTGTACACACGGTCGGAGATTCTGCCAACCAAATCCGTCGGATTTTGTCCATCAGATTTAGTCTGACGGATTGTGTCCGAAACTGTTGCATACACACGGTCGGACTAAGTTGTCGAAAAATCTGATCTTTCAGAACGTGATGACGTAATTTTGTTACGATGGGACTACATTCAGGCTAGTAGCCAATAGCTTTGATGTAGGAATTTGATCTGAGCATGCGTGGCACTTAGTCCGATCAAAATTCTCTACACATGATCGGATTACGTCCGACCGGCCCAGTTGGTGGGGAAATATTTCCAACATGTTGGAAAATTGGGTCGGACGGAGATTCTCCGACCGTGTGTACAAGGCTTAACAGTGCGTTAAAAACAGGAGTTTAGTCCGCACGCATTTGCAAACGCATGCGTAAGCCACAGAGCCTCGTCAAGGCACCCTGGTATCTGTGGTCCTAACACTAAAGTATGAGTGTCCCCACAGTGGAGGCACATGCATTCTAATGGATAGATGAGGTCAGATGGACCTTAGATTTAGAGCGACTGCACTTCTAAGTGCACTTGCAGTGCAAATTGGATTTGCCTTTCGTAAATAACCCCCATTGTTCCTTATTTACTTCTCTCTCTCTTATGAGATCGTGGGGTTTATTTACTAAAGCGAGAGAGTGCAAAATCAGGCTCACATCTGCATAAAAACCAATCAGCTTCCAGATGTTATTGCCAAACCCTAACTGAACTAGCTGAAGTTAGAAGCTGATTGGCTACCATGCAGAGCTGCACCAGATTCTGAGTGTACATCTACCCCATTGATGCTTTACTGCACAACTCTCCTCTGGCCAGAAGGAGAGCCAAGTCAAGGGAACTTTAATGTAAAGTGCCTGGAATCTTGGGAGGTATAGTCCAAGGCAGTGGCCATGTAATAAAACAATCGCCTGTCTTAACTACAGGTTCCATCAGACTCGCATGGGAAAGCTTTCTCTCTCTCTGCACTGCTGAAGTCTATACCTACATGACCAGTGTAGTTCAGAGATACCCAACCTGCCTCTTACTGCTATACCACATGTGCTTCAACATCCCCATTTCTTACCCTTCTAAAATGAAGAGACCACACCTTAATTTTGGAGTATAAATGGCCATAGCAGCCTATTTATTATTCACACCATATAAATAACTCCAATATCAAATATATACCAAAATATCACCTCCGTAACAACTTGTTTAACACCGGTCTGTTGGTCTTTGACGGCACCCCCGAACTCCAACACATATTCCACCAATACACCGCGGGACCTTTTTCCACATGATAGGCCTCCAGCGGATAATCAGCTCAGAGACAACCCCCTTCCCGCAGTCCCCCATTACAGTATTCCAGCTAACCTTTCGCTAGAATACACCGGAGGGGCACATACTACCGATGAGCCCCCCACCCCTTTACATCACATATGTTTACTGCCACCGTCAAAGACCAACAAAACACCGCCAATCCACAGCTGCCATGACGACCACCTGCCATGCTCCTGAAAGAAAGAAAACACATAAACCAACAAACACAGACAACATATAGAGAGGGTGGGTGGGAAAAACTGCCTCCTCCTTTCTTTCTCCACAACTTTCTGTTCCCCAGCCCAGTCCCACATCCTCCTTATATATTACCACTCCCCCTTGGACTTTACTCACTGCCCCCTCCCCTCTTATCTCTTAATATTAACCCATGCGTTGTCTCCCCTAAACACACTGTCATGCCCGGCCCTGCACTACTTTTTCTTTTCTGTCTTTTCCGTTCCGGGTCTCACTGATCCGTTTGTATCATTGATTGTGCACAGGGGGGGATGATCCAGTCTTCTCTAAAGTCTGAGATACAGCAGCACCTCCGACTTGCTGACCTTGTGAGGTTGCCACTGAGAGACTGGAGTGTTCATCAGATTCCTCCCTCCAGTCAATGAGAAGCACCAAAACCAGATCAAGGGGCACTCTTCCATCATGAGAGCCTATTGCCACCTCCCAGAGTCGTGAGAGGGCCACTGGTCCATTTCTACACTGTTAGCATTAATCAAGTTGCTTATAGGACACTTAGAGCACACAGCCTGTACCGCTTTACAGAAATTCTGTACCTTAATATCATTGGGCTTTTACCACACCTTTACCAATTCTGAGCATACTGCATCATTTCTACCTTTAGCCCACTTTTACTTCACTATGTGTGAAACAGTATTGCAACTTTCACCATCTTACTGCATGCAGGCTTACCCAAATTAACATAAGTGCATTGATGTTCAATTGAAGGGCCCCAGGATTAGCCGGCAGAAGAACAACTTTAAGGACTACTCCTTTCGTTCATCCTTCAATTTTCCCTCAACCCCCCCCCCCCCCCCCTTACTGTTTTTATTTAATCATTATGCTCTGACTGTGCCTGTACAATTGTTTTAGACCTAGCACCCTTGTCATTTGTGCACACTGGCAGTGTAGCTCCCAGGACGGTAGTTTAAACCTTATTACTATCCACTGTTGTATTCAAGGGATTCTGCTACTGTGTATGCTGGCCTAGGCATTATGTGTTATTTATGTTTAGCTCTTTGCTATTAGCCATCCTGTATGCAGAACTGCGTTACCCATAGCTCCCAACTGTCCCTCCTCATTTGTCCCTCATTTTGGTCTGATCTATATAGCTATATATAAAATGCACTTTTTATCTTTCAAAAAATGTTTCCCATTGCTAAACCTTTCATCCAATTTCTAAATTGCTACATTTGTCAATTTGCTTTGTCAATTTTACTCTTACTAACTAGTTTGGTGCCTGCTTTCACAATAGTACTACTACTGGGTGATTTGTTGTGCTTCACTGTATTTACTTGCTTTTATGCTTAACCTGATGTGCCAGAGGGTCTAAGACCTTTGATAAGGTTGAGGTAAAGAACAGAGTACTCATTCTACCCAGTGGCTTTGGGGGTAGTGCTACATGTGGGGGCACATCTGGGATCCTTATATTCAGAGTGCTAGTGAACTAGATAATGAGTCGGGAAAAGCTGCCATGGATCCCGCAGCTTTTGAGTTGTGCCAAGAGCAAAATGGATGACCATAGTTGTGTGTAGTGATTAATGCGCCAAGAGGTGGATGGACTAAAGAACAGATCTGACAGTGGTGGCACTAGTCCCTGATTAGCAAGTGTTTATACTTGTGTACCACACAACTCCTGCACAACAATTCACACCTAATCTTCACAGGCACACAGAAATGTCAGAAATCAGTCTGTTACTTTGTTTTTGTTGTATATTAGGGGGTTAACTACTTGGATGGGGATATGGAGTTTATGGGATGTCCACTTAACGGTGACAATAACTTCGGAGACAACTTCCTATGTACAACGTCTCCAACTTCTTCCTCCTGCACACATTTGTTCTACTTTACCCAGCTTCTGCTGATTCACTCCTGATGGAATTTGACAGACTCCTTGTCAGTTCAGTAACCACCCATTACAGGCAGGAACTCACAGTCCCTTAAAAGCAGCACATATGGCATGAAACAGCATGTGATCTTTCCTTCTGCCTCCCCTTGAGGCCACTGGTCCCAGCTCCACATCTTCAGGCAATTCCAGCCCACCTGGCTGAAACTGCCTCTTTACACCAGCCCTCTTGGCTCCGTCTCTACACCAGTCTGCCTGGCTGACTCTTTACTAGCCCACCTGGCTGACTCTCTCTGGAGATCTCTCAGGGAAAATGTAGAAGACTTAAGCCCACCGCTGTCTTCAAAGGAGACTGGCTACTATGTGGCAGTCTTCCCCCTTTGTGAGTTCCCACCAGTGTTGCACTACTCACACAGTTCTCTGTTTGCTCCCATGCCTCCAGCAAAGCTTCCTATCTTGTGTCTTCCAGTGGCTGAGCCCAGGACACCCCCCCCAGACTAGGGGGTACCCCTCTCCGGGGCCACAACGGCCTCCTCAACACTGTATCTCCATTTCTCACCCAACTGCCCCTGCTTCATGGCTCATCAATATTTAAAGGCTCCCTGCCAGGCTCACTCTCGGGATTGGCCAAAGACCTCTAAATATGCTGAGCAGCTACTCCTAGCTTCCACCCACTATCTTCCAGAATGTTCTGCAGCACTCTGGAAACAGGGGGAGGCACCAGAGAGCTGCTGAGATGAGTCTGAACTCCAATAACCCTGACCCAATTATAGACTCACAAATTGACAGCATGAGTCAGGATATGGTTTGCCTACTCTACTTCTAGCACACACTAGAGTCTACACTTGAAACAAGAAAAGACCAAAATTCTCCTTGCTCCTACTTACTATAAGAGTGGCAAAGGGCCATCCCTGCATGGTTTCAAGGGGTTAGCCTTCAGTCGATGGAAGAGACTGAACTTTCATCTATGTTAGGAATGTCTGACTCCAATACAGAAAGCTCCTGACAGGTTATACCAGAACCTGAAGTGGTTTCCCCAGCATCTTTAGCATCCCCAGAGTTTCCCCCTGCTTCCCTTTTCACTAATATTAAAAAAACTGGTAGAGAATTTCATGAAGAATGCCTCTGTGCCACTAAACCAGGGGTACATGAAGCTATGATTCTTCTCTGGAAAGACCTGCACGCCCTAGGGGGAAGATGATTTCATCACCTGGACTGACCAAGTCATGCAGGCAATTGAACAATGGGAAGTGGCCAACTCTGTAAAAAGACAGAGAATAGTAGAGAGCCGGCAAATACTAACTTAAGATGTTATCTGGAATCAAGCTGCACTGCAACTTAATGCTTAGAGGCCCTCAGAGAAATCTATGGAATGGTAAAGAACTGTGTGGAGCTAATCTACCTCTTTGCTCACACTTATGAGCAGGAGGGTGAGAAGTTGTCAGATTATATCTTTATTAATTCACTATCATAGTGGAATGGAAGCAGAGGCTGCTAGTAAAGCCCTGTAGACAGGGGCTGATTGTCAGGAGACAAGGGCCAGCTGGCTTCTGTCGGATGTGCATGCTGGAAAACCAGCAGTCGGCCGACTCCCGATCAGCGCTCTCAGCCAATGGCAGAGTGTTCTGCCAGGGAGGGGAGAGGGGGCGGGGCGTCCCCCTGTCAGAACACAACAGCTTAGCGGGGGAGATCACTGTACTAACCTTGCATGTTTAGTACAGTGGCTCTGACCAGAGCTGTAAGAGGGTTGCACAAAAAGAAAAACACTGCACTGTGTACCAGGCTTAACTCAAGTTCTGATCCAATCATGCTCAAGCTCAGGGTGAGGGATCAGAGCAACCCACTAACCTATTCTAAAATGACCACAATTAGGAATGAGGAAGCTTTTATTGCTGCCAAGGTCCAGAAGCCTGAAGCAACTAAAGGACAGAAGCCAGACATGGCGGCCTATGCCACTCAAGCTAATACCAGTATAGAGACTGATGAAGTGACTGGATTTCCCCCAACTATTGTGGCCTTGACTCAAGCTAGAGGCGGCCTCCCTGTTTACACCTGGACTGGAGGGACAGCATATAAACAAACAAATCAACTTCATTTTCCTCCTGCGGCTGCTGAATTCAGGTGGGAGGGAGAGGTGGAGAACTAGGTTTTCAGCGGCTGCAGGAGGAAAATGGAGGGGATTGATTCATATATATTCTGCCCCTCCTGTTCTGGTTACTCATGTCTGCTGGTGAGCCCCTTGTGTGATCCCCTAGTTGCCCCCCCATAGTGCCGCCAGCTTCCCCCGGGGGGATGTGTCAGGATGGAGAGCAGGGGAAAGGGTCAGTAAATATGTAATTTACTGGCCCTTTTCTTTTCTGAATTGACACAGTGAGTGATCAGTGTCCATTCATAGCTGAAGCATAGTAAGTTGTGTTCACATCAGACTCATCAACTGTGAATAAATAGGAAGCTCTGTACACAGATATTCCTGGCCATTCATTCTATGCTACTGAAGCTGCAGAGATGACGATTGAGAGCTGTGTCCTTAATCTCCACTTTCTGTTTCAAAAGTGAGACATCAGTGGTCTGTTTAGATCCAAAATACAAAAATAAAATAATAAAATTAAAAAATACTGACACAGCCCACTGACCCTGTCACTGACCCTTAATGACCCTGTCCCAGTGGCAAACCACCAGGGTTGCAAAGGCTGCAATTGCAACCAGACCCTGGTGTTGCACCAGCATGGGGGACCCCAAGACAGCAGGAAGTGTCCCGCTGCAGGACTGTAATAAAGGGCTTTGAGAAAGAAGGAATAACCTCGAAATGCGCTACAGCCCCCTGGATAGATGTAGAACAAGGCCACAAGGTGAAACAGTGCTTGAGGCAGACATTGTTTGCTACACTGAGCAGGATCCCCTATGCCAGAATGCTTCATATAGCCCTGCCTGTGTGCACTTCTTGGTCCCTTCCATCCATGTTAATATAGAGCTGCATGAATGTAAGTGTGCTATATTTTTGTACCAATAAAATACTATCTGTTCCTGTTTTTTGGTTTTTAATAAAGGGCCCTGCGATGAGAGTGAACGGCCCCAGGCCAAGAGGGAAGAGCCTCAGGCTCAGAGGGAAGGGCCCCCGGAAATCATGGAATGAGCCAATGGGGTCAGGGGGCCCTTCATAGTGTTATGTTCTAGGGCCCTGAAGGTTCTAGTTATGCCTCTGACTCTGCTAGTGTTGTTGGGGGGATTTATCATTATAGAATCTTGTTACCTGTGTGATCAGTGATTGCTATCACAGTTTCTGTTTGAACAAGTATATAATATATATACAGAAACACTTGTAGATGGCCCAGGAATGTCCTCCAATGCCTCCATGTCGCTCTCACAATGGATTGCCGCCATATTCGTTATTATAAGTCACTTACTATCTGACACCTGACACTGTGAGATTTAGACCATTCATTCAACATGAACGATGGAGATTCGACAAAGCAACGAAAAACACAGACGTTTATAATAATATTCGACGTAGCATCGAAACTGTACGACGCTGTAATCGTACATTTCCGGAGTCAAATGCTCCGCCTATAGGCTATATAGAGTTTAGCAGCTCCGTCGAATCTTCTTTATACATTCGACAGACAGCTTTCAAAGACAGATTCGACCATAATTCATGTGGATTTTCGGACGAATGCAATTTTTGAACGAAAAACTAAATAAATAAAAACGAATTTCGGGAGTAACTAAATAAATACATTTTTCGGACGAAAACTAAATTCCGAAACAAAATATTTCACTCTGCACATGTCTAGAGATCATGTTTCAGCTAAGCTAAATCACAATCTCTCTTTTCCTCCAGTGAATCCACTCCCCCCCACTGTTAGAAAGCACCTCCCAGGGAACACATTTAACCCCTTGAGCGCCCCTGGTGTTAACCCCTTCCCTGCCAGAGTCATTTATACATTGATGAGTGCATTTTTTTTAGCACTGATCACAGTATTGGTGTCACTGGTACCCAAAAAGTTTCACTTAGGGTCAGATTTGTCCGCCGCGAAGTCGCAATCCTGCCTACAATCGCCGACATTACCAGTAAAAAATTAAATAGAAAATAAAAGTCCATAAATCTATCCTGTAGTTTGTAGACACTATAACTTTTGTGCAAACCAATCAATATATGCTTATTGGGATTTTTTTTTACCAAAAATGTGTACATATTGCATAATACATATTGGCCTAAATTGATGAAGAAATTCGTTTTGTTACTTTATTATTTTTGGATATGTATTATAGCAGAAAGTAAAAAATGATTATTTTTTTTTTTTTTTTACAAAATTGTCAGCCTTTTTTTGGTTTATAGCGCAAAAAATAAAAACTACAAATGTGATCAACTACCACCAAAAGAAAGCTCTATTTGTGGGAAAAAAAGGACATCAATTTTATTTGGGTACAATGTCGCCAGACCCCGCAATTGTCAGTTAAATCGTCGCAGTGCCGTATTGCAAAACATGGCCTGGTCAGGAAGTGGGGAAAACCTTCTGAGGCTGAAGTGGCTAAGTCTGATGAGTGCATTGTGTGTCTACATGCGGGTGGAGAGGACCTTTCCTATACTCACTGGGGATGTTTATTCACATGTGGGATCTATGTATGGACTTCACAATTTATATGTATTTTTATAATTTAAATGAATATTTATTTGTTTATTCACTATGGTGATTTATGATAATGGGATTTTTATATACAGCTTACCTGTAAAATCCTTTTCTTGAGAGTACATCACGGGACACAGGAGCTTCATTACATAGTGGGTTATATAGGCACCTCTGGTGATTGGACACTGGTTGACCCTAATTAAAGAGAATTCCTCCCCTATATAACCCCTCCCATCTGGGAGGCACCTCAGTTTTGTAGCAAAGCAATAAGAAACCACGTAAAACCCAAGAGGGGCGGGAGCCCTGTGTCCCGTGATGTACTCTCAAGAAAAGGATTTTACAGGTAAGCTGTATATAAAAATCCCATTTTCTTGATCATACATCACGGGACACAGGAGCTTCATTACATAGTGGGATGTCCCATAGCAATGCTCAGGTTGAGGGGAGGGAGACACAGACCATAAACATAGACCGCCAGGGACCTGAGGACCTAAACTGCAGCCTGCAGTACACTGCGCCCGAAGGCGATATCCTCTTGCCCTCTGACATCCACCTGATAGAATCTGGTGAATGTGTGGACTGATGACCAAGTCGCAGCCTTACAGATCTGAGCCAGGGAGGCCTGGTGATGCACTGCCCAAGAGGCACTGACAGCCCTAGTAGAGTGCGCTTTCACCTGAAAAGGAGGAATCTTCCCCTTTAAGCTATAGGCCTGAGAAATAACTTGTCTGATCCACCTTGAGAGAGTGGACTTTGACGCTGCCTGACCCCTTCTAGGGCCTTCCGGCAGAATAAATAAACAGTCAGTTTTCCTTATCTGAGCAGTTGCTTGAAGATAAAGACTGATTGCTCTAACCACATCCAAAGTGTGTAAAGACTTTTCCTCTATGGACTGAGGGTTAGGAAAAAAGGATGGTAGGATTATATCCTGATTCAGATGGAAACCCGAAACCACCTTAGGTAGAAAGGACCCGTTGGGACGCATAACCACCCGGTCCTTATGGATAATTAAATAGGGCTCTTTACTGGAAAGAGCTGCCAATTCTGATACTCTTCTAGCCGTGGATATGGCTACTAAGAAGACCAGCTTTTTAGTCAAGAGAGCTAAAGAAGCCAGATGCAAAGGTTCAAATGGTTGGCCCTGTAAGGCCGAGAGAACCAAATTCAGATCCCATGGGCATACCGGAGGTTTAACTGGCGGTTTTATCCGCATAGCCCCCTGGATAAAAGCCTGTACTAGGGAATGTGATGCAAGAGGTTTTTGAAAAAATACCGACAGGGCCGAAATCTGCACCTTGATAGTGCTTACGGCCAAATTCATTTCTAGGCCTGACTGGAGAAAGGCCAAGATTCTGTTAATGACATACTTTCTAGGATGCCATCTCCTGAGTTCACACCAGGAAACATATGTCCTCCAGATTTTGTAATAAATACGCCTGGAGGCCGGCTTTCTGGCATTGACCAGAGTAGAAAGGACTGGCCCCGAAAGGCCACGGTCTCTCAGAATGTGGGTCTCAGCAGCCAGACCGTCAAATTCAGACTGCGTAAAGCAGGATGGTAGATTGGACCCTGTGAGAGCAGATCTGGCCGGAGAGGGAGGGTCCATGGCCTGCCCACTGCCAACTTCATGATTTCTGCAAACCATGGTCGCCTGGGCCAAGCTGAGGCCACCAAAAGGACCGACTTCGACTCCCTCTTGATCCTTCCCAGGAACTGCGATAGCAGCGGGCTCGGGGGGAAGGCATAGATCAGATTGTACTGATCCCAGGGAACCGTCAGAGCGTCTGACCCCTGGGCAAGCGCATCTCTTGTCCTTGACACAAACTTGTCCAGTTTCCTGTTGAATCTGGATGCGAACAGATCCACGTCTGGAGTGCCCCACTTGTGACATATGTTCTGAAACACGTCGGGGTGCAGGGCCCATTCTCCTGGGCATAACTGCTGGCGGCTGAGAAAATCCGCCTGCCAATTCTCCACTCCTGGGATGAAGACTGCAGAAAGACACGGAACATTTTCTTCTGCCCAGACAAGTATGCGATTCACCTCCTTTTGGGCCACCAGACTTCTGGTACCGCCCTGGTGATTGATGTAAGCCACTGCGGTGGCATTGTCGGACTGAATCCGAACCGGGAAACCTCGCAGTCTGTAAGACCACTCTATGAGTGCCATGTAAACTGCCCGAATCTCCAAGATATTTATGGGCAGCAGACTTTCGGTCGCAGACCATTTCCCCTGCGAGCACGTTCCCTCCAATACAGCTCCCCAGCCTGTCAGGCTGGCATCCGTTGTAACAATCTTCCATGAGAGGGGAAGAAAAGTTTTGCCTTTCAGCAAATTCCTGGTTTGTAACCACCAGACAAGACTTTTGCGTGTCCCGGGGGATAAACGCATAGGAAGATCCAGGGATTGGGGCTTCCTGTTCCAAACCCCAAGGATGCATCTTTGCAGAGGCCTTGAGTGGAACTGGGCGAATGGGACGACCTCGAATGAGGCGACCATCTTTCCCAATAGTCTCATACACAACCGAATGGAGGAAGATCTTCTGCCTAGAATCAGACGCACCAGCTCTCCAATGTCCAAGGCCTTTAGCCTTGGAAGAAACACTCTGCCCTGAGCGGTGTCGATAATCAAACCCAGGTAATCCAACCTGGTGGTCGGTTGTAGGGACGACTTTTCTAGGTTTATAATCCAACCTAGGCGCTCTAGATGTTCTAGCGTCCTGGTGACGCTGCGACTTAGGCACGCTGCAGTTCTCTCTACGAGAAGCAAGTCGTCTAGGTAAGCCATGACGGCTATGCCCTGAACTCTTAAGATTGCTAAGAGAGGGTCCAGAATCTTCGTGAAGACTCGAGGGGCCGTAGCCAGCCCGAACGGCAAAGCCACAAATTGAAAATGGCGCCGCTCTACCGCGAACCTTAGAAACTTCTGGTGTGCGGGAAATATTGGCACATGGAGATATGCGTCCTTGATATCTATTGATGCCATGAATTCTCCCCCTGGTAGGTCTGCATGTGTAAAAACCGGTTTAGGTCTCTCAGATCCAGGATAGGTCTGACACTTCCGTTTGGTTTTGGAACGGTGAAGAGATTTGAATAAAACCCTGAACCCTGATCTTTCAGGCTCACTTCTACTATCACACCCTGGGATAGTAACTGATCTAAGGCCAGGAATAGCGGTTTCTGCTTTACTGGATCCTTGGGGATCCTTGACCTTAGGAAACGAGAAGGTGGAATCTCCTGAAACTCTAGCCTGTAGCCCAGAGATACTGAAGAGATCACCCACTTGTCTCGAATCTCTTCCCGCCAGGCGCCTGCAAACTGCAGGAGCCTTCCCCCCACTCTGCCGAGCGGGGGTGCCCCTTCACAAGGAGGTTTTGGGGGTCTGCTTGGCAGGCTTTCGCCCCCAAGTCTTTTTCTGTCCCTGGGCTCGGCCTTGAGGCTTTCTAGCAGAGGAGGGCTGAGAAGGCCGTCGCCACTGTTTAGAGCTTGATGCTTCGGGGGAGAGAGCATGCCTAAATGAAGGACGTTTGCTCTTTTTGACTGGAAGGAGAGTAGACTTACCTCCTGAAATATTTTGGACGAATTTATCTAATTCTTCCCCAAACAAACGCTCCCCTTTAAACGGGAACCCAGTCAAATGCTTTTTGCATGACAGCTCAGCAGCCCAATTCTTTAGCCATAGGGCCCTTCGCATGTGAACCAACATGAGGGATAAACGCGATGCTTGTTGGACAGAATCCAAAATCGCATCAATTATGAAACACAAGATGTGAGGCATCTCTGCATAATTTTCTACTTCCTCACTGGGAAGGAGTCCAAACAACCCCACGGCTGCGACTGTAGGCTGCACCACAGCGCCAGCCATGGAAAAGGAGGCTTTTAATAAGGTTTCCAGCCTTTTGTCAGTTGGATCCTTAAATACCTGCGCATTATCCAAAGGGCAAGTTAGGTTTTTATTCACACAAGAAACAGCCGCATCGACAGATGGGACCCCCCACTTCTTGGTGAAACTTTCCTCCACAGGATAATGCATGGAAAACCTTTTGGGAGGAGTAAACAGTTTATCGGGATGTCCCCAATCCTCATACATCAATTTATCCATTAAAGGATGAATTGGGAAGGAACAAGCAGTCTGTGGGGCTTTCCTGACTCCCAGGGAAGAGACAGAGGATGTAGCGACTTCAGCAGCCGGCATTCTGAATGTGGTACGCACCAATTCAGTATAATACTGCACCTGCTTTCTGAGTGCCTGGGAGGAGGGGACTATCTCCTCTTCCTCTGACTCATCCGACTGCTCATGATCCCTATCCAAAGATAGGGATCCCTCCTCATTTTCAGAACAACTATCTGAGAGAGGGATTTCAGCAGAGGGAGGGGATCTACCCCTTTTCCTGCTATCTTTTAGGGAAGCAGAAATAAAATTCATGATCCTCCCTTCAAAACCCTCCAATGTAGCCCTAAGGGAGTCCTCAGTGACATAGACCGGGGCTGCGACATTAGGAGAGGCTGCAAAGCCTGAAAGGGGCACCGACTCGTCTTGAGAGGCAGGCTCCAGTCTTGCAGAGGGGGATGGTAATTTACAGGCACTTTTGGAACCCCTGGACCTAGGCGGTGACTTGCCAGTGCTCTTATTACCTCCCCCTGAGACCCTCTTACGAGGAGACATAGTACTAAGCTACAAAGCAGAGGTACTAGTACAAATGCGATCACTGTTGCGCTTAAAGTCTCACAATAAATCAATATATGCTTAAACTGCACAACCTGATGCTGAGTAGGTGTCTTAAGGTTTGCCTGGATCCAATCCCCACGGATGCTTACAGCCCACAGCTCCTGTGTCTCCAGTTACAGTCCCCTGACGCTCTGGGCTTTTTAAAACTGCCGCCTGCGCAGTACAGCGCCGTGCACACTAACGTGCACGGCTCTCAACCACACCCCCCCTCCTCCATTAGGCCGGGAGCGCGCCCGGTGCGCGTGCACGAGGACCGCGGAATCCGGGGGGGGGGAGGAGAACCCAAAGGGAGCAACGTGGGACCCCTGACCTGCGTGGGACCCCTTTTTACCTTTATCTGTGGCAGGAACTGTAATGGAGACGTGAGTAGCTGGAGAACCAGGCTTTCACTGAGCGTGTTTGTATTGAAAGGCATGTAAGTATGCATCAGGCTGCTCTTACTCCCTCTAGTGGTGGAAACCAGGTAAGACATACAACTACTCAAAATGAAGAAATCCATTCATATACTTAAATATACAGGATGACTTCCCTTACCTGTCCCCGCCGCAGGAATTGCTGATATCAGACCAATTCCAGCCTTCACCCATCACGGCGGGTATTGTTAGCCAACCTTCAGGTATATCTGGGGCTCTTACGAAAAGATCCTCCCACCTGGGCCATGTAGAAAGCTCTGCCAGAAACTTTCGGGCGCTCTGAGTAAACAGTACCCCAAGTCTGGTTTTCCCAGAGCCCAGTCTTCCAATGGAGAGGACTTACAGGCAAAACCTTGTTTCTTCGGCAGACGAGGCCCGGGTACCATACCATCTTGGGAGTCAAATATCGGCCCGAGGTATGGATCCGGTTTGTTGTAGCCCTTCGGCCCTCGCAGGGACCTGCATAGAGCTAAGTTTTACGTGACCATCAACCAGACACTGGCGAAAAAACTGAGGTGTCTCCCAGATGGGAGGGGTTATATAGGGGAGGAATTCTCTTTAATTAGGGTCAACCAGTGTCCAATCACCAGAGGTGCCTATATAACCCACTATGTAATGAAGCTCCTGTGTCCCGTGATGTATGATCAAGAAATGTAATTTATAATATAAGAATGCAGTTCCTTTGTTTCTTTTTCACATTATAGGTGTTTTTTGCACTTTACAACATGCAGCTCTTTATTGTGGTTTGTTTGTTTTTTGGTTATTGGTGTGCCCAGGTTTGGAACCTTTGGTTACTATATTTTCTACCCCACTCGCAAGTTGGAGTTCCTGGCTTTAAAGTGGGAGGTGGTAGACAAGCTAAAAGATTACCTGTATGATGCTGACTTCATGGTCAAGACTGACAACAACCTAGTTACCTATGTGCTCATTATGGCCAAACTGAATGCCACTGGGTGCCGATGGTTGACTGCACTGTCTGGGTTCTGATACAGTCTGAAGTATTGACCCGGGATGGGAAATAGGCTTGCTGATACTCTATCTAGATGGCCTTACAGTTCAGATGTTCCCATAGACAGACAGCTATCTCCAGAAGCAAGCACTGTGATAAGAGGTTAATCACTAGGCCAAAGGGGCAACTGGAGTTGAAGTCATCGGAGTCACCACAGCTATCATTCCTGACTATTACTGCAATATTTTCCAAATAAGAAGTGAAGGCTGGCCTGCCCAAGAAGAAATCAACAAGAAGATCCATTCTGTAACCTAATTCTGATAGCACTAGAGAGTCAAAACTCAGACATAGAAAAGTTCTGTGTCCACTATGGCCCTGCTTCAGAGCATCTATTCTGACCAGGGAAGAGACTTTGAAAGCAAGCTCATTAAAAGACTCTTAGATCTGTTGGGGAATCAGAAATCAAGGAGAACCCCTTATCATCCTCAAGGGGGTCCTCAGCCCGAACAGTTCAATCACACTCTTCTGGATATGCTTGGAACTCTCTCCATTGAAAAGAAGCAACATTGGAGCAGACACATTACAGCTGTAGTACATGCCTACTACAGAACTGAAAATGATGCCAAAGGCTATTCACCATATCTTCTGATGTTTGGGAGGGAAGCTCAGTTACCTGTTGATTTGGCCTTCGGCACATCCTTAGATCAGATGACAATGACATCTCACCAAGGATACGTAGATTGTTTAACATAGAATTTGAAAACAGCATATGACAAAGCTTGGGGGGGCTTTAAAGGGGTTGTAAACCCTTGTGTTTTTTCACCTTATTGCATCCTATGCATTAAGGTGAAAAAACACCTGGTAGTCACCGGCCCCCCAGCCCCCCGTTATACTTACCTGAGCCCCTTCATCTGTTCGGCGGGGACGAGCTATACCTCTCTCCACAAGGTCCTGGTTCTTGATTGGGTAGCTTGATAGCAGACATTGGCTCCTGCTGCTGTCAATCAAATTTAATGACGTGCGCGTCGGGGGGGGGGGGGCAGGGCCCAGTCCGGCATTCGTGTCTGAGGACACAAATACTGGACTCGGGAGCATGCCCGCAAGGTAACCCCTTCAGGAGAGGTCTTTTCCTAGGGGGTTATCTGATGCGGGGAGGAGGTGCGAGAGCCACCGGGGGGCCCCAGAACAGGATGTTCGGGGCCACTCTGTGCAAAACGAGCTGAACAATGGAGGTAAGTATTACATGTTTGTTATTTATTTATTTTTATATACTATCCTTTACAATCACTTTAAATGCCCATGGTCAGCGTAACAAAAATAACTTTTATCTCTAGGTGAAAGTACAAGACTTATAGCCTGGGGATAGAATAAGGAATTTGGGTATTCTGTAGACATGTGCATTCGTTTTCGTCCGAATGCATTTTCGTCCGAATTTCAGCTATTTTCGTTTTCGTTTTGACAAACGATAACGAAAGCACAAAATCCGAAAAATGAAAGATCCGACATAAATAAATGCTTTATTTTCGTTTTCATTGTTACAACAGTTCGATATAGAATAGGAGATTCGACATGACTCTGACGATAACAATCTGTCTATAGAACCTGTGGTCGAATGTGCTTAACCTTACCTCTATTAGTCCAAGATTATATAGAGAAAATATTCGACAGAGAAAAAAGATTTGACAGAGAGAAAAGATTCTGCAAGTTACTGTCCTAAAAAGTGTTTGGGGACCCGGGTCCTGCCCCAGGGGACATGTATCAATGCAAAAAAAAGTTTTAAAAACGGCCGTTTTTTCGGGAGCAGTGATTTTAATAATGATTAAAGTGAAACAATAAAAGTGTAATATTCCTTTAAATTTCGTAGGGGGGGGGTTGTCTATAGTATGCCTGTGAAGGGGCACATGTTTCTGGTGCTTAGAATTGTCCCTGCACAAAGTGTCATTTATGCAGGAAAAAAAGTCCTTTAAAATCACTCGCAGCTATAATGAATTGTCGGCTCCCGTAATACAGAGAACACTCATTGAAAGTCATTGATAAAAAAATAAATAAATAAATAAAAAAAAAAGCGTGGGGGTCCCCCAAATTCAATTTCCAGGCCCTTCAGGTCTGGTATGGATATTAAGGGGAACCCTGCCTCAAATTTAAGAAAAAATTTGACGTGGGGTTCCCCCTAAATATCCATAACCAGACCCTTCAGGTCTGGTATGGATATTAAGGGGAACCCCGCATCAAATTTAAAAAAAATTTGACATGGGGTTCCCCCTAAAAATCCATACCAGACCCTTTATCCGAGCACGCAACCTGGCAGGCCGCAGGAAAAGAGGGGGGGACGAGAGAGCGGCCCCCCTCCCTCCTGAACCGTACCAGGCCACATGCCCTCAACATTGGGAGGATGCTTTGGGGGTCCGTGACCCCTCAAAGCACCTTGTCCCCATGTTGATGAGGACAAGGGCCTCATCCCCACAACCCTGGCCGGTGGTTGTGGAGGTCTGCGGGCGGGGGGCTTATCAGAATCTGGAAGCCCCCTTTAACAAGGGGACCCCCAGATCCCGGCCCCCCCCCTGTTTGAAATGGTAAGGGGGTACAAAAGTACCCCTACCATTTCACAAAGAAAGTGTAAAAAATGGTTAAATAAAACAAACACACTTTTGAAAAATTCCTTTATTAAAAATAAAAAAAAGATTCCAGCGGCGGTAATCCACTCTTGCTATCCAGCGACGGACGGTCAGCTCTCCATCGATGTCTAATGTCATCCAGCGCAGCGCAGCATCCTTCTTCTGTCTCCGTGGAGGAGACACTACAGACATTCCGGCGGCTTGACGTTTCTTATATAGGGTGGGCGGGGCCACCCGTCACCTGACCCCGCCCCCCTCTGACGCAAGGGGAAACCCGGGGTTCCCTGTGACGTAGGGGTGACCCGCACCCCTCTGATGTAACACAGGCAGGTTTCCGTTACATCAGAGGGGGGCGGGGTCACCCATACGTCACGGGAAACCCCGGGTTTCCCCTTGCGTCAGAGGGGGGCGGGGTCAGGTGACGGGTGGCCCCGCCCTCCGTATATAAGAAACGTCAGCGCCGGAATGCCTCCAGTGTCTCCGTGGAGGAGACAGAAGAAGGATGCTGCGCTGCGCTGGATGACATTAGACATCGATGGAGAGCTGACCGTCCGTCGCTGGATAGCAAGAGTGGATTACCGCCGCTGGAATCTTTTTTTATTTTTAATAAAGGAATTTTTCAAAAGTGTGTTTGTTTTATTTAACCATTTTTTACACTTTCTTTGTGAAATGGTAGGGGTACTTTTGTACCCCCTTACCATTTCAAACAGGGGGGGGGCCGGGATCTGGGGGTCCCCTTGTTAAAGGGGGCTTCCAGATTCTGATAAGCCCCCCGCCCGCAGACCTCCACAACCACCGGCCAGGGTTGTGGGGATGAGGCCCTTGTCCTCATCAACATGGGGACAAGGTGCTTTGAGGGGTCACGGACCCCCAAAGCATCCTCCCAATGTTGAGGGCATGTGGCCTGGTACGGTTCAGGAGGGAGGGGGGGCCGCTTTCTCGTCCCCCCCTCTTTTCCTGCGGCCTGCCAGGTTGCGTGCTCGGATAAAGGGTCTGGTATGGATTTTTAGGGGGAACCCCACGTCAATTTTTTTTTAAATTTGATGCGGGGTTCCCCTTAATATCCATACCAGACCTGAAGGGTCTGGTTATGGATATTTAGGGGGAACCCCACGTCAAATTTTTTCTTAAATTTGAGGCAGGGTTCTCCTTAATATCCATACCAGACCTGAAGGGCCTGGTAATTGAATTTGGGGGACCCCCACGCTTTTTTTTTTATTTATTTATTTTTTTATCAATGACTTTCAATGAGTGTTCTCTGTATTACGGGCGCCGACAATTCATTATAGCTGCGAGTGATTTTAAAGGACTTTTTTTCCTGCATAAATGACACTTTGTGCAGGGACAATTCTAAGCACGGGAAACATGCGCCCCTTCACAGGCATACTATAGACAACCCCCCCCTACGAAATTTAAAGGAATATTACACTTTTATTGTTTCACTTTAATCATTATTAAAATCACTGCTCCCGAAAAAACGGCCGTTTTTAAAACTTTTTTTTGCATTGATACATGTCCCCTGGGGCAGGACCCGGGTCCCCAAACACTTTTTAGGACAGTAACTTGCAAATTAGCCTTTAAAATTAGCACTTTAGATTTTGAACGTTGGAGTCCCATAGACTTTAATAGGGTTCTAAAGTATGCTATATAGTTAGCTCCGTCGAATCTTCTTTATACATTCGACAGACACCATAAGCCTTCCAAGACAGATTCGACCGTAATTCATGTGGATTTTCGGACGAATGCAATTTTTGAACGAAAAACGAAATAAATAAAAACGAATTTCGGGAGTAACTAAATAAATTAAGTTTTCAGACGAAAACGAAATTCCGAAACGAAATATTTTACTCTGCACATGTCTAGTATTCTGGGGAAACACAAACTAGCTGACCCAACCTTTCATAGTTTGCAAACAGTTGCCAGCCTATCAAATCCGCTCAGCGGGTAAGACAGGCCAGTTGAAGATATGGCATTAAAATCAACTCTTGCCCATAGGGGAAGCAGTTTGGATGCCCTCACAAACTGATGCTAGCCTCACTTGAACAGTTTCTGGCAGACTCTGCCCACGAACCTGGTCTCAGAACACCATCCTAAGCACAAATGAGGGAAACAAAGGGAAGGAAGAGATGGACATAGACTGCCTGTGGCCGCCTTAATCTGAAGAGACTAAGATGCCTGTCCCAATTACAGAAACAGACTCAGTACCTCCCAGATTTGAACTGCCAGAACTTACACCTGCAAGCCATTCATTAGATGCCCCAGATGATATTATAATGTCACCCACAGTAGAAGATGTAGAGACTGGTTAAGACCACATAGAGGCAACAGCAGAAGTATGTAGCTGTTGTTAAACCTGCTGTATCGTAATAACCCAGAGTAAAACAGGCCGTTCGCCCCCCCCAAAGAGACTGATGGAGGTTGTCTTGGGAGAAAACACTAAGAAAGTAATCTATAGCATACAACAAACTAATGATGAGCCGGCCTATTCCCATCACAAGTTTGATGAGAGACGACCTTCACCCACCCCTGACTCATCCAGGTGTGGCATCCGTAAATCAATGGCCTATAGACAGGACAACCTTGCCCCTGTCAATAACTGGTGGGAGGTTCCTCAATCATATTCACATGTTAATGCACATTATCCAGGTCTGTGCACATGTTAGTTAATGTTCACTCAGATTATTTGTTCAGTCAAGTTCATTCATGTTGTGAATGCTATATGTGCTTGAATGACTAAAGATTTTTAATGGGGGGGGGGGGGCTATGCAGCCTGGCACTGGGCTATTACACTATGGAGATAAGGACATTGCTCTTTTTTTATTTCTTTTTTTTTTTTTTTTATGTTTTACTGCATAACTCCAGCCAGAAGAGGGAGAGCCCAGTCAAACAAACCCATAGTCTTTAATGCAAAGCACCTGGAATTCTGGGATGTGTAGTCCAAGGCAGAGGCCGTGCAGCAGGAGGAGCCTCAAGGTGTTTTGTATTCTATTGCCTGGGAATGTCTGCTGTCTTGGCACAGTGGAAGTCCATATCTACAGATGAGTTTGTGCCACTGACTGTGTACAGGGGGGTGATCCAGTCTTCTCTCAAGCCTGAGATACAGAGCAAGATAAGCAAGATAAGCTGAGCTCCATACTTGCTGACCTTGTGGGGTTTCTGCTGCTTCAGTTTTGGTAAATGTCCCCCATTGGGTCCAAGTACACATTCTTGTTTATATCCTAGGCCCCATATGTCAAGCACAAGGCCTGTGGGTCAAATCCAGACTGCCAGGCTTTGTCATGTGGCCCT
The DNA here is from genome assembly GCF_037356315.1 of Lithobates pipiens. Lineage (NCBI taxonomy): Eukaryota > Metazoa > Chordata > Amphibia > Anura > Ranidae > Lithobates > Lithobates pipiens. The sequence continues at coordinate 500,684,421 of NW_027507903.1, read as the reverse complement.
CCCACCCAGTTTTGCAGCCAGAACGCAGTGTAACTCCATTCCACCACTGGCTCTTGCCCTCTGCTCCCGCTACCTGCTGACACTTGTAAATACGGAAGTCTTCTGTCTTTACAAAGGAAAGCTTTGCTCTCAGTGTCTCCCAGAACAAACAGATCCCTGCCCACACTGACAGCAGGGCAGACCTCCAGAATCTAAGAGAGAGAATGTTCTCCCTGCAACACAGGGAGGTAGTAGAGCCAGGCCAGGTAGGAGAGAGAGATGTGAGGAAGCTTGGAAGCTTTGGGAGGGGGGGAGTTGGGGATGCACACTCTGCATAGCACACCCTGCACTCTTTACACAGCACACCCTGAACTCTGCACTCTGCACATAACACACCCCTAAACCCTGTATGTAGTGCACTCCTAAACCCTGCACTCTGTATGTAACACACTCCTGAACCCTACACTCTGTGCATACAGCACCTCTGGAACTGCACTCTGTACATAGAGCTCCCCTGAACTCTGCACTCTGTATGTAATGCACTCCTGAACCTAGCACACCCCAGATACAACCAGCCCTTTGAGGGCAACAATACTGCTGATGCGGCTTGCAAAGAAATTAAGTTTGACACCCCTGCCCTAGGCCAATACACAGTATTTTAATTTATACTTGCGACACAAAGAGCTATCAACGTGCTGATAAAAGGGGAAAGCAGGGTTCAGGGATGTGAACTCATCAGTCTGCTGCTTCTTCTTATACTGTCCAACACAGGCTGGAGACAAAACCTGTAATTGTTACTTAACTGAAGCAGAGAAAAGTCAGTGCTGTGTAAATATCAGAACTGGATAGACAGAAAAACAAATCTGTTGGCATGTAAAACAGCTCCTTTATATGTATTCCATCTGCAAATGTAATTGTTTGTGTGGAGTTCAGATTTAAATAAAGTAACTTTGGTGCTGTGATAACATCTTCATAGTCTAAAGTCCAGCAGGACAGACAAATCCCCATCTTCTACCGTTTTAGTTAAGACCAGTACATATGAAAGAAGTGTAGGCCACCTAGTGCCAAAGTCTTAAGGCACGCCAATAGACCAAACAATACTGATTTTGCTGGCAGCGGTGGGCCAGGTTGAAAGCTGTGAGGGTTTCAGCCAAGGTGCCTAACTGAGAATAATCCTTGTAATTAGCAATGCTGGGCATGAACAGGAACGGTAGACAGAGCCAGGACCAGCCTGAAGTGGGACACGTGTTCTTGCCTTCGGCTCTGCGTTCCAGCTCTTGTCTGTGCAGTGAATGGGAAATATGTGACCTTTTCAGGCTGATGTGAACACTTAGCTTGCTTCTTTTGGTCTTCACATGTGTTGCGTGGCACAAGATGTATCCCAGCCTGTCACTTTGCATTAGTGCGCGGCCTGCCTGCACTGACCATGTGTCTGGAATCCGAATGAATACTAATAGCTTCTGGGAAGCCAAACTTTCTTGTAATTCCCTGTAACTTTGCAGCTAACTCTAATTAACCTCTTCTTCTCTAAAGGGAATCATTTTTTTTTTTTTTAGTCCCCTCCATCTTGCCCTTTCTCCTCGGTATAGCACTGCCAGTGGTCATAGTGTGAAAACAGAAGTCATGTCATTATGTCAATTTCCTTTGAGCCCAGCTGGTCATTTGCACACCTTCCTGTGGACCAGGTCATCACAGGTACTGGACTCACAGTACTGCAACGGTGCTCACAATTTATTACATAAATGATACTTAGTTTAGGAAGAATGCCCCCGACTGCCAGTGGAGTAAAAAAAAAAAAGGATGCTACCATAATGTAACCAGCCCAGCTAAGAGATTGCAGGGGAAAAAAAAAAAATAAAAAAAAAAAATATATATATATATATATATATATATATATATATATATATATATATATATGTAGCGCCTTATTTTTATTTAAGGTTACACCTGAACTGCAGTTTGGTTTGCGTACAATTGTTCTAAATTTGGACCTCAGCATCAGTCTGACTGGACTATAGGATGTTCAGCCTGGCCACAGGGGGCACTGTCCCTTCTGGCAGGCATGGAACCACAGTCTGGTTGGGTGCTTTAGGGTTACCTTCTCTCAGAGCCCGCCCAGTGGGAGTGTCACTCTTGCTGTGCTTTCTGGAATAAAGGGTACATAAGATGCGGATGTCACGTGGTTCGGGGTTCTGGTCCAGAAGGATGTTCTGACTCAATGGTCCTGGTCCTCCTGACCAGCCCCCAGGAAGGCTATGGCCTGGGGTGCGGATCCACCCAACTTATTGTTTTGGGGCTGGCTAGCCCGAGGCAAGGAAACTAAAGAGAGGATTCTGAGGTGTTTGGGTGCCATCTCCGGTCGTGGAGAGGCCCAGTAACTTTGTAGTTATCCAGGGGAGGACTCTTCAGAAGAAGGTCACATACGGGTTGGCTTCTTAGCAAGAGCCTGGTGGGGCTGAAGTACCTAAGTGAATCCTGTCTCGTGGGTATCGCCAAGCTGGCTGAAAGATCCAGGTATCACACGAGTGTTCTACAAGTTTTAGTTTCCTGAATGTTCTACAACACCGTCTGTGGCAGAGACGTATTCCTGTATGTTCTACAACAACTTCTGTGGCAGAGATTTGTTCCTGAGTAAAGCACCTTGTTGGCTGCTAGGCCTTGTGAGAGAGGGACTATCCAACTTGAGTGAACATCCAGTTGTGAATGGCTATTCTTTGGATTTAGTTAAAGTAAGCAAGTCCTTCATTATTGACTTTGACACTAAGAGTACCTGAACTTCCTTCCTAACCCTCTGATCCAATTTTAAGAGAGTGTTCGTTGTCCACGTTTTTGCAAATAAAAATCCCTTTATGCGGATCTGTCATCAGTCTCTCAAGTTACTGGGCCATCTACCATGGGAAACCCCTAGACACAAAGTGAGGAGAAGTAGGTAACGGTAAGCCCAATCAAACCAGCAGCTCCTTCGGGGGTCAGTGCAACATGTGGGGGCTCACAGTCCGGGATTTACCGTTACCCCTCGAAAGAACTGTACACGTTGTGAATACAGGACAGAGGGTTGTGTTTTTTTACTACGCCATCTTGTGAAATGATGGACTTCCACTGTTGCATAAGTGTGGGAGGAGCCTGGAAAAAGCCAGCGAGTTGCGCATCCAAAGGAACCAGTGGGAGGAGTCTAGCCTGTTTAGTTTCCCTGCACAAGGCATCGCGTGAGTGTGTTTCGGGAGAGGAAGAAGCAGGTTGCTGTGTTTGGACACGGGGAAAATAAACTTTTAACGTGAAAATGTTTCGAGCTCCGGGAATGCCACCCAGCATGGGACCCCGTATGCCATCAGGAGAAGGTCTGATAGGAATGAGACTCCTGGAAGCTACTTTGACCGACACAGGGATTCACCTGGTCCTTCAAGGGCGGGTCGTCCTGTACACATCCGGAGATTTTGAGGCCCTGGGGATGCTATGTGGTAAGTTTGAAGGACTATTCGTGAACCCCCGGCCATTTGTCCGCTGTCCTGCCTGTGGGGAATACTTCTTTAAAGTCGAGCAGTCAATCGTGCTACCAAGGGCCTACCGCGTGGACTGGGCCACGGGCGTGACGACCAAGGAGTCGGCCATCTTTGCTCCGTCAGTGAGGCCTTCCACAGCGGTGATACCTGTTGTTGCTGAAACCCCTGAGAGAGATGCCGCTACTTCTACAACTGCCACTGTCGGAGAGACCACTTTGGAGCAGATGGACAATGCTTCTACCACAGTTGCTGAAGCCACCATGCCTTCTTTGGAAAAATGGGGCATACAAAATCTTCCCGGAATTTCAACGGAGGACCACTACCGAGTCCGGATGGACCCAATCGGTGGAAAAAGGTTGCTTCGGGGAAAGCTCAGACTGTAAGTAAAACTTTGGTGAATTATTTACCAGCAGAAGAGTACCGAGACTCAGAGTTAGAGTCCTTGTCAGATACAGGGGACGATTACATTTTTGAAACACTGTCCCAGGAGTTGTTATGGGCCAAAGGGGATGATGTAACTGCCACTTGTACAGATGTTTTTTCGGGTTGGTTATACCTAACTTCAGGGGATGAAACGCCGAGTGTGGAAAACCCCATCACGGTGAATGTGACTCTTCCCAAACCCGTGAATTTTCCCACACTTCATAAGGACTCTGCCGTGCTGGTGCAAAGGTCCCCAAACTCCTGCATACCTCCCGTGGAGTGGAGTTCCCGCACACTTCCAAGGCTTGCAAGGTCGCAGCGGCTCCTTAATAAAAGAGTAGCAAATGAATACGGGCTGGAATTCCCTTATGTTCCAAGGGACATTATGGATGTCATTGAGGAGAACCACGAGGCATGGTACGAGGATAATGTTTGGAACTACTTAAAAGTACCAAAGCCGCTTCGCAAGAAGGCCTTTTCCCCGGAGCTGTATGAACGGTTTGTCGGATGTCTGCAGCATTGGAGTTACGGTTGGCACATTTATGGTGACAAAGTTGGCATTTGCCGACCGAACAAAGATAGTGCCGTTTATTTCATTACCACCGTTGATGCACGGGGGAAAGACTTAACTTTGCCAGATCCACATTTCTATTGGTAGGAGGAAAAGCTACCGGAACTGTGTTTCTTGAATTTAAGGAGAGTTTACCTTTTTCCCTAATTTTCCTGAACAAAGGAACAAAAAAATCCAGGAACTGTGGGGTAGTTAGACAGACATGGCCAGCTAAACGGAACGCCATTTCAAGGTTACCTTATTAGTCACAGAACTTGTTCTAGGGAAAGACTGCACCTTGGTGACTCAGATCACTAGGTGGCATGAGTCGGCGCAAATAGTACTGCTAGGTAGACAGGTTTTGGGTTGTATTCTATATGTATGATAATTCTGTGTCACTAAACTATGTTCCAATAATATACGTGTAATATGGATTGCGCTAACTACCACCACAATCATTAAATATCAAATGTCACTTCCATTTATTTGTCTTATAAAAAAGCAAAAAGTGTCGTGCATTAATTAGTACTCCTATAAGACTCCTCACTCCACCCTTAATAAGAGCATGTATCTTCTATGTTGCTATATAAAGTGCAATTCATTATTGTAAACAATACCTCAAAAACACATACACAACACAACAAATACAAAAAGAAAAAAAAAAGAAAATATGTATATAGACAGAAAAAACAATTAGTTCCAGTGCAAAATGAATGTCCTAAGTGAGTGATCACTCCAGTGTCAATAAATTCCTCCTGTATAAAGTGCTTCTTTTGTAAAGTGCTTCTTTTATCCCCCAAACAAGCGAATTCACCACCTGCCACAATTCAGTTAATCAAACCGGGGGCCATTGTGTTCTTACCATGATTATTTAATAGCTTTGGGCCAAGAGGTAACGATCCTCCTATGTCTTCTCATTAGTGCTTTGGACAGATAGTGACGGAAGCCACTTCGGTTTTATAGCCCTGTCCGGCGCGGCAAAGTCTGATGTCATCGCTGCGCCACGGACACTCATAGGGGGCCCCATCGCGCATGCGTGGAGATCTTCATGACGTTGCCAGATGAATGATGCAAATTGCGTACCTCCACCCAGGTGGCCATTTTTGTTTATCAAAATCTCCCTGATTTTACTGGAGCCAAGAGGGCAAGACTGGGTGACGCAAATTGCGTGCAACCTCAGGCAGCCATCTTGGGAATGACTTTGCCCTAAGTGTAGTAGAGGGCGGGTGGTTAGAGGGTTTTTTCATTGAGAAAAACTGGAACTAACTAAGGGACTAGAAATATAACAAAACAAAAGAGAACAAAATAATCTCTCCAATCGCAGAGGCACACTGGAGTACTCCATAAATAAGGGCAACACATAGACCTGGATATTGATTAAAACCTGAACCATATGTGCCCTTTGCGTCCGTACATATCAAAAAGGGGAAATCTAACCACTACCAAGGGAGGCTAAATTGTACAGTTTGTGTATTAAACAGATCAACTGTTTATTTTGCTAAAAAAAATTATCATATTATAAAAATTTTAAACTGAACAAATTTATATATAAGTATGAATTTTTCTCTGGGATTACTCTAAATAAGTTGAATTAACAAGTTGAACAAGTTTAGGCTCTGGGATGGTTCTTATTGATGCAGATTCGTAATCATGTTGAATTATAACAATGATCGTACAGTTGCTTCGGTGTGTATCGTATACTTAATCAAATCTATAGACTTAATTGTCAAATCTATAATCAAAAAATAATAATAATAATCTATAACAGGAAAAAAAAAAATGATGAAAAATCAATTTCTAACTTCCAATGTGTATTCCAGACTTTTGGGTGTATATAAATTACAATAATCTATAAAAATGGCTTAAAACTTAAAGCGTCGGGGGGCGTAACCGGATGTGAGCGGCGGCAGACGTTCTTAGTGAGAGCTCCGTGTATCCTGAAACGAATCCACCACCATCCTTCCCAGCCAGACTGGATAGGAGCCTGAAAACACAGCTGCCTGTTCCCCGGGATGCCCTGAGGTGATTGGTGCCATCATTTCACCTGCTCTCCCCTCCTGTCGGCTGAGAAACGATCGCCGCCGAGAAGCTCGCGGCCGCCATCTTGCCGCTCCGGAGGCCCGAAATTTCGGGTGAAATAGGCCGCATCGGGAGGTAGGGGATCCCCATCCACCATCCACTCCTGTTGGGCTTTCTCCCCTGTGTGCTCCGGTGGCGCGTTTGGGCCTTGGGAGCGAACGGGGAGGCCGTGGACCGCTCCGGCCTAGTGCGGCCTAGTGAGGCCTGTGAATCCCCGGTCTTTCCAATGGGGCCGACCGCGGAGGACCATCGCGGCCGCGCCGCTCCTCGCCTGGGGGTCCGAGCCCATCCTTGTCTGCCTGCCCATCGCATACTGACCTGGCCAGGGCTGCCAGAGAGGGGGCAGTGTCCGATTGAGGAGCCTCAGGCCTGGGGGGCTTTCTGCCTGCCCTCACCTCTCCTGTATACCCAGCCCTGCTGTTGATGCTGTCTGGACTCAGCTGCCATATTGTGTGAACCCCGGCCTCCCCTGTTCCCTTCGGCCCTTTCTCTCCCATCCTGCTGCTGCAACTGCTGGACAGAGATTGCTGCTGCTAAGCGCTGCCCTTCTTGCCATCCGGCTACCTCTGTCTGTTTGGAACTTCGTCACCTGGGAGAGACTTAGTCTTACACTCCGGTATACCAGTGACTGCTTTATTGCCCATCTCTCCTTCCTCCATGCCGGCGAAGCACAAAACCGCTACCCCGCATTCCAGCAAAAAGCAACAGCTGGCACAAGCCGAGCACCCTACCACCGCCTCGACTGACCGGCTTCACAATTTGTTAGCTGATTTGAACATGGAGTCGGGGCAGGGGGGCCCTTCTGCCCCGGAGGTCCCAACCTGTGCGGTGATCCTACTTGCCATTGTAAACAGTAGATCCTCACTACTGACCCGTATTGACAAGCTTGCCGAGGAATGTAACTGCATACGGGCTGACCTAGATAAGTTTAGAGGCCGCCTCACGGAATCTGAATCACGCATATCAGCCGCGGAGGACCTGACCGCTAATCATGACCATCGCATCGAGGCGCTGGAGGGCACGGTTAAAATGCTGGTGGCTAAATCCGATGATGCCGAGAACCGCCTAAGGAGGAACAATGTGCGAGTACTTGGATTGCCAGAGGGATCCGAGGGAGATCGTCCTGCGGAATTTGCTGAAGCCTTCTTTAAAGGCATCCTGGACCTGACTCCTGTTTCGCCGACCTACGTGGTGGAACGGGCACATAGACCGTTCCTGGTACGGTTCCTTAACTATCGGGATCGGGACCGCATCCTAAGTGAAGCCAGGAAACATCCAAACCTCAAGTATGAAAACGCCGAAATACATCTATATCCCGACTTCTCGGCGGATCTACAGAAGAAGAGGAAAACCTTCCAGGACATCCGTCGGCGCCTCAGGGAAAAGGGCCTTCCTTACAGTATGCTATATCCGAGCCGGCTACGTGTGGTGCATGCGGGCGCTGCAAAGTTCTTTGATTCCCCGGAGGAGGCGGACTCCTGGTTCTCTAACCTGCGGTAGGGCGTCCTTGTCTGTGGTGGTTTCGGGTGCCGGGCATGTTTCTGTCCTACAAAGGCCTTACTCCTCTACAGTATTACCTCATATGCTCCTGTTTCGTCCTTTTGGTGTTTTTTTTTTTTTGCATCCTGCAATAAACGGAGCAATAACGATTGGAAGACGGTTACGCTAGGGGACCCTATCCCCTCTCCTTTTTTGTTTTTTTGACTTTAGATTGTCTTTTTGTTCTCTTTTTCTTTTGTTCGAGTCTGTCTCCAACTCAAGTACTGTCATCGCATCACCTAAGAGTGGAGGGCATAGAACTACTTGGTTCTACTCGCCCAGCGATTAGCCTTTGGTAACAGACTGTTCCAGTTTTTTGTTTGGGGATGAAGCTGACCTACCTCATTGGTTCTGGCGGGTTGGCAGGGGTTGTTTGCTTGCTGCTAAATTATCATGCTTTAATGCTATATATATACTTCAGTACATGCACTATTTACTATGCGTGGGTGTTGGTTGGCACATACTGCTATGTGTGTAGCGGGTCGGAGGGTGGGGGGACAGGGCGATTGGCTCTCCCCCCTTCATCCGATGGACTGCTCTATTATCTATATATGTATGTACGGGATGGAGCTTAAATTGATGTCCTGGAATGTGCGTGGCCTAAATAGCCGTTTCAAGAGAGCACTTATGTTTAAGTATTTACAAACGCACAAGCCACACATTCTTTTTCTACAAGAAACCCATCTGACGGGCAGTAGACATTTGGCCCTACGCAGGAGGTGGGTGAGGCAGTCCTTTCATGCCACATATTCTAATTATGCCAGAGGAGTGTCCATTCTCCTAAATAGATCACTAAATTGCCAGGTTGAACATGTTATCTCGGACCCGGGGGGGCGGTTTGTCATATTCCTGCTGTCTATTGAAGCCCAGTTGTTTGTGGTTGTGAACATCTATGTTCCACCCCCTTTTTCGACATCTGTGCTTCACGCGGTGTATGACAGGCTGGCCCCTCATATGGTAACGAGACTTCTTATAGCGGGAGATTTTAATGGTATTCTGGATAGGACTCTGGATACTTCCAATCCAACCAGACTTCCGGATACGGATTTGGAGCAATGGGCTATGGCCCTGCAGCTCACGGAGGTCTGGAGATGGAAGAATCCACAGGAGAAGCGCTTCTTCCACCTGTCTGCGGTCCACCGCTCGGGCTCCAGAATAGACCTGGCCTTTTGCTCTCCGGGTATGCTTCCATTTGTAGCCTCGGCAACATACTTGCCGGCAGGAATCTCAGATCATTCCCCTCTGGAGGTCATTCTGCAGCTTGGGGGGGAGAAGGGCAGGGGTGGCTGGAGACTAGCGACTCGCTGGCTGCGGGATGAGCGGGTGGAGCAGAATATGCGAGGGAAGATTGCTCAATATTGGGACTGTAATGATAATGTGTCCACCCCACAGGTCACCTGGGATGCCTTCAAGGCAACTATAAGAGGGGATTACATATCGGCCATAAAGGCTGCCAGGGTGGACTGTGCCTCAGAGACTAAGGACCTGGAGTCCAATGTGTGTATGGCAGAGGGGGAGTTTGCGTCGGATCCTTCTCCTGGGGCATATTCCTCCCTGGCACGGGCTCGGAGGGAGCTGTCTCTACACCTATCTAATAAGACGACCTCCTCGGAGTGGTCACTCAGAGCCAGGATATTTGAGTCCGGGGACAAGGATGGGAGGCTTTTGGCCGGTCTGGTGGCTGACCCCAAATTTCAAACGGTTGTACCCATGATACCCATGATACATACTGCGACAGGGGGTGTGACTTCTAATCCAGCTGATATCCTTAATGAATTTCAAATGTATTTTTCCTCATTGTATGGAGCCACCACTGAGCAGTTTCTTCAGGGTATATCACTGACGGGTTTGACGGGGGAGGACGTGGCCCTACTGGAAGCGGACATTTCAATAACTGAAATTGAAGCAGCAATCCGCTCTCTACCTCCTAATAAGACGCCGGGCCCTGATGGGCTTCCGGGTGACTGGTACAAAATGTACATGGCTGATCTAGTCCCACGACTCCATAAGTTATATGCCCTTTGTTTGGAGACCGGATCTCTGCCTGACTCGATGACACAGGCCCACATAGTTCTGGTACATAAGCCGGGGAAGGATGCCTCCTATTGTTCGGCATACCGTCCTATATCCCTTCTCAATTATGATTTGAAGATACTAACGAAAGTGTTAGCCACCAGGCTGATGGGGATCCTCCCATTTTTTGTAAACATAGATCAGACTGGTTTCATGCCAGGGAAGTCAACGGATGTCAATATCCGTAGAGTCTTCACTCATTTGCAAATCCCTTCTACGGACCAGGACACCAGGGTTCTCGTGGCCTTAGACCTTGAAAAGGCATTTGACTCAGTGTCCTGGGCCTACATGGAGGAGGTACTCAGATTATATGGCTTTGGCCCCATTTATAGGAAGTGGATTCAACTGTTATACCAGAAACCAAATGCACAAATTAAATTGCTGTCCTCTCCGTTTCCGGTGGAGAGGGGCACCCGACAGGGGTGTCCTCTATCCCCGGCCCTCTTTTCCTTAATGGTAGAACCCTTGGCGGTTGCGCTGCGATCCTCGGACGACGTTCGGGGGGTGCGGGTGGGATCCTTGGAGGAAAAGATTGCACTGTACGCTGATGATATTATTCTCTTCCTCCGGGATCCCCGCCCGTCCCTCCGGGCGGCGTTGGAGCTTTTGTCGCACTTTGCGGACGTGTCAGGCCTGAGGGTAAACTGGGACAAGTCCCAGATCCTGCCAGTGGACCCAGATGCTGGGAGGCTGGCTGACCCCTCACTTCCGCTACAGTGGGCGGGACAAATTAAGTATCTTGGTATCATCATTTCTCCCAGGGTACAGGATTTTTGTAAACTTAATCTTCTTCCCATCCTACAAACCACACAGAATAGGCTTAAAGTGTGGGCCAACCTCCCCCTTACGCTAATAGGTCGAATTAATTTAATTAAAATGAAACTGCTTCCCCCTCTCCTATACGTAATGCGCCATTCTCCAACGTGGATACCCAAAATTCTTTTTCGGTGACTAGACTCTCACATCTCCAGTTTCTTGTGGGGCACCACGCCTCCCCAGTTCCGCTTATCCATACTACAGAGACTTTGGATGCAGGGGGGCCTGGCATGCCCTAATTTTTTTCTCTACTTCATAGCGGCGATGCTCACGCATGCCCACGGCTGGCTTACCTCGGATGTCACCAACGCAGCTGTTGCCTTGGAGGCCTCCATTGTGGGCTCATTCGAAGCACTGCGGAACGTTTTATTTAGGGGCCCTCGAGCTCCACATCCTCTCACAGCCTCGATGAGGACGGTGCTGAGGGCGTGGTCTGGGGTGTGTGGCCACCGGCCGACTAGGCCCCGAGTGCTCTCTCCTAATACTCCATTGTGGCTCAATCCTTCCCTACCTGAATTCTACTCTATTCCGGATCCGATTGTGTGGGCGTCGAGGGGTGTTGGGTGTCTACACCACGTTTGTGAGAATGGTGCATTGCTGACATTTGACCAGCTTAAATCTAGGTTTGACTTGCCCAATGTGTACTTCTTCCGGTTCCTGCAGCTTCGTCATGCGTTTGGGACTCAGTTTGGTAGTTCGCCCCTGACCTTATACCAGTCTAGTATGGAGTCGCTTCTACGTCAGGAGTCGCTGCTTAAACCATTGTCCACGATATACAAGGCTTTGCAGCCCTCGGTTCATAGTGGATTGGAAAAACTTAGGGAATTTTGGGTGGCGGAGCTGCCGGGACTAGATGGAGAGGAATGGGAGGACATTTGGGACTCCCCCTTTAGACATTTGATTTCCTCAAGAGATCGGCTAATTCAATTTAAAATACTACATAAATTTTATTACACCCCATGTAGACTTCATAGGATTTACCCTGACTCTTCGTCACAGTGCTGGTGCTGTGAAACGGATTTGGCGGGGTACATCCATATGATTTGGGCTTGCCCCGTGGTACAACGTTATTGGTCAAGAATACTCTTTTTTATTACTGAGCTGACAACGATCCCTATACCTCAGACGGTGGAGATGTGTCTGCTTGGGTTGGTAGACGCTTTGGTTCCCTCGCGGGCAGTCCGCACATTGCTGGGGCTGCTGCTCTTCTATGCGAAGAAACTTGTTGTGCTCCGGTGGAGGGCCCCTACAGCGGCCCTCACCCTGAGTGCATTGAAATCATTAGTTAACTTTGCAGTACCACTGTACAAAGAAGCATATTTCATCCTGGGATGCCCTCAGAAGTTACAGAAGGTTTGAAATATCTGGTTGGAGTCTGAGACAATGGTTGGGGAGCGGGACAGCCCTGTTGGGTTATCAACCTAATCTATCCAGTAGACAACTCCTCTGGTGAGCTTTCTCTAGGGTAGCGTTTGAGATGCCTGAGTATCCGGTTGACGCCCACTTGTAGACCTCTGTTGGTAGACTGCCTGTAGTGCACCACTAAGCTTAATGTTAATTACTGGGAATTACATTACTCCTGTCAATTTTAGCAGCAAGCTATGGGGTTTGGTTGTTGAATGTTCTTTAGGTTAGGCTGATAGTTTTTAGGTGTTCTGCCTTACCTGTTGTATTGTATTGTTTGAGCCGGGGAAGGCCCCAAGGCTATGTTCTGTACTTTTCTCTTTTAAAACAAATAAAAAGAATAAAAAAAAAAAAAAACTTAAAGCGTCTTTTAGGCCTGGGTACTTTAGAGCACCCTGAGATCCATTTTGCTTCGCGCTGCAAGAGAACCTTATTGTAATCCCCTCTCCTTTCATTGAGGGGGGATATGTTCAAGAGCGAAGAAATGCGTCTTTGTATCGTCAAAGGAGTGACACAGACCTATATGACGACTAATTGGCATCTACATCCTTTTCTTCAGCACCAGGGAAAGATGGTCCCTGATTCGGTGAAAGAATGGGCGTTTTGTCATTCACCGGGCGACGCCATGATGATCTCCACGCATGCGCGATGGGGCCCCCTATGAGCGTCCGAGGCACGGTGATGACGTCAGACTTTGCCGCGCCGGACAGGGCTATAAAACGGAAGTGGCTTCCATCACTATCTGTCCAATGCACTAATGAGAAGACATAGGAGGATCGTTACCTCTCGGCCCAAAGCTATTAAAGAATCACGGTAAGAACACAATGGCCCCTGGTTTGATTAACTGATAAGCGGCTACTTTTTAAAGTTGATCTTCTCATATTTATAGGCTACATATATTTTCCTTTTATATTTTCAATTGTAGAAAATCTACTTAGGCTCAGGAAGTTTCCTCTGGTCTTTGGTGCCGCAGAGCTCCATGCCTTGGGCTTTCTGAGAAAATACTAATTGGGTCTCTATCACCCTCCAAAGGAAGAGATGCCACCATTATGAATAAATTGATTTAACCAAGCTGAAAATATTGAAGGTATGTATTAATTTGATCTATTTTGAGTTTTGTGGATACAGAGGGATATATTTATATTTACATATATGCAAAATATTTCCTACTTGGGAAAAATTTATTTAATATAGTCCCTGTCTGCATATTGATATAAAAGGAGAAGAAGCAAGGGGCTGGCTTTTCATTATGTCTGAGAATATTCTAGATGCTTTTTAAAACCAAATATATATATATATATATATATATATATATATATATATATATATATATAAAATTGTCTCTAGTAAGGTTTTTTTGTTTTGTTTTTGTATTGTCTTTATGTCTATTTGTGGTGGCTTTGTCCTCATGTATGTGCATTTTCAAAATATTTATCAATTTAAGCATAACAATTACCCTAAACGTGTTGAATAATTTTGTGATCTATTGATTGATTTACAAATGATTTTTTGGCATGAGCATTCACTGAATCTTTTGTTGCTTATAGCTTTATAGTCACACGCAATATCTCCAGAAGAAGCTCCATAGAGCAAAACATGTTGAGAGAAGAGTGGTATTATTGATATATGTCTATGTTTGGAAATGCAACAGCAGATTTTGTAAATTTAGAATTGTCTCATGTATTTTTTTAATACATTTTTTAATATAATAACATTTATATATGATTTTTTTTAAATAATGCTATTTGTGTTTATACATTCAAATATAAGAAACACCTAAAAAGTCCAGAGGTTTGTGACCTCAAGCCCCTTCCTTCCCCCTTTTTTTTTGCTATTTTGCTATTGGGATGTGGTGTTTTTTATTTTTGACCCCTCTTTTTCAGTTTTGTCTCTATGTTGGTCAGATACTATACTACTAAGGGAGGTGTATGGTGCGTGCGTGGGAGTTAGCTCTACTGGCACTAATCTGGGTTAGGGTCTGCCTGGGGCTGACGCAGACTCTAACTGATGCTAAAACCTAACTGATGTCACCCGTCCACCCGGTGATCAGGGAGTTAAACCTTTAATAGGTAATATATGGCGGGTGCGCTGATGCTATAAAAAAATAACTAATTAACCAGCGTCACCTGTGACACTAATACGGTGATCACTGGTGACAGGGAGTGAAAGGGTTAACTGGGGGTGACCAAGAGGTTAAAACCTTTATTCTGTAATATATGGGGTTACCCTGACATTATAAAAGACTGACGGTGAAACTAACCAACTAACTGGCTAAACCTTTATTAGTGGGGTTTAGGGGAGTACTCTATACCTACCTGGGCCTACTACAAGCTGCTCTAACACTTATTAGTCACAAATGACATCAATGCAGTGATCAGTGAAAACTGCACATGGTAAAATCTGTGACAGGGAGTGAAGGAGTTAACTGGGGGGCGATCGGGGGGTGACAAGTGTGCTTATGTGTACTGGTGTTAGTGTAGTGTTGTGCAACTGACGATCAGATGTCCTCTCTCCTATCTCTGGAACTGAAAAGAGTTCCATGAAGGGAGATGACATCATTTCCTCTACCTGTGTTTACACTTACAGGCAGAGGACAGTCTCTCAATAGCCAGAAGCGATCACCAGGTCCAGGCCAGAAATCATTGGCCTGGGCCTGGAGACTGATTGGTTCTGAAGCTAATCCAATAACCCCTAGGCGGCTGCGCGCCCCTCGTATACCTACTGCGATTTGCCCAGGAGAGCCGACCTGCCACAGTATAATGATGGTGGCTGGTTGGCTACTGGTTAAATAGCGTGTCTGCGGGATCCCCTTAGTCTGCCTGTAAAGTAGCGCATCTTCCCCATGTTTATAACAGTACTGCAGCAAAACTAAATTTCTAAAGGAAAAATGTAATTTAAAATCGCTTGTGGCTGTAATCTATTGTTGGATACTGACAATATACATAAAAAATCATTCCCCCCCAACTCCATTACCAGGCCCTTCGGGTCTAGTATGGATATTAAGGGGAACTCCACACCAACATTTTTAAAAACCTGGCTCTTTGAGAAAATAGAAAAATAAATGGGAGCTGTCCCGCTGACTGCTGTCTCTTGGCTGTGGCAGCTGTTATATAGACAAGGGCATGGCCACCCGGTGGGGTAAATGGGTGACCCCACCCTGTCTGAGGTCACATGACTTCATAAGGGGGCGGAGTCACATAGTTACTTCACTGGATGGCATCGCCCTTTGCCTATATAACAGCTGTCAAAGCAAAAAGACTGCAGTCGTGGGGAAGACATCCATGGAGGCAGCGTTTTTCTGGGGGTTTTTTTCTTTACATCGCAGGACACTTTTTTTTCATAATAAAGGAATTGTCAAAAACAATGTAAGCCATACCCATTCACATGGGGGGGGGGGGGGCGGGATCTGGGGGACCCTTGTTAAAAGGGGCTTCCATATTCCCATAAGTCCCCCACCCACAGACCCCCACAACCACCGGGCAAGGGTTGTGGGGAGTAGGCCCCTTGTCCCCATCACCCCAAAGCACCCTCCCTATGTTGAGAGCATGTGGCCTGGTACGGTTCATATATATATATATATATATATATATATATATATATATATATATATATTAGACTGACTGTGTGTGTGCCACTAACTAACCTGCCTGCCTGCCTTATCTAGTTCAATCTATCTCTGTCCACACACTATACACAGCCGCTATGTAAGCAGCCTTATATAGTGTGGAGCGTGGGTTTAGTCCCCCTGAGCCATGATTGGCCAAAGGCACCCTGTGTTTGGGCAATTATGGCTCTCTCAGCAGAGGGTGCTGGGATTGGCCAAAGCATGCAGGTCAGGTGCATGCTTTGGCCAGTCATCATACAGAAATGCACTGCAATCTTGCAGGCATTATGGAGCATTCCGCGGCACTGAAATTTCTTGCGAACACCCCATATGTTCGGTTAATTTTACAACAAACGAACACCCTATGTTCGAGTCAAACTCACCTTCGTCTCGAACCGTGGGCTCACCCCTAGTCTCAAACATCTGTAAAGTCTATCAGCCCTGAACTTGAAAAATCAAAAGGCTTATATGCAAGTTATTGGCCATAAAAGGGTATGGAGGATCAAGTACTGCCCTGGGGTACATGTATCAATTCTAATTTTCTTTAACAAAAAAAAATGTGATTTTAATGATATTTACATTGAAACAATAAAAATTAAAAATTCCTTTAAATATAGTGCCTGGGGGGTCCCCTTAGTCTACCTGTAAAGTGGCACATATGTACCGTGTATAGAAACTGCTGCAGAAAAACTGACATTTATAAAGAAAAAAAATGATATTTAAAGCTCTGGCAATACAATACCATTGCTGGAAATACAAAAATTAAAAAAAAAAACAGCATCGGGGCCCCCCCAAAATCCATACCAGACCCTTATCCGAGCATGCAGCCAAGCAGGTCAAGAAAGGGGGGGGGCGAGCTGCTCATGTGCTCTCATTGGGATGAGGAACCCATGTGCTGCTTGCATGAGCGGTCATCTGATCTCTACAATGTATGCTCCTATTCTGCCTTCAGCAGGGAAATTAATTATGTTTGTTCTCCCTACAATTTCAAATTTGACCATTAAATGGAGCCCCAAATAAATTTACTAATAAAGGAACAAACAGATCATTTCATAGCTCAATTCACCAACCAGTCTGCTGACCAACCAAATTAACCTGTCCAACAGTCTGCGTTAAAAACAGGGGTTTAGTTAGAATGCATTTGCAAATGCATGCGTAAGCTGCAAGGCCTCTTCATGGCACCCTGTGTATGCTTTCAATCCTAAGCGCTACTGAATTTATGAGCATCTCCACAGTGGAGAACAATTCAAATTAAAAAAGAAAGTGACTTTAATGATATTTAAAGTGAAATAATAAGAAATGGAAAATTCCTTTAAATATAGTGCTGGGGAGGGGGTCCCCTTAGTCTACCTGTAAAGTGGCACATATGTACCGTGTATAGAACCTGCTGGGTTGTTAAAAAAAACAGCATTGGGGTCCCCCCAAAATCCATACCAGACCCTTATCCGAGCATGCAGCCCAGCAGGTCAGGAAAGGTGGGTGGGGGGGGGGGGGGTCGAGCAGCTCGTGTGCTGTACTCTCAGTGGGATGTGGAACCTATGTACTGCTTGCATGAGCGGTCATCTGATCTCTATAATGTATGCTCCTGTTCTGCCTTCAGCAAGGAAATTAATTATATTTATTTTCCCTACAATTTCAAATTTGACCATGAAATCATTAAATGGAGACCTGAATAAATGTACTGTTTTACAGAAGCTAGAAACTGTTTAGCTTTAATAAGAGTTCCCATCATCCTTTATTCTGAGAAAGGGAAACAGGTGCACCTTGGGATCTCAGACTCAATGTTAAAAACTGAGGGAGAGGAAACCACCATCATCCCCGCAGCACATGTTGGTGGACTAAATCGACATCCCTTATAAGCAGCATCGCTGGTGAGCATGGACTTATTGCCATCTGCAGCCTAGCTATTTCATTGTGCTTTTGCATGTTTCATGCATTGATTGAATATATTTATCATCTGTTTCTCCTAATGGTTTCACCCCACCCTGTTTTTTGTCAATAAAGCTTCAAGATTACATTCAGTCGGGCTTATTGCAGAATAGATGGGTTTAGCTGCATGTTGAATTACACACAGGAAAACATGTAGCAAGGACAAAACAGCTCCTGTACTTCCAATCCACACTGAAGAAAGAATTTTATATAAGGAGAGGGTGACAAGAAAAGTAACAAAATGGGTAAGAAAAAGTAAGAAAAGAAAAGTAAATATATTCAACAAAAATAGTTTATGCCATTGATTGCCTGTGTAAACAAAGGAGGAGGGTTTAATATTATGCTAATGGACACTCTTTATGTGGAAGAAGTAATAATAAATACTATATGAAGGCTATAATGAACAAAAATTTAGTTTGGGTTGGGGCAATTGGCTACCGTGTTTCCCTGAAAATAGGCCCGGGTCTTGTATTAAATTTGACTACAAAAAACACACTAGGGCTTATTTTCTGGGGATGTCTTCTCTATGTCCCCTGCCTTCTCTACCCTTGTCAGCACAGGAGTCATCATTATGACATCTTTAATCCTAAAAATAAACCTTAGATAAAGTCATTGTAAAAATATGTAATCCGTTTTGTAAAAAGATTATATCATGTACAGTGTGTCTCCTTATGTAACATTTTAAAAAGATTATATAACGTCCAGTGAGTCTCCTTTTGTAACTTTATTGACGAAAATACCTTATTTACAGCACCGCTGGGTGCTCACGTGATCCGCCGGAGCGCTTTTTCACCGTTCTAAGCACTGCTGAGGGATCAGCCAAGATCCCCACTGATG
This sequence comes from Lithobates pipiens, assembly GCF_037356315.1. Classification (NCBI taxonomy): domain Eukaryota; kingdom Metazoa; phylum Chordata; class Amphibia; order Anura; family Ranidae; genus Lithobates; species Lithobates pipiens. Next base: position 500,665,688 of record NW_027507903.1, on the reverse strand, counting down.
TCAGCCTCGTTCCGAGCACTGCAGAGGGAGGGGCCGCTGACGTCAGCCGGGAGAGGAGAAAGTCACATGAGCACCCAGCGGAGCTGTATATAAGGTATTTTCGACAATAAAGTTACAAAAGGAGACACAGTGGACATTGTATAATCTTATTACAAAACAGATTATTTACAAGGGCTTTTTCGGGATAGCTAGTTCTTATTTTTGGGGTAGGGCTTATTTTTGGGGAAACATGGTAAAAATGCCCCCCTCGTTAAGTCAACTAACTCTGTATTGGTGTCCATTCTTCTGGATTACTTGTAGTGTCCGTTTTCCATTATTTGCTCACCTTTACCTGCTACTTGCTAAAAATCTGAAGACTGAAAAACAAAATTATACAGTGTATGCAAACCCTACCAATGAGCTTGTCTTATTTGCTCTGTTTTGATCTGCTAAATATAGCATTGAAAGGGTTTTGTTATATCCGTTCGATACCTGTTGATCCTTTCAGAAATCCAATAATCTTGGAAATTCTTGTTCATTGTTATCCCAAGCAGTAACATCAGCCCTGCCCAGTTTGCCTCTGTGGACTATAAAACACCTCCCTCTAATAAGTGAGAAAAGAACGGTGTTATATTAACCACTTGCAGACCGGACCAATTTGCTGGTCAAAGACCAGACCCCTTTTTGCGATTCGGCACTGCGTCGCTTTAACTGACAGTTGCGCGGTCGTGCGACGTGGCTCCCAAACAAAATTGACGTCCTTTTTTTCCCACAAATAGAGCTTTCTTTTGGTGGTATTTGATCACCCCTGCGGTTTTTATTTTTTGCGCTATAACCAAAAATAGAGCGTCAATTTTGAAAAAAACGCATTATTTTTTACTTTTTGTTATAATAAATATCCCCCAAAAATATATAAAAAAACATTTTTTTCCCTCAGTTTAGGCCGATACGTATTCTTCTACGTATTTTTGGTAAAAAAAATCGCAATAAGCGATTATTGATTGGTTTGCGCAAAAGTTATAGCGTTTACAAAATAGGGATAGTTTTATAGCATTTTTATTAATAATTTTTTATTATTTTTTTTTTTACTAGTAATGGCGGCGATCAGCGATTTTTATTGTGACTGCGACATTGTGGGGGACCCATCGGACATTTTTGACACATTTTTGGGACCATTGTCATTTATACAGTAATCACTGCTATATAAATGCAGTGATTCCTGTGTAAATGACACTGGCAGTGAAAGGGTTAACCAGTGGGTGGCAGTGTAGGGGTTAAGTGTTCCTAGGGGTGTGTTACTAACTGTGGGGGGGTTGGGCTTTCATTTAGTGAACACTGATCTCTGCTCCAATCACATGGAGCAGAGATCAGCGTCACTAGTTGCTAGGCAGAATGGAGAAATGTTGTTTACACAGCATTTCCTCCATTCGGCCACTCCGTGAGACGATCGCGGGGATGCCCGCGGCGATCGAGTCCGCGGGTCCCGCAACCGGACTCACGGGGGTCCCGACCAGTGCGGGGGGCGCCGCCAGCGGCGCGCTCCCGATGGCAGGGCGGCATTGAATATTGGACGTACCTGTACGCCAATATGCCTGCCCGTACCATTCTGTCGACGTACATTGTCGTGCGCTGGTCGGGAAGTGGTTAACTTAAGTATCACTGAAGGCAAAACTTTTCTTTTTTTTAATTTTGGGTGTTTGAATGAAGATGGATTACAACACCTGTCGGTTTTTATTGTTGTCTGTGCCCCCATTAGGGAGATTCACTCTCTATTTGTCCTGCTTACCATTATCATTGAAAGTGAAAGTAAAAGAAAATACCAAAATTTAGCTTGTCCCCAGAAAAGTAATAGCAGGGAAATCTTACAATGAGGACACTAGTCAGGTGACATGGGGGTCCCCAGAACATTCCCTTAATTTGTAGGGATTTCTTCTTACTTTCTGTTTGGCTATGGGACATGACGTGAAGGGAAATCTCCATAATGGGACACTGCTGGCAAAAAAAAAAAAAAAAATCTGACAGGGGTTATAACCCACCCTTGCTCTATCCAAAACAATTTTTATTTTTTTTTATTTTTACCTAGAGTTCTACTTTGACATACTTTCTGCCCTTGTGTAATACTGCTCCTTCTTAGATATGTTACAATGAAGGAGTGTTGTCTGCCATATTGTAGTCTACAAGAGACTGATACCAAGTGAAATTCTGGTACTTGCACTGCTTACTTAAAAAAATAATGCATTTAATGACGTATAAATAATTACAGCGCTGCATTATTTTGTGCATTTTATAACTGCCTGGAGCTCAGCATTAAAGATTAAATTTAGGATAAAAGGAGAACAAATTTCTTGCAGACTCAACTTATTAGCAAATGCAAGCCACAATATTTCTTTGTATCAGTGGTACAGTAGGCTGAAACTGCAAGGTGAAATGGCTTATTGTGAGTGTAATTATTTGAAATTGGATTCCTCGTTACATCCGCATGAATATATCCTGATTAGAGATTAGGCAAAGCGAGTGGATTTGGGATCAGTAGAAAATTGATTTTTATCAAGCTGTGAGCATGTTTGGCTTCACTTTGAAAACGTCGGCATTCAGTCAAGTGCTAAAGACTTTTGTCTTTGAGCTGCTTAAGGTAAGTTCAATTGAAGATGCTCAGCAGACAGGAAATCTAATCTATATTAAAATGGTAACGACGGAAAACTTTTACCGGGTCAAGCTGGTCTTACCCGTGAGTCCCCATACAAATTGCTGTACGCTTGCCTAAAAATATGAGCTAAAGGCCTATTTGCAGTTAAGAATGGAAAATCTCTACTAAAGAAGATCTTGATTATTTGTGGGTGGGGTAATGTTGAGGTTTTATTTAACGTTCTGAGTATGAGTTGCTCCCTAATATGCAATTATAGCTAGACTAGAGCAAACCTTGTAACTGTTATAGGCGCAGTGTGCCCAAATAAGAATAGCATTTGGCAAGTACATTTGGATAAACTGCATTTAGATGTGCTTGATAACCCCTATTTGACTGCTATGAAGGCCACTTGCAGTCTCTCTCAGAAAATTTGACAAGGTGATGATACAGGAGAACAGTTTGGAGATAAAAGGCAAACTCTTGCATCCGTACAGACATTCAAACTATCCCAGCCAGGCTGAAGAAGGTGGAGCAAGCCATGAACAGCCATGGAGAAGCTATCTGGCAGGTGCAACAATACTAAGATACCCAATTAACTCATTGACTAAAAATGCACCGGCCTTGGATAATCCTGGTTGCAGACACAACCTCCATGTCAGAATTGATTGAGCTGACAACCATGGAACAAACCTTGGAATGGTATGTTCCATTTTCAATGATTTACTAAGCTGGCCTCCTGCCTCTCCGATTGAGATGGAGAGGATACAGTAAGGCAAAAAAAAGTATTTGATCCCCTGCTGATTTTGTACATTTGCCCACTGACAAATAAATGATCAGTCTATAATTTTAATGGTAGGTTTATTTTAACAGTGAGAGACAGAATAAAAACAGAAAATCCAGAAAAACGTATTTCAAAAAAGTTATAATTTGATTTGCATTTTAATGAGTGAAATAAGTATTTAACCCCTTCGCAAAACATGACTTAATACTTGGTGGCAAAAGCCTTGTTGGCAATCACAGATGTTGCTTGTAGTTGGCCACCAGGTTTGCACACATCTCAGGAGGGATTTTGTCCCTTGCGGATCCTCGGCAAGTCATTAAAGTTTTGAGGCTGACGTTTGGTAACTTGAACCTTCAGCTCCCTCCACATATTTTTTATTGGATTAAGGTCTGGAGACTGGCTAGGCTACTCCTTTGTTGCCTTGGCTGTGTGTTTTGGGTCATTGTGGTGCTGGAATACCCATCCACGACCCATTTTCAATGCCTTAGGTGAGGGAAGGAGGTTCCCACCCAAGATTTGTCGGTGCATGGCCCCGTCTATTTTTCCTATGATGCTGTGATGTTGTCCTGTCCCCTTAGCAGAAAAACACCCCCAAAGCATAATGTTTCCAATTCCATGCTTGATGAAGGGGATGGTGTTCTTGTGGTCATAGGCAGCATTCCTCTTCCTCCAAAACCGGCGAGTTGAGTTGATGCCAAAGAGCTGTGAATGGAAAAAAATGATTGCGCTTACCCAAAAAATAAAAAAGGGGTGAGCTGCTACACAAGAATGTGACAAAATTCATAAAGATGGGGGTAAAAGTGCAGCGCTAAATAATCAAACCAGTGAAATGTGTATAAATCCCCAATGCCCTGTACACACGGTCAGACATTCCGACAACAAAATCCATCTGGCGGATTTTGTGCCAAACTTGTCTTGCATACACACGGTCGGACAAATTTTTCGGAAAATCGAGGTGACGAGGTGACGTTCGTTGTGTATGACAGGACTATGTAGAGGCTAGTAGCCAATAGCTTTGGTCTCGTAATTTAATCTGAGCATGCATGGCACTTTGTCCATCGGAATTCTCTACAAACTATCGGAAAAAGTCTGATCAGGATTTTGTTGTCAGAAAATTTTAGATCCAGCTCTCAAACTTTTTCCGTCTGGATTTCCGACGGAAAAAGTCCGATAGAGCCCAAACACGATCGGATTTCCTGACAACATTGTTTTCTTGGGGACTATGGTCCAGGCTGCCTTGAGATCATTAATCGCATCAACTGTTGTCACCCTCTCACCAAGCTGCTTGATGATGGTCTTGTAGCCTATTCCAGCCTTGTGTAGGTCTACAATCTTGTCTCTGACATCTTTGGACAGCTTGTTGGTCTTGGCCATGGTGGAGAGATTGGAATCTGATTGATTAATTGATTGTTTCTGTGGACAAGTGTCTTTTATACAGGTAACAAGAGAGTGCTCCTAATCTCAGCTCTTTACCTGTATAAAAGACACCTGGGAGCCAGAATTCTTGCTGATTGATAGGGGATCAAATATTTATTTCACTTATTAAAATGCAAATCAATTTATAACTTTTTTGAAATGCATTTTCCTTGATATTTTTGTTGTTATTATGTCTCTTACTATTAAAATAAACCTACCATTAAAATTATAGACTGATCATTGCTTTGTCAAATGTACAAAATCTGCAGGGGATCAAATGCTTTTTTTTCCCCTTACTGTACATAGAGCTTTGCATTCCAGAGGTCAAGACAATGACACGTATGGGGACTATGCTTTGCAATTACTCTTTTATCACAACCTATGCCCCTCCAGTTCTTGCTCAACTCGACATACATATTTTCCACTTTCATCATCTGGTTCTAGACCCATAACCATAGGTCATCGGGATCCACTCTGGTGTAAGTCTGGGCCGTGGATTCTTACATACAACTTAAATCAGGTATAATCAAAATGCCTGGGTCTCTACTTTCCTATATGATCGTCAGGCAAGGATGGACGGTTGGTGCCTTGTATAAGGGCCCGACATATGTTACCTACACTAGCACTAATATCCATATCGGCAATAAAAGCTATTTGAGTCCCTGAGTAAGAAAGACTTCCCACAGAGTCACCTGATCTTTACACTCTACTTGCTACTACTTAGGGAACACTTCAAGACTCTACATGCGCGGCCTGGGAGAAAGATTTGGACATTGATTTGACTGAGGAGCACAGGGCACTATAAATACATATGCTTACAAGGGCTCCCTGAATTTAACGATCCAAGGACATAGCTATAAGATCTGGTCTATGTAGTACAGAACCCTGTACCTGCTTCATAAGTTCTTTCCAATGACACCCAATCTGTGCTGAAGATGTGATTGAGAGGAAGGTATGATATTACATACAGTATATGGTGGTCATGTATACATCTTCAGCCCTTTTGGCAGGAAGTACACAAGATATGTACCCAAGATACTACATACTCTGTGGACTATACACCCACTGAATTCCTTCTCCACCACACGTCTTTTCCCAGAAGGGTTTACTTTAGGTCTCTAGCTATGTCCATGGTAAATTCAGTTAGACTATGCATTCCAGTGCATTGCTATTTGTCACGTGTTTCTACGATAAGGGCACAGTGGTTCAGTAGGCTAAAAAGGATTTAGTGGAGCTTATCCACATTTCTCACAAGAGATTACTTAAATTGATCTCCGCATGGTTTTGCTGGACCCACTTTAAAGAAACTGAGGTATTCAAGGGCTACCAATAGACTACAGTTCATGTAAGACCTCCAGATATCCAGCGCTTGTTTGGATCTATGTACGCAACCTAAGGTGAATTCTCTCCCGCTCTAGGGGTGTTGGACTCAGCATAGGGTAGCAAGTAGGGAAGGTTTTTTTCTCCTACCCCTTCATCCCCCTCCCCTCCCACCCTATATCCCCCTCCCTTCCTCCACCCTTTTTTGTTTCTCTTCCTTCTTCTTTCTTTTCTTCTTCTCTCTCCACCTCTTTGCTTCTCCAGTTTGACCTCCTACCCCACATTGGCTCCACACCGAAAACTTTGTTACCTTATGCATAACTCCCAACTGTCCCTAACTTTGAGGGACTGTCCCTCATTCAGAAGTCCCTCTGTTTGTCTTTCCTCCTCATTTGGTCTGATCTATATATAGTTGTATATAAAATGCATTGCTTAAATTTCAAAAAGTGTTTTCTAGCGCTAAACCTTTAATCCAATTTCTAAATTGCTGCATTTGTAAATTCCAAAAGCCAATATAAAGGAATAGTAGTGGTAAAAAAAAAAGCACATGTAGGTTTACGCCTAAATTTTTTTCTAAAAATTCTCCTTTAACCCCTTGAGCTCTGGAAGGTTTACCCACTTCATGACCAGGACATTTTTTGCAATACGGCACTGCAGTACTTTAACTGACAATTGCACGGTTGTGTGACTTTTTTCCCACATATAGAGCTTTGTTTTGCTGGTATTTGATCACCTCTGCATTTATTTATTTTTTTGCGCTATAAACAAAAAAAGACTGACAATTTTGAAAAAAAACAATATTTCTTACTTTCTGCTATAAAACACATCCAATAAAAAAAATGGAAAAAGATTTTATTCTGCTACATATTTCTGCTACATATTTTTGGTAAAAAAATAAAATAAAAAATACCAATAAGCGTATATTGATTGGTTTGCACAAAAGTTATAGTGTCTACAAACTAAGGGATAGATTTACGTAATTTTTTATTTTATTTTTTAACTATAAGTCAGCGACTTATAGTGGGACTGCAACTTATAGTGGAACTGTGACAGTGTGGTAGACAAATTGGACACTAAGTGACCCTTTTTTGGGGACCAGTGGCACAAATACAGTGATCATATGCTAAAAATATGCACTGTCATTGTACTAATGACACTGGCAGGGAAGGGGTTAACAATAGGTGTGATAAAAGGGTTAAATGTATGCCTAGGGAGGGCTTAATAAGCAAGGGGGATGTGCTTTTACTTAGCAGAAACACATGATCTCTACCTTCTCTTCTCACAGAACGGCGATCTGCCTTGCTTACATCTGCAGACCAGGTTTTTTTCTCTCTTGGGAACGATAGGCGGGTCCCAGCAGATATCGGGTCTGCTAGATCTGCTGATCGGCTCCTGCTAAGTCCAATCACAGTGGGAACGGGTCCCACCGGTGGCGCACATGCATGCATGCCCCAGACCCAGAAGTGCAGAATCACATACAGGTACATGATTCTGCGCAGGGAAGATGACTTGCTGTCGTATATATACAGTATATGGTCGGCAAGCAGTAAAGGGGGAACGATCAGGCGGTGTGTCTTATGCCTACATACTTTTGCTAATAAGTGTCACTCATTCCCATCTCAGAAAGTTCAGAGGTATGTCTTATGATCACACAGAGATAAGTGTTATCTGTATCTCGCATTTGCTGTCAAACTGTCCAAACCTGAATTGTAAATGACAATGTCAGTTTGACTGTGTGCTCTCTTTTGCTCTCAATAAAATGTTTATGAAAAAAATAAAAAAAATAAAAAACGAATTGGTTAAAAAAAATTACCAAAAATAAAAACCTCAACCTGTCTCAAAATAAATAATAATAAAAAAACCTGATATATAGTGTTACATAGTGGAGTAATTGTCAGTCAACCTATCACAGCACTGAAAATGGAAAAATGGCCTGGTAATTTAGGGGTAAATTCAGGCTGGTACTCAAGTGGTTAATGAATCATAGCCCTGAGTTGGACTTTGCCAGATCCTAGGGAGTTACACTCCAAATTGGGTTTCTTTTTATTTATATAAGTGACGCCATCATTTGGCTTTCTGCTAGCCATAGCAGTGTAGCTGAGCTGAAAACGGTAGTATCTCACCAATGGAGTCCTTGTGCGATAAAAGATGCCATCCATTCATCTTGCAAGCAAGAACACTAAACTAAAACATTCATTTTGCATGAAGCAGACAATTAAATGATTGCATAGTAGACAATTGTATATCACCTGTGTAAACCGGGAATAAAACCATCCACTATCCATAAACCCCCTCCCTGCTGTGCGGGTGACTCTGAGCTCCAGCGCTGCCTCGCCAGACTGATTGGTATTCACCATACAGGACGACTGCCGCTGCTTTATCTGGGAGATGCTCCAGGGAGCCTTTAAAGAAATGCTAACAAACACAGTTAAATCTGTTATGTACGGCAAGATTAAAAGGCCTGTGAAATTCCAAACTGCCCTTGGCAAGCCTGTAGAACTTGGGCGCATGGACCGTGCCATACTCTAAAAAAAATTACGAGATGCCATATTTGTGCTGACACAAGGTTATGCCAGTTCAAAATATTGTTACGAGGAAAAAAATTGGAGACGACTGGAGGACTCAAAAGACCTCACCTGCTGCTGAGGTGCATCTTGGGTAATGGCGATTGTTGTGCATTGCAGTTGTGATCCACAGAACAAAATACACTGCATTTCCTTTTTTTTTTGCTTAATTTCTGCATGAACAAGCAGAAAAATGAACAGCCTGTATCATTGATCACAGCTGAATCTGCAATTAGTTGCCATTGACTTTCAAATATTGCTCCTTTTTGTCCTAAGGTAATAAAGGGTCGCTGTATCTTTAAAAGAAAAGCATAGCATTGCATAGTTATTATTGTTGTTACCTTGAAGTCATGTTTATGTGACTTTCACATTAATAATTCTCGCTCTTCTTTTTATTGTTGTTACAGCGTTAAATAAAGAGATTTGTAAATGATCCACTAGAGGGCGCTCTGAACTTAACCCAGCCTCATATAACCTAGTATCCCTTTCGAAACGCGTCAGTCAGCAGTGGTCCTCATGTCCTCTCCTTCACCACCTGGAGACTGTTGTAATCAGACCGATTGCCACCATTCAAAGGCTTTTACATTGTGGTTTTCTTTCACATGCTTGTGAGTAGTTTTTAATTTGTTCTTTTAATAAACTTATCAAAGGATAATGCACAAGGCTGGTGCGCCCTCTTTTCTTTATTCCTTTTTTGACTGACAGGATACTCCTATCCTGGAGGGTAGTAAGGGCTGAGACATTATCAATCTTGAACTATAGATCACCTGATCAACAAACTTGTGCACAAGAGTATTTGTTTGCTGCTATCATATAACCTAGTGTTAAGACATCAGCCACACAGGGAGTGCATTGTTTTCAGTAAGTCAGCCGAGAAGCTACACAACTGTTGGGTAGTGCTGAAAGTAAGCAGAGCTTTTATATGTAATGAGCAAATATTTATTCTCACTGAACAGAAATCACATCCTTAAAAGTGTATTTAAAACTAAAATATGTTTTGGATAGAATAAGGAAATCATACTGCACCGTTTGGTTTTTAATTAGTGTCTATGTTCTTGTTGGTGAGATTCAACTTTTCTAATTGTTCTGATGACCATTGGCGTGCGCAAGGGGTGTGCCAGGTGTGCCTGGGCACGCCCTAATCACTATGTGTGGTTCGGATTACCCTTACTGCCCGGGCTTCACCCATGTTGCCCCCCCCCACAGTGCTGCTGGCTTCCCTCCTCTCCTCCCCCCCAGCTGCTGGGAGGATGTTTCAGGATGGAGAGTGGAGGAAGAGGCTGGTAAACATGTCATTTACCAGCGCCTTCATTTTCTAAAAGAACACAGTGTACACACTCACTCACTGAGTTTACTCACTGAGTAAACATTCAATTTGTGAATGAACAGGAAGCCGCTCAGCACAGAGCACTTCTTATTCATTCACTGTCAAGTGCGCAGTGCCAGGACAAGGTCATCCAGCACCTAGGGCAAAGATGCCAAACTGCGCCCCCCCCCCCCCTTTTAGGGTAAGGGTTAGCAATGATATCGCTGTCACTACTCCTATCAGCCTTCTAAAGCCCCATACACACTATCAGTTTTTCTGCTGAGTTTTTCCTTCAGATTTACCAAAACCATATAATATGAGGTCAAACCTTAGGAGTTTCCATTTGTATGCAATCGGGCAAAAAAAATCAGCAGAAAATCTGATAGTGTGTATGGGGCATCAGAGAAGCATCTGGCACAGGGTGCCCCCATCCCTGTGATAAATCATCGCGCCCAGGGCAGTGGACCCTCCTGCCAACCCCTTATGCCTGCCCTGCCCATGCAGTTTAGGCGGCAGAGAAAGGCATGTGTGTTTAAGCTTTGAGGTCCACACTCTAATGCACACCTATGTTTGATGACTATTGGCACTGGAACTGAGACTGGGGAAAGTCAGAAACTTTAAGTTAGCACCAAAACAGGAATAGATAGAGGCACTTGTTGTGACAACAGTCTAAAAGACATTTTTGTGAGACAATAGGAAGGGAAGTATAAAAAGAATATCTGATTGTACATAGACTGCAAAAAAAAAAAGAATAGGGGGGTCTATCCCCCCTGGTATTCCTGGTCTACTTTCCCTCTGTTCTCGGCTTCATAAGAGCTGGGGGAGGAGAAACAGCAGTACACTGATCTTCTCAATGAATGGATGTGCAGCAGGGGACATGTCAGGACAAGTCTGATCATTGGAGGAGAGCATACTGAGTTCTCAACACAGCTAGAGACCTGACCATGGTGTACTTTCCTGCTTAGTGTAGGCAGTTTTTAATAGGAAAGCAAGGGGACTAGTGGGAACACCAGGCATTTTACACAAAGGAAGCAATATAAAGAGAACAGGATACTTTCTCATACAAGTACATGGTACAGCAGGCAAATATCAAGAATATGAAGTGTTGGAGTAACAAACACTTTAAATAAACTGTTAAAAGATGGAGTTGTTTTATAGGTCTCACACTTTGTCCTAGGGTGACAACGCTGTTCCTCCATAATGGGCAAATTATAGGCCCACTTTAACCACTTGCCGAACAGCCGCCACAGTTTTACTGTAATGTCACTTCGCCCTGTGGCCACTAGGCACCCGCTGCTCGCCCCCAGAGCCAAAGTAAACACACAGATCTCGGCTCTCTGAGGGGAGAAGAGACTGATTGTTTGTTCATACAAAGTGGGAACAGCGATCTGTCATCTCCCTTGACAATCGCCTCCCCCCTTCAGTTAGAACACAGAGCGGGAACACAATTAACCCATTGATCGCCCCCTAGTGTTAATCCCTTCACTGCCAGTGATGTTTTTACAGTAATCAGTGTATTTTTATTGCACTGATCGCTGTATAAAAGCCAATGGTCCCAAAAATGTGTCAAAAGTGTCCGATGTGTCCTCCATAATGTCTCAGTCCCAATAAAAATCGCAGATCGCTGCCATTACTAGTAAAAAATAATAATGATAATAATAATAAAAATGCTATAAATCTATCCCCTATTTTGTAGACGCTATAACTTTTGAGTAAACCAATCAATATATGCTTATTGTGATTTTTATTACCAAAAATATTTAGAAGAATACATATTGTCCTAAACTGAGAAAAAATTTGCTTTAAAAAAAAGGGGCTATTTATTATAGCAAAAAGTACAAAATATTGTGCTTTTTTCAAAATTGTGACTCTATTTTTATTTTTTTCAAAAAAATAAAGACTGCAGAGATGATCAAATGCCACCAAAAGAAAGCTCTATTTGTGGGGGAAAAAAGGATATCAATTTTGTTTGGGTGCAGCGCCGCACGACCGCGCAACTGCCAGTTAAAGCGATGCAATGTCGAATCGCAAAAAATGGCCTGGTCATTCAGCAGCCAAATCTTCCTGGCCTGAAGCGGTTAATCATACACGAAAAATGAAATGCCATATCTATGACCCTATTACTAACCCAACCTAGCCCCTAATGGTAAGCAATGCCTTCCATGGTGTCACCTTGTTTCTACAGCCATAACCTCTGCTCCAATTTCTCGCATTGTCAGCACCGCAATCCTGCAGCGCCAGCCTCCCAGCATCGAAAGCAACCGCTTCACTCGTGGTTGACTGTTGCCCTTTAAATAAGCTTTGACCTCTGGAAGTTGAATCAGCATCCGCTGTGAATGGCAGCACTTTCAGCAGTTCATTGTAAAAGAAACAAACCGCTGTCACATAGGAATAAAAAGGAAAAGTTATATATTACAATCCCAAGGCGCTGGTTTGGATTCTGGTAAAACAGCTCCATAATTCATGAAGAATTCTTCACTATTATATAAACGCAGGAAATTTTATTCCGACATTATATGCTCAAACTGCGCTTTTCTGTCTCCAGGTCAGACGCACGCTGTCATTGAGGTGTAACCACTGTTCATGTGGCATAAACAGAATTTATTGTAGTGGGATTGCTGATTTATTCTGAATTACAACAGCCTCACGTCCATAAAATGGATACTAAAACATAATAGGATTCTTCCCAGAATACAAGGGCCAGGTAATCAGAGGGAGATTCTTTATTTTAGCTCCAATTTTTCTTTAAAGGAACACTCCACTTCAAACTGCTTTACAACTTTACAGGCCATTTTAAACCTCCTCTGCTATTATTCAGACTTCATAGAGGCTGTTGGCAGTCAGTAATCAACATACCCACTTAGATATACAACAACCGGAGCAGCATTTGGATTCAGTTCTTGTCTTTATCACTTGCACTGCCCTATGAACAACATAAACAGTATATACTGTATATTATATGGTATGTGGCACCTCTCCAAATTATAGAGTTGAGGTGTTTTCAGTGGAAAAAATTGAAGCTGGGCAGATATAAAAAAATATAAAAACGCGGACTAATGCAGCTCTGTATTTACCATTGAATGGATTTTTTAAAGGCAAGCAGTGTAATTATCTGATTTTGTTTTGGTAATAGGCTTTTGATATGAAATGTGCAGCAGAGCTCAAACAAGGGGAGGAAGAAGCAGCACAAGGAGCCAATCAGTTGTGCTGCAGTGCCAGTAAGTAACACGCTGGTGAGAAAAGAGAGAGCAGAGGGACAGAGAGATTAGCTCCTCAGTTTGCTGTTTCTCCTTTCACTGTCCAGTCACAGGATGGTGTCTGACAAGACCTGTAAGGTTGTCTGTTTAAATGTTGTGATATCTTGATAACATGTTACCATTAATTCATAGGTTACCTATATAAACACACTGGTATTTAGTAAAGTAATGGCCCGGAGCTAAAGCATCGCTGGGAGGAGGGTCAGCATGACTGGGGTGGGACAGGGAGGCGGAGGCAGTGAAGGAAGCCGTGTATGGAGAGTAGGGGGCAGGCCAGTGGGTGGAGCTTAGCACGTAGCTGGGGCGGAGTCTGCAAGCGGCAGTCAGTTGGTGCCACGGAGCACACCGGACGGCGATTTCCCACCCTCCCTCCCTTAATATCTGGTTATAGTGACAGGTGGATACTGGATCTGGGGTGGTTTAATTGTCGTGGTTGGTGCACTCTGGGCATATATGGGGGCTTGCCTGTTTTATTGTCATAGCAGCGGGAGGTCTATGGGGTCTTTGAAGGCGGTGCTGAGAAATAATGGAGGTTTAGGGGGGTTTGGGCCCATAGGGAGGTATGGGTGTCCTTTCACCTTCAATGGTAACAATGGTGTGTAGTAGGATTTGGATTTGGAAGGAAGTAGCTGGTTGTCCCTGAGCTTGTGTAATACAAGGCGTGGGGCCTTTTATGGGTGTACTGATACAACTAGTTGGTTGGAAATTATAATTTACCTTCAAGGACCTCTGGATCAGGAAGGTTTAATACTGATGTGTATTTGGTTGACAATGTTTATGTAAAAATGTATTATATGCATTAAGTTATATGTTTGTGTGAATTTTGTATTTTTGTTGTAATAAAAAGGCTGCTATGGCCATTCAACTCCAAAAAAGAAGTAATGTGTCGTCTGATCAATCGTTAGTTTACAGTGGTGTGAAAAAGTGTTTGCCCCCTTCCTCATTTCCTGTTCCTTTGCATGTTTGTCACACTTACCGTATATACTCGAGTATAAGCCGAGATTTTCAGCCTCTTTTTTGAGGCTGAAAGTGCCCCCCTCGGCTTATACTCGAGTCATCGCTGTCTGCCTGCTCGATCAGCGTATCGAGCAGACAGACAGCGGCCATTCTAACATTCAAACGCCGCGCCTCCGCCTCCGCCTTCGCCTGTGATAGGCGGAACACTGAATTTCCCAGCAGCCTGTGTTCCGCCTATCACGGACATCGTCTCATCCTCGTACTACGGACGAGGATGAGACGATGTCCGTGATAGGCGGAACACAGGCTGCTGGGAAATTGAGTGTTCCGCCTATCACGGACATCCGATAGGCGGAACACTCAATTTCCCAGCAGTCAGTGGGAAATTGAGTGTTCCGCCTATCACCGACGGAGGCGCGGCTTTTGAATCCTAGAATGGCCGCCGACGAAGAGCTGAAGGACGGAGGCTCGGCTCGGGACGGGACGGGCCGGGCCGGGACGCAGGCTGGACGGGACGCAGGCTGGACGGGACGCAGGCTGGACGGGACGCAGGCTGGACGGGACGCAGGCTGGACGGACACAGGCTGGACGGACACAGGCAGGCTGGACACAGGTAGGCTGCACGGACACACACACACACACACACACACACGGATGCATGGACACACACACACACACACACACACGGATGCATGGACACACACACACACACACACACACACACACACACACACACACACACACGGATGCATGGACACACACACACACACACACACACACACACACGGATGGATGGACACACACACAGGGATGGATGGACCCACAGGGATGGACGGACACACAGGGATGGACAGGCATGTCTCACCCTCAGCTTATACACGAGTCAATAATTTTTTCCAGTTTTTTGGGGGTAAATTGGGGGCCTCGGCTTATATTCGGGTCGGCCTATACTCGAGTATATACGGTAAGTGTTTCGGAACATCAAACCAATTTAAACAATAGTCAAGGACAACACAAGTAAACACAAAATGCAATTTGTAAATGAAGGTGTTTATTATTAAAGGTGAAAAAAAATCCAAAACCATCATGGCCCTGTGTGAAAAAGTGATTGCCCCCTAAACCTAATAACTGGTTGGGCCACCCTTAGCAGCAACAACTGCAACCAAGCGTTTGCGATAACGTGCAATGAGGCTTTTACAGCGTCCTGGAGGAATTTTGGCCCACTCATCTTTGCAGAATTGTCCTAATTCAGTTACATTAGAGGGTTTTCGAGCATGAACGGCCTTTTTAAGGTCATACCACAACATCTCAATAGGATTCAGGTCAGGACTTTGGCTAGGCCACTCCAAAGTCTTCATTTTGTTTTTCTTCAGCCATTCGGTGGTGGACTTGCTGGTGTGTTTAGGATCATTGCCCTGCTGCAGAACCCAACTTCGTTTCAGCTTGAGTACACGAACAGATGGTCGGACATTCTCCTTCAGGATCTCTTGGTAGACAGCAGAATTCATAGTTCCTTTTATCACGGCAAGTCTTCCAGGTCCTGAAGCAGCAAAACAGCCCCAGACCATCACACTACCACCACCATATTTTACTGTTGGTATAATGTTCTTTTTATGAAATGCAGTGTTCCTTCTACGCCAGATATACTTGGACACACACCTTCCAAAGAGTTCCACTTTTGTCTCATCGGTCCACAGAATGTTGTCCCAAAAGTCTTGGGGATCATCAAGATGTGTTGTGGAGAAATTGAGACGAGCTTTGATGTTCTTTTTGCTCAGCAGTGGTTTTCTCCTTGGAACTCTGCCATGCAGGCCATTTTTGCCCAGTCTTTTCCTGATGGTGGAGGCATGAACGCTGACCTTAACTGAGGCAAGTGAGGCCTGCAGTTCCTTGGACGCTGTTGTGGGGTCTTTTGTGACCTCTTGGATGAGTCGTCGCTGCGCTCTTGGGGTAATTTTGGGCGGCCGGCCACTCCTGGGAAGGTTCACCACTGTTCCATGTCTTCGCCATTTGTGGATAATGGCTCTCACTGTGGTTCGCTGGATTCCCAAAGCTTTGGAAATGGCTAACCCTTTCCAGACTGATAGATCTCAATTACTTTCTTTCTCAATTGTTCCTGAATTTCTTTGGGTCTCGGCATGATGTGTAGCTTTTAAGGATCTTCTGGTGGACCTTACTGTGTCAAGCAGCTCCTATTCAAGTGATGCCTTGATTGTGAACAGGTGTGGCAATAATCAGGCCTGGGTGTGGCTAGAGAAATTGAACTCAGGTGTGGACAACCACAGTTATAGTATGTTTTAACAAGGGGGGCAATCACTTTTTCACACAGGGCCATGATGGTTTGGATTTTTTTTCACCTTTAATAATAAACACCTTCATTTACAAATTGCATTTTGTGTTTACTTGTGTTGTCCTTGACTATTGTTTAAATTGGTTTGATGTTCTGAAACACTTAAGTGTGACAAACATGCAAAGGAACAGGAAATGAGGAAGGGGGCAAACACTTTTTCACACCACTGTATATGTAGAAGGGAGTAGAAGGTTAATTACGGGAGCCTCACGAATAGGCACATCTGTGTTAATGTTACGCGCTGTGTTAATGTAAAGAATGGATAGACAAAAATACAAATCTTTTGGCAGGCAAAACAGCTCTCTTATATGTATGTTACCCTTAAAGTAATTGTAAAGTCTATTTAAAAAAACAAACATGTTATAATTACCTCTAGGGATGAGCTTCGTGTTCGAGTCGAACGTACGTTTGACTCGAACATTGGCATGTTTGTCCGTTCGGCGAAGTCCGAACATTTTGGTCCGTTCGCGCCAAATTCGTGTGGCGCTCACGGCCCACAATGCACTGCGATGGCGCAGTGCATTGCTGGCTCATGATTGGCCAAGCATGCACTGTGACACCGCATGTTTGGCCAATCGCAGCGCCAGCAGCGAGGAGAGCCATGATTGGCCACAGGCAGGATGCCTGTGGCCAATCATAGCTCAGGCTGTGTAGTGCACGCCCCACACTATATAAGGCCGCCAGCGCGGCGGCCTTGTGTAGTGTGTTGGCGTCTGAAGCAGTGGGTGTTCTGTGTACCTTCAACACAGTACACACCGATCGTTTTCGGCCGATTTTCGATCTTGCTGTTGTGTAGTGGTTATTGTCTGCGTGCCCTGACCGCAGTATACACCGCTATATTCACCTCACCTATATAGCTAGTGATCTATCTTTTATAATAGAGCTTGCAGTCAGTAGTGTTAGGAGATAGTGCGTGCTGTCTGCGTGCTCTGTACCCAGTACATACCGCTATATCCACCTACATAGCTGTTCTCTATTTGAGCCCACTTGCCATCTGCAGGAGTTATTGGAAGTTGTGTGTGCCTCTAGCACAGCACAGTATACATCTGTATATACCCCTTTATCTCTGGTGTTCTATAATAAAGGCATCTGCAGGAGTTAGTGGGTGTTGTGTGCCTCTAGCACAATATACACTACCCAACTGCTTTTTTACCCAACTCCCTTCAGGCCATTACCATGTCTGGAAGGCCAGCAAGGAGAGGCAGACAGGCGCGAGCCGATAAAAGAGGGCAAGCAGGCTCTGTGTCTAGAGACAACAGTGCTGGTCATGGACACGGTGCATTGTCATCAGCACGTGGCCATGGGACACGCTTGTCCTTCTTTTCGGCAGCTGGACATGTTGAACCGCAACATGCCAACGACTTGGTAGAGTGGATGACCAAGCCCTCTTCATCCTCCTCATCCTCTCTCACCCAGTCTCAGGGTACTAGCAAAGCAGCTGCCAACGCATCGTCTTCCCTCCTCTCAATGTCATCATCAGTGACTCCTTCCCTAGACCCACCACGTCCTCCTGAGGAGTCTCCTGAACTCTTTGAGCACAGTGTTGGGTACATGCTCCAGGAGGATGCCCAGTGTTTTGTGGGCTCTGATGATGACACTCAGCTAGAGGAAGGCAGTAGCGTGAGCGCAGAGAGAGGGGATGCTCAAGAAGGACAGCAATCTGGCAGTCATGTTCCACAAGCTGCAGCATACTGCCAGGTTTGCTACAGCGATGAAGAGGGAGGGGATGATGAGGGCACTGACTCCACGTGGGTACCTGGAAGGAGGGAGGAGGAGGAGGAGGAGGAGGCATATGTCCAACGAGGCAGGATGCCCTCCGGGGGCCAGCTTAGGGGCAGCACAGCGACTGAATCACACCGCAGAGCTCCGCCTGTGCAGAGCGCTGCCTCTGCGCGTTATTCTAAAAGTTCTTTGGTGTGGGCCTTTTTTGAGACGAGTGCATCAGATCGCACCGCTGCTATTTGCAACATATGTCTCAAGCGTATCTCACGTGGCCAAAACATCAGCCGCTTGGGCACCACATGCTTGACCAGACATATGTTGACCTGCCATGCAGCTCGTTGGCAAGCGTACCTCAAAGACCCACACCAAAGAACAAAGCGGACCTCTCCTTGCTCCTCATCAGCTGGCATCTCCAACCCCACTAGACCTTCAGTCCTCTCTGAAACCTGCTCTGAGAGGAATGAAGGTGTAGAATTAGGTGTGTCACAGCCAAGTGCTTCCGGGAACTCTGCTAGCGGTACACCCACGTCCGATTATAGCAGGCAAATGTCCCTGCCCCAGCTGCTGGACCGGCGGAAGAAGTTCACTCCCAGCCATCCACATGCCCAGCGGTTGAATGCTAGCTTGGCTAAATTGCTAGCACTTCAACTGCTGCCTTTTCAGTTGGTAGACTCGGCCCCCTTCCGTGAGTTTGTACAATGTGCGGTTCCTCAGTGGCAGGTCCCCAAACGCCTTTTTCTCACGGAAGGCGATTCCGGCTCTCTACCGGCATGTGGAAGGCAATGTCCTTGCCTCGCTGGACAGGGCGGTCAGCGGTAAGGTGCATATTACCGCTGACTCATGGTCCAGCAGGCATGGACAGGGACGTTACCTGTCTTTCACGGCCCATTGGGTCACTCTTCTGGCAGCTAGGAAAGGATGCAGGACAAGGTGCAGTAGTGTTGGAGGTTGTTCCGTCACCACGCCTCCAAAATGCTACTATTGGTTGTGACACACCTCTCTCCTCCACCCCCTCCTCTTCTTCTTCCTCCATGGCCTCTTCCAGTGCTCTGTCCTCAGAACCAGCGGTGCTTCGTAGGCGTTCCAGGGGCTACGCAAGTACGCAGGCAAAACAATGCCATGCAGTGCTTGCGCTGGTTTGTTTGGGGGACAGGAGCCACACTGGGGCGGATGTTTTGTCAGCTCTGCAGGGGCAGGCCGAGAGGTGGTTGACGCCACGCCAGCTTAAGCCAGGAATGGTGGTTTGTGACAATGGCACCAACCTCCTCTCTGCCCTCCGACAGGGACAACTGACCCATGTGCCCTGTGTAGCTCACGTCCTTAACCTGGTGGTGCAGCGGTTCTTGGGCAGGTACCCCGGCTTACAGGATGTCCTGAAGCAGGCCAGGAAAGTCTGTGTGCATTTCCGCCGATCATTTAATGCCTGTGCTCGGCTGGCTGAGCTCCAAAAGGAGTTGAACCTGCCCAAGAACCGCCTTATATGTGACATGCCCACCAGGTGGAACTCAACGTTGGCCATGCTGCAGCGGCTGCACACGCAGCAGAGGGCCATCAATGAGTACCTGTGCGACTACGGCACCAGGACAGGGTCAGGGGAGCTTGGTTTTTTCTCACCACGCCAGTGGGGCATGATCAGGGATGCATGCACTGTCCTGTCACCGTTTGAGGAGGCCACAAGGATGGTGAGCAGTGACAGTGCATGCATCAGTGACACTGTACCTCTTGTCCACCTCTTGGAGCATACGCTGCGTGGAATAATGGACAGGGCACTTGAGGCAGAACAGAGGCAGGAAGAGGAGGACTTCCTTGCGTCTCAAGGCCCCCTTTATCCAGACAGTGTTCCTGCTGTGCCACCCATCACACAGGAAGAGGATGAGGAGGAGGAAGAGGAGGAGGAGGATGATTGTGTCAGCATGGAGGTGGAGGCTGGCACTCAGCATCAGCATCAGCAGCAGCAGCAGCAGTCTTGTAGGGATGATTTACAGTCCCAAGAAACACGTGGACTTGTACGTGGCTGGGAGGAGGTAGCTGCGGATCATGTTGTCCTTAGTGACCCAGAGGACTCCGGACCGAATGCCTCAGCTAACCTATGCTGCATGGCCTCCCTGATCCTGCAAAGCCTGCGGAAGGATCCTCGTATTCTTCGGATCAAGGAGAGGGACCATTACTGGCTGGCCACTCTCCTTGATCCACGGTACAAGGGTAAGGTTGCCGACCTTATCTTGCCATCGCAGAGGGAGCAGAGGATGAGACATCTCCGGGAGGCCTTGCAGAAAGGTCTGTGCAACGCGTTCCCAGAGACTGGGAGGTTACAAACTCCTGGTCCTGGACAACGTGTTGCTGAGGCATCGGTCAGAAGGAGTGGTGGAGAAGGTGGCCGTCTGACTGATGCTTTCAGACAATTTTTTAGTCCGCAGCCCCAAGGTATGATCGGTTCCAGCACCCATCGCCAGCGTCTGATTTACATGGTGCAGGAATACCTAGGGGCAAGGTCAGACTTGGACACCTTTCCCACCGAAAATCCTCTGGCTTACTGGGTCTTGAGGATGGATCACTGGCCAGAGCTTGCACAGTATGCAATTGAGCTACTGGCCTGTCCTGCATCCAGCGTTCTTTCGGAACGCACCTTCAGTGCTGCTGGTGGCTTTGTTACCGATCACAGGGTGCGCCTGTCCACCGAATCAGTTGATCGACTGACCTTCATCAAGATGAATCAGTCTTGGATCACCCACAGCTACCAAGCACCTGAAGCTGATGTAACAGAATAATTTTTTTGGAAATATCACATCCCTATGCTGATGCTGAGTGACTGTCCTGTTATGTTGATTATCTATCCTCTTCCTCCTCCGCTGATATGTTGGAAGAACATTTCTGGTTCTGGTTGATGCCATCAGCCCAATTTTTCTGCCCCTGTTTAACAGGGGCGTTTAAGTACAATTTTTGATGCAATGCTTTGCAGCAGGGCTAATTCCTGCAATAAAACTAGAGTATATGGCAGAGGTTGCAGTGTGGTGGCACCAGCACCAGTGCCTAAGGCCCAATTTTTCTGCCCCTGTTTAACAGGGGCATTTAATTACAATTTTTGATGCAATGCTTTGCAGCAGGGCTAATTCCTGCAATAAAACTAGAGTATATGGCAGAGGTTGCAGTGTGGTGGCACCAGCACCAGTGCCTAAGGCCCAATTTTTCTGCCCCTGTTTAACAGGGGCGTTTAATTACAATTTTTGATGCAATGCTTTGCAGCAGGGCTAATTCCTGCAATAAAACTAGAGTATATGGCAGAGGTTGCAGTGTGGTGGCACCAGCACCAGTGCCTAAGGCCCAATTTTTCTGCCCCTGTTTAACAGGGGCGTTTAATTACAATTTTTGATGCAATGCTTTGCAGCAGGGCTAATTCCTGCAATAAAACTAGAGTATATGGGAGAGGTTGCAGTGTGGTGGCACCAGCAGCAGTGCCTAAGGCCAAATTTTTCTGCCCCTGTTTAACAGGGGCGTTTAAGTACAATTTTTGATGCAATGCTTTGCAGCAGGGCTAATTCCTGCAATAAAACTAGAGTATATGGAAGAGGTTGCAGTGTGGTGGCACCAGCAGCAGTGCCTAAGGCCAAATTTTTCTGCCCCTGTTTAACAGGGGCGTTTAAGTACAATTTTTGATGCAATGCTTTGCAGCAGGGCTAATTCCTGCAATAAAACTAGAGTATATGGAAGAGGTTGCAGTGTGGTGGCACCAGCAGCAGTGCCTAAGGCCAAATTTATCTGCCCCTGTTTAACAGGGGCGTTTAAGTACAATTTTTGATGCAATGCTTTGCAGCAGGGCTAATTCCTGCAATAAAACTAGAGTATATGGCAGAAGTTGCAGTGTGGTGGCACCAGCACCAGTGCCTAAGGCCCAATTTTTCTGCCCCTGTTTAACAGGGGCATTTAATTACAATTTTTGATGCAATGCTTTGCAGCAGGGCTAATTCCTGCATTAAAACTAGAGTATATGGCAGAGGTTGCAGTGTGGTGGCACCAGCACCAGTGCCTAAGGCCCAATTTTTCTGCCCCTGTTTAACAGGGACATGTAATTACAATTCTTGATATAATATTTCAGAGGAGGGCCCCTTCCTGTGCCCACCCAGAGTAACGGTGAGGACTTATAGTGTTGTGGCACCAGCACCACAACCACCAAAGGTCAATTTTTCTACCACTGTTCAACAATGGCATGTAATTACAATTCTTGATATAATCGTTCACAGCAGGGCGCTCCAGCGCCCACCAAGAGTCACTTTGAGGGCTTACAATGTTGTGGCAAAACCAACACCTTGTTCCGCCATTTCTGCAGAGCATATAGGGCAGGCCCCTACTTTCAAACATCCAATTTACAAACATCTCCTACTTGCAAACGGAAGGAGACAACAGCAAGTGAGATGAAAAAAGATGGACGACAAAACAAATTATACAGGGGTGATAACCCTTCCCTATGTTTTCCAAAAAGCTTAAAAATAGTTTTTTTGATTGGAGCTACACTTTAAAAATGTACCAGTTGAAAATTACAAACAGATTCAACTTAACACAACAAACCTACACAGTCCCTGTCTTGTTTGCACCGCCTGTATACTGCTGTTCTGAGTATATAGGGCCTGGGGGCCACACGCATTTCCTTTTTTTAATATGGGTGCAGGGTTCCCCTTAATATGCGTACAAGACCCAAATAGGCTGGTAATGGGCAGGGAGGGCTACCCATGCCATTTTTCTCAATGATTTTCAACCATATTGCAGGAACCAGATATAACATTAAAACCGCAAGCAGTTTTAAATGGTGTTATTTCCGTTTAATGTCATTTTGTGCAGGGACTGTTCTAAACACGGGAAACACGTGGCACTTCACAGGCATACTACAGACACCCCCCAGGCACCATATTTAACCACTTGCCGACCGCCTCACGCCGATCTACGTCATCAGAATGGCACGGGCAGGCATAAGCACATATATGTACGTCCTTTGCCTCCCGCGGGTCGGGGGCCCGATCGGGCCCCCGCCCGGTGCCTGCGGCGGTCGGTTTTCGTTCGGGAGCGATCCCGGACGAGGGGACGGCCATTCATTCATGGCCACCCCCTCGCGATCGCTCCCGACGAATGGAAATCCCCGGTGACATCACTTCCTCTCCTGTAATGTAAACACAGGAGAGGAAGTGATGTATTCTCTCCTCCGTGTCGGTATTTTTCGTTCCGACACGGAGGAGAGCGGATCAGTGAGTTGCACCAACACATCCCACACACAGTAGAACATGCCAGGCACACTCACACCCCCCCTTTACCCCCCGATCACCCCCCCAATTACCCCTGCCCCCCAGTCACAGTGACACCAATGTCATTTTTTTTTTTTTTTTTTTTTTTTTTGCATTGGTGTCATTTGTGACTGTAATAACTGTTAGGGCAGTTAGGGTTAGCCCCCTTTAGTTCTAATGTACCCCCCTAACCCCCCCAATAAAGGTTTAACCCCGTGATCACCCCCCGTCGCCAGTGTCACTAAGGCTGGGTTCACATTGCAGCGGTTTATGAGAACGAATGTGATTCGCACCGCACTGCAGTGCAAATCACATCCGATCTCTGTGCGATTCGAGTTCAGCCATTCGCCGCACCCGCCGCACCCGCCACACCCGCCGCACCCGCCGCAAATTCGCACGGGACCCTTTTTTTGGCCCGCAGCAGAATCGGATCGCATGGGTGTTCACACCATGCGATCCGAGTTTGCAGATCGCACTGCGATATGCGAACTGATCTGGGGGTGTCAGTAACATTTCACTGACACTCCCAGCAGTTCGCATAGGGCAGTGTGAACTGCCGCCGGGAGGCATGCGATGCGGGAACCCGCCGCGGATTCGCGGCGTTTCCGCATCGCTCCAGTGTGAACCCAGCCTAATAAGCGATCATTTTTCTGATCGCCGTATTAGTGTCACAGGTGACGCTAGTTAGGCAGGTAGGTATTTAGGTTCGCCGCAGCTTTTTATAGCGCTAGGGACCCCCATATACTACCGCATAAAGCCCCCTGATTGCCCCCTAGTTAACCCTTTCACCAGTGATCACCATGCCGTGACGCTGGTTGGTTAGTTATTTTTTTATAGTTTCAGGGCACCCGCCATTTATTACCTAATAAAGGTTTAACCCCCTGATCACCCGGCAGGTGTCATTTGTGACTAATAACTGTTAGGGCAGTTAGGGTTAGCCCCCTTTAGTTCTAAGGTACCCCCCTAACCCCCCCAATAAAGGTTTAACCCCGTGATCACCCCCCGTCGCCAGTGTCACTAAGGCTGGGTTCACATTGCAGCGGTTTATGAGAACGGATGTGATTCGCACCGCACTGCAGTGCAAATCACATCCGATCTCTGTGCGATTCGAGTTCAGCTATACAGATAGTATGGCTGAATTCGTGTCGCACCCGCCGCAAACTCGCACGGGACCCTTTTTTTGGTCCGCAGCAGAATCGGATCGCATGGGTGTTCACACCATGCGATCCAAGTTTGCAGATCGCACTGCGATATGCGAACTGATCTGGGGGTGTCATTAACATTTCACTGACACTCCCAGCAGTTCGCATAGGGCAGTGTGAACTGCCGCCGGGAGGCATGCGATGCGGGAACCCGCCGCGCATTCGTGGCGTTCCCGCATCGCTCCAGTGTGAACCCAGCCTAATAAGCGATCGTTTTTCTGATCGCTGTATTAGTGTCACAGGTGACGCTAGTTAGGCAGGTAGGTATTTAGGTTCGCCGCAGCTTTTTATAGCGCCAGGGACCCCCATATACTACCGCATAAAGCCCCCTGATTGCCCCCTAGTTAACCCTTTCACCAGTGATCACCATATAACTGTTACAGGTGACGCTGGTTGGTTAGTTATTTTTTTATAGTTTCAGGGCACCCGCCATTTATTACCTAGTCTCACTAGTGTACCCCTAAATTTAGGGGTGTCTACTTTCTAAAATGGGGTCATTTGGGGGGGGGGGGTTTGTGCCATCTTGGCATTTTATGGCCTTCAAAACTGTAACGCCCTTAGAAAGCCTGAAGGCGGTGCTTGGTTTTTGGGGCCCCGTACGCGGCTAGGCTCCCAAAAAGTCCCACATATGTGGTATCCCCGTACTCAGGAGAAGCAGCAGAATTTATTTTGGGGTGTCATTTCACATATGCCCATGGCATGCGTGAGCAATATATCATTTAGTGACAACTTTGTGAAAAAAAAAAAAAGTTTGTAATTTTCCCGCAACTTGTGGCAAAATATAAAATATTCCATGGACTCAACATGCCTCTCAGCAAATAGCTTGGGGTGTCTACTTTCTAAAATGGGGTCATTTGTGGGGGTTTTGTGCCATCTTGGCATTTTATGGCCTTCAAAACTGTAATAGGTAGTGAGAAGTGAACTCAAAAAATTACGCCCTTAGAAAGCCTGAAGGCGGTGCTTGGTTTTCGGGGCCCCGTACGCGGCTAGGCTCCCAAAAAGTCCCACATATGTGGTATCCCCGTACTCAGGAGAAGCAGCAGAATTTATTTTGGGGTGTCATTTCACATATGCCCATGGCATGCATGAGCAATATATCATTTAGTGACAACTTTGTGAAAAAAAAAAAAAAAAAAAAAAAGTTTGTAATTTTCCCGCAACTTGTGGCAAAATATAAAATATTCCATGGACTCAACATGCCTCTCAGCAAATAGCTTGGGGTGTCTACTTTCTAAAATGGGGTCATTTGTGGGGGTTTTGTGCCATCTTGGCATTTTATGGCCTTCAAAACTGTAATAGGTAGTGAGGCGTGAAATCAAAAATTGACGCCCTTAGAAAGCCTGAAGGCGGTGCTTGGTTTTCGGGGCCCTGTACGCGGCTAGGCTCCCAAAAAGTCCCACATATGTGGTATCCCCGTACTCAGGAGAAGCAGCAGAATTTATTTTGGGGTGTCATTTCACATACGCCCATAGCATGTGTGAGCAATATATCATTTAGTGACAACTTTGTGTAAAAAAAAAAAAAAAATTTTTTTTTTGTCATTATTCAATCGCTTGAGGCAAAAAAATAAAATATTCAATGGGCTCAACATGCCTCTTATCAATTTCCTTAGGGGGTCTACTTTCCAAAATGGGGTCATTTGGGGGGGTTTTGTACTGCCCTGTCATTTTAGCACCTCAAGAAATGAGATAGGCAGTCGTAAACTAAAAGCTGCGTAAATTCCAGAAAACGTACCTTAGTTTGTAGATGTGACAACTTTTGCGCAAACCAATAAATATACAATTATTGACTTTTTTTTTACCAAAGACATGTGGCTGAATACATTTTGTCCTAAATGTATGACTAAAATTGAGTTTATTGGATTTTTCTAATAACAAAAAGTAGAAAATATCATTTTTTTTCAAAATTTGCGGTCTTTTTACGTTTATATCGCAAAAAATAAAAATCGCAGAGGCAATCAAATACCATCAAAAGAAAGCTCTATTTGTGGGAAGAAAAGGACGCAAATTTTGTTTGGGTACAACATTGCATGACCGCGCAATTACCAGTTAAAGCAGCGCAGTGCCAAAGTGTAAAAAGACCTCTGGTCATTTACCAGCAAAATGGTCCGGTCTGAAAGTGGTTAAAGGAATATTTCACTTTTTTTTTCACTTTAATCGTCATTAAAATCAGTGCTCCCGCCAAAACGGCCATTTTTAAAAACATTTTAGGCATTGACCCATGTCCCCTGGGGCAGGAGCCAGGTCCCCAAACCCTTTTTAGGACAGTATCTTGCATATTAGCCGTTAAAATTAGCACTTTTCATTTCGAACGTTCGAGTCTCATAGACTTCAATGGGGTTCTAACGTTCGTACAAATTTGGGGTCCGTTCGAAAGTTCTAGTGCGAACCGAACCGGGGGGTGTTCGGCTCATCCCTACTTACCTCCTCTGTGCAGTGGATTTGCACAGAGCAGCCTGGATCCTCCTCTCCTCGGGTCCCTCTTCGCTGTCCCTGGTCCCTCCCTCCTTTAGAGTGCCCCCACAGCAAGCAGCTTTCTATGGGGCACCCAGCCGAATCACAACTCCGTGTGTCCATTCAGACACGGACCCCCAACCCAGCCCTGTCCCCTCTCTCCCTGATTGACTAACTGACTTTTATTGACAGCTGTGGGAGCAAATGGCGCTGCTGTGTCTCAACCAATCAGGAGGAGAGTTCCAGACAGCTAAGACACTCGTGGACATCGCTGGAGAGAGATGAGGCTCAGGTAAGTAATTACCCAGATAACAAGGGTAACTAGCCACAAGTTTGTGGCAGTGTTGAATTGTAAGTCTGTTAGCTTGCTGGACATTTTCACTGACAAGTTGTACATTTGCAGAGCACTTGAAGCACAAGTTCTAGTTGACACTTTTCCATTTGTAGCAAATTTCCGTGACAAGTCTCTAGCAAAAGCAAAGTTGCAATGGTAAGTCTACAGAAAGAGCTCTGCAACTCTACAGCATGAAAATTCCGCCACAGTGACCCCTGTGGTGGGATGACTATTGCACAACATAACTGATTCTGAACTTGCAGCAGACTTGCAGAATGTTGATCTGGACTCATGCAATGTGGACTTGCTGCAATTGTGCAACAAATTAAATCTAGTTGTGCTAGGTGGTAACTAGCCAGGCTAATTGGTAATCTTTGATCTACTGATTCCTGTCCTAAGTCTGAGTTCAATTTGTGGTCTCTCTCTTCTGTCAATAGGTGGCACTGTTGCTTTTGACATTAGGATGATGGATTACGGTGAATTCAGGTGATGAGTAAATAAGTTGTCTCAGCCAATTAGCGGGCGTTTCTTTTGGCCGCTTTGCATGCTGGGATAGGCTATTTATTCGGGAGGAGTCAGGTGATTGGGGTTCTTACCACCCCATGCTGCAGCCTGGGTGGATGTGTGTCAAACAGCTCCTGGCTGCTAGGTCTGGAGCCTGATGCCTATCCAGATGTCCTGCTGGTTGCTAGGTCTACATGAGGCCTATCCAGTAATTCAAGGGTCCGCAAAGGAGAAGCAGCAGAGGTTAAGCCCGAAGCCTGGGGCACAACTACATGTGTTAGAGGCTCAGCCTGAGGGGTGCCTGTTCGTTGCAGGAGGTAAAGGAGAAGCAGTTGCCAGAGGGATGACCACTCCTGTTACTAGTGGCAAGTTTGGAAGGGATGAAGTTCTGATGGAGTACCAAAGCAGACGCTTCACTAGCCAGGGACAGTGAAGTAAGTGAGAAAGCTTCAGTGGGGACTCATCCAGGAATACAGCGGTTAGCTGTGAGTAAAGCTTGAAGGAGTATGGCAGGTAGCTGTAAGTAAAGCTTGAAGATAAGTACAGCGGTTAGCTGTGGGTGAAGCTCGAGGGATCCAGCAGGTAGCTGAGGGTCCAAGAAGTCTAGTGAGAGACGACGAGCTGAGCTTGAAGATCTACAGTGGGATACTGTGAGTTAAACTGGAAGAGCTACAGTGGAATTATTGTGAGGGAAGTTGTTGCTATAGGAGATAGCCCTCTTTCTGTATTGCTGTCTCCCTAGTTCTATATTTGTCTGTGGAGTTTGCCTAATTGCTGTTGCATTTGCCTCGGGGTGTCCTGTGCCCTTACCCTCTCTCCCACTGTTCCTGTTAAGAGAAATAAAATCTCTTTATTAATTTTTACAAAAAGTGACTGGAGCCCAATCTTTCCACCTTGCTCTAGACCCACTATGCCTAGTAACCTGCACTCTAAGGAGGAATGTCAGTTCTTCCTGGCTCTGTAGGTCACCATCAGGTCCTTGGAAGTTGGGGAGACCGCTACAAAAGTGCTATGAATGAATGAATGAATGAATAAAAAAAACTGACGTATAAAACAGAAAATAGTGAAAAACAGTATAAAAAATAAACCAAACCTAAAAGCTAGTAGTATTGTCTGCATATGCTTCAAGGGCTACATGATAAGTGGCAAAAGGTCATATGTGGCTCTGGTCACAGGTTGGGCACCATGGACCAATGTTAAATCTGCCACTAAGGTGTTCTTTTTATTCACTGCTTCAAGGTTTCTCCATCCTCCAAATTTAGTTCAGCCATGGCTGGGAAACGGGTGAGGTGGTGGTCACATAGTTGCTGTAACCAATAACCATGTGCAGATAGAATCTCTAACCAGCCAATCAATGGCATAAGTTTGGGGTTTTTTAGATGATGCAGCCTCTGACAGCCTGTCCCTGTTAGCTGTGATGGCAAGTCCCCAGTTAGAGGAATCCTGGATGGATTATTAGGTGGGCTTGCAGACACTGCAGTGCAGGACAGTAGGGAAGATTACAAAGTGAAAATGTAACATATAAGGCATAATGGAATGGATGCTGAAAAAAATTGCACTCACAACGAATGGTACCATGATACATGTGTTGTGTGCTTTTAACCAGGCATTACTGCAAGGTGTAGATCTGAATAAAATCGAATTCTTCAGAATAAAGATATTTCTCACTTATCAGCTTCACAACATATCACATTTCCCAAAGCTAGAGGTACTCTTGAATCTTTTGCAGATGTTCATTATGTGACTGTGGGTATGTACTGTGGGGTGGCTCATGCAGAGACCTGTCATACGATAACAGATGAGAAGTACCTGTACGAGTCGCTCCTACACTGGCTCCTCTTAGTTAAATGCCACAACGTAGCCATGAAAAGGTCAGATATTCTGAAGACTGACACTGTAAAACGAGAAGACAATGACTGGACCATGGGGAGAGAATGTTATTATCTAGTTACAGTTTCTTCCTCTGACTGTCACACACTGAGCCCAAGAAACCGCCAGCGCTGAGCGATTTTATGCTATAGATGATAAATCATCATTTTCAGCACTAACCTCAAAGAGAACCTGTCATACCTGGGCTTGCACAATAATCTGAATATTGGTTGCTTATCCGGGCCATGCCTTCACTTCTAATGAACTGAAAAAGCCATGAAACATCTTCAACATTACAGAACACCTTCAGTTGAATGTGAATAACTACTACTAGATATACCAAGACCTTGATAAATTAGAACCTTCTCAGGCATAAATCCCAACAACTAAAGATCCCTTGCAGTGCAGGTACAGCTTGTTTAATCTAGAGCAGGGGTCTCAGAGCTTTCTCAACAAATGGCCAGATTACTGTCCTTCAGACTGTAGGTGGGGGGGGGGGGGGGGCAAACTGTGGCCAGTGGGAGTAGAAAATGCCCTCCAATGTACAGGCTTGGCTGTCAGTGTGAAGATGTACATAGTACCTGTGGTCAGTGGAAGAAGGATTAGTGAAAGGTATTTGTGAAAGGAATGTTGCCAAATGTTGGTATGAGTGGGAGCAATAGTGCACCATCATTAGTGTCAGTGGGAGTAAAAATGCTCCATCACTGGTGTCAGTGGGAGAAAAGGTCCCCCATCACTAGTGTCATTGGGAGGAAACATGCCCCATCATTGGTAACAGTGGGAGAAATAGTACCCCATCATCGTTGTCAGTAGGAGGAATAATGCACCATCATTGGTATCAGTGGGAGGAATAGTGCTCCATCATTAGTGTCAGTGGGAGGAATAATGCCCCATCATTGGTGTCAGTGGAAGGAATAGTGCCCCATCATTGATGTCAGTGGGAGGAAAAGTGTGTCATTTTTGGTGTCAGTTGGAGGAATAGTGCCCCATCATTGGGAGAAAAAGTGCCCCATCATTGATGTCAGTGGGAGAAATAGTGCCCCATCACTGGTGTCAGTGGGAGGAAAAATACCCCATCATTGGTGTCAGTGGGGAGAAAAATGCCCCATCATTGGTATCAAATGAACAGTAATAAATCGTCCATATAGGTGGTGCGACACAAAAACAGGCATGGAACACCACTCATAGCAAGGAACACCCTATGCACAAGCATGGTTTGCCTATTGTATTTATAACATATGCATCCACATGAAAAACCCCTCCAACGCAAATATCATTGGTGTCAGTCGGGGGAATAGTGCTCCATCATTAGTGTCAGTGGGAGGAATAGTGCCCCATCATTGGTGTCAGTGGGAGTACAAATGCCCCATTATTGGTATCAGTGGGAGAAATAGTGCCCCATCATTGGTGTCAGTGGGAGGAAAAATACCCCATCATTGGTGTCAGTGAGAGGAAAGGTGCCCCATCATTGGTGTCAGTAGGAGGAAAAATGCCCCATCATTGGTATCCGTGGGAGAAATAGTACCTCATCATTGGTGTCAGTGGGAGGAATAGTGCTCCATCATTAGTGTCAGTGGGAGGAATAGTGCCCCATCATTGATGTCAGTGGGAGGAATAGAGTCCCATCATTGGTGTCAGTGGGGGGAAAAGTGTCTCATTGTTGGTGTCAGTTGGAGGAATAGTGCCCCATCATTGGTGTCAGTGGGAGAAAAAGAGCCCCATCATTGGTGTCAGTGGGAGAAAAAGAGCCCCATCATTGGTGTCAGTGGGAAGACAAATGCCCCATTAGTGGTATCAGTGGGAGAAATAGTCCCCCATCATTGGTGTCAGTGGGAGGAAAGGTGCCCCATCATTGGTGTCAGTGGAAGGAATAGTGCCCCATCATTGGTGTCAGTGGGAGGAAAAAGTGTCTTGTATCAGGAGAGGGATAGTGCCCCAAGGTCCGGATAAAGGCAAGCAAAGGACCACATCTTACCCATGTGCTGAAGTTTGGAGACCACTGGTCTAGAGGAGAAGCAATTTAACCCAATTCCCCTCTCCCCCAGCAGATGGGTCTTCAGTGGTGAACTGTCTCTGGACGTCACCACATCCAATGAATGGCTACGAACCTTGCATCGGTATTGATGGCTTCAGGGCCGTAGTCTACCAAAGCATGGGGGAAATTTTTTTCTAGGGACTGGTCTAGCTGTGCAGAGGAGCAGGTAAGTAACTTTGCCCACAGTACACTTTTTCTTTCAGTGCCAATTGCTGGAACACATGGAATGTTCCAGTGCCCAGCATCCTCCACTTTACTATCTAACTGATGCTCAATAGCTCATGAGCCATACGCAAAGGGTCAGCAGGCCAAGTGTTGGGCATCAGGGCATTACACAATCAAAATATAAATAGTACTCCCACGCTGTCAACTAATTAAAATACTAGTTAAAAAACTGAGGGTTTACTGCTGCAAACACCTAATTAGCTGATCCTTGGCAGATAAACAAGTGAATGAATAATGTGATGCTGCGCTGTGAACTAAAACACATATCACAATATATGGCGCTAAAATGCAAAGTGCAACAATGGCTCAGTGCAGTATGTGCTATAAACTTGATAATCAGCACGATCGATAAGTGATTTTCCCTTCACCGTGAAACTTGGAAATAACGGCCGATGCCGGGTCATTAAGGTGTCACTGCAGTGGATTGGCCATTATTTTCGTGAAGGGAACATCACTTATCTAACGATCTTTGATTGCCACAATTCTATTGGAACTATTATATATCAGAGTCCAGGGTGGCCTATTGGACGTTTTTTTTATCAATGTGTTATATCTATTTTTTGTTTTAGATTGCATTCAGCAATATTTGCACTTGTATACACCCAGCATTTATGTATTTATGTTCGATATCACTACGTGCTGATTATCAAATTTACAGCACATACTGCACTGAGCCATTGTTTCACTTTGCACTTTAGCATCATTCATTGTGATACGTGTTTTAGTTCATGATCTATTTGCACCCACTACAGCACAACTTGTTTGATTATTTCTACTCTAGCAC
The DNA here is from genome assembly GCF_037356315.1 of Lithobates pipiens. Taxonomy (NCBI): domain Eukaryota; kingdom Metazoa; phylum Chordata; class Amphibia; order Anura; family Ranidae; genus Lithobates; species Lithobates pipiens. Next base: position 500,632,734 of record NW_027507903.1, on the reverse strand, counting down.
TTTTATAGTGGTTTACAATATTTGTCATAGAGTTCACAGCGCAGCACCACAATATTATTCAGGGCATTACACAGTCATGTAAATCCTGGTGCCTGTGCAAATAGCTGGCACACTTTGACCCTGCTCTAGCACATAAAGTGGTATTGAATACAAAAGCAAAAGTTTTTTTATATAGTAGCTTACTAACTCTTAAATGTGATGCTGCATTAGTTTTCTTTTTTAGACCTTCTTTCACTTGGGGAAATGGCAAGTAACTCTGTTGTTTTTCAACAGAACAAACTGACCTACAGATGTAGCAGTCAGGGGGTTCAGACAGACCATTTACCAAGGACAGGAGTGCTTACAATCAGGGCCGCTGATAGGCCAGTACAACTGGCCCTGTTGTACCGGGCCCAGCCAGCAGGGGGGCCCAGGCAAGCTGAGCAGATAAATAATTAATATTAAAAAAATCCTCTAGCCATGGCCGATCAGAGTCTGTCTGAATCAACTACCAACCAAATAGCCCCCACCACCCCCCGGTTATTTTTACGTTTTTTTTTTGGTGCAGATAGCTATCCGCAGACTAGGTGGCAGCAGGGGAGGGACTATTTCCTCTATTTTGGGTGCGAAAGAATGCCTCTTCATGGGTGGCACTGTCTGCAGCAGAATATGGCATTGGTGGCACTGTCTGCAGGTAGCACATGCGTTATGGCCCATAAGACATGTGCTGCCTGCAGACAGTGCCACCCATGCCGCCAATGCCATATTGTGCTGCAGACAGTGCCACCCATGTCGCTAATGTCATAACGCATGTGATGCCTGCAGACACAGTGCCACCCATGCTGCCAATGGCATTATGCCATTGGCGGCATGGGTGGCACTGTCTGCAGCACAATATGGCATTGGTGGCATGGGTGGCACTGTCAGCAAGTAGCACATGTGTTATGCCATTAGTGTCACTTCGGGCACTGTTTGCAGCACGTTACGGCATTGGCAGCACTGTCTGCCAGTAGCACATGCATTATGGCCCATAACGCATGTGCTGCCTGCAGAGACAGTGCCACCCGTGCCGCCAATGCTGTAATGTGCTACAGACAGTGTCACCCATGCTGCCAATGCCATAATGTGCTACAGACAGTGCCACCCATGTCGTCAATGCCGTAATGTGCTGCAGACAGTGCCACTCATGCCTATCACTTGTAGACAAACCTGCATTTGTTTCAAGGTGGGGTCTGGGGAGGGGCCAGGGGCAGGGCGGGGCTGAAGGAGGGGCCATGGACGGGGCTGAAGGAGGGACCAGGGGCGAGGCCAGGGTGGAGCTGAAGGGGGCCCCATCAGGTAAGCTGTACGGGGCCCCATGATTTCTATCAGCGGCCCTGCTTACAAAGATCAGCTTGTGTTAATGTAATGCATTTATCCAAAAATAAACTGTTGCTGTAACTGCTTAAAAAGTGTGAGCAATAGTTTGGCTTCAATTTGTTACTTTATCTGAATATATTATTAGTCCATCTACCGTTACCCTGCCCAGAGACTGACAATGTTGCTGTCCAAAGGTATCTCTGTTGTGCCTTCATCCAGAGCAAGACAGTAGTGTGTTACTGGCCAGATCACCAGGTGAAAACAGAGGAAAAAAAGACTAAAGAAAAGGAAAATGAATGCAGCCACCACATCTAGGGATTTGTAAACTGCAATACAGCTTGTTAAATGTATGGTTTTGGGTTTAATTATGCTTCAATCTTGTGTTACAGTGTTACAATGTTGCATTCTGATAACTGATGGAGGGAAGACTGAGAAAATGCTTCTGTCTGCCTGCAGCAGACTGGAGGCATCATTTGAGTCTGGGCAAAATCACAGGACTGGAGCTCAAGGACTGCTTTTTAATGGTAAAATATGATTGCTGTATAATGGTACTTGTTAGTAAAGATGGGCCGAACACCCCCCTTTTCGGTTTGCACCAGAACCGAACAGATAAAAAGTTCTGACCCGAACCCCAACCCTATTAAAGTCTATGACCTGAACTTGAAAAATCAAAAGTGACAATTTTGAAGACTTATATGCAAGTTATTGGCCATAAAAAGGGTATGGGAGACTGGGTACTGCCCTGGGGGCATGCATCAATGCAAAAAAAGTGTTCATTTTTTAAGGAGCAGTGATTTTAATGATGCTTAAAATGAAACAATAAATATGAAAACGTCCTTTAAATATAGTGGCCGGGGGGGGGGGGGGGGTCCCCATAGTCTGCCTGCAAAGTGGCGTATCTTTACCATGTATAGAACCTACTGCAGCAACACTGAAAACAGAAAACAAAATGAATGAAATTACATTTAAATTGCAGGCGATACAATATTTCATTCCCACTTGTAAAGTTACTAAAAGGCCTACTTTATGTATCAAATGCTTAAAAACATTACATCGTTCTCTCCACCTATCTTCCTAACAACTATGTTTGTAAATTTTAATTGCATTCTTCCTTGCTCATCTTCTTCTGGAAGCTTAAAACAATAAAAAGTCTGACAAGCCAACGTGACAGATCTAAGTAGCTATTCCTGCAAAATACATCCAATATGCCCGTAAGTGTGAAACTGCACAACGGTGGGTGGAAAGAGTCAGACGCAAAGTCTCCCGAGGTCAGAGATGTTCCCCTGTGGAAATTAGATGGTGCGAGTAAAGAGCGAGCGGGGAGAAAAAAGAAGGGGAAGAAGCCAGAACTTTGAGTCAAAACCTGATTTAAAATTTAAAACCAATTTCAAACGTTACACTCAATTAAGATAGCATGTAAGAAGAGATTACAATTTTTAATACACTCCTCAAGTTTTGAAAATGAATTACAAAGCTGTGTGCTCTTATAATAGGAAACGGTGATGAAGTAGACTTGGCTAAAATATATTCCACTTTCTCTTGTCGGCTAATCCGTACGCACCGGCCCAGAGAGCAAATTGCTATCTATAAGATGTGGGGATTGATGGCGGGCCAGTTAACCCCGATGGGTTTGAAAAGCCTAAAAGATGACGCTGGCTGAAAGAGACTTTATTTCTTTCTCATCAACAATGAGTTTTCATAGGGATTGGATTGATTTTCTTTAGAAGAGAAGACAAAACCCTACATTAGAGAACTCAGCTGTTTAGCCTTTGTACAAGTTCAGATTTCTTATTAAATGCCACTTTAAAATGAATCTGTGCCCTGGCTATGGATTTTCAGGCTAGATTTAGACATGCAGCAACATGACCATGCCTCTAAAAAGCAATCTGTGCTAAGATTGGTTTTCAGTGGTGTTTGACAGGCAGTGAGGGGGTAATATGATGACTCCTCACTGCCTGTTTTAATCCTGTAAGCGCCATACCATTGGGCCGCAGTGCATGCAGTTGCGGGGTGGTTGCGTCACATTCTTGTTAGCTTGAATGGGTCACGTTCAGTGTCAGAACTGCCTGCCAAACATAGCAGGGTGGATCATTTTTGTCACAGCTGCAGCATGTGAACACCCCCATCCACTGCCTATGTAGCTTAAGGGGGCAGTAAAAACACCCGGTTAGGCCACAACTGCAAGTCTAAGTGACCACCCCAAAGCTTTTCTATAGTTTGCATAAGGAGTAAATTAGCTTTAAGACAAGCCCTGGCTGACCTTTGTAGCTGCAGGCACTGTGGAGCAATTAATTCACAATGTTCACTGCAGAACTGCACTCGGTGACTCAACTCCCCATGCTCCTCCCAGCAGCAACTCAACTCCCCATGCTCCTCCCAGCAGAAACTCAACTCCCCATGCTCCTCCCAGCAGAAACTCAACTCCCCATGCTCCTCCCAGCAGCAACTCAACGCCCCATGCTCCTCCCAAGAGCAACTCAACGCCCCATGCTCCTCCCAGCAGCGACTCAACGCCCCCCATGCTCCTCCCAGAATCTACTCAACGCCCCGTGCTCCCCCCAGCAGTGACTGAATGCCCCATGCTCCTCCCAGTAATGACTCAACGACCCATGCTCCACCCAGCAGCGACTCAGAAACCTTTTCGGCAGTGACTTAGAAGCACAGGTTACCATGTCTGCCCTCTTTTTAGCAGTGACTTAGAAGTTCAACCACTCCTGCTTCCTCCTTCCAGCAATGACTCAGCAGCTCAGTTCCCACTCCTAGGGCACCTATTTTGTGTTTACATTAGAAGGATGGAAGGCTTCTGAGTCACTGCTGGAAAGATAGAGCGAGAAGATCAGAGCCCTTGAGTTACTGCCAGGAGAGGGGACGTAGAGTGAGGAAGTGGCTGAGTTATTGTTGGGAGAGGTGGAACTGGGTGATTTGAGCTGGTGATTCACTTCTGAGCCTGGGTAAGCAGGGTGAGCTGAGATACTGAGTCACTGCTGGGAGAGGGGGAGCAGAGGGAACTGAGCAGCTGAGTCACTACTGGCAGGGGGGAGTAGGGGGTGTTGAGCTGCTAAGTCACTGCTGGGAGGAGGGGGCAGAGTGACTTGATTTTGTAAGTCACTGCAGGGAGGGGGAACAAGGTATGTTTATCTACTAAGTAACATCTGGAAGGGATGGAGGTTGAGCTGAGCTGTCGAATCATTGCTGGGGAGGTGCAGGTGAGTTGAGCTGCTGAGTCACTGCTGGGAAGGGCTGTAGGGCTTATGAATCACTGCTGGGAGAGGTGTAGGTGAGTTCAGCTGCTGAGTCACTGCTAGGAGGGGGTGTAGGGTAAGCTGAGCTTACCTTCCAAAGTCCCACTAGAGGAACAGCCCTTCCAATATATAGCTGAACTGCTAAGTCACTGTTAGGAAGGGGTGTAGGGTGAGCAGTTTAATCACTGCTGGGAGGGGATGTAGGGTGAGCCGAGTTGTTGAGTCACAGCAGGGAGGTGGAACAGAGTGAGGTGAGTTTCTGAGTCACTGCAGGGAGGGGGAAACAGAGTGACATGAGCTTCTGAGTCACTGCAGGGAGGGAGAGTAAGGTATGCTTATCTGCTAAGTAACACCTGAAAGGGGATGTGGGGTGAGCTGAGCTGTTGAGTCACTGCTGGGAAGGGGTGTAGGGTGAGCTGTTTACTCACTGCTGGAAGAGGTGTAGGGTGAGTTCAGCTGCTGAGCCACTGCTGGGAGGGGGTGCAGGGTGAGCTGAGTTGTTAGGTCATAGCAGGGAGGGGGGAGTAGGGTCAGCTGAGTTGCCAAGTAACTTCCTGAAAGGATGTCTACAGTGAGCTGAGTTTCTGGGAGGGGAAGGTGAACTGGTGAAAGATGACTTGGATCACTTTCATTTTGCAAATTGTCCAATGAGCCTTATTTTTAAAGTGATTGTAAAGCCATTTTTTTTTCTATTTTATTAACAAACATGTCATACTTACCTGCTCTGTGCAGTGGTTTTGTACAGTGCATTTCTGATCTTCCTCCGCTGGTGTTCCTGGCCCCTCCCTCGTGCCAAGCCAAAAGAGACCCAGGACAGCCGAGGCTCTCGTTCACATCGCTGAAACAAGTTGGGACACAGGTAGGTAGTGAGGGGCTGCTGCACGCAGAAGTTTTTTTTTACATCTTTTTCTTTAAAAACGTTTTTAACTTGTATACAACACGGCCCGGTCCTTAATTGGTTAAACTTTTCCACAACTTTATCCCTGACCTTCATGATGCTGGTTATTCACTAAAGTTCTCCAACAAACCTCTGAGGGTTTCACAGAACAACTGTATTTATACTGAGATTAAATTACAAACAGGTGGATTCTATTTACTAATTAGGTGACTTCTGAAGGAAATTGGTTCCACTAGATTTTAGTTAGGAGTATCAGAGTAAAGGGGGCTGAATGCACGCCAGACTTTTCAGATATTTGTTTGTAAAAAAAATTGAAAACCATTTTTAATTGTCCTTCCACTTTACATTTATGTGCCACTTTGTGTTGGTCTATCATATAAAATCCCAATAAATTATATTTACGTTTTTGGTTGTAACATGACAAAATGTGGAACAATCCAAGGGGTATGAATACTTTTTTTAAGGCACTGTAGGACACAATTAATTGGAAAGTTTTAGATTGGCTTCTTAAAGAGGAAGTAAACCCTGATGGGTTTACTTCCTCTTTGATTCCCTGCAAAGGTAAAGCATAATGGACTACTATGCATCGCATAGTAGTCCATTATGTGTCACTTATCTGACACAGGAGCCAGCGATGTCACCGCTGTCCCCTGTAGTTCCGAGCTTTCATCTTCTTGATGGGTCTCGCTGCTCCGGCGCTGTGATTCGCCTGAACAGCGATGACGTCACTCCCACGCATGCGCACGGGAGCTGACATTCGCAGCATATCGCCGCGATCTGCGGCTTGCCCAGTGCACCTGCATGCCGCTGTTTACGACGCATGCGCCGTAGACAGCGGTGCCTGTCTTCAGGTAAATATCTCCTAAACCATGTAGGTTTAGGAGATATTTCTTGGACCTACAGGTAAGCCTTAATCTAGGCTTACCTGTAGGTCAAAGTGGTTTGTAAGGGTTTACAACCACTTTAAACCCCTTCAGCACCAACAAATATGTCTATGTTTACTATGGTCACATAGACCTCTTCTGCAGAATCCAATGGATGACTTGGACCTATAGCCAAATTTAGTGTAAGGTGTAGATAGATGAAAGAACTTTTAAAGAAGGGAAACAAAAGACAAACTAAACTCTTCCATGGCCATCCAAAATGAGTATATAATGCAGAGTGGAGATGTCAATTAAAACATTGCAGGTAGAAGGAGGCAGCAAATACCTTCTGTGTTGTTTTATGGCTTTGGAAGTTGATGGAGTTTGGACTGCATGCTTAAACACAGTTCGTACTTGGAAAGCAACGTTTAAATCAACGTCCTGTACATTCGTATACATAGCTTATGCTGGATTAGCAGCGTGTTACAGAGCAGATAAAAAGTGCCCGCGTCACGTCCCGTTGTTTGGAATAATCGCACATGCGTCCGACATCCACATTTGTGCTCGCAAATCTGCCGAGTTTTCCCTGATGGCTCCAACATCTTGTTTTCAAATACTGGTTCGCAAACAAACACAAGCGGAATCTGAAATTCAATAAGTCATAAATTTACATTTATGTGCTGGGATTTTCGAAAATAACAAGCTGGAACTGTTTATTGACTTCCCGTGTTTATAGAGCGCTAAGTTTTATAGAGTACATTGAACCATTCTAATCAGAGGGAGCCTGTGGGCTAATGTCCCTATCAAAGTTATACAAGCAGACACATTGGGGGTACCAACAAAGAATTTAATTAAAGTGGACCAAGCAGCAAGTACAGAATAATATGTGTTACTAAATGCTACATTGTTTTTTGTCCAAAATAAAAAAGATGCTATACTTGTAAGTTGTCCCTTACCTACCATTTTGGTGATCCCTGCCGAGTGCTACAGAGGCATCTGTGCATGCGTGCTCTCGATTTGGGTTGTGTGTGTCAATAGACAAAGACAGCACCGGTAAACCACACTCCAGCTCCCTCCTCAAAGGAGTTTGACTGACAGCAGCAGGAGCCTATAGCTCCCACTGCCCTCAGGATCTGCTATGAAAGCAGGAAGCGAGGGGACCAGTGCTGCAGCAGTCAGGTAATTTTTTAGAGATGAGGTGGATATGGCAGTTAGTGGGGCATTTTTTACCTTATTGCAGAGAATGCATTCAGGGTAAAAAAACCTTTGGACTTTAAATCAGCCTCTGCTGCCTCTCACCTTGTGACGTGCTACACAGTTATAATGTAGCAGTCTGATCACTGGTGAAGAGACTGAGGAAATGCTTGCCCCTGTCTGCAGTAGACTGATGAGCTCATCTTAGGCAAAGTCATTGGACTTGAGCTCAAGGACCATTTGATAAAAGTTGACGTGTTTTAACACCAATTATACTGTTGCTGTACAGTATATTGTGACATATCAGGAATTATAGAATTATTATAGAATTGTATTCTAGCAATTCAGCCACTTTTTAAAAAGTGAAGGGATTCTATGAGTTATGTCCAAATAGGTGCATGACACCTCCTGGGCTTCTCTCTGTTATTTACATCTGACCGGTTTATTGTTCTTCCAGAGAGACACTCCTTTATCTAAGAGGAGAGACACACACAGAGCAGCTATACCCACTCTTCCCCTCTGCTGCCCATTCACGGAAGCCTTTGTCGTTTGTGAATGTGTTTACAGTATACCAAGGATTCTGTGATTGGGCAAGAGGAGGGGAGAGGCAGGCATATCAGCTGCATCGATTTTACTGTTGAAGTTGTAGAGATCAGAAGGATCACGCTGGGCTTCCATAAGTACAGCCATAACTGTCTTCCAGGTGCTCCATAAATCTGTCAGATGTAAATATTAGTGATAAATACAGGAAATGCCATGTATGTTGTTGGACTTAATGCCTCTTCAATCTTTACAAAGGAGCTGAATTCCTTGAATTATTGAAGATTTGTAAAAATACTTCAACTTACCTCCAAACTTTTGAACTTGACAAAAAGGGCCAATTTTTAAAGGGGTAGAACATGGCGCATGTAGTAAAGTGCATTGAAATGTGGGTGTGGTCAATGAATAGTGGGTATGGCCATATGGATGCAGTTTACAGATAAGCCTGCAGCAGGTTTAATAAGAAGATTTATCATAAGAACAGGAAAACATCCAAGAAGGTATTGCTCATCAATTAATGAGCAATTATTTGTTAATAAAATCATTTATGTAATATTTTTAGATTCAACTTCTAGTGCAGTCTGTTTATAATAATGATGCAACCCAACAGCTCTTGTAGAGAATACAATGATAAATAAAGCTGCAACATTGTGTCTGGAGTGTGTCAGGCTCAGTTCACATATATGTAAATCGGATGCTTTTTGAATCGCATCTGATTCGCATAACATATGAACCAAGCCTAAGATAGCTTTCAGTGGAGCCAGTTTACATATATGCAGGCCAGTTGTGGTGAAAAATCAAAAAAAGGGCACTGTGCATTTTTCAATCTAGTTCATATGCAATTTGCGTGTCAAATTTGCACCTGAATCTCACCAGACTCTGCACCGAAACCGCCCTTCACATATGTGAACCAAGCCTAAGGGGTCAGAAGTACCTAACACACAGTCCAATGTACAGTGTACAACTAAAAACTGCCCCATCCTCCCATAACATATTAACATATTCCCCCCAAACCCATACCCGCCTAGTACAGATTTCCCCCAGAGCGCTAAACCCCTTTATGCACAGACCACCTTCTCAGTCCCTTCTCAGTACAACCCTTCCACAGTACTGACCATCCTTACAGGGCAATCTTCTGCCCCTCCCAGCCCCTTCTCAGTAAAGAACACCCCACCCCTCCCTCCCCACCAGTAGATATCTCCCAGTACAGACCCCCCTTCCAGTATAAATCTCCTCCCTCCCCTCCAGTACAGACGCCCTTCTTCCCCACCAGTACTAAATTCTTCTCTAGTACAGAGCCCGCCTCCAGTACAGACCTCCTCTCTAAAGTACAGAGCTCTCCTTTTCAGTACAGACCTCTTCGCCCCATAAGCTTACTCACTGGTGGAATAGAGAAATGTAGTGGCAGTAAGAAGTGTCTCCCTTAGCTGGAGCCAAGGAGGAGCTTTCCTCAAATTACCATATGAATGAACTTCATGTGATTTACATATGAATGAGTCAGTAAATGTTATTCATATAATCCCATGGTGGATTCTTTCATATACTGGTACAATTATATGCAAATCACGTGTTGCTTTGCATATAAATGAACTGTGAGCATAGTGTACAGGGACAGAGCCTTTACGATGCTCCGCCCCTGTACATGGGACATTGGGAGTAGGGTCAAATGTGGGACAGTCCCGCTCAATTTGGGATTGTTGGGACGTATGCTTAAAGAGTATATTTTTGGCAAGTAGAAAGCATTATACATGAGCACAAACAAACTCCTTTAATTTTTCACTGTTCATGTTTATAAAATGTAATTTATTTTTCTTACATTTATCCTTCTTCCCTTTTCTGTACCACCAAATACAAACCACCTCCACGACACAGTTCCCCCTCCTGAGAAACATCTTGTGGAAGGAATGATTTTGACCTTGGTGTACTATTCCTCTCTTTTAGAGTTTCCTCTCCCATTAATGCTGGTGATTCCTCTTCATAGGTTTATTTTATCCATTGGCAAAGCAACTACAAAAGGTTCCCAGTTTTATGGGCATTTACTAGGTTTTATTTTGCAAAAAATCTATTCTGTACAACGTGTATGTTGCCATATCTAACTATGTAAATCGTTTTTGTTGGCTATATATGAACATGGAATTTTTGGAGGGGAATGGCCATCTAACATTGTTTCCATGTGGAAACAAAGCTAATTTTTTTATGCTTTAACTGTATGTAATATTATTTCAGACTAAGCATCAGCCACCAATTTTACCAAGGGCCCTGATGGACTGACCATTCGTGATTGGCAAAGTGGGAAACAATAGCTGCGAATCTTGTAACTGCTTAGTGGTTGGGACCATGTCTGATGCATATATTTCATCAAGTGTTTTTCTATCTATTTGTTTGTATCAATAAATTATTCAACTAATTTTTATAAATGTGGTGAAATGTTGGTTTGCTATAGAGTGCTGCAACTTAAAGTCCCTAATTACAATATTGTGTTGTTTACTTTGAAATTACATTAACGCCTCCATGGTGAAGGGTAAAACAAATGTTAATGCCTGCACTCAGTTTTGCATCTTTGACATATGGTAATAAAACTGTACACATTATAATAACTACTTAGTATATCCAGGTGAATTATACAGTACCTTGATTTATTTTTCAGGACAAATTGGGCTTCCATTTGGTGGTTTATTATCCAAGGATAACTAACTCAAAATATCATTTTTTATATTTAGCTGTATATTTCTGCTTTTAGCATGACCTACCACCAAACACCAACCTAAAATAAATTCTCCCCTTTCTGATGATCACAGCAATACCACATGTGTGTATATTATTTGTTATTTGTTCCTGTAGTAGAACCCAGAAACAATAGTGTACATTTTGCTTTATGTATCTAAAACACGCTGACAATAGCTAACATTGATACTAAATAAATCATACCTAAAACACACTAACCCTGACCTTTGATCCTTAACTTTGAGCCTGCCCTTTGATTCTGTCCATGTCCTTTGACCCTAACCTTGATCCTAAACCAGCCCTGACACTGACCTAAATCAAACACTGATCTAGTGATTTTAGCTTTTATATGCAGTAAGTATACTGCCACTAGAGTCCTCTTCCACTCCTCCATGACAGCATTACAGAACTGGTGGATGTTAGAGACCTTGCGCTCCTCCACCTTCCATTTGATGATGCCCCACATATACTCAATAGGGTTTAGGTCTGGAGACATGCTTGACCAGTCCATCACCTTTACCCTCAGCTTCTTTAGCAAGGCAGTGGTCAGCTTGGAGGTGTGTTTGGGGTCATTATCATGTTGGAATACTGCCCTGCTGCCCAGTCTCCGAAGGGAGGGGAACATGCCCAGCTTCAGTATGTCACAGTGCATGTTAACATCCATGGTTCCCTCAATGAACTGTAGCTCCCCAGTGCTGGCAGCACTCATGCAGTCCCAGACTATGACACTCCCACCACCATGCTTGACTATAGGCAAGACACACTTGTCTTTGTACTCCTCACCTGGTTGCTGCCACACACCCTTGACACCATCTGAACCAAATAAGTTCATCTTGGTCTCATTAGACAACAGCACATGGTTCCTGTAAGCCATGTCCTTAGTCTGCTTGTCTTCAGCAAACTGTTTGCAGGCTTTCTTGTGCATCATCTTTAGAAGGCTTCCTTCTTGGATGACAGTCATGCAGACCAATTTGATGCAATGTGTTGTGTATGGTCTGAGCACTGACAGGCTGACCCCCCACCCCTCCAACCTCTGCAGCAATGCTGGCAGCACTCATATGTCTATTTCCAAAAGACAACCTCTGGATATGACGTTGAGCATGTGCACTCAACTTCTTTGGTTGACCATGGTGAGGTCTGTCTTAGTGGACCCTGTCCTGTTAAACCCCTGTATGATCTTGGCCACCATGCTGCAGCTCAGTTTCAGGGTCTTGGCAATCTTCTTATAGTCTAGGCCATCTTTATGTAAAGCCACAATTTTTTTTTTCAGATCCTCAGAGAGTTCTTTGACATGAGGTGCCATGTTGAACTTCCAGTGACCAGTATGAGAGAGTGAGAGCGATAACACCAAATTTAAACACACCTGGTCCCCATTCACACCTGAGACAGGGCTGGATTAACATAGGGGCTATTGGAGCTGCAGCTCCAGGCCCCTTACCTTAAGATAGGCCTATTTGCCCAACAAAAAAATCACAAAAAAATAAAAAAACGACTTCAAGGGTTGTAGCTTGGCAACCAGGGGTTACAAATTTGGGGGGTAGGTAGTTGAAGACATACTTCACCACTGGTCCTATCATCTATGGTTCCAGAGATACAGGGCTCAATATTCGCTATTATCTTCCTGATTCTCCTGAATAGAATAGAATGAATATAACAATCTTCCTATTCTAATCTATTCTTTTTTATTCTATTCAAATAGATTCTATTTGAATTTTGGGAAATGGTTATATTCTTTCTATTCTATTGTTTTTTTTCAATTATATTATTTTTCTATTTGTTTATCCTATTCTATTCTATTATTTTCTATTCTGTTTTATTTTCTATGCTATTCTATTTTCTATTCAAATTCAAATGTATTCTATTTGAAATTTGAATTTCGGAAGATGGCTATATTCATTCTATTCTATTTTATTCTGTTGTTTTTTTTCTATTCAAATTCGAATTTTTGGGAAATGGTTATATTTTTTTTCTATTCTATTCTATTGTTTTTTTAATTCTATTCATTTCTATTTGTTTATTCTATTCTACTCTATTATTTTCTATTCTATTGTTTTATTTTCTATTCTATTCTTTCTATTAAAATTCAAATGTATTCTATTATAGTCTATTCTATCCTTTTTTTTATTCTTTTCTTTTCTATTCTATAATTTTCTCATGTATTCAAATTCAAATTTATTCTATTTGAAATTTGAATTTCAGAAGATGGTTATATTCTTTCTGTGTTATTCTATTCTATTTGTTTCTATTATATTCTAGTCTATTCTGTTCTTTCATTTTCTATTCTATTTTGTTCTATTTTACTTTATCATATTATATTCTTTTATTTTCTATATTCTATATTCTATTATTTTTATTTTATTCTCTTTGGAAATTGCAAAACTATTCAAATTTGAAAACGATTTGAATTCAAAATCTTTTTGAATTTGAAAACTATTCGAATTCAAAAAGTATTTTGGAAACTATTTGAAAATGATTTGAATTTTAATTTCGTCTGAATTTTATTTATTTTTTTTGTTATTTTGGGTTTGTTTAAATTCAGTACTATTGTAATTTCTTAAATTCAGAAACAAATGAACCGCACATGTCTAATAATAATCTCTTCATAGACCCTTACTTGCTCAAGCTTTAAATATACTTAAATACATTTAGATTCTCTTTTTCTTGTTAAATTATTTACATAATGGAAATGAATCATCACATTCAGAACCACACATAATGAGAATGTAATTTTGCAGGATATTGTTTTATGAATCCTCATAGTCCTCCAGGACACAATAACAATCCAATCTAAAGTCATTAAACAGTCTATGCCCCAGATTATTGTACTGCCTGTTTTTAATTGCATGGCACAATGATTGTAATCCAATTTCCTGTCACTGATTTGAAAACTTCAATGATACAATGTTCCTCATTCAGAGAAGTAAAAGTTTTCACTTTTTCCAATGTTCTGACCCTCTTCCTATATTGTCATATTTACAGGAAAGCTATGGTGTATTTGTACGTAGCAGTGATTACTGTAACTGTAAAAAGTCCTGCAAGCTGCATCTTTGGGGCAGGTTGGGAGCGTTGTATATAGCGCTCCCAAAATGCTCCTGCCCCTTGGAATGAATGGGCAGTGCTTTCAAAGCACCTTAAAAGTGTTTTGAAAGCGCTGCAAAAGGGGAGTTTTTGAACTCTTTTTTTGGGGTTAAAAGCTTCCGGCTAGTGGCTGTAAAATGCTGCTAAAACGAGTGGTGCTTTAGCACTAACGCGGCCACGGTCCCAGTGTAAAAGGGGTCTTACTGAAAGTAGTATATATCACACATGATTCAGTACTGTGCCCCTTTCCTTGCTGAGAACTACAGAGTAGGGATGAATTGTGATTGCCAGCAACATCGATGTCATCAGATTGGTGGAAACACTTAATTTACCCTGCCTGGAATGCAGCTTCTCAACAGAAGAAACCATGGTGTGATACTGGAACTCAGAGTCAGCCTATCTCCTCTGCATCCTAGCATCTAGTAGCTTCTAATATGCCATGCAACTAGACGTCTAACTACATCTGGGTCCATCAGCAGTACATTTCCAATTTCTACTGAATCATTGTCAATGCAGAGAAAATCTATACAACAGAACATAGGACCCGAACTCTGTATGTGCGCCATTACAGAAGGCTTTTCTCCGTAAACATCTGAGGCAATGTCTACATAGACTAGTCACGGTATCTCTCATCATGGGCCAGTAGAAACAGTCTTGAACTAGACTATACATTTTCTCCGGTCCCAGATGACCATGGTGATCATGCAGACTTCTGAAAACCGTCTTTCAGAAACAATATGGGAGAATATATTGAAAGACAGCACATGAAAGACAACATGGATTCATGAAAGACAGAAGTTGTCAAACAACCTGATTTCTTTTTATGAGGAGGTAAATAAAACCTTGGACAGAGGGGTGGCTGTGGACGTGGTATACTTGGATTTTGCAAAAGCGTTTGACACAGTTCCCCAGACACAGTTTATGTGTAAGGTAAAGTCTACAGGCTTGGAAAATTCAATTTGTAAATGGATAGAAAACTGGCTAAATAACAGGATTCAGAGAGTAGTGAGTAACTCTTACTCTGAATGGTCTAAGGTTATTAGTGGTGTACCCCAAGGTTCAGTGTTGGGACCCTTACTTTTTAATATCTTTATAAATGATATTGGGTCTGAGATAAGTACAATTTCTGTCTTTGTAGATGACACTAAGCTATGCAGTGGAATAACATCCTTACAGGATGTCTCCAATTTACAAGCCGACCTCAATGCTCTGTCTAATTGGGCGACTATGTGACAGATGAGGTTTAAAGTGGTTGTAAACCCTTACAAACCACTTTGACCTACAGATAAGCCTAGATTAAGGCTTACCTGTAGGTCCAAGAAATATCTCCTAAACCTATATGGTTTAGGAGATATTTGCCCGAAAACAGGCACCGCTATTTACGCCGCATGCGCTGTAGACAGCGGCGCGAAGGCGCACTGAGCGCGGCATTCACAACGACGGAGCTGCCGCGCGTGTCGGCTCCCGTGCGCAGACCCCACCAAGAAGATGGATGCAGCGGACTACAGGGGACAGCGGCGACTTCGCTGGCTCCTGTGTCAGGTAAGTGACACATAATGGGCTACTATGCGATGCATAGTAGTCCATTATGCTTTGCCTTTGCAGGGAATGAAAGAGGAAGTAAACTCATCAGGGTTTACTTCCTCTTTAATGTTGATAAATATAAAGTTATACCCTTGGGGACTAAGAATATGCATGCATCATAAATACTAGGGGCAGTACAATTGGGGGAAGCAATGGTGGAGAAGAGTCTGGAGGGTTTTGGTAAGTCATTAGCTCATTAATAGCATGCAATGTCAAGCTGCGGTTTCCAAAGTGAGTAAAGTCCGTTCTTGTATTAAGAGCGGTATGGACTCCAGAGAGAGAGATATAATTTTATCCCCTGTACAAATCATTAGTAAGACCTCATCTGGAATATGCTGTTCAGCTTTAGTAGTTAGTTGTAAGTAGTAAGATAGTTGAGCTATGGAATTGTCTTTGTTTTATATCCACAAGTAGTAAATAGAATGTCATTTTTAATCCTTTTACAATTGCCCAACACATATGTGTTGCTGCGTGGCTGATGTTTATGTACTGAGAGCGCACTCACTGCGTGCTCCCAGCACAAGGACCAAGTCGTCGAAGACAGTTTTTGGTCTAGGCCAAAGATCAGTAGCTGGTGGGACTTGCTTCTGATCTTGTGCATGCTGTGACATGTGTATGTGGGTGGGGCCTAAGGCTCCCTAGCAGGGACACAGTGGAACTGCGCTCACTAATGCCTAAACCATAGGCAGGTCATGTGAAATCAGCATCAGCAGTGATACTCCAGACTTAGAAGCTAGCACACCACTTACTCAGTTAACACTTTGTAATCTGCAGTCATACTTCTTAAACTGTAACAACAAAGTACTTTGGACACAAGGTCTGTTAGAGTACACTTCTCCCCATGTGTGCAGCATCTCCGAGCCTGTACCATGGAGCTTGTACTGGTCTCCACTAATCCAGTAGTCCTGTCACCTCACTTCAAGTGACAATGTTCCATATGTTACTATTGGATAAAGGAAACGCGCAGGGGCTAAGCATAATACCCCTTCACTACCAGCGTATCCATCACCTCTGCTATTCATGGCTGGGTGGCCAAATACGGTAGTCATTAGCAATGGTAATATAGCATCCTCTGGACTGCATTCTGCTTGTTAGACCCATGTACTGTATCTTCTGTAACTTCTTCAGTCCCCTGTTTGTAAGCCCTGTTCATTTGATTCGCCTTACAAGTACCACTTTAGAGACTTCAGACAAGGCCATTTAAATGAACAATAACGATCTTTTACTGAGGTAGTTGCAGGTAACTAGTAAACAGTTCTCAAATACATCTTCCACACACTTTCTTATACACAGTTCTCAATTGCGCTCGATTAGTGCCCCATAAGGTAATCATACCTTATGCAGATGGTTAAATCCATAGAGTCCTTCTCAGGGAAAGAGTATATAATAGGCAGTAAATCCACAATTGGTAGCAATAATCCATAACAGGGCCCAGCTTAAGGTAACATAACTTCATATAAGACCACAGGTTCCAGACCCCACTGGGAACCCCAACCTAGCTCCCCCCAAGGGGTGGTTCAGGCCGACAACAGCATAACAACTACATTTTGGCAGGCTTTCCTCAGGCCTCCTGCTTAGGGGACTAATGAGCCCCTATTTATTTAGTGTGACCTGTAGGGGCATTAACACTTCCTTTTCTGGAACCACCAGCTCAGCAGGTAAACCAAAGGACACAGTGTGACAATTCTATGTTGCAACAAGTAGTTTTAACACATAAACATAGTTGAACTGATTAACCTCAGAGCATGAACATGACAGCTGATCTGTCCACCACCTGAGCGTTCCGAACTGTTTAAAGGGATGTCGAGTTTAAAGGGATGCCCAGAAATACATGACCACCAACCTGCTGCTTTAAAATATACTGCAGTAGTAAAGTGATTAAAGTTTATAGAGGTGAAAACATCCTTTAAATGTAACATACTGTATTTGCTGTTTGAAGAAATGTAACTGTTTCTGTTTTATAGTAATGAATACTTGTTTGCTCAAAAAGAGGGGTTAAATAGAAAACTCATTAATATGAGCTCACAGAAGAGTGTTACAACACCTCCCGCTATTAAAATAACACAATACCTCGTTATCGCAGGTGTTGCAGACAGTTGTGACGGGACTTTAAAACTAATGTCTATGCCAATGTTTATTCTTATAGAATTCCTTCAAAGTTTGTTGTTATGGTATCATAAAATACACAGACGGAGACAAACATTATATAATTTACATGCATGCATTGGATATTTGCTTTTATGAGGTTTCTAAGTACTCTTGAAGTATTTGCTTTATGAGGGTTTATGTATTTAATAACTGTTTGTTTGCTAACCAAATATTTAAAATAATGGCAACAGTACAAACTCTCCTCTTTCAGTAACATAGAAAGCACAAGAAAATAGACAGCACCGCTAAGTGATTGGCCCTCTTATCCTGCAGTACTGGGGTCTTGGGCTCGTGCCCCAGCAGGGCTTTTATCTTCATGGAGTTGCTGATTTAGGGGTCACATGTTAAAACGAGTTTATATTGACATTACAGTCTATTTCTTTTATAAAACAGAAATAATAATAACAACAATAATATAACTTACATGTATTTGCTGTTTTTTGTAAAAAAAAAAAGCAAAAAAAATTATCCTCTGCATTTACATTTGAAAGTTTCCCAATCTATATGTTCCCCTGTGCCGTAGGGATCTATAGGGTTCAGTGGAACAGATATCCCCAAACCCCAAGATGGCAGATTGGTACCAGTCTGTGGTCTGTTAGGAGCTGGGCAGCACAGCACAGCAAAGGGTTTAGTATTATGGTTAACTTGAGGGTTAGTAATAGGGCAGCATGGAGAGTTAGTATTAGGGTTGCATAGAGGGTTAGTAATAGGGTAGCATTGAGGGCTACTATTAGGGTAGCATGGATGGTTAGTAATAGGGTAGCATGGAGGGTTAGTATTGGGTTACATGGAGGGTTAGTAAAAAGGTTACATGGAAGGGTTAGTAATAGGGTAGCATGGAGGGTTGGTATTAGGGTTACATGGAGGGTTAATAATAGGGTAGCATGGAAGGTTAGTAGTAGCATTATATTGAGGGTTAGTAATAGGGTAGCATGGAGGGTTAGAATTAGAGTTACATGGAGGGTTATTAATAGGGTAACATGGAGGGTTAGTATTAGGATTACAGGAGAGTTAGTAATAGGGTAGCATGGAGTTTTAGTATTAGTGCTACATGGAGGGTTAGTAGTAGGGTTACATGGAGGTTAGTATTAGTGTTACAGAGAGGGTTAGTGGTAGGGTAGCTATTAGTGCTACATGGAGGGTTAGTAATAGGGTAACATGGAGGTTTAGTATTAGGGTTACATGGAGGGTTAGTAATAGGGTAGCATGGAAGTTTAGAATTAAGGTAACATGGAGGGTTAGTAATAGGGTAGCACAGAGGTTTAGTATTAGTGTTACATGGAGAGTTAGTAGTAGGGCTACATGGAGGTTAGTATTAGTGTTACAAAGAGGGTTAGTGGTAGGGTTACATGGAGGTTAGTATTATTGTTACATGGAGGGTTAGTAGTAGGGTTACATGGAGGTTAGTATTAGTGTTACAGGGAGGGTTAGTGGTAGGGTTACATGGAGGTTAGTATTAGTGTTACATGGAGGGTTAGTAGTAGGGTTACATGGAGGTTAGTATTAGTGTTACAGGGAGGGTTAGCATTAGGACTGAAGGGAGGGCTAGTGTAAGTTTTAGTGTTAGTTACCCACAGTGGTTTAGGGGCTCCTTATGGTAGGGCCAAACATTTTTGCAGCAGGCGTTTTACTTAAAAATCTACAGTGACAACTTTTTTGTTTCTTTTCAAACATATAAATTATACAATTGGGATTTGCACGAAAAAAACAACACTTATCAGACCTCATTTTAGTTTATGTCACTTCTGATGCATATATATTTATCAGCAAACCCCTCAGAACTTGAAGTCTAGACTGTCTGTTTTATTCTATATATTATGTCTAACCCACAGACTGTCTTTAACATCTGCACCTGCTTCTCCTAATATACAGCAGTATTGATTCAATTTCACATTTCTGAAACAGGCACAAAGGCTGGCTAATGAGAGAAGTGTCAGTGTGTTTCTATATGGCCTGCTAGACACCTGGAGACAATGACAAAAAGTATTGTCCAAATGTGAGTGACAACACACACCTCCATTGTCGGCTGATATAGGTGTGGAAAGAAAGAATGTCTGGACCCATAACACAGCTGCCTATACAGTTTAAAGAAGATGAGTGACCTATCCATCAATCAGTACAAACATTTCCATATGAAAAGTTTAACCCTAACTGAATGAAGTTTAGTTTGCTAAAGCAGTATGTATCAAAAAATGCCATTTGTTTTGATAAAATACAGTTTTCACCTATGTTCATCCATTTCAACATGTCTTTGCTGCTAATCTCCTCCAGCCTCTTTCAGCCGTTTCCTGTGGACTTCTATTCCCACTTGTTTGAATGTTAGCTGCACACTGGCTGCTCTAGACCGACTTCCTGATAGTTACAATGGGAAACCATGCCTGCACAATATTTGTCAGCATAGCTGCTTTCAGTCTCCACCAGGGACACCTTTGACAGTTGTCACCTCATAACAGGAAATACACAAAAAGGACAGTGATGGCAGGATCACTAAGTATTCTTTTAATCAAAGCTTCATATTAGCCCCTGTACACACGGTCGGAGATTCTGCCAACCAAATCCGTCAGATTTTGTCCGTCGGATTTAGTCCGACGGATTGTGTCCGAAACTGTTGCATACACACGGTCGGGCCAAGTTGTCTGATTTAGCGGTTGCCAAGAACGCGGTGACATAAGCCGTGTATGGCGGGACTAAAAAAAGGAAGTTCAGCACCACGTCCGGCACCCTTTGGGCTCCTTCTGCTGATCTTGTGTCTATTGCGTGTTTTAGTAGAAGTTTGGTGAGAGACGATTCGCGCTTTCCAGATTAGTGATTCAGATCGCTACCGCTCTTCAGTTTGTGCTTGTCTTTGCGTATCTGATAATCAGTGCCTACAGTCATTAAGTATTTTCTTCTCATTGTGGACTATATCTTGGTATAGTATGCTTTGAAAGGCATTTTTTATTGTCTGCTTGCTTCTGCTATTCAGGTCTGCCTTTCAGGCCTTGCTGTTTATCGGTGCTTTCTGGTGTCCGTTCTGACCAGCCGACCGTTTTCAAAACGTGTTTCGTCTACGTACTCATCGTACAGTTTGTGCTGTGCAGGGGCTTCGTGTTGGGGTTCTTACTTTGACTTTGACACAAGCCCGGTCCATGAACAGGGAGGGGAGGCGTTTGTGGACCAAGAATTGGTTGCGCCAGCGTCACCAGTTCTCCCACATGCCTTTGCTCCGTGAGATCCGCGAGAATAATCCTGATAATTTCTGGATTTTTCTCAGGATGACGGACCCTGTTTTTCACCGTCTGCTGGCTTTGCTGACCCCTTATATCACCAGGCAGGATACCTGCATGTGGCAAGCCATCACTCCGGAGCAGAGGCTCATTGCCACGTTGTGCTACTTGGCGACAGGGAGAAGTCTTCAGGACCTCAAGTTCTCTACAGGCATCTCCCCCCAGGCTCTGGGGATCATTATTCCAGAGACCTGTTCTGCCATCATTCAGCTCCTGCAGAAGGACTATATTATGCTGAGTTTTATCCTTAAACATCACATTCTATGTATTTCATGATTGCTAATGTCTTGCATTTCTTTCCTCATTCCCTAATTACCATCATTGCAATATGCTCTAATTCATATACTCTGCCCCTTTGTCCTCATGCATATTTGCCTCACTAACTTCCCCACCATGCTCTTCTTGGCCCATAAAACTATAGTCTAGTCACTTAACAATGTCTTTTGTCAGCTCCATAGTATTGCTTTCCCCTAAACACCCCCTAAAATCTCGACAAATGTGATGTGTGTGCTTCAATTCATGCAAAGTGACCTTTTTTTTCTTTTTGGAGTTGTGCCAAACTCATTAGTAACCCCCCTCTCCCCAACTGCTAGCTCAGCTGATAGCAATCCTCTATCTGATGACTTGACCCAACCCAATACACACTCTAAATACCTTTTTCATGATCACATTTATGGACGAATTCACCAAAGCATGTAGTGTAAGGGCCTGCCTCAATACTTTCAAATGCTATTTTTATTTTTTTAACACATACATGTTCTTTCTATGTAATAGCAGAATGTCAAAATGTGCTTCCATTTAGTTATTATGACACTTCTTACCTGTCCGGTGGGCTGCCAATAGTGTAACTAAGGAGGGGCTTCCCAAAGTATCACACATTATTTAGGCATTCAGCTCTCAATCAAGTGGAGAGGGTTACCTGTCTTAAACACCCCCCCTCATTTTTTATCAAGGGCCCATCAGATGGGGGGGTTATGACTCTCATAAGGGGACCTTATACTTTAGGCTTTAAATACTCAGTTAAAAAAATGTTATACTAATTTTGTCAAAAAATGTGGGTGTCTAATCTGCATGCAATGTTGATTTGTCAAATTACTAGTTTTTGTTCTTGTTTCACTACACAGTGTCCTTCAACGCCACAGGAATGGCAGACTGTGGCCTCCCACTTTGCCAGTTTTATTAAAGTTGTGCCTTTTTCACCAACAGTGCAAACCCAAGTTCAGAGCGAGATGAGGGGACAGTCTCTTCTTCAGATAATCTTATTATGTTGTGGGTCTGCTACACACACACCTTCTTTTTGTTAACGAATGTATGTAGTGCATTACTGATCAAAATCATGCTCATTTTCATCACCATGGCAGGAAAATGGCATGATTGTCCAAATTTACACATCACTGTGGGTGCTTTTTACTAAAGGCACATCCAGGGCTCGAGTGCTGCGGGAACGCATGGGAACGGCGTTCCCGTACTATTTCCACAGCGGGAACGCCGTTCCCATTAGCTATCTGAGCCGGGCCGGCTGAGGCTATGCAGCGCGTAGTCCGCGCCGCTCCTCAGCCGCCGAGTGACTGTGCGTGCCCACGCCGAAGTCATGTGACCGGTTGCTAGATGCGGAGCGGCCCCTGCCTAGCAACCGGTCACATGACTTCGGCGTGGGCACGCACTGGCACGAGACCGTCAGTGTGACGCGCCGGACTGTCCTCCCGCTCCCCTCTACCCAGTGCCTCCTGTGGAAACAGCCGCTGCACTGTGAGTTTACTTAGTTCTTCTCCCCCCAGAACAGAAGGGAAGAGAATACCAGGAGGTCAGTCACTAGTAGTGTGTAAGTAAGTTGCATTCTGCAATACCCTGCCAAATTGCCAATACTCATCTATACTGCCAATACTCATCAATACTCTGCAATACCCTGCCAATACTCATCAATACTCTGCAATACCCCGCCAATACTCATCAATACTCTGCAATACCCCGCCAATACTCTGCAATACCCCGCCAATACTTTGCAATACCCCGCCAATACTCTGCAATACCCGCCAATACTCATCAATACTCTGCAATACCCCGCCAATACTCTGCAATACCCGCCAATACTCTGCAATACATACCCTGCCAATACTCTGCAGTACCCTATCAATACTCTGCAATACCCTATCAATACTCTGCAATACCCTGCCAATACTCTGCAATACCCTATCAATACTCTGCAATACCCTATCAGTATCAATAATCTGCAATACCCTGCCAATACTCTGCAATACCCTATCAATACTCTGCACTACCCTATCAATACTCTGCACTACCCCGCCAATACTCTGCAATACCCCACCAATACTCTGCAATACCCCGCCAATAATCTGCAATACATACCCTGCCAATACTCTGCAATACCCTGTCAATACTCTGCCAATACTCTGCAATACATACCCTGCCAATACTCTGCAATACCCTGCCAATACTCTGCCAATACACACCCTGCAATACCCTATCAATACTCTTCAATATTCTGCCAATACTCTTCAATATCCTGTCAATACTCTGCAATACTCTGCAATACATACCCTGACAATACTCTGCAATACCCTGCCAATACTCTGCCAATAAATACCCTGCCAATACTCTGCAATACCCTGTCAATACTCCACAATACTCTGCCAATACTCTGCAATACATACCCTGCCAATACTCTGCAATACCCTGCCAATACTCTGCAGTACCCTATCAATACTCTGCAATACTCTGTCAATACTCTGCAATACCCTGCCAATACTCTGCAATACCCTGCCAATACATACCCTGCCAATACTCTGCAATACCCTGCCAATACATACCCTGCCAATACTCTGCAATACCCTGCCAATACTCTTCAATACTCTGCCAATACTCTTCAATATCCTGCCAATACTCTGCAATACATACCCTGCCAATACTCTGCAATACCCTGTCAATACTCTGCCAATACTCTGCAATACATACCCTGCCAATACTCTGCAATACCCTGCCAATACTCTGCCAATACACACCCTGCAATACCCTATCAATACTCTTCAATATTCTGCCAATACTCTTCAATATCCTGTCAATACTCTGCAATACTCTGCAATACATACCCTGACAATACTCTGCAATACCCTGCCAATACTCTGCCAATAAATACCCTGCCAATACTCTGCAATACCCTGTCAATACTCCACAATACTCTGCCAATACTCTGCAATACATACCCTGCCAATACTCTGCAATACCCTGCCAATACTCTGCAGTACCCTATCAATACTCTGCAATACTCTGTCAATACTCTGCAATACCCTGCCAATACTCTGCAATACCCTGCCAATACATACCCTGCCAATACTCTGCAATACCCTGCCAATACATACCCTGCCAATACTCTGCAATACCCTGCCAATACTCTTCAATACTCTGCCAATACTCTTCAATATCCTGCCAATACTCTGCAATACATACCCTGCCAATACTCTGCAACACCCTGCCAATACTCTGCAATACCCTATCAATACTCTGCAATACTGTGCCAATACTCTGCAATACCCTGCCAATACTCTGCCAATAAATACCCTATCAATACTCTGCAATACTGTGCCAATACTCTGCAATACCCTGCCAATACTCTGCCAATAAATACCCTGCCAATACTCTGCAATACCCTGTCAATACTCTTCAATACTCTGCCAATACTCTGCCAATACTCTTCAATACCCTGCCAATACTCTGCAATACCCTGCCAATACTCTGCCAATAAATACCCTGCCAATACTCTGCAATACCCTGTCAATACTCTTCAATACTCTGCCAATACCCTGCCAATACTCTGCAATACCCTGCCAATACTCTGCAATACCCCATCAATACTCTGCAATACTGTGCCAATACTCTGCAATATCCTGCCAATACTCTGCCAATACACACCCTGCAATACCCTATCAATACTCTGCAATACCCTACCAATACTCTGCCAATAAATACCCTGCCAATACTCTGCAATACCCTGTCAATACTCTGCCAATACTCTGCCAATACTCTGCAATACATACCCTGCCAATACTCTGCAATACCCTGCCAATACTCTGCCAATACACACCCTGCAATACCCTATCAATACTCTTCAATATTCTGCCAATACTCTTCAATATCCTGTCAATACTCTGCAATACTCTGCAATACATACCCTGACAATACTCAGCAATACCCTGCCAATACTCTGCCAATAAATACCCTGCCAATACTCTGCAATACCCTGTCAATACTCCACAATACTCTGCCAATACATACCCTGCCAATACTCTGCAATACCCTGCCAATACTCTTCAATACTCTGCCAATACTCTGCCAATACTCTGCCAATACTCTTCAATACTCTGCCAATACTCTTCAATACTCTGCCAATACTCTGCCAATACTCTTCAATACTCTTCAATACTCTGCCAATACTCTTCAATACTCTGCCAATACTCTGCCAATACTCTTCAATACCCTGCCAATACTCTTCAATACCCTGCCAATACTCTGCAATACCCTGCCAATACTCTGCCAATACTCTTCAATACCCTGCCAATACTCTGCAATACCCTGCCAATACTCTGCAATACCCCATCAATACTCTGCAATACTGTGCCAATACTCTGCAATACTGTGCCAATACTCTGCAATACCCTGCCAATACTCTGCCAATACACACCCTGCAATACCCTATCAATACTCTTCAATATCCTGCCAATACTCTTCAATATCCTGCCAATACTCTGCAATACATACCCTGTCAATACTCTGCAACACCCTGCCAATACTCTGCAATACCCTATCAATACTCTGCAATACTCTGCCAATACTCTGCAATACTCTGCCAATACTCTGCAATACCCTGCCAATACTCTGCCAATAAATACCCTGCCAATACTCTGCAATACCCTATCAATACTCTGCAATACTGTGCCAATACTCTGCAATACTCTTCCAATACTCTGCAATACCCTGCCAATACTCTGCAACACCCTGCCAATACTCTGCAATACCCTATCAATACTCTGCAATACTCTGCCAATACTCTGCAATACTCTGCCAATACTCTGCAATACCCTGCCAATACTCTGCCAATAAATACCCTGCCAATACTCTGCAATACCCTATCAATACTCTGCAATACTGTGCCAATACTCTGCAATACTCTTCCAATACTCTGCAATACCCTGCCAATACTCTGCAATACTCTGCCAATACCCTGCAATACTCTGCCAATACTCTGCCAATACTCTGCAATACATACCCTGCCAATACTCTGCAATACATACCCTGCCAATACTCTGCAATACTCTGCCAATACCCTGCAATACTCTGCAATACATACCCTGCCAATACTCTGCAATACCCTGCCAATATTCTTCAATACTCTGCCAATACTCTGCAATACCCCACCGCTACTCTGCAATACATACCCTGCCAATACTCTGCAATACATACCCTGCCAATACTCTGCAATACCTACCCTGCCAATATTCTGCAATACCCTGCCAATGCTTACCCTGCCAATACTTACTCTGCCAATACCCAGACATACCCATCCATGCTCAGCCAATATTACAGTGGGGGAGATGTATATTGCAGTGGGTACTATATGGTGGTGGCATTTTCACAGGTTTTTGCAAATTCAATAATTATTTGCTGATTCGAAAAATGATCCGATCCATGACTCTGATCCGAGGAATGATCCGATCCGTGAGTTTTTTGATCCGTTGCACCCCTACCAGTTTTCCTCCGTGTCCCCCTCCGTTCTGCTGTCCCCTCCGTTCTGCTAATGTCCCCTCTGTTCTGCTACTGTCCCCCTCCAGTTTTCCTCTCTGCCCCCCTCCAGTTTTCCTCTGTGTCCCCCTCCATTCTGCTACTTCCCCCCTCCGTGAAAACACCTGCTTCTCTGATGAGGGCACTGTTATGGGGACACTCTGATGGGGGGGCTGTCTGAAGGGAACCCCTGCTCTCTGATGGGGGCACTGACAAAGCTCCATTTGATGGGCACTGATCAGGCTGCATTGATGGGAACAGATGAGTGAGTGGCCTGGGGCCTGAGCCCCACTTTGCAGAAACAATACAGGCAGCCTGAGAAGAGGAGCTCCGGGCCGGCACACTCAGCATGCCCGACCTCCCTCCCCTGCACAGACCAACACATGTGTGGACATCTTGCGGCAGAAGGGGCCCCACATATCGTAGCTTGCATAGAGACATAGTGCAGAAGGGGCCCCCAGTCATTGCAATCCCCTGCGAGGGAACCGTTTTCACACATTTGTGGTGGTTTTTTATTAGTATAGCATACAGCTTAAATTATTTTGTTACATCTGTTCTAGATTTATTTAAGGCATGTGAATTTTGGAGGTGTCCTTGTAAACTGGTACTATAAATGTTGCAGTTTATTTGTTAAAGGAGTATGATTATATATATGAATTTGGTGATGTCACCCATTAGGAGTGGGCTTGGCATTGAACGCCTATCTTCTCTATTGTTTATTAGTCTCATTGGCCCCCCTGTGCATTTATGGGATCCTTTGCCATATGTCACAAAATGGCTGACCACACATCGCAGCGCAGATGATAATAAATCTCGGAAAGTTGATAATCTTAAACGCCAAGTACAACGTTATTCCTGTTTGTGGGATATTTTCTAATGGGCTGTGTAACAGAATTTGGAACAGGGTGTATTTGTGGTAGAAATTCCCTGCGAGGGAAAGATCATCACCCATTGTGTTGATTGTTTTGTTTGACACGTTATTTTGTTTTTGTAAACTTGCACTTTACAATAAATGTTGTACTGTATTTTCTTTGAAGTATATATGCATATGAGCGTACTTTTTTTTTTTTTTTGGTGGGGGAATGGATCTTGGGTGGGAGTTCCCACACTTTTTTTCCCAGGACTTGACCCCTGGGCACATCCACTATGCACTACAAGTGCACTGCAAAAGTACACCTGAAACTGCACTTGGAGTGCAAAGTGGAGTTGCCTTTAGTAAATCGCACTCCTCAGCACAAATACATTTTATGCCCAATGAAAAAGGAAGCCACACATTGTTGAGAATTCAACTTTTTAATAGAAGCACATTCATATGTGCGTTTATTAAAGGTTTTTACAACAAACCAAGAGATTTTGTGTATCCAAAACAGAGTTTAATCAGATTTTTTTTTCCTTGTTGTTTTTGTGTAAACAGGCAAGAGAAGCACGGATTAAGAATGCAATGATATAAGGAGTGCTGGACATGACAGTGTGGATGAGGGACACAGAGGGTTAAGCTTTATGGGTGGAGCTGAGGAAAAAGGTTTGCAGGAAGCAAGTTCAGTGTAGGGGAGGGGTCATATAAAAGGGAGGGGTGTGGCTTTAGGGGATCATTCGGATCCCAGCGTGACACAGAGGAGGCAGTTTTTCCCGCCCTCCCGCCCTAATGTTATGTGTTTGTTTTGTTGTGTCGTTTGTTGCTGGTCTTTTCTTCTTTTGCAGGTTTCGTCGGTTGTCACGGCAGCTGAAGGTTTTCCTGTGTTGGCGGTGTGTTTTCTGGTGGTTTCTGACGGTAGACAGGTACTCAGAAGGGATCTGAGGGTGTGGGGGGCTCATCTAACGATCGGCCCCTCTGGGTATTCCTGAACGTTGGAGGGAATACGGTTATGTTCACTGGCGGAAATTGTCTCCGACCGGTCACAGGTGGAGGCCTTTGGGAAGTTGGACAGGTGTACCGCAGTGATTTGGTATTGGCTTAAGTGCGGTCACCGTCAGAGATCACCAGAATGGGCAGTTAATGTTATTTAATGTGGTTTAATGGTAATAAAGTTATTTATATTTATATATCTATATATATTTAGATATTTTCATATTTACAAGTTATTGGAGTGAATTTTGAGTTATGTTTAATAAAGGCTGTTGTGGCGAGTTTACTCCAACCTATGGTGTGGTCTCGTTTCTAATAGGGGAAGGTATGGGTAAGGAATAATATAAGGGGAACATTCAGACTACACTAGTCATGTATCAAACCGTAAAATACAGAACACAGGAACTTACAAAGTTCAACTTTGAAAAGCGAAGACAATATCAGACATGAGTATGTACAAACTGGGCTGATATTGCCTTCATCACATGGGGTGTGACCCCTGAAAAAAACACATTTGGAAGATGCACACAGTGTGTCAACATGTGCTATCTCCCATCATGGGGGATCAATGTACATGCTTTGGGGCTGCAACCCCTTCATCTCAGACACTTTCCACGAAACATGTACATTGATCCCCCAGGATGGGAGATAGCTCATGTTTACACACTCTGTGCATCTTCCAAATTTTTAATTTTGCAAAATACAACATTTTTTTGTTAAAAAGCAAAAATAAAAGCCTATCTAGTTTTTTTGTTTTCACACTCTCCCCAAAACATCAATGATGTTCTTCATTTTATTTTTAACATCATTGATGTTTTGTTGTACAATTGGAACATGTGATTTTAGTGGGACATATGTGGGGGACATGTGTTTTTTTATTCGGGGACATGTGTTTTTATTATTTGGGGACATGTGTGTTTTGGGGACATGTGTGGTGACATGTGTATTGTGGTGACATGTGTGTTTACACTGTAGGTTTATACTAGACTAGTGATCAGTGAGTAAAAAGCTGTAAAAACAGCTCATACTCACTGATCACCAGCCGGCTGCAGCGATCTGCTCTCCTCTCCTCAGTGACGACTTCCGTGTGAGGAGAGGAGAGCCGATTGCCTAGCAAACGGCTGTTTGTTTACATCACATGACGGTCGTGATTGGACACGGCCGTCATGTGATCAGGAGGGCCAATCACAGAGCCCTCCTGCCGATCCGAGATGCGCCGTGTCTGGGTGACACGAGCGCATCGGGATCGCGCCGCTGCGCGAGCACGCACGCGCGTGATCCCCCTCCTTCTGAAGGACGTTCCTGAATGTCCAGTCAGAAGGAGGCGGCTCCCACCCGGCCGTATATGTACATTGGCCGGGTGGGAAGTGGTTAAGAGTCCATTCACACAGGGGCAACACGACTTCCAGTGAGACTTTGGGAGGCAACTTGGACATGACTTGAGTATGAATCACAGCACAAATTGGGGCAACTTACAACGCAACTTGAAGTTGCCTCTAGGAGAGGGGACTTTGCCAGTGGCCAATCACATAATAACCAGCTCTGTGGGATGAAGGGGTTTGCCTAGAAAACTATTTTTACTTCCTGGAAAGTTGCTTCAGTTAAGACAGGGGATCCGACTTGGAGGAAACTTCTATTGAAATCAATGGGTACAAGTCACCTAGAAGTCGGAATGAAGTAGTACAGGAAAACTTTTCTGAAGTCGGAGCAACTTCAGTAGTGTGCATTGAGATGGCTCTCATTCACTTACATGGATTTTATCATGTCGCGTGACTTGAGGCGACTAATGCCGCGTACACACGATCGGAATTCCGGCCAGAAAAAGACAGATGAGAGCTTTTCATCAGAAAATGTGACCGTGTGTATGCTCCATTGGAATTTAGCTGTCCAAATTTCCGCCTGCCAAAAATTGATAGCATGTTCTCAATTTTCCCGATGGAAAAACATTCTATCGGAAATTCCGATCATGTGTATGCAATTCCGACATGCCAAAAATCACGCATGCTTAGATTCAACTACGAGACAGAAGCTATTGGCTACCGGCTATTGAACTTCCTTTTTCTAGTCCCGTCGTACGCGTTGTACGTCACCACATTATAAATGATAGGAATTTGGTGTGACCATGTGTAGGCAAGACAGCTTGAGCCGAATTCCATCAGAATTCCATCGGGAAAACCATCAGAGCTTTTTCCGATGATAATTTCCGATCGTGTGTACACGGCATAAGGGCAACTTGGGGCGACTTCAAGTCGGATCCAAAGTTGCCCCTGTGTGAATGGACTCTTAGTGGTTAATTTTTCCTCATTTACACACAAAGTCTATTCCATTGACAAATTGTTACAATGTTTATACTTAGTTCCACTGCTAAAGAATGTTGTGATTCTTGGCAGACTGCCCGTTTTTTCTTCCTTTCTTTTGACTGCTGTTGGCTTCAGCAGAGCAGAGAGAATTCTTCGCATAGCAAGAATCTTTTGTCAAGATCGCAACAGTGAAAAAAATTGCGATAACGATTCTTGACGATTAATCGTGCAGTTCTACTTCATATTTATGTAACCAGAATTAACTTTACAGGACCCTTTTGCCTTCACAAGACATACTTATTGTTGGGATTGAACTTAGGCTGCAGAACACTGGCAAATGTGATTTGGGCAGAGAGCTGAGCCATTACTATTGCTGGGGAAAGAACTACTGTACCCAAGTGTATCTGGGAGCAGGAGGAGTGGACAGAGGGGGTATATAGGGAAAAGCCAAGCCTGGCAAGCCAACTAGAGAGCTGCTGAAGAGTGAGAAGTGCTGCATGAGATTTGCTGGGAGGAAAAGTAGCCTGCGGGCCGATTATGTGCTAAACACTGCTTTCTTCTTACACAGATGCTGGACTGATCTAAACAAAGTCTGCCCTTGCGACCGCTTTGGTGCAAGCATGAACTGAGAACCTGTGATCCAGGCTGCAGGCCAGGCCTGCTGCAAGAGCGAGTGAGGCATCCTACTGTTACAGTTCATATAATCCTTCCCACCAAACATTGAAAGGACACCAAAGGGGACCCCCCCCCAGCATCCTAGCTAGTCACTGAAGAGGGTCTCAGACTCACAGTTATTCTAGAACACTGACACTATTTATACTGTCCCTTTGTCAAATTGTGCTTTCTATTCAGTACACACACAACTGCCTTAGCGTTCTGCTATTTTGCTGAATTAGGCCAAAATTGGCCTCTCTTATCTGCTTCATCCCCCAACTTGCTGAAATTGTGGCATAAAGATCCCTTCCATCTTTCAGCCTGTCCTACTGGGTGCAGGATTATAATTACAAATATCTTATGTATGCTCGCCAACGTCTTCAAGGGCCCCAACCTAGCTGGCTGAAGAGTAATGCTAAGAACTGTATCCAGACTACTTTATCCTGAGGCCAGATCTGAATTTGATGTTTATTTATTAACCACAGGCCTAGGCTTAGCCACTCATAGTAAGAGCTTCTAAGCCTCCACCCAAAATTGTTATTCCCTTTTGTCACTTGTGGTTCAGGAGGAGAGCTATAGTTTATGCTGTTAGAGTTACAGTACAATGTGGCGGTTTGAAATCACCACAAGGGACCCTCTGTACCTGGTTGTGTTTTTCATTGCTATCCATAATGCTGATTGACCAATACATACTGCTATTCCTTCTAAGGTTGTGAGTCTAATTCTTGTGTGCCCATTAATAAAGTGTATAAAGTATTATAGTGGAGGTGTCAGTGAGGATAGGGCCTTTAATAGGGTTACACAGGAGCAGAGGACCTGATTCAATTAGCAGCTCCTACAGGGGTAGTGCTACATTTAATGAATGAAAACAACTTTAGCCTATTAAAAGATAACATAATGCAATAAACTGTTGCTGTAATATTTACCTCCAATCCAGAGATTTCCCCTGCAGTACTGTTTTCTGATACTAGATATTCTGAGACCAGTCGAGTTCAGGTACCTGAGGTGGACATAGATTCATTAAAATTCGGCCACTTCAGCAGGGACCTGTCCAATTTTGATCAATGTGTGGCCACTGCAGTTAAACAGAGGTTGATCTACTGATTGAATTCTGTTCAGACACCCTGTTGGATACAAGCCACTCGATCAGCAGCTGCAGTCAATGGCTGCAGCACTGATCTGTGTATTCTGACAGCGGGGGATACATTAGAGCAGCAGGGAGGATTCCCCCATTCACCTCGAATGTGTAGTTGGGGAAAGCAGTTTAGTGGGCTGAACAGGAAAAATTAAACCATGTATGGCCAGCTTTACACTGTTTGCACATATGTATTGATTATGGAAATGTGTTCATTTGTGTGTTTTATATCTGTCAAAATTCCAACCAGAATTAGTATTTTGTTTAAAGTAAAATGCAGTGTTTATCCACACAGAAAGTGTAAACCTGTCCTAAAGGAACACCCCATTCAAGATTGTAAATGCAATAGGGAATTGAAATGATAACACAAAACAGTGTGCCTGACTGGGGCTTCAGATTTTCAGACTTCAGATGCTGCTGTAGTGCCCCAATCCACTACACTTCATTTTAGTAAACTGGACACTTGGAAACACCTTTTCCTTACCTGTTTGTAATCACTGGGGGTAATCCAAAATACACCTACTGCAGACATTTTGCTGTCTTTCTTAGAAAGTCTAATGTAACCAAGGGGCCATTATTAATGAAAATCTGTCCTGCTATACGCCACCAGTGCAATTAATTGCAGCTGCTGTTTCAAACTAATTAGGTTTTATAATGCTCAAGTGACCCACATAAATGTAAAAAGAGTGTAGTTTAAAAAAAAATGCTAAAATAGTAAGAATTGGTATATATAGTGCACTATGGTGCCAATATACATATTCAAGCGCAACACATAATAGTACTTAATATTAAATGATGATGATGTGACTGATGATACAAATATGCAGTTCGCAAACAAAACTTTCCAGAGGGTTCCAGCTCCCACTTCCTCCCGTGGCACCACAGCGCCGGAAGGAAGATCACCTCTCCCCCCTCCTTCTCGGCAATCATCTGGGACACGCCACAGGTCCCAGATGATTGCCCAGAAAGTCACAGCAAGCAGTGCGGCTCTAGCATGCGCAGTGCATGCCTGGCTTTGAAACCACAGCCGGGCGCGAGCTGGGCTTCGTTCCTCCACATCGCTGGACTCTGGGACAGGTAAGTGTCCGATTCTTAAAAGTCAGCAGCTGCAGTATTTTTTTTTTTCAACGGAACTCCAATTTAAAGTACCTTGTGCTATCTTCAACTCCATTGCACACTTTTGTGCCACCACTTCACCACGTGTATAATATAGATCCCCACTCACCAGATGAAATGGTTTTCTTGGAATCCTTTGGGTCCCTGGTGGCCGCGTTGTTGTGGATCCCGTCATTGCTGCAAGGGAGGGGTCCCATCATTCGGGGGTTCCAGGATGATTCCCCATTTATGTAGCATTCCTTTCTGCAGATCAGTGACAATGTGAGTGGTGCCATTCTTTGGAATGAGGAGGGTTGCAGGGTAGCACCACTTGTATAGGATTTTGTGGTTGTGGAGGCCCTTAGCGATCAGGTTCAAATTCCTCCTGAGTTGTAGCGTATACTGGATAGGTCTGGGTATAGTTGCATCCCATTGTGAGGACGGGGTAGTGGCATCTTGGTTCGGGCTTCTGACATCAATTTTTCCTTGATACGGAAGAAATGGACCCACATCAGTACATCCCTTGGTACGGAAGCGGCGAAGTGGGGAGGCTTTGCTATTCTGTGGATCCTGTCTACAATTAAGTCTCTAGGTGGCGTGTTGGGTAGAATAGAGTGCATGAGATCTCTGGCGTATTTGGTCAGGTCTGCCGGTAAAATAGTTTCAGGGACCCCCCCCCCCCGGAGCTTGACGTTATTCTGCTTGGAGCGGTCTTCTAAGTCGGCCGGCTTGGCCCGGACCCACTCTTCCTCTTTGACGTCTTCATATGTGTCAATCAGGTCATTGACGGTGGTTGTACAGTCTCTCATACCCTGTTCAATAATAGTAACCCTGTGGTCAACAACTTTCATATCTGTGGTAATTTTATGGAACAGGGAAGAGAGGTCAGTTATCAGCGATGTTTCTAGAGATAATAACATCTCTTTTAGTGTAGTATCCATGACTGGCTGACCTGTAGTGGGAAAGGATGCCATTGAGTTATGTAAGGCCTGGTTGGATGGCAGCGGATTGAAGGCCTGGGCCTCGATTAATGCCTGAGGCGGCCACTGGCGCGGTGCATCCATCTGCATCCTGGCTTTGGCTGGGCTGCTTGTGAGGGGGTCCATTCCCTGTTCATGTGTAGGGGACAGAGGAGCAGCTATGATGCCCATTTCTCCCTGATTGTCGTCTGGGAGGTCTGTGTATGCTTCTCGCAGTGCGGCTGGGCCACCGCCATCTTGGAGCTCACTAACCTCAGTCTCCGGTGGGAACATAATAGAAGTACGTTTTTTCGCCATGTGCTCCCCCATTCTTTTGCGGGACATGGTCGGCAGAGGTGTGGGGAATCTCTGGTGCAGAGATGGTGACCGAGGTGGCACTGATGGGCACTGATAGGCTGCACTGATGAGATGGCACTTATGGGTACTGATGAGGTGGCACTTACGGGCACTGATTAGGTGAACTAATGAGGAGGCACTAATATTTCACACTGTGGCGGCACTGATAGGCTGCACTGATGAGATGGCACTTATGGGTACTGATGGCACACAGACTGCAAAGCAGTAACCTCTAGTAATCTAAGGCTGGCCATACATGAATGGATTCCCTCATCCATACAAGCAAGTTGGATGGAAAAATACTCCCATGCTGTGTCTTGTATTCTGACAGCAAGGATCCCCCCGCTGTCAGAATTCACTGATCAGTGCTACAGCCAACATCATTTGATAGACTTCTCATGAACGGTCATAGCTGGATTGACACTCGGACTGTTCAGCTGGGACTGACCAAATTTCCATCCATCTATAGGCATCTTTTAACTTAAAAAAAAAAAAAGGTTGAGCTATAAATACACTTTAACCACTTACTGGGCACTTTCACCCCCTTCTTGCCCAGGCCAATTTTGAGCTTTCAGCGCTGTCACACTTTGAATGACAATTATGCAGTCATGCTACACTGTAACCATTTGACATTTTTATCATTTTCTTCACACAAATAGAGATTTCTTTTGGTGGTATTTAATCACTGCTGGGTTTTTTATGTTTTACTAAAAAAAAAAAAAAAAAAATGAAAATTTGGAAATAAAAAAAGTTTTTCTTAGTTTCTGTAAATTTTCGAAATAAGTAATTTTTCTCTGATGGGCGCTGATGTGGCGGCACTGATGGGCACTGATGAGATGGCACTTATGGGTACTGATGAGGTGGCACTTATGGGCACTGATTAGGTGAACTGATGAGGAGGCACTAATATTTCACACTGTGGCGGCACTGATAGGCTGCACTGATGAGATGGCACTTATGGGTACTGATGAGGTGGCACTTATGGGCACTGATTAGGTGAACTGATGAGGAGGCACTCATATTTCACACTTATGGGCACTGATATGTGTCACTGATGAGCACTGATGGGCGGCACTAATGGGTACTGATAGACGGGACTGGTGGGCACTGATAGGTGTCACAGATGGGCACTGTTGGGAACTGATGGACATTTATGGGTGGCACTGATGGGCATTGATAGGTAGCAATGATAGGCATTGATGGGCAACAATGATGGGCATTGATGGGCAGCACTGATAGGCAGCACTGATAGCCAGCACTGACTGGCATCACTAATGGGCATTGATTGGTGGCACTTGTGGGCACTGATTCCTGGCACTGGTGGGCACTGATTGCTGCCACTGATTGCTGGCACTAGTGGCATGTTATTGTAATCAGGCCCTGATCACGTGTCTCAATGTCCCCTGGCAGGAGATGCCGCTGATCGGCTCACCTCGTCATACACTCTGTCAGTGTGAGGCGATGAGAGCCTATTACCGGCATCTCCGTGTTTACATGTGACCGGCTGTGATTGGACACAGCCGATCATATGGTTAAAGAGCTGTGGCTCTTTACAGGGATCGGGGTCGTACCCCGTCCTAGCAACACAGCACAGCCGCAATTTCCACACTGCACACCCCCGCGGGCATGCAAGAGTGGGTCATATGACGTCATCCCAGAATGTGAGACGCACCGCTCCTTCGTTATTTGACGTTGGGTGGGCGGCAAGCGGTTAAAGTGGATGTAAACCCTTTTTAAAAACTTGTACCTACAGGTAGGCCTATACTGTGAATATCTCCTAAACCAGCACAGTTTAGGAATTATTCACACTGTATGCAGCCGGTGACGTCACCGGCGCATGCGTTCTGAAGGGGCGTTATATCCGTGCCATGCATTCAGAGCTCCATGCCGCAGTCCATGACTCCCGCACACATGCGCATGAGCGATGTCATTGCGGCACGGCCAATCAGATAGTTGGAGGATGCAAACCTGAAAACGGAAGTGCCTCTCAGCGGTGAAAGCGTGGCGCTGGAGTGTTTTGTTCTAAGGTAAGTATTTAATAATGTGCTAGTATGCGATGCAGAGTTTAAAAATAAATAAATAAATTGGTGTGGTTTACTACCACTTTAATTATACCTCCCACAATGTCTTCTGCCAAAATGACAGAATTTCAGAATTTATAACTATCAAAGAAACAAGAACTTTCAATTTCACTGATCTCTAATACTCACCTGTAGAAATTCTAATGTAGATTATGCATGTGCACCCTGGACAGTTTCTGTTGCGTGGGGAAACTTTGCATGGATGGCACACAAATCGTTTGCATCAGCAGCTACAATCCATAAGCCCGTGCACCCCCTGTAATGTCAGGAATGCCATGCACGTCTTCATATACTGGAATGCAAATCTCAGCTTGTCGTCGCTCTGCATGGCATGCTGGGAGGAGGGTAATGAAAGTCAATATGGTGGTAATCAATGTCAGTTTTTTGAAGAGGCCTGAGTCAGAGCAATGTGCCTCTTTGTTCATGTATAGATCATGCTGAGCAGCCGGGAATATTTTTAGGTTTCATTTACTTAATGACGCGTGAATTAATTGAACTTCCAGGGGGACCTGTGCCATGCATCTCCGGATCAATCCTCTGCGGCTGTGCTGCTGTATCAGTGTTTTACAGATCGGGAGGGAAACTGGAAATCTCTTTTTTTTTGTGTATGAAGACAATTATTATATATATGGTAAGAGGTAACCAGACTATGCAACTATAAAGCAATTTGTTTAATCTGAATTAGAGTGGAGCTAATTCCACATGTTTGATCATTTTTAAAGAGAACCACCTGCAATAGGGCTTCTGCAAAAAGCTAAACATTCATTCTTATAGGAGATATCTTTAACGACTTATAGCCTCTGAAACAAGTTGGCATTAAACGCAGCTACACTTATTTTAGGTTGTGTTCAGACTACTGTCTGTGTCTACTGTACATTTGATAGATTTCAATGGCTCCCGCTGCTGTGTGAGCCAATGAAGAGAGAGAGACCCTGGAAAACCGCTGCTCTCATGCACATCACTGGATCGAGATGGGGCTCAGGTAAGTATAGGTGGGGGCCGGGGGGGGGGTGCTAGCTGCACCCAGAAGGGTTTAAGCCTTAATGCATAGACAAACTATACAATTAGTCTGAGCTAACAACAGCCCAGCCAAAAACGAAATTGACATAGTAGCGCCTGTTTAGGAAAAGAGAGCTACATAAGCATGGAAAGAAAAGGAAAAAGAGAAAGGCCAGAAAGAGCGAGTCAAAAGTAAATACAGAATGGAAAAGGAAGGTGGTTGAAGTAAAGGGGTAGCAAGAACAATGAGAGTGGGAAAGGGGAAACACCCAACTCCATTGGAGCACCCGTTCTCACCTGCCATTTGGACACATACCTTTTCGGGAAATACACCTGTAAATACACCTATGTTCTCTGTTCTACTGGCCTCACCTCAGCTCCAGGTGCAGACAACCACAGTGGCCCATGAGCTCCAGTTTAAACACTCTTACAAGCTAGTTAGTAAGTTATTTAAAAATTGATATCCTCATCTCTTTTACTGTCTCCAATTTTTTGGTTTCATGCTAAAACTTATGTGTTATACCTATGTCCTTTTGCAGATTTAATCTATTACGTATCTGCCCCTGAAGATTGGCAACCATGCCATGAAACACGTCAGGCTTACACAGATGCAATATGTTAGATTTTCAGGACCAAACCTTGGGTTTAATAATTCCATTTGTGAGAGGATTTTCCAACAAGGCCATGAATAGTCATTATACAATGTTTATGGACGTTTGCATCATGCTTTTTATATGTTTACTATTGTATGTACTTTATATTGCATGCTCTGCTGTGCGTTTTAGACAAATAAACACATCCATATAACACTGTCTTATCATTGAGTTCTCTCATGCACCAGCACCACGCACCTGCCCCGTATATCCGATGCCTGATGGCATTGGTATGCCAGGACGAGTTACACCATGTTGGGGAGCATCGTCTGGCTTCAAATGAGTAGCGGTAGCTGCCTTGATCCAGACATCCCTTCCTCATGTCATGCCAGAATGAAGTTGGTTGGGTTGGCTGTATAACACCGGGAGCACTCACCCTAGTCATCGGCTGTAGGCTATCCTTGCTTTCAACACACCTTATTCCCTGGGTTTCATTGTTCTCTAAGGTAATTTACCTTATCATATTACTTCACTCACTTGTTTTCACTTTTAGCTCTAGCCTACTCACGTCTCTTGGTATGTCTTCACACATACATGCCAATGGTTTTCTCTTTCACTTATTTTCCACTTGGGTGGGGGGTCTTTATTCACATTTAACCCACTTGGTTTTTATTAATTTTACTCATGATTCAATTAAGATTGGAACCCCTGTTCTCACCTGCCAATTGGTCACATACCTTTCTGGGAAATAGACCTATGTTCTCTGTTCTCCTACAGGCCCCACCTCAGCTCCCGGTTGCAGACAACCACAACGGCCCATGCGCTTCAGTTTACACACCCTTAGAGGCTGAAAATTAGTAAGTTATTTAGAGATGGATATCCTCATCTGTATTTTACTTTTTCCCATTTTTGGGTTTCATGCTAAAACTTATGTGTTATACCTATGTCCTTTTACAGATTTAATCTATTATGTATCCGCCCCTGAAGATTGGCAACCATGACATGAAAAGTTTCATTTTCAGGACCAAACCTTGGGTTTAATGAATTTTTCTCAAAACACCCAACTCCAGGGTAAGTAAGCGTCCATGCTGTAATGGTTGAATTCTTGTTCAGGTCTAAGGGATGGGAAAATCACTTTAAAGTGGTAGCTGATACTTGAAAAAAAAAGAAAATCTGGCCCCACCATCCATCGCATACTAGAACATTATTACAGACTTACCTATAAAATGGATCCCTCTAGTGGCACGCTGTCACTGCTGACAGGGCTTCCATCTTTGCTCAGTTTTCCTTCTGGCTTCACAGGCTACAGCCGTTTAAATGGCCAAGCTGCAACAATGTCACTCCTGCGCATGTGCATGGGAGTCCCAATCACAGCACAGCACTCTGGATTGATGCTACATTCATCGTGGTCTCAATTCATAGCACAGTGCGCATGTGCCTGTGGTGTCATCAGCTGCAGAACATGTGAATATCTCCCAAACAGTGTGACAACCTTGCAGTGCAGAGGATCAGGTAAACGAGCATACTGTATAACCCTGGTAGTGCGGGGCAGCTTGCAAAGGAGCACTTTTCACTCTTTACTTTCTCTGAAATCCACCTTTAAAAGGGGGAACGGGAAGAGTCCTACTGTGGGTTATACACATGTTGGGGGCATGGCTTTGAGTGGGAGTAAGCGGTGTGTTGCCATTGCAATAAACCTTGGCTGGAGTTGAACATCTTCACTGTTCAGCCCGTGTTTTTGGTTGGTGGACTACAGTGGTGCAAGAGAAGACTCCCGGGCCTTGGCACCCAGCTGGTTGCAGTGAATCGAGGAGCATACAGGATGGCCTGTGAGTGATGAAAAGATGATAAGACAGAATGAAAGTTGCATTTGAAAACAAGTTGTCCGTGTAATAGTTCCATGTGTGCTTCACTCCTGACACATGGAATGCTCCTTCGAAGTCCCCATCTTCACATAAGTTATTATTATATTTTCAGTGACTGCCATTCACTACCTGTCACTATACAACCTATGTCTAGCAGATAACATATTCCCTTCTCCTTGAAGAGTGGTAATGATTACTTTCCTGGTAGGCAGATTTTCTGCACATCTCCCGAAGGTATCTTATGTTTGGATAGTGCGCTTTATAATCCTACACTTGGCTCTCTCAGCGGAGGGCTGTATGTACAGTATGACCAGGCAAACGACTTCATTACTCTGCTCTATTAAACTCTCCACGGTCTTTACAGTGCGCTGAATAATAATCACAAATATACTTACTTCATGCACATTTCCACCAGTCATTATTGCGCAAGTATATGATTGGTTACATGTAGGCTGGGCTGTCTAGATCAGTTTTTTCAACTATGGTTCCATGGAACAGTAAGGTTTCTCCATAGGTTGTTAGGGCTCCTTGAACAATTTCTGCCTCTCATAGGTAACCACTGGCACCAATGATCTTTTTAGCAGTCTATAAGGGGCAGGAGGGGGGGTTTCCCAATGGCTATGAAGCTGATGGGGTATGAGCTGTAGACTGTAGATACAGTAATTATTAGGAGGGGTTCCCTGAGACTGGGAAGTTTTTCTTTTTGTTAAAATGGGTGCAGAGCTTAAAACAGAATTATGAACAAACCAGTTTTGGCTGTACTTTTCTTTTGGATCACTTACTCTCCTGTGGACCCAATATTATCGTGATCCACCCAACTGTCTAATTGATGGCTGGCTCTGCATTGCAGGACCATTGCAGAGAGCTGGAGCTGGCTACACTCATCCCCTTCCCAGCCTGGCGCTCCAGTGAGCGCTGGAAGAGCAAAGCAGATCTCCTAATAATCTCCGTATAAAATTTCTGAAAGGAGGTAGCTTTTTCTGTGCTAATAAAGAAATGTAACACATTTCTTTAAAAACATTTAAACTTTAACCACTTCAGCCCCCCGGAAGGATTTACCCCCTTCCTGACCAAGCCTTTTTTTTTTGCAATACAGCACTGCATCACTTTAACTGACAATTGCGCAGTCGTGCAATGTTGTAATCAAACAAAATTGACGTCCTTTTTTTTCCCCACAAATAGAGCTTTCTTTTGGTGGTATTTGATCACCTCTGCATTTTTATTTTTTTTGCGCTATAAACAAAAAAATGCGACAATTTTGAAAAAAAAGCAATATTTTTTACTTTTTGCTATAATATATAATATATAATATTGCTATAATATATATTCCCCAAAAATATATAAAAAAACAAAATCTCTTCCTCAGTTTAGGCCAATATGTATTCTACATATTTTTGGTCAAAAAAAAAATAAAAAAAATCGCAATAAGCGTATATTGTCTACAACATAGGGGATAGATTTATGGCATTTTTATTATACATTTTTTTATTAGTAATGGCGGCGATCTGCGGTTTTTATTGTGACTGCGACATTACGGCA
Organism: Lithobates pipiens; assembly: GCF_037356315.1. Classification (NCBI taxonomy): domain Eukaryota; kingdom Metazoa; phylum Chordata; class Amphibia; order Anura; family Ranidae; genus Lithobates; species Lithobates pipiens. The sequence goes on along the minus strand of NW_027507903.1, from coordinate 500,590,643 downwards.
GGCAGATCGGACACCTTTGACACTGTTTTGGGACCATTGGCATTTAAACAGCGATCAATGCTATAAAAATGCACTGATTACTGTGTAAATGTCACTGGCAAGGAAGGGGTTAAAAACTAGGGGGTGATCAAGGGGTTAACTGTGTTTCCCCAGCATGTTCTAACTGTAGGGGGGTGAGCTCACTAGAACATGACAGAGATTACTGCTTCCGATCACTGTGAGCAGTAGATCCCTGACATGTTGCTAGGCAGATCAGGGAAATGCCTTGTTTACATAAGCATCTCCCCATTCTGCCTCTCCATGTCACGATCGCGGGCCACGGTGGACATCGAGTCCGCGGGACCCACAGGCACGCTTTCGAGCACAAGTGCCTGCTAGCCGTGGATGACACAGCGGCGTACAGGTACATCGTTTTGCGCATCCGTGCCACTTTGCTGACGTATATTGGCGTGAGCCAGTCGGCAAGTGGTTAAGCAGACCCCCAGCCCAAAATTACAAGATAAAATGCACAGCCAATAAAAGGATAATAAACAAAGCCATCTTTTGCTGCAATACAGGCGATTCCCTATTTGCAAACATCCAACTTACAAACGACTTCTACTTACAAACGGAGGGAGACAACAGTAAGTGAGAGGAAATCTACCCCGAGGAAGGGAAAATTCACTCCTGTAAGAGTTCATATGGGGAAAAGGTATCTCCACTGAAGCTTTATCACTAAGGCCACGTACACACGGGCGGATTGTCTGCCCAACTAAGTTCGGCAGACAAGCTGACATACAGTCCCTTCAAAATTTGCATGAACGGACTTGACCACACACGATGAGCAGACAGTCCGCTGAAAGCATGCGTGATGACGTGTACAGCACGTACGACGGGACTAGAAAAATGACGTCCTATACACTGCAATGCAACCTTCGGCCGTGTAAACCCTTTCTGAGCATGCACCATACTTAGTCCGTCCAACTTGCCTACACACGAGCGGACTGTCCGCTGAAACCAAGTTTGGACGGACAAAACCAAGTTTGAACGGACTGTCTTACGGAAATTCCGTAAGACTTTGTTCATCAGACTGTCCGCTGAAAAAGTCCGCTGAAGCCCACACACGAGCGGATTGTCCGCTGAAACACTAAGTTGGACAGACAATCCGCCCGTGTGTACGCGGCCTTAGGCTTGTTTCCACAACAACCCAAAATTTTCAAAATCCAATTGTCATTGGGACAGAAAGCAGGGCTGGTGCAAGAATTTTTGATGCCCTAGGCACCCTAAAACCTAATTTTGCTACCCCCATGGGCTCCGCCCATGACTCCACACACTGACCTACCTACATCACACATACACTGACCTACCTGACCATTACACACACACTGACCAACCTACCTGACACATACACTGACCTACCTGACCATTACACACACACTGACCCACCTACCTGACCATTATACACTGACCCACCTACCTGACGCACACACTGACCCACCTACCTGATACACACTGGCCCACCCACCTGACCATTACACATACACTGACCTACCTACCTGACACACACACACTCACTGACCTACCTGACACATACACTTATCCACCTACCTGACACACACACTGATCCACCTACCTGACACACACACTGACCCACCTACCCAACACACACACACTGACTCACCTACCTGACACATACACTGACCCACCTACCTGACACACACACACTAGCCCACCTACCTGACACATACACTGACCTATCAGACCATTACACACACACTGACCTACCTACCTGACATACACTGACCCACCTACCTGACATACACAATGACCCATCTACCTGACACACACACTGACACATCCACTGACCCACCTACCTGACACACACTAGCCCACCTACCTGACACATACACTGACCTACCTGACCATTACACACACACTGACCTACCTCCTACCTGATTCCTATTTCCTGCACTACTAAACCCCCCCCCCCCCATCCCCACACACAGCTCCATGTAGATAGGGAGGATCCATCCTCCTCCTTACCTCTGCTTCATTGACCATCACATCCGGGCTCTCCTCAGCGCTGGGCGGGCAGTATTGCTATGGTGTCCCCACCGGCCGTGAGGTCAGCTAAAAGATGCTGCACCTCTCGATGCTCCAGTCTCCACCGTGCCCCGCCCCTCCGCTGCACTCACACGGACACACAGCGCTGCTCCAGAGGGACAGGCTGGAGCAAAGGAGTCCCAGAGCGGTGCTGTGAGATTTTACTCTGTGAAGAGAGGGAACAGCGGTACGATCAGCGGGACACATTGGGGGATTGGAGATGTGTTCCCGGGACAGGGGCAAGCTCACACTTGCCTTGAGATTCACGTCTGCCTACTCCACTTAAAGTGGTTGTAAACCCTTACAACACACTTTGACCTACAGGTAAGCCTAGATTAAGGCTTACCTGTAGGTCCAAGAAATATCTCCTAAACCTACACGTTTAGGAGATATTTGCCGAAAGACAGGCACCGCTGAGCGCGGCACCCGTCAACGGCGATATGCCGCGCGTGGTGGCTCCCGTGCGCACGCGAGGGAGTGACGTCATCGCGGCTTTGCCGAATGACAGCGACAGGTGAAGCAAGACCCATCGAGAAGATGGATGCGCCGGACTACAGGGGACAGCGGTGACATCGCTGGCTCCGGTGTCAGGTAAGTGATGCATAGTAGTCCATTATGCTTTACCTTTGCAGGGAATGAAAGAGGAAGTAAACTCATCAGGGTTTACTTCCTCTTTAAAGGGATTGTAAAGTAAAAAAAAATTTTTTTTTAAATAACAAACATGTTATACTTACCTCCACTGTGTAGCTCGTTTTGCACAGAGTGGCCCCGAACCTGCTCTTCTGGGGTCCCTCGGCGACTGTCTCTGCTTCCTCCCGCAGGTGCTTCTCACATTCATGCGAGCTCCCTCGCATGGTGAGAAGCACCTGCGGGCGCACTCCCGTGATACAGCCGGCGGCTATAGCCGCTCGCTGTATCACACGGCCCTGCCCCCCGGCGCTCAGCGTCAGTGGATGTGATTGACAGCAGCGCGAGCCAATGGCTGTGCTGCTTTCCATCCATCCACTCCAGCCAATCAGCGGCCAGGCTGAGTGGTGAAGAGGAAGTCGGGGATGAGCGCGGGACTTTCGAGGGGTGAGGTAAGTAAAACGGGGGGCTGGGGGCGCAGGCACTGTCAGATGTTTTGTTCACCTCAATGCATAGAATGCATTAAGGTGAAAAAACATTTACCTTTACAACCCCTTTAAAATATGTACCTGTTCCGACTTACAAACATATTCAACTTAAGAACAAACCTACAGATCCTATCTTGTAACCCGGGGACTTCCTATATTTCCCTCTCTTCAGCGAAGGCTGTCCTGCCTTTACCTAAGAGCTGGAATTTTTATTTTTGAACAACTCATCCCCACATAGTTATCTCCTCTTGTTTCACTTGCTGTTCTCATTCTGATTGTTAGCTCTCACAAGCAGGTCCTCTGACCTCTATTATATTGAATTGCACTGTAATTGCACTGTCTCCCTTTATATTGTAAAGCAGTGCACAAGCTTTTGCAGGTTAAGCAGATTATGCATGAAGCACCCTGATGTTTAGGCAGGGTTGCTATTACATTTATTCGCAAAGTGATAGTTGCCTTGGCCAATTGTCAGGAGGTCAATTGATTTCACCCTAATTCTGGAATTGCTGCACTTCTGTCACTAGGTGGCCTGGTAGCTGGTGACATTAGACAAGACAAGGGCATTGCAGGGACAGATTACGAATGAATGGGGTGTCTCAGCCAGTGGGCAGGGATTTTCTTGGGTCCCTTGGCCTGCTGGGAGAGTCTATGTATTTGGGTGGAGTCAGGTGATCAAGGTTCTGTGCCATCTGTATGGCTGTCTGGGTGGATGTGTGTCGTATTGCCCCGGGCTGCTAGCCCAGAAACCTAAGGCCTATCCCCGGGGCCATCTGGCTGCTAGGCTATCTGAAAGCCTACAGTATCCAGAAGTAGTGCTGGGTTGGGACTGAGGGCTTGTAGTCCAACCAGAAGTAACGGTTCCACCGGCCGGGGAACCAGTCAAGGTTGGAGTTAGATGGGAAGCTGTCGCTACAAAGGGACCATCCACCTTACCAATGGAGACCATTGTGAGTAAGCTGAGGCCAGTACCAGAGCAGCCAGCTGGGGACGGTGAAGAAGTGGGAAAGCATCAGCAAGGTCCAAGTCAGGGACCCAGTGGTAATGAAGAGCTCCGGCGTGTTCGCATGATCCATGTGCAGAGCCCGCCAGGAAGTCGGCGCAGCTCTGCGCTAAGCACAGGCAGTGAGACACTGCCTCGATGCATGGCTGCAGAGATCGGGCAATGTCTCGCTGCCTGTGATTAGCACAGCGCTGCGCCGACTTCCTGGCGGGGTCTGCACGTGGAGCATGCAAACACGCCTGAGGTCATCCCTAGCCAGCGGGACAGCAGAGGTGACACTTGTGGAGTGCCAAGCCAGGGACCTAACGTGTCAGCAGGAGTGAAGCTTGAAGCGTATCTGTGAGTGCCAAGTCAGGGACCCAACAGTGAAGCGAGGGTGACACTTGAGGAAGATACTGAGTGCTACAGCAAAAGAGCTTAGGGGATCCAGTGACTAGTGGATCTGAAGTCTAGTGAGAGAGACTGGTAGTTGAGTGAAGACCCACATTGAGTGAGTGTGGGGTAAAGAGAATTGTTCATGTTGCAGATAGTTAAATACCTTTACTGTTAGTAACAGCTACAAGATTGTTGCCATAGGAGACAGCGGTCCTACCTATACAGAAGTGGTGTATGGCTGGAGGCCTTCACCTGTATAGCTTTCTACCTATAGAAGTCTCTGAGTCTGACAATTAACATTGCATCTACCTAATGGTGTCCTGGCCCTAACCCTTTCTTCCACAGTTCTGTTTAAGAGACAATAAATATCTTCATATTCAAAAAGTGTCTGGCACACATCATTTCATCGTGCATTACACCAACCATGCCTTGTAACCCACTCTACACTGAAGGATGTCAGCTGTCCCTAACTCTGGAGGTCACCATTAGGCCTCAGGGGACCTTGCTAGATGCATAATCATAAATATTCACTTTTAATACATTTCCCCAAAAGATTTCCCCCCAAAGATTTACCCCACAGTACATTTTTCTGCTGTCAGATGTTCTCGGCTTGATGACCAGCATCATGCAACCCACTTCCTCTGAGGCCAGCTCATCCTAGCCCTGTTCTCAGCCAATATTTGGAAAGTGAAAATATCTCAAAAGACTCTATCTGCTGGCAAAATTGTTTGTTTTTTAGGGTTTCTACTTTAAATGTTACAGCTGAGGTTTAGCTGAAAAAAAAAACATGTTTTCCCTATAGCTTTAGTTCTATTTCTTACCTATAACAAAGTATACCCCTTGATATGCAGGCTGTTGGATTCTGTAGTAATCTTCACTGCAGGGCTGCCCTGTCCTCTTCCTGCTGCTGAACTTCTGGTGCTGTGGGGGTTAACAGCTTTAGGTCTCAATGCTAAGCTATACTAAAAATTAACTGATGGGGACATGCCCCCTTCTGCCCTCTCCTCCACTGAAAACAGTTTTTTCTTTGCTTTCACTGTCTGTAACACAATCTGTGAATAGAGGATAATCTCCCCCATTTACAAATTGTGTTATAAGTGATATCAGCGAGAGAGCTTTTTCTTAGTGGAGGAAAGGGCAGGGTGCAGCATGTCCCTATCAGATCAACTTTTGTGCAGCTGAGCCCAAGGACCTGAAGCTGTTAACCCCTAGAGTGCTGGCGGTTCATCAGCAGGAAGAGGACAGGGCAGCCCTGCAATGAAGATTTCTACATAATTCAGCGGCCTGCACATCATGAGTTATACTTGATTACAGGAAAGAAATGTAACTAAAGCTGCATAGAAAACATGTTTTTTTTTTTTTTTTTTTGAAGAAGGAGAGAGAGGGAAAGAGTAAGAAGAGAACGAGAAAGAGAAAGAAGAGAGAGAGAGAGAATGAAGAGGAAGAGAAAGAAGAGCAAGAGAAAGAGAAAGAAGAGAGAGAGAAGAGGAAGAGAAAGAAGAGCAAGAGAAAGAGAAAGAAGAGAGAGAGAATGAAGAGGAAGAGAAAGAAGAGAGAGAGAGAATGAAGAGGAAGAGAAAGAAGAGAAAGAGAAAGAAGAGAGAGAGAAGAGGAAGAGAAAGAAGAGCAAGAGAAAGAAGAGAGAGAGAATGAAGAGGAAGAGAAAGAAGAGAGAGAGAGAATGAAGAGGAAGAGAAAGAAGAGCAAGAGAAAGAGAAAGAAGAGAGAGAGAATGAAGAGGAAGAGAAAGAAGAGCAAGAGAAAGAAAAAGAAGAGAAAGAAGAGAAAGCGAAAGAAAAAGGGAAAGAAAATGAGAAAGAGAAATCGAAAGAGACAGAAGAGAAAGAGAAAGAAAAGGAGAAAGAAGAGAAAGAGAAAAAAAAATAGAATGAGAAGAAAGAGAAAGCAAGAGAGAAAGAGAAAGAAGAGAAAGAGTAAAAGAAAGCAAATGAGAAAAAAGAGAAAGAGAAAGAAGAGAAAGAGAAAGAAAGAGATGAAAGAAGAAAAAGGGATAGAAAAGAGAGAGAGAGAGCAAGAGAGAATGAGAGAGAAAAAAAGAAAGAAAGAAAAAAGAATGGAGAAATAAGGAAGGAAGAAGAAGATAGGAAGAAGAAGAAAGGAGAGAAAACATGTTTTTTAACTGAACTTCAGCTTTAAATGAAAATTATACATGATATATAATTCACAGTCAGCTGGGAAAGCAAATTCTAACAATCTCAGTCTGACAAAACCTTAATATGTTACATGCACTAGCACTTATCATATGATGATAACGCACAAAACTCATCAGGGTTTTGTCAGCCTTACATTAGAAGAGAGCATCAGAATAAACACAATTGTGCGTTTTTTTTTTTTTTACCTTTGCTGTGGATCATGCTGTGAAAAATATGGATGTAACATAATACCTCTCAGAAATCTATTTTTTTGCTCATGTGATTGGTGTGCTGCTCTTGCTAGATGTTTGCACAGAGCTTGAGGTCACATTTCAAGAATCCCCTGAACACTTTTTTGGCTTGCAACAGTAAACTTTTCATGTTTGTTAAAATACAGGGAGCCTTGCATATCAACGGGGATGCTGAGATCAAGGTTTTCTCTCTGTATGACACTGAGACTTATGTCTTTATGTTAGTACAAGTAAAAAAAAAAAAATTGTAGTTGCTAATGAGAGAATCATTTTTAACACATCCTTTTAAAAATGTAATTCCTACATACACATTATTTATATATATATATATATACTGTATATATATAAATAGCAAATAAAAACATGTGTAGTCGACAAATCTTTCAAACTACTTGTTTGCTTGTAATTCAAAGTGCAGGTATCAGGGTTGCCAACCGTCAGTAAATTTACAGACAGTTTGTAAAAATCTGTGATTTTTACAACTGTCTGTAATAATCAGGGCCTGATAATTTGTCATGCTGTGTTGACTTTTTAAGCGTAAACCAGGCAAATGACTTGTTATGGGCATTGTCAGTGTTTCCATATTGTGTTTATACTGTTTAAATATTTAGTTTTTCTTCAATTTTAATAGGAGTTCTGTCATTTTGCAGGTTGTTAGTGAAAAATGTGCTCCGTCAGTAAATTCTCCATGTTTTGTCATGAAAAAATGCTGTGGGAGGTTGGCAACACTGGCAGGTATACAAATCACATTTTCTCAGTAAGCAACAGTTTTGAAACTGTTGCTTACTGAGAAAATGTGATTTGCATACTATACCTGCGTTTGTATTTACAAGTAAAAGAGCATTTTACAGCCCCTTTCACACGGTCTTTCATGATTAGGTCTGCCTGTCAGTTTTTCAGGCAGACCTGATCGGAGCCTCCATTCACTCCTATAGGGCAGCGGTGACATGTCTGCTGACACCCACTGCTATGCGCCCCTATTTTCAATCCAGCTGGTGGATCGGATCGGATGAAAACGGACCACCTGACTACCATAGAGAAAAGCGGGACTCTGACAGGTCCGTCTTAGCACAATGAGCAGAGACGGACCCGTCATCCGCCTGCTCAGCGGATCGATCCTCCGCTGAGCCTACTGGGCAGACTGCCCATGTGAAAGGGCCCTAAAAGATTAATAGACTGCACATTCTTTGAATGGTTATATGCTCACAGTGAGCTATTCCTCAATAGCCAAACAGTACATAGATCCACTAGACATGTGCAGAACGAAAAAATTAATTTCGTTTTTTTCCATTTTGATTCGTAATTCACATAAATTTGTTTCGTTAAATTTGTTTAATCCGTTTCATTCGTTTTTGGAATTAGTTTTGTTAACTCGTATTCAAATCGATTCAAATTTTCGAATTTGGATCGATCTCAAAAGTTTTTGCATCAATTTCAAATTCAAAATAGTTTTTGAATTTGAAAAGTTTTCGAATTTAAATACTTTTCCAATTTCCAAAAGAATTTCCAAGAGAATAAAATAGAATAGAAAATAAAGGAATAGAATAGAAAAAGTATACTAGAAGAATATAACAGAAAATAAAAGAATATAATATAATAGAGTAAAACAGAACAACGTATGATAGAAAAAAAAGTAACAGAATAGAATAGAACAGAAAAAAATATAATAGAATAAAAAAAGAATAAAATTAAATAGATTATAACCATCTTGTTAAATTCAAATAGAATAGAAAAGAATAGAATTAAAAAAAACAATATAATAGAATAGAAATAATATAACCATTTTCCAAAATTCAAATAGAATCAATTCAAATTTGAATAGCATAGAAAAGAATAGACTAGAATAGAACATAACATAACACAATAGTATAGAAAAAACAATAGAAAAGAATAGAATGAATATAACCATCTTCCTATTCTAATCTATTATTTTTTGTTCTATTCAAATTCAAATTGATTCTATTTAAATTTTGGGAAATGGTAATATTCTTTCTATTCTATTCTACTCTGTTTTTTTTTAATTCTATTCTTTTCTATTCCATTCTTATATTCTATTCGTTTCTATTCTATTTTTCTAATTCAAATTTATTCTATTTGAAATTCGAAATTTAAGAAAATGGTTATATACTTTTTATGTTATTTTGTTCTATTTTATTTGTTTCTATTATATTCTAGTCTATTCTGTTCTTTTATTTTCTATTCTATTTTGTTCTGATTTACTCTATTATATTATATTATTTTATTTCCTGTTGTATTCTTTTCTATTGCATTGTTTTTTTTCTATGCTATTACTTTATTGTCTACTCTATTTTATTCTCTTTGGAATTTGGAAAACTATTCGAATTTGAAAACTATTCCAATTTGAAAACCATTAGAATTTGAAAACTTTTCAAATTCGAATTTAAAAATTATTTGAATTTGAAAACTTTTTTAAATTTGAAAACTATTCGAATTTGAAAACTTTTCAAATTTGAATCTATCCAACATGAATTTATTTTACCAAACTTTTGTGGTGTAACTCTGCTTATATGTTAATTTTTCTATTTTAAAGAGGAAGTAAAGGCAGTTAAAAAAAAAAGTTAAAGTTAAAATGCAACCTGCAAGGCAAAGGCATAATGAGCTAGTATGCATAGCAGCCTCAAAAGTGCCATCAATGCAGCCTCAACAGTTCATATCAATGCAGCCTCACCATTGTCATCAATGCAGCCTGATTGATGCCCATCTGCAGCCTAAAGGGGACAGGGATGGGGGCGGGATGAGCACTGACAGGTTACATACAGTGAGAATCTACTATGATAGACAGGGACAGTAGTCCAATGGTGGCCCAGGAGACAGGACTTCCTATTACAGAGGTCACCAAGTATACAGGAGATTCTCACTGTATGTAATCTGACGACGCTCTTCCCACCCCCTCCCTGTCTCCGAGGCAGCTAAAATTGAAGTATTGGCGTATAACACGCACACACTATTGGCACCAGATTTTCATGGTAAAAAAGTGAGTGTTATATGCCAATAAATACAGTCAATTTAGGTATGATTTTCATTTTTATTAAATTAATGCGGCCTAATAAGGATAGAGGAAACATATTATGCATCTCTACTGGTTATGCTCCATCAGGTATTATACCCTATTATACATTTACCCTACCATTGCTGTAAGGCACTAACACTGGGTCTATTATGGTACTCTAATCAACCACATCAATATATAAAAAATATACCATGTATTGAAAAACATAGATTAAGTTAAAACATTGCTGTTCTTTGCATATAAAAATGGGGCCTGTGCAAAATGTATTACACCAAAAAAACATTGTATTTTCTATATCTGTCTCGAGTTTAGCTTTAAGTACAGTTTTGCCATTCTTCTTTAGTTACTTTTTTTTCATGATGCAACAGTTGTGCCAGTCAGAATCTTTTCCCAAGGAAGTGAAAGGGTTAAATGTATTTGCATGGAGAAGAACATCTACAGCACACCTTCACATCCCTCCACTGTGACCACCATGGCTGTCACTTGCTCTTAAATTCATCTTTTGTTCCCCATTCCAGCCTAGCTGAGAAGCTATCAGCTCTTGGCCGTTCAACCTCCATTTTTTCCCTGTCAGCCTAGGGCAAACGCTTCTGGGACCAGAGACTGTACTGATGCGCTTGATTAACCTTCTTTCTTTGACAGGTTTCCTGGTAACTTCCATCTCCCTCCAGGACTGCCCAAGACCCTGCCAACCTCCTGCCACCTCTGTACAATGCTACACAACTCAGAAAGGGCTGCACATTGTGACATTGTGAAATTTTGCTTTAAAGTGAATCTATATTTATTATATATGATCCGCTTAAAGCAATTCTGCCACTATATTCAAAAACTAAAATAAAGCATTCTCGGCAAAATATGGAAAATACCTACCTGCCTCATTGTCTGCCTGACAGATATTTGTTCTTCTAAAGTACATCTAAAGGCTCCTATATAACAAGTCCAAAATCCAGTATACTATGCGATGCACAAGCCTCATTAAAGAGATTGTAAAAGTTCACATTTTTTTAAATTTAAATAACAAACATGTTATACTTACCTGCTATGAGCAATGGTTTTGCTAAGAGCAGCCCCGATCCTTTGGATTAGAATAGCCAGATACATTAGCAGGCTCTCAGTTGCTGTTCAGAATTTACAGTTCTTCATGTTCTGGGTATACCATATGCGCAATCCCTATCCAAGTTCATCGTTCTCAAAATAAACACCAAAAAACTAAATCCCTAGACTGTTTCTTGAGCCAAATGGAGTGTATGGAAAATTCCTTCTGCTTGGCTGTGGGTGCTGTGTTTGGGGGAAAAGGCCCAATTTCCAGTGGCTTCTAGGGGGGTAGTGCTACTGCAGCACGCTCTACTTAGGTAGGTGCTAGAGTAGGATTTTTCTTATGTAAGGTGGGTAAATTTAGGCAGGCCTGGCCTGCTTGTTTTGGTTTGTATAGGCTGGGAGTGGCTCAGAGTTTAGCAGCTGATGACTCATAGGCAGCATCTCTGAGACCTCCCTTTTTCCTCTAGAGCATTTTAAAGGAGAGGAGGAGAGGAGAGGTGGAGCTGCCTGGGGTGTTCTAAAGAGCCCTGACCAATCCCCAACCTGGATTAGCAGGGGGCAGGCCTCCTTAACCACTTCCCGACTGCCGCACGACGATGTACGTCGACAGCATGGCACGGGCAGGCATATGGGCGTACATGTACGTCCCTGCCTTCCCGCGGGTCGGGGGCCCGATCGGGCCCCCGCCCGGTGCCTGCGGCGGTCGGTATCCGTGCAGGAGCGATCGGTGATGAGGAGGCGGCCATTCATTCATGGCCACCCCCTCGCGATCGCTCCTGACAAATGGGAGTGAAGCATTGCATCACTTCCTCTCCTGTAATGTAAACACAGGAGAGGAAGTGATGTAATCTCTCCTCCGTGTCGGTATTTTTCGTTCCGGCACCGAGGAGAGAGCATCGGTGAGTTGCACAAGCACTACACTACACAGTAGAACATGCCAGGCACACTCACACCCCCCCCCTTTACCCCCCGATCACCCCCCCAATTACCCCTGCCCCCCCAGTCACAGTGACACCAATGCATTTTTTTTTTTTTGCATTGGTGTCATTTGTGACTGTAATAACTGTTAGGGCAGTTAGGGTTAGCCCCCTTTAGTTCTAATGTACCCCCCTAACCCCCCCAATAAAGGTTTAACCCCGTGATCACCCCCCGTCGCCAGTGTCACTAAGGCTGGGTTCACATTGCAGCGGTTTATGAGAACGAATGTGATTCGCACCGCACTGCAGTGCAAATCACATCCGATCTCTGCGATTCGAGTTCAGCCATTCGCCGCACCCGCCGCACCCGCCGCAAATTCGCACGGGACCCTTTTTTTGGTCCGCAGCAGAATCGGATCGCATGGGTGTTCACACCATGCGATCCGAGTTTGCAGATCGCACTGCGATATGCGAACTGATCTGGGGGTGTCATTAACATTTCACTGACACTCCTAGCAGTTCGCATAGGGCAGTGTGAACTGTCGCCGGGAGGCATGCGATGCGGGAACCCGCCGCGGATTCGTGGCGTTCCCGCATCACTCCAGTGTGAACCCAGGCTAATAAGCGATCATTTTTCTGATCGCTGTATTAGTGTCACAGGTGACGCTAGTTAGGCAGGTAGGTATTTAGGTTCGCCGCAGCTTTTTATAGCGCCAGGGACCCCCATATACTACCGCATAAAGCCCCCTGATTGCCCCCTAGTTAACCCTTTCACCAGTGATCACCATATAACTGTTACAGGTGACGCTGGTTGGTTAGTTATTTTTTTATAGTTTCAGGGCACCCGCCATTTATTACCTAATAAAGGTTTAACCCCCTGATCACACGGCGGGTGTCATTTGTGACTGTAATAACTGTGAGGGCAGTTAGGGTTAGCCCCCTTTAGTTCTAAGGTACCCCCCTAACCCCCCCAATAAAGGTTTAACCCCGTGATCACCCCCCGTCGCCAGTGTCATTAAGGCTGGGTTCACATTGCAGCGGTTTATGAGAACGGATGTGATTCGCACCGCACTGCAGTGCAAATCACATCCGATCTCTGTGCGATTCGAGTTCAGCCATACAGATAGTATGGCTGAATTCGCGTTGCACCCGCCGCACCCGCCGCAAACTCGCACGGGACCCTTTTTTTGGTCCGCAGCAGAATCGGATCACATGGGTGTTCACACCATGCGATCCGAGTTTGCAGGTCGCACTGCGATATGCGAACTGATCTGGGGGTGTCATTAACATTTCACTGACACTCCCAGCAGTTCGCATAGGGCAGTGTGAACTGCCGCCGGGAAGCATGCGATGCGGGAACCCGCCGCGGATTCGTGGCGTTCCCGCATCGCTCCAGTGTGAACCCAGCCTAATAAGCGATCGTTTTTCTGATCGCTGTATTAGTGTCACAGGTGACGCTAGTTAGGCAGGTAGGTATTTAGGTTCGCCGCAGCTTTTTATAGCGCCAGGGACCCCCATATACTACCGCATAAAGCCCCCTGATTGCCCCCTAGTTAACCCTTTCACCAGTGATCACCATATAACTGTTACAGGTGACGCTGGTTGGTTAGTTATTTTTTTATAGTTTCAGGGCACCCGCCATTTATTACCTAGTCTCACTAGTGTACCCGTAAATTTAGGGGTGTCTACTTTCCAAAATGGGGTCATTTGGGGGGGGGTTTGTGCCATCTTGGCATTTTATGGCCTTCAAAACTGTAACGCCCTTAGAAAGCCTGAAGGCGGTGCTTGGTTCTCGGGGCCCCGTACGCGGCTAGGCTCCCAAAAAGTCCCACATATGTGGTATCCCCATACTCAGGAGAAGCAGCAGAATTTATTTTGGGGTGTCATTTCACATATGCCCATGGCATGCGTGAGCAATATATCATTTAGTGACAACTTTGTGTAAAAAAAAAAAAAAAAAAAAAGTTTGTAATTTTCCCGCAACTTGTGGCAAAATATAAAATATTCCATGGACTCAACATGCCTCTCAGCAAATAGCTTGGGGTGTCTACTTTCTAAAATGGGGTCATTTGTGGGGGTTTTGTGCCATCTTGGCATTTTATGGCCTTCAAAACTGTAATAGGTAGTGAGAAGTGAAATCAAAAATTTACGCCCTTAGAAAGCCTGAAGGCGGTGCTTGGTTTTCGGGGCCCCGTACGCGGCTAGGCTCCCAAAAAGTACCACATATGTGGTATCCCCGTACTCAGGAGAAGCAGCAGAATTTATTTTGGGGTGTCATTTCACATATGCCCATAGCATGTGTGAGCAATATATCATTTAATGACAACTTTGTGTAAAAAAAATAAAATAAAAAATTGTTGTCATTATTCAATCGCTTGAGGCAAAAAAATAAAATATTCAATGGGCTCAACATGCCACTTATCAATTTCCTTAGGGGGTCTACTTTCCAAAATGGGGTCATTTGGGGGGGTTTTTGTACTGCCCTGCCATTTTAGCACCTCAAGAAATGAGATAGGCAGTCGTAAACTAAAAGCTGCGTAAATTCCAGAAAACGTACCTTAGTTTGTAGATGTGACAACTTTTGCGCAAACCAATAAATATACAGTTATTGACTTTTTTTTTTACCAAAGACATGTGGCTGAATACATTTTGGCCTAAATGTATGACTAAAATTGAGTTTATTGGATTTTTCTAATAACAAAAAGTAGAAAATATCATTTTTTTTCAAAATTTGCGGTCTTTTTACGTTTATATCACAAAAAATAAAAATCGCAGAGTCAGTCAAATACCTTTAAAAGAAAGCTCTATTTGTGGGAAGAAAAGGACGCAAATTTCGTTTGGGTACAACATTGCATGACCGCGCAATTACCAGTTAAAGCAGCGCAGTGCCAAAGTGTAAAAAGACCTCTGGTCATTTACCAGCAAAATGGTCCGGTCTGAAAGTGGTTAAATACCCAGAGTCAGCCCAGCTGGGGCGAAGTTGTCAGGTGGAAGAACTGGAGAGGGAGTACTAAGCTGTCGGGGCCTTTGAGAGAGCTCCCCAGTCTGGTGTGATTGATCTTTGGCCTGGGGCTCGGGTGCAGGATGGAGCCCTTCAAAAAAGCGTGAAGGTTCTGGACAGGCAACACAGGAGGAGCAAGAGAGGACAGCAGGGGCTAGTACTTCCGGGCAAGTCTTCAAGAGTGAACCACCGGTTGCAGCCAGGAGGGCAGGTGAGTGACATGTAAAGTCAGGAGGACTGGGGAGAAATGCCTGAGAGGACTGAGAGGAAACAGTCAGAGATGGGTGCATAGCCAGTAGGGAGGACTGCAATGTCACGGGCAGTGGAGTCAGGCAGCTGCAGCCATGAGGGCTGGCAGTGCCTGAAGAGGGCTGACTGGAAGCAGTAGTCCATCAGTAGGACAGCTAGCACTAAAGACTTCTATTTCTGCTACATTATAGGGGCCCGCGACCCCTGCCTGCAAAGGGCAAATTGCTTAGGCCTAAACTTACATTTGCTAGCAGCTAGCTAGTCCTAGGGTAGCTAGGGTTAGGAGTCGTGCAGGAGGAAGGAAGAGGAATAGTCTACAAGCAAGGAAAGTGCTGGAGGAGACTCAAGTAGTAACATGTACAAAGAAGTGTAAATAGTTGTCCCAGTTGAATGATATACAATCCACCAATTCACCAATTGATTGACATACAATCCATCGGGCATCCCGTATTTCCCTCACCCCATCCAAGTTAAATTACTTCAATAAAACAAACAAAATAAGCACATGGACTGTTCATTGTCATAAGGTGACTGAGAAGTGAAGGCCGGGCTGGGCAGGGTGACAAGTGGACCACAACACTCTGCGGCTCCTACAGGGTCATGGCTACACTACTAATGCTTTAAACTGAAGCAGGTAAATCTATTCACTTGAATGCCCGACTGATATGTATTCTTTTTTTCAGAATTTTAACATTTGGAAAAAATTAAATATATTGGCCATTCGTGAAAATAAAAAAGCTGTGTGCTGCATTTCAGGTGCAGTCTAACCATGTATAGAGAAAACATGACGGATGTGCAAGGATCAGAACCTTGATGGCGTGAGCTGGACCGTTTTAAAGCGCTGCTGATGAAGAGATAAAATCAGGTCTGTAAATTGCACTCTGGGGGTTTCACACAACATGTTCTGTCTAATGTAGTCACATTTTTACTGAACTAGAGCCTTTCAGAGCGATTGCATGACAGAGGTGGACAAGCCTCTCCACCACATCATGATGATGATAATAATGATGATACTGTCTGTATTTTCTACAATCTTGCTGAAGCCCCTTGTCCAAACACCAGATAACAATTTAAATAGAACCTATTAATAGCCTTGTTTTTACTTGCCATTTTCTTTTTAATTACGGTATGTTTGCCTTACCAATCAGCTGCATTAAGACTAATAAATGTGGTATTGTCATTAGTTCAAAACAGGCTCACAGGCAACATCCTGCCTAGAAATCAACGTCTTCATTTGTTAATAACTTGTAATTGGTTGTAAGAGGAGAAGAAAAGACCTGAAACTCTTGAGCTTGTGTGGAAATTAAGCAGAAATAAAAAAATCTAAATACACTTCCTCGTCTCTGTTTTTTCTAAGTTCCTTTTTCTTTCTTCTCTTATTCTAACATTCTAGCTGTCCTTTCATCCTCTCTTATAGCTCTCATTTCCTACATCTGATATAAAGGAGGACTCTGATGGGAACATCTAATGTAAAGGATGACTCTGATGGGAACATCTAATGTAAAGGAGGACTCTGATGGGAACATCTAATGTAAAGGATGACTCTGATGGTGACATCTGATGTAAAGGAGGAGTCTGATGGGGACATCTAATGTAAAGGGGGGCTCTGATTGGGACATCTAATGTAAAGGGGGCTCTGATGAGGACATCTAATGTAAAGGAGGACTCTGATGGGGATATCTAATGTAAAGAGGGACTCTGATGGGGCATCTGATGTAAAGGAGGACTCTGGTGGTGACATCTAATGTAAAGGAGGACTCTGATGGGGAAATCTAATGTGAAGGAGAACTCTGATGGTGACATCTGATGTAAAGGAAGACTCTGATGGGGACATCTGATGTAAAGGAGGACTCTGATGGGGACACCTGATCTAAAGAAGGACTCTGAGGAGGACACCTGATTTATAGGGAGATGCTGATGGGGACACCTGTTGTAAAGGGGTACTCTGATTGGGACTCCTGATGTATAGGGGGATGCTAATGGGGACATCTGTCGTAAAGGGGGAGACTGATTGGACCACCTGATGTACAGAGAAGCACCTGTTGTAAAGGGGGACTCTAATGAGGACACCTGATGTATAGGGAGATGCTGATGGGACAACTGTTGTAAAAGGGGACTCTGATTGGGACACCTGATGTAAAGGGAGGCTCTGATGAGGACACCTTATGTTAAGCGATTTTATTGTACTTGAAATGTAGATGTGATTGGCCTACTGTGATGGGCACAGTGAGGCTGAAATTGATGAGCACAGTAAGGCTGCATTTTATGGGCACAGTAAGGCTGCATTTTATGGGCACAGTAAGGCTGCATTTTATGGGCACAGTGAGGCTGCATTTGATGGGCACCGTGAGGCTGCTTTTGATGGGCACAGTTTTATCTAGCAGTAATGATACACAATCGCCTGATAAATGGCGATTTACAGTCCTGCATTACTAACAGTTTAATTTTTCAGTTTGTTTGCACCACCCCCCCCCCCCCCCAAAAAAAAATTGTGAGCGCCAGCAGCCACTGCTCCGAACTGCCATCTCTACTCCTAGTTCTCCTCTCCACACTTCCTAGATGTCCTCTCCTTACCTCTCCCCCTTCATTCACTCTTTTTAACTCTTAGATTTCTTCTCATCACTTCTTAGCTGTCCCCTCCTCTCCCCTAATGTGTAGATGTAGAAAGGGAAAGAAAAGCAGGTGATAATAAAAGTTCATCAATGCAAAATGGTGAAACTTAGTGATTCCTTAGATATCGATCAAATGTGTAGACATGCTGCCCAGTGTGATCCTCCACCAGTCCTACTAAACAAACTCACCAGAGGAAATAGCTGTTAAATTATAAACCAGCAGCTGTGCCTTTAAGCGCTCAATGCTTTGATCCACATCGCTATTTTGGCTGAAAGCTGTCCTCTCCAGATCCTGTGTCCATGACCACGACCCACATATTTATGGACTATTTTTTATACTTTTTTATATACTTTTTTCTCATGAAATTTACTGTATATATCACATATTGTCTTTGATTTTGAGCACTTTTTGCACATCACTTTAATTTGCACTGTATTGTATTTGTTGTATTTTATTTACGATTTAATTTAGGGTATTTTATACACTTTTTAGATCAGTGCTGCTTTTCTTCCCCTTTCTTTGCATCACCATTTTGGTCTTCAAAAATTAGGGGGGCTGCGATTTGTAGTTCTACTGAATCCTTGCACCCCAATTCCCATCTATGATCTTTGGCGCTGTTTTTTACCCTTTTTTCTTTAACTTGTAGATGTGCTTTCTTTACTTTCTAGCTGTCCTCTCCTCACCTCCTAGCAGTCCTTTTATTTCTTAGCTGTCTAGCTGTCTACTCTCTGCTCATTGATGTCCTCTCCTAAAACTCATACAGTAGATGTCATTTTCTCCTAACTCGTCTCTCCTCTTTTCCTAGGTGTCTTGTCCTCTTCTCACCTTGTTACCTGGCTGTTCCTTTGTCATCTTATCTCCTAGCTGTCCCCTGTTCTCTGCATATCCAAGCTAACTCCTCATCTCTTTAAACTGGGTATACATGTTGTTGTTTTTTTTTCACCAAACCAGTAGTTTGAACAAAGAAAAAACCTCACAGATTCCCATATCCACACAAGTAATGTGGATGCAGAAATCACCCCCTCCTTGCTATTGTATTCTGACAGCGGGGACTCTCATCCACTGTCATAATACACTTATCAGCGCTGCAGCCATTGGCACCGCAGCTGATTGAATGCTGGTCTTTCAGGAGGACCGTTTGACAGAAGAGGGTTAACAACCGCCTTCCGTTGAACAGAAAGTGGTACACACGGATCAACATGTATACCCAGGTTGTGTCCTCTCCTCATTTCCTAGCTGGGCTCTCCTCTGCTCACAGCTGTTCTTTCTTTTTATCACCTCTCCTATCCTCATCTTCTTGCTGCCCCCTTCTCTCTTCACCTCCCAGTTGACCCTTCTACCACCTAACTGTCCTTTCCACTTCTTATCTCTCCTGATTTTTTAGCTGTCAACGCCTTGCCTAGCTATCCTTTTCTAACCTCCGAGCTGTTCTCTCCTCAGCTCACCTCATTTTAATTCTCTTCTAGATGCCCTTTCCACTCTTCACTTCGTAGGTATCCTCTACCTACCTTTCCCCTCCTCTCTTCTATTTCTTTTTCCCCTTCTCACCCCCTCCCCAAATTAATGTCCTCTTTCTTACAGCCCCCAAACTCCCCACCACTCCTCTTCTCCTCTACATTTCCCATCCCTTCCCTCCCTACTTCTCACTGTCTAGTCATCTTCTCTTTTCCTCTTCCCTGCCTGCTCTTTTCGTCTACTTTCCTTACTCTCTTCTACCATACCAAATAATGCAGGTCGTACACTGAATACATTTTTCATCAGAAACCAGCTAAAAATCCAGTGGTGCCCCTGTCAGCCATTTCCCAGACAGCATCCCTCATTTAAAAAAATCAAAGGAGTCGGGCAGAAAATTGTTGCCCAAAAAGTTACTGCAATGAGATGCAGGTGCAATCAGATGTTGACATCCAGTGGGGTTGGCTGTTAAAATATAGTAGTCACAGCGGGAGAGTCTTTTATCTGTACTGTATAGTGTGAATGGAGGAATCTGTTAATTTGTTTTTCTTTCAGCCTGCAGGCTAAATGAAAAAAAACAAAAAAAAAGAATAATGAATTGTAGTGCTAACCCCAAAGGAGCCGATGGTGATGATGGGTCTTTTACTCTGCATTACTCTCTAAACTGCTCGGTCGACACTGACACCCTTTGTTTTATATTGTTTTCACCTGTGGATTTAAAGGTTAGCAGGCTACCAATCTAAAGCCTTGTACATATGATCGGATTTTCCACAGACAAAACCTCTGACTTTTGTCCGAAGGCGTGTTGTGCCTGGATTTTGTCTTGCATACAAATGGCAAGGAATTGTCGACCAACAAACACGAACGAACTGTCAGGAAAATCCTGCCAGTAACAGGTGTCCTGGGCATGCCTGTGCGTGTGTATGTGAACGTGCATGTGCGCGTCAGTGCGTGTGCGTGCACGCCTATTGGTGCCAGACAGGCTATTTAAACCTGACTGTCACTCTGGAATCTTGCTGTCTGATCTACAGCGTGTGTGTGCTTTGATCCTGAAAACCCATTTCCTGTACCTGAACTTTACCCAGCTTGTCTCTGACCATCCCTGTCTTCCGCCTGCATCCAACCATGGCTTGTCTGATTACTCTTCTGCTTGATCCTCTGGTACCTCCGCTGCCCACCTGATAACTGACCAGGCTTGTCTGACTCTCCGTTCTCTGTATCCTGGTTCCTGACACCTGCCTGCTGCTCTGCTCCCAGTTGTGGTCCAGCTCCTGCCTGCAGTCCAGTTCCAGTCTGAGGTCCAGCTCCGGTATCCTGGTTCCTGTCAGCTGCCCAGCTTCCAGCTCACTGACCAGCTCCTGTCTGCAGCCCAGTTCCAGCCTGAGGTCCTGCTCAGGTGTCCCGGTTCCTCGTTCCTGGTACCTGCCTGCTGCCCAGTTCCTGTCTGCCAAACCTGCCTGCCGATCCAGTTCCTTCCAGGCTCCTGCCTATCTTCTGATCCAGTCCGAGGTCCTGCTACACAGTGCTTCCTGGGTTCCTGATCCATCTTCTGCTGTTGATCCTGCCAGGCACTCATGCCACTCCTGACTCTTGTGCTTCCTGTACACCCTACCAGGGCCCTCGAGTCGGAGCCGCAAGAGAGGTCACTCCCTGCAGGTTGGGCTCGTCCACTAAGTACGTGACATGTACCAAGTGGTTTTACAGTTCTTTAGCCCCACCCTTTGGGCTCCTTCTGTAATTTTGTGTTAGTAGAAGTTTGGTGAGTGTTGATTCACGATTTTGATTTAGTGCTTTTCATTTTGTGCTTTTGATTTAGCGCTTTTCAGTTTGTGCTTTTCATTTCGTGCTTTTCAGTTCTTTTTTGAAAGGGCCGTTCGGACATGTTGTGGAATCGGAGGAGATAACGTGTTATTGCTTCGACCCAAGTCCAGTCCAGGAAAAGGAGGAGGAGGAGTTCTTGGGCCAAATATTGGTTGCTTTATTAATCGTGACCAATTGTGTCATATGCCTTTGGTGCGGGAGCTCCAGGAGAATAATCCAGATGATTTTCGGAATTATCTCCGGATGACGGCCCCCTCTTACACAAACTCTTGGCATTGTTGACCCCCTATATTAAAGCAGGGAACCCTTCCCCCCTCTGGTGTCACGTTTGGCACCTTTCAGGGGGGAGGGGGGGTGCAGATACCTGTCTAAGACAGGTATTTGCACCCACTTCCGGGCATAGACTCCCACGGGAGTCTATGCCTCTTCCTGTCCCTCCGCGCTGTCTGCTGGGACACACACAAGTCCCAGAGACAGCGCGGACCATTTGCTATTGTGCTGTGTGGCTAACGCATGCACAGTAGGGAACCGGGAAGTGAAGCCGCAACGCTTCACTTCCTGATTCCCTCACCTAGAATGGCGGCGGCAGCAGTATTTTTGGATGCATAGAATGCCCTTTCTGTTTAAGTTCTATTGGCAGATAGCATGTATAATTTTATTTGTTTTCTTTTTTTAATGCACAATTAAAAAAAATGTGTAGAATAATACTTGGCTATGTGTTTTACTTCAAATGACAGTTTGGGAGTAGACAGTTACATTTAATAAAATACAATGTAAAATTGACAAGGGACACCAACATAGTTGTATGTTTGATCTTAAAAACTACGGGATACTGGTGTTGTGGTACCTTGCCCAAATAAAAAAATAAATAAAAGCATAACAATATTATTATTAAATGCCTATGAAAATTTGTTTGCAATAACTCAATCAGTAATACCAGAAAAGTTATGAATGCTAGTTTACAAGACCGACCGCTTTTGGCTCATCTTGCTTCCAAGCATGCGTGTTTGTACTTTGGACTTTTGTCCGTTGGACTTCTGTAGACACGCTTGGAAAATCCAACAACAGACATTTGTCCGCGGAAAATGTTAAAACCTGCTATTCAACATTTGTCCACTGAAAATCTGACAACAGGTGAATTGTCTGATGGAGCATACAAACAGTTGGATTTTCCACCAACAACCTGTCATCACACAATTCCCGTCAGAAAAGCCAATCGTGTGTACCAGGCTTAAGAATGCACAGGAATGAAGGCATACACAGCCTGACAGTAAATCAATTGAATGTACTAAAGCAATTCAATGTAATATGGTACAAATAAACAAACAGTTGAATGCAGAGACAAAAAGAGTACTATAATAGCAGAATGAGCAATGAATCATTAGCTTGCAGTTAATAAAACGACAGCACTGTTAACGTGAATCTTCACTGGGTTACTAAAGTCTCTAAACAATATCAATCAGTTCAATCAAATAGAAAGAGTCCCGTTGTACACCTTGAGCATACAACCTCAGTACAAGTGGGCATATGGGTTCTAATGTAGGGTACCCCTGGAGGTGATAGAAAGCACCTGGCACCTAGTAAGTAACATTAGTCGGCTTTTGACAGGGGCCCTTCTTTAGGTGGTGTGCCGTCCCCTTAAGAATGTTGGTGGATAACAAGTGCTACGCTGCTAATTGGGAGTAGTCTCTGTGTGGTGGATGTTTAGGACACGTAGTTCAGCTCAACACTTCCTTTCAGATGGCTAATAAGGTTGCAATGGCCTGCCAATCATCAGCTCCCAGCGATCAGGTCACAGATTCTCACACAGGTCGCAGTCTCTCAGCTCAGATCCTAAAGGCATAGCAATTCTCTCTCTCCACTCAGTCCCTAAAGGCAGCTCCAGCAGGCTGAGGTGCAGGTCTGTCCTCTCGTCATGATGTGAGGGACAGGCACAGCAACGGGTCCTCTTCGCTCCACTTTAACGGCTCTAGTCCATAGCCTGTGAGGCATAGACCCTGACTGCAGGTCTGTCCCCATCGTTTTCTTCCCCGGACTGCCCATATCTCGATCAATTTGCCAGGGAAAAACTGTGAAGCTCACTCTGGCAGCAAGGATTTGTGGGAACTGAAGTCCAGTAGCCATAAGTTTCCATAAACATGTATGGTTCAGCACCCCCTTTAAGAACTACAACTAGGATTACCACCTTTTCTTCTGGCCAAACATGAACACTTCAGCATGGCATTTTTTTGTAGTGTACACTATAAGAATATAAAATTACTGTGACAATCCTGGACATACATGTAACTGCAGAGATAATGAGAGCAGGTTAGGGTGAGCCCCAACTATTATCTTGGTATGCGAGTGAACAGGGCAAAGTGACAATGTACAGAGACAGTGCATGGGGAAGGGGGAAGCCTTCGCGGTGAGCAGCCCATGTTGTTAAGGGAGAATGGGGGCGTTTGTACACTAAATTAGCTACTTCCTGTCATCCTTATCCCTCTGCAATAGACTGACTCTCTCTCAGATCTGCATAGAGGGAGCCACATTCCAGTCTGAATATGCAGGTGGACTGAAACCCCGACACATGATTCAAACCTGGGCTGTGTGGGTGAATCCCGGACAGGTGGCAACCCCAACTACAACTCCTATGAGGCTCTGTAACACAAGTCTTCTTCTGAGTCCTTCCATTGACTTTGATGCTCTACCTCTACATATAGGTATCCTGGCTCCTGTAATTTAGAGGCCATCTGTCCTCCATAAACATGCATACAAATCCACAACTGACAGTTGGTCAGGAAAAACAGAGAGAAGTAGGCTGCATCACACAGCCCACCATGATATTTTCTACGAGTGTTCCAGCAGCACATAGGGTTACCCCCTCATATCTTTAAACCCAAACACATATTAATTACACAGGTTCTGGGGCTGATTAAGGTAGTAATTAAAGCGGAGGTCCACCCTAAAGTGGACCTTCCGCTCATTGGAATCCTCCCTCCCTCCGGCGCCACAATTGGCACCTTTCAGGGGGGAGGGGGTGCCGGTACCTGTACAGTACAGGTATCTGCACCCACTTCCGGGATAGCTCTCTGCGGAAAGGGGCGTGAATCTACGCCCCTTTCCGAAAGTCCCCCGCTGCCTGCTGGGAAACACACAGATCCCAGAGGCAGCGGGTCCATCCTTATTGCGCAGCGCGACTCGTGCATGCGCAGTAGGGAACCGGGAAATGAAGCCGAAAGGCTTCACTTCCTGATTCCCATACCCAAGATGGCGGCGGCAGCACCCGAGAGACGATCGAGAGATCGGCTTCGGGTGCCGACATTGCGGGCGTGCTGGGCGGGTAAGTGTCCTTATTTTAAAAGTCAGCAGCTGCAGTATTTGTAGCTGCTGGCTTTAAAAAAAAAACGGCGGAACTCCCGGCGGACTCCCGCTTTAAACTCACTTGGTGCCTTACCTGCAGTAAATTAGCCTCAGAACCTGTGTAATTCATATGTGTTCAGCTTTAAAGGGATGAGGTGGCAACCCTAGCCAGCACAGTAGCAGAAGAAGACAGAGCCGACACACCTGGAGGGGGGAGAGGAGAGGATGAGCGGGCAGCAGAGACACACAGAAAACTTGCGGGCACCAGTCTACAGTGTGATCAGCTTTAGATTTTGCCTTCCTTTTTACCTCTCACTCTTTTTTTCCTCTCCTCCCTCAGGCACTAGAGTCATTGACGAAAACATGGCTAACCGTTGTTAGGTAGAAAAAAAACGCTCCTTCTGCAGACTAATGGCTGAGAAATAATTACACCAGCTCCCATGCAGGGTGTTTCTGACTTCCTGCTGCTGCTTCTGAGACTTGTACCCATCTACTCAAGACTGCTGTGTACTACTCAACAAGTCACGTTGGGCTCTTATTATCACTTTGCATTTTGCAAGTACAGTTCATCCCAGAATAAGGGAAAGACTTCCCGTGCAGAAATTTTAACATAAGTATGCCAAAATAATTAAAAAGTTAAATTTAGACAGGAGTGTGTGAAAAGCTGCATAGCAACCTAATTAAAGGATATGATTAATCAAGAAAAAGTGTGTCAGGTGTAATAATTTCAGCAATTTTTACAGTATGTTAAAAAAAAGGAAGAAAACCTCGCCCTACCCCACTCTTCCCATTTCAGCGCTACGGAGTAACTGATGCCTTAAACAAAGGAAATGACACAGATAGAAGCTAAAAATGCCATAAAATATATAAAAATAAAACAAGAGATTTCTCAATCAGCAGCCACTTAAAATAAATGATACATATAAACAATTAATGCAAAACCTAAAACTGTAAAACAGTGACAAATATACATCAAAGCAGCGCTCCCATCAGTTAGTAAGAAAATAACCGACTGGCTAGTATATGGTGACTACCACATAAGCAAAAACGGTAAAACAGGTGAAAATGTGGATAGCGGATAGTGGTAAGTAAACAGTCTCTAGTGGACACTGATGGGATATACAGTTGATAATTGATGAGTGCACCTTTCACCAAAAATTCTTCCACTTCGTGCTCCACACACCCCCAAGGGGTTTAAACTCACCAGGACCCAAAGGTTATCAGGCCTCTATCAGCATCGTGCGGTATATTAGATCCGGATATCTTTACAGAATCCTCCGAAATCCAGGGACATGGAAAAAGAGACTCCACATAGTCTAGCTCCGTTTCACCATTTATTAAATAACTTCGATAAAAATCCAATA
Organism: Lithobates pipiens; assembly: GCF_037356315.1. Taxonomy (NCBI): domain Eukaryota; kingdom Metazoa; phylum Chordata; class Amphibia; order Anura; family Ranidae; genus Lithobates; species Lithobates pipiens. The sequence goes on along the minus strand of NW_027507903.1, from coordinate 500,564,842 downwards.
TTCAATAACACAATGTCAGTTCCCGAAAGTAATCGTATAGCTCAAGGTCGGTTCTATGTGAGCTGTAAGCCAATTCCAATTCCTTTTAGTTTTTAGCCTTTGGGGAAAGTGAATTGGCTTACAGCTCACATAGAACTGACCTTGAGCTATACGATTACTTTCGGAACTGGCATTGTGTTATTGAATATTGGATTTTTATCGATGTTATTTAATAAATTGTGAAATGGAGCTAGACTATGTGGAGTCTCTTTTTCCATGTCCCCCAATTCGTGATTCAGAATACACCATGGTTTCCATACCATCTGCCTCCAGAAATTGTATGCTATACAACTCTGAACTATGAGGTCTACTGCACCTTGAAGTGGTGACATATGACAAGCAGAGAACTCCCCCCAGGGTTCTGTGCTGGGACCAATCCTATTTAATTTATTCATAAATGGCCTGCAGGATGGGATAAACAGCTCAATCTCTGTATTTACAGATAATACTAAGCTAAGCATGGCAATAATTTATCCACAGGATGTGGAAACCTTGCAAGAAGATCTGAACTAATGGGGTGGGCAACCAAATGGCAAATGAGGTTTAATATAGAAAAATGTAAAATAATGCATTTGAGTGGCAAAAATATGAATGTAATCTACTCCCTGGGGGGAGAACCCCTGGGGGAATCAAGGATGGAAAAGGACCTGGGGGTCCTAGTAGATGACAGGCTCAGTAATGGCATGCAATGCCAAGCTACTGTAAGCAAAGCATGGTATGCATTAAAAAGGGGATTAACTCCAGAGATAATACAATAATTCTCCCGCTCTACAAGACTCTGGTTCGGCTGCACCTGGAGTATGCTGTCCATTCCTCAGGAAGGATGTGCTGGAATTTGAGAGAGTCCAGAGACCCCCACAATAGGGATACAACTTTTCAGCAAAAGGGAATTTAATAAGATACGTGGCCATTCACTAAAATTAGACCAAAAGCATTTTAACCTTATACTGAGTAGAGGGTTCTTTACTGTAAGAGTGGTTAGGATGTGGAATTCCCTTCTAAAGGTGGTGGATTCAGCAGGGAGCATCGATGATTTAAAAAACTATTAGATAAGCATCCGAACGACCACAACATACAGGGATATACAATATAACACTCACACACATAGGTTGGACTTAATGGACTTGTGTCTTTTTTCAACCTTGCTTACTATGTAACTATGATCCAACATTGTAGTGTGAGTGTAATGCATAACAAGTAGAGAACTCCACTGTACTCGTTGCAGTGTGAGTATAATGCATGACAAGCAGAGAACACCATATGATTCCACCTTGTAGTGTGAGTGTAACATATGACAAGCAGAGAACTCCACATGATCCAACATTGCAATGTGAGTAAACCGCATGACAAGTAGAGAACGCCACATGATCCAACATTGCAATATGAGTAAACCGCATGACAAGTAGAGAACGCCACATGATCCAACATTGCAATGTGAGTGCAACATATGACAAGAAGGGAACTCCACATGATTCCACCTTGTAGTGTGAGTGTAATGCCCCGTACACACGAGCGGACTTTTCGACATCCAAACTCCGACGGACTGAGTCCGGCGGACTATCCGATCGTGTGTGGGCTGCAACGGACTTTAGCTAAGCTAAAGTCTGACGGACTTTAGAAATGAAGCATGCTTTAAATTTTCCCGACGGAACTCCGCCGGACCCGGTCCCCTTTGAAAAATCCGCTCGTGTGTGTGCTACTCCGACGGACTAAAACCGACGCTAGGGCAGCTATTGGCTACTGTCTATGAACTTCCTACGTCGAATCCAGTCGTACGTCATCACGTTCGACTCCGTCGGAGTTTGGTGTGATGGTGTGTGGTCAAGTCCGTTCGGTCGAAAAGTCCGCCAGAACTCCGTCGGAACTCCAGCGGAACTCCGGCGGAACTCCTTTGGAGGTCTGTCAGACTTAATTCCTCTCGTGTGTACGGGGCATTACAGATGACAAGCAGAGAACTTTGCATGGTCCAACATTGTAGTGTGAGTGTAACATATGACAAACAGAGAATTCAACATGATTCCACCTTGTAGTGTGAGTGCAACATATGACAAGCAGAGAACTCCACATGATTCCACCTTGAAGTGTGAGTGTAACATATGACAAGCAGAGAACTCCACATGATTCCACCTTGTAGTGTGAGTGCAACATATGACAAGCAGAGAACTCCACATGATTCCACCTTGAAGTGTGAGTGTAACATATGACAAGCAGAAAACTCCACATGATCCAACATTGTAGTGTGAGTGTAACGCATGACAAGTAGAGAACTCCACATGATCTAACATTGCAGTGTGTAACACAAAGGCTGCAGTATGATGCACTGGATTCCTCCTTGCAATGTGAGTGTAGTGTTGGTGTATACACTGCAGTGAGCATTACAGCCTTTTACAATGACTGCTCTCTCTATCACAGCTCTAAGCCAAAACTAGGCTTGGAAGAGAGGAGCTGCTACAGTCTGCAGAAGGCTAGGAGGGATGAGGGCGGTGCTGGAAAGGACAGGGATGGGTTTACTGAAATCTAGGCTGGATTTCCCACACAGTCTAAGCTAGACAATCAGCAAACCTGAAAATGAATAATATCAAAGTTAAACATATTTAACATTCTAATCACGGGAAATTTTTCAATTTTTACTGGAGTAACACTTTAAGTTATAACAGACCATTCAACTGCTATGGGGCCCAGAATTGCAGTGGGAGTCAGACAGTGGCGGCTGGTGAAGTTTTTGGATGGGGGGGCGCCAGACCCCGCCCATCATGACCCTGCCCACCATTTTGGCCCCTCCCACTTCTCATAAAACACGCCCCTTATGTAATCGGAAAAAAAATTTGACGTGGGTTCCCCCTCCGAGAGCATACCAGGCCCTTAGGTCTGGTATGGATTCCAAGGGGAACCCCCTACGCCGAAAAAACGGCGTGGGGTTCCCCCCCAGATCCACACCAGACCCTTATCCGAGCACGCTACCCGGCCGGCCAGGAAAGGGGGTGGGGACGAGCGGGCGGCTCCCCCCCTCCTGAGCCGTACCAGGCCGCGTGCCCTCAACATGGGGGGGTGCCTTGGGGGAGGGGGGGCGTGCGGCCCCCCCACCCCAAAGCACCTTGTCCCCATGTTGATGAGGACAAGGGCCTCTTCCCGACAACCCTGGCCGTTGGTTGTCGGGGTCTGCGGGCGGGGGGCTTATCGGAATCCGGGAGCCCCCTTTAATAAGGGGGCCCCCGGATACCGGCCCCCCACCCTATGTGAATGAGTATGGGGTACAATGTACCCCTACCCATTCACCTGTGAAAAAAAGTACAAAAAAAAAACACAACACAGGGTTAAAATATTTTATTGCACAGCTCCGGGGGTCTTCCGTCTTCGGGGGTCTTCTCGCCGGACTCCTCCGCTATCTTCTTGTAGCTCTTTTACTAGCGGAGGAGTCCGGCTTTCTTCCTCGCCGCCGGCCTCTTCTCCCGACTTCGGGGGTCTTGTCCCCCTCTTCGGTTCTTCTGCCGGGCCACCGCGCCTTCTTATAGCTCTTTTACAGGCGGTGGCCCGGTCTTCTGCCGCCGCCGCCGCCGCCGCCGCCGCCGCCCGTTCTTCTTCGGCGAGGAAGAAAGCCGGACTCCTCCGCTAGTAAAAGAGCTACAAGAAGATAGCGGAGGAGTCCGGCGAGAAGACCCCCGAAGACGGAAGACCCCCGGAGCTGTGCAATAAAATATTTTAACCCTGTGTTGTGTTTTTTTTTTGTACTTTTTTTCACAGGTGAATGGGTAGGGGTACATTGTACCCCATACTCATTCACATAGGGTGGGGGGCCGGTATCCGGGGGCCCCCTTATTAAAGGGGGCTCCCGGATTCCGATAAGCCCCCCGCCCGCAGACCCCGACAACCAACGGCCAGGGTTGTCGGGAAGAGGCCCTTGTCCTCATCAACATGGGGACAAGGTGCTTTGGGGTGGGGGGGCCGCACGCCCCCCCTCCCCCAAGGCACCCCCCCATGTTGAGGGCACGCGGCCTGGTACGGCTCAGGAGGGGGGGGGGCCGCCCGCTCGTCCCCACCCCCTTTCCTGGCCGGCCGGGTAGCGTGCTCGGATAAGGGTCTGGTGTGGATCTGGGGGGGAACCCCACGCCGTTTTTTCGGCGTAGGGGGTTCCCCTTGGAATCCATACCAGACCTAAGGGCCTGGTATGCTCTCGGAGGGGGAACCCACGTCAAATTTTTTTTCAGAAATTTGGTGTGGAGTTCCCCCTTCAGAGCTCATTCTCTGATTGGCCACGGCAAAAGTCGCCTGGCCTGGGGAAACCTTTCTGGCTGTGAAAGCTTTTTGCATTCATTCAGCTAAATGCACGAACATTCTCCACAAAGTAGAGGCTAGAAAGCCTTTATGCGGTGACTCACCTCTCACTGTCTGGCAGCTCCGCTCGGGCTAAGGAACGGAGCTGCCTACGTCACTTCCGGGTTTCGTGAAGCAGCCGAAAGCCGGAAGTGACTGCCTGTCTAAGAGTGACAATGCTCCCGCCCGTAGAATCACAGTGATTTTACGGGCGGAAGCTAGTCGGCGTTCTGCTGTGCGCCGCAAGGCGGGTTTTTAACCCGCAAATGAAGCGCCATGAATGCAATCTTGTGATTGCATGGACGTGGCGCTTCTCATAGTGCACTGTGACCGGCGCCACAGTACACTATGTTAAATTGTTAAATGAAATTTTTTTTTTTTTTTTAAATGTCTTAAAGGGCCCGTTTTTTTTTTTTTACTTTTTTTTTAACTTTTTTTTTTTTTTTTTTTTTTTTTTACTTTTTTTTTTTTTTACACCTAGGGAGAGGGGGGGCGGCGCCCGGGCGCCCCCTATGGGCGGGCCGCCACTGGAGTCAGAGCTGCCTGGCTACAAAGTGATTTATGCAGCTAGAAAGGGCATCAGATTGAGATTATAAAATCTGAATGACCTTTAATGGGTTTAATATGGGGCCCTGCCCCACCTAGCTACAAGCCTGGTTTCTAGAGTATATTTCAATTCAACCCATTGAAGGTCATTTCAGAGCCATCAAAAACAACTTGACAGTCACAATTCCAAACAGAAAAGGCATTTAGTGAAGAGGATTCTTGTTAGTGAATATCAGACTACAAGAACAATACCCACAAGAGCCCGAGCTACCCAGCACCTGGAGAGGAAGGCCACCAGGGGCGTAGGCTAAATGTTGTCATAACATTTTAGAGAAGAACTGTGATAGTCTAGGACACTTTCTCAAATCCCTCTCGGCACTTTGGTGAAATGTCATCTCTAGAAAGTCAGATGGAAGAAAATCCCTCTAATAAAATGCTACGGACCAATGGAGAGGGCACCTGATCTAGCTCAGTCAAAGGGCTCTTCTCACTTCATGGAGGAGCTATGGGGTTTATTTACTAAAGCTGGAGAGTGCAAAATCAGTCTCACTTAATTGAACAAGCTGAGGTTGGAAGCTGATTAGTTTCAATGCAGAAGTGAGACTGATTTTGCATTCTCCAGCTTTAACAAATAAACCCCACTGAGTCCCAGCAGTCCTTCCCTTTCTGGGGTAATCCATGTTTGCTGGCACTTGTAGTTTAGTCACATTTATTATTAGTGTTTGCCACTTTTATGGTAGTTTTTCAACAGCTCTGTAGCTACAACATTTCTAGCCATTCATTTTAATGGCTAGAGCCATTCCAGCTAATTAATACTTTTATTTAAAAAAAAATAGCCTTGTACATAGTAGATCTAGAAAGTATCAGGTTGCCTTAGCCCACGTACACACGGTCGTAGATTTTGGCAACCAAATTCGTCGGATTTTGTCTGTCGGATTTAGTCCGACGGATTGTGTCCGAAACTGTTGCATACACACGGTCGGGCCAAGTTGTCTGATTTAGCGGTTGCCAAGAACGCGGTGACGTAATTTCGTTACGATGGGACTACATTCAGGCTAGTAGCCAATAGCTTTGATGTAGGAATTTGATCTGAGCATGCGTGGCACTTGGTCCGATGAAAATGCTCTATACATGATCGGATTAGGTCCGTCCGGCCCAGTTGGTCAGGAAATATTTCCAACATGTTGGAAAATTGGGTCGGACGGAGATTCGGATGGAATCAGTCCGATGCATACCACACACAGTCGGATTATCTGACGACACGGTCCGATAAGACTCATTCCGACAGATTCTCCGACCGTGTGTACAAGGGCTTAGGCTTAGAGGATCAGGTAGGATTTGATAAATCAAGCTTTATTGCTACTCACTTTTGCTCTTCAGGTGGTGTTGCTACTGTTTATGCCGACCCGGACGTTAGCTGTCACTTTATGCTTAGCCTTTTTTTTACTGTTAGCCATTTTTATATGCTCAACTGTGGTACCGCAACTGCTACTCTATTTGCATTGGCTTAGTTATCAACTTTACTGAGTGATAATACATCAAAGTTACCTTTGCTAACTGGTTTGGTACCCACTTTTAATATAGCACTATTACTGGGTAAGAAGAAATATTTGCCATGCTTCACTGTGTTTACTTGCTTTTCCACTCAACCTGGTGTGTCTGAGTGGCAGTTGAGGCACAGAACAGAGGACAAACCTTATTTAGTGGCTCCTACAGTGGTAGCGCTACACCTGGATCATCAATCCCTGGTGTTACTACTTATAGATGTTAATGGCCAGTTAAATTCCGTGCATTTTGGAATTCTGTACAGTGTTCTTTTTTTCTTTTAAACAATCAACTGAACTGTCTAGAACCTTTTTTTTTTTTCTGAGGCGGTCTACTCCACATGTTCACAGCTCTTAAAGTGGTTCTAAAGGCAGAAGGTCTTTTTTTATTTTCAGGCATTCTATGCCTGATGATAAAAAAACCTTCTGGGTGCAGCCCCCCCCCCCCCCTCTTATACTTACCTGAGCCCTATCTTAATCCAGCGATGTTCATGAGAGCAGCGGCTCTTCACGGTCTCTCTCTTCTTTGGCTCATACAGCAGTGGGAGCCATTGGGTCCCGCTGCTGTCAATTGCAGCCAGTGAGCCAATGAGGACAGAGTGGGGTTGGAGCCATTCACAGGAGCGCAGCTCAGGAGCAAGTCTGCTCGAATGTCCCCCATAGCAAGAGGCTTGCTATGGAGGGCACTTGGCAGGAGAGCCAGGACCACCAGTGGTGGACCCAAAAAGATGACGGGGCTGCTCTGTGCAGAACCATTCCACAGAGCAGATAAGTGTATCATGTTTCCTATTTTAGGTAAAAAAAATAAATAAAAAAAAAATCCTTTAGAATCACCTGCATTCACACCTGAGTAGAGGGTATTACTGATGATTTTCAATCATTTGTTTCACGTGTTATACAGCAATTTTTGCATGTGTATTAAGCTTTATGAGTTTGTTTTCTGGGCTGGGCAAGGGAAGGAGAGCAGGTGAGTTCTTCAGGTGTACAAATGTGCACTAAAAAAATGCACGTTTACAGGCACTTCTATTGAAGTTTATGGGACCAAAAACACCTGAATACCATGAAACAAAAGCTTATGTACATTTTTGAGTGTAGGTCATAGAGCATAGGGAGACGGAGCAAACAAGTGTGAACAAGGACAGTCGGAAAGAATGCGATTATGCATGTGGGGTACAGTTGGTCGTAGGAAATCTAACAGAAAAATGCTCAAGTGTGAAGAAGCCTTTCTGTGCATCTCTTCTCCTTCCGATACAAAGGGTGCCCCATTGTGTTTTCTTGAACAACATGGTCGTGTGACATGACTGACTCAAGTCTTTGGATGATCATGTTCCAGCCTGTTGAAGTAGACACTTCCTATTAGCTGTCCATCCATAGGATCCACCCATAGTTAAGAAGACAGAAGCATCAATGTGATGACACCACAATGAGGGGTGGCAGCAAGACTGGCTGGCAGTCGACCTAGACTGCAGTGGTGGATCACTGGTCTACTCTTCACTACCCAAAGAGCCATCAAGGGTCATGTGACGGTAGGGTCAAATGAGTAAAAAGAGGGCTTCTTCGGATAGGAGCAGGGCAAGTGAGAGAGCTGGGGGTGGCTTCAACATTTTCCTGGAGGTGAGCTTTAAGTAAAAGGATATTTACACTGCTCAGAAAACTAATTCATGTTTTTCTTTTTTTTTTTCTCTAAAGGTAATAGATCTTGTCTTTCCATCTTTTGCTTATACCACTGTGATCTATATCAGTGACATTCTTAACAATACAAGGTGGCAGCTGGAAAAGGGATGTATGTGACAGTCTGCTGCTCATGAAAGGAACCATACAGTGAAGCTGCTAGATGGTTCCAGGGGGTTTTGTAGTTTTTAGGTAAAGTTGTGTCGTGGAAATTACGACATTTGCATAAAATCTATTTCACGCTTCCAGAACACCTGGGCTTAAAGACATCAAATACATTTTGTACATAATAGATCAACTGTTCGTGCAGGGAGAAAACCAAAACATCACAACGAATGGCATATATGCTGAATGAAAATATACATTTTTTACTTTGCTTGAATGGACCCTTATAAAGGGTCATTACTTTAGTTTTTACTTATTGCTGCAAGTACTGACAGTCAGCGGTCGGAAAAATAATTGGCCACTGTGGCACAAAAGACACAGACTGACTTTGATAAATTAGGCATGTTGTTCTTTTTTACTTAGAAAGCTGCTGCGAAACTTGAATTTGTTCTCTGATATTTCAGTTTACAAGTCCTTAGATATGGAGTCCATTTTTAAATTCATGATGGACAGACCAACATACATACAGGCCAAGTGTCAGACAGTTGTTTCTTTTTAACAGGCTGTTATCTCATGACATTCGACCCGTGTGTGGGGCTTTACTTCCCTAGTGTGGCAAGGAGGAGGGCCGACCGGTCATGTGATCGTTGGAAACCGCTGCGAAATCCGGTAAAGGAGGCATTTTTTAAATAAAGCACACAGACAGGAGCACGTGTTATCAAGACACAGAGGGGCTTATATAAACTTTTAACAGTTATGAGAGCAGCAGGAGCAGAGGGGGCGGGCACTGACACAGGAGCAGACAGGCAGAAAGGGGAGGAGGGAGGAGGACACAGGAGCACAGAGGAGGACAGGAGAGCTGCGGATAACGGAGGCACATAAACTGACCACAGTGTCAGGGCTCAGCAGCCATGATGAACCACGGTCAGTTTACATAGGGGAGGGTAGAAACTGACAGGATCAGCCAGGTATTAGAGGTGTTACAGGGGGGCAAATGACACAGCACAAGTAATGTGCTGTATAAAATGCTTGAAAGGGGCACAATCCATTTTTCTTTTCTTTTTGGGTTAACAAATGCTTTGACAAAAGTTGTGTTTAGGCTACAGAATGTATAATACGGAAGGTGCTCTGTAGACCCCAAAGACAGCAGGGAACAAGGAAAGGCAAAAAGCACATGGAATGCTCAGCTGAGATTTCTGGTGGGGTTAACAGGTTTTATTTGGTTTTATTTATTTTTTGTGCACTATTGAACAGATATAATAAAATGCTTTCAATATATTTAACATACCAAAAGGGAACTCATAAGTTGCAGGAAACATAATTGCTTGATTCCCCCATCAGCACAGTCAGTGTTGATGGGAGAATACCTCCCGTGGAGCCATTGTGTTCTTCCAGCGGGGGATAGGGGAAGCTGTCCCCACTGGGAGAACACAGTGATTATTGGTAGTGGCTGTAACAGTCGCTAGCAATAATCGCATGTAAAATCTGGCAGGCTGGTTGTACCCAAGTTGATCAATCGATCAACTTGGGTACATTCAGCCTGCCCATACATGGTTTGAATCTTGGCTGGTGCTTGCTGCACCAGCCGAGATTCTGGTTGGCTTAAGTTTATCTTTTCAGAAAAAATGAAAAGGTGAACTAACACTCTACACCCTCCCAACCTCTCCACCCTACAATCCCTGCTGTACTTACCTCTGTGGATGCTGGGCTGCCAATGCTCACAGAGCTGGAGCAGCAGACCAAGGATTAAAAATCCCTTTCTTCTCCCTCTTTAGTGTGCAGTGCTCCTGTAAGGGATTAGATCAATTCTAATTGATCAGTGCCAGCACAGAACATCTCTGATCTGTCCCAGAAGTGCTGCACAGAGAAGAGGGAGATGAGTGGGGATTTCAAATACCTAGACTGCTGCATCAGCTGCATAGGCACTGACAGATCAGTACCCATGAAGGTACTAGGTAAGTACAGTGTGGACTGGGGGGGTAGAGTGGTAAGCAATGGCGGCTGGTGCTCAATATTTTGAGGGGGGGTGGGCGACACTTGCATCACACACCCCCCACCCCCCCACTCGATTGATGACCCACTCAAACCCCCCCTCGGCACCCAATCAATCGGGAATGCGGCGATTAACTCGCACAACCCACGCCGCACAATCAATGGCCTTACCTTATGCTGTGGTGCTGCGGTACAGGTGTAGGGAGGAGACCGATGGTGAGCTGAAACTGGGGTAGGGCTCCAGCAAGAGCCTGTTGCTGATTGGGCCGTTGCTTCTCCTCCTGGCCAAACAGGAAGTGGGTCGAGACCCGATTGGCTGCGAGTCCTAAGAATCCCTGGCCAATTGGGTCTCAGGACCCACTTCCTGATTGCCACGCCAATGTACGTCAGCAGAATGGCACGGCTGGGCAAATGGGCGTACCTGTACGTTCCTTTAAATTTTCTGCCGTGCCATTGCATGTGCCCCGCTGGCGCGCCGGCCGGGGCCTTTGTGAGTCAGGTCGTGGGTCCTGCGGACTCGGTCGCCGCAGGGATAGCAGCGATCGCCTCACGGACAGGAAGAACAGGGAGATGCTAATGTAAACAAGCATCTCTCCGTTCTGCCTAGTGACAGTGTCACTGATTCTGCTCCCTGTGATCGGGATCAGAGATCAGTGACGTGTCACACGTAGCCACGCCCCCACAGTTAGAAACACTCCCCAGGGCACACTTAACCCTTACACTGCCACCTAGTGGTTAACCCCTTCACTGCCAGTGCCATTTACACAGGAATCAGTGCATTTGTATAGCACTGATTGCTGTATAAATGACAATTGTCCCAAAAATGTTTCAAAAATGTCCGATGTGTCCGCTAAAATGTCGCAGTCATGATAAAAAAATCGCTGATCGCCGCCATTACTAGTAAAATAAAAATATTTATAAAAATGCCATAAAACTATCCCCTATTTTGTAAACGCTATAACTTTTGCGCTTATTGAGATTTTTTTGCCAAAAATATGTAGAAGAATACGTATCGGCCTAAACTGAGGAAAAAACATTTTTTTATAGATTTTTTGGGGGATATTTATTATAGCAAAATGTAAAAAATAATGCTTTTTAAAAAAAAAATTCGCTATTTTTGTCTTTATAGTGCAAAAAATAAAAACGCAGGGGTGATCAAATACCACCAAAAGAAAGCTCTATTTGTGGGGAAAAAAGGACGTCAATTTTGTTTGGGAGTCACGTCGCACGACCACGCAATTGTCAGTTAAAGCGACACAGTGCTGAATCGCAAAAAGTGCTCTGGTCAGGAAGGGGGTAAAATCTTCCGGGGCTGAAGCCGTTAACATATAAAGTGCTTAATGTTAGATCAGCCTTAACAGCACCAAGTAATAGAAACATAGCAAAGCATTTTAGTGAGCATTTGGCATAATCTGAAAACCATGGGCAAGGAAAAGAATATAGTAAAATCTTGAACAGTCTTACATTGGGAGACGGGGCTCAGGCTACACTAATGCACCTTTGGTAGTGAGCTTGGAATTTTCCTTGGATTTTTCCTTGGCTTTTTTCTAACATATGTTGCCCTCCAATGCTTCTTGCATGCAAGGGCCAGTTATAGGTTGGGGTAATGGCTTACCTTTTTGTACACTAACCTACCTGCAGAATGAAAACATTGGGTCACATTTTTCAGGCCGAGCGAACTGCATGGAAGATACTGACAGAAACAAGCACATGAAAAAGAGAGGAAATTACAGGTAGGTACAAACCATATGCACAAAATAATACTATGATATCATTATAAAATTGTTAATTGACAGTGGAGCTCCCTTTTAAATGTTACACCAAGAAAAGTTACAATTATCCATCTAAACATCTGAAACAAAAGTTTCCAGCTAATCTGATTTCAGAGGCTCATTTCTTTTTAGCGAAGGAGCTCTTGAGTTCTGTAGGGCCCTCAAGAGCCTCCCAAACCACCTGCTTCGACTCTACTCAAGTGGCAGAAGTTACTCTGAGCAGCTGCACTTCTCCTGTAATGATCCCCTTAGAAAGGTTAAACATGCCCTTTAATAATGCATTGCCAACAAGAGCAGGAGGGTGGTGGGCCGGTGGCTGCATTGTAATGAGTTTTCTTTTGGCTTTTTCTGGTATGCGAAGGAGAGATTTTGAAGGAAGGCACGGTGAACCATACACTTAAAGTCCAACTCTTGGCTCCATGGTCTCCCCCATGGCACCCCTTCCCCCCCCCCCCCCAAGGCCCTCCAAGTGTGTATGATATACTGTATGTACCTCTTTATATATATACACCTACCATTTCTAATGTCTTCTGGCCATTCAAGTGACATGCTGGCTCCTTTCCTCTCTAGTGGTGGGCCTTTGGAGATGAGATGAGTGATGCTGTTGCCATGATGTCAGAACTGCTCTCTTTATTAATAGACTGTAAATAAAGGGCATCTAGGAATTGAAGTGGAAAGGAAGCCCCTAAGGTTGCAGGACTGTGTCACCATGCATTTATAGTATGTTCTCATTCTTCCAGCTTGAATGACGCCTCAGCAAAGTTTAAGGGCAGTTTGTGCAAAGTACAACGGTGAACTGTTCTGGATGGAAGATGATTTGTTACAGCAGAGCTCTCAGCAATGACACAGTAATGCACTGGTATAGCTCACAGAATCATTAGTATGGCACTATTCCATTCTCTGCACCCCGAGCCCACCCTATTTTAAAGCCTATTAGAGCCCCTGGCTCAAATCAGTGCTTCAACCACCCCTCCCAGCATTGCAATCCATGCATCCGGTGTGCTGAAAGGGGCTGGAAGCATGGATGGGGAGGCAGCGATAGATGGGTTTGGCAGTGCCCATCCCATTCGCCCTTAATGGTCAGACCCCATGATGTCCCTATACTATCCCTCCTCAATCAGGAACCATTTGTGCTCAATCTCACCCAAACTAAAAGAAAACCTGTCCCTAACCTACCCACTCGCTAAAAAGGGGCCAAACCCAGCAGGCCATTGCTTTTTATTAACATTGCCTATTAAAGCGGGAGTAAACCTAGTTTCAAAAAACACTTACATTCCCGGCATGCCGGAAATGATAACTTTCACATTGGTTGTGCTCTCAACCAAACTTTCAAACCATCCATTGGCTGGGTTCATAACTGATCACATGTGCAGCATTATGGAAGTTGAAGAATCATTAGAGGCCAAGATGGCAGCTTCCTTGACTGAAAACGATAGAAGGGTTTACTTCCACTTTAATACTGGCTTTGGGCCCATGTGATTTTTTTTAACTTGCCCAGAGAGTTGGGCTTTAACAACCTTGGAGAATTACATCACATCAATGTGCCAAAAGTGGTTTCAAGCCTTTCAATGACCAAATGAACAAAGCTGGCATTGAAATCAATTGAAAATGAATTAAGACCATCACTGCAGTGGATTTAACCGATTCTCGTAATCATTTTGATCATTTTTTTCACAGATCTGGAAACAAATGAAACTGGAGGTATCTTTTTGCTGTCGGTGAAGGTGATGGAAAACCCCATAACTGTAAGTGAAGAGTGCGCGCCCAGCATGTATGCTTTCTATGCCCTACACTGGACAAAGCAACAGGTTCAATCACCAAAGAATATACTAATTTACACCTTTATCAATAGCAACATCACAGCAGGCATTCAAACAAAACAGTGATTACATGTTATATACTGTATATAAAACGTAATTGTTGTTTTATTTGAATGCACGCTGTGATGTAGTGATTGTTATGGGTGTAACAGGATATGTTCTATGGTGATTAAATTGTAACAATATGTCTTTGCACTCACAGCAAATATCAGTTTTCCTAGAAGCAATGAAAGCGGCAAAGTTTTATTCAAAGCAACAAGTTCACATTATTGTCCCTCCTCTTTGTCACCCTACTCCAGTAGCTCCCAACCTCAGTCTTTAAAGCAGAGTTCCACCCAAAAATGGAACTTCTGATTTAAGGGAGGGGACCCCTTGACATGCCAGATTTGGCATGTCATTTTGTGGGGGGGGGGGGGGGGTGAGCTCCCACTTCCTCCTGGCGCATCGCGGCACTGGAAGGGAGATCACCTCTCCTCTCTCCCTCTTGGCAATCATCTGGGACATGTCACAGATCCCAGATGATTGCCCGGCCAGCCACGGCGTGTGGCTCGCGTATCGCTGGACCCTGGGACAGGTAAGTGTTTGATTATTAAAAGTCAGCAGCTGCAGCATTTGTAGCTGCTGATTTTTCTTTTCTTTTTTTAAGCAGAACTCCACTTTAAAGTGGATGTAAACCCAATTCACAAAATTTGAACTGGGCACATATATCTGCAATGTTTTCTTATCTCTCTTCAAAGCACTAAGTCCTGTGGCTTTCTCCTGCTCTATTCTCCCGTTATCAGCCCGATATCTTCTGACAAGTTCTCAGTCACAGGAGATAAAACCAGGCTGAAATTTATGTCAGCAAGGTTGCTGTAAATAGGTTAGCAGAGAGCTTACCCGGTCACAGGACAGCTCTGAGAGTCTCTGCCTATGTAAAGGGGGGGGGGGGGTGCCTTTCCTCCAATCAGCTGTCTTGGCTGTTTATTGGCTGTATGCCCAGACTCCACTCCCGGTGTTGAACAGGAAGAGAAAATCTGTAACACCATGTGAACGTTCTAAAGAATACATAAAGTTGAAGACAGCAGATATACATGTAAAACATATGTAGGGAGATTTGTTTCATCTCTTTGTATCATCTGAGGCTGTTCACTTTACTGGGAATATGTGAGGGTTTACAGCCACTTTAACTGCTTTAACCCCCAAAAGATTTTACCCCCTTCCTGACCAGAGCCCTTTTTACAATTTGGCACTGCGTCGCTTTAACTGACAATTGCGCGGTCGTTTGATGCTGTGCCCAAACTAAATTTGTGTCCTTTTTTTCCCTACAAATAGAGCTTTTGGTGGCATTTGTTCACCTCTACAGTTTTTATTTTTTTGCGCTATAAAGAAAAAAACAATATTTTTTATTTTGGTTTAAAAAATATCCCCCCCCCCCCAAAAAAAAAATCTTCATTGGTTTAGGCCAATATATAATATTCTACATATTTTTGGTAAATAGGCATATATTGATTGGTTTGCGCAAAAGTTATAGCATCTATAGACTATGGGAAAGATTTATGGAATTTTTAATATTATTATTATTTTTTACTAGTAATGGCGGTGATCTGCGATTTTTAGCAGTACTGTGACATTGCGATGAACAGATCAGACACTGCTGACACTTTTTTGAGACCATTGACAATTATACAGCGATCAGTGCTATAAATATGCACTGATTACTGTGTAAATGTTACTGGCAGGGAAGGGGTTAACACTAGGGGTGATCAAAGGGTTAAGTGCGTGTTCCCTCAGTGTGTTCTAACTGTGTGGGGATGGGAGTGACTAGGAGAGGAGACATATACTTTTTTTCCTACTTCGGAAAAACAAACAATATGTTTCCTCTTCCCTGATGGCACATGGATTTGTGTGTTTACACACACAAATCCCTGTGCTGGCGCTCGTGCATGCATTCTCCTGTGGCCAGCGGCGATTATGCCCACCGGCCACGCGCATCAGCTCACCGCTGTGTAGCGGGCGCATGTGTCCTATGGTGGCCAAAAAGCGGAACGACGCACCCATACAGGATTTTGCCCAGGGGGCCATTCTGCCACAGTATATCTGCGTGAGCTGTTCAGGTGTACACAGAACATGTAAATGCAATTATTTTAGTAAATATAAACTGCTAAATACCTTTTATCATCAGCAGTATATAGCAGTCTTGTGACTTCTACGAGTGTCAAGCTGAGCACTGGTTAAAGCTTGTAGGAGGAGTTTTCATTTTCCTCTGGCTGTCCTGACCCCTGAGTCATGCAGCTGAATGACCCCTGACCCTCTGTCTAGACAGTGCTTATTGGCACTCTGCCAGTCCCATGCACCCTCCCCAAAAAAATAACCCTCTAACAATACACATCAAACTGAACATGTGCGGAGTGTCTCCATGGGCTCTATTCTATCAACAAATAGATTAGGGACAGTAAAAGAAGGGAAGGATCAGAGAAGACAGAACCAAGCAGCCTATTTACGTAATGCAGAGGATTAAACCCTTAGGCTCCACAGTGAGTATAACAAGAATGCTTTACTGCATATACAGACCGATTTTACTGTTGTGGAGTTCCACCAAAAAAAACCAAATGTCATTATGTGCTTGAAAAAAATAAAACATAAAAATATTTGGAAAATGTTTTTTTTTTACTTACCTTTTTATGCCTGTTGCTATGTGGTCCCTCATAGTCTGCTTCCTTCAGCGCCTGGGCTCCTGACGTCACATCCCTCGGCACAGGAAGGGAGATCACCTCTTTCCCCTCCCTTTGTCAATCCTCTGGGACACGTGACAGGTCCCAGATGGTTGTGCAGCAAGTCACGGCACATGCGCGGGTCTCGCACATGCGCAGTGGGTGCCTGGCTGTGAAGCCACAGCCGGGCACCCACAGTTAAAATGCCAGCACTGCCGAGTGGAGGGGGAGACGAGCGAGGATTCGATCCCCCGCATTGCTGGACCCTGGGACAGGTAAGTGTCCGATTATTAAAAGCCAGCAGCTGCAGTATTTGTAGCTGCTGACTTTAAATTTTTTTATTTATTTTTTTAAGGTGAACTCCTCTTTAAGTACCTCCAACAGGTCATGTTTTGGGACTTTCCCTTTAGATAAAATAGTTGTCATAAATACCAAGCCATTGAAATTGATCTCTGTACAGTAAAGGAAATCCTGAAAACATGACCAGTATGGGATACTTGATGACTGAGGTTGTCCCTTATTAGCAAATAAGCATGACAGCAGAAATAATTGGCTCCTTGTGCTGTTTCTACCTCTACCAATCTAAACTCTACTGCACAGGGACTGCAAAAGGTTCATAGCAGGTACAATTCAGGTAATTACACTGCTTGTAGTTAAAATAAAAAATGCTGTATTAATGAATGGAGAGTTACATTAATTTGTGTCTTTTATATTTGCCTGAAGTGCGGCTTTAAATTCCCTAAAGGATATTAAATCTTTCTGTCCCTCTGCTGACACCTAAAGTGAAAGAATATTATGTGAGCACTTGAATGAATTTTAAGGCTGTCTTCAATGTCACACAAAAATCTTTATAGCAAGGAATAAAAAAAAAAAAAAAAAAAGACTCCCTGATTTCCTATTCAGTATTGAGTGCCATAGACGCAGACATGTTGTTGGGAGCTGGGCAAACCGCTTTCATTAGCAGCAATTAGACCATGGAGTGTTTTTCCTTTCTAATGCATTTAATTGGCTTCTGAAACTATGTACACTGCCTGCCTCTCCCTGCCTGGCTGCTGAGGTTGCCAGGATCCGGCCAAATGAATTATGCTGCATGCAGATAATGTCTATATATTATAGCTGAGGAAACACAAGCGCTGTCATTTTATTTACCCTGACCTGTTCAGACTGCATATATTAATATATATATATATATATATATATATATATATATATATATATATATATATATATATATATATATATATATATATATATATTCATGAGTTATGGCTCTAAGGTCACTTTGTTTAAATTAGATCTCGACACAATAACTGAAATCACATTCAATGTGTTAATGGCGTTTTTTCAAATTTGTTGTTGATCATTTTAAATTTGCAATTTTGATTAAAAGAATACCTGATGATCTTACCATGAAGGTCCTTCCTGTTATAGGGTGACAACAGTCTCCCACCAGCCCTCTCACCTGTCACCCTGTCATATGAGCACCTGATGGAGACTATAAGCAGTCCCGTCGACATTCAATGTAGAGACATGGGCTACCACTATAACTATCAAGAATGAGCAATGATGTCTTTTAAAGTATAAAACTTTTTTTTTTTATCTTTTGGATAGAGTGGAGAGGTATTAGAGCATCTGTTATAAAAAAAAAAAAAAAAAAAGTTATAGTGTCTGCAATCTATGGGATAAATTTATGGCATTTTTAATATTATAATTTTTTTCTTACTAGTAATGGCAGTGATTTGCGATTTTTAGCGGGACTGCAACATTGCGGCAGACAGATCAGACACTTTGACACTTTTTTGGAACCATTAACATTTATACAGCGATCAGAGTTAAAAATAGCCACTGATTACTGTATAAATGTCACTGGCAGGGAAGTGGTTAACACTAGGGGGCGATCATGTGTCAGTTTTTATTGCAGTCTATCTCCCCCTTAGGGAGATTCACCCTCTCTATTTGTCCTGTTTACCATTATCATTGAAGGGAAAGTACAAGAAAATCCTATATTTTGGCCACTATCACACTGTCCGCGTTGACAGTAAAGCGGCGCTAGTTTTAGCAGTGATTATAACTCGTCCTTGTTCTAACCAAAATGAAGAAAAAAATGTTTTGACTATAGTTCCTTTCTTTTAATTTATTGCTATCATAAGGGTAACAAGCTGTAATATGTGATAACTGTGGGAAGTTATAGACACTCTTTGTGGAGACCCTCAATGTCTGTCTCTCTTGTCTCTCTTGCCCTCAAAAACAGCTGATCAAGCACAGATTGTGCTTGTTCAGCTGCTTCCCTGGTTGTACCAGCTCTGAAACTGGAAGTGACTAAATCATGATTACTTCCAGCTTTATTTGTCACAGGGAAGATCAGGTAAATGGATCCTGGCTGTTAACTGTGGTCCTGGACTCACCCAGAGGAGCGGGAGAGCCCTGGAACCACCACAGGTGGCGGCAGGAGGAGGGGGGGGGGGACAGGTACCCTGATCACTTTTATAAGACCAAACACAATATTCCCCTACACACACGTTCCTGAAAATGGTTGTAGTAATGCCTGATGAAGGGCAAGGGCCCTGCGTAGCTCAGAAGCATTGCAGTATATGTACCGTGTGACCATTCGAATAAAACTTTGGACCCTTTTGAGAAATCCTTGGTGTGCTGATGACATTTCTTCACTTTTATAAGACATACCATTGTAGGCAGGTGCAGTCTACATTCTCCACTGCAGGTGAAGCTCGCCTGCTGCGACAATGCAGACGGGAGAGGAAGTTGAGAGAAACTGTGTTTCTCAATGATTTCTTTGGTCACTTTGGCGGTGATACAGTTGGATGCACTTGCCCCATGTGACCCTGCCAGCAATGTTAGGGTAGGCAGCGTCTATGAAAGACTCTGACCCCTGGGCTTGGCTTGCTTTATGCAAGTGGACAGGTCAGGTCCAGGTTTACCATCTGACAGGAACACTACGTCTACCTCTTCAGGAAGCTTCCCATTTGGGTTGGACCGGCCAGGCCTCACTTAGCTTCTTGTAGCGATGCTGTCAGTGTCCCTGAGTCTTCTGCTTGCTCTCTATTCCCTCTTGTCAGGCCCGTCCGTGCTGTTGATCTACAGTTTCAATGGAATGTTTTTATGCAAATCGGGACTCTGAGTGTGTTCTGCCTGCAGCACCAAGCTGCACCTACACATGATCACCAGCTATAAAAAACAGTACCAAGTACATGGCTGCAGCACCAGACATGATCTTGTAATAACCATTTGCTGACAGGATGTTTTTATATGTACAGCAATCAGCAAATAGTGGAAAGATAACTGAGACCAGGCTATGTACATTCATATATTTACATATTCTTAAAGCAGAACTAAACCTATTTCCCAAAACAGGCATGCCTTAAATGATAACTGTCACACGTGCTTGTGCTTTTCAGTTTTAGTTAATCACAAGTGAGGCACCATAGCAGCACCATAGCAACTGAAGATCAAACAGAGACTAAGATGGCAGCTTCCTTGGAAGTAAAGGAGAGAATATTTTTTTCCACTTTAACAAGCAGTAAATACAGTTTAAAATAAGACCTTGCTGAACTCTGTGCTGCTTGCACTGTGGAGTAATTCATCCAGGCCATAAGTATGGGAACCCCATTTGATCTTCCTTTGGAGGTGCATACTGCCATCCTTAAGTTCAAAATGATCTAATATGAATTCTGCCTAGTCCAGAGACCACTGCTGCTGGAAGGACCTCTGAGTGTGCACAGAGGGCTGTGCCCTGGAGCAGAGGGATCCTTGGGGCTTCGGGCAAAGGACTGTGCATTGAGGTCATTAAAAGTATTTACCATTTCCCTACTCAGGTGGAACTTTGCTGAGGTTGTGGTGTCCAGACTCACGTCATCAAGGGACTTGCAGAGCCCTGCATAGCGTGAGAGGGAACATCTGCATCCAGGACACCTGCTGTTTCATCTGAGGCTATAACAGTGTTTAGGACTGCCACCACCGCCTTCAGAGACCACTTGATTATGTATCCAGTGTTCCAGACACCTGCAAAAAGGAAGAAGGAACTTTGCAACCAATGTCAAAATGGTGAAAGGCCATTGGCCACCATTTTTGCTATACTCTTGTTTATCCTGTTTAAATCCTGTTTAAGTAGACAGCATTACTCCTATTTTTGGACCCCCTTAGATTTGTTCTGAGGAGTGTTTCCTTCCCCATTGGAATTACAAAAACACTATATAGAGTGCTCCAACGTAATCTTGGGCCCTGAAGCCACTGATTGATGTTTACCTCTGGCCAGTGGGAGCACTGCGTTTTATAACCCCCTTCCATGCCTTCCATATTCAAGGCACCCTATAGAAGGTATAGACTTTACCCCATCCCCTTTTAACTGGGTCCTAAGTGTTTTTAACCAGTACTGTCTAGAGGGTCGTTGGCAGTGAAAACATGGGAACCTCAAAAACAGTGGCTCTTTTTAGGGTAGATCTACTATACTTTAATGCACAGTTACAAATAGTAAATTTAAAACCATATCCTGTATATATATTCCTCTGTGATAGAAGTCGGATCGTCCATTAAACTTTACACTCATAGCTGTCAAATGATCCAGACAGGATACAGCTTTGCCGCGTCCATTTATAACTGGACAGAAGTTTTGTTTGACACTGTGTTTGAACAACGGGGGAAAAGAGACAGAGAAGCCTTGACTGGCTATCTGGACTGATTCTTTGATTCTTCCACTGCTAGTTAATAATAAATTGCATGGCTCTGCAAGGTCTGAGATGAGAATGTACAGTGTTCAGCTGGCAGAGACAAAATGTAGAAAAAAAAAATGAACAATACATATAAAGTGTATAAGAATAGCTCTCACAGCTAGGCCTCCTTTATATGAGTGGCACACAGCTGCACACTTGTGCAGGGTGCTAAAGAAAAGTGTGTTAACATTAAGTGGCACTGTTCACACAGTTACCGACTTCAGCCAACGTTTTTACCCGCACTGTAAGGGCTTTAGTCGCTCTGGAAGCAAGGGTCCTTTCAAAGAACCTGTTGATATTTTTAGACAGTGCCACAACAGTGGCTTACCTCAACAAACAGGAGGGCACTCGCTCAGACAGTCTTCTAGTATTGAGGCAGGTGATACTAACCTGGGCTGAGGACAAAGTTTCTTCAATCAGGGTGGTCCACGTCAGTAGGACGACAAATGTTCTGGCCGATAACCTGAGCAGAGTGAGTATCAGCAGCGGCATTTGGGAGCTGAACCAAGAAACCTTCCAGGAGATCTTTTTAAGTTGGGGGGAGGCTTTCAGCTTATTTCTCCCTGGAAAGAGAGATGTAGTCCTTAGGGACAGATGCGCTCCCTTTCCCGTGGAACATTTCCCTAGCCTTCGTCTTTCCTCCATTTCAGCTATTGCCTCCTGTAGCCCAGAAGATTGTGCAAGAACAAGCAGAGGTAATTCTGATTGCCCCGTGGTGGCCCAGGAGGAGCTGGTTCTTTGCACTGAGAGCACTTTCAATAGAGTCCCCCTGGCCCCTGCCGGAGAGAAGGGGCCTTCTCCGTCAGGGCCCAGTGCTTCATCCAAGCCCTTGGACTTAACGTTTGACAGCTTGGAGGCTTGGAGGCTGAGCAGCGCATCCTACAATTGAAAGGATGTTTAGTTAGGGTTATTGTGACTATTCTAGACAGCCATAAATTAGTCACAAGGAAGGTTTATGGTAAAGTTTGGAAGACTTTTGTGGCCTGCTAAAGGAGTACTGAGGTGGACTCTTTTTCTATCCCCTGTATTCTGGATTTTTTGCAGAAGGGGGTGGAGAAGGTGCTTGCTATCAGCATCCTTAGGGTTCAAGTTGCTGCACTGTTCATGGAAAGAAGACTAGTGGAGGAGCCTTTGATTAAAATATTCCTCTCAGCTAGAGCTAGACGTACACCTAGAGTTGTTAAACAGATTCCCCCCTGGGATCTGTCATTGATGTTGAATGCTCTCACCGGAGCTCCCTTTGAGCCATTACAAGAGGCCTCTGAAGTTAATTACTTTAAAGATGATTTTTCTTTTGGCCATAACGTCAGGGAGAAGGATTTCTGATTTAGCATCTCTCTCTTGTAAAGATCCTTTCCTAAGAATTTTAGACAACAGGGTAGTAATTAGTCCTGATCCTTTGTATTTACCCAAAGTTTTGTCTAAGTTTCACAGGTCCCAGGAAGTAGTTCTGCCTAGTTTTTGTTCCTCCCCCGGGAATTCGGAGGAGGAAAGATTTAGTTTCCTGGAAGTAAGATGTCTTCTGTATTGTTTAGAATTAGCTAATTTCATTTAGTGGCCGCAAAAAGGGTTCCAAGGCATCCAGGGGTTCCATTGCTAGATGGATTAGAGAAGCTATTTGTGAAGCCTACAGATCATCAGGGCAAACCCCTCCTATCAGAGTTAGGGCCCACTCTACTAGATCTCTGGCCATGTCTTGGCCAGAAAGAGTGGGTGCATCATGGGAAGATATATCCAAAGCTGTTGTCTGGTCCTCTTCTCATCCATTCATCAAGCATCATAGAGTCCAGTTGCTCTCCATTCAGGACCTCTCCCTTGGAAGGAAAGTGCTTCAGGCTGTCGTCCCTCCTTAAGGTATAGAATCTTGCTTATCCTCTGAAGTAGCTGTCCTGTAAGATGAAGGGAGAAAATCCCAGTTAGACTTACCGGTAATGGTATTTCCATGAATCTTCTAGGACAGCTTCTATATTCCCACCCTATTTTTTATTCACTGGTCTCCTTATTTTTTACCTGGTGGTGGTATTTTAGTGAGATTCTGTTTTTTCTCTACCAAGTTCACTTTTGGTGGAAGTTTTTTACTTCATCTTCAACAACTGGGGGTCAGAGGAGAGGGAGGGGCTTTTAAACTGTGTCTGTTTTGCGCTTCCTGTAGAAGGCGGAGCCAATCATCTCTCAAGTAGCTGTCCTGGAAGATTCATGGCGATAGCGTTACCGGTATGTCTAACGGTGGTTATTCTATGTGTCCATGCACACTACTATAGGCTATTAGAGTATTTTTTTTAATGTGTCTGCCTATGTAAGTCTTTTTTTTCCTGGCTGTGCTCATTTCCTCATGTTAAAACGGAACTTCAGTAATTTTTTTCCATCTATTAAATCTTCTTCCTTGTTGTTTTAACTTTGTATAGTAAAACATTTTTTATTTCTGCCAGTAAATACCTTATTCAGCCCACTTCCTGTTTCTTTTCTGGAAAAAAGCCTAGGCTTATGACATCATGCACAGCTATCTCTCTCACTCTTGTGAAAGTTTGCCAGGAAGGGGGGGGGGGGGGGTGGGGGTGAGTCATTAGAGGGCCAATGAGAGCTGCAGAGCTGGAGGTGTGCCTGTGTAAATTCAGGAAGTGAACAGGCAGCAGCTTCAGCTGCCCAGAGTTAAAATGGATGCAGCCAGACTTAGTGAGATTTCTGCAGAATATTTGGCAAGTACAGAATCACAGTATATATAAAATAATATGCAAAGTGGTTGGAGGGAAGCTTCAGAATGGCAAAGATGGATTTTTTCATTACAAATTATGTGAGCAGACTGCAGTTCCTCTTTAGCTGAGCCAGGGTGCCAAATTTTACAATGTCTTGATGTTTTTTCTGTGTCCTTAGGTTGACCTGAGAGTGTCCAGGATGTTAGGGCAAATTTTTTTCCCAACATTTGGAGTCAGGTTACCATACGCTACAGGTCAACCAACATAAAAGGTCCTATCTCCAGGCTCCTAGAGAGAGTTACTGGAGATATAGCTGTATATTCTGCTAGAGAGGTCACCCCCTTTGAGTGGTGGGGGTGATTGGAGCCTAATTGGGGTTCCTGGAGAGGTTCCCAAGCCTGGGGAACTTATGGATTTGTAGTTGCTAATCATGGATTTGCTGCCTTCATGGAATACTGCCAATCATGGAATTTGCACTGCCTCTTGTAGATTATTGTCTTAATGGACTCTTGTCTTAAAGAGATTGCCTTATAAACTTGCCTTCTGCATAAGGTATGTACACTCTATGGCTGGGATATGCAATTAGCGGACCTCCAGCTGCTGCAAAACTGCAAGTCCCATCATGCCTCTGCCTCTGAGTGTCATGCTTGTGGCTGTCAGTCTTACTATGCCTCATGGGAATTGTAGTTCTGCAACAGCTGGAGGTCCACTAATTACCTATCCCTGCTCTATGGGATATAGAAGAGCTCTGTATAGGAGCTGCGTTGAAGTTGTTTCTTGAGAACTGTACTGTTATCAGAAACAACCTCTTATTTGTTTACTTTCTTTGCCGGGTCTGAAGTCTCTTAAGGGGGTACATCAAAAGAACAGGGCTAGCAACACAACAGGGGTCTAGAGCTAGAGGAAGATGTGAAACATGGGCCTAACACACAGAGTACTATCAAGTGGAAGTTAATGGGTTGTTACTAATGACTACGGTATTTGTGTCCCATGCAAAACAGCCAATCAGCGAGGAGATGGGTGACTGGCAGAGGTGACAGTAAAGCCTCGTACACACGATCGGATGTTACGATGGGAAATATGTGATGACAGGCTGTTGGTGGAAAATCCGGCCATGTGTATGCTCCATCGAACAATTGTTGTCAGATTTTTCGCTGACAAATGTTGGTGCCGGATAGCAGGTTTTAAAATTTTCCGTGGACAAATGTCTGTTGTTGAATTTTCCAAGCGTGTGTACACAAGTCCCTGGGACAAAAGTCCAAAGTACAGAAATGCATGCTTGGAAGCAAGGATGAGCCAGAAGCGGTCGGTCTTGTAAACTAGTGTTCGTAATGGAGAATTAACATTCGTGACGTGGCAAATTATGAAATCTTGAAATGCAGAGCACATTCTCGTCTTCTTTAGTGGGATAATAATGAAGCTGCTTTGCTGTTAAAACTGATGGAGTTATTGCAAACAATTTTTCAAAGGCTTTTTTTTCTAGTCATATCAAGAATAATATTATTATGCTTTTTTTTAATTATTTGGGCAAGTTACCACAACACCATTATCCTGTAGTTTTTAAGATCAAAGATACAACTATGTTGGCGTCCCTTGTCAATTTTTCATTGTATTTTTTTTAAAATGTAACTGCCTACTTCCAAACTGTCGTTTGAAGTAAAACACATAGCCAAGTATTATTCTCCACAATTTTTTTTATCGTGCATTAAAAAAAGAAAACAAATACAATTAGACATCTGCCAATAGAACTTAACCAAAAAGTGCATTCTATGCATCCAAAAACATAGAAAATATACCAAATCAAATCATTATTATTCAACCAAAAAAATAACCTCAAAGCAATAACTCCAAGGCCAATAATGAATAACATGTTATCTACTCTGATTCTGCAACATGTCTTGTTGACGAACGGCCGTTCAGAAACTGAAAAGCACAAAATGAAAAAAGCAAATCAACACTCACCAAACTTCTACTAACACAAAATTAGTAGAAGGAGCCCCAAAGAGTGGTGTTAAAGAGCTGAAAAACCATGTAGTATGTCACTACGTTTGTGATTATTGGCCAACAATTGTGTGGCGTGTGTATGTAAGACAAGTTTGGGCCAACACCCTTCGGACAAAAGTGTTGGCCAACAATCCGATCGTGTGTACGAGGCTTTACTCTGGTAGTGGATAGAGTTCAGGAGTTAGTAAGTGCAGTGCCACATGGGTGCCTTAGCCCCACCCACACACAGACATGCATCAATTTGTGTTTTTTCCTATATTTGACTGGAGTACAGTTGTAAATGTCTATTTTTTAATAGTAAAAAAAAAACTTAAAAAAATCCATAAAAAATAATAATAATAAAAGAATATAAATAAAATAATATCTATGGATATAAAATAACATTGGTGAAAAATGTCAAAAAGGAAGAATAGTGGGCAACCTTTCTATGTACAGTGTTGCGCAGCGTCCTATACGTCCGCTTCGTGCAGGAAGCCCAGATGACATTTATTTTGTTTGTGTTTAGGGAAATGTCGTTCCTCTGTAATGCTGAAGCAGAGACAGAGAGATATAGTTCAGAGCCTGGCCATTAGGCTTAATAAGGCGATTATTTTAATGAGCAGCCACCGAGATTTATGCTGCACTTACGCC
Source organism: Lithobates pipiens (assembly GCF_037356315.1). Lineage (NCBI taxonomy): Eukaryota > Metazoa > Chordata > Amphibia > Anura > Ranidae > Lithobates > Lithobates pipiens. The sequence continues at coordinate 500,538,298 of NW_027507903.1, read as the reverse complement.
TTACTCAGAGCAGCCAGACTGAAACAATAAGAGCTGTCTAGTTTCTAAGATCGTCTTTCATGCGTCGGAGTCTCCCGCAGACGTTTCCAAGGGTGGCATAAAATATATTTACTTGCTTTGCAGCTTAAGTATCAAGAGATGTTTTCATTTACATAAAGACTAGGATCTCGACTGATGTTCGGCGTGATGCGGCAATGTCAGCTGGAACGTCCTTGATACCTGATGATTAAAGATCCACTCTGCTCCAATACCCAATCCACTCCAGATATTTCTGCTGTGGCTGCGCACTGGTGGATTTAAAGGGACTCTGTAATATTATTAATAAACAAAATAAAGTTGCGCTACAGTGATTGATATTAAAAATACTGAAAAAAATACCTTTATTTTGTGTCTTGTTTTTGCGGTAATATCTCACATTTTTGTTGCTGCTTTTTTTTGATACTGAATAATCTTTTTACATGCGCAGTATTATTTTTGTATTTATATAATATTAATAATGACTGTCAGATAGACATGGACATTAGATCAACTCGGTAGAAATAATGGGGGTTATTTACTAAAGGAAAATCCACTTTGCACTGCAAGTGCACTTGGAAGTAAAGTCGCTGTAGATCCGAGGGGGACATGCAAGGAAAATAAAAAACAGCATTTTAGCTTGCACATGATTGGATGATAAAATCAGCAGAGCTTCCCCTCATTTCAGATCCACCCCTTAGATTTAGAGCGACTGCACTTCCAAGTGTAGTTTCAGTGCAAAGTGGATTTCCCTTTCGTAAATAACCCCCATGGTGTGTATCTGTTTAAAAGTTACTATTAGGGATGAGCTTCGTGTTCGAGTCGAACGTACGTTCGACTCGAACATTGGCTGTTCGTGCGTTCGGCAAATTCCGAACGTTTTGGCCGTTCGCGTCAAAATTCGAGTGACGCGCGCGCGGACCATAATGCACTGCGTTGGCGCAGTGCATTGCTGCCCGATGATTGGCCAAGCATGCACTGTGACCCCGCATGCTTGGCCAATCGCAGCGCCGGCAGCGAGGAGAGCCATGATTGGCCACAGGCATCCTGCCTGTGGCCAATCATAGCTCAGGCTGTGTAGTGCACGCCCCACACTATATAAGGCCGCCTTTGAGGCGGCCTCGTGTAGTGTGTTACTTAGCATCTGAAGCAGTGGGTGTTCTGTGTACCTTCAACACAGTACACACCAATCGTTTTTGGCTGATTTCCTATCTTGCTGCTGTGTAGTGGTTGTTGTCTGTGCCCTGACTGCAGTATACACCACTATATTCACCTCACCTATATAGCTAGTGATCTAGCTTTAACCACTTAACAACTGCCCATTGCCGATTAACGGCTTCAGGGGGGGTTGTTTAACTCTGAGAGGCCGTTAATTAACGGCCTCCCAGAATTCTGCTCTCGCGTGCCCCGAAGTGTGCGCACTCGAGAGCATCCGTGACCGCCGGGTCGCATCACGGATCACGGTAAACGGCCGCTCATAGCGGCCGTTTACCACGTGATTGCTCCGTCAAATGACGGAGTGATCACTTGGAAACAAACCGGCGTCATGTTATGACGCCTGTTCCTCCCTCCCCTCTCTGTACCGATCGGTACAGCGGAGGGGAAAGAGATCGGTGTCAGCAGCGATGTGGGCTGCATCTGCAGTGCCCACATCGCTGCTCACTGAATTTAACCCCTCAATTCCCTGCCAATACTCTGCAATACCAGTGCATACTCTGCAGTACCCTGCCATTACTCTGCAGTACCCCCCATTACTCTGCAGTAACCCCCATTACTCTGCAGTACCCCCCAATACTCTGCAGTACCCGCCATTACTCTGCAGTACCCCCATTACTCTGCAGTAACCCCCATTACTCTGCAGTACCCCCAATACTCTGCAGTACCCTGCCATTACTCTGTAGTACCCCCCAATACTCTGCAGTACCCTGCTATTACTCTGTAGTACCCCGCCAATACTCTGTAATACCCTGCCATAAATTGCCATACCCAGCCATACTCAGAGATACCCAGCCATACTCTGTGATACCCTGAAATACCCAGCCATAGACGCCCCCCACCCCTCACCGCCCTCCGGTGCTTCTACCAACTCGCCAGTACGATCAAAGCCAGAATCTTTTTTTTATTTTTTATTTCAGGCTTCCCAGCCTAGAGGTGAGATGTGGGGTCATATTGACCCCCCAGATTTCACTGTAAAGAGGACCTGTCACCCCATATTCCTATTACAAGGGATGTTTACATTTCTTGTAATAGGAATAAAAGTGATCAAATATATATTTTTGGGGAAAAAAATGTCAAACTAAAATAAATAAAGTAAAATGAACAATAAAAAAATAAAATAAAAATTAAAGCGCCCATGTCCCCATGTGCTCGCATGTGCCACACATGTGAGGTATCGCCGAGAATGTTAGAGCGAGAGCAATAATTCTAGTCCTAGACCTCCTCTGCAACTCAAAACATGTAACCAGTAAAAAAAAAATTTAAGTGTCGCCTATGGGGATTTTTTAAGTAGCGACGTTTGGCGCCATTCCACGGGCATGTGCAATTTTGAAGAGTGACATGTTTGATATCTATTTACTCAGCATAAATTCATCTTTCACTTTATGCAAACATTGGGCTAACAAGTGGTTAATAATAGAGCTTGCAGTCAGTAGTGTTAGGAGATAGTGCGTGCTGTCTGCGTGCTCTGTACCCAGTACATACCGCTATAATATAGGGCAGGCCCCTACTTTCAAACATCCAACTTACAAACATCTCCTACTTGCAAACGCAAGGAGACAGCAGCAAGTGAGATGAAAAAAGATGGACGACAAAACAAATTATACAGGGGTGATAACCCTTCCCTATGTTTTCCAAAAAGCTTAAAGATAGTTTTTTTGACTGGAGCTACACTTTAAAAATGTACCGGTTGAAAATGACAAACAGATTCAACTTAACACAACAAACCTACACAGTCCCTGTCTTGTTTGCACCGCCTGTATACTGCTGTTCTGAGTATATAGGGCCTGGGGGCTACACGCATTTCCTTTTTTTAATATGGGTACGGGGTTCCCCTTAATATGCGTACAAGACCCAAATAGGCTGGTAATGGGCAGGGAGGGCTACTCATGCCATGTTTCTCAATGATTTTCAACTATATTGCAGGAACCAGATATAACATTAAAACCGCAAGCAGTTTTAAATGGTGTTATTTCCGTTTAATGTCATTTTGTGCAGGGACTGTTCTAAACACGGGAAACACGTGGCACTTCACAGGCATACTACAGACACCCCCCAGGCACCATATTTAAAGGAATATTTCACTTTTTTTTTTCACTTTAATCGTCATTAAAATCAGTGCTCCCGCCAAAACGGCCGTTTTTAAAACTTTTTTTTGCAGTGACCCATGTCCCCTGAGGCAGGAGGCAGGTCCCCAAACCCTTTTTAGGACACTATCTTGCATATTAGCCGTTAAAATTAGCACTTTCCAATTCGAACGTTCGAGTCCCATAGACTTCAATGGGGTTCTAACGTTCGAACCGAACGCGGGGGTCGTTCGCAAGTTCTGGTGCGAACCGAACCGGGGGGGTGTTCGGCTCATCCCTAGTTACTATGTACTATTTGTAATTAGATGTGCACATAGAGCAAGCCATATTACACATTACATGCTCAGGCACTGCTTCCTGCTTTTGCAGTGCTACACAATTTTTGTGCTGCTTATTTTCAAGCCTTGGCATTGGCCAAATAGTTGAACTGGAGTTCAGCCTAAAAAAAGTAAACAAATGCAGCCAGCGCATCTACTGTATGGACTGGTAAGCTGTAATATATAAAATTTTGGGTTGACTCCCCTGCGCGAACCTCTGTAGCTGTATGGTGGCTGCTTTAAGGGATATAGGGGGCGCGCATGCGTGCCAGCCATGTGACGTCAGAGCCAATGCACGTGGCCAGCAGGCAGTCTTGAGAGAGACATAACGGGGATCTTTCAATGTAAACAGACAGATCCCCATTCTGTCAAAGAAGTAGAGAGATCTGCTGTTCCTAGTAATCAGGAATAGTGATTTCTCTCTACTCCCAGTCAGTCCCATCCCCCCACAGTTAGAAACACCTCCCTAGGGAACACTTAACCTCTTGATCGCCCCTTAGTGTTAACCCCTTCCCTGCCAGTGACATTTATACAGTAATCAGTGGCTAATTTTAGCTCTGATCACTGTATATATGTCAATGGTCCCAAAAAAGTGTCAAAAGTATCCGATTAGGGTTGCCACCTTTTCTTCAAGCTAAACCCAAACACTTTAACAGCGCACAGCAAATTTTTACCTCTCCTTAGAGACCCCCCATTAGAACAGAGTGCCCTTATATCAGTGCCTTATTAGATTAAAGACCCCCATTATATGAGTCCCTTTATATCAGTGTCCCCTAAAGACTTCCATCAGTTCAGGAATCCCCCTTTCACATTAAAGTCCCCTTTAGATCAGGAGTCCCCCTTCATCAGGTTTCGGGAGTCTGGAGTCCCCCTTTACACTAGGAGTCACCCTTTACATTAGGAGCACTGTACTGAGCATCAATTGTCCCCCTATGAGATCAGAGTCCCCCCCCTTCACATCAGAGTCCTCCCTCACAACAGCAGGGGCCCGTTATATCAGTAACTCCACATATCAAGGGCCCCTTTACATTAGGAGCCCTCCTTAAATCAAGAGACCCTCTTTCAAATCTCAATTTACATTAGTAGTCTTCTTTACATCAGTACCCCGGTGTGAAAGTAGGGGGCAGAGTGATAGGAGGGTAGCAGAGTGTGACAGGGGGGCACATAGTGACAGGAGGGGGATGCAGAGTGTGACAGGAGGGGGATGCAGAGTGTGACAGGAGGGGATGCAGAGTGTGACAGGAGGGAGGAAGGGGTGCACAGTGTGACAGGAGGGTGCAGAGTGTGACAGGGGAGGGTGCAGAGTGTGACAGGAGGGGGTGCAGAGTGACAGGAGGGAATGTGGTGTGACAAGAGGGGGTGCAGAGTGTGACAGGAGGGCGTGCGGTGTGACAGGAGGGGGTGCGGTGTGACAGGAGGGGGTGCAGAGTGTGACAGGAGGGCGTGCGGTGTGACAGGAGGGGGTGCAGGGTGTGACAGGAGGGGGTGCAGGGTGTGACAGGAGGGGGTGCAGAGTGTGACAGGAGGGGGTGCAGAGTGTGACAGGAGGGGGCAGAGTGTGACAGGAGGGGATTCAGTGTGTGAAAGGAGGGAGTGCAGTGTGACAGGAGGGGGTGCAGTGTGACAGGAGGGGGTGCAGAGTGACAGGAGGGGATGCGGTGTGACAGGAGGGGGTGCGGTGTGACAGGAGGGGGTGCAGAGTGTGACAGGAGGGGGTGCAGAGTGTGACAGGAGGGGGTGCAGGGTGTGACAGGAGGGGGTGCAGTGTGACAGGAGGGGGTGCAGAGTGACAGGAGGGGGTGCAGAGTATGACAGGATGGGGTGCAGGGTTTGACAGGAGGGGGTGCAGGGTGTGACAGGAGGGGGGCAGGGTGTGACAGGAGGGGGTCAGAGTGTGACAGGAGGGGGTGCAGTGTGTGAAAGGAGGGGGTGCAGTGTGACAGGAGGGGGTGCAGAGTGACAGGAGGGGATGCGGTGTGACAGGAGGGGGTGCAGTTTGACAAGAGGGGGTGCAGAGTGTGACAGGGGGGCACATAGTGACAGGAGGGGGATGCAGAGTGTGACAGGAGGGGGATGCAGAGTGTGACAGGAGGGGGATGCAGAGTGTGACAGGAGGGAATGCAGAGTGTGACAGGAGGGAGGAAGGGGTGCACAGTGTGACAGGAGGGTGCAGAGTGTGACAGGGGAGGGTGCAGAGTGTGACAGGAGGGGGTGCAGAGTGACAGGAGGGAATGTGGTGTGACAAGAGGGGGTGCAGAGTGTGACAGGAGGGCGTGCGGTGTGACAGGAGGGGGTGCGGTGTGACAGGAGGGGGTGCAGAGTGTGACAGGAGGGCGTGCGGTGTGACAGGAGGGGGTGCAGGGGGTGACAGGAGGGGGTGCAGGGTGTGACAGGAGGGGGTGAAGAGTGTGACAGGAGGGGGTGCAGAGTGTGACAGGAGGGGGCAGAGTGTGACAGGAGGGGGTTCAGTGTGTGAAAGGAGGGAGTGCAGTGTGACAGGAGGGGGTGCAGTGTGACAGGAGGGGGTGCAGAGTGACAGGAGGGGGTGCGGTGTGACAGGACGGGGTGCAGAGTGTGACGGGAGGGGGTGCAGAGTGTGACAGGAGGGGGTGCAGAGTGTGACAGGAGGGGGTGCAGTATGACAGGATGGGGTGCAGGGTTTGACAGGAGGGGGTGCAGAGTATGACAGGATGGGGTGCAGGGTTTGACAGGAGGGGGTGCAGGGTGTGACAGGAGGGGGGGCAGGGTGTGACAGGAGGGGGGGCAGAGTGTGACAGGAGGGGGTGCAGTGTGTGAAAGGAGGGGGTGCAGTGTGACAGGAGGGGGTGCAGAGTGACAGGAGGGGATGCGGTGTGACAGGAGGGGGTGCAGTTTGACAAGAGGGGGTGCAGAGTGTGACAGGAGGGGGTGCAGAGTGTGACAGGAGGGGGTGTGGTGTGACAGGAGGGGGTGCGGTGTGACAGGAGGGGGTGCAGATTGTGACCGGAGGGGGTGTGGTGTGACAGGAGGGGGTGCAGAGTGACAGGAGGGGGTGCAGAGTGACTGGAGGGGGTGCATTGTGACAAGAGGGGGTGCAGTGTGACAAGAGGGGGTGCAGAGTGTGACAGGAGGGGGTGCAGAGTGTGACAGGAGGGCGTGCGGTGTGACAGGAGGGGGTGCAGGGTGTGACAGGAGGGGGTGCAGAGTGTGACAGGAGGGGGTGCAGAGTGTGACAGGAGGGGGAAGAGTGTGACAGGAGGGGGTGCAGTGTGTGAAAGGAGGGAGTGCAGTGTGACAGGAGGGGGTGCAGTGTGACAGGAGGGGGTGCAGAGTGACAGGAGGGGATGCAGTGTGACAGGAGGGGGTGCGGTGTGACAGGAGGGGGTGCAGAGTGTGACAGGAGGGGTGCAGAGTGTGACAGGAGGGGGTGCAGAGTGTGACAGGAGGGGGTGTGGTGTGACAGGAGGGGGTGCAGAGTGACAGGAGGGGGTGCAGAGTGACTGGAGGGGGTGCATTGTGACAAGAGGGGGTGCAGTGTGACAAGAGGGGGTGCAAAGTGTGACAGGAGGGGGTGCGGTGTGACAGGAGGGGGTGCAGAGTGTGACAGGAGGGGGTGCAGAGTGTGACAGGAGGGGGTGCAGGGTGTGACAGGAGGGGGTGCAGTGTGACAGGAGGGGGTGCAGAGTGACAGGAGGGGGTGCAGAGTATGACAGGATGGGGTGCAGGGTTTGACAGGAGGGGGTGCAGGGTTTGACAGGAGGGGGTGCAGGGTGTGACAGGAGGGGGGGCAGGGTGTGACAGGAGGGGGTCAGAGTGTGACAGGAGGGGGTGCAGTGTGTGAAAGGAGGGGGTGCAGTGTGACAGGAGGGGGTGCAGAGTGACAGGAGGGGATGCGGTGTGACAGGAGGGGGTGCAGTTTGACAAGAGGGGGTGCAGAGTGTGACAGGGGGGCACATAGTGACAGGAGGGGGATGCAGAGTGTGACAGGAGGGGAATGCAGAGTGTGACAGGAGGGGGATGCAGAGTGTGACCGGAGGGAATGCAGAGTGTGACAGGAGGGAGGAAGGGGTGCACAGTGTGACAGGAGGGTGCAGAGTGTGACAGGGGAGGGTGCAGAGTGTGACAGGAGGGGGTGCAGAGTGACAGGAGGGAATGTGGTGTGACAAGAGGGGGTGCAGAGTGTGACAGGAGGGCGTGCGGTGTGACAGGAGGGGGTGCGGTGTGACAGGAGGGGGTGCAGAGTGTGACAGGAGGGCGTGCGGTGTGACAGGAGGGGGTGCAGGGTGTGACAGGAGGGGGTGCAGGGTGTGACAGGAGGGGGTGCAGAGTGTGACAGGAGGGGGTGCAGAGTGTGACAGGAGGGGGCAGAGTGTGACAGGAGGGGGTTCAGTGTGTGAAAGGAGGGAGTGCAGTGTGACAGGAGGCGGTGCAGTGTGACAGGAGGGGGGGCAGAGTGACAGGAGGGGATGCGGTGTGACAGGAGGGGGTGCGGTGTGACAGGAGGGCGTGCAGAGTGTGACAGGAGGGGGTGCAGAGTGTGACAGGAGGGGGTGTGGTGTGACAGGAGGGGGTGCAGAGTGACAGGAGGGGGTGCAGAGTGACTGGAGGGGGTGCATTGTGACAAGAGGGGGTGCAGTGTGACAAGAGGGGGTGCAGAGTGTGACAGGAGGGGGTGCGGTGTGACAGGAGGGGGTGCGGTGTGACAGGAGGGGGTGCAGAGTGTGACAGGAGGGGGTGCAGGAGGGGGTGCAGTGTGACAGGAGGTGGTGCGGTGTGACTAGAGGTGGTGCAGTGTGACAGGAGGGGATGTGGTGTGACAGGAGGGGATGCGGTGTGACAGGAGGGGATGCGGTGTGACAAGAGGTGGTGCAGTGTGTGACAGGAGGTGGTGCAGTGTGTGACAGGAGGTGGTGCAGTGTGTGACAGGAGGGGGTGCAGAGTGTGACAGGAGGGGGTGCGGTGTGACAGGAGGTGGTGCGGTGTGACAGGAGGTGGTGCGGTGTGACAGGAGGGGGTACGGTGTGACAGGAGGGGGTGCAGAGTGTGACAGGAGGGGGTGTGGTGTGACAGGAGGGGGTGCGGTGTGACAGGAGGGGGTGCGGCGTGACATCAGGGGGTGCGGCGTGACAGGAGAGGGTGCGGTGTGACAGGAGGGGGTGCAGAGTGTGACAGGAGGGGGTGTGGTGTGACAGGAGGGGGTGCGGTGTGACAGGAGGGGGTGCGACGTGACAGCAGGGGGTGCGGCGTGACAGGAGGGGTGCGGTGTGACAGGAGGGGCCCGTGCAAATACAGAGGAGGGGTGCAAATACAGAGGAGGGGGGCAATTACAGAGAAGGGAGGAACAATTACAGAGGAAGGGGGTGCAAATACAGAGGAGAGGGGAAATTACAGAGAGGGGCAATTTCAGAGAAGGGGGGGCAATTACAGAGGAGGGGGGTGCAAATACACAGGAGGGGGTGGCAAACACAGAAGGGTCAAAACACAGAAGGGTCAAAACATAAGGGAGAGAGAGGCGACAGGCAGCTGCTGGTGCAGAAGTTTTTAATAAAATAAATGCTTAAAAGCAATCCACTCACTCTCCATGTCAGAGCTGTATATGTCAGTCTGTGAAGTTGGCTGTCCCATTCTCCCCTCCAATCCATGCTGCTCTTATCACTGAATCGGGAAACTCATGTGAACTCATGGGTCAGCCTCTGATGATGGAGGCGTGGTTAAGCCTCTGGAATGCTCTGATTGGTCACAGCATCCTAGGCTGACAGCTCACTGCAGTCTCCCCGCAGCTCTGTATCCTTGGCTTCCTCCAGCGATTCAGTGATAAGAGCAGCGTGGATCGGAGGGGAGAATGGGACAGCCAACTTCACAGACTGACATACAACTCTGACATGGAGAGTGAGTGGATTGTTTTTAAGCATTTATTTTATTAAAACCTTCCGCACCAGCAGCTGTCTGTCGCCTCTCTCTCATATGTTTTGATTGCTCTGTAATTGCCCCCCCCGCCCGCCGCTCCGAAACCCGGGGACAGCCTCCTAAACCCGTATTGTCCGGGTCAAAACCGGACAGGTGGCAACCCTATATCCGATCTGTCTGCCGCAATGTCGTAGACCCACTAAAAATCGCAGATCACCGTCATTACTGGTAAAAAAAAAAATAATAGTAATAAATATGCCATAAATATATGCCCCATTTTGTAGACATAATAACTTTTGCGCAAACCAAGCAATATACGCTTATTACAATCTTTTTTTACCACAAATATGTAGAAGAATACATATTGGCCTAAACTGATGAAGAAATTTTTTTGGGGATATTTATTATCGCAAAAAGTAAAAAATTATGTTTTTTTTTTTTCAAAATTGTCCTTTTTTGTTTATAGCGGTGATCACCAAAAGAAAGCTCTATTTGTGGGGAAAAAGGCCGTCAATTTTGTTTGAGTACAACATCGCATGACCACGCAATTGTCAGTTAAATCGACGCAGTGCCGTATCGCAAAAAAATGGCCTGGTCATTCGGGGGGCAAATCTTCCTTAAGTGGTGCTTAAGTGGTTAAACACTTGTTAGGTAAAGAAACAGAGTGGTAACACTCGGCTTCTGATGGTGCCCACCAGTGGCTACTGCATAAATATATATCTCTGGATGTAGCCCATGACCATCCAACTATGTGTAAAATATCAATTACTTTTCTTGCCAGATTTATAACAGAAATCTAGAAAGGAGCAGAGTTGGGCCGAACACCTCCCTGGTTGGGTTTGAGCCAGAACTCTCGAACATCGCAAAAGTTTGGACCCGAACCCCAAACTCCATTGAAGCCAATGGAGTTTGGGACCCAACTTTGAAAAATCAAAAGTCTCCATTTTGAAGGCTTATACGCAAGTTATTGGCCATAAAACGGGTATCGGGGCTGGGAACTGCTTCGGGAGACATGTATCAATGCAAAATTTTTTTGAAAAAGATCATTTTTACAGGAGCAGTGATGCTTAAAGTGAAACAATGAAAATTAAAAATTGTTTTAAATATAGTGCCCTGGGGCGTCCTCATAGTCTTCCTGTAGCGCATCTGTACTGTGCATAGAACCTGCTCCAGCAAAATTGACATTTATAAAGAAATAAAAATTGCCTGCAATACAATACCATTTCTGGCAATACAAAAATGCCAAAATTTTAAAAAATGTCATGGGGTCCCCCCCAAAACCCATTCCAGACTCTTATCCAAGAATTGTTGCCTGGCAGGTCAGGAAGGGGGGGGGGGGGGGTTTCTTCCCTCCTGAACCATACCAGGCCACATGCCCTCAGGCTGCGTTCACACTGATGCCAGATGCGGATACTTTTTATGGTGAATGGGTAAGGGTACTGTACCCCATACTCATTTATATGGGGGGGGGGTGGGATCTGGGGGTCCCTTTGTTAAATTGGGCATCCAGATTCCAATAAGACCCTTGCAAGGGGATAAATTCTTTGGGGTACATATTTTAGCAAAAATATGAAGCAGAATACATATTGGTCTAAATTGATGAAGACATTTACATTTTTTCAATTTGTTTATTGGATATTTTTTATAGCTAAAAGTAAAGAAAATATCGTTTTTTTTCTTAAAATTATCGGTATCTTTTTGTTTATTGCACACAAAAAATAAAAACTGCAGAGGTGATCAAATATCACCAAAATAAAGCTCTATTTGTGGGAAAAAAGGACGCCAATTTTGTATGAGTACAACGTCGTATGACCACACAATTGTCAGTTAAAGTAACGCAGTACTGTATCGCAAAAAATGGTCTGGTCAAGAAAGGGGGTACATTTTATGGAGGTCAAGTGGTTAAGAGTACTAAGTGTCATTTTTGTCTGCTGTTTTGTTTCTCTGCTATCAGCATGAATCACTTCTGATAAGTTTTCCTGACACAAGAGAAAAAGGTGACAGGGGAGGGAACTCCAGCTGATGGAGGGGGTGTGTCTCTTCCCTCCAGTCAGCTCTCAAAGCTCTCCTTACTAAGCTCTGCAGAGTGTAATTCAGCTTTCCGCCCCCTTTTTTCTGACAGCTCAGACAAGCTTTATAAATTGAGGACATTAAACAGATATAGAGAAGAGAAGACTGCAGATAAACAGGTACAACTTATGTAAGAGAACTTGTTTAATCTCTATCACATAAGGCCAGCCACTTCAATGGGTATATGTAAGGGTCTACAACAACTTTAACCACTTCCCGCCCACCATATAGCAGAATGACGACTGGAAAGTGGTTGTATTATCCTGACTGGATGTCATATCACGTCCAGCAGGATAAGCCGCTAGCACACGCCCCGCAAGGGAGCACAGCAGGTGATCGGTGGTGTGGTGTGTTGCTCTGACACACCGCATCTCCGATCTAGGTAAAGAGCCTATGACCTAGGGCAGTCATCACATGGTTACCAGGAAGTGCAGTTTATCGACTTTTCCTTTACTCGCGCTGACAAGGCGCAAGTAGAGGAGAAACGATCAGGGGCTATCCTGATGGGAGGGGTTTGCGCTGATAATCAGCGCATTGATTATCAGTGCAGAGCAATCGAGAATGCCCACTAGAGCCCATCAGAGATGCCCACTAGAGCTCACCAGGGATGCCAATCAGAGCCCATTAGGGATGCCAATCTGTGCCCATCAGTGATGCCTGTCAGTGCTGCCTATCAGTGCCATCCATCAGTGCCACCCATCAGTGCCACCTCTCAGTGCCCATCAGTGCCCATCAGTTCTGCATATCAGTTCCACCTATGAGTGCCCATCTATGCTGCGTTGCTTATCTGTGCCGACTGTCAGTGCCCATCAGTGCTGCATATAAGTGCCTCATCATCAGTGCCCATCAGTGCTGCCTCATCAGTGCCCATCAGTGCTCATCAGTGAAGGAGAAAACGTACTTATTTACAAAGTTTTATAACAGAAATAAACAGAAAGAAAAAACTTTTTTTTTTTTACATTTTCGGTCTTTTTTTATTTGTAGTGCAAAAAATAAAAAACTCAGTAGTGATCAAATACCACCAAAAGAAAGCTCTATTTGTATGAATGAAATGCAAAAAAAAATTGTTTGGGTACCTTATTGCAATTGTCAGTTAAAATGCGACAGAGCTGAAACCTGAAAATTCGCCTGGGCAGGAAGTTGGTGAAAGTGCCCTGTAAGTGGTTAAACTGTTTTTTTTTTTTTTTTGCCTTTTTGGATGATTTCGCTTCCTGTACTGGTGGCAACTCAAAAGTTTGGCTTTTCCCTCACTACCAGTCTTGGTGGTAATAGTTCCATAGACAAACAGAGTGGATAAATCTCCACATTGCAGCCACGGCCGCGTTAGCGGTAAAGCGCTGCTACTTTTAGCAGTGCTTTACCGTTGTTTTAATGGCGCTTTTTGGCCGCTAGCGGGAAGCTTTTAACCCCCGCTAGCAGCCGAGGAAAGGGTTAAATGTGCCTGTGTAGTGCCACTGCCGAAGCGCTTTGCAGGTGCTTTAGCAGCTGTGCCCATTCATTTCAATGGGCAGGAGCGGTGGAGGGGCGGTGTATACACCGCTCCTCCACCGCCCCAAAGACGCTGCTTGCAGGACTTTTTTTTACGTCCTGCCAGCGCAGCACCCCAGTGTGAAAGAGCTCGGGCTTTCACACTGGGACTGCAGATGGGGCATTTTTCAGGCGCTTTACAGGCGCTACTTTTAGCGCTAAAGCACCTGAAAAATGCCTCAGTGTGAAAGGGGTCTTAAAGTCATAGCAGAAAAATCTGACAAAAACTATAACACTTTCCTAATCTAAAAATGTAAACGTTTCTTCTTTAGATACTCATTAATAGTGTTTTACAAAATTGTAGCCGTTTCCTTTTCGCACCCGAAAGAAAAGCACCGCCCAACGTGGCCTAGGAGGGGCGCAGTGACAGCTCTGTCAGGTTATCATGTACAATTCCAAACTTCACACGACACAGGCAGAGCTACATATAATGAAGTACATGCACGAGAAGCGCAGAAGACAGAGCTGACTATTAAAATAGCAACGCCCCAAGATGACACCCCATGTTGGTGGTATCATTTGACAAGACAAGCTTTTACCCGATCTAGCATGGGTCCCCATGGCTGACACCTGCTCGAATGTTCAGCATCAGCGCTTAATTGAGTGTCATTCGGAATCAGCCTGAAAGGACTCAAGCAGACTTGTAGCTGTGTGACATTTGTGGAGTGGGGAAGGAAAACGGGGGCTGCTTTGAATCAGCACACAGAAGAGACATCTTATTATTTTTAATAACATCCATTAAAATCCTTGTTTCCGCCGTTTATTAAAAAGTGCTGCCTCCGTGACTATCTGAATTTCAATTAAAAGGACATGTGTATACCTTTCTCCTGATTTTACTTTTTTGTTTTATTTTTATGTGCACCTTTTTATATTTTTATGTGCACCCTGCTCTATTACATTTAATGTTTAACCACTTGACCACTGGGCACTTAAACCCCCTTCCTAACCAGACAAATTTTCAGCTTTCGGTGCTCTCACACTTTGAATAACAATTACTCAGTCATGCAACACTGTACCCATATGAAATATTTGTCCTTTTCTTCACACAAATAGAGCTTTCTTTTGGTGGTATTTAATCACCGCTGGGTTTTTTATTTTTTGCGCTATAAATCAAGAAATGACTGAAAATTTGGTAAAAAAAAAAAATTCTTTGTTTCTGTTAACATTTATTACAGTAGAGTAGGGTAGAGTATTGGCAGAGTATTGCAAAGTATCGCAGAGTATTGGCCGAGTATTTCAGAGTATTGCAAAGTATTGCAGAATATTGACAGAGTATGGGTGGATTATTGCAGAGTATAGGAAGAGTACTGCAGAGTATGGGCACTAAGCAGCGCTGTTGGCACTATAGATCCAGCCCAGTGCTGCTGCCACTGATCTCTCCCCCCTCTCCCCTTGCACTGTACAGATCAGTACAGAGAGGGGAGAGAGGGAGGAACCGGCAGTTTGTTTACAAATGATCGCTCCTGGGGACCAGCGGCCATTTACAGTGATCCGTGATGCGCCGCGTCTTCCAGACCCGGCGGTCACGGATTTTTCCGGGAGCATGCCCCACGGACGTCCTCTCAGAATAAGCCGACCATGCTGTAGCCATCTTTCAGCTATGGCCTGGTCGGCAAGTGGTTTTAAGTGGTTCTAAAGGCTCAAGGTTTTTTCCTTTATGCATTCTATGCACGAAGGTAAAAAACTTTCTGTGTGCCTCTCCAGCCCCCATAATACTTACCGGATCTCCCTCTCAATCCAGCAATGTGTACAAGTTCCTTGGCTTGCCAGAGACTCTGCCTCCACATTGGCTGAGACAGCAGCAGGAGCCATTGGCTTCTGTTGCTGTCAATCACAGCCACTGAGCCAATCAGGAGAGAGGGGGGAGTGGGGCCAAGCTTTATTTGAAAGGACACACAGAGCCCCAGCTCAGGAGCCTGCCTGCTTGGGTGCCCCCATTGCAACCTGCTTTCTCTGGAGCAGGAGGGAGAGGCCAGGAGCACCAACAGGGGACACGAGAAGAGGATGATGCAGGCTGCTTTGTGCAAAACCACTGCACAGAGCAGGTAAGTATGACATGTTTGTTATTTTTAGATTTTTCTTTTTTTAAAAAGACTTTAATACCATTTTAAATTCCCCATGCATGACCCCATCTTGCCCTTCCATTACCCTCCCTCCCCATCCATGCATATGTCTTGTTGCAAAGGTCAAGGTCTGGCTTCTAAAGGTTATGTAAAAAAGAAGACAAACATAAACTAAAATTGTATCCAATTTAAGCTTCAGGAAATAGACTATTCTATAGTCTAGTAATCTATACTGTTGTTATGGTGACACTAAACTTCCTTATTTTTCATTAGTATTCCATACACATCCAGTACCTAATGGCCCTGTAATCTTTTTTAAATTAAATAGTTTCCTATTGTTGTTTTTTTTCTGCTTGTAATATCCTCTGTGAGCTCCCAAACCCCTCTACCATGCCCCCCGCCCCCCTTCTTCCATTTGTAGCAGTACACATTAGTTGTGGTCATGTGTACCACTCTAGACACACTTCAAATCCCATAATCCCCAGTCAATAGTTCCTAGTTCATCTTGGTAACAGGCAAGAAGGTTGGCCACATTCCTACATACAGTGGGACCATGAGGAATGAATGTAGCCACCCTCTAACCGGAAGTCAGATCCCAGTATTGGTATTGTGCCAAAGTGCATATACTGTATAAACTGGAGTGTGACAGACAGGGCCACCATCAGGGGGTTCAGCCGTTACAACTGTAAGGGACCCTGGGGCCCGAGGGGCCTGCCTGGCCAGAAGAAGGCAGGACGGGAGAAGGGGATCCGTGCTGTGCAATACAGAAACAATGTCACAGTTTTTGCTGTTCTTGTGTCATTGACTCAGACATCAAGCTCTTTACTGACACCTCTGGCTACTACGTGCATGTTCACCCCTCGTGTGACAGTGATCTGCCTGTACTATGCTTCCCAGCAACATGTCAGCTTTGTGAAAACAAGCTGCTTGGGACCAGGTAGGAAGCTACAAGTAGAGGCTGTGAAGGTAAGGGAGGGGGGCTGTTTGTGTACAGGGAGGGGAGAGAGGCTTGTGTGTGTACAGATTTGTGTATGTGGGGCTGCCATATATACTTGTGTGTGTTTGTTGGGGGGGGCCGGACGCCGACATATATACAGGTATGTGTGTGGGGGGGATGCTGACATATATATAGGTGTGCGTGTAGGGCGGATTCTGACATATATACAGGTGTGTGGGGGGCACTAACATATATACAGGTCTGTGTGTGGGGGGCGCGGACATATATACAGGTGTGAATGGGGGGGTGCTGACATATATACAGGTGTAGGGGGTGCTTACATATATAAAGGTGTGTGTGTGGGAGAGACGCTGACATATATACAGGTGTGGGGGGTGCTGCCATATATAAAGGTGTGTGTGGGGAGCGGCGCTGACATTAGGAAATTTAGAAATTAGGAGTAATGCATACACCTCCATACAAATCATGCAGGATGTAGTTCAGATGACCCTATAAGCATACAGAAAAAACAAGAGACTAAAGATCTCCTAAGAAGGCCAGCATAGAACACTATTGTGAATACACAAAACTCACTTTATTATTAATTACTAAAAAATGAACCAACTACTTTAATTAATGAAAAAAAGGCAATGAGGTTTACAAACAGATTCATTAAAAGTATGACAACGTTGTCAAAACAATATAAAAACAAAGCTTGCTGAGTGCACCTGCTACGTGTGTAAAGGGTGGTTTTTGAGAGTCACCGAAAATGGACTAAGATTCAGCATCCTATCCATCTTTCCTTTTCTTTGGACTGCTTATATGCCTGGAAATCATTACTTTGGCACTATTTTTGCATGTTTTTTGTAAATTAGAAAAATTATGTCACTTTATAATTTTGTTTTATAAGTTTTAGCGCAACTATATTTTTTGATTGTTGTATATTGTGTGTGTCTCGCATTGGGTTGCAGCAAGAACTTACTACTGTCAGTATTAACACTAATATCAAGTTTTTGTTTTATTTACACTTGATTTTTTCATATATATTTGTCTAGCACTTTGTTTAGACCAGCGCTGTTTTTCAAAGGTTTTATGCATCCACATACACCCACATAACATCATGTCTACAGAGGTAACAATAATTGTAAATTGGGCGGAGACTCTATGCACCATAAATGCACAGCCATGTGGTCTAGCAAATGGATATATCCAAGTAGTGAAAAACATTTAAGTGAAAAACTGTCCAGGGGCAGGCATGTACTGGCCATCGGGACTACCGGGAGTATCCCGGTGGGCTGATGGCTCAGTGGCCCTGTTTCAGTGGACAGGCAGCCTGTCACAATAATGGATGCGCAGCCCGTGCAGCCATTATTTTGAACACTGCTATAATGCTGGTCCTACCATGGGACCGAGGCAGTAATTCAGGAGTGGACTGGGCCAGGATCATGGGAGGTTGCTGGGTGCTTTAGTGTTTCACTATCCACCTGTAGCACAGAGCACTTCCTTTGCCGCTGCAATAGGTTACTGTCTGAAAGGTCACGCTGGTGGGCAGGAAGTCCTCCGACGGCCGATGCCACTCCATCCTCCGGATCATCCCTGATGTCAGTGTGTGGGAAGCGGGTGACAGCCGGCTCGGTGCAGCTGCCCTAGAGGGGATTCGCACACTGCTCCTCAGCCACCTTGTGACACACACTGCTTCTCCAGCCCCTCTCTCCCTGCCCATGCGTTGCATCTATGAAGAACAAGAGGGAGCAGGAAGAATAAACAAGCAGCCGACAGCCACATTAAAGCCCCCCCACCATTTAAGTGAGTGAGCTGAGCACTGACCAGACCCGGACCCCTCTCTCCCTCCTCTCTCTCTCTGCTTCTCTGCCCCTTCTCTCTCTGCCTCTCTGCCCCTTCTCTCTCTCTACCCCTCCCCTCTCTGCCCCCTTATCTCTCTCTGCCCTCTTCTCTCTCTCTCTCTCTACACCCTCTCCTCTCTGCCCCCTTATCTCTCTCTCTGCCCTCTTCTCTCTCTCTCTCTCTCTCTCTGCCCTCTCTCTCTCTGCCCTCTCTCTCTCTGCCCTCTCTCTCTCCCACTCTCTCTGCCCCTTCTCTCTCTCTCTCTCTCTCTCTCTGCCCCTTCTCTATCTGCCCCCTTTTCTCTCTCTCTCTGCCACCTTCTCTCTCTCTGCCACCTTCTCTCTCTCTCTCTGACACCTTCTCTCTCTCTCTGCCCCCTTCTCTCTCTCTGCCCCTTCTCTCTCTCTCTCTCGCTCTCTCTCTGCCCCTTCTCTCCCTCTGCCCCCTTCTCTCTCTCTGACCCCTTCTCTCTGTCTCTCTCTCGCTCTCTCTCTGCCCCCTTCTTTCTGTCTCTCTGCCCTCTTCTCTCTGTCTCTCTCTCTGCCCCCTTCTCTCTGTCTCTCTCTCTCTGCCCCTTCTCTCTGTCTCTCTCTCTCTGCCCCCTTCTCTCTGTCTCTCTCTGCCCCGTCTCTCTCTCTCTGCCCCCATCTCTATGCCTCTCTCTCTGCCCCTTCTCTATCTCTCTGCCCCTCTCTCTCTCTGCCCCCTCTCTCTCTATCTATGCCCCTCTCTCTCTCTGCCCCCCCTCTCTCCACCCCTCTCTCTCCTCCTCCTCCCTCTCTCTCTCTCTCCCTGCCCCCTCTCTCTCTGCCCCTCTCTCTCTATCTGTCCCTCTTTCTCTGCCTCTCTCTCTCTGCCTCTCTCTCTCTGACCATCTCTTTCTCTCCCTCTGCCCCTCTCTCTCTGCCTCTCTCTCTCTGCCCCTCTCTCTCTCTCTCTGACCCTCTCTCTCTGCACCCTCTCTCTCTCTCTCTCTGCCCCTCTCTCTCTGCCCCCTCTCTCTCTCTGACCCCTTTCCCTCTCTCTGCCCCCTCTCTCTCTCTGCCCCATCTCTCTCTGTATCTCTCTCTGCCCCTCCCTCTCTCTCTCTGCCCCTCTCTCTATACCCGTCTCTCTCTCTGCCCGCTCTCTCCTTTCCCTCCCCTCCGCCCCCTCTTTCTTCCCCTCTCTTTCTCTCTCTCTCTCTCCCTGTCCCCCTCCTCTCTCTCTCTCCCCGCCCTTTCTCTGAAAGCAGGTGACAAGTGGCACACTGAATTTGGTAGCAGTTGACTGTGGCATGTGACACACTGCATTTGGTGGCAGGTGACGGTGGCATGTGACACATTGCATCTGGTGGCAGGTAGTGGGGGGCATGTGACACGCTGCATCTGGTGGCAAGTGATGATGGCAAGTGACACACTGCATCTGATGGCAGGTGACGGTGGCATGTGACACACTGCATCTGGTGGCAAGCGATGGTGGCAAAATGACACACTGCATCTGGTCCCAGGCAATGGTGACACACTGCATCTGGTGGCAAGTGACAAGCTCAGGGTCCCCACTGATTCTGCATTCTGGTGAGTTGAACTATTTCATTTATATATTACAATGTAGTAATAGAAATAATGTGATTTGGTCATCCTGACACCATATGAAGCATGATGTCAATATGTTTTCAGTACTAGCACCAGCCATTCACCCGACAAAGTCAACCCTGAGACTACATCCCCCCCTGGTCCTTGGCAAAATTGTCCCTGAATGGCAGTCTGGAAATGTGGTCACCCTACCAGGGGGCAAGCTGGCAATTTCCCCCCCGGCTGCTCTGATGGCCCATATAAAGGCTGCACCACTTCCCTCAGCTCAGATCTATCCCAAACTCAATAAGTATCCATATTGCGCAATTGCATATAGTTTTAAACACTGTTTTGGTGCATGTTTGCAAAAATAAAGTGGGCCGGTCTGGGTGAAGTCCAGGGCCAAATTTTTGGATGCAAGTGTAATGCAGTCACTAGAAAGTAACCCCCCTTGAACCTCAATGCTCAGAGGGGTATATGGGCCGCCAACACAGCAGTATATAACTGGAATAGCTAGATAGCGGGCATATAACAGCAAACCCTATCTGTCTGATAATGATTGGCTAACCAATATCGTGTACTGCTACTAACTTCAGCATATAACAGCAGACCAGATGCATCCGATGGAGTCTAGCTAACCAACACTTAGCAGTAACATACACATTTAACAGCTAATCCTGTTGAAGCAGATCGTAGCTATGTAGGAAAACACAGATGTGCAGTGTGTAATGGCATATTTATGTGTCCGTGTCACTGCTGGTAGTCACTGAGATTGGAAGGGGCTGCTGCCAAAGTGTAAACTCCAAGCACTCCTCAGCTAAAGTCCGCTCATCATCGAGTAGTTCAACAGCATGCCTTCTGTAGAGTAATTAGCCTGTCTCAGGGTATCTGTCAGGATGGATGCAGAGAGCTTACAATCAGGTGCTGGAAGTGCTGGAACTGCTCACAGGCTCACTATAATAGTCATGTCCTGTGGTTAAGACTGCTATAGAAACAGAGTGCTGCATAGACCAGCTACAGTAAGTTGGGACAGGCTGCCGACCAGAAATTGGAAGTATTCATGGTCTCTCTGGTGTAACCATGCCATAAAGTCCAGCTGCGATGGAGGCAGGGGGTGCACAGAACAGCGTCAGATGCACAGGAGCATGACATCAATGCGTTTCAGTGGGAGTCCCCAGCTTCATCAGGACGTGGCACCCCCTGGCTGAGACGTGTATTAATACACCTTGTAGTCCAGCCCCTTTTAACTTATTCAAATTTTAACGGGAAGCCAATGCACCATGTGCAGGTGAAAATACTTCAGTGTATAAAGGAGAATGTACACCACATCTAGGTAAGTTATTTAGTCACAAGATCTTCAATGTGTTTTTGGAGATAAAAGTAAAAAAGGTAAAAAACACACATAGCACTCCACACAGAAAAAGAGATTTAAAGAGAACTTGACTTAAAAAATTTCCCATTACATCAAGGAAAATAAATCAGAATTCCAAGGCAGAAAAAGAGTAGTAGAGAACTACCATACAAATACAGTTGATCACCGGACCTCACATTTACATTAAAATTAAAATCAAGAGTCCAGTAAATCACTTCATCCCAAATGACCCGTAGGCCATGTATAAGGACAAAGGGGTTGTGTTCCGCTTTAATCTAAGAATACTTGTAGGTTTCATTCTTTATTCAAGCCTTTCGGCACCAAAGTATTTAATTCATATATCCAGAATTTCTCCTTTTTAAGGAAAACCTTATCAAAATCCCCCCTAATCTTACTCAAATTCAAAGCATATATCCCCTTCACCCTATTTAATATATACAATATGTGTAGGAGAGTACTCTTCCGGGTGTGTGCAGCTCTCTCTTACTTCAACATCCACCCCACCATGAGCTGTGACAAAGCTTTCGTGTGCTATGCAGCAGTCTATTCCTCTCACCCCTTAATTGCCAGCTGCATGAGCAGTGCAGGCTGTGTTCCTCTCACCCTTCACTTCCCTGCTGTGTGAGCAGCGCAGGCTGTGATCCTCTCACCCTTCACTTCCCTACTGTGTGAGCAGGCAGGCTGTGATCCTCTCACCCTTCACTTCCCTACTGTGTGAGCAGCGCAGGCTGTGTTCCTCTCACCCTTCACTTCCCTACTGTGTGAGCAGCGCAGCCTGTGTTCCTCTCACCCTTCACTTCCCTGTTGTGTGAGCAGTGCAGGCTGTGTTCCTCTCACCCTTCACTTCCCTGCTGTGTGAGCAGCGCAGGCTGTGATCCTCTCACCCTTCACTTCCCTACTGTGTGAGCAGGCAGGCTGTGATCCTCTCACCCTTCACTTCCCTACTGTGTGAGCAGCGCAGGCTGTGTTCCTCTCACCCTTCACTTCCCTACTGTGTGAGCAGCGCAGCCTGTGTTCCTCTCACCCTTCACTTCCCTGTTGTGTGAGCAGTGCAGGCTGTGTTCCTCTCACCCTTCACTTTCCTGCTGTGTGAGCAGCGCAGGCTGTGATCCTCTCACCCTTCACTTCCCTACTGTGTGAGCAGTGCAGCCTGTGTTCCTCTCACCCTTCACTTCTCTGCTGTGTGAACAGCGCAGGCTGTGTTCCTCTCACCCTTCACTTCCCTGCTGTGTGAGCAGTGCAGGCTGAGTTCCTCTCACCCTTCACTTTCTTGCTGTGTGAGCAGCGCAGACTGTGATCCTCTCACCCTTCACTTCCCTGCTGTGTGAGCAGCGCAGGCTGTGTTCCTCTCACCCTTCACTTCCCTGCTGTGTGAGCAGTGCAGGCTGTGTTCCTCTCACCCTTCACTTCCCTGCTGTGTGAGCAGTGCATACTGTGTTCTTCTCACCCTTCACTTGCCTGCTGTGTGAGCAGTGCAGGCTGTGTTCCTCTCACCCTTCAATTCCCTGCTGCTGCAAAGAGACAAAGTGTATGTGTGAAATCCTCCACTCACCAAATAAATGCAGATACTCTTAACCCTGTTTGCTTCAGTTTTAGTGTGCTTTAGCATCACAATAGTTCAGTTGATTGATATCTTATGGGTCAATGTTTACATTATCTAGTGCAGTGTTCAAATTGCCTGTTCATGGTTTCAAAAATGGTTTAACTGCATTGCCATTATTCATTATTTCAACCTACCATCCAATTGCTGGTCCAAGATACCTATCATGTCCAGTGGCTCTTATGGAGGTAATCACTAAATGTATGTATAAAAAAATATATGTAGCAAAGTCCGGAGGCCCCAGAGGCCTAATGGTGACCTCCAGAGTCCAGAGTCAGGGACAGCTGACATCCTTCTGTGTAGATTGGGTTGCAAGGCATGGTGGGTGTAATACAAAATGAAATGGTGGGCGCCAGA
The DNA here is from genome assembly GCF_037356315.1 of Lithobates pipiens. NCBI lineage: Eukaryota > Metazoa > Chordata > Amphibia > Anura > Ranidae > Lithobates > Lithobates pipiens. Next base: position 500,515,454 of record NW_027507903.1, on the reverse strand, counting down.
CACATTTAGAAACAAAAATAGATTTATTGTCTTTTGAACAGAACTGGGGGGGGGGGGGGGGTTTGGACCAGGAGACCCTTAAGCAGATGCAATGATAATTAGCAGACCCTGAGACTTCTATAGCAAGACAGCTATACAGGTGACGGTCTCCAGCCGGACACCACTTCTGTATAGGTAGGACCGCTGTCTCCTATGGCAACAGTCTTGTAGTGGTTACTAATGGTAGTATATTAACCACTTCAGCTCCGGACCAATAAACACCTTAAGGACCAGAGGTCTTTTTGCAATTTCGCACTGCGCTGCTTTAACTGGTAATTGCGCGGTCATGCAATATTGCACCCAAACGAAATTTGCGTCCTTTTCTTCCCACAAATAGAGCTTTCTTTTGATGGTATTTGATTGCCTCTGCGATTTTTTTTTTTTGCGATATAAATGGAAAAAGAGCGAAAATTTTGAAAAAAAAAGATATTTTCTTCTTTTTGTTATAAGAAAAATCGAATAAACTAAATTTTAGTCATACATTGAGGGCAAAATTTATTCAGCCACATGTCTTTAGTAAAAAAAATGTCAATAAGCGTATATTTTTTGGTTTGCGCAAAAGTTATAGCGTCTACAAACTAGAGTACATTTTCTGGAATTTACACAGCTTTTAATTTATGACTGCCGATCTCATTTCTTGAGGTGCTAAAATGGCAGGGCAGTACAAATCCCCCCCAAATGACCCCATTTTGGAAAGTAGACACCCCAAGGAAATTGCTGATGGGTATGTTGAGCCCATTGAATATTTATTTTTTTTGTCCTAAGGGATTGAATAATGACAAAAAAAAATAAAAAATTTTTTTTTACAAAAAGTTGTCACTAAATGATATATTGCTCACACATGCCATGGTTATATGTGAAATGACACCCCAAAATACATTCTGCTGCTTCTCCCGAGTACGGGGATACCACATGTGTGGGACTTTTTGGGAGTCTAGTCGCGCACGGCACCCCGAAAACCAATCACCACCTTCAGGATTTCTAAGGGTGCAAATTTTTGATTTAACTCCTCACTACCTATCACAGTTTCGAAGGCCATAAAATGCCAAAATAGCACAAAACCCCCCAAAATGACCCCATTTTGGAAAGTAGACACCCCAAGCTATTTACTGAGAGGCATGTTGAGTCCATGGAATATTTTATATTTTGCCAAAAGTTGCGGGAATATTACAAACTTTTTTTTTTTGCACAAAGTTGTCACTAAATGATATATTGTTCACACATGCTATGGGCAGAAGTCAAATTACACCCCAAAATAAATTCTGCTGCTTCTCCCGAGTACGGGAATACCACATGTGGGGGACTTTTTGGGAGCCTAGTTAACTAGCTACCTAGCGACACTAGCGACACTGATGCAGCGTTCAGAAAAATTATCGCTTAGTGACACTGGCAAAAGGGGGTGAAAGGGTTAACTAGCGGAAATCAGGGGGTTAAAACCATTATTGGGTAGTATATCGGGGTACCTAGCGCTATAAAAACCTGGCGGTGAACCTAAAAAAATAACTAGCTACCTAGCGACTGTAGCGACACTAATGCAGCGATCAGAAAAACGATCGCTTAGTGACACTGGCAAAAGGGGGTGAAAGGGTTAACTAGCGGCAATCAGGGGGTTAAAAACATTATTGGGTAGTATATCGGGGTACCTAGCGATATAAAAACCTGGCGGTGAACCTAAAAAAATAACTAGCTACCTAGCGACACATGCAGCGATCAGAAAAATGATCGCTTAGTGACACTGGCAAAAGGGGGTGAAAGGGTTAACTAGCGGCAATCAGGGGGTTAAAAACATTATTGGGTAGTATATCGGGGTACCTAGCGCTATAAAAACCTGGCGGTGAACCTAAAAAAATAACTAGCTACCTAGCGACTGTAGCGACACTAATGCAGCGATCAGAAAAACGATCGCTTAGTGACACTGGCAAAAGGGGGTGAAAGGGTTAACTAGCGGCAATCAGGGGGTTAAAAACATTATTGGGTAGTATATCGGGGTACCTAGCGATATAAAAACCTGGCGGTGAACCTAAAAAAATAACTAGCTACCTAGCGACACTAGCGACACATGCAGCGATCAGAAAAATGATCGCTTAGTGACACTGGCAAAAGGGGGTGAAAGGGTTAACTCTAGGGGCAATCAGGGGGTTAAATCTTTATTGGGGGGTGATAGGGGGCTACCCTGGACCTAACACTAACTGTCCTGACAGTTTTTACTGTCACAACTGACACTGAATGCATTGATCAGTAAAGAAATGATCAATGCAATCAGTGACACTGTGACTGGGGGGGGAGGGGGGGCGGGGGGGGGATCGGGGAGGGGGGGCGGGGGGGGGATCGGGGGGGGTTTGTGTGCCTGTGTGTACCTACATGTCAGTGTAGTGTTCGTGCAGACTTACTTTTACTCTTCTCCTCGTAGTCCGGTCAAAAAGACCGCCCCGAGGAGAATGACATCACTTCCTCCTTCCTGTGTAAACAATACACAGGGGAGGAAGCTTCTCATTGGCCAGGAGCGATCCAGAGGGGGTGGCCGAAAACGAACGGCCATCCCCTCTTCACGGAGCGCTCCTGGACCGAATCGGACCGCCGTAACCAGCGGGAGGGGGTCCGATGGGACCCCCCACCCGCTGGAAGGCAATCACGTAGATGTACGTTATTATGCCTGCCTGTGCCATTGTGCTGACGTACAATGGCAATACGGCGGTCCTCAAGTGGTTAAACTATTGACAACACAAACAGTTCTCTGTTTACTCCACAATCACTCACTGTGAATCTTCCCTCAATGAACTTCCAGTTTTTCACTAGACTTCAGATCCAATAGCCACTGGATCCCCTGAGCTCTTCCACAATTAACACTCAGTATCTTCCTCAAGTGTCATCCCCGCTTCCTTGCTGACCCACTAGGTTCTTGGCTTGGCATCCACTGATGCTCCACAAAGGTCACCTCTGCTGTTCCACTGGGTCCCTGGCTTGGCACTCACTGAAGCTATCCCACTTCTTCACCGTCCTCAGCTGATGAGAAGACTGCTCAGGTACTAACTTCAGATTATTCACAGTGGTCTGGTCCCTTAGTGGAGACAGCTTCCCCTACTACCTCTGACCGCAGCTGGTTTCCTGTCCGGCTGAACTGCTACTTCTGGTTCGACTGTAGGTCAGCAGTCCTAACCCTACGCTGCTCTCCTGCTTCTGGATAGGCCTCAGACAGCCTAGCAGTCAGATGCCCCTGGGATAGGCCTCAGGCTTCCGGCCTAGCAGCCTGGGGCAGTACAACAGATGTCCACCCAGACAGCCGTCCAGGTGGCACACATCCCCAATCACCTGACTGCACCCAAATAAATAGGCTCGACCAGCAGATCAAGAGACTCCTGCCAATTGGTTGGGACACCCCATTCATTCATAATCTGTCATTGCTTTGCCCTTGTCTTACCCTATGTCACCAGCTACCATGCCTAAACTTCAGGGTGCTTCATATACAGTATATATAATATATTATATAAATATATATAATATATTATATAAATATATATAAAAAATACAGCAGTGATGATGGGATCTCCTTGTAATAGACATGTTGGCTGTGCAGACTATTTAGCATGTACCAAACACTAACATATCTTTGTTGGGTGGACTAGTCCTTTAAAGGATAAGTTCACTTTTTAGAAAAAAATAATAAATGCGCATTTTTTTATTTTTATTTTGCAGGTAAAAAAAAAAGTGCATTTATTATTTTTCTGGAGCCTCCTGGAACATCCTGTACAAGCAAGTATTTACAATCTGACAGGAAGAGAGAATTAATTACCACGGTACTTCACAGTGTTGGGGTAGTTCATTGAAAACTAAAGCCGACAGCCGCAAAGGCTGTTGGACCTTGTAGAGTTTTCCATTCTCAGAAAACTGTGAATGGGTGATGTGGAGCCCAGCACAGCCGCATTTGTTGCAGAGTATGACAACTAGTGGGGGAGGGGGCCTGTACATCTGTAACATGTTACACCCTGAATATGGTTACAAAAGGTGAACATTCAAGTCTAACATCAAGTCTAGTGCTGAGAACCAAGATGGCAATGAATATCAGCTTTCAAGTAGCGGTTTCGGTCTGGTGAATGTGATAAGGTTAAAGGTAAAGTTCATCCAAACTGCTTAATTTAAAACTCAGGAACACACTCGTAAAGCACACTGCTTTTGACCTACAAATAGTTCAAACAAACTACTGAATAAATTGGTCCAGTTCTCATGCCATACTGTGCCACACTAGACCACTAAGATTTGAACAATCCCTAAAAGTTAAATCTAAACCCACTTTGAAAATACAACCTGTCTGCTCAGGAACTCCTCTGGAACTTTTTCCAGGTTTCTTGGGGTTAAATCGTTTGTCTGTTGGCATTCTTACTGAATGTTGCACAGCTGAGAATTGCAATGGGAGACAGGTTCTCTTTACAAGTTTACATGACTGGTGCATGTGTTGGGCACCTTTCATGGCATGTGAGAATTGTTACACATTAATGTAAGAAACACTGTAAATCTGGTCTGCCAGTTGGCAAAAGAATTAGGCAGCAAACAAGAGAGTGCAGACTAAAGACGAGGACTGGTCATCTAACTGTTGGTTGTAGAATTCAGCTCCTTGAGGGTCATAGGCACAGTGTGGTATCCCAGACAATATTTAAGGGGACTCACTGTTGAACTGATCCCTAATGCCCTGTACTCACGACCGGTTTTCCCATCAGAATAAACTCTGAAGGTTTTTCCGACAAAGTTCCGACGGAATTCCGCTGAAACTGTCTTGTGTACACACGATTACACCAAAGTCTGATGGTCAAGAATGTGGTGACATACAGCACGTACGATGGGACTAGAAAAAGGAAGTTCAATAGCCAGTAGCCAATAGCTTCTATCTCGTACTTGTTTCAGAGCATGTGTCGACTTTGGTCCGTCAGAACAGCATACAGACGAGCGCTTTTCCCGATAGGAATTGGTTCCTTTCGGAAATATTTAGAACATGTTTTATTTCTAGGTCCGTCAGAATTTTTGAAAAAAAAAAAGTCAGATGAGGCCCATATACGACCATAATATACAATGAAATTCTTCCATTGGACTTTTTTTGTCGGACATTCCGCTCGTGTGTACACGGCATAAGAGGTACTTTATGAGACAAGAGATGTATCCTGGGATCTGATCTGTTGGTGCTTGATCGGCTGGCAGAAATAGGATAGCTAACACTTTGATGGTCAGTCTCAACGTTATTACAGATGCAGGTGAAAGGGGACAGCAGTTACATTCAGAGGCACTCAGTCTTGCTGCCATAAATTTAAAGTAATATCAGTAGATTTACTAAATTTAGAGCAATGGGAAAATGTCCTAGATAGCAACAGCAACTCACTGACCGAGTTTACTTATTGCCTGAAGGTGTTTTAATAATTCCATGCTTGTCAACTATCTCCTTCTCTGCTCACTGAGACAGCTCATACAGCTGTTCTTAGGTACAGGGTGGTGGCATTCTAATTGATTACAGTGACCCTGGCGTGAGACTGGGACAGAAGAGTATAACTCATGTAAAGAAGTACTATTTTGAGTCGATGGCAGCTTCTATGGGAAACCTCTGAAACGAGTAGATTTCTTTAGAGCCGGGGTGTCAAACTCAATTTCATTGATCAGTATAGCTCCCCTCAAAGGGCTGGTTGTATCTGCAGTGCACTACGTACAGAGTGAAAAGTTCAGGGGTGTGCTGTGTGCAGGGTGTGCAACCCCCCAAATCTTCCTCACATCTCTCTCTCTCTCCTACTTTGCCTGGCTCTAGTATCTCCCTGTGTAGGCAGCTCTGCCTCACCTTGCAGGGAGATCATTCTCTCCCTTAGATTCTGGAGATCTATCCCCACCGAACCCCACAGGCTTCCCTGTTTACAAGCGACAGTGGGGAGTGGGAGCAGAGGGTGAGAATGAGAGGTGGCGAAATTGAGTTTTGTCACATTCCAGCTGCAAAACTGGGATTTTGTTTGACATATGTGCTTTAGAGCAATGGTCATCAACCCTGTCCTCTGGGCCCAATAACAGGCCAGGTTTGAAAGATGATTGAAATGCATCACATTTGCTGCTCAGTGATTGCAGTATTCTAGTCTGCATCCCCCCCCCAGGTGATACATAAAATCTGGCCTGTTAGTAGGCCCTGAGGACGGGTTTGATGACCACTGCTTTATAGGAAACCTGTTCTGCAAGGAATATGTAAGTTTGACATTGCAGATGTCTTCTAAAATAATCAGTAACTCAGAAGGAAATAAAGCTTGTGTTGGTCAGGCTGCTAAAATTTTAAGAAGGCAATGGAAACCCTATTCATTTTTTCCAGGCAGGTCCTATTTAATGTATAGCACTACCCCAGCAGGGACCGCTGAGAAGATGTCCATGCCTTCCTCGCTAGTACAGAGGCTGTCTGACACTGTTTCAAGCACACTGACAGGACAGGCTCAGTCTAATGCTGCAAAATGTTTGTTGGCACGTTCTCAAATTTTCTGCCAACAAAACTTTGTTGTCAGAAAGTCTGATCATGTGTACACAAGTCCGTCGAACAAAAGTTCACGCATGCTCGCAATAAAGTAGAAGGAGCTGGCTATTGAACTTCCTTTTTCTCGGCTCTTTGTACGTCTTATACGTCACTGCGTTCCCACGTTCGTAATTGTTGGCCAACATTTGTGTGACTGTGTGTATGCAAGATAAGTTTGAGCCAACAACCTTTGAACAAAAATCCATGGTTTTGTTGGCGGATAGCCTGATCGTGTGTACGGGGCATAAGAGTTGTCTTTTTGTGGATTTTATTTGCAAAAACTTAAAAAGGAGAGGATTTAAGGGTTCAGGATACTCCAAAATTATATCAGAAATCAACAGGAGGACACACTGCCTACAAAATACTCTTGAAGTGGCCCTGACTGGAGGTAATAGGGAATGACTAGTAATTCTAGGGCTCTGTAATGTAATGATGTAGTAGTAGGATGATGATTATTAATTCATTATTTTAATTCCGGCAGAATTCCAGAGAATGCATTTATTGACTCCCAAAGCCGCAGAAGGTTCACAGGTTCACAAATGACAATCATTGCCTACAGTACACACATATGTACATATTAAAAAAAAAAAAACTGTGTGTATGCATACAGTCGGGATTGAAAGTTTGGGCACCCCAGGTAAAAATGTGTATTAATGTGCATAACAAAGTCAAGAAAAGATGGAAAAATCTCCAAATGGCATCAAATTACAGATTAGACATTCTTATAATATGTCAAAAAAGTTAGATTTTATTTCCATCATTTACACTTTCAAAATTACAGAAAACCAAAAAATGGCATCTGCAAAAGTTTGGGCACCCTGCAGAATTTATAGCATGCCCTGCCCCCTTTGCAAAGCTGAGACCTGCCAGTGTCATAAATTGTTCTCAGTCATCGTCTGGGAAGACCAGGGGAGGTCAATCTCAAAGGTTTGAAATGGCCAGACTCATCTGACCTTGCCCCAACAATCAGCACCATGGGTTCTTCTAAGCAGTTGTCTAGAAAACTGAAACTGAAAATAGTTGACGCTCACAAAGCTGGAGAAGGCTATAAGAAGATAGCAAAGCATTTTCAGATATCAATATCCTCTGTTCTGAATGTAATTAAGAAATGGCAGTCATCAGGAACAGTGGAAGTTAAAGCAAGATCTGGAAGACCAAGAAAAATATCAGACAGAACAGCTCGCAGGATTGTGAGAAAAGCAATTCAAAACCCACGTTTGACTGCACGATCCCTCCAGTAAGATCTGGCAGACACTGGAGTTGTGGTACACTATTCCACTATAAAGAGATACTTGTACAAATATGGTCTTCATGGAAGAGTCATCAGAAGAAAACCTCTTCTACGTCCTCACCACAAAATTCAGTGTTTGAACTCTGCAAATGAACATGTGGATTCAATAAAATTTCAGCAAATTTTGGATGGTAACTTGATGCCATCTTTGAAAAAGCTGAAGTTAAAGAGAGGATGGCTTCTACAAATGGATAATGATCCTAAACACAACTCAAAATCCACGGGGGATTACATCAATAGGCGTAAACTGAAGGTTTTGCCATGGCCTTCACAATCTCCTGAACTCAACATTATTGAAAATCTATGGATAGACCTTAAAAGAGCAGTGCGTGACAGACAGCCCAGAAATCTCAAAGAGCTGGAACACTTTTGTAAGGAAGAATTGGCAAAGATACCTCAAACAAGAATTGAAAGACTCTTGGCTGGCTACAAAAAGCGTTTACAAGCTGTGATACTTGCCAAAGGGGGCAGTACAAGATATTAACTCTGCAGGGTGCCCAAACTTTTGTAGACTCCATTTTTTTGTTTTCTGTAATTTTGAAAGTGTAAATGATGGAAATAAAATCTAACTTTTTTTGACATATTATAAGAATGTCTAATCTGTAATTTGATGCCATTTGGAGATTTTTCCATCTTTCCTTGGCTTCGTTATGCACATTAATACACATTTTTACCTGGGGTGTCCAAACTTTCGATCCCCACTGTACATATATAGAATATTCTACATAAATCGGCTAATATATCACCACATGTAATAGCAGACCCAGTCCACCCAGTAACCTCTGCTGCACATCTGACAGTCCAAAACCAAGTCGTACACACAATATCCTGGGGCAACTGTCTGCCACCTAGCTTCCATGTGACACTCTTCATTAAGGGAGACCAGATGATGTGCTCCTGCAAAAATACTTTTAGCATATCTTCTCCAGGCCCCTAGCCCAGCACTTGCTGAGACCCAAACAGCAACTCCAGTACACAGGCTGTACCTCAGGGGCAGCAACAACAGGACAAGAACAATCTGAACAGGCCCACCAAATATTTTTCATCTCTATAGCCACCTTATGGGTACCCCCCTCCCCAGGGATTGGCTGGGTTGTGATAAATCTTCAGAAATCCGTGATTGGTCCCAACGCTGTATCCTGGCCTAGGCCGAAAAGGGCAAGTTTTAGGGCAGCACTTTGCAGGGGGCAGCACGGAAAGTTTCCCTGCCGGCTTGTGCTACACTGTTAGTGTAGCACCAATCTTATGAGGCTGACGCTTCTGATTTTGACTGTCCTCCCATCCTGGACCACAAACCTTCCTCACTGTACTATATTTTTTCTGCTGCACCATTGGCATGGTTATATCTTCTTAGTCCTCTCCATAAAATTATCATAAATTTGTGCTTAAAGTAGAACTATAGGCAACACTTTTTTTTTTCATTTTGTATAGAGTAAGGGAGAGTTATAACCCCTGTCAGTTTATTTTTTACCATCCCCGTCCCATTGCAGATATTTCCCTTCACTTCCTGCCTTATAGCCAAACAGGAAGTGAGAGGAAATCTATGCAAATTAAGGGAATCCACTGTCCCCCCCCCCCGGCCCCCAGAACTAGTGTCCCCACTTGAAAATTTCAGGACGGGTCTTAAACAGCAAGGGGTGTGGCCTTGACAGGTAGGGGTGGGCCATATTTAAATTAGGGGGTCAGGAGTTTAGTCAGGCCTAGAGAAACACAAAACCTAAATACACTATTGGTTGGTCCTCTCGTTCTACAGTATGTTCTGGAAGCTTCTTTCAGAGGCAGACAGGAACAATCAACTACTGACCTTAGAAAAATCTGACCAGACCAAAAAAGAAATCACAACTCCTCTAAATACACTGAAGCCAAAAACTAAATTTAGCCCGACTAGAGCAGGGCACTACATCTGTACATCTAAAACTCAAAGGGATGACATTTAGTTTGCTAAGCATTGTGTATCATAAACAGCTGCTAGGCTTTTTTACCTTGAATAGTGCTTTCAAGGTTGGCTGCAGATCGTTGCTCTGAACAAGTAGCAAAGGTAGACAAAGGAGGTTATTTACCAAAGGCAAATCCACTTTGCACTGCAAGAGCACTTGGAAGTGCAGTCACTGTAGATCCGAGGGGGACATGCAAGGAAAATAAAAAACAGCATTTTAGCTTGCATATAATTGGATGATAAAATCAGCAGAGCTTCCACTCATTTCAGATCTACCACTTAGATTTAGAGCAACTGCATTTCCAAGTGCACTTGCAGTGCAAAGTGGATTTACTATTCGTAAATAACTCCCAATGTCTGCACAGTGTGTATTGGCATGGTTGCATGTATTGTCAACCATGGGTCATATGTTACAAAATGAAAATGCCAGTGCACAAATGGTAGACAGGTATCACCCCATAACATGAAGTGCCTTAACAACATTCATACTTATACTCCGAAATAAGTATTCACAGAGTTGTCCTCAGCCACCAGGTGGAGAAATGCAGGGGCATCATTAGCATCAGCCATCTGTATCTCTTATGCCGTGTACACACGTATCAGACTATCCGGTGGACTTAGTCTGGCGGACTGTCTGCCGGACTGTCCGTTGGACTTTCCGAACGAGCTACCTGCCCACACACGGTAATTTTGCAGCGGACTAGGTATGGCGGACTAAGTCCGCCGGACTATCCGCCGTACTTTTGAAATGAACGGACTCGCCTAAACACACGCGGAGCAAAGCACCTTGTCCCCATGTTGATGAGGACAAAGGCCTCTTCCCGACAACCCTGGCCGTTGGTTGTCAAGGTCTGCGGGCGGGGGGGCTTATCGGAATCCGTGAGCCCCCATTAATAAGGGGGCCCCCGGATCCCGCCCCCCACCCTATGTGAATGAGTATGGGGTACAATGTACCCCTACCCATTCTCCTGTGAAAAAATGTAAAAAAAACAAACACAACACACAAGGGTTAAAATTGTTTATTGCCCAGCTCCGGGGGTCTTCTTCCGTCTTCGGGGGTCTTTTTGCCGAACTCCTCTGCTATCTTCTGCTAGCTCTTTTACTAGCGGAGGAGCCCGACATAGTGACTGGAGACAGCGAAGAGGCAACATCTCCAGAAGAGAAGAAGAGAAGAACAGAAGACTGCGGCAGCGGCCATAGAAGACCGTGCCACCACTTGTAAAAGAGCTAGAAGAAGGCGCGGTGGCCCGGCAAGAAGAACCGAAGAGGGGGACAAGACCCTCGAAGTCTGAAGAAGAGGGTGGCGAAGAAGAAAGCCGGGCTCCTCCGCTAGTAAAAGAGCTAGCAGAAGATAGCGGAGGAGTCCGGCGAGAAGACCCCCGAAGAAGGAAGAAGACCCCCGGAGCTGTGCAATAAACTATTTTAACCCTTGTGTGTTGTGGTTTTTTTTTTTACATTTTTTTCACAGGTGAATGGGTAGGGGTACATTGTACCCCATACTCATTCACATAGGGTGGGGGGCCGGGATCCGGGGGCCCCCTTATTAAAAGGGGCTAACGGATTCCGATAAGCCCCCCGACCGCAGACCCCGACAACCAACGGCCAGGGTTGTCGGGAAGAGGCCCTTGTCCTCATCAACATGGGGACAAGGTGCTTTGGGGTGGGGGGGCCGCGCAGCCCCCCCTTCCCCAAGGCACCCCCCCATGTTGAGGGCACGCGGCCTGGTACGGTTCAGGAGGGGGGTGCGCTCGCTCGTCCCCACCCCCTTTCTTGGCCGGCCAGGTAGCGTGCTCGGATAAGGGTCTGATATGGACCTAGGGGGGTCCCCACGCAGTTTTTTCGGTGTAGGGATTCCCCTTTAAGTCCATACCAGGTGACGGAGCCAGCAACGCTTCCTTTGCTGGTCCCGGCTACCTAGAGCCGCGCTCAAAATGAGCAGGCGGGAAAGGTCCGTTCATTTCAAAAGTACGTCAGACTGGCACACACACGGCCGTACTGTCCACCAAAATGCTAGTCCGGTGGACAGATTGATGTGCAAAACTCCAATCTTAGCCTACACATGGGTGGATTGTACGGCGGACTTGAGTCCGCCAGACTTTTCCACCGGATTGTTTGATCGTGTGTACGCGGCATTACTGGTTTCCCTGAGTCCTGATGCCATGGGGAGAAAGAAGGGGATAATATTTGTTTCTAGGTACAGTGGCCTGTATGTTATGTATTCCTGACCCCTACATGCTGTACTATGCACTTCTGATCCCTGCATTCCAATCGCTCAACACTTCTGACTCACACTCATTACACACTGACTCTGACACTGTGCTACACACTTCTGCACCCTGCACTCTGTGCTTTACACACTACTGACCTCTGTACTTTGTGTTACATACTCTTGACCCCAGTGTTGTACGTTACCCACTCTTGGCCCCTGTGCTCTGCGCCTTATGCACTCCTGACTTCCCCCCCCCCCTTTGCTATACACTCTTGACCCCAGTGTTGTGCGTTAGGCACTGCTGACTGCTGCACTCTGTGCTACACACTCCTAACACCAGCAGTCCATGCATTGCACACTCTTGAACCAAAGCAGAGTAGGCTCAAGTGTTTATTCAACCATACCACTTTAAGACCCTCCCACTGTTACCACAGTTTGGCTACACCCACATTTATCTACTCATAGTGCCCAAGGCAATTTAATATTATACCTTCAATGTCTGCCTCTCGTTCCAAATCTGTGACTTGTTGTTTCAAGATGTGTTAATAAGACCCCTTTCACACTGGGACGTTTTTCAGGCGTTTTTCAGGCGCTTTAGCGTTAAAAAAAGTGCCTGTAAAGCGCTTGAAAGAAGCCTCATCTGCAGTCTCAATGTGAAAGCCCAAGTGCTTTAAGAGCCCTTTCACAATGTCAGCGCCCGAAAAACACTCGTAAAGCGCCACTTAAACTAGCAGCGCTTTACCAGCGTTTTTCGAGCGTTATTGGGGTGCTTTTAACCCCTGCTAGTGGCCAAATAAAGGGTTAAAAGCACCCACAAAACGCTGCTGCCAATAGCGCTTTTCAGGCGTTTTACAGGCGCTTCCCATTGATTTCAATAGGAAGGAGCACTTTAGGAGCGTTGTATTCACTGCTCCAAAAGCGCTACAAAGAGGCTGCTTGCAGGACTTTTTTTGACGCCCTGCCAGCGCAGCACCTCAGTGTGAAAGCACTCGGGCTTTTACATTGCGGCTTCTTTCAAGTGCTTTGCAGGCGATTTTTTTTTAAGCTAAAGCGCCTGAAAAACGCCCCAGTGTGAAAGGAATCTCAATGTGAAAGCACTCAGGCTTTTACATTGGGATTGCAGTTGCAGCTTCTTTCAAGCGCTTTACAGGCGCTTTTTTTAACGCTAAAGCGCCTGAAAAACGCCCGAAAAACACCCCAGTGTGAAAGGGGTCTAATAGGATGCGGTTTTGTGGGTTTGGCTAGAAAATGGGTGTTTGATTTTTTTGGGGAGGTGTGGTTAAAAGCGGGCATAGTCAGTGAGTGGGAAGGTGCAGTGTGGTGTGGTGGCAGTAAATACTCAAAGTCCAGTTGCAGAGAATAGAACTCGTGTTACTGTAGAATCCAATACAGTAATCCACAACAAACTTGGTGGAAAGGCACCAGACCGTGGACACTTACAGAATATAACAGCAGTGTGTAGCGGAGCAGATCTCAGATGTGCTGTCAACATGTGTCTCGAGGAGCGGAATGTGGCCTGGCCATTCTGTACCCAAATGGAGAAGTACTCATCTGGAACCACTCCTGCCACTAATCACTGTCTCTTCAGAGGGGTGATCTGTGCCTGCGCTACCCACATGTGAAATGCATACCAAGCCTGGGGGCCAGGGCTTAAAAAGTCTCGGCCCAACCCAAGATGACTGCCAGACTCACATGGGGTGGCAGCATCTGATTGGATATCTCCATCTGCAATGTGGTCGAGCGCCACCTGCAGTAGACAAAATAGATTAGACCTTCATACAAGTAGGTTGTCCCCAGATTTCATTTTGAAAATCTGCTGACCTTACTGAACAAGGCTTTTTATGGCAGGATCACCAGGTATTCTCATAGCTCCCAACTGTCCCTGATTTTGAAGGACTGTCCCTGATTTGGATCAAAGCCCCTCTTCCTCCTCATCTGTCCCTCATTTTGGTCTGATCTATATAGTTATATATAAAATGCACTTTTTACCTTTCAAAAAGTGTTTACCAGTGCTAAACCTTTTCTCCAATGATTGGTCACAGCTGATCATGTGGTAAGGAGCCTCTATCAGAATGACAGCACCACTGATCGCCGCGCTGCCGGCATGTTATCCTGCTGAATGTTATATGATGCCCAGTCAGGATAACTGAACCACCGCCCAGCCGTCGTTCTGCTATAGGCTGGACGGGAAGTGGTTAACCATTTCAGCCCCGGAAGGTTTTATCCCCCTTCATGAATGACTAGGCCATTTTTTGTAATACGGCACTGCATTATTTTAACTGATAATTGCACGATGATGTGACGCTGTACCCAAATAAAATTGATGTCCTTTTTTTTCCCACAAATAGAGCTTTCTTTTGGTGGTATTTGATCACCTCTACGGTTTTTATTTTTTACGCTAGAAACAAAAAAATGACCGTCAATCTTTTTTTTTTTACTTTGTTATAAAACATACCCAATAAAACATTTTAAAAAATCTAATTTCTTTAACAGTTTAGGCCAATATGTATTCTGCTACATATTTTTGCTGACAAAAATCCCAATTAGCGTATATTGATTGGTTTTGTGCAAAGGTTATAGTGTCTACAAACGATGGGATATAGTTATTGAATTTATTTTTTTTATTAGTAATGGTCACGATCAGCAATTTTTAGTGGGTTGCGACAAACAAATCTGACACTAATTGACACTTTTTGGGGACCAGTGACACTAATACAGTGATCAGTGCAAAAAAAAAATGATGAATATATTTGCAGCGCTAGGTAAGAACTGTCATAAAGGATAAGACTGTATATAATGCAGTGAAAAAAATATAAATATTGTCATTTTACATTCTTAATCACACGTGCAAAAAAATGTAATATACTAAATATAGTCCACAACGTGATGAAAGGTAAATTAATGTTTTCCCCGGATGGAAACTGAAATATGATGTTAATCCAGGTAAGTGAATGACCACTTTAAAAGCCCTGTACACACGATTGGAAATTCAGCCAGCAAAAGACCGATGAGAGCTTTTGGTCTGACCATGTGTATGCTCTATCGGACTTTTGCTGGCCGAATTCCAGCCAGCAAAAGATTGAGAGCCGGTTCTCAATTTTTCGGTCCGAAAAAATTCCGATCGGAAATTCCGATCATCTGTACCAATTCCTTTTGCAAAATTCCTACGCATGCTTGGAAACAATTCGACGCATGCTCGGAAGCATTGAACTTAATTTTCTCGGCTCCTCATAGTGTTGTACGTCACCGCCTGTATGCAAGCCAAGACCGTGTGTATGCAAGCCAAGCTTGAGCGGAATTCCGTCAGAAAAAACATCCACGATTTTTGTGACAGAAATTCTGCTTGTGTGTACAGGGCATAAGACATCAGTGGAAGGACAAGTAAAAAAATGCACTGTACTAAGGACACTGGCAGAGAAGGAGTGAACATCAGGGGCAATCAAAGGGTTGAGTGCTTTCTAACTGGGGGGGGGGGGGGTTCTTAAACTGGGGGGAGACAGAGATACTAATCAGGAACACAAGATCTCCATCTTCCTCTCTCCCAGAAAGGTGGTCTGACTTGTTTACATAGACAGATCGTTGTTCTGCCTCTGCTGAGAATGATCGGCGTGCTCCAGCAGACATTGCGTCCACCGAACTCACTGATTGGCTCCTGCTGTGTCCAGTCACAGTGGAAGCAGGTCGCCGCCAGCGCGCATGTGTGCCCCAGACCCAGTGCAGAAAATCACGTATAAGTATGGTATTTCATGCAAGAAGGCAGCCTTGCTGCAGTATATCTTTTAGAGGGGTCCATAACAGGTTAAGGGGGTGTGGCAGGTGTGTGTCTTATGCCTATATACCTTTGCTAAAGGGTGTCCCTTGTTCTCATCTCAAAAAGTTGGGAGGTATATATTCTGCATATTTAGGAGGATTGCAAAGAACTTTTAAAATGACATGAATGTGTAAAGCTTACATAAGATGTATCGAGTTGGTTTAGATCTACTTTGAGGCCTTATTTGGATGATTCCTTTCTCCTTGAAAACAAACACTGTGTTTCTTTGAGAAAGCAGATTTCATTACAGAAAGTAAGCAAACAACTTGTCAGGTTTGTCAAGAGGTGATACTCTGACAAATCTCATGATCTGTACGGGGTGTCCCAGCTTATAGCCTTTGTACATTTTCCCATAACCCAGAGACTCCAGAGAGAAGAAGACTTCCATGTTTCGCTCCTGTACTCTGCTTTTATGGTAATTTGACTTTTGTTTCAGTCCCAGAAAAGTCGCCTGCTGTGAGTGATTCTGATGTAACAAGTCCTCTGAGATATCTGGCTTGCCCTGAGTCATTTGTTTTGACTAGGATGGGACAGATTTTTATTTAGTCCCCAAAAAACAAACTAGATAAACCACAAAGGGCTGTGTGACATTATTGTTTCTTGGCTGGAAAAGGCAGAATAGTTTCAATGTGACACAGTAATTACAGTGAGTAAAGTGATGATGTTTGCTAGACAATTCAAACTAAGATATTTTCACACACACACTTTCTTTTGAGGCTCGAGGGTCCGTTCGGAGGAGATTGTCAAGAAATTTGGCCAGCCAGGTATTGAGCTGTTGCTCCCCCATCTATGGAGAATGGCTGCTGGTGGGTTCAGCTCTCTGTGTCCTCCGGCTGAGACTTCTGTTTCCATTTTCCATTCCTCCTGTCCTTCCTCAGTCTTGCTCTCCGCCTATTGCTGTCCCCCCTCCTGTCCTTGTGCCTTATGTACAGGTGCCTACAAGGGGTTAATGTTTTTCTGCTGTGCTGACTCCTGTTCTGCAGCCTTCTGATTCAAGATGTGCCTTTCTTCTGTCTGGGCTCATGCCTTCAAGTTTACTGAGGCAGCCAGGTGCAAATTGTTACAGTGTAGATGTTGGATCTGAGAAACTGGTTGGCTAGATTTTCCTATTAATTTTCCTGAGATTCACATAAATGCCCTGAAATGCCCCGGGGAAGCTGCCTGGAAACACTGCCAAGATGTAGGCTATTACTCTGTCGGTCTGTGTCCCCATCTGGGGGAGGGGGGCCAGTCAGGGTTCCCTGAGGGCTGGCGACCTGAGGATTTTATGGACTTTTAACTGCCATCTATGGACTTTTTGCTTTTATGAACTTGTGTTACTAAACCCACAACAGTAAAATCATTCTGTAAATGCAGTAAAGCATGATTGTTATACTTATACTGTGGAACCTAAGGCGTTAATCCTGTGCATTGTGTAAAAAAAGGCTGTTTGATCCTGTGTTCTCTGATCCCCCCCTTCTTCCACTGTCCCCAATCCATCTCCCGATAGTACAGAGCTTTTAGGGCTCTCTGCACATGCTCAGTTTGGTGTGTATTGCAAGAGAGTTTTTATTTTTTGTTGGGAAAGTGCATGTGATCAGCACAGGGCCAATCAGCACTGTCCAGACAGAGGGTCCGGGGTCCTGTAGCCTCATAGGACAGTCAGAGTAGAATGAAAACTCCTCCTACATGCTTTAGCAAAACACTGATAGAAGACACAAGACTGCTATATACTGCTGATAAGAAAAGGTAAGGAAAGGAAATTTACTAAAATAACTGCATTTCCATGTTTGGTGTACTGTAGGAGACCAGACATAGTGAATGCAGGGTCCTGGGTTTAGTAATATGCTGCCTCTTGTGGATTATTTGCTTTAAAGTGTAAGTAACCCCTGGTGGGTTTTACTTTCTCTTTATTTCCCTGCAAAGGTAAAGCATAATGGGCTACTATGCATTGCATATTAGCCCATTATGTGTCACTTACTGGAAACCGAGACTGCGATGTCACCGTTGTCCCCACTAGCAGTGAGCATCCATCTTCACCCCTCTTCCTTCCGGGGCCAGAAACTCTGGCTCTGTGACTGGCCGGAGTTGCGTGACGTCACTCCCACGCATGTGCGCAGGAGCCGCCAGTCACTGCATGACCCTTCTTAGAAATGGCACGATCTGTCCTTTCTAAAGTGCACATGCGCCATAGTAATCAGCGCACGCCTTTTTTGTAAATATCTCCTAAACCATGGAGGTTTAGGACATATTTCCAGCACCTACAAGTAAGTCTTAATTTAGGCTTACCTGTAGGTAAAAGTACCGTATTTATCGGCGTATAACACGCACCTTTTTACCCTTAAAAGCAGGGGAAAATCGTGGGTGCGTGTTATATGCCGATCCCCCGCAGTTCTGAGCCTCTGGGTGGCTTTCAGCCACCTTTGACTCTTCTCGGCGGCTTTCGGCCGCCTTCGGCCATTCTCGCGGCTTTCGGCCACCTTTAGCTCTTCTCAGCAGCTTTCGGCCGTTCTCGGCTGCTTTCGGCCGGCTTCGGCTCTTCTCAGCGGCTTACGACCACCTTCGGCCGTTCTCGGCGGCCGAAAGCTACCGAGAACGGCCGAAGGCAGCCTAAAGCTGCCGAGAATGGCCGAAAGCTGCTGAGAACGGTTGAAGGCGGCCGAAAGCTGCCGAGAAAAGCCAAAGATGACCAGAGGCCGTCGAGAACTACCGCTTGCCGCCGAGATAGACAGGACATCCAGCTCTGTATCTCAGCGGCGGCATTTTTTTTTTTAAAAGAGGCAAATAAAACAAGGCTGCAATGGTGGACAAGGCTGCATGACAAGGCTGCAGATGGACACTTATAAGGCTGCATTGATGGGCATTTAAATGTAATGTTTCTTTTCCTTAAACTTCCCTCCTAAAAGTTTTTTTCCTTAAAATTATTTTCCATTGTCATGCTTTCTGCTTGCTCCTCTTAGTCCTGTCCTCCCTCATTCCTGCTGTATAATTCCCTCTGTTCCTCCTGTCTTTCCTCAGTCACACTGTCCACCTTTTGCAGTTTCTTATGGCTTTTTTAGATTTGTTGAACATCTGCTTTTTTCCTTTGTAATTTCTATATCCTGCTGTCCACTTGTTGCTGTTTTTCCTTTCCCTTTTCAGTCCTGCTATCTACCTGCTTTTGCTTTTCTTACTGCTTCTACAACTGTATTATCTGTTGTTTTCCTTGCTCCATGCTTGATACTAGGGTTGCACCGATACCACCTTTTTAAGACCCTTTGACACTAATATGCAGCACTGATGGGCACTCATGGGCACTGCTGTGACGTGTCAGTAGTTGTTTATTTTTATTCTTTTTTACAATTTTATTTTGTACAATTTTGTTAGTATTTTTTTACAATGCTTTCTTTTTTGGGGGGGAGTGGACTGTGTCAGTGTTTTTACAATTCAACCTTTAATTACTGGTATTTATTATTCTCTCTCTCTTTTTTTTTTTATCAGCCCTGTTGGGGGGGGGGGGCTTTGGTGAGAGATCAGGGATCTACACAGACCCCTGACATCTGCCCTTTAAAACAGAGAAAGGGATTGAGGACAGAGATTCCCCAGTACCTTTCTCAGCAGCCTCATCTGCACTGAAGATGAGTGGACAGGAGACAGCAGCTCCTGTTCATTCATAAACTGAAGCATCGTCACAGTTTACAATGCAATGCATGAACAGTCAGTGATCACTGTGCATTCAGAAAAGGAAGGAGCGGGTAAATGACACATATACTGGCTCCTTCCTCCGCTCTCCATCCTGGCAGATCTTTGACCAGAGGATGGGGACCAGAGGAGAACACTAGAGAGAGAGAGGAAGACACCGGAAAGAGGGAGGGGGACACCAGAAGCCAGAGGAGGACCCAGGGAGTCAGAGAAACACACAGGGGACAGTCAGGGGTGATCGGTGCAGGGACAGTTACAAGCACTGACCCCCCTGTAAAGCCTTTCAATAAAGCAGCTGACAGCTGCATGAGGGAGAGGGGGAGAAGTGGCTGTCAGCTGCTCTATTGAAAGACTATACAGGGGGATCAGTGCTTGTACCTGCCCCCGCTGCCGCACGATCACCTGTGAGGCTGCCTGGTCCCCCCTGCTACACTAAGGATGCCTGGCCCGATACAATAGGTATCAGATTAAGCATAGGAGCATTTGCACGAGTACCGATACTCATGCAAATGCTTGGTATCAGCATTGATACTGATACTAGTATCGGTATCGATACAACCCTACTTGATACTATATACAAGCACTGTTTTTCTTAGCTTGACACTTGATACTATATACCAACACTGTTTTCCTTAGCTCCATGCTTCTTCTCATCAAGCATTCCATCCAAAATATGGCTTTACTGATTTAAGTCTTTCCTGAAACTTACTGTTCAACTGTTGCTCTTATTCCTGTGTTTTCTGGATTCTGCTGCTCCTTTTTTCCTATTTAATTGCTGCTGTTCAGCCGTTCCTTTTCTAAGTCATGCTCGGTTCACACTGCCACGACTTGGGATTCTACTTGTGAGACCCCAAGTCGCGGGACATGGGATATCCCATTTTAGTCAATGAGAGCTGTCTTAATTAGCACTACTGAAGTCGTTTTGACTTTAGAAAGGGTTCTTGTATTACTTCAAGGCGACTTCTATCTGACTTGTGCCCATAGACTTTAATGGAAGTTGCCTCCAAGTCAGATCCTCATCCTAATTGATGTGATTTGGAGCCGACCTTACAGGAAGATTACACAGCCATTACCTGAAGTTGCCTCAAAGTCATTCCACAGTCGCGCTGTAAGTCACGTGACTTTCAGGTCATGGCAGTGTGAACTGAGCCTTACTTTTCCCCTGTCGTTAATTTGCTTAACTCCTGTTGCTGTTTATCCTGTCCTTCCTGAGTTCTGCTGTCCCTCCTCTTATTATTCCTTCTGCCTATTCTCAGGCATACTGTCCACCTTCTACTGTTCCTCCTGTCCTTTCTATTAGTCTTGCTGTCTGCCTTTAGCTTTGTATCTTGTTCTTCCCCTCTCTGCTGTCCACCGGTTGGTGTTCCTTCTGTCATTAATCAGTCCTGCTGTGTGCCTGTTACTCTTCCTTCTGTTTTTTCCTTTGGGTTCTTCTGTCCATCTATTGCTGTGCGTATGGTCTTTCCTCACCTCAATTACAGTGTCTACACGTTGCTGACTGTTCCTCCTGTCATTCCTCGTTCTCCATCTGTTGCTGTTGAACCTGCCTTTCTCTGTTGCCCCCTTGTTGCTGTTCCTCCTGTCCTACCTCAGCCCTTCTGTCCGCTTGTTGCTGCTTTTCTTGTTACTCCTACTCTTGCAATTCTTTGTAATTTTCCTGAGCTTCCTTCCTGTAAACAAAGCCAAAGCAACTTTTTATATTGATTCGCAAGTAATTAAATGACCCAACAAAGTAAATTGCCTAACAATGCAAATATCTGATTTCCAGAAATCTGTCCAATTTGCTTTGACTTCCAAATCACCATCATTGATACCCTGAGCTTTCTGACCACCTGACACCTACAAGGGTAATTCCACTTCAGTAATTAGAGCAGTCCCACACTGTAAGATGAATCTCAACTTCCAGGTGCCACGTGGCAACTAAACATAAAGAATGGCAGTTTTTTAACTTTTTTTGCATGCAATAGAATCATATCCAAGACAGAATGCGCTGGTAGGAGCAAAGAAATGGTTAAATCGTTTTGCATTTGTAAAATGCAGCTCAGAATAGGACATCGGCCTTCCCTTTTAAAACCCTAATTGCTTTCCCTTGCTTTACAGCATCTAGCCATGTTTCCTAATTATTTGAAACGCTTTTCTCATTATCCGCTCACAAATAACATAATATTATGACAGCATTTTAATGCATTGAATAATCAGTGAGTGGCTTTTGTCTGCGTAGTTCCACAAACACAGGATCTCGGGACAGTTTAATACAACACCTCGATTATCCCATTGCAATATCACATTGAAGGAGAGAGGTTTTGCATTCTGTGACGGTGTCATCTTCCATGGAATGAAGCAGAAGAAGCAATAGCCTCCATCTTTCAGGAGCTATGTCTGGATTGAATGTGAAGTTGCTTCGTCTGCATGTTAAATTATGTAGAAACAAAAGCAAACTCTTAAGCTCTAAACAGATGGAACTTTTGGCAATAATATAGTCAACATTATAAAACATATCAGCAAGTAAGAAAATTATGTATTTCTTTTTTTTTATTTAGGTGGGAGCTGGAGGAGGGAAGTTATATAGCAGAGGACTTGAACTAAGCACTGCTTTGTACTTGGTTAGAATTAGTTGTCATTGTCAACCTTATGAAGTTCTAAGCATTTGACCCATCCAACTGGTCAAATACCTGCAGCGGCTGGAGAGCAATGAATCAGTAGTGTTGCAACAAATAGTCTACTGAAAATTTAAGTAGTTGTTAGTGACCGTGTGATGACAGGGACAATTTACGCTGTCTATGGACAGAGCTTTTTTGTTACCGAAATAGGGTATTGGGTACTTACACCCACCCTAGTTTGCATAGAGAGCCAAATTGCTATCAGAGAAGAGCAACAGTTTGTGTATCTAGCTATACTTATGTAGAGTGGGCAGACTGTCTTATTGAGTCTGTCCACCTTCAGACTCATTGTGTATTGTGTGGTTATGACATTGATCCTATGGAGAGCCGGTGCTAGACTATTTTTTGCCCTAGGGGAGACCAGCTACTCCCCCCCCCCACTTAGCTTTGGGCTCCTGCGGGTGTCCTATGGCCAGTCTGAGTGGATCTATCCTGGCTGTCTCTTTGCACAATGGCCCCCAGCCTGCTCCTCCAATGACTGCACATGGCCCAGGGAGGGAGGCAGGCAGAGAGCTGACACGGCTGCTGGACATCAGCATTGTTGCCCCTGGCTCAGGGGGAGGAGGGGGGGATCTGGCTGCTCCTTCTTCATGCTGCTTCTCCCTGCCCATTATGCCAAATTATGATTTCAGTGCCAGTCTAGCTGGATTGCACTGGTTCTCCTTGGCCTCGGGTGTCGCTGTCACCACTGGCAAGTGTGAGAAAGCAGTCTTGCTAAGCGTATTGAGTGTCATTCTTTCTCGGAATCAACCCAGTGGGTGTGTCATCCTGCTGTACATTCTGGGAAAGGGTATTTAAGGTATTGACATCACGTGTTTCTGGGTTCCGGTCCAGAAGATCTGTTCTGTCTGTTTGGTCCTGGTCCTCCTGACCAGCCACCATGGCCCTCATGGCCTGGGATGCGGATCCACCCAATTCTGAGTCTCGGGGCTAGCTAGCCCGAGGCAAAGTAACTGAGAGGAGGATTCAAAGGTGGTCCAGTGCCATCTCATCTGTGGAGAGTCCCAGCAACTGGAGAAGCACCCAGGGGAGGACTCTTCAGGAGAAGGCCATGCATAAGGCTGGCTTCTCAGAAGGAGCCTGGAGGCTCAGTTGAAGGACACTAAGTGGATCTGCACTCATACGATATCGCCGGACCGGCTGCGAGATACTAATACCATATGAGAGCTCTCTAAATTTACCTACGTCTCTCAGTTACATCCAAGTCTGTGACAGAGACTTTGTTCAAGTGTTCTACATCCAAGTCTGTAGCAGAGACTTTGTTCAAGTGTTCTACATTCAAGTCTGTGGCAGAGACTTTGCTTTACCTAAACACTCGGCTGCTAGGCCTAGTGAGAGGAGGTCTATCTGGTAGCTGTGAGAATCCAGTTGTGATATGGTAATTCTCTGGATTTCTATAGTGAGAGACTTCCTACCTTTTGCAGTTCCAAAAGTACCTGAACTTCCTACCTAACCCTCTACTGTTCATTGAGAGATTTCCTGTCTACCTTTTCAAATAAATATCCCAAAAAGTGGATCCAGTGTCAGTTTCTACAATTCTTTGGGCCACCTACCTCGGGAAACCCCTAGACGCACACGAGGTCAAGAAGGTAACGGTAAGCCCAACAAAACCAGCAGCTCCTTCGGGGGTCAGTGTTTATATATATATATATATATATATTTTTTTTAGATCTTCATTGTGGTTATATGGTCCTCCTATGACACACTGATATCCTTTTGATGGTGATCCTTTGGCCCTTATGCTGATGCATACTCATCTGGTGGCATCTCCAGGGTAAAAGTAGTCTCCCAGGTGATTCATTGTAACCTTGATGTAATACAATTTGATTAAGTATGAAATGTAGTGAATAGGGCCATCTGGCACCATCTATTATTGTTTCTAAATGTGTATTCTTTTGTCTACAGTCAACATCCTGTAAAGTAAAATAAAATCTCTGCTAAAAAAAGTCATTTTCTGTTGAAACATGTTGAGCAATTACCGCTGTACTGTATACCTGAATCGCATGTGATCTCTACTTGAAATTTTTTTTTTGTATCCAATAAAATTTGATATGCATTTTAAAAACATGATGTAGTATATTATCTTTGTCTGGCACCTTACCGTATTTCATGTGTATCTCTTGGCAAGTGTAGTTGAGATTCCCAACTCCCTCCAGTTGTGCATATCTCCCAACTTTTTGAGATGGGAATGAGGGACACCTATCAGCAAAAGTATGCAGGCATAGGACACACCCCTGGCCACGTCCTCTTAAAAAAACAAGATTGGTTAAACCCACAAGTGTATTTTTACCACTACTATTCCTTTATATTGGTATTTGGAATTTACAAATGCAGCAATTTAGAAATCAGATAGAAGTTTAGCGCTGGAAAACACTTTTTGATAGATAAAAAGTGAATTTTATATACAGTACATCTATATAGATCAGACCAACATGAGGGACAAATGAGGAGGAATGAGGGACAGAGGGACATTGTTCCAAATCAGGGACAGTCCCTCCAAATCAGGGACAGTTGAGAGCTATGGTTGTGAATTAATATGAACAAATATAGGATCCAAAGGGCCCCTGAGTGAATTATGTCATTCACTCACAGTATGTGCTCAGTCTTCTGGGTTAAATAATGCTGGGCGAAGAGGTACCATTGGTGACATCTACAGCTGAATTGTCTTTTTGTTGTTGTTAATTATGTTGATGCCTGGGGGACTATTTTAACTACCTGAATACTGGGCACTTTCACCCTTTTCCTGCCCAGGCCAATTTCTTTGTCACGCTTAGAATTATAATTATTCAGTCATGCAACTCTGTACCCAAATTAAATTTTTATAATTTTTCACACAAATAGTGCTTTCTTTTGGTGGTATTTAATCACCATTGGGTTTTTTATTCTTTTGTGCTGCAAATGAAAAAAGACTGAAAATTTGGAAAACAAATGCGTTCTTCTTAGTTTCTGTTCTAAACTATATGAAATAAGTAATTTTTCTTCATAAATTTTGAACAAAATTTATACTGCTACATTTCATTGGTAAAAATAACCCAAATCAGTGTATTTGGTCTGTGTGAAAGTTATAGAGTCTACAAGCTATGGTGCCAATCATTAAAAATTAAAAACGCCTGATGTACTGACAGCCTCTCTTTTCTTGTGGCCCTAGCATTACAAGACAGTAAAAATATCCTCCAAATGACCCCTATTTGGAAAGTAGACTATCCAAGGTATTTAGTAAGAGGCATGGCGAGTTTGTACATTTTTTCCCACAATTCTTTGGAAAATTAAGAAATTAAAAAAAATGATTTTTTTTTTTTACAAAAAATGGCATAATAAGTAATTTCTCACACATGGCATAGGCAAATTTGCTACTACACCCCAAAACACATTCTGCTACTCGTCCTGAATATGGCGATACCACATGTGTGAGACTTTTTCACAGCCTAGCCACATAGAGAGGGGCAACATCCAAGGAGTACTTCAGGCATTATCCACTTCAAGACCAGGCCTTCTTCTGACACATTTTGTTTACAAGTAAATATCAGTATTTTTGCTAGAAAATTACTTAGAACCCCCAAACGTTATATATTTGTGTAGCAGAGGCCCTAGAAAACAAAATGTGGGTTTTGCAAATATTCATGTCACACAATATTTGCGCAGTAGTTTTTTAAATGCAATTTTCCACACTAACGCATGAACACACTTTCGTAAATTTCAGTGCAAACAAAGTCAATGTAATACCCACATTTAAGGCAACATATAAATATGGTGTCGCCAGCTAAATAGATACCAAACATGTCAATTTCTAAAATTGCGTGCGCTTGTGAAATGGCGCCAAACTTCGGTATTTAAAAATCTCCATAGGTGAAGCTTTATAAACCTTTATTTGTTACCAGTTTAGAGTTAAACAGGAGCCCTGATGCTAGAATTATTGCTCTTGCTCTGACGTTCACGGCAATACCTCACATGTGTGGTAAAATCACTGTTTACGTATTGTGAGGGGTTAGCTCGGCAGCGGGTGTGTGTGACCCCCTGGATGGGTTCACAACACAAAGTCAGGCACAGCAGACAGCGGTGTAGGTTCAAAAAACAAAAGATCCGGTTTATTTAGGCTACATGCAGTGATACATATAACAGCCAAACAAAATAAAACAAGAAAATAAATAAATCCTGGTCAGCTTGACCTCTAACTACACACGTAGACTCCCTGTCTAACAACTGGGTGCAGCCTTGTGCTGCCCCAGTCCCTGTCTCTATTGTAGGGGTTTGCCACACAGGCGTTAACTCACCGCACAGAACAGATCTCAGACTCCCCAGTCTATACACACAAAACTGGTTCCAGGATGGAGCATCTCCCTAAGCATGCTGGGGTTTTTTGTAGAGGTCTTAATGAGCCCACTTACTTCAGCTGGGCTCATTAACTCTTCCCCTCTAATTGTAAAAGTCTGCATAAAGCCTGAATCTAGGACACACATATTTACCATCCTGGATACAACCAGGTGACTTTACCTGCCTGCTGCCACATACCCCCCCCTCTTGTTTCAACCTTGGGGTTGTAACACCAGCAGTCAGACACGCATGTATCCGAGACAAAGCATCCACATTCCCCATTTTAACACCAGGGCGATGCTTAACTGTAAAGTAAAATTCCTGTAGGGCCAGGAACCACCTATTTACCCTTCTATTGGTCTCCTTGTTCTGAGCCATCCACTTTAAAGGAGCGTGATCAGTCACCAGGTCAAAGTGCCTACCTAGCAGATAGTACCGAAGGGAATCTAGAGCCCACTTCACTGCTAAACATTCCTTCTCAATCGTGGAGTAATTTACCTCATGGGACTTTAACTTCCTGCTGAGGTAAATGACTGGGTGCTCTTTCCCGTTCCAGACCTGGGATAACACTGCTCCTAACCCAACGTCTGATGCATCAGTTTGTACAACAAAGTCCTTAGAGAAGTCTGGTGAGTACAACACTGGCTGGCTACATAAGGCTGTTTTTAAGGACTGAAATGCTTCCTCAGCCTCTGGGGACCATTTAACCATAACCGACTCTTTCCCTTTTGTCAGGTTGGTGAGGGGCACAGCCTGAGAAGCAAAATGGGGAATGAATCGTCGATAATAGCCAGCGATTCCCAGAAAGGCTCGTACCTGTTTCTTGCTGTTGGGACGTGGCCAACTCTGTATGGCCTCGACTTTATTGACTTGGGGTTTTATCACCCCCCTCCCAATAGTGTACCCAAGATATTTGGCCTCCTCCTGTCCAATGGTACACTTCTTTGGATTGGCCGTAAACCCAGCTTCCCGGATAGAGTCTAGGACTGCTTGTACTTTTGGCAAATGTGAGACCCAGTCTGTGCTATGGATAATCACATCATCCAGGTAAGCTGCAGCATATTTCTGATGGGGCCTCAGAATCTTATCCATTTTCCGCTGGAATGTTGCCGGTGCATTCTGTAACCCAAACGGCATTCTCTTATATTGGAATGCCCCATCTGGGGTTACAAACGCAGTTTTCTCCTTGGCCGGCTCGGCCAGGGGAATTTGCCAATACCCTTTGGTGAGATCAAGAGTTGTCATATATCGGGCTGTTCCCAGCCGGTCAATCAACTCATCTATACGCGGCATGGGGTAGGTGTCAAATTTTGTAACTTTATTTAATTGTCGAAAATCGTTACAAAACCGCCAGCTCCCATCAGGTTTGGGCACTAGTACGATAGGACTGGACCAGTCACTCTGGGACTCCTCTATCACACCCAAATCCAACATCCTTTGAACCTCCCCACGTATTGCCTCCCGTCGGGCCTCTGGTATTCTATAAGGTTTTAGTTTTACCCTTTCTCCTGGCGGGGTGATAATGTCATGCTCTACGCCAGATGTTTGTCCCGGAAGCTCAGAGAAAATCTCTTTGTTACGAAGTACAAACTCTTTAACCTCCTGTTGTTGGGCTTTCGATAAGGTGTCTGCTATTCCAACCTCAGGAACTAAGCAATCAGGCTGTACTTGTGACAAAGTCTCTGCGACTAGGGATTCCCTATCCCTCCAGGCTTTCAGCAGATTGACGTGATAGATCTGCTCCGGCTTTCGCCTTCCTGGCTGTCTAACCCTGTAGTTCACCTCACTAATTTTTTCAATTACTTCATATGGACCTTGCCATTTGGCCAGAAATTTGCTTTCAACCGTAGGGACTAGCACCAAGACCCTATCCCCCGGGGAAAAAGTACGTGTCTTGGCCCCACGGTTGTACACTCTCTGCTGTGCTAACTGCGCTTGGGTTAAATGTTCCTTTACAATTGGCATTACCTGTGCAATTCTATCTTGCATCAGGGCAACATGCTCAATCACACTCCTGTGAGGAGAACTCTCATTTTCCCAAGTTTCCTTGGCGATATCCAGCAGCCCTCTTGGGTGTCTCCCATAGAGCAACTCGAAGGGTGAGAAACCCCTAGAGGATTGGGGTACCTCCCTAATGGCAAACATCAGATAGGGTATTAGACAATCCCAATTCTTTCCATCTCTATCCACCACCTTCTTTAACATTTTGTTTTAGGGTTTTGTTGAATCTTTCAACCAACCCATCTGTTTGGGGGTGATACACAGATGTACGCAATTGCTTCACTTTGTACAACTTGCATAATTCTTTCATAACCCGGGACATAAAGGGTGTACCTTGGTCCGTAAGCAGTTCCTTACAAATACCCACGCGGCTAAAAACAAGAGATAGCTCTTTGGCTATGGTTTTGGCCGAGGTATTTCGAAGGGGAATTGCTTCCGGATAACGGGTGGCATAGTCCAATATAACCAAAATGTACTGATGCCCCCTAGCGGACTTCATTATCGGACCTACCAAATCCATTGCGATCCTTTCAAAGGGGACCTCAATGATAGGAAGAGGTACCAGCGGGTTACGGAAATGTGGCATAGGTGCCGACTTCTGACACACAGGGCAGGAGGAACAATAATTTTCTGTTTCCTTCATGACCCCAGGCCAATAGAATCTCTGCAGTACCCTCTCTCTGGTTTTTTCGGTCCCCAGATGACCTCCCAGAATGTGCCCATGGGCCAATTCTAACACCAACTTCCTGTAAGGTTTGGGCACCACAAGTTGCTCAATGGTTTCTTCTGCCCTTTGAGCCACTCGATACAGCAGGTCCCTTTCCACAGTGAAGTACGGGTAAGTGCAAGTCTTATCTGGGTTCACTAACTCGCCATCTATTTTCACCACATTTTCCCGTGCCTTTATTAGGGTGGGGTCTTTTAACTGTTCTGTGGCAAAATTTTCCCTGTGAACCTCAAGGTCCGAAAACTCCACAGACGGCATGTTTTCAACTGAGGATGTTGGCTCCTCCCCAGTTTCTCGAGTTTCCCCTGCCAATACCGACAAGGGAAATTCAGGAGAGTCCTCACCACTCCCAGAGGAATTCTGGTCATCTTCCTGGTCTATAGGGGCACCAGTGGGGGCCTCAGGACAATCCCAGAGTTCCCAGAATTTTGGAAAATCCCTTCCCACAATAGCATCATGTGGTAAGTGAGACACTAACCCCACCTGATGAGAGAGGTTACCTTTGGGGGTCTCAAAAAACACTGAAGTTACAGGATACTCTCGGGTGTCCCCATGCACACAAATAACAGCCACCCTGTTCTTCCCAGAGACCTCTGTAGTAACTAATTCAGCTTTTATCAATGTTACCAGGCTACCTGAATCTAGCAACACATCAACATGTCTACCATTAATACACATTTTACATAAATGTTTCTCAGGTCCCCGAATGGCAGTGCATGCAACTGTCGCAAACAGCGACTGACGTCTCTCCCTTATAAAGTCACATTGCATAGGCTCATCCACAACTGGGCAATTGGCTGCAATATGTCCCTCTTGCCGGCAGCGGTAGCAAATAATCTTTTTCGCTGCCTCTTGCAGCATGGGCTTCCTGGGCTGCTCCCGCCAGACCTTAGGTAGAACTCCCACCCTCTCACTCTCTCCACCCTCACCCCTTGGAGTCATCTTACCCGTCAATGGGGATGATCTGGTCTTAGGGGGGAAAGTCCGTGAGTCCCTGGAAGAGGTGGTCAGGTTCTCTGTAGCCAAGTACCTCTCAACCAGATCCACAAGTTTATCTGCATTTTCTGGGTCTCCATGGCTTACCCATTTTTGGATGGCAGTAGGAAGAGCTCTCAGGAAACGATCCATAACCACACGTTCCACAATGTTTGGTGCAGTCAAAGTCTCTGGCTGCAGCCACTTCCTGCTCAGGTGAATGAGATCATACATTTGAGACCTGGGAGGTTTTCCAACCTGAAAAGTCCAGTTATGCACACGCTGAGCCCGGACGGCCAGGGTGACACCCAGCCATGCCAATATTTCTGCTTTTAGCACCACATAGTCTTTTGCTTGGTCAGGCTCTAGGTCATAATAAGCTTTCTGCGATTCCCCAGTTAACAGAGGGGCCACCAGTCCAGCCCATTGCTCCTTAGGCCACTTTTCCCTTTCAGCAGTCCTTTCAAATGTGGTCAAAAACACCTCCGGATCATCCTCTCCAGTCATTTTTGTCAGTAAACGGCTCACACCAAAGGATGCGGTATTATTGTAACCACTTGCTTCATTGGTCTGCGGACGTTGCTGTATTAATGTCTCTATTTTCTGTTGAAAATTCTGCTCTTGCTTCTGCAACAGGTCTATGAAGCGGGCTTCAGATCGCTGCTGGGCTTGTTGCTGAGCTTCCAAACTCTGCTGGTGAGCCTTCTGCTGATTTTCCAAACTCTGCTGCAAAGTTGCATTTATCTGCTGCTGGGCTGCAAGGCTCTTTTGTAAACCTGCATTTGTTTGCTGCTGATTTGCATTTGCTTGTTGCTGGTTTGCATTTGCTAGAGCCAGCTGTCTCAGTATCTCCTCCATGCTGGCCTTAACAAAAAAAAAAGTGCCAAAATTCTCCACCAACTGTGAGGGGTTAGCTCGGCAGCGGGTGTGTGTGACCCCCTGGATGGGTTCACAACACAAAGTCAGGCACAGCAGACAGCGGTGTAGGTTCAAAAAACAAAAGATCCGGTTTATTTAGGCTACATGCAGTGATACATATAACAGCCAAACAAAATAAAACAAGAAAATAAATCCTGGTCAGCTTGACCTCTAACTACACACGTAGACTCCCTGTCTAACAACTGGGTGCAGCCTTGTGCTGCCCCAGTCCCTGTCTCTATTGTAGGGGTTTGCCACACAGGCGTTAACTCACCGCACAGAACAGATCTCAGACTCCCCAGTCTATACACACAAAACTGGTTCCAGGATGGAGCATCTCCCTAAGCATGCTGGGGTTTTTTGTAGAGGTCTTAATGAGCCCACTTACTACAGCTGGGCTCATTAACTCTTCCCCTCTAATTGTAAAAGTCTGCATAAAGCCTGAATCTAGGACACACATATTTAACATCCTGGATACAACCAGGTGACTTTACCTGCCTGCTGCCACAGTATGCATACGAGACCAACGTGTGTGTGTTTGCCTTTGCATGCGAGCATGGGGGGCGAGGGCTCTTTACATTTTTTATTTACTTATTGGTGGGACACTGGTACACCGACAGATGTTTTTGTTAACTTGTACACTATGACAGATAGCGATCATCCACTGGTGGACACTGACAGATGTTGATGTTGCAATGGAACACTATTGTAGATGTTTTTGTACACTGGTACAGAAGTTGATGGGACACTGGTACACTGTGACAGATGTTTTGTGCACTGGGACACTGGTACAGATGTTTGTTGGACACTTGGACAGGGGCAGATAATGCTTGGTGTACTGTGTGCAGATCGCTGCAGTATGTGTGATCTCTGTGTAACTGAACACTAAAATCATCAGTTACACAGAGTTGTCACAGAGGCAACTCCCACCTCACACCCCTCCCCCCCCGCACTGAGCAAGCCAACACAGAGACACACACATGTCTCTGTTTACACTATGTGAAGGCTGTGATTGGACACAGTCATCACCTGATCGGGAGGGCCAATCACAGCACCCACGTCCCGGTCTGTGATGTGCACTATTATAAGCAATAGTTTTAGCTGTCACGGATGGCTTTCCTTCTTGACAGCTTGCTTATTATTGTGATCTGTGACTGGCTAAAGCAAATCACTTGGTCTGGACCAAGGTGGCTTCTTACCTTCCACTGTGCGGCCAAGTCATCAACAGGAAATGGACTGGTACTGGTCTGCGGACTGTGGGTTGGGGACCCCTGCATTAGCCAGCACTTGTAAGGACATGTGGTCCCGACCCACTGGGCAAATGGCTGGTGTGCAATATGGTCAGTCCGGGCCTGGCAGAAACGCATCCACAGTGAGTTTCTGTGTTGTGAACTGTAAGCAAAACGCATTAGTAACACATTCAGAGTGCATTTTTGTGGTGTGTAGTATAGTATCCCCTCATTATGTCACTGATGTCACACGGGGCATATGGGCTTCCTGCTGAGGGGGGGTGCATAGACCAAGTGATCAATTCACTTTTATACCAGGGGAAAGGCTGTCTCATTAATTACCCGTCTGCACAAAATAAGTGTTTTTATTTTACATAAACATATACATGTAGACAAAAATGCTAGAACTGGTTAACATAAAAATCAAATTGAGTTCTTTGTCCCTCCAGTCCTGTCTGCATCCATTATGAAATCAGTATTCTCAAGTACTCTCAAGTATGCCTTTGTCGCTTAAATGCCATTTCACAGCTATTAGGAAAAGACTTAGCAGTGTGCGGTGTCTGTGATATACAAGGCCGTCTCATTACTGGGTGAGATTTCAGCCGACCACCAGTGTTATGACCTGCTGTTTTTGTTGTCTAAATTATCTGCAGAAGTAGATTGTAAAGTGTGAAACTGGCCAATGCATTCTTACTCTAGTACTCAGGTATCCATTGTTCCATTACATGTTCACTAAACTACACAAAAAGCAAAACTCCAGCCACAAATAACACAATAAAAAATAAATGGATCCTTAAACGATAAAATGACAAAAGCAGCTTTGGCTGCAATACTCAGATCCAATCCAGAGATTGTCTCCACGGTACTTTTTCTCTGCCACTAGATGTCATTAGGCTTATGTTCCTAATCCACTTTCTCTGAGACCAGGTTATCCTGGCCCCGCCCCAGCCTGTGACTGGACAGTGAAACCAAAAACAGTAGCTCTTTTAGTGCACCTGGGAGGGAAAGGTACAGTGTCCAGCTCCTCTGCAGGCAGCCTGTCAGAACCCATGGCAGGCTGTGGCTGTCTCAAGTGGTACCAGCACTTAGGACCCTGTCCATTCTGAGATAATTTTCCTGTAATGCAGAAGACATGCATTACATGCACTTGTTCCTGAACGCATGGGGGTACCACTCGGTACAGCGTTCAACCCCATCTAGCAGCAGCCCGCCATAGTGATTGATAGGCTGTTTGCAGAGGGGCTGGATGCTGCACTTAACTTTCCTGGGGACATTAAAATGGCAATAGGTATACACTGTAAATCGACAGCCCTGTGTGCAGAGTGCCTTAGAGGAAAAAAATCAAATAATTAAAGTGATTGTAAAGTCTTGTTTTTTTTCCTATAAAAATAATAAACATGTTAAACGTACCTGCTCAGTTGCAGTGGATTTGCACAGAGCAGCCCTAATCGTCCTCTTCTCGGGTCCCGCTTCTGTGCTCCTGGCCCCTCCCTCCTGTTCAGTGCCCCCACAGCAAGCAGCTTGCTATGGAGGCACCCGAGCTGAGTCACAGCTCCCTGTGTCCATTCAGACACGGCGCCCCGCCCCATCTCTCCCCTGATTGGCTAGATGACTTTGATTGACAGCAGCGGGGGCCAATGGCACTGTTGCTGTGTCACAGCCAATCAGGAAGGAGAATCTTGGGTGGCTGAGACACTAGTAGACATCGCTGGACAGAGAGGAACCACAGATAAGTTTTTAGGGGGGATGCTGCACACAGAAGGTTTTTTTATATTAGAATGCATTAAGGGTAATAAAATCTTCTGCCTTTACAACCCCTTTAACCACTTGCCGACCGCCGCACGCCGATGTACGTCGGCAGAATGGCACGGGCAGGCATAAGCACATACATGTACGTCCTTTGCCTCCCGCGGGTCGGGGGCCCGATCGGGCCCCCGCCCGGTGCCTGCGGCGGTCGGTTTTCGTTCGGGAGCGATCCCGGACGAGGGGACGGCCATTCATTCATGGCCACCCCCTCGCGATCGCTCCCGACGAATGGAAATCCCCGGTGACATCACTTCCTCTCCTGTAATGTAAACACAGGAGAGGAAGTGATGTATTCTCTCCTCCGTGTCGGTATTTTTCGTTCCGACACGGAGGAGAGCGGATCAGTGAGTTGCACCAACACATCCCACACACAGTAGAACATGCCAGGCACACTCACACCCCCCCTTTACCCCCCGATCACCCCCCCAATTACCCCTGCCCCCCAGTCACAGTGACACCAATGTCATTTTTTTTTTTTTTTTTTTTTTTTTTGCATTGGTGTCATTTGTGACTGTAATAACTGTTAGGGCAGTTAGGGTTAGCCCCCTTTAGTTCTAATGTACCCCCCTAACCCCCCCAATAAAGGTTTAACCCCGTGATCACCCCCCGTCGCCAGTGTCACTAAGGCTGGGTTCACATTGCAGCGGTTTATGAGAACGAATGTGATTCGCACCGCACTGCAGTGCAAATCACATCCGATCTCTGTGCGATTCGAGTTCAGCCATTCGCCGCACCCGCCGCACCCGCCACACCCGCCGCACCCGCCGCAAATTCGCACGGGACCCTTTTTTTGGCCCGCAGCAGAATCGGATCGCATGGGTGTTCACACCATGCGATCCGAGTTTGCAGATCGCACTGCGATATGCGAACTGATCTGGGGGTGTCAGTAACATTTCACTGACACTCCCAGCAGTTCGCATAGGGCAGTGTGAACTGCCGCCGGGAGGCATGCGATGCGGGAACCCGCCGCGGATTCGCTGCGTTTCCGCATCGCTCCAGTGTGAACCCAGCCTAATAAGCGATCATTTTTCTGATCGCCGTATTAGTGTCACAGGTGACGCTAGTTAGGCAGGTAGGTATTTAGGTTCGCCGCAGCTTTTTATAGCGCTAGGGACCCCCATATACTACCGCATAAAGCCCCCTGATTGCCCCCTAGTTAACCCTTTCACCAGTGATCACCATATAACTGTTACAGGTGACGCTGGTTGGTTAGTTATTTTTTTATAGTTTCAGGGCACCCGCCATTTATTACCTAATAAAGGTTTAACCCCCTGATCACCCGGCAGGTGTCATTTGTGACTAATAACTGTTAGGGCAGTTAGGGTTAGCCCCCTTTAGTTCTAAGGTACCCCCCTAACCCCCCCAATAAAGGTTTAACCCCGTGATCACCCCCCGTCGCCAGTGTCACTAAGGCTGGGTTCACATTGCAGCGGTTTATGAGAACGGATGTGATTCGCACCGCACTGCAGTGCAAATCACATCCGATCTCTGTGCGATTCGAGTTCAGCTATACAGATAGTATGGCTGAATTCGTGTCGCACCCGCCGCACCCGCCGCAAACTCGCACGGGACCCTTTTTTTGGTCCGCAGCAGAATCGGATCGCATGGGTGTTCACACCATGCGATCCAAGTTTGCAGATCGCACTGCGATATGCGAACTGATCTGGGGGTGTCATTAACATTTCACTGACACTCCCAGCAGTTCGCATAGGGCAGTGTGAACTGCCGCCGGGAGGCATGCGATGCGGGAACCCGCCGCGCATTCGTGGCGTTCCCGCATCGCTCCAGTGTGAACCCAGCCTAATAAGCGATCGTTTTTCTGATCGCTGTATTAGTGTCACAGGTGACGCTAGTTAGGCAGGTAGGTATTTAGGTTCGCCGCAGCTTTTTATAGCGCCAGGGACCCCCATATACTACCGCATAAAGCCCCCTGATTGCCCCCTAGTTAACCCTTTCACCAGTGATCACCATATAACTGTTACAGGTGACGCTGGTTGGTTAGTTATTTTTTTATAGTTTCAGGGCACCCGCCATTTATTACCTAGTCTCACTAGTGTACCCCTAAATTTAGGGGTGTCTACTTTCTAAAATGGGGTCATTTGGGGGGGGGGGGGTTTGTGCCATCTTGGCATTTTATGGCCTTCAAAACTGTAACGCCCTTAGAAAGCCTGAAGGCGGTGCTTGGTTTTTGGGGCCCCGTACGCGGCTAGGCTCCCAAAAAGTCCCACATATGTGGTATCCCCGTACTCAGGAGAAGCAGCAGAATTTATTTTGGGGTGTCATTTCACATATGCCCATGGCATGCGTGAGCAATATATCATTTAGTGACAACTTTGTGAAAAAAAAAAAAAGTTTGTAATTTTCCCGCAACTTGTGGCAAAATATAAAATATTCCATGGACTCAACATGCCTCTCAGCAAATAGCTTGGGGTGTCTACTTTCTAAAATGGGGTCATTTGTGGGGGTTTTGTGCCATCTTGGCATTTTATGGCCTTCAAAACTGTAATAGGTAGTGAGAAGTGAACTCAAAAAATTACGCCCTTAGAAAGCCTGAAGGCGGTGCTTGGTTTTCGGGGCCCCGTACGCGGCTAGGCTCCCAAAAAGTCCCACATATGTGGTATCCCCGTACTCAGGAGAAGCAGCAGAATTTATTTTGGGGTGTCATTTCACATATGCCCATGGCATGCATGAGCAATATATCATTTAGTGACAACTTTGTGAAAAAAAAAAAAAAAAAAAAAAAGTTTGTAATTTTCCCGCAACTTGTGGCAAAATATAAAATATTCCATGGACTCAACATGCCTCTCAGCAAATAGCTTGGGGTGTCTACTTTCTAAAATGGGGTCATTTGTGGGGGTTTTGTGCCATCTTGGCATTTTATGGCCTTCAAAACTGTAATAGGTAGTGAGGCGTGAAATCAAAAATTTACGCCCTTAGAAAGCCTGAAGGCGGTGCTTGGTTTTCGGGGCCCTGTACGCGGCTAGGCTCCCAAAAAGTCCCACATATGTGGTATCCCCGTACTCAGGAGAAGCAGCAGAATTTATTTTGGGGTGTCATTTCACATACGCCCATAGCATGTGTGAGCAATATATCATTTAGTGACAACTTTGTGTAAAAAAAAAAAAAAAATTTTTTTTTTGTCATTATTCAATCGCTTGAGGCAAAAAAATAAAATATTCAATGGGCTCAACATGCCTCTTATCAATTTCCTTAGGGGGTCTACTTTCCAAAATGGGGTCATTTGGGGGGGTTTTGTACTGCCCTGTCATTTTAGCACCTCAAGAAATGAGATAGGCAGTCGTAAACTAAAAGCTGCGTAAATTCCAGAAAACGTACCTTAGTTTGTAGATGTGACAACTTTTGCGCAAACCAATAAATATACAATTATTGACTTTTTTTTTACCAAAGACATGTGGCTGAATACATTTTGGCCTAAATGTATGACTAAAATTGAGTTTATTGGATTTTTCTAATAACAAAAAGTAGAAAATATCATTTTTTTTCAAAATTTGCGGTCTTTTTACGTTTATATCGCAAAAAATAAAAATCGCAGAGGCAATCAAATACCATCAAAAGAAAGCTCTATTTGTGGGAAGAAAAGGACGCAAATTTTGTTTGGGTACAACATTGCATGACCGCGCAATTACCAGTTAAAGCAGCGCAGTGCCAAAGTGTAAAAAGACCTCTGGTCATTTACCAGCAAAATGGTCCGGTCTGAAAGTGGTTAACAAGAATGTGTTGCCTTTTTAACTCATTGTTGCAGATCACCTAAACCTCCCCCTATATTAGTGCTTTACCTTTATTTAACTATTGTTCACTGGATTTATTCTTAAAATGTATCTAAAGCGGTAACTTTTTCTTTATTTTGGATACAGCTGGGCATTGTTTCCGCTGTGCTCTATTGGGGAGATTTTTCTTCATTTCCTGTACTGTAGATACAACCAGGCATGTAAGGGAATCTCCCAAAACTGAAAAAAACACCTCTGAGATAGTTGTCACCATAAAAAGGCCCCCTATTGCAAGATGTTCCTCTATTCCTGCTCTGGTGACAACATAAAATGTTTCCCATCAATTTAAAGGCCCTTTATTAATGGTCATCCAGGACAAACAGATGTCAGGGTGAATCTCCCTAGAAGATGCCCAGTTCGTAATAAAACCTGACAAGGGTGCTAACTTCTCACCACTCTATCCAAAAAAAAAAAAAAGGAAGATGGGCTTTACATATACTTTAAAGCAGAATATCTTGCCTTCCCTTGTTGCTCCCTCCCATCTTATGTATACACTAATGACATTTTTAATAAAAAAACTTTGCATTTTCATTGCATACATTATTTTAGACCCAGTGATGTAATCTCTGGGTCTCTGTGCCTCTCTATGCAATGCAGTCAGATCATGACCTGTGAGAGGGGCCAGCAGGTTGCTTCCTAAATATATTAAAGCACCCTGCCTCAGTACTGCTCTCAAAAACATCAACCAGTGGAGGCTGGTGCTCCATTTTTTGGGAGGGGGGTGAACAAACCCCCCGCCAGGTCAGTACTTACCCCATCCAGATTGCGATTTCTCTTCCGGGCTAGTCTGGTCTTAACATCCACCTCCTGTCCTGATTGACCAGGAGGAGAAGCCAAAAGAGAATAGCGAATGTTGATTCGCTAATGTCACAAGTGAGTGGGCTCAGTGCGCAGTACGC
This sequence comes from Lithobates pipiens, assembly GCF_037356315.1. Classification (NCBI taxonomy): domain Eukaryota; kingdom Metazoa; phylum Chordata; class Amphibia; order Anura; family Ranidae; genus Lithobates; species Lithobates pipiens. The sequence goes on along the minus strand of NW_027507903.1, from coordinate 500,476,674 downwards.
TGTGCCCCGAGTCCAACATTTTTGAAGCCAGTTTGAGGCTCAGGCTCTAATCATGTACTTAAAAAAAAAAAACATAGAAACCTATGAGTCCTGTGCCCTGCATGGAGATTAGGTGGCGGTGCATGGAGATTAGGGGGGTGGTGCCCTGCACCCCTTATTAGGGTTGCCATCCTTTCAGGATTCACTCAGACAGTCCGGGTTTGGAATCATGTGTCCGGGTTTCAGTCAGCCTAAAACCCGGGCACATTATTCAGACTGGGCTGTAGCTCCCCAAGTAACTGAGATAGTCACACAAAAATCTGTTGCTGTCTGGGAGCTGAGGGATCTTGAACCTGATCTTGAAGCATGATCTTGAACCTGTTCAGGGAGCAGGTTCAAGATCATGGGGAGGACGATGATGTCAGCAAGAGCAGTTTGGGCACACCCACTGTTTACCACACTGTGCTGAGTTACCACTCTCCTTAGGATAGACAAGGTATCCCACATCCTTTATAATCCTATGTACTACAAGAAAAAATGTGTCCTGTGTCGCTAAAGTGTTCGGTTTGGCTTGAAGAAAAGGTGGCATCCCTACCCCTTATGGACTGCCCACCAACCCTGATGCAAGCAGAGGGCTGGCTGGGCAAATATCAAAATGCTTTCATGGGCAGGTGTCAGCCTAGAGAAGTGGGCATCCCTAATGTTAGAAATTCTGTATATAGCCCAACAGAATAGACATTAAAGAGTCCCCATGGGCTTTACTGCAGACATGAAACTTTATATAGGGAAAAGACATAGATCATACCATAGAAGCAGCTACAAACTCATAAACACTGCCATCTACTGGTTGAAGAATATATCTCTACTAAATACCCATGTGCAGTAGTTGTTGCACAAAATACAAATCAAACACCTATGCAGGCTATATTTGCATGCAGACTGCCCTAGGAAATGCCCATATGTGGTGCTAGGCCTCCATCATTGAAAAAAATGTAATCCAATGGATGAAAAGGGAAGGTCAGTGACAGGCAGGCTGGGAAGCAAAGTACTATATGATGCTGGATGCCCTCCATCCAGGAAATGGAGGCAGGCTCTATCTCACTTGATGCCTTTCTAATGCACATTAGAAGCTCATAGTATGCAGTGGAATCAGAGTAAGCAATTTCTGTACAGGAGAGGAGCCTGTACAACTGTGCAACACTGAAGGTAGAGCTGGAGGTGTGATATCGCTGCCCTAACTCTCCACCTCACCCAATCAGAGAATGCTTTGCATTCATTCAGAAAATGTATAGCAAGTGGAAATCACTGGAGTAGCAGTGTCTATCAGCCAGGCATTAAATATGTTTACATAATTACATTGGTCCAGCTTGGACTAATGTACCTATGTAGATACCATACCTGGTCAATGCCCCTAGAAGCTAGAAATTACAGAAATAGACAACTCTACCCCAGTGATCTCCACTTGCTATACATTTTATGAATGAATGCAAAGAATTCTCTGATTGGATGAGGTGGAGAGGCATTGGAGTGATGTCACACTCTCCACCTCTTGCAAGCAGAGAACACTCTACATTCATTAAGAAAATGCAAATCATTATCTGAATGGCTCCTGTGTCGAGCAGCCGACCTCCTGTATTCATAATACATCAGACGGGCTGCTCAGCACAGGACCTGGAAGCAAGTGGAGATCAGTGGAGTTGTGGTGTCTTCTTCAGTGATTTCCAGCGTTTAGGGGCATTGGCTGAGTATGGTATATACTGTACTTAGTAACAATAATCTAAGCTGGACCAATGTAAAATTATATCTTGCCTGTATTTTTTCTTTAGGTCATGAAAACTGTGTAGGCTTAGCTATGAAAGATTTAAATGAGTGCCATTTTGTGGCTGTTTTTTTTGTGTAAGCCTTACACTTTAGCTTAATAGACCGGAGTCAAACTTGCCCTGAAGCCTAACAATTTTTCTCTCACTTTGCACGCTGTCTCCTTGTACACCTCGTAGTTAAAGTGGTTCTAAAGCCTCAAGCCTTCTTTATCTTAATGCAATGTATACATTAAAGTCTCAGTCATCAAATCTGAACAAAACACATACTATATATCTGTAATGTTTACTTGTCTCTCTCCAAAGCTTTAAGTGTCCTTTCTCTCTGGTGCTTAGTTCCTCTGTTATCAGCATGTGTCACTTCTGACAAGTTTTCCTGACACCAGATAAAATGTGTGACAGTGTGATCAGCACTCTTGAAACGATGCACAAAAGAGAACACTGCAGATAAACAAGTAAAATGCATGGAGGAATGTTTGTTTAATCTTTGTGTATCATCTGAGGCCGTTCACTTCACTGGGTACTTGAGAGAGTTTACAACCACTTTAAGGGCCGGTTCACACTGCAGGCGAGGCGAGGCGACTCCGACTTGCCTCGCCGCGACCTGCAGCGGCCTCAGCGGCGACTTGCAAATGACTTCTGTATAGAAGTCAATGCAAGTCGCCCCGAGGTCGCCCAAAAGTAGTACAGGAACCTTTTTTCTGAGTCGGAGCGACTCGAGTCGCTCCTCTCAGAACGGTTCCATTGTACAGAACGGGGGCGACTTGCGAGAGCGAGGCGAGGCGAGTCGTGTCGCCTCGCATCGCCCGCTGTGTGAACCGGCTCTTAGGTAAAACGTCTTCTGTGCTGCAGTATTCCATTAGCCCCCCCCCCCCACCCCCACATATTCTTACCTGAGCCCAATCCAATCTCACCACTGTGTCCTTCCTCAGTGGGCAGATTGATAGCAGCGAGAGCCATTGGCTCCCGCTGCTGTAAATCAAATTTTGTGAAGAGGAAACAGGGGGTTGGGCCAAATTGCCCACTCTGTGTCAATAGGCGCAGATAAGATGGCTCAGGAGAGAGCCTGAATTGGTGCCCCAATGCAAAGTGGCTTTGCATAGGGGCACTCGCCAAAGAGGAGGGCCTGGAGCGCCAGTGGAGGACCCCAGAAAACGAGGCGCAGGGCTACTCTGTGCAAAACCATTGCGCAGAGCAGGTAAGTATACTATGCTTGCTTGTTTTTAAACAAAGGTTTAATGTTACTTTAAGATGCATATAGACACCTACAGGGCTCTGATATTTATTTTACATACATTTTACATATTTTATCCATATGTCCTTACACTGAGGCAGGTAGGGTTGCCCCCCCCCCCCCCCCACTTATGTCTTTGAAAGCTTAATTTTATAATTTGGCTGCTCTACCCTTAAAAATACATCATGCCCAACTCAAAATGGCTGCAGCTGAAGGATCTAATTTTGCAATAATATAAATAATCATCTGAGGATGACAATTTTGCCAAAAGAAAAAACCTAGCAGATGAAACTCTCCATACTGAAGGTAATTATTTACTGTGCGAGATCTCCCTTTAAGCACAAATTACCATGCAGCGGCAGGACGCGCCCCCGTGCACATTGGAGCTGGGCCAGCGCTTTCATTACAGCCGTACATACATCCTAATGATGCACGCCGCAAGATTTCCAGCGATATCTCCCAGGGATGCTGAACATGGGCCGGATTCCCAGTACAGTATGTGCGTCCAAGAAGGAACATTGCTAAAATTAGCCGGGCCAACGTATCAGACACGCCAGCTGATTAATACCGCTGACCGTTTGAAGCACGATTCAAAGTGCTTGAAATTTTAGAGAGCATCTGTGTACATTTACCTAGGTCTCTTGGATGAGATTTCACCATGAGAGAACCAGAGAAGTGTTTCCTTATGCATAACCCAGAGGTTACACTGGCTGGCCAGATGATTCAGGTCAGTTTCACCAGCGATTTGCCTGTGGGGATTCATGAATAAGGATAAACGGAGTGATTTCAACAAAACTGTCTTTAACCAGTTCGGCTTCAGAGAAATTGTTTTTATTTTTCACATACATGTAAAAATTTTGTTTGGCTGTCCCCACCCCTCCACAGTCCAGTGCTCCAGTGAGCGTGGAGGGACAGAGCAGAGAGCTGTGACTAAGGCCGCGTACACACGCGGGGACTGTTCGCCCAACTTTGTCCGTCAAACAGTTTCAGCAAACAGTCCGCTCAAAATTAGCATGGACGGACATGGCCACACACGACGAACGAACAGTTTGCTGAAACCGTGCGCGATGACGTGAACGGCACGTACGACGGGACGAAAAATAGGACGTCCTATACACTGCATTATAACTTTCGGCGTGTAAATCCTTTCTGAGCATGCGCGGAACTTAGTTTGACGAACAAGCCTACACACGAGGGGACTGTTCGCTGAAACAAAGTTTCAGCGGACAGTTTTTCGGAATTTCCGAAAAACCTTGTTCAGCGGACTGTTCGCTGAAACTGTCCGCTGAAAGCCCACACACGGGCGGACTGTCCGCCGAAACACTGTTCAGCGGACAAAGTTGGCCGAACAGTCCCCGCGTGTGTACGCGGCCTGACAGTGACCAGCTCTCTGCTCAGGGAGCTGTGAGAACCGAGCGATCAGCGGTGTTTGATCACTCGATTCTCAGTGTAGAGGGGGACTGGTAGAGGGGGATTGGACCGATGCTGCATCCACCTAGGTAGGTACAGCATGAATGAAAAAATATAAAAAAAGAAACACATTTCTCTTTTAATTAAACCTCCAGAACATTATGTATTTTCTGAAAGCAGCCCTGTAGAATAAAAAGCAAATTTTCAGGAAAAAATATAATAAAACGAATTTTAGTGTAAAAACCACACCATATAATACAAATTTTTGGTTAAAATATAAAAGAGGAGGTAGCATTGATTAAATAGATACCAAACATTCCATGTCTTAAAATTGCGTGCGCTCACAATATTGCCAAAAATGATGGTGCCCAAAAATCCCCAAAAGTGATGCTTTTAAAGCCTTTATAGATTATCGGTTTAAAGTTAGCTAGTAGCTCTGACGTTCACGGCAATAAGTCACAGGTTTAGTGCGACCGTGGTTTTCATGCGCGCGCACACCCTGGGCTCACGTTTGCTTTCGCGCAGGTGTGTGGGGCTACGGGGTTTTCAGCTATTTTTATTTTTATTTTAATATATTTAATTATCTTTTCTTTTTTTTTTTTTACTTTTTTCTTTTTTTATATTTATTCCTACTTGATTGCTATCAGAAGGGGTTAATAAACCCCTATGTGATAGCATTAGACAAGTGACAGGTACTCTTTATGGAAACATTAGGGGTCTAATAGACCCCAATGTCTCTCCTGCCCTTCACACCATCACTCATAGCAAAAAATCACTCTATGTACAAGCATGGTTTGCCAATTGTATTTGTAACATATGTATCCACATGAAAAACCCCGATGCATTTCGACCCTTGCGATTTCCGGTCTCTTCAGGGGGATTTATATTCTAGGAAAATGTCAAAATATCTAATTAAAGACTTTGGACAATATAAAGAATACATATAGGTATAGCATTTCAAATTGAGTAAAATTATATCTTCATACATATAGAGGTATAGTTACCAATGGGTGGATGAAGACATGAGGATATATCGCACAAACCAGCATTGCAGGATTGTAGCTGTCCAGTGATCCCATTGCTGCCGCATGTCCCCCCCCCCCCCACGTCCTCTGGGTGGGTGCATAGTCCACTGAGCTTGCAGGGGGCCACGTTCTGGGACCCAGAGAGGAGGATGGGGGGGGGGTAAAACACCTGCAGATGGACATGCAAAAACTTTTTGTAAGTCGTCATTAAATAATGTTGGAGGGAGTATATGGGAGTGCTTGGCAATTCTAGGCTTATTGTTACTTGGTCATTAATGGATTCATATTATAGAAACATTAATTAAGTTAGTTATACATAACATGGCCTAGTTTATGTAATGCTCAGGAAGCATTTGTAACCATTGCAACCCCAAAAAAACACTTTAATTTCACCTTCCACATTGACTCCAATGTAGCTGTAATCTCCCTTTTTTCAGCAAAAATTGGTGGAAATTATCACTATCAAGTTCACTCATTGTGGGTGAATTATGGAATGATGATATTAGATAGCTGCCCTTAAACATGAGATGGCGGGTGTTAAACTGGTTCCACCATCCAAAGTACAAAATTGGGGCCACGGCAAACCACTGTAGTGAATGGGAAATTATCTTCAGACCTAAAAAGCACCAATATTATACCCATTTTATCCTTTTCCCCTACTGTAAAGGAATAGAGCCATTGGATGGCTAAAAAAAAAAAAAAAAAAACAGGAGCATTTGATTTTACATTATCCTGGAAGGCAAACAGCATGGAGTGTGCATAATACAATAACACAGAACAACAACTAAAAAACTTTTCCTAACTCTTCAAAAGTAAAATGACAGGAAAGTGGCATAAAGTTGAATTGATATAGCAAGATTCTCAAAAGAGCAAAAATAATTTTTACATCATTCTGTTTCATGAAAGAGCTAAGCTTCAATCCTCATTCCCAGCAATGTTTCACTATAATTTTGAGATGTGCTTTAAAGTTTTTGTATCGTTGTTTTGCTCATAACTGAATGTCACTCAATAAGAGCCAATCCTATCCTAGGCAGCTGCTCCACCTTTTGCCAGCAATGTTTCTATTACGTGAAGTCATTTTTTGTTGTTTTTCGATGTTGTTAAAACTTTTGAGACTCGCCCATCTTTCTTCCTCGAATAGCCACCATCAACCTTCCAAAAACTGTAAGCACCTGCTTGGTACAGGAGGGTTTGATCTCTGATTCCTTTTGAAGGTCTTTTTTTTACAAAGAGAAGCATTCCTGTGTTCCTGCCAAGCTGACAGGGGAAGCCTAAGGGACTTATTTAGAGCTTACAAAAATCTTTGCTTATTTAAAGTGTATGCCTTGCAAAAACTTTTGGAGTGTGAAGTAGGATCAAAATTCCTGTCAGGTTTTTCCTGCTAATCAGGCCTCCATTAAAAGATTTTCTCTCACTTCCTGTCCTGCTGACAACGGTTTAATCAGACAAATTTACAGAAAGGACAGACAGAAATGTAAATCTGACAGGAACTAAAACCCAGCCTTCACCAACTTACAAATAAAAATAAATAAATAATTTCCTCCGGCCAACATGACAGCATAGCTGTGATAGAGCTCTGTCTGTAAATCCTCCCTCAAGACCAGTGAATAACATACTTATAATTCAATAAGTCAGCTTAATTCATTTTAATAAACTATCTTGCATTGGAGACACTGTTGCTCAGCGATCGTTTAAATGTTCAATATAGCTGACCGAATAATTTGTTCAGACATTCCCTGACACTAAACATTATTGCTGACTAAGTATACCCTTTCATAGAAATGGTATACTCTGATGGCAATGGCCTCTTTCAGCAGGATAATGAGCCCTGCTACACTGCAAAAAAGGTTGAAGAATGGTTTGAGGAACACAGCAATGAGTTTGAGGTGTTGACTTGGCCTCCAGATCTCAATCCAGTGTGCTGGAAAAACAAGCCTGATACATGGAGGCCCCATTTCACAACTTGCAGGACTTAAGGCTCAGTTACTTAAGGCTTGGTGCCACATACCACAGAATCCCTTCAGAGGTCTACCGGAGTCCATGCCTCCATGGGTCAGGGATGTTTTGGAAGCAAAACTGGACCTGCTTAAGTCGGTGGTCATAAAGTTATGACTGATCAGGGTTTTTTTTCTTCATGAAACTATGATTTCAAATCTTATTGTTTATTGTATGGGAAAGTCCTCAGAATTCCATCATAGGTTCCTGTGCTATAACTATGCTGCATAGAAAGCTTTTGGATTTCACCTATACTTACTTTTCTCCTTCATTCATTATTCATTTATCTCAAAAGTACAAAAAAAAAAAAAATTCTGTAACTGCTTAACCACTTCAGCCCCGGAGGAATTTACCCCCTTCCTGACCAGAGCACTTTTTGCGATTCGGCACTGCGTTGCTTTAACTGAAAATTGCACGGTCGTGCGATGTGGCTTCCAAACAAAATTTACGCCCTTTTTTCCCCACAAATAGAGCGTTCTTTTGGTGGTATTTGATCACCCCTGCACTTTTTATTTTTGGCGCTATAAACACAAAAAGAGCAATAATTTTGAAAAAAATGCATTATTTTTTACTTTTTGCTATAATAAATATCCCCCAAAAATATATACAAAAACTATGTTTTTCCTCAGTTTAGGCTGATACGTATTCTTCTACATATTTTTGGGGAAAAAAATCACAATAAGCGTATATTGATTGGTTTGCGCAAAAGTTATAGCGTTTACAAAACAGGGGATAGTTTTATGGCATTTTTATTATTATTAAGTTTTTATTAGTAAAGGCAGTGATCTGGGATTTTTATTGGGACTGTGACATTATGGCGGACACATCGGACATGTTTGACACTATTTTGGGACCATTGTCATTTATACAGTGATCCAGGGCCGGCGCTACCACTAGGCGGACTAGGCAACCGCCTAGGGCGCACTGCCACCTAGGGCGCCCGGCCGCTGGTTATTCTACTCCCACACTGTCTACAGAGCTTGCAAGTATCCACCAGCCAGCCGCTCTGACATGTCAAGCAGCAGCAGCACCACCCCGCCCCCCCCCCCGCGCGGCTCTCCGCTCTCCGCTCTGACATCATGCGTTCAACAAACACCCTGCCCCCCCCTCCCCGTAGGGCGCGCCGCTCTCCGCTCTGATGTGTGTACATCAATCATTCCCCCCTCTCCGCTCGGACATCATGATGTCACATCACTCAGCTACACAGTCACTTCTCCTGAGTCCCGCCCCTCCTGTGTGCTCCGTCCAATCCATGTCCAGCATGTCTGCCCTGAGTAACTTTACACTTCTCTCATGCCTCGTCCCTCCTGTGTCCTCCGTCTGTGAAGGGGAGGTGGGCGGGAAGATTACAAACAAGCAACCGACTGAAAAACTGCCAGTGAGACCATTCCAAGTGAGTGAGCACTTTCACTGAGCAGACCCCACTCCCTTCTCTCTCTCTCCCTGACCCCCCTCTCCCTCTCTCTCCCCCCTCTCCCTCCCTGACCCCCCTTTCTCTCTCCCTCCCTGACCCCCCTTTCTCTCTCCCTCCCTGACCCCCCTTTCTTTCTCCCTCTCTCTCTCCCCCCCTGACCCCCCCTCTCTCTCTCCCTGGCCCCTCTCTCTCTCCCTGACCCCCCTCTCTCTCTCTCTCTCTCTGAACCCCCCCCTCTCTGACCCCCTTTCTATCTCCCTGACCTCTCTCCCTCTCTCCGACCCCCCTCTCTCTCTCCGACCCCCCTCTCTCTCTCCGACCCCCCTCGTTCTCTCCGACGCCCCTCGTTCTCTCTCCGACCCCCCTCGTTCTCTCCCCGACCCCCCTCGTTCTCTCCCCGACCCCCCTCTCTCTCCCTGTCCCCCCCTCTCTCTCCCTGACCCCCCTCTATCTCCTGCATCTCTCTCTCTCTCCCCTGACTCCCCCCTTCTCTCTCTCCCTGATCCCCCTCTCTCTCTCTCTCTCTGAACCCCCCTCTCTGACCCCCTTTCTATCTCCCTGACCTCTCTCCCTCTCTCCCCGACCCCCCTCTCTCTCCCTGACCCCCCCTCTCTCTCCCTGACCCCCCTCTATCTCCTGCATCTCTCTCTCTCTCCCCTGACTCCCCCCTTCTCTCTCTCCCTGATCCCCCTCTCTCTCTCTCTCTCTGAACCCCCCTCTCTGACCCCCTTTCTATCTCCCTGACCTCTCTCCCTCTCTCCCCGACCCCCCTCTCTCTCCCCGACCCCCCCTCGTTCTCTCCCTGACCCCCCTCTCTCTCCCTGACCCCCCTCTATCTCCTGCATCTCTCTCTCTCCCTGACTCCCCTCTCTCTCTCTCCCTGACCCCCTCTCTCTCTCTCTCCCTGACCCCCCCTCTCTCTCTCTGAACCCCCCTCTCTGAGCCCCTTTCTATCTCCCTGACCTCTCTCCCTGACCCCCCTCATTCTCTCCCCGACCCCCCCCTCGTTCTCTCCCCAACCCCCCCCTCGTTCTCTCCCTGACCCCCCCTCTATCTCCTGCATCTCTCTCTCTCCCCCCTGACTCCCCCCCCTCTCTCTCCCCCCTGACTCCCCCCCTCTCTCTCCCTAACCCCCTCTCTCTCCCTGACCCCCCTATCTCTCTCTCCCTGACCCCCCTCTCTCTCTCTCCCTGACCCCCCCTCTCTCTCTCTGAACCCCCCCTCTCTGACCCCCTTTCTATCTCCCTGACCTCTCTCCCTCTCTCCCCGACCCCCCCTCGTTCTCTCCCCGACCCCCCTCTCTCTCCCTGACCCCCCTCTATCTCCTGCATCTCTCTCTCTCCCTGACTCCCCTCTCTCTCTCTCCCTGACCCCCTCGTTCTCTCCCCGACCCCCCTCGTTCTCTCCCCGACCCAAACCTCTCTCGCCCCGACCCCCCCTCTCTCTCCCTGACCCCCCCTCTCTCTCCCTGACCCCCCCTCTCTCTCCTGCATCTCTCTCTCTCTCCCCTGACTCCCCCCTTCTCTCTCTCCCTGACCCCCTCTCTCTCTCTCCCTGACCCCCCTCGTTCTCTCTCTCTCTCCCTGACCCCCCTCGTTCTCTCTCTCTCTCCCTGACCCCCCTCGTTCTCTCTCTCTCTCCCTGACCCCCCTCGTTCTCTCTCTCTCCCTGACCCCCCTCGTTCTCTCTCTCTCCCTGACCCCCCTCGTTCTCTCTCTCTCCCTGACCCCCCTTGTTCTCTCTCTCTCCCTGACCCCCCTCTATCTCCTGCATCTCTCTCTCTCCCCTGACTCCCCCCTCTCTCTCTCTCTCTCTCTCTCTCTCTCTCTCTCTCTCTCAGCCTCCTCTCTGACCACCCTCTCTCTCTCTCCCCTTGTCAGCACAGGAAGTAGCTTTACTTCAGTCTGTTTATCTCCTGTTTTAACTCCTTCCTTCCCATCATCTGCCTATACATTGATGTATAACAGAATTACTTGATTAACTTTATCCAGTTAAAGTGGTATTAAAGCAAAGCACAATATTATACTGCAGCTTACCAGTTGTTAGATGGGTGGCTGCATTAATTTTGTTTTTAGGTTTTCTCTTTTATATTCACCTGGTGATCCTGCTAGTAATTCTGTTGTTTTTCAAATGAATGAGCTGTCTTGCAGATGTAGCAGTTAGAGGATTAAATTAAACCATTTAAGCTGGCAAAGGAGGTGGAGACATGGGCAGAGCCGGGGGGGGGGCGGCAAATTTAGGTTTCGCCTAGGGTGTCAAAAATCCTTGCACCGGCCCTGCAGTGATCAGTGCTATAACAATGCACTGATCACTGTGTAAATGACACTGGCAGGGAAGGGGTTAACCACTAGGGGGGGATGAAGGGGTTAAGTGTGTCCTAGGGAGTTATTCTAACTGTGGGGTGGATGGGCTACAACTCACATGACAGCGATCAGTGCTCCCAATGACAGGCTGCAGTGATCTCTGTCATGACACAAGGCAGAATGGGGAAACGCCTTGTTTACTTCCCCGTTCTACTTCCCCGAGTCCGCAGGTCCCGCTGGCATGGTCACGCTGTACGCGGTGCACACGCCTGCTATCCCTGCCTCTTAAAGGGAATGTACAGTTACGTCCATTTGCCCACTGCTGCCATTGTGCCGACATATATATCGGCATGCAGTGGGCGGCAAGTGGTTAATTCATTCTCTGTGCAGCAGCCCCCCTCGGCCCCCTAATACTTACCTGAGGTCCCTTTCTGTCCAGCGATGTCCACAAGTGTCTCAGCCGTCTCAGATTCTTCTTCCTGATTGGCTAGCTGACTTTGATTGACAGCAGCAGCCAATCAGGAGAGAGAGGGGGCGGGCTGCTTGCTGTGGGGGAAAGAAGAAGAGAATGATCCAGGCTGCTCTGTGCAAAACCACTACACAGAGCAGGTAAGTATACCATGTTTGTTATTTTTATAGGAAAAAAATGAGACTTTACAATCACTTTAAGATGGCCATAGATGTATAAAAATTCAGCCAGTTCAGCAAGCACTGAGCAAAGTTCAACCCATGTGTAAGTAGGTACATGGGAGGATGGGGAGAGATGGAAGCTTTGGGGAGTCTGTGCTTTATAGCCCGAGGCCTCGCTTTATCTTCCTTCACTCCAAGACTGGAGGACATCCCATACCACAATTGGACTCAAATTGGGGTACTGATAGGAGAGGAACCCAAGTGCACAGACTTGTTTGCTACCAGGGACCTCCATCATCTACGATAAGTCACCTCAGCTTCCTGACTGACTGGGTGCCGTATTGCACTAAGTACTGCAGCCTCCTGCAATGGCACCACAATCCTCCATGGGTTAACTTGATAGCTTTATAAGACTCAGGTAATGCATCTTTTCCTTATGCTGTCTTGTCCCCTGAGGTGACCCTTTTATTTGATACGCCACACATGCACCCTTTTTTAGCATTCTTGAATAACTTCAGACCAGGCAAAACTTGTAAAGAACAAACTTGTCCTTACTGATGGTACTTCATCCATTACAACTTCACGTTATATAGCAGTTCTAATCAACATTGCTTAACATTCAGACGCTCTAACTTCTGGTGCCTTCTGTTATCCCCATAGCAGCTCATACCTCCAAATGTAGAAAGTCCATGACCTGGGAACCAAGCTTGACCAGGTTCTCAGAAAGGGGAGATGAAAGACAAAATTCTATTACATCACAGCACAATCTCCTCTCTGGTTCCTATACATGAAGCAACTCCCTCCCAGGCCAACTTCCTTTTGTATTTATAGGCCACCAGCAGAACGCAGCACCATGAACACCCAGGAAAGTGGGCAGCACAGTTGACCCTTCCTACTCCGGTGGCACTAACTAAATACACTTACATTGAGCAGATTAACTTAATCAGTATTGTAATTAACATAAGGCATTGGCATGAGTGAGGTAGTACAAAACATACAAAAGAACAATTTAGGCATCTGGGAAAATGTGCTGATGCTCCAGGTGGGTCCTCTGCTACAATCATCTATACCCACTATATGAACGGGTGCCATTTCAGCTCATCTAGCTATGCGCATTAGGGATAGAAGGGATCCAAATGTCTACACTCCAAAAAAATCATCCATCTTTATATAAATATAGTATAAAAATGCCAAACAATAGCAGGAAAAGCACTGTAGGGACAGAGAAAGCCCTTGTACACACGGTCGGACATTCCGATGGACAAGGTCCGATAGGACCGTGTTGTCGGATAATCCGACAGTGTGTGGGCTCCATCGGACTGTTTCCGTCTGAATATCCGACGGACCAAGTTTTCCAGCTGGGCTATAAAATTTTCCGACAACATGATCTGATCGGACTTTGTCCGATCATGTGTAGAGAATTCTGATCGGACAAAGTGCCACGCATGCTCAGATCAAATTCCTAGACCAAAGCTATTGGCTACTAGCCTGAACGTAGTCCCGTCCTAACGAAATAACGTCATCACATTAAGTACGATCGGATTTTCTGACAACTTTGTCCGACTGTGTGTATGCAACAGTTTCAGGCAAAATCCGTCGGACAAAATCCGTTGGACAAAATCAGACGGATTTGGTTGTCGGAATGTCCGACCGTGTGTACAATGGCAAAGAGTTGACGTGTTTTACGCTGAATGATTGCTTACTTATGACTGATGATTTTTTCCAAGTATAGCCGTTTGGATCCCTTCTATCTGTACTGTGCAATTTAGGCACCTGCCTACACATGTGTGGTCACTCCAGCTTGGCAGAAGTAGATCTAGCCATCAACTTCTGTTGAACTGACTTTTTGGAAAAATGTTCTTGATCTCGATCTGTGTATTCTGGCACTGTCAATTCTAAACAGGGAGGATTCCTTGATCCACCTCAATTGTTTGGATGGAGGAATCTAATCCTTTTGTTTTCATTCTGCCTGCTAGCTGAATGGGATAAAAAAAGGAAAATTTCTGGCCAGCTATAGCTCTTCTGATGGCTGCAGCTTTCTGTCCTGCATGCGGCCCAGCCAGTAAGTGGATAGACTCTTACTAAAAAAAAAAATCAAATGGGCTAAAAAGTACAAAAGCATATTGTAAGTCAATAAAATAATGCTTTTGAAAGGCAAATGCTGCAAGTAAACATTTAAAATACTCAATATTTCTCAGATTTTTTCCTGCATTTTTTTTTTTAAGTTGGAGACAGGGTCTCTTTAAGAGTTTGCATAAGGAAAATGTTATGAGTATGAAGTAAACGTCATAAAAGTTCCCACCTTGTGCATAAACAAGTTGTACAAGAACTTTTACTTTCACTTTTTGCTTCTGCCGTTTAGCTATGGCGTCTGCTGATCTAAGAGAGGACCTTCATTGTTCCATCTGCCTGAACATTTATATGGATCCCGTAACACTGAGATGTGGCCACAACTTCTGCCGGGTCTGTATGGATTCTGTGCTGGATACACAAGAAGGAACCGGTGTTTATTCGTGTCCAGAATGCAGAGCAAGGTATATGGAGCGACCTGCCCTGATAAGGAATGTAAATCTACGTAATGTAGCAGCGCATTTCCTACCTTACCAGGATGATCAAGAGGAGCCTGATATTGTTTGTACATATTGTATTCAGTTTCCTGTACCTGCTGTTAAATCATGTCTCCTCTGTGAAGCTTCTCTATGTGATAAACATCTGAAAGCCCACAATATGTCACCAGAGCACATCATAACTGAACCCACCGCATCACTACAAACCAAGAAATGCTCTGTTCATAAGGAACTGCTTAAATATTACTGTATAGAAGATGCTTCCTGCATCTGTGCGACCTGCAGGCTGGACGGAGAACATCAGGGACACCCATCGAGGACACTAGATGAGGCCTCAGGGATAAAGAAAAAGTCTCTAACAAATGTTCTTCAGAAGCTAATCATGGCTAAAAATGAGACTGAGAAAAAAGTCAAAAGTCTGCAGGAATATAGAAGAACATCAAAACAAAGGGCAGATGAAGTATCAGAGAGAGTTATGACCCTGTTCAGAGACATCAGGAGGCAACAGGAGGACCTTGAGAGGAGGGTTTTGAGTGAGATCTCCAGGCAGAAAGAACAACTTTCCTTGTCCATCTTGGATATGATCCAGCAACTGGAAAAAAAGAAGGATGAGCTGTCCAGAAAGCTTATTAGCATTGAAGAGTTGTGTAAAATGACCGATCCACTGACTCTCTTACAGGAATCAGACAGAAGGGACTTGTGTGATATTGAGGAGGAAGGTAATGAGGACAACGAGAGACACGATAAGCCTCTTAATGATGGAGGGGATCTGGATGTGACTTTGATCTCCCACACATTGCACACAGGTTTATGTGATATAATAGGAGGAGTAAATGTATGCTTCTATCTAGAGGATCCTGCAGATATCTTACTAGATGCAGACACCGCTAATAGTCTTCTTATATCAGATGACAGGAAAATTGCATCTTGGTCAGGTATACATCAGAGGGGCCCAGAAAGACCAGGGAATCATCAAACCCGTCCCCAAGTTTTAAGTAGCAACAGTTTTTCTTCTGGGAAATGTTACTGGGAAGTGGATGTCAGGAAATCAGTGTGGTGTAGAGTAGGGATGTGTTATCCCCATGTAGACAGGGAAGGGTTTCAGTCACGGATTGGTGATAATGACAAGTCCTGGTGTTTGGACAAATATTACGATCAGTTTTTAGTAAGGCATGACAACAAGGACATCCAATTGCCCAATGATATCTCTACTCACAGATTCAGAATATATCTGGATTATGAATCTGGACAGCTGTCCTTTTATGAGCTATGTGACCCAATTAGACACCTACATACATTTACCACCACATTCACTGGGCCTCTCCATGTTGCATCATGGGTTTGGTATTCCAGCTGCATACAGATATGTGGTATGAGCCAACAGATGTGACCAATAATCAGAATATAAGAAGTCTTCCCTGAGATAGATGACATTGCCCATAAGGGAGTATGGTTGGTACACATTCGCAAAATATCAGTACCGTATTTTTCTTAACATATTGGTGGGCTCTGTGCCTGGAGCCTTCATTACGACAGCAGAGGATCCCCTATTTTTAAGTTAGACTGAATAAAGTAAGGAAATGCTGGGGACATACTCAGTATTTAGGGCAGGGGTAGGCAACCGCCAGCACTGGTGGGAACTTTCTTGAAATTATTCCTGAACCTTTGCATCACTTACTACTGAACCCCTGCTCTCTGTGTCTCTTTAAGCCACAGCCAGTATTCAGCGCAATGAAAATCACACCCAACTTTTTCTGTGACGCAGAGCACTTTTTCTCAGTTGGGGGGCCCAACTTATGATCCTGCGGACAGGCCCACTGCTTTCAGAAAATGACCTTAGCTCATCATTGTGCATCCACAGATGAGCAGGGGGAACAGCGATGGGGCAGAAGAGCAATGGAGTACAAAGGTGAGACAGATGTGCAGAAGGTACATTGGTGGGGTAGATGAGCAGATGGATTCAGTGTTAGGACAGATGAGAAGGAGATTCAGTAGTGAGACAGAAGAGCATGGGGATACATTGGTGGAGCAGATGTGCATGGATGTACAGTGGTGGGGCAGATGACAAAGGGGGTACATTGATGGAGCAGATGAGCAGCGAGATTACAGTGGTGGGACAGAAGAGCAAGGGGGTACAGTGGTGGGGTAGATGTGCAGGAGGTACAGTGGTGGGAGGGATGAGAAGGGGGTTCAGGAGTGGGACAGATGAGGGAAAAACTTGATTTCATCATAAAAGACAAAAATTCCAGACTTTGCCTAAAGGATATTATCTGGTATAGCTTAGAAACTCCAGTAGGGAATATTGTAAATCCAGCTATTACTGTACTCCTGCCCCTGAAGTGTAGATATTTTTCAGCCAGTGTCTGCTTTCGGATCTGTGCATCCGCTCCTGCCCGTATGTCAAATTTTGACATGCAACTGTATCTGTGCAGCTGCTGTGTTCAATTCTATGGGCTGCCTGCAAGCAGCTCCGAGGTGGATGACCGCCCAGGAAAATGCAGCTCCACACTGAGGACAGGTCTCAGCATCCATCTCAATGAGCCCTAGAAATCTACCTAATTGTAGTGATATAGATGAATTTATATATATTCCTTTTAAGAACCTGTGACAAATATAAGCAAAGATAGCATGTTAGAAATATTAATTTTTGAAAGCTAGGAGAGGAATAATATTGATAAAAATCCTCTCTAACCTTTGTAAATTAGTAATAGCCAATGCTATATATTTTATATACTACAAATAATAAATGGGAGGTTATGCTTAAGAAATAAAATGTTATGCTTAATAAATAAAATGTAAATAGAAGTATGAGATTCATGAAAAAAAATCATGGTCCCCTGACAGCTCTAGACCGAGAACTGAGCAATCAAACACCTCTGACTGCCCACCTCTCTGTCATTAGGCTGTGATGAGGAGAAGACTAGCAGATTATATTCTTGCATGGTTTTCTTGCTCTATTATCAATAAGTTTTTGGAAAAAAATACAAAGAATAATAAAGTGAGTAAGGTCATTAAACAGTCTTTTTAGACACATAATTACAAGTTAATTTACAAAATTGATTTAGCAAAGATATTACATTTACTATGCTTAATTCTGCAAAAAAATACAATAGGCATTTTATCCATTCTCTATACAGTACTATCCAAAACAAAAATAAAAGGGTATAATAGGCTGTACAAAAGCATTTTCTTATCGATCTAGTGTACCAAAATTATGGAAATACTAAAACTTAGATTCATGGGAGCAGGTATTGCTTTGTTGGTGGGTCCTTAGACTCTGAGGTTGAGCTTGTATGGGTGGCCGAAAAATTCTGAAGGTGGCGTTGAGTATCTGATTACTTTTTGAGAATGACTTCTCCTTCTTGCAGTGTTTATAATAACACTAATATTTCAGCCCAGTGTGAGGTTTGATGGCATGGTGGTGGCTCAATTTTTTTTTTCTCGCTTTTGCTCACTCTGTCATTCATTGGTAATGCATTATAGACAAAATCATATGTAGATTCTCCATGAAGTCTCGAAAGTAATGACTGCCTAAGGCTTATTCCATCATATTCAGCACTGTTTGCAGAGACAGGCCTTTCCAAAGAACTCTTAAAATTCATATCAATGATAGAGGCCAATTCAAGAAACATAATAGTATCACTTTTACTGGGAAGTGCCTATGGAAACTAGAAACAATGGGTTTTAACGATGAACCTAGTTACATTGCTTTGACAGAAGTCTGTCTGGAAACTATTTTAAAGAAAAGCACTAAATGGCTTCTACATCAGAAATATTTGGCCTTGAAGAGACACTGTCATTTTACTAATTCAGGACATACAGTCCACCCTCCCAGAAAATTATGCTCACCCATCCATAGTTTGTCACCACATGCCCGCTGCAGGTGTCCACCCTGGGTAAGCTGCAGTGTAGGAACTTACCTGAGTCAGTGATGTCACTGCCTCTCCTTTATAGTGTTTTGTCATTGTGAGTGGCTCTCAGGCTTTCACATAAAAGTCACATGCTTTTCCAAATCTAGAAGCCCAACTCTGTTAGCCCTTGTACACACGGTCGGAGATTCCGACTACCAAATCCGTTGGAGTAATTCCGGAAGAGGTCCGGAAGTGATGTTGCATACACACGGTCGGACTAAGTTGTCACAAAATCCGATTGTACATAACGTGATGATGTTATTTCGTTAGACGGGACTACGTTCAGGCTAGTAGCCAATAGCTTTGGTCTAGGAATTTGATCTGAGCATGCGTGGCACTTTGTCCTTCGGAGTAGGCTACACATGATCGGAGTATGTCCGATAGGAGCATTTTGTCATAAAATTTTACCGGCAAGTTGGAAAACTTGGTCCGTCGGATATTCCAACGGAAACAGTCCGATACAGACCACATTCTGTCGGAATCTCCGACCGTGTGTACAAGGGCTTAGAGCAACTGTTTAATGATATAAGGGGGAACTTTATTGAAAAATGATCCTGTTCTGTATATTGTGATGTGTTTATGACCGATTTCAAAGTCTGCTTTATATATAGTATAATGCATATAACAAATCATGACTGGTGCCCTTAAAAATGTTGCCAACTATGTAGATCACTGTGGTCAGATTATGTCTTTTACTGTGAAAACAAATTTTAAAAAAATTGTGCTTTTAGTAGTTGTAGCTGTAAATCTACATGCAGAGATGGGGAATTGCATCCCATTTACAGATTACTTCTATTGATTTTCAATAAACAGTTGCTAATTTTCTCAGATTGGGAAGATTTGTCTCTGGAAATGTCCCTGTCTATCATATTGACTGGCAATGGCCAGTGCACTTTATTTATGGCATTTTTTAGGTTTTGATATTAATGGTATTCTAAAGAAGGAATTCAAAGGGAAATGATTGAGTCACAAGTCGCATGCAGCACTAGGTATTGCTCAGTAAGTGCGGAAAGAAGGTGGAAAACACCTTAATTTTCAGTGTTTTCATGCTTGATAAATTCATAAACAGAATAGTGAAAGTACAAGCATGAAGCCAAGTCTTTGAGGTTTACAACATTTTACAGGAAAACAACACTACTATTTTTTTATTCTAATTGAATTATATTTTTGCTATACAAACTGTTTTGTAATATCATGACTAATTAAGATTCTATTTTATCTGGAGCAATCCAGCCGATGCAAAGCAAGATAAGAAACAATGCATAGGGTGTGTTAAATAAGTAATAGGTTTATTTTACAATGAAAACAATATCTGATTTATATTTCAAATAAAATCTTCTAGAGTAGGAGAATCCCCACAGTCATATGTCATCAAGCCCCAGAGTGGCACAAAAGCCAGTGAGCTGTCAAATCTGAAGAAAGCACTGGCGTGCTGGACCTCAGATGGTACAGTGGGGAGAACAAGTATTTGATACACTGCCCATTTTGCAGGTTTCCCTACTTACAAAGCATATAGAGGTCTGTAATTTTTATCATATGTACTCTTCAACTGTGAGAGACGGAATTTAAAACAAAAATCCAGAAAATCAGATTGTATGATTTTTAAGTAGTTAATTTGCTTTTTATTGCATGACAAATGTATGTGATACATCAGAAAAACAGAAATTAATATTTGGTACAGAAACCTTTGTTTGCAGTTACAGAGATCATACGTTACCTGTAGTTCTTGACCAGGTTTGCACACACTGCAGCAGGGATTTTGGCCCACGCCTCCATACAGACCTTCTCCAGAGCCTTCAGGATTTGGGGCTGTCAGTGGGTAATATGGACTTTCAGCTTCCTCCAAAGATTTTCTATTGTGTTCAGGTCTGGAGACTGGCTAGGCAACTCCAGGACCTTGAGATGCTTCTTATGGATCCACTCCTTAGTTGTCCTGGCTGTGTTTTTTGTGTCATTTTCATGCTGGAAGACCCAGCCACGATCCATCTTCAGTGCTCTTACTGAGGGAAGGAGGTTGTTGGCCAAGATCTCGTGATACATGGCCCCATCCATCCTCCCCTCAATATGGTGCAGTCTCCCTGTCTCCTTTGCAGAAAAGCAGCCCGAAAGAACGATGTGTCCACCTCCAAGCTTCACGGTTGGGATGGGGTTCTTGGGGTTGTACTCATCCTTCTTCTTCCTCTAAGCACAGTGGAGTTTAGACCAAAAAGCTCTATTTTTGTCTCATCAGACCACATGACCTTCTTCCATTCATCCTCTGGATCACCCAGATGGTCATTGGCAAACTACAGACGGGCCTGGACATGCGCTGGTTTGTGCAGGGGGAACTTGCGTGTGCTGCAGGATTTTCATCTATGACGGTGTAGTGTGTTACTAATAGTTTTCTTTAAAACTGTGGTCCCAACTCTCTTCAGGTCCTTGACCAGGTCCTGCCATATAGTTCTGGGCTGATCCCTCATCTTCCTCATGATCACTGATGCCCCATGAAGTGAGATCTTGCATGGAGCCCCAGACGGAGGAAGATTGACCGTCGTCTTGAAATTCTTCTATTTTCTAATAATTTCGCCAACAGTTGTTGCCTTCTCATCAAGCTGCTTGCCTATTGTCCAGTAGCCCATCCCACCCTTGTGCAGGTCTATAATTGCATCCCTTAAGTCCTTACACAGCTCTCTGGTCTTGGCCATTGAGAAGAGGTTAGAGTCTGTTTCATTGAGTGTGTGGACAGGTGTCTTTTATACAGGTAACAAGTTCAAACAGGTGCAGTTAATACAGGTAATGAGTGGAGAACAGGAGGGGTTCTTAAAGAAAAAATAACAGGGGCGTGAGAGCTGGGATTCTTACTGGCTGGTAGGTGATCAAATACTTATGCCATGCAATAAAATGCAAATTATTTACTTAAAAATCATGCAATGTGATTTTCTGGATTTTTGTTTTAGATTCCGACCTCTACATGCTTTGTAAGTAAGAAAACCTGCAAAATCGGCAGTGTATAAAATACTTGTTCTCCCTAATGTATATTTGACCAACTGTTTGACCAACTTCTGTCTAATGCAGGCCATACATGGGTCAAATTTCAAACAAAATCTCTATCAAAAATTAGAAATTTCATGCGTTTGGAATTTGATGGTGTCACCACTGATTTCAAAATTCAACCAAAAAAGCCTTCAATTTTACCCCATGTTGCTACAGAAAAGAAATTTGGTGGCTGGGAATCTTCTTTACTTTCCAGGTCCCAGTTCATGCGCATTTATTTTTTGATTATATTTCTCACAAGATTCTCCCATTATTGGTTAGAAATTAGTTTGCTTTCATAACATTTCCAACATGCCCAATCACTCAAAGTCGATTGTCACATGAAAATTTTTGCAAAGTTCGAATGAAAATTCTTAGTTACGATTTTCAAAAGCAACCTATTAATGGCCGGCTTAAGGGACACACTGGAACATTTTTTTGATCAGCTGCTGCAGTCAATTAATCAGTGTACTCAGCACCTGCAACTGTCAGAATACAATGTTCCGGTGTTCTGTCAATATGTGCCTGCCATCTAAAAGTAGCCACGCATGCGAAGAACGGAAGGGCACTCCAGCTGATTTGCCAATCAGCTGGAGTGACCTCCCACAGCGCATATATCGCATGCGCACATTGTAGGAGCCTTTTTTCATCGGGAGATACCATTTCTCGGGCACAATTTAATGCTATGCAAACAGCAGAGGGGCACTGTATTTGTCAAATTGTGCCTCACTGTTGTGGCGCAAGTTTAAAGCGAGGCACAATCTGACATCTACGGTGTCCTCCGCTCTTTGTATAGCTTTCAATTGTGCCAGTGAAATGGTATAGAAAAAACCCTCCTACGATGTGCGCATGCACTATGGTTTTATTTTTTTGTACCTGCAGCAGGGTCTGAAGAGTGTTAAAACATGGGGGGATGAGAATATATTGCAGAGATGTACTGCATATGGGTTTTTTGCTTTTTTGCCCTAACATACACCTTAGCTTTAAAGCATTTTAGTATCTTCTTACTTCTCTCAAGGAAATCTGCTTGAAAATCTCTGCAACCAAGTTCCCAAATGTGCCCACCAGTTGCATCTCATTAAAGGTGGTCTGAATATGGGCCAGGCCTTGATTTTGCAGATGATCTATTTTCTTTGTGCCCTTGATCCAGTAAGGCCCCCAACACTATGCATTATTCTAATACAGTGCGTTTAACACCCCACTTTGAGTGGACCCACAAAAAATTGGACATCCCACTTTTTCTTTAATACAGCACACCATAGTGCACTGCACAACTGGTTCATATTGACATGGACATTTTTTTTCACTGTTGAAATGTGTTCTGTAACCTTCACCTAACACACAGACACATCATCTACTAGAAGCTCTCTCTTTCTCTACTCCCTCCTCCCCTTTCAAGGTTTTACTATTGCAATTGTTCTATTTGCTAGCTTTTAATAATATATTTCTACTTGTTAGATTTTAATAACATATTTCTATTTGTTAGTTTTTAATAACATCTCACACCACCGCTTTCTTATCTATGTATAAAATAACATGAAATAATACATTTTGACACTGAACGGACATTTTAAACACAGTAATTGAGTCCTGTGAACCTGTTCCTGCAGCTGCAATATTAACTTTGTTTTAGAGTCCCATTCAGAAATATTTCCATAACAGTTTTGGCGAGCCAGCCAGGAGTTTGGCAGAGTCTCCAGAAGTAACCGCGCTTTGATCGGGATAATCAGGAACGCAGATCTCTAAATGCCGGCCAGGTAATCTGTCCTTAAGCTTGCTATATTTCTGTCTTTCCTATGTATACTATCTGTACAAAGGTTTCTTAAATGTTTAATACCCCAGTTGAAAGAAAAGTTGTTCACAGCAAGGCCTGAGGCAGGCAATATGTCTATTTGAGACCTATCCTGTTATCCATAGAAAAACCAAAAAAAACGCAAACCCAAGGTTATGTACATGGGGAAGGAGAGAGGAAGAGGAAGAGACAAAGGCAATTTCAGAAATCATGGCAATCGGGGACCAATTATATTCTATATGCTACAATTGTAATTGGGAAGGACACATAGCCAAATTCTGCCATCTTCCTGACTGGAGACTGGAAAAGAGCTTAGAAGTACTTCATGCCATCTTGAAGGTAAAAGGATATACAAGGGGAAATGACATGACAGCCAGAAGAAATGCTTTACTGGACCAAGCGACAAAGAATGCTGCCCTTATGGCATTTGGAGTCACACCCACTGTAGGGGTCACCCAGGTAGCGGGGACAGATTCCCCTCATTAAGAGCAGTGGGATGTAGAAACTTTAATTCGGTTGCAGAACCAGGCCCCTGATGAAGTAAAGGATAAGTGTATCAAATGTAATGCTACCCAAAATCAGCAGGGCCTGTGGAGAGCTCACAAGTGGTGTCTACCCAGGAGTTTGTACCCAGTTTTAGCACAACTGGCACATGGCATCAGTCATCTTGTTAAGGGCGCGATGGTGGCACTTACTGACTGCTATTGGATAGATTCTGGATTTAGTGCATTTGCAGCCAGGTTTTGTGCTTCATGTCTCACTTGTGCTTTGTACAATTAAGGGAGGTCTGTTCATGTTCCCCTAAGCCACATTTCCCTTTCCAAAAAGAATTCAAATAGACTACATTCAGATGCCCAGAATAGGCACCTATGAGTACGCTCTAGTGTGTGTTGACATGTTCTTAGGTTGGTCTGAGTGCTGGCTGGTAGCTAAAGCAAATGCAAAAACAACAGCAAAGAACATTTTGAATGAAATAGTTTGTAGATATGGAGTTCCTGAAACTATTGAGAGTGACAGAGGAACCCATTTTTCTGGGGAAGTAATGAAAAAGGTAATGGAAGCCCTTTACACACAGAAAGCTTTCCATACACCTTATCATCCACAAAGTAGTTGTAAAGTTGAGAGACTTAATGGAATTTTGAAAAACAGATGTGCAAAAATTAAAGCAGATACAGGAAAAGGATGGGTGGAAGCTTTGCCATTAGCTCTATATTCTGTACAAACTTCCTCTAAACAACTACATGGGCTGCCCCCCTATGAGATTCTAAATGTTCTCACTGCAGCTCAAGGTGGGATGTGTAAGGTATTTCACACAGACTGTTGTATATATTTCTGATAATGAGGACATTATTAAAGGGCATCTTGCTAAGATAAGAGAACTACAAAATAAGGACAAAGATCTTGCTGAAGATGGATGGAACCCCTTTAAGTGTTTAGGAGGTTTTGGTGACTTTTTATATGGCATAGCAACATGGTTACAGAAACTAGGCACTTATATTGTGATATTCCAATTTCTCATATTTGTTATTTACTTCCTCATCAGGCGTCATACCATCATATGGTCCACCAGCCCTGATGAACCCATTATTGTGAGAAAGCTAGGAGAGAGCTGAAGTGGACGTCGTCTCTCTGCGCCAATGTAACAGGAGTTACCAGCAATTGGCTGAATTTAAAGCGGAGAAGAATGGTGTCAAATAAACAAAAGGAGGGAAATGACATGGACATTCACTGTATTGTTAATTTAAGCACAAGAGACTCCATTTTGTTCTCACTGTTGAAATGTGTTCCGTAACCTTCACCTAACACACAGACACATCTTCTGCTAGAAGCTCTCTCAGTCTTTCTCTACTCCCCCCTCCCCTCCCAAGGTTTTACTCTTGCAATTGTTCTATTCGCTAGCTTTTAATAATATATTTCTATTTGTTAGTTTTTAATAACATATTTCTATTTGTAGGTTTTTAATAACATCTCACACCACCCCTTTCTTTTTTAGGTATAAAATAACATGTATTAATACATTTTGACACTGAATGGACATTTTAAACACAGTGATTGAATCCTGTGAGCCTATTCCTGCAGCTGCAGTATTAACTTTGTTTTAGAGTTCCAATCAGAAATAATTCCATAACAGTTTCTATGAATTGCAGTACTCCAAAATACAAGTGTGTTTTATTGTGCTGCCTAGGTGCATTGAGGTACCAATCAAAATTATTAACACTGCAAATGGCCATCTTTTTAAACCATCACGCAGGCACTCACTAGCAAAAAGAGAGAGCAGAATGGAATGTGTTGTATTTTTTTTGTTGTACTGATTATCACCTTTACTGTCCATCCCCCCCACCTTGCTCCAAGCTACATATGGCTAACACAGAGGCTGCTAGCCAAATCCAATTATAGATAAATTGATTTGCCTCTAGAACCCACACGCCAAGCCATTTCTTGGGCTTTGCTTAAAATAGGTCTAAATTACAACTCCTTATATTTATTTGGCCTTTAATTTGTTTATAATCCCATTGTGTGCGTGCATGTTTTTTTTCTCCTTGTGGCTGCAGTTACAGTTTAACCCCTTATTAATCTGACATGGTTTTGCTTCCAATGTGCATAGTCAAAAATTGCTCCTGTAAAAAAAAAGAACACTAAAATACACACATATACAAAGACATCATTATAGTCCACTGTTGGGCCAAAAATGTGTGAACGCCCCTCCAAATTATTGAGTTTAGATATTTTAAGTCTAGTGTACTGTTAATGCTACACAATACAAAAGCATTTAAAGCGGAGGTCCACCCTAAAGTGGACCTTCCGCTCATTGGAATCCTCCCCCCCTCCGGCGCCACAATTGGCACCTTTCAGGGGGGAGGGGGGTGCAGATACCTGTACAGTACAGGTATCTGTACCCACTTCCGGCGTAGATTCTGCAGAAGGTACGCCCCTTTCCGCAGAATCTACGCCCCTTTCCGAAAGTCCCCCGCTGCCTGCCGGGAAACACACGGATCCCAGAGACAGCGGGGACCATCCTTATTGTGCAGCGCGACTCGCGCATGCGCAGTAGGGAACCGGGAAATGAAGCCGAAAGGCTCTACTTCCTGATTCCCATACCCAAGATGGCGGCGGCAGCAGCTGCAGTATTTGTAGCTGCTGGCTTTTAAAAAAAAAAAAAAACGGCGGAACTCCCGGCGGACTCCCGCTTTAAGATAAATGCCCTCTTCCATTCTTGTGGTAATAATTTAGAGAAGTTCCTTTTCTGTTCCAGGAAGACCGTAACCCTTTGCACAAAGCCAGCTCCATAAAGACGTAATTTGGCCAGTTTGGTTAGGAGGAACTCAAGTGGCCTCTACAAAGCTCTGAGCTCAGTCCTATTGAACACCATTTGATTGATTTGGTACAATTGTGAGCCAGGTCTTCTTATACAACATCAGTGCCTGACCTCACAAATGGGCACAGTTTTCCTAGAGACACAAGTAATCGCAAATCCAAAATCGCTGCAAAATCTGGGTTTGTTGTCTTATTTTTAATATCTGACCAAATAACCGGTGTCATCCAAAGTAAATTTTTCCAAAACCTCCTGGCATATTGCCATTTGAACTGGAACTCCAGACACACCTTTTTATTGATTTAAAAAAAAGACCAGGGTTAAATCATATGTTAGGTTTTAATTGCTATCCTTTTGCCTATTAGAGATATTCACTCTTAAAAAGTTTGTTACCCCAACATTTCATATTCCTTTTATTTTTTTTTCCACAAAATTTTTATTAAGATAATACAAAAAAACAGGCGACCGAAAAGGTAACATGTCAATATAGTTATGGCACTATAAATAACATAGAGAAAACATAGTAGCAGGTGAAAGTACCAAACATATTTCCAATTATGTAAACTACAATAAAGATAATCTTAGGCAGTTTTAGAGTTGGTTCAAGAACAGCAGACGTAGTGACACGTCTAGGTAAAAGAGTATTCTAAAGCATCTGAACCTTACTATGGACAAATAGTCAGCGCATGGATATACGTTGTGGGGGGTAGGAAGGGGGGATGGTAAAGTTAGGGAAGAGATTGAAAGAAAAATAGTCTAGTATATGGGAGACGTTTAGCCAGTTTGTGAAGAATAAGCGTCAGTAAGTTTGAAACGTCGCCAATCATGCCAAGTTGCTGAGAATTTGGTAACTGTGTCATTGGAGATGCTAATTAATTCTTCAAAGGTTTCAGTGTTGTTCAATCTGCGGAACCATTCAGCCAAGGTTGGTACTGAAGAAAAGCGCCAATGGCATGGGATGCAGTGTTGAGCAGCATTGATCATAATCATATTGAGGGATTTAAAGTAGCGTCTTTTGGGGATTTTGGTGTAGTGAAGTAGATAGGAGGCTGGGGAGAAGTCATTGCATTGGGATGTTACTGCAAGTATGGTATCCTGGACCGACCTCCAGAAATTTTGGAGGGCGGCACACGACCACCAAATGTGGAGCATGGTGCCCTCAGCCATGCCACAGCGCCAGCATATGTTTGAGATGGCATCTGAGAATTTGTGAAGCAGTGAAGGGGTTCTGTACCATTTGGAGAGAATTTTGTAACCGCCTTCTTGAACAGCTACATTAAGGGAGCCTTTGTGTATATAAGTACATATGGTTTCCCATTCCGAGTCAGAAAGTTTGAGAGCTAGGTCTTGCTCCCATGAAGAATAAGGCTTGCTGGAGAACGCTGATTTGTCCCTGAAGAGAAATATATAAAGGATAGAAATTAGGTGTCTTTGTGGTTCGTGTTGTGTACATAGTTCTTCTAGAGTATTCAAGTCTCTCGTCCAATGATCGGTAGTGTGTCGGCTTACCAGGAAATGATGAAGTTGTCTATACGTCCAGTCAGAGATGTGAGTAGGGGAAGTCGTGGTATTCAGGTCAGCCAGAGATCTGAAACCCCCTCTCCTGGTGAAAAATTGTCTTGCAATGAGTTCTTTTCATATTCCTGATATGTGTCTGTTTTACCATGTACTTGTATGAAAAAAATATCCCAATCTCTTTGTATTTTCTTTGTATGAAATACCTGGTGATCCTGCCATTCACCTGTTTCCTATTGAAAACTTACCACTGTAGACAGCAGATCCATCCCAGTATGATCAGGTTTCTGGGTGTCCTGGATGAACAGCCTGCCTGTCCTCCAATGGCCAAGACTTGTGCTGACTCGCCTCTCCCTACACAGCCATTCACTGGGAAGGTCAGAGTACTTCTTTCTCCTTGCCTCCTACTGACATGCCCCCTGCAATCCCCACGCCCAGCTCTCTAAACACCTTATGCAGCTGAGAACATAGGTCATGTGATCACTTATAGAAAAAGAAAAAATACATTTATAATGAGATATATATAGAGTGCTGTGAAGTAAGTATTTGCCCCTTGCTGATTTTTTATTTTATTTTTGCATATTTGTCACACTTAAATGTTTCAGATCTTCAAACAAATTTTAATATTACACAAAGATAACCCTAGTATATTCAATATGCAGTTTTTAATTTTATAATTTATTTATTAAAGGAAAAAAGCTGTTCAAATCTGCCTGGCCCTATGTGCAAATGTAATCCCCCCCCATGCTGAATCATGAATGAACTGTGATTAACCACAATTTTTTGGAAAGCTGAGTTAAATTTCACTTGCCACACCCATGCCTGATTACTGCCAGACCTGTTGAATCAAGAAATCACATAAATAGAAGCTGTCTGACAAAGTGAAGCACGCTAACAGATCACAACAAGCCACACATCATGACACAAGCTAAAAAAATTCAAGAACAGATTAGAAACAAAGTAATGTACATGTATAGGTCTAGGAAGGGTTTCAAAGTAATTTCTAAAGCTTTGGAACTCCAGTGATCCATGGGGAGAGCCATTATCCACAAATGGAGATAACTTGGAACAGTGGTGAACCTTCCCAGGAGTGGCCGGCCTACAAAAATTACTCTAAGAGCATGATGACAACTCATCCAGGACCAGGAGGTTATAAAAGAACCCAGAACATAATTTAAAGAACTGCAGGCCTCATTTGCCTCAGGTAAGAACAGTGTTCATGAATCAACAATAAGAAAGAGACTGGGAAAAAATGGCATCCATGGGAGATTTCCAAGGCTTTAATAAATAAATAAAACTATAATTTAAAAACTGCATTTTGTATTTACACTGTTATCTTCGTGTAATAATAAAGTTTGTTTGATGATCTGAGTAATTTAAGTGTGACAAATATGCAAAAAAAAAAAATCAGAAAGGGGGCAAATACATTTTCACAGCATTGACTATAATCTGCCTAAAAAAAGTTCCCGAACTTGTTTGCGGTTCAGGCACTGTGGAGCTTCTAGCCTCAAGCATTTTGGAGTGGAGATGTGAACCATCTCCATAGCGAATAATTGATTTTTTTCCCCTCCAGTGTTGTGTAGCTTCAGGCTTCAAGCTACAAAACGCTCAGGTGTGAATGGGGCCTTATGGTGGGGGTGATTGGCTGTATAGTACCCCTGCTGGAATGATGGGGGCTATGAAGGCT
The DNA here is from genome assembly GCF_037356315.1 of Lithobates pipiens. Classification (NCBI taxonomy): domain Eukaryota; kingdom Metazoa; phylum Chordata; class Amphibia; order Anura; family Ranidae; genus Lithobates; species Lithobates pipiens. Next base: position 500,447,070 of record NW_027507903.1, on the reverse strand, counting down.
AGTACTGGCTTGAATAGAAACCAGGGTGCCCACAGATAGTGGGCACCCTGGATGAAAACTGGATGGGCCCAGTTCCTCCTGGTTTGAATGGATCTACCTTGTCTGGCCATGGGCTGGGAAGGCAGAGAGTCCACAGTGTCTGTGCCCCCTTGGAGTGATCACCCTAGGGATGCTGTTTGTAACACTTGTGTGTGTGACCCCACAGTGTGAAAAGGCACAAGTTCACAGCACAGTTACCAGGCCCCAGTGTTTGGACAGTGCACATTGCACTGCCACTATATATTGACATTCCTGACATCTAGGGGAGAATGTGTGGCTCTCAGGTTCCTTCCTCCCCTGACCCTCGGAGGGGGAGGGTCTCTCTTCGGGAGAACCCCTCAACCTAGTACTCTGTGGTCAGCTTCAGCTGGCCATGAGGAGAGGGGTCAGCCAGGCCTTCTGGCTGAGTGGACTAAGTCATACTGTTTGTCCCTGTTAGGAGCCTTGCGCCCTGAGGGATCAGAGAGAGGTCCTATCCCTTTCAGAGTGTGGACAAAGCACACCCTTATATGTACTTTTTAGTGTACACATGCATGTTTTTTGTACACTTAACAGTTTCTGTTTTTGCTTTTCATAACCGCCGTGTATTCAAATAAAAAATAAATAAATTAGATATATGTATGTATGTATAACTTTTTTTTTTTAAGTTTTTGATCGATTTGAGAGTAGTTAAAGGTTTCTGGAAAAGTTGCACCGGAAATCTTGTGGGGGATTCCTCTTAGCCCTTGTACACACGGTTGGACATTCCGACGGAATGTGTCCGATCGGACCGTTTTGTCGGATATTCCCCCTGTGTGTGGTCAGAGGCGGCTCTAGACTTTCTGAGGCCTTAGGCAAAACTTAGACATGAGGCCCCACTCACGCCCATAATGGGAAAAATATTATAAAAATGATAAAAATTAACTGTATGAATGCATATATTTACTTAAATCCTATGAACTATGAATTCACAGTTTCTATAAATTTCTCTAGCCAATTATTCTTTAATCAAATATCATTAAACATAGGGTGGGTGGGTATATATGTTACACGCACACAGATATAGATCAAATTGTGCAGCTGCCTACTCATTATCCTTTGTGCTGTCTCATAAATGTGAAATTAATTTGTCAACAAAGTATAAAACAAAAAAAAAAGTAATTTTACAACATATTCTAAAACATAACCTGTTTAATGCAACAAGTGATTTTTTTACAAAAATGTAAAACATAAAAACATATAAATATGTAACTTTGAATATTTGCTCAGTAGTGCATGGAACATAATAGGTATAAAGTGCAATATTTTTCAAGTAACAAAATAACTCAGTTTCTTGTATTCTTTAGCAAAACATCAATAAAAAAAAAACTTAAATTGGAACTTTAGTCAGAAAATTAGGTCCTGCTATCCTGTGTAGCCAAAGAAGCTGCTTCTGTTTGATCTGCAACTACCATGCTGCTGCTCCAACAAATGACTGTCAATTCTGAACAGGTGTCTGTTTAGGGTGCCTGCAGGAAAACAGCCTGGTGTAAGAGTGCCCTATTAGATTAGACTTATACCAGGGTCCTTTCTCAAGCACTTACTGAAAGCCAATCAAAACAAAAACAAAACAAAACCTTTGTTTCAATATACAATGCCACAATATATGTGCTAACTATAGTTGGGGCTCATACACAAACCCCCTGGGAAGTTTTAACAGTAGTACATTTTTTTGAATGTTTCAATATCAGAAGTTGCAAAACAGTCGCCTACATTTGGCAGTTGTAAATTCATCTATCACAGATGAATAATTTAATTTTGAAGCCAAGATCAAGTTCAATGTACAAAACTGCTAAGGCAGACAATCCTTTTGCCACACCTTGCTGATAAGGTTGATTTTTACTAAAATCTCATACCATACAATTAATGACAGAACAAACTCATATGACAAAATTTCTTCTTTTAGTGAAGACAGTCCAAACCAGCTAAGGGACAGTCCCATATAAGGGACGGTCCGACCCAGCTGAGAGACGGTCCAATCCAGCTGAGGGACGGTCCAATCCAGCTGAGGGACAGTCCAATCAGATGAGGGACAGTCCAATCAGATGAGGGACAGGCCAATCAGCTGAGGGACAGGCCAATCAGCTGAGGGACAGTCCAATCAGATGAGGGACAGGCCAATCAGATGAGGGACAGGCCAATCAGATGAGGGACAGGCCAATCCAGCTATGGGACTGTGACATTCCAATCCACCTAAGAGACAGTCCGACGCCCAGCTAAGGGACAGCCTAATACAGCTGAGAGACAGCCCAATCCAGCTATAGGAGTTTGACAGTCCAATTCAGCTATGGGACTGCGACAATCCAATCCACCTAAGGGACAGTCCAATCCAGCTAAGGAGCAGTCCCAGCTGAGGGATATAGTCATAGTCCAACCCAGCTGAGGGACATAGTCCGACCCATCCAATCCAGCCAAGGGACAGTCCCAGATAAGAGACAGCCCAGCTAAAGGACAGTCACCGACCTCACATCCATGATACAAGAGATGGTCAGAGACTGTGTACGGACAATAATACAGGAGATGGTCAGAGACTGTGTGTGGACAATGATACAGGAGACGGTCAGAGTCTATGCAGACAATTATACAGGAGATGGTCAGAGACTGTGCAGACAATGATACAGGCAATGGTCAGAGACTGTGTGGACAATGATACAGGAGATGGTTTTATTATGGTAATGACAAGCAAACTCTTACCTGGCTAACATGGTATCAAACGTTGGAGCCACTGACAGGGTGCTGACAGACAATCATGCAGGAGATGGTCATAGACTGCGGAAAATGATACAGGAGATGGTCAGAGACTGTGTGTGGACAATGATACAGGAGATGGTCAGAGACTGTGTGTGGACAATGAATCAGGAGATGGTCAGAGACTGTGTGTGGACAATGAATCAGGAGATGGCCAGAGACTGTGTGTGGACAATGAATCAGGAGATGGCCAGAGACTGTGTGTGGACAATAAATCAGGAGATGGCCAGAGACTGTGTGTGGACAATGATACAGGAGATGGCAAGAGACTGTGTGTGGACAATGATACAGGAGATGGCCAGAGACTGTGTGGACAATGATACAGGAGATGGCCAGAGACTGTGTGTGGACAATGATACAGGAGATGGTCAGAGACTGTGTGTGGACAATGATACAGGAGACGGTCAGAGACTGTGTGTGGACAATAATACAGGAGACGGTCAGAGACTGTGTGTGGACAATGATACAGGAGACGGTCAGAGACTGTGTGTGGACAATAATACAGGAGACGGTCAGAGACTGTGTGTGGACAATGATACAGGAGACGGTCAGAGACTGTGTGTGGACAATGATACAGGAGACGGTCAGAGACTGTGTGTGGACAATGATACAGGAGACGTCAGAGACTGTGTGTGGACAATGATACAGGAGACGGTCAGAGACTTGCAGAGACAATGATACAGGAGACGGTTTTATTTTGACAAGCAAACTCTTACCTGGCTAACACGGTATGAAAAGTTGGAGCCACTGACAGGGTGCTGACAGACAATCATGCCACAAAGATGCAGGAGATGGTCAGATACTGTGTGCGGATAATGATACAGGAAATGGTCAGAGACTGTGGGCGGACAATGATACAGGAGCCACTGTGCCATCAAAAGCAGCCACCGTGCCATTAATCGCAGCCACTGTGTCATCAAACGCAGCCACTGTGTCATCAAACGCAGCCACTGTGCCCTCAAACGCAGCCACTGTGCCCTCAAATGCAGCCACTGTGCCCTCAAACGCAGCCACTGTGCCCATCAATTGCAGCCACTGTGCCCATCAATTGCAGCCACTGTGCCCATCAAACTCAGCCACTGTGCCCATCAAACTCAGCCACTGTGCCCATCAAATGCAGCCACTGCGCCATCAAACGCAGCCACTGTGCCCATCAATTGCAGCCACTGTGCCCATCAATTGCAGCCACTGTGCCCATCAAACTCAGCCACTGTGCCCATCAAATGCAGCCACTGCGCCATCAAACGCAGCCACTGTGCCATCAAACGCAGCCACTGTGCCATCAAACGCAGCCACTGCGCCATCAATTGCAGCCACCGTGCCATCAAACGCAGCCACTGCGCCATCAATTGCAGCCACCGTGCCATCAAACTCAGCCACTGTGCCCATCAAACACAGCCACTGTGCCCATCAAACTCAGCCACTGTGCCATCAAAAGCAGCCACTGTGCCATCAAACACAGCCACTGTGCCCATCAATTGCAGCCACCGTGCCATCAAACACAGCCACTGTGCCCATCAATTGCAGCCACCGTGCCATCAAACTCAGCCACTGTGCCCATCAATTGCAGCCACCGTGCCATCAAACTCAGCCACTGTGCCCATCAAATGCAGCCACTGCGCCATCAAACACAGCCATTGTGCCATCAAACGCAGCCACTGTGCCATCAAACGCAGCCACTGTGCCCATCAAACGCAGCCACTGCGACATCAAACGCAGCCACCGTGCCAACAAAAGCAGCCACTGTGCCATCAAACACAGCCACTGTGCCCATCAATTGCAGCCACTGTGCCATCAAACTCAGCCACTGTGCCCATCAAATGCAGCCACTGCGCCATCAATTGCAGCCACCGTGCCATCAAACTCAGCCACTGTGCCCATCAATTGCAGCCACCGTGCCATCAAACACAGCCACTGTGCCCATCAATTGCAGCCACCGTGCCATCAAACTCAGCCACTGTGCCCATCAATTGCAGCCACCGTGCCATCAAACTCAGTCACTGTGCCCATCAAATGCAGTCACTGCGCCATCAAACGCAGCCACTGTGCCATCAAACGCAGCCACTGTGCCCATCAAACGCAGCCACCGTGCCCATCAAACGCAGCCACCGTGCCCATCAAATGCAGCCACCGCGCCATCAATTGCAGCCACCGTGCCATCAATTGCAGCCACCGTGCCATCAAACTCAGCCACTGTGCCCATCAAACTCAGCCACTGTGCCCATCAAATGCAGTCACTGCGCCATCAAATGCAGCCACTGTGCCATCAAACACAGCCACCGTGCCCATCAAATGCAGCCACTGTGCCATCAAACACAGCCACCGTGCCCATCAAATGCAGCCACTGTGCCATCAAACGCAGCCACTGTGCTCATCAATTGCAGCAACTGTGCCATTAAACGCAGCCACTGTGCCATCATTAATATGGCCTTTGGACTCTTAGATTTGGTGGGGGTGCATTGTTGTTAGGTTTTTCATATATATATATATATATATATATATATATATATATATATATATATATATATATATATATGAAAAACCTATATATATATATATATATATATATATATATGTGTGTGTGTGTGTGTGTGTGTATATATATATATATATATGTATATGTATATATGTATGTATATATATATATATATATATATGTATGTATATATATATATATATATATATATATATGTATATATATATATATATATATATATATATATATATATATGTATATATATATATATATATATATATAAACTGTACCTGCTCCTGCTCCTCGCCTTGGTGACAAATTGGTAAAGGCAGCAGGACTCAGTTGGAGAAGCAACACATGATGTTCTAGCTCTGCCCTGCAGTGCAATCTGGGAGTTGTAGTCTCTGCAGAGCAAAGGCACCAGGCGGCCATGTTGAAGTCTATGTGCCTGTGCTCTGTGGGAGAACTACAATTCCCGGCATGCAATGGGGCCGCCGTTAGGGGAAGGAAGGGCTAGGACTCGGAGGACGGCGCTGCTGCTATTGGACACGCAGGCAGCCTAAGCCATGCAGATTAGACAGTCAGACATACTCTTATCACCCCCCCTCGTCCACCGCCGCGGAGCTCACTCTGTCTGCAGCTGTGTGCAGCGCGCCCGCCGCCCGCTCACTCAGCCGTTTGAGAGACTGTCCCACACTCCACACAGCAGCAGACAGTGCAGCACAACACCTCAGAGACAAATTAGGCAATCGCTCGATGGCGAGGCCCTTCCTGTGGGCGAGGCCTAAGGCAATCGCCTAATTTGCCTAATTAAAGAGCCGCCTCTGTGTGTGGTCTACATCGGACTGTTTCCGTCGGAGTATCCGACGGACCAAGTTTTCCAACAAAATGCTCCGATCGGACATACTCCGATCATGTGTAGAGAATTCCGATCGGACAAAGTGCCACGCATGCTCATATCAAATTCCTACACCAAAGCTATTGGCTACTAGCGTGAACGTAGTCCCATCGTAACGAAATAACGTAATCACGTCGGATTTTCCAACAACTTTGTCCGACCGTGTGTATGCAACAGTTTCGGACAAAATTCGTCAGACAAAATCCGACGGATTTGGTTGTCGGAGTCTACAACCGTGTGTACAAGGGCTTAGACATCTGTCACTGGAATCAGTGTCCCCACTGGAGGACTTCAACTCACTTATTGCTCTGGTGACAATGCCACATTTTCGAGTTCCCATCACTTTCTACCTCAGAGGCAATGGTCATCAGTATAAACTAAAAGGGGGGGGAGATAATAAAAACTTCACAAATGTTCCACCAACACAAAGCCAAAGAAATTTGAGCTAAAAATGACAACCTCTTCAAAGCCAGGTCACAATCACTGAATGTGTTTCAATGCAATATTTTCTCCTTCGTCCATAATTTGCCTTTAGGTTTCCTTCAGCAGCTTGCTAGTTAATCCTATGTAAGTGCCAATTATTTTCTTCATTTTCCAGTTTTTATTCAGAATTTCCCCATGGCAAGAAGCTTAATATATGGGATTGGCACTAAAGACAATCTGTTTATTTAGCAGATTTATCCTCGTATAAGCTATTGATTACAGGAGCATTGACAGGAGACATCATGGAGCACAAAGCTTATATTTATCAAAGGGCTCAACAAGAAAAAAAAATAACAGAACAAATAAACTGCCCGCTAAACACTAATACTGAATGGCAAGAAAAATACAATAAGACAATGCCGTAAGTCATGCATCGTCTTCCCTCTGGAGAACTTAATTTGCAACTAATTTTAAATTTAAAAGCAAACATGAAATATGAACCTGCGGGACTCAGAATGCTGTGATAATTCATTTATATTGATAAATATAGAATGAAGGCAGATAGATTAATAGATAAACAGGGAAACTTATATAGACAAATGTCAGATATTGTTACTAGTCACACACAATAGAAGATTCATAGAAAAGGTAAGGTTTGTTTTTTTATGTTGTCTTCTCTCCTTTCATCTTCTAGTTCAGTGATTCCCAACCACAGTTCCGTGGAACACTAGGGTTCCTCCAGAGGTTGCTAGGGGTTCCTTCAGCATTGGGCCATTTCTGCCTCTCGGATAAGTTCCCACTGACACCATTGATCTTTTTAGCTATCTGTAAGGAGGTAATTCTTCCCAATGACCACAAGTGGAAGGACCATTCTTCCCACTGACCATCACACTAATGTATCATGAGTTGTAGATTTCTAATTTTTAGCAGGGGTTCCCCGAGAATGGAGAACTTTTTCAAGGGTTCCTCTGTGTTGAAAAGTTGAGAAAGGCTGATCTAGTTCCTTCCCCAGCAATCCTCTCTTCTCTGCTTTCCATACCTCTCCTCCAGCCCTCCTCTGTTCTCTTTTGTTCTTTTCTCCTGCCATCCTTTCTCCCCCTTTAACCTCTCCTCTCCTACTATCATCCTCTCTTCTCCTTTATCCTCTCCTCCAGCCATCCTCTCTTCTCCTTTATCCTCTCCCCTAGCCATTCTATATTCTCCTTCAATCAGAGGCATATCTAGTGAAAATGGTGCCTATGGCAAGCACTGAAACTGTGCCCCTGTCAAAACGTGTGAAACCCATCTTTCAGATAACCTTAACAAAAAAAAAACAGCTAACAAAACTACAAGTCAAGCTCCTTAATATTTCAATTAACAAATTATGGATTGGTACTGATGAGCTGCACTAATGGGCACTTATAGGCAGCACTGATGAGCTGCACTGATAGGCGGCATTGATGGGCACTGATAGACAGCACTAATGAGCTGCACTGATAGGTGGCATTGAAGAGCTGCACTGATGGGCATTAATAGGTGACACTGACACTGACAGGTGGCACTGATGAGCTGCACTGATAGGTGGCACTGATAGGTGACACTGGCACTGATAGGTGGCACTGATGAGCTGCACTGATAGGTGACACTGGCACTGATAGGTGGCACTGATAGATGACACTGGCACTGATAGGTGGCACTGATAGGTTACACTGGCACTGATAGGTGGCACTGGCACTGACAGATGGCATTGATAGGTGGCACTGATAGGTGACACTGGCACCAATAGGTGACACTGATAGGTGGCACTGATGAGCTGCACTGATAAGTTTCAGATAGGTGACACTGGTACTGATAGGTGGCACTGGCACTGATGAGATACACTAATTAGCACTGGTAGTGATAAGCCTTGGTGGCACTGACAGCCCCCCCTGCCCGCCCTCCCTACCAAACAGTTAACCCACTTTAGCCAGAGCCAGTACACCGAGCTGCACTTATCTGTCCAACTTCCCCAGCCCCATGCAGAGGCTGAGCTTACTCGTTCTTGTACGGCGCTTCCTCCTTGCTTACAGCAGTGCCGGCGCCACCCACACTCCTTTTCCATCAGCCTCTCGGGCCGGTCTCTGGATCATGCCATGCTGTCAGGGACGTTAAGGGAAAGAGCACGCACAGCCTCAGTGCACTAGGCTATGCAGCGCAGCGTTCTCTGCAAGGCAATGTATGTAGAGGGCGCCATGGGCCAGCTCACTGTCTTGGGCCTATAATTCAGCTGTCTGGCGAGACTGCAAGGGAATGTAGCGGCTGGTGGCTGGACGAAAATTGTGTGTATAACCTATAATCCGGCTTTGGGAAGAAGGGCCACTCACAAGCGCCCCCATCATATGGCACCCATGGCACTTGCCATATGTGCCATACCCTGGATACACCACTGCCTTAAATCTCTCCTCTCCCCCTGCTATCCTCTCATCTCCTTTATCCTCTGCTCTCCTCCTGACATCCTTTCTATTCCTTTATCCTCTCCTCCAGCCATTCTATCATCTCCGTTCCCTCTCAATTACTCTCTGTTCTTCTCTACCCCAGCAATCCTCTCCTCAGCCATTTCCTTTCCCCAAGTCATTCACTCCTCTCCCTGACCATCCTGTTTACTCCCATCTCCTCTGCACCCAGCCATGTTCTCATCTCCCCAGCCCTGACACCATTCTCTTCTGCTCTTCTGTCCTCTCCCACCAACACCCTCTATTCTCCTCTGTCCTTTCCTCCACTGCAGTGATTCTCTCTTCTTCCTTATCCACTCCCTCCTCTCTTTTGCTCCAGCCACCTCTTTTTCTCCCCATCTTCTCTCCCCCCAAACATCTTCTTCTAATTTTTCCTCTGTTCGCTCCTCTCCCTTCTAGCCATACTGCATCCCTTGACCCCCAAGTGATCCGCTCTTGTTGCCTCATTCCCTAGTCATCCTGTTTTCTTGTCTCCTTTCATCTTCTAGTCATGATCTCCTCTCTTATTTTCTCTCTTATCTCCCCCTGCTTTTCCTTGTCTTTTGCTTTCTTTTTGTCTATCTTTAGTCATCCTCTGCTCTTTTACCACCATCCCCAATCATTCACTCTTCTTCTCTCATTTCCTCACCCTATAGTATGACCATGTTTTGGGGCTGTGTTCGATATGTGCAAAGAGAGATCACACAAATACTTAAAAGTAGAACATTTATTAAAAGTAATGACAGATAAAGATAAACATATAACAAGAATAACTAACTAAAGATGCTGTTTCACCATGGAGTCCCCCTGCACATCCAGCATGGCCAGATAATTGGTTCAGACGCTTGCATGGTTGCAAGCTTTGGTGTGAGACTCACCCTACAGGTTCTAGCTATGTAGGTATTGTATGTAGGAAATGGTCAAGTCCACCTTCAGATCAAAATGACCTTCTAAGGAAAATTGAAAATTCCTGAAGGAGAGGGGGCTGGCTTGTCCATATAGGCAGTTCACATTACAATAATATGAATCATCCAAGGTAACCAGAATAACCAGGATATTAGAGGCTTTATTAGATATTTGTGAGACCAACCTTAATAAGGAATCTGAAATATGCAATTTCCAAATAAACTAAGATTACCTTACAAATCAAATGGCCACCATTAGCCATAATGGCAGATGAGTAGATGACCGAGCAGATTGGAAAGGCTCTTATGTATGTCAGTTTGTGTTGAGTATGTGGGACCCATGATATATCTGGCATTGCCACAATAATGTTAGGTCTGTCACAAGGGTGACAGGCACCTAGAGCTGTATAATTGTGGATCATCAGAAAATATACCTGAGGTTACACGTCCACTGTTGTGATTCCCCTTGCACAGTCATTCCACAGCAATAAAGATGCATGCTATCAAATCTGGTGTCTGTGAGTCATTCCTTGGTACAAGGGGCATTAGTAATAATTAACACGTTGATTTCCTGGAATATGTAAAAATTCCCTACTGCCTGTGTATATACATGTATATATATGCATTAATATAATTTTTTTTGATGCTTTTTTTTCCCTCACCCCCTTGAGGACGTGGCTCTTTTTGGCACACAATTTTCAATTCCACTATTTCCTATAAAAGCGATTGCCCATGGTGTACGAGACTAGCCTAGCTCTGAGGAAGGGGGTGCCCCCCCCCCGAATCTCGTTAGCTGTACTCCGTGTTCTGTGCATGTCCATGCTTTGTTTTTATGGCCTTTTGTCAGTTGCATTTTGTGAGTACCCACTTTTATATAAAACATTTTTATTATTAAATTATCTTTGGTAATGAACTAGGTGTACACGCCTTCCATTTCTGTTTTTTTTTGTAGTTCCTTTCAGATTACCCCATCTGAGGAAGGCAGCATCCAACCAGTTTTGGATACCATATATACCTTTGACACCACCATTTTATTTGATATCTGTTACTCCACACCATGGAAGACCTATTAGCACTGAAAAGTGCCTGAGTTTTTTTTATTCCTACTAAAAATATTTTAGACACACATGAACTTTAATGGCATCCCAGTCTTAGTCAATATTGAGTTGGCCCACCCTTTGCAGCTATAACAACTTCAACTCTTCTGGGAAGGCCGTCCACATGGTTTAGGAGTGTGTCTGTGGGAATTTTTTAACTATCTCTCCAGAAGCGCATTTGTGAGGTCAGACACTGAAAGGGATGAGAAGGCCTGGCTCACAGTCTCCACTCTAATTCATCCCAAAGGTGTTGTATGGTGTTGAGGTCAGGACTCTGTGCAGGCCAGTCAAGTTCCTCCACCCCAACCTTGCTAATCTGTGGCTTTATCGACCTTGCTTTGTGCATTGATCCAAATCATTTGGTAAAGGGGGGATTATGATGTGGGGTTGTTTTTCAGGGGTTGGGCTTGGCCCCTTAAGGTGTCAGCATACCAAGACATTTTGGACAATTTCATGCTCCCAACTTTGTGGGAGCAGTTTTGGGATGGCCCCTTCCTGTTCGAACATGACTGCACACCATTGCACAAAGCAAGGTCCATAAAGACATGGAGGAGCAAGTTTGGGGTGGGGGAACTTGACTGGCCTGCACAGTCCTGACCTCAACCCGACAGAACATCTTTGCCAGTCAGGCCTTCTCGTCCACATCAGTGTAAAGACAGGTGTCCCAATACATTTGGAAATATAGTGTATGTATTTTTCACAATAAGCTCTGCAATTTCCTTCAGAATGAGGTTTTCATTTGTACCTTCATTTTACAATGCTCTATCAAGGCAGCAGATTTGTTTAAAAGTACATACAATTTACATTTTACAATTTTCTTTAAAACTTATGTTTTCAGGTAAGATTCAATTTCATGATAAACGAAAAAAAAAAAAAAACCCTCCTGCTTCATAAATTACACCAGGGTGAATGAATACATTTACTGGACACAACATACAAACAGATAAGACTTCTAATATGGAGATTTTTATATAGGCTTGTGCTGATCCATAAAATGAGTCACAGTCCAGACATCAATGAATAGCCATACAAATCTGTATATCTCTCCGTACTGCAAAGAGATTCTGTAATTGCTTCTGTACTTTCAGCATGGTCTGGGATAGTGATTATTGATCTGCAAGGTTTAGGGTAGGAAAATAACAAAAATACTGTCAGTTAATGACTAAGGTTTAATTTACCCTTCATAAGTGATAAGTATTTCACCTTTTAGTGGTAGTTTTATCAGCATTCCATACCTGTCAATCATTGTTATGCACACATGCAGACACAAATATACACATGTCTATTGAACGTATTATCCCCTTTTTTTCTGCAATGACACTGTGTGAAAAAATAACAGGGAAGATAAAAAAAGAGGCATGTACCACAATGCAATCTATAAGAAGTGAGCCATGCATAGGATTAGACTGCATGCAGCCCGTTTAGTTTGAGATTATCACCTTTTTACTTCGGCACAAGGCTGTTTTTTTTTATAGGTGCCTTTGTTTCTGTCAAGCCTTTATTTACTCATGCCGATTATTAGATAAAGTCATATTGTACCCTTTGACTACACATTCAGCCTGCCTGATGGGTTTTACTTCCTCTTTTGTTCCCTGCAAAGTAAAAGCATAATGAGCTAGTATGCATCGCATTCTAGCCCATTATGTGACACTTACCTGCAAACGAAGCCAGCGATGTCCCCTCTGGTGGCGGCATCCATCTTCACCCCACCTCCTTCCGGAGCTCTGTGACTGGCCAGAGTCACGTGACGTCACTTCCGCACATGCGTGTGGGAGCTGATGGTCATGGCATGGGGCCTTTAGAAACAGCACAATCATGCCCTTTCTTCAGTGTACATGTGCCAATAACTTTGGCACAAGTTTATATGTTAAATATCTCCTAAACCGTGCACCTGTGAATAATCTAGGTGCAAACATTAGCAACCAAGTATCAAACAACGCACCACATGTAGTACTTTGCAACTGACTGGGAATATACACTATAAGTATTGGGAATGCCTCATGCCTGCCTGGCTCACAGTATACACTCTAATTTATCCCAAAAGTTTTCTATCAGGTTGAGGTCAGGACTCTGTTCAGGGCAGGCAAGTTCCTCTACCCCAAACTCGCTCATCCTTGCCTTGTGCACTGGTGAGCAGTCATGCTGTAACAGGAAGGGGCCATCCCCAAACTGTTCCCACAAAGTTGGGAGCATGAAATTGTCCAAAATGTCTTGGTATGATGACGCCTTAATGCCCCGTACAGACGGAAAATGTTCGATGGGAGCTTTTTGTTGGAAATTCCGATGGTGTGTAGGCTCCATCAGACATTTTCCATTGGAATTTCCCTCGCACAAAATTTGAGATCTGGTTCTCAAATTTTCCAACAACAAAATCCGTTCTCACACATTCCAAATGTGTGTACACAATTCTGACGCACAATAGTCCACACATGCTCGGAATCAAGCAGAAGAGCCGTGCTGGCTATTGAACTTCACTTTTCTCGGCTCGTCATACGTGTTGTACGTCACCGCGTTCTTGACGTTCGCAATTTCCGATCAACTTTGTGTGACCGTGTGTATGCAAGACAAGTTTGAGCCAACATCTGTCAGAAAAAATCCATGGATTTTGTTGTCGGAATGTCCGATCAATGTCCGATCGTGTGCATAAAAGAGTTCCCTTCAATGGAACTAAGGGGCCAAGCTCAACCCCTGAAAAACATCCCCACATCATAACCCCCCCCCCCCCCCCCTTTACCAATTGATTTGGATCAATGCATAAAACAAGGCCCATAAAAACACAGATGAGCAAGTTTGGGGGAAAGGATCTTGACTGGTCCGGACCTCAAGCCAACAGAACACCTTTGGGATGAATTAGAGCGGAGACTGCAAATCAGGCCTTCTTGTCCACATCAGTGCCTGACCTCACAAATGCCCTTCTGGAAGAATGGTCAAACATTCCCATAGGCACACTCCTAAACCTTGTGGACGGCCTTCCCAGAAGAGTTGAAGCTGTTATAGCTGCAAAGGGTGGGCCAACTTAACGTTGAACCCTGCGGACTAAGACTGGTGTCCCAATACTTTTGGTAATATAGTGTAGCTCAAAATAAGACCAATCATTCATTAATGTAAAACACTGATTAAAAACTCTATCTGCATTATGATGTCTTCTCTTGCACACACAAATATTTGTTCCACCAATCAGACATGATTGACAAATTTTATATATGACCGGTCAACACAGCAAAGTTGAAATCAAACAAGAGCCCTCTAATGCTGCGTACACACGACGGACTTGGTCCGGTGGACTGGAATTCGATCGTGTGTGGGCTCCAGCAGACTTTTTCTTCCCAAAAGTCCAGCGGACCTAGAAATAAAACTTGCTTCAAATCTTTCTGACGGACTTGAGTCCGGTCGAAAAATCCGGTTGTCTGTGTGCTAGTCCGACGGACTAAAACCGGCACTAGGGCATCTATTGGCTACTGGCTATGATCTTCCTTACTCTACATCATCACGTTCGAATCTGTCGGACTTTTGGAGTGATCCTGTGTGGCCAAGTCCGTTCGCTTGAAAGTGCGGCGGACCTCAGCTGCAAAGTCCATCGGATTGTCCGCCAGACCAAGTCCGTCGAATTGTCCGGTCGTGTGTACGCGGCGGCATTAGTTGATTGAACAAAGAGTCTCTGGTTTTCCATTTAAAATTTGATCAGTCAGTTTCGGTGCTTTGAATGATTGATTAAATGCTCATAGTCATAGGTGTGATTGGCTGGTTACTGATGTTGTGGAAAACAGTGACCTGTAGTAATATTTCTCTACATTTAAACCACGTCCTTAAAGGGGTTGTAAAGGTAATTTTTTTCTTTTCTAAATAGGTTCCTTTAAGCTAGTGCATTGTTGGTTCACTTATCTTTTCCTTCGATTTCCCTTCTAAATGTTTTTTTTCTTTGTTTTCTTTGTCTGAATTTCTCACTTCCTGTTCCTCCTCAGTAAGCTGTTCAGTAAGCTGTTCTGGCTGACTAACCACCAGCTCGGATGATGGTGAGAAGTTTACTGGGGAGAAACAGGAAGTGAGATATTCAGACAAAGCAAAAAAACATTTAGAAGGGAAATCAAAGGAAAAGGTAAGTGAACCAACAATGCACTAGCTTAAAGGAACCTATGTAGCAAATAAAAAATTTACCTTTACAACCCCTTTGGCAGTCTGTAGGCAACTGTATCTGCTCAGCATCAACCGCGTGGCCCGTCTTTAGTCCTTTTAAGATCCAGTTAGTGGGAACTGGTGAAAGTTCAGTTTCTCGTGAACCTTTTCACTCTTCGCTGCATTCTTCAATGTGCTAAACGTTTGTGCTGATAGTCACTTTAAGTACTTCCTCTTTGACTTGACAGAAGCTTGTTGCAATCCTTGACAAGTATTTCTCCTAGTACATGACACCTCTGCTATCACACTTCTCCAAAAAAGTATTTTACAGTTGCGTTACACCGTCATGAGAGGACGGGGCCAAGTTTTCACTTGGCAGTACATTCAGACATTGTTTGACAGCTTCCAAAAAGAAAAAGAAGACGTAGGAGATAGCCCACACTGAGTTGGTGGCAAAATCGCACATATGGCAAATCCCAGTGCCCACATCCTATATGTGCTGAATTCTCTACAAGGAACTGAATAACATAGATAATGATGCAGCAGATTACATGCTTCCCCTTCTTATTTTCCAAGGATCCCTTCTAACAACCAGGAACCAGGGTGGAGGAGAGGGCTTGTAAAATTCAGTTAATGAAAATCAAAAGAAGACAAAAAAAAAAAAAAAAGAGGAAATTTTGATTTGATCTGAAAAGAAAGGGGGCGACAGATAGGCTATAATCTCATCGCTAAAAATATATCACTTGATGAGTAATTACCGTGGATTTCAATAAAAAAAAAAAGAGGCAATGAAATGTAAAACATCAAGTTCAGCTTTGGGCAAGAGGACGCAAATTATAGGCGCTGACATCTGGTCAACGTCACGGGACTTGTACGCAGATTGTTTTAATGCTGTAGTGGGTTTTTCTCCTGCGCAAACTGCAATAGAGCGTAAAGAGAAAAATATATGCAGTACATATTTATTTTATTAAATTAGACATATAAAGCATTAAGAACATTACTAATTATAGTATTTTTCCCAGATAGCTCAGAGACAAACAACACTGTACCCCTATATAAAAATCCCTATATATCCTATATTTCTATAAAACAGCTGCTCTATTTTTTTACACCTTAAAAAAATTCTGAAAACTTTTTTTTAATGTTCTACAGAGAACAGTAACCACATCAGTCCTGGAAGGTTTACTCCCCCCCTTCATGACCAGGCCATTTCTTGCGTTATGGCACTGCATGACATTTTCACAGTCACTGTACCCAAATAAAATAGATTTCCTTTTTTTCCCACAAATAGAGCTTTCTTTTGGTGTTATTTGCTCCCCTCTGCGTTTTTTTGTTTTTTTTGCGCTAAAAACAAAACAATATTTTTTTACTATAAAACATAGCCAATTAAAAAATTTAAAAAATCAAGTGTATTCATCAATTTAGGCCAATATGTATTCTGCTACATGTTTTTAGTAAAAAAAAAAAATAAAAATCCCAATAAGCGTAAATATTGATTGGTTTGCACAAAAGTTATAATGTCTACAAACTATGGGATATTTTTGTGGAATTCTTTTTTTTTTACTAGTAATGGCGGCTCTCAGTGATTTTTAGTTGGACTGAGACAAATTGCAGCGGACAAATCTGACACCTAAATGACACTTTTGACACCTTTTTGGGGACCTGTGAAACTAATTTAGGATGTGGAAACCTTGCAAAAAAGATCAGAACAAATTAATGGGGTGTTCAACTACATGGCAAATGAGGTTCAATGTAGAAAAATGTAAAATAATCCATTTGGGTGGCAAAAATATGAATGCAATCTATACACTGGGGGAGAACCTCTGGGGGAATCTAGGATGGAAAAGGACCTGGGGGTCCTAGTAGATGATGGGCTCAGCAATGGCATGCAATGCCAATCTGCTGCTAACAAAGTAAATAGAATATTGGCATGCATTAAAAAGGGGATCGACTCCACAGATAAAACGATAATTCTCCCGCTCTACAAGACTCTGGTCCAGCCACACCTGGAATATGCCATCCAGTCCTGGGCACCAGTCCTCAGTAAGGATGTACTGGAAATGGAGTGAGTACAGAGAAGGGCAACAAAACTAATAAAGGGATTGGAGGGTATTAGTTATGAGGAAAGGTTGCGAGCACTGAACTTATTCTTTCTGGAGAAGAGACGCTTGAGAGAGGATATGATATCAATATACAAATACCATACTGGTGACCCCACAATAGGGATCAACATTTTTTGCAGAAGGGAGTTTAACAAGACACATGGCCACTCATTAAAATGAGAAGAAAAGAGGTTTAACCTTAAACTAGGTAGAGGGTTCTTTACTGTAAGAGCGGAAAGGATGTGGAATTCCCTTCCATAGACGGTGGTATCAGCGGGGAGCGTCGATAGTTTAAAAAAACTATTAGATAAGCACCAGAACGACCGCAACATACAGGGATATACAATGTAATACTGGCATATAATCACACACATAGGTTGGACTTGATGGACTTGTGTCTTTTTTCAACCTCATCTACTATGTAACTATGCAACTATGTAATACAATGATCAGTGCTAAAAAATGCACTGTCACTGTACCAATGACACTGGTAGGGAAGGAGTTAATATCAAGGGCGATCAAAGGGTAAAGTGTGTCCCTAGGGGTTGCTTTCTAACTGTGGGGGGGGGGGGGGGTGCTTTGGCTGGGGAAAGACAGAGATCAATGTTCCTGCTTAGCAAAAACACAAGATTTCTAACTAACTGCCTTGTTTACATAGGAAGACTGCTGTTCTGACTCTCCTCAGAACGATAAGTGGGTCCTGGCAGAATTCATGTCCACCTGACCCGCTGATTGACTCCCGCTGTGTTTGGACACGCACGCGTCCCAGAGCTCGTGCCCAAAATCACGTACAGGTAGGTGATTTTGCAAAGGAGGGCTGCCCCGCCGCAGTATATCTGCGCGGGGTGGTCCTTAAGCAGTTAAGGGGCAGTAACATTCTGTTAACCATTTGTGGGATATGGTTTGCTGTGTTGACAATAAAGGTCCCTTTTTGATTTTATTATTTATTACAGGTACTTACAAAGCACAGTAAATTTTACATGAATATTGTACATTAACATCAGTCTCGGCCCTTAAGGAGCTTACAATCTAAAGTCCTTAACTCATATTCAGACATACTAGGGCCAATTTAGACAGGATCCAGTCAACCTAACAGAATGTCTGTGGAGTGTGGGAGGAAACCCAGGCAGGCACTGGGAGAACATGCAAGTTCCAGGCAGGCAGTGTCGTGTTTGGGATTCGAACCAACAGCTCCAGTGCTGATAAGGAGAAGTGCTAACCGCTTAGCTACTGTGCTTTTTTTTTGCGCACTGTAGTAAGTTGGCAACCTATTCAAAATAAATGCCTTAACACAAATCACATTGAGAGGCACTTCAGCTTTCCCTCCCCTGCTTTTATTCCATGACACCTTTATAAAAGGTGGATGGTTATTTACTAAAAGCAGACAAAGCATCATCAGGTAGACATTGCACTCAGTAATGTCAATGAACCAAGCTGTCCTTGGACGGCTCTGTTCACACACGGGTGGTTCTGTAACTTAGCATAGAGAGAAAAATGACTGCGATCACAAGATGTAAACAGTGTAGTGCCCTCCCTTCTCTTACAACATAAGGAGGGGAGGAAACAGAAACAAATAAATGAATGACTTATTTATTAGTTCCTGGATTGCCGTGCAGATCACTTTAGCAGCTGCAAAGAATAACTTGTGGCGTGTACTTTTCAAAGAAGGATAATTTTGGGGTCATTCACATCATCCTAGCATTTTGTATGAACAGAAAATAACTTTTTGTTTCCCAACACTCTTTTTTTCCTATATATTGTAAACAATAAGCCACAATGGTTATTAACCACTTGCTTACTGGGCACTTAAACACCCTTCCTGACCAGACCAATTTTCAGCTTTTGGTGCTCTCACACTTTGAATGACAATTACTCAGTCATGCAACACTGTACCCAAATGAATTTTGTGTCCTTTTTTTCCCACAAATATAGCTTTCTTTTGGTGGTATTTGATCACCTCTGGGGTTTTTATTTTTTGTTCTATAAATGAAAAAAGACCGAAAATTTTGAAAAAAAACGCATATTTCTTTGTTTCTGTGATAAAATTTTGCAAATTATAATTTTTTTTTCATAAATTTTGGCCACAATATATACTGCTACATATCTTTGGTAAAAATAACCCAAATTATTGGATATTATTTGGTCTTTGTGAAAGTTAGAGAGTCTACAAGCTGTGGTGCGAATCGCACAAAATTGATCACACCTGATGTACTGGTGGCCTATCTCATTTCTTGCGACCCGAACAAGTCAGGAAAGTACAAATACCCCCCAAATGACCCCTTTTTTGAAAGTAGACATTCCAAGGTATTTACTAAGATGCATGGTGAGGTTTTTGATGTTGTCATCTTTTTCCCACAATTCTTTGCAAAATGAAGATTTTTTTTTTTTTCTCACAAAATTTTCAATGTAATAGGTTATTTCTCTCACATGGCATGTGTATACCACAAATGACACCCCAAAATACGTTCTGCTACTCCTTCTGAGTATTACGATACCAAATGTGTGAGACTTTTACACAGCCTGGCCACATACAGAGGCCCAATATTGAAATAGCACCATCAGGCGTTCTAGGAGCATAAATTACACATCTTATTTCTCAACCACCTATTACAGTTTTGAAGGCCCTGGAGCACCAGGACAATGGAAATGCCCACAAAGTGACCCCACGTGGCACTGACAACACGTGGCACTGACGACACGGGGCACTGACAGATGGCACTGGAGGCAGATGGCACTGGAGGCAGATGGCACTGGAGGCAGATGGCACTGGAGGCAGATGGGGCTGACAGATGGGGCTGGCAGATGTCGCTGACAGATGGCACTGGGGCTGGCACTGGCAGATGGCACTGGCAGATGGTGCTGGCTATTTGCTCTGGCTAATTGCTCTGGCAAATGGGGCTGGCAGATGGCACTGCGGCTGGCAGATGGCACTGGCGCTGGCAGGTGGCACTGGCAGATGGTGCTGGCTATTTGCTCTGGCTAATTGCTCTGGCAAATGGGGCTGGCAGATGGCACTGCGGCTGGCAGATGGCACTGGCGCTGGCAGGTGGCGCTGGCAGGTGGCACTGGCGCTGGCAGGTGGCACTGGCAGGTGGCACTGGCACTGGCGGCACTGGGGCTGACGGCACTGGCGCTGGAAGGTGGCACTGGCGCTGGCAGGTGGCACTGGCAGGTGGCACTGGCAGGCGGCACTGGCTCGTGGCACTGGCTCGTGGCACTGACGGCACTGGGGCTGACGGCACTGGGGCTGACGGATGGCACTGGCGCTGGCAGGTGGCACTGGTGCTGGCAGGTGGCACTGGCAGGTGGCAGGTGGCACTGGTGGTGGCAGGTGGCACTGGCAGGTGGCACTGGCCGCACTGGCACTGGCGGCACTGGGGCTGACGGATGGCACTGGCGCTGGCAGGTGGCACTGGCAGGTGGCACTGGCGGCACTGACGGCACTGGGGCTGACGGCACTGGGGCTGACGGCACTGGGGCTGACGCTGGCAGGTGGCACTGGTGCTGGCAGGGGGCACTGGTGCTGGCAGGGGGCACTGGTGCTGGCAGGTGGCACTGGGGCTGACGGCACTGGCGGCACTGGGGCTGATGGCACTGGCGGCACTGGGGCTGACGGCACTGGCGGCACTGGGGCTGACGGCACTGGGGCTGACGGATGGCACTGGGCCTGACGGATGGCACTGGCGCTGGCAGGTGGCACTGGTGTTGGCAGGTGGCACTGGCGCTGGCGGCACTGGCGCTGGCGGCACTGGGGCTGATGGCACTGGGGCTGGCACTGGCACTGGCAGATGGCCCTGGGCTGACAGATGGCACTGGGCTGACAGATGGCACTGGCACTGGGGCTGACAGATGGCACTGGGGCTGACAGATGGCACTGGCACTGGGGCTGACAGATGGCACTGAGGCTGACTTACAGATCGCTCTCCCTCCTCACACAGAGACTCTCTGTCTCTGTGTGAGGAGGGAGAGACACGGCAATGGGAGATGATCTCGTATGTTTACATATGAGATCATCTCCCATTGGCAGCTGCGATCGCGCTGTGAACGGCCGCTTTGATTGGCCGTTCACGGCGATCTGTATTTGCCTGTCTCCGGGAGACACGGCGAATACAAAACTTCCGCGATGCGCGCCCCCGGCGGCGCACATTGCGGAAGTAAACACAAGGCCTTCCAGGGACGGCCAGGCGAAGGAACCCGCCTGCTCTAAGGCCATCATTCGGCTATAGGGCGGGCGGGAGGTGGTTAAATACCACAAAAGAAGAGTCTGTGTGTGTTTAAAAAAAAAAAAAAATATATATATATATATATATATATATATATATATATATATATATATATATATATATATATATATAGTTCATTGAGCATGACAGAGTAATTGTGAGTCAAAGCATCACAACTCTAGAAACTGGAAAATGGAATAAAGATGTATTACAGGCTGATGTTTAGATTTTACAGTTTTACAGGCTCTCCTCCTATACAAAAGTTGCTTCACCTGATTTCACTGCACACTGTGAGTTTCCCTCCAAATTATTCAATGTAGTTATTTCCTATGACAGGCACTGTTAAAGCTATAGCCATAGGCGTGCGCAGGGGGGGGTGCCGGGTGTGCCTGGGCACACCCTAATCCCCTGACATACTTGTCTACACCTGGATGAGAGGTACAGTAGGCGGCATATAGAACAACCGATGCTCTTCATTTTCCGCATCCATCCCCCCACCCAGCACTGCCACCAATCCCATCCATCCCCCCATCCAGCACTGTCTAAAGTCAGCACTGCCAGCACTGTCAGCACTGCCACCGAGCCCATCCACCCCCCCAATTCAGCACTGCCACCAATCCCATCCACCCCCCCACCCAGCACTGCCACCGATCCCATCCATCCTCCCACCCAGCACTGCCACCGATCACATCCATCTCTCCCATCCAGCACTGCCACTAATCCCATCCCCCACCACTGCTGCCACTGATCCCATGCCCCCCAGCACTGCCACTCATCCTATCTCCCCCACCAAGCACTCTCACTGATCCCACCCCTCTACCACTGCTGCCACTGATCTCATGCCCCTCAACACTGCCACGTATCCTATCTCCCACGAGCATTTCTACTGATTCCCCTTCCACTGCCACTCATCCCCCCAATACTGCCACTCATCCCCCCACCACAACCTCCATCACTGCCACTAATCCCATCAACCCCCAGCACTCCCATCAACCCCCAGTATTGCCAATGATACCCCCAACCTTACCACTCATCCCATTCCCCCCAGTACTGCCACTGATCCCATCCCCCCCCACCACAACCACCATCAACACCACTGATCCCATCAACTTTCCAACACTGCCACTGATTCCATCCCCCCAGCACTGCCACTGATCCCATCAATCCCCTAGCACTGCCACTGATCCCCACCCCACCCCAACCCCACCACTGCCACTCATCCCACCCTAGTACTGCCACTGATCCCATTACCCCCCACCACAACTGCCAATGATCCCATCAACCCCCTAGCACTGCCGCTGATCACTCCCCCTCTCCACCACTGCCAACTGATCCCATCTCCCCCTCTCTCACCCCCACTTTCTCCCTCTGACCAGCTCTGCCATAAGATGTAAAATGTATTGAAATATTAAAAATAGTTTTAACACATTTCAAAACGTTTGTTTACATTTATTTAAAATTGTGTGCCTGTATATATGCCTATATATATATATATACCCACACAGGTGTCTGAGTTTTGGGGTGCACACCCTAATCCAATAGGCTGTGCACGCCTATGGCTATAACATACAAAGGCATTTTAGACAATTGTGTGCTTCCAAAGGCCCTTTTCTGTTTCAGTTTGACTGTGCCCCTGTACACAGTGGGTACGTGGTCTGGTCAGGGTCCAGGCTGATCTTGCCACTTCATTCACCTCTCTAGGATACTATAGATGTGCGACTTCCAGGGGTTACCCTCTTTTTTTCCCTGTAAACAAAGCCAGCTCCATAAAGACATGGCTTGACCAGTTTTGTGTAGAGGACCCCAGGGATTGACTGGAGTAATGGCACTGCAGGAACTATTAAAGGGAAAAAGTGTATAAACCTATCACAAGGTAATTTTATGGTACAGTTCATAGAGGCCCTAACTAGAAATGATGCTCTGCTGGACCTTGTCATCTCAAACCATGAAGAGCTTATTACTAATATTCATATAAAAGAACACCTGGATAGCAGTGACCATAACATGATTTAATTTATTGTTAGCTGTAAACAACAAACAAACTGGAAATAGGGATGGGCACCAGAACACCTCGAACAGGCAAAAAGTTCTAGCAAACATGCAAACCCTATTAAGGTCTATGGGACACGAACATGAAAAAACAAAAGTCCTAATTTTAAAGGCTTATATGCGAGTTATTGCCATAAAAAGTGTATGGGGACCTGCATACTGTCCTGGGGGACATGTATTAATGCAAAAAAAGTTTTTAAAACAATCATTTTTTCAGGAACTTAAAATTAAGGTGAAACAATACAAATGAAATATTCCTTTAAATATCATGCCTGGAGAGTCTCCTTAGTCTGATTGTAAAGTGGCGCATCTGTGCAAAGTGTAATAATGACATTTCTAAAGGAAAAAATGTCATGTAAACTCTATATTATATATATAATATGGTCTGCCCTATATACTCTGAACTGTGTTATATACTGTATACTACTCTGACTGCACTATATATTCTGCACTGTATTATATATACTACACTAACTGCACTATATACTCTGAACTGTATTATATACTGTATACTACACTTACTGCACTATATACTCTGAACTGTATTATATATATACTACACTGACTGCAATATATACTCTGAACTGTATTATATACATACTACACTGACTGCACTATATACTCTGAACTGTATTATATATACTACACTAACCGCACTATATACTCTGAACTGTATTATATATATATATATATATATATATATATATATACTACACTGACTGCACTATATACTCTGAACTGTATTATATATACTACACTAACTGCACTATTTACTCTGAAATGTTTTATATATATACTACACTGACTGCACACTACGCTAACTACCTGCCTAATCTGCATTAATTCACTATATACGGCCGCCATGTAAGCAGCAGCCTTATATAGTGTGGGGGGTCATGTACATGCTTTGGCCAAACAGCCATCAATAAACTGTGATCTCGCACAAATTTCCACAAAATCCTTAAGGAAGCCAGAATAGTCAAAGCAGTCGTTTTATAGCGGGGCAAATCCATATCAATGCCCATGGTTTTTGGGTGGGATGTCCAACAAGTTCATATAGATGTGACGGTCAGGTGTCCACAAACATTTGGACCATATAGTGTAAGAGGCAGCCTTATCAAAGCTTTGCCTTAGGTCAAGGTCTGAATGACTGTTCTACAGTTCAACATCTGGTCAAACATTTCATCACAAGCTCCAACACACTAAGCCCTTGTACACATGGTCGGAGAGTCCAACGGATTTTGTCCGAAACTGGTGTTGCATACACACGGGCGGACAAAGTTATCGGAAAATCTGATCGTTCGTAACGTGATGACGTTATTTCGTTACGACGGGACTACGTTCAGGCTAGTATAGTGTAGAATTCTCTACAAACGATCGGACAAAGTCCGATCGGACCATTTTGTCGGAAAATTTTATAGCCCAGCTCTAAAACTTTGTCGGTCGGATATTCGGACGGAAACAGTCCGATGGAGCCCACACACGGTCGGATTATCCGACAACACGGTCCGATCGGACATTTTCCGTCCGAATGTCCGACCGCGTGTACAAGGGCTTATACTTTCAGTCTTGGGTTCAACACATCTATAAGGAAACGTTTCCAGAGCCACTGATCTGTTGGAATTTTACCCTAGTAATAAATGATTTCATTAAAAGCCCTTGAAACCAGTCAGAAACCAATATTAATACAAACCACTGCCACTAATCCAAAGTATCCAAGCTGCAAATTACTGCGACGAGCCTCCCTATTGAACTCAGGAGATGAAGAGATTGTTGAAAGAGCAGACAAAACTCTCATTAACTCCAATCACACAGCACTCACAAAGGGAAAGAACAAACTTTGACTTGTTAAGATGGGAGTTTAATGACTATAAGTGTGTTATTCCTATTGAATAACAAACAGAAACTCCTCATGCCGTGTCACTCGCTCAAAGAAGCTTGCAAAATTTCTTAAAGAAAGGAAGTTTCTTTTATTTATCAGGAGATCATTTTCAACTAATAGGCAATTAGGCATACCAAGCTAATTTTTTTTTTAGTTAAAATTGTTATTGGTTTGGTAAAATACACACACTAAACAAACACAGATATCTTGCAGTAAAGGAGCTCAGTTCGCAAATACATAGTTACATACGTTATGTAAAATGTAGCAGATATCCTGATAGACACTAGACCAGTGATTCTCAACCAGGGTTCCTCCAGAGGTTGCTAGGGGTTCCTTCAGCAATTTCTGCCTCTCAGATAAGTTCCCACTTACACCATTGATCTTTTTAGCTATCTGTAAGGAGGCAAGGAGGTAATTCTTCCCAATGACCACAAGTGGAAGGACCATTTTTCCCACTGACCATCACACTGATGTATCATGAGTTGTAGATATCTAATTTTTAGCAGGTGTTCCTTGAGACCGGAGAACTATTTCAAGGGTTCCTCTGTGTTGAAAAGGTTGGGAAAGGCTGCACTAGACAGTGCAGATGGTTCTGACACAGTAAACATGACCATTTTTGCATTGGCATGTCAGGATTCTTATTCGGGAAGCCTACTGAATTTTCAGAATTTAGCAAGCAAGTACAGGTAATAAGTCATATGCTAGTTATGCTTCCAGCGTGTCTGAGACAGCTTTTCCAGAATGCTTCCCATTTTTGATTGCAAACAAATAGGATTTGTTCATTGAGAACATGCAAGAAATGTGACTTATCAGGAGCACTCCGCTATTTCCAGGCCCTATCAACCATTTTTCTGGCTGCTATAAGTAAGTGAGTAAGTAATAAAAGTTGTATCTTTATGTGGCTATTAGTCATTGCCCAGTTTAGCCATGCCGGCTTTGGGTCTGGTTGAGTAATGATTTATGTAATGCCGGATATGAAAATGAACACATGGTTTCAAAAGAGGAGAAGTTGGGAACATATCCACCATATATCGAAAAAAGTCATAATGTGGTCCCTCTGCAAACATGTGAGATACTCTCTGTGGGATATACTACAACTGGTGGAGGAAACTCTTGGAGGAACACCAATTCCTCTATCACTCCATCACATTAGAAGTCTCAAAGGAGCCAACACAAGGACAGTTTCTACTGCATTTCTATAAATATTTATGCTAGGTCAGTTGTCTACAGTTTCATGGTAAGTGTTTCCTCCAGTCTTAAAGCTTGAATAAGAGTACGGTGCAGGCAGGCGATGCCTTTCCAAAGCTTCAGTACTCAATTAGCAAAAACATTTGCAAAGGTGTCTTTAACAACGTTTTAATATGGCGATATTTGTAAAAATCCTTAAAGGTGTGTGGGGAGGTGCACCATGGTACTGTAAGTAAACACTCAGAGTCCAGTTGTAGAGAACAGAACTTGTATTCGTGTAGAATCCAGTAATTCACAACAAACCCAGTAAATAACAGCACTGTGTAGCGAGGCAGGTCTCAGATGTGCCAACAGCATCTGTCTTGAGGGGCGGAATGTGACCTGGCCGGTCTGTAACCAAATGGAGAGCTTTTCAGGAAGAATGCTATATCCCTATCCTTTCCCTACTCGTCTGGAATCTCTCGCTGCCACTAATCATTGTCTGCGTCAGATGGACGACCTGTCCTTATACTACCCACACAGAAAATGCAAGCCAAGCCCAGGAGCCAGGTTCTTAAACAGACTCTGCCTGACCCAAGATGGCCACCAGAGTAACATGGGGTGACAGAATTCAACTGGATAGCTCTCCCTTCCTCTCGTCCTGCAATGTGGTAGAACACCACCTGCAGTGGAGAAAAAAGACTGTAATCACCTACAGGTGCAAATCCTTAAAGGTCCTAAGCAAATCTCCATTTTATAGCTGTCTGAGAGTATCTAGGTCCAGAGTCCTCTAGCTTTGAAGAGAGAATGACGGCTACAGCGCGGACCTGCTTTGCTGGGACTACGTCTATTGAGGTCGTCCCGTGCACGAGCGGCCTGCGCGCCCCCTGAGGGGCGCGCGCGGCGTGTTCTGTGGTCGGCGAGTCTATGAGACTCGCCTGATCATGGATCCGAGCAAGGGGTCGATCCCGACCCCTTACCACGTGATCAGCTGTCAGCCAATGACAGATGATCATGTGACAAAACAGAACCGGTAATCGGCTATTTTTCCTCCTCGTGCTGACAGCGCGAGGAGAGAAAAAAAAAGCTGATCACCGGCGGCCGTGATCGGGACATCAGTCCCGATCACGGCCAACTTATCAGTGCCCACCTGCCCCCTGCCAGTACCAGCCAGATATTAATAAAAGTGCCACCCAGCAGTGCCACCTATCAGTGCCCATAGTGCCATACATCAGTGCCCACAGTGCCATACATCAGTGCCCACAGTGCCACCTATCAGTGCCCACAGTGCCACCTATCAGTTCCCACAATCTGCCTCAACAACAGTGCTACACCTCAGTGCCACATATCTGTGCCCATCAGTGTCATCTACCAGTGCCCATCAGTGCCCATCAGTGTCGCCCATCAGTGCCCAGCAGTGCCACCTATCAGAGCCACCTATCAGTGCCCATCAGTCCCATCTATCAGTGGTACCTATCAGTGACCCTTAGTGCCACCCATCCGTGCCACCCATCTATACCACCCATCAGTGCCACCTATCAATGCCATCTTATCTGTGCCCATCTTTGCCCATCAGTGCCGCCTTATCTGTGCCCATCAGTACTGTCTTATCTGTGCCTATCAGTGCCCACTAGTGCAGCCTATCAGTGCCCACCAGTGCCGCCTATCAGTGCCCACCAGTGCCGCCTCATCAGCGCATTTCAATGAAGGAGAAAAATGACCTGTTTGCAAAATTTTATAACAAACTATTAAACATGATTTTTTTTTTTTTTTGCATCTTTTTTTGTTTGTTTAGCAAAAAATAAAACTCCCAGCTGTAATTAAATACCACCAAAAGAAAGCTCTATTTGTGGGAAAAAAATTATAAGAATTTCATTTGGGTACAGTGTTGTATGGCCGCGCAATTTTCATTCATCTGCATCAGCGCTGAAAGCTGAAAATTGGTCTGGGCAGGAGGGGGGTTTAAGTGCCCAGTAAGCAAGTGGTTAAAATGGTAAAGCAAGGTGGACTGAGTTGTATCCTCAGGTATCTTATAGTTGATTCTGGAGCCCACGAGTAGTCCAAGGATGAAGCAATTTGGGTTTTACTCGCTCTGCAAATATTACCTACTCAGTGGATTACATTTCCCTATTGAGGTTTGCATTTTTTTGCACTTGGCTGTCTCCCTCTAGAATACCTGTTTTTATTTTCTTAAAATCAATTTAATCAAAAAATGTTATGTTTAATTTTGGATAGAGTAGGGAAGGGTTCAAATTCTTGTCACAATTTGTACTGCCATATCCCATTGGGGAGATTCTCCCTCACTTTCTGTACTGGAGATACAACAGGAAGTGAGAGGTAATTTCTCCAAAATGAGGGAACTCCCCCTTAGACAATGGTTACTAGAACAAGTTACCCCATTGGAAGATTTCCCCTCTCCTCGCCTGTTCTGGTGAATATGTTAGGCCGCGTACACACGCGGGGACTGTTCGCTCAACTTTGTCCATCAAACAGTTTCAGCGGACAGTCCGCTCAAAATTAGCATGGACGGACTTGCCCACACACGACGAACGAACAGTCCGCTGAAACCGTGCGCGATGACGTGAACGGCACGTACGACGGGACTAGAAAACGACGTCCTATACACTGCAATGCAAACTTCGGCATGTAAATCCTTTCTGAGCATGCGCGGAACTTAGTTTGACGAACAAGCCTATACACGAGGGGACTGTCCGCTCAAACAAAGTTTCAGCGGACAGTTTTTCGGAAATTCCGAAAAACTTTGTTCAGCAGACTGTTCGCTGAAACTGTCCGCTGAAAGCCCACACACGAGCGGACTGTCCGCCGAAACACTGTTCAGCGGACAAAGTTGGGCGAACAGTCCCCGCGTGTGTACGCGGCCTGACAGTTCCTCTCACTTTCTGTTCAGGTGTAAATGGTCATGAGAAAAAAATGATTAATGATGAATCTCCCCACTGGGGACACTGACAGAAACAAACCCTGACGAGGGTTCTAATTATTAATAGCCGAGAGCTTGTAACAATGTAAGCCAAATTAGCTCCCTGTTTCTGAGTAGCGTGGTATGAAGCTACAGTCATATCCAGAAGCACTGGGTAAAGATTGAGGATTTTAGCTTGGCGAGAGCATAGTCCCAGACTGAAGTAAACATATCAGACAATTTTACTTTCTAAAAGTAACAATGTTTATTAATCTGAGGATACCTACTTTTTTAAATGTGTCGCTAAAGTTTTTTTTAACTGTTTAAAGACCAGCTGCCATCGTTTGATGGTGGCAAAATGGCTTTACTGCATGAATGGCCATAGATGTACGGCGGCTCACACAGGCTCAGTTGTAAACAAGGCATTTCTTCATTCTGACAGGAGACATGACAGGGATCGAGACATGATAAAAGACATGACAGCGGTCGGGAACAGTGATCACTGTCATGTCCCAGTAACCCCCCCCCCCCCCCACAGTTAGAAACACTCATAGGAAACACAGTTAACCCCTTGATCACCCCCTAGTGTTAACCCCTTCCCTGCTAGTGACATTTACACAGTAATCAGTGGCTATTTATAGCTCTGATCGCTGTATAAATGTTACTGGTCCCAAAAAAGGGTCAAAAGTGTCTGATCTGTCTGCCACAATGCCGCAGTCACAATAAAAATCGCAGATCACCGCCATTACTAGTAAAAAAAAATAATAATAATCTAAATGCCATAAAAAGGCCATAAATCTATTACCTATTTTTTAAACGCTATAATTTTTGAGCAATCCAATAAATATACACTGTGTTTTTTTTTTCAAAAGATATGTATTAGTAGAATACATATTGGCCTAAACTAATGAAGAAATGTGTTTTTAAATAAAATGTATGTTGGATATTTATTAATTTATTATAGCAAAAAGTAAAAAAAATTTTTTTTTTTCTAAATTGTCGATCTTTTTTTGTTTATAGGGCAAAAAATAAATCAAATACCACCAAAAGAAAGCTCTATTTGTGGGGAAAAAATATGTCAATTTTGTTTGGGTACAACATGGCATGACTGCACAATTGTCAGGTAAAGTGACGCAGTGTCGAATCGCAATAAATGAGCTGATCATTAAGGGGGTAAAACCTTCCGGGGCTGAAGTGGTTAAAAAAAGCAGCTTTTTCTGTGATACTCACCTGTGTTCCAGAGCAGTACCCCACAGTACCTCTCCTTCACCACAAGATGTCCTCAGTCCTCCACAAAGAATGACACCCAGCTCCTTCATATTCAACCGGCACTGGGCTAATGCCCGCTGTCGGATAACATCACACAGCTGGTCCAGGCTCCGGAGGAATCCAAACTTTAATGTCATGGCCATACATTCTGAGCATGGTGCCCTGCATTGCAAAGTTATCTGCACCATCCACTGCAGGCAGAAGACCAAAAAGGAAGAGGAACTAGCACGTAATGTGACTTGCTCTGTTGGCAGGGACCTGGGGGGAGGAATGGGCTGCCAAAAAAGAAGCTCCTGTACTTTTTTGAGCTACGGGTGTATTGCTTCAGGCGACAGAATGCTCAGATGTTAACAGGGGCCATTGAAATGAATGGGATTTGTCTTGTTGGGCATTTTTACGCCCAAAAACGCCAAGATGCAAACAGATCCTGAGTCCCCTTCCACACTGCCGCGACTTGAAAGTTTTCAGGCAGAAAGTTGTGTGATTTTACCACGATTTTGAGACTGCGATTTTGCTGTGATTTCAGGGAATGCCTGTGTAAACTTGAGGTCTATTAGATTCAACTTGCATCAGCCCTGGTTCACATTGGTGACATGTCAATCGCATGCCAAATTGGCTGCAATTGCCGGAAATGTCACTGTCCTAATCGGTGTGACTCCACATTTGTGTCGATTTGTAAAAGTAGTTTCTGTATTACTTTTAGTGATTTTGGGGTGTGATTTTCATTGACATCTATGCAGAAACCCACACAGATGTCTCTGAAATCACCCTGAAATCAGGACTGACATGCGGAAATGAAATCATGTGACTTCAGCTGAACTCGCACGATTTTATTCCCACAGTCAGTCTGAACCAAGGCTCAAAGTCGGACCAAAGTAGTACAGGGACTACGGTACTTTGAACTTGGTGTGACTTGAAGTAAAACTTCATGTAAAACTTTGATGTCCATGGTCACAGGAAAAGTCACACAAGTGTGAATGAGGCCAGAAAAGAGACTTCCCAGATAGCAAAGAATTGTGCTGAAAATTTGAAAATGACTTGCTAAGCTGTTGCTAGACTTGCCAGGCTTCACACGTTTGTTGCACAATTGCAGTAAGCCCGCATTGCATGACTCCAGATCAACTTTCTTTGCAAACATTCTGCAAGTCTGCTGCAAGTTCTGATTCAGTTATGTTGTGCAATAGACATCTCACCACAGGGGGCACTGTGGCTAAATTTTCATTCTGTAGACTTGCAGAGCTCTTGCTGTAGACTCTCCACTGCAACTTTGTTCTTGCTAAAGACTTGCCACGCAAGTTTGCTATAAATTGTAAAAATGTCAACTAGAACTTGTGCTTCAAGTGCTCTGCAAGTGCACAACTTGCCAGTGAAAATGTGCAGCAAGTTAACAAGCTTACAATTCAACACTGCCACAAGTTTGTGGCAAGTTATTCTTGCTGTCTGGGTTATAGAAGGATGATCACAATGATGAAACATACATGGTGAGCTGAGTCTTTTTAAAGAATTAGTGCCATGGGGTAAAGAAAAGTATTGGGGTATCACCATATGTAAATAGCTGTTTCTGACAAACTACACTGAATATGGCATATGGATTTGAAGTAATGCAAAGTTTATGGAAATGGCCTATTAATGTGTTGGCACATTTGAATAAAAATAATGATTACACTAAAAAGAGAAAATCACCAAGCGGTCATGTATCCCTCCCCCTTCCCCCCAC
The DNA here is from genome assembly GCF_037356315.1 of Lithobates pipiens. Lineage (NCBI taxonomy): Eukaryota > Metazoa > Chordata > Amphibia > Anura > Ranidae > Lithobates > Lithobates pipiens. The sequence continues at coordinate 500,414,577 of NW_027507903.1, read as the reverse complement.
ATGCTGAGCCCTGTAATTTTATGATCTGTGCATTAATAATTGAGCGGAGAGTGCAATTAATACGTGAATGTTTAAGCAAACTCTACCCGGAATGGTCTCATTTTCCCATTAAACAACTAAAAGGCGAGCACGGACCTAATTATTAAAAGCCAGCTGGGGTACTGAAAGGTTTAGATTAGCACTGTTGATTGGGGGTGGTGTGAGGTCTGCTCTGAATTCCAAGAAAGACATTCAGTTTACTTCATCCTACATCTAAAAGTAAAAAAAACAAAAAAAAACCTCTCTTCCTCAAAAAATAAGTTATTGTTTAACCACTTTTAACCACTTGCAGACCGGACCGATTTGCTGGTCAAAGACCAGACCCCTTTTTGCGATTCGGCACTGCGTCGCTTTAACTGACAATTGCGTGGTCGTGCGACGTGGCTCCCAAACAAAATTGACGTCCTTTTTTTCCCACAAATAGAGCTTTCTTTTGGTGGTATTTGATCACCCCTGCGGTTTTTATTTTTTGCGCTATAACCAAAAATAGAGCGACAATTTTGAAAAAAACGCATTATTTTTTACCTTTTGTTATAATATAATTATATATATATATATAGTTATAATTTTTTCCCTCAGTTTAGGCCGATACGTATTCTTCTACATATTTTTGGTAAAAAAAATCGCAATAAGCGATTATTGATTGGTTTGCGCAAAAGTTATAGCGTTTACAAAATAGGGATAGTTTTATAGCATTTTTATTAATAATTTTTTATTATTTATTTTTTTACTAGTAATGGCGGCGATCAGCGATTTTTATTGTGACTGCGACATTGTGGGGGACCCATCGGACATTTTTGACACATTTTTGGGACCATTGTCATTTATACAGTAATCACTGCTATATAAATGCAGTGATTCCTGTGTAAATGACACTGGCAGTGAAAGGGTTAACCAGTGGGTGGCAGTGTAGGGGTTAAGTGTTCCTAGGGGTGTGTTACTAACTGTGGGGGGGTTGGGCTTTCATTTAGTGAACACTGATCTCTGCTCCAATCCCATGGAGCAGAGATCAGCGTCACTAGTTGCTAGGCAGAATGGAAAAATGTTGTTTACACAGCATTTCCTCCATTCGGCCGCTCCGTGAGACGATCGCGGGGATGCCCGCGGCGATCGAGTCCGCGGGTCCCGCGACCGGACTCACGGGGGTCCCGACCAGCGCGGGAGCGCTCCGCCGGCGGCGCGCTCCCGATGGCAGGGCGGCATTGAATATTGGACGTACCTGTACGCCAATATGCCTGCCCGTGCCATTCTGTCGACGTACATCGTCGTCCGCTGGTCGGGAAGTGGTTAAGGACCGGAAGGATTTGCCCCATTTTTTTGCGATACGGCACTGTGTTGCGACGTTGTACCAAAACAAAATTGATGTCCTTTTTTTTCCCACAAATAGAGCTTTCTTTTTGTGGTATTTGATCACATCTGTGGTTTTTATTTTTTGCGCTATAAACAAAAAAAACAGACAATTTAAAAAAAAACAAAAAAACTTTTTGCTATAATAGATATCCAAAAAAATGATTTCTTCATCAGTTTAGGCCAATATGAATTCTACATATATTTGGTAAAAAAAAATCACAATAAGTGTATATTGATTGGTTTGCGCAAAAGTTATAGCGTTTACAAAATAGGGCATTTCTATTATTTTTTTTACTAGTAATGGTGGCGATCTGCGATTTTTAGCGGCACTGCGACTATTGCAGCGGACAGATCGGACACTTTTGACACATTTTTGGGACCATTGACATTCATACAGCGATCAGTGCTATAAAAATGCACGGATTATTGTGTAAATGTCACTGGCAGGGAAGGGGTTTATACTAGGGGGAGATCAAGGGGTTAATTGTGTTCCGTCGGAGGTGCATCATTGCCAATGTCGCGCCATGGCCTGCGCGCACCCCCTAGAGCTCTTAAACCGCCCGACTTACAGTGACGGCGATTCACCTAGGAGAGCCAACCTGCCGCAGTACAACTGTGTTGGCTGGTCAAAGCAGTTCAATTGGTGCAGTCAGTTGTTGGTGCAGTACACTGTTTTTTTCAGAGATTGCCCATTATGCCCAATATTTTCTTCACAAGCATATGGGTAGCTAGAATAACAACTGGAAGAAAATCATAAGGATTTTTATCATACTTATTTATATAAAATGTCATGTCACAAATATAGTTAGTTTCAGCTAGTGTAACCTTTTGCTGCTTTTATCAAAATATGGAATTGAGGTCCAGTTATTGACAGTGGGCTCCATTCACAGAACCAGATGGCATGCAGCATGTAGGTGTCCAGACAGATTTTCCATGAATACTGCATGTGATCCTGAGTGATCCTCAATTTACTATACAGTTCCGAGGTACTTACCGCAAAAAGCTGAAAACGCTCTGTATAAACCACATGAACAGGCATTAGACTCAATTCACGGAAGGAAATAAATAATTAAATGCATGCACTATTTAAGTAACGATTAAGGAATGCGGTATTTAGGGAATGTGTACTGGTTGTCAAGGAGCGGGCGGCAGCCGGCATACTTGACAACCAGTCAAAAACATATTCCTTAAGGAGTGAGCGGCTGCTGTGTCCTTCACAACCGATGAGTCATCAGCTGTCAGCAGGGTTCCCCGCTGACAGCTGAATGTTAAAAAAAAAATACATACCAGACCCTTATCCGAGCATGCAGGAACCATACCAGGCCACATGTCCTCAACCTGGAGTCGTGACTTCACACAGGATTGGTGAGATCACAGGGTGGCACCGCCTCTTAAACACTTGTTGACCGCTGCACATCGATAAATGTTAGCACAATGGCAGCGGTGGGCAAATGGGCAAATCTTTTTCTGGTCGACGGAGGCAATGGGCATCAATATTGATAATGGAGCGTCCTGCACAGAGCCCTGACCTCAACCTAACTGATTACTTTTTGGATGAATTGGAATATGAGTTGTGAGCCAGGACTTCTTCTCCAATATCAGTCCCTGACCTGACAAATTAACTCTTGGCTGAATGGGCACAAATTCTCACAGATATGCTGCAAAACCTTGTAGAAAGTCTTCTGAGTGTAGAGGCTCTTATAGCCGCAAAGGGCAGTCAACTCCATATTAATGCCTATGATTTTAGAATGGGATGGTCAACAAACACATATAGGTGTGATGGTTAGTAGGCATGGTCTAAGTTTGACTCAAACATTTGCTCAGACTGACACACAGCAACACCCATCACCACACTGCATGCCCTCCAGTCAGGATAACGTGCCCTCCAGTCAGGATAATGCGCCATCCAGTGAAGATAATGGAACCACCGCCCAGCTGTCATTCTGATATAGGCTGAGAGGGAAGTGGTTAATAAAAGAATTGTCAAAAACGGTGTATTAGGGTTTTTACTTTTTGACACTTTTTTTGTTGAATGGGTAAGGGTACAATGTACCCAATACCCATTCAGATGGGGGGGCAATATCTGGGGTTCCCCTGGTTAAAGGGGGCTTCTGGATTCCGATAAGCCCCACGCCCGCAGACCCTGCCAACAATGGGCAGTTTTGTCGGGAAGAAGCTCTTGTCCCCATCAACATGGGGACATGGTGCTTTGGTGGGGACCCCAAAGCACCCTCCCTATGTTGAAGGCATGTGGCCTATTATGGTTCAGGAGGGGGGAGGCCTCACTTGTTCCCCCCTGTCCTTACCTCCAGGCTATATGCTCGGATAAGGGCCTGGTATGGATTTTTTCAGGGGACCCCCACAGCAATTTATTTTTACATTTTGCGTGGAGTTTGCGTGCACGCCTTTTTTTCCCTAGATTTTTTATGACATTTTTACCTTTAGAAATTTAATTTTGCTGTGGCACTGTTCTACACATCACACAGATGCACCACTTTACAGGCAGACTAAGGGGACCCTCAGGCATGATATTTAACCACTTAAGAACCGTAAGGATTTGCCACCTTAATGACGATTTTAATCAAATAGAGTTTTCTTTTGGTGGTATTTGATCACCTCTGTGGTTTTTAGTTTTTGTCCTATAAACAAACAAAGAGCTCCATTTTTGAAAAAAATCTAATTTTTTTTTCACTTTTTGCTATAATACATAAAAAAAAAAAAAAGTATTCATCAGTTAGGCCGATATTCTTATTGATTGGCTTGCGCAAAGGTTATAGCGTCTACAAACTATGGGATACATTTAGGGATTGTTATTTATTTTTATTGTTTTTTCTGATAATGGCGGCGATCTGTGATTTTTAGCAGGACTGCGACATTGCTGTGGACAAATCTGACCCCAAATTACACTTTTTAGGGACCAGTGACATTATTACATTGATCAGTGTTATAAAAATGTACTGATCAATTTAAAAATGACACTGGCAGGGATGGGGTTAACATCAGGGGGCGATCAAGGGGGTTAAGTGTGTTCCCTTGGTGTTTTCTAACTGTAGGGGGGATGTGCTCACTGGGACATGACAGAGATCATGTTCCCAATCCCTGGGAACAGAAGATCTCTGACATGTCCCCTGTCAGAACAGGGATCAGCTTGTTTACACTGGCAGATCCCCCTTCTGCCTCTATACCCGACCCGCGGGCAAGTGCAATTCACACAGGAGAGCCAATCTGCTGCTGTATAACGACGGTGGATGGTCGGTAAGTGGTTAAAATAATATTTCATTTTTATTGTTTCACTTTAAGCATTATTAAAATCACTGCTCCTGAAAAGACAGTTGTTTTAAAAATATATATTTTTACATTGATACCATAGTTGCCACAGAGAAAAAATGGGCGTGGTTTAAATGGAACAATGGGTGTGGCTTAAATTGGGCGTGGCTCAATGAGGGGGGTATGGTTCGAGTCTTCGATGAATGAGGGAAGGAGGGAGAAAGAAAGAAATAGGGAGGGAAGGTAAAGAAAGAGGGATGGATGGACAGCAGGCCCAGATCCTACACCACAATAGCAATATGTATATTCCATAAAATTTAACAATCAACAGATAACAATACTCCAAACACCTGGTGTTGGCTCTTCAATCATCCTGGCACCATGTTTGTTATGGTGGCAGGATGATTGAAGCGCATTATTTCTATTATTACATTGTAATATAAAATTAAATCATTCAACTCACCATAATGCAGAATCAGTAGAAGCCCTGAGTGTGTCACTTGCCACCGTCGCCTGTCACTAGATACCATCAGGTGTCCCCAGCAGAGTCCCACCCTACACCAGGCGTATTTCCAGCAGTGTCCCTCCTTACACCAGGTGTCCCCAGCAGGTGTCCCGTACATGTTGGGTGCTCAGTGTGCTCCTGTACCTTTAAGAAGGGGTGGGCTTCTGTCAGTCCACCTGCCCTCATATATCCTTCTGAATGCACTGCTTCCACTGTAGAGACACTTATAAGTTAGTGTTAGGGACCACAGATATCAGGGTGCCGTGGCGAGGCTCTGTGGCTTACCCATGCATTTACAAATGCCTGCAAACAAAACCCCTGCTTTTAACGCATACTGTTAGACAGGTTGATTTGGTTGTCTGTGAGCTGTTCGGTAAGTAAGTTTGGTCTTTTTTCCTTTGGATTGGGCCAGTTTTTCCCTCCTTACACCAGACATCCCCAGCAGAGTCCCTCCTTATACCAGGCGTCCCCATCAGAGTTCCTCCTTACATCAGGCGTCCCCAGCAGAGTATCTCCTTACACCAGGCATCCCCAGCAGAGTCTCTTCTTACATTAGGCATTCCCAGCGAAGTCCAGCTTGCATTAGGGGGCCCCAGCAGAGCCCTTCCTTATACCAGGTGTCCCCAGAGGAGCCCCTCCTTATACCAGCTGTCCCCAGCGGAGTCCCTCCTTATATCAGGTGTCCCTAGCAGAGCCCCTCCTTACATGAAGTGTCCCCAGTGGAGCCCCTCCTTTCATCAATTGTCCCCAGCGGAGCCCCTCCTTACATCTTCTGTCCCCAGCAGAGACCCTCCTTACATCAGGTGTTCCCAGCAGAGCCCCTTCTTACATCTGGTGTCCCCAGCGGAGCCCCTCCTTACATCAGGTGTCCCCAGCGGAGCCCCTCCTTACATTAGTGTCCCATTTTCCCTGTGTGTTCAGTGGAGAGGGGAGGGATCCATGCAGCCAAACAGCTTCAGTGTACAAGAGAATTGTCTATTTGTACACTGAAGAGAGAAGCCGATTGGCTGCACAGATCATAGGCCCCTCCCCTCTCCACTAAACACATGGGGAAAGCTGGAAGGAGATCTTGCAGTGGCAGCCATCTTTTTGTAGCCCACTGCGGTCTTTGCCAAAAACAGTTCCGAATTCCTGGGGCAAAAGAAAAATCTCGAGATTTTTATCTGGGTGGACTTCAATCGGGACAAGGTTCCAAAAATCTGAATTGTCCCGGGAAAATCGGGACTGTTGGCAAGTATGTGACACATGTCCCCTGGGGCAGTACCCGAGTCCCCATATACTTTTTATGCCAATAACTTGCATATAAGCACTTTGGATTTTTCATGTTTGTGTCCAATGACTTTAATAGGGTTTGCATGTTCACTATAACTTTTTGTATGTTCTGGTTCGAACCGAGGGGTGTTTGGCCCATCCCTAATGGTCAGCCATCCACAAACGTTTGGCTATACTGAGTACATGTTGTAAGCCTGCACATGTTTATTGCCAAATATTTAAATTGTTGCATAAGCCCAATCATGACTAGTTCTCTTTAATGTTTTTAAATCATTCTGTATTTACTGTTGCATATAACACTTATTTCGATCTACACAGTGGGAGATAATGGCTCTGTAAAATAATTATAATAATAATAATAATCTTTAACTACGGCTGTGAATGGTTCATGGTCTTTTTCCCATCCTCCGCACAAACACTCCCGGCTTATAATAATGGAGACAGCCTTTTCCTTCCTATATTGAAAAGGAGATAAAACAGGTCTTTTAAATTCACCCATCTCATCATGCTGGCTTTTGTGAATGATATCAAGGAACTGTTTTGAAAGCAGCATCTTGAATCTCTTCAGTGAGCCTCCTCTTCATCCGAGCTTGATATCCCCTTATATTATTATGTGCAATTTACGTGTCAAAATTAGCGCAAGCTGCAATATCCGATCAATTTTCTTTTCAAGTCTCAGGATGGCAGCGGAAAAGTGGTTCTTTTCTCTAAAGACGTCTCAAAATTGGAAAGGCTTTTTCTGTTTCCACTCTTCTGCGTCCACAGCAATAACCACACTGTTTAGGTAAGTTTTACAGACTCTTAGGATGTGATGTGCTTATGTGGGGAAGTAAATTAGGACCGCAATACTTTGGAACTTGTTTAAATAATAAGTTCACAATTTTTTTTCTAATTTCCAGCTTCCCTATCTACCGTTAATGTACCTCTGTTGCAGAAAAGCACAAACCTTGTGTTCTGGGACAGGCATAACCTCAGCCTCCAGTGTCTCCTATAGAAAAATCACCCAATATTTCCTGATATGTGTCCTGGTATTTGGGATGAAAAAAACATTAGAAGGAAGTATTTCAGCAGCTGACCTCATTGACAAACACCCTGCACCCTCACCTCTGTACTCACATTCAGTCTATGTCAGTGAGCACCATTCTCACTGAATACACAGCCAGCGTCTTCCTCTGCTGACATATTGTTTTGTACTTTCTTGCATAGATTGTTCATTTGGCAGAGTGTGCAGAAGCTGAGCAATCACATGACAGTATGTGAAGCAAAGTTTTAATACTGAAAACATGAGTAGTGTTCCCCGGAAATCTGTAAAGCTCATTATACACTAAACAATCTGACTGTACAATCTCCTTTAGATCTACCAATAACTATGTAGTGCAAGGGCCTGTCTAACTGGATACAGAGTGATTGAATAGATAGGTGTGTCCTTTTATTATATAGTTTTGGTAAATCTAAAAGGAGATTATACAGAGGTTGTACAACCAGACTGTCTAGTGCACAGCCACCTTTATACACCTAAAATAACTAATTGTGCTTTCAGTGCCATTAATTGTAAACGGCACCCCATATGTGGAAGCAAATGCGTATTTTGTCGAGTGAAAAAAAGCACAACAGGTGTGGTAGAAAATGTGCACACTGCAACGTGCCAAAATGTCCCTTCAGCTACTTTGCTGCGTTGGTCATGCCTAGGACAGCCCATTAAAATGAATGGGCTCCCTCTAAGCTTGTCACGTGAAACATGCGTTCCCATTACACTGTGTGAATGGGGCCTGAAAGTGAAATTGGTGTTTACACTCTCCTCTTCCCTGAGTTGGACCTAGATTACAACAACATTGATAACTAAATATCTTCCTCCCATGTAGTTGTAAAGAACTAGTCCAATGAAGAATATCTCTGGAAATGTGGAAGGCTAAACATATCCCTAAGTAAGCAAAATTTGTTTTAAAAAATAGGAATGAGATTTTATCGGTGCCAAAAGAAAACCGGACTCTTACAGTTAAAACATACAGATTTTTTTATTGTACTTCAAGATTAAAATATATAAAAACAAATAAAAAATCTGTGTTCTGAAATGTCAATAGCATCTACCCTAAATGGAGATTCAAATCTCCTTATGCATTTCTACAATCTACAATCTCAGCTTCATCAGGAAGTATTTAAAGGGTAACTCCACTTTCATGGGAAAAACAATAGCAAATAAAGAAAACATAATATAGCGTATACAATTGCGACACGTCATTTTGTAATTGAATGTTATTATAGTTACATAGTAAGGTTGAATAAAGACACAAGTCCATCCAGTTCAACCTGAGTGAGTGTCCACAATTGTCCCTATCCCTGCACATTGCGTCTCATCAAGATGCTCCTCCATTACATATTATTTATTTAAGGTACCCATATATCGCTGTCAATTTACGCAGCGCACCACACACACATTGGTCCCCACACCCAAGGAGCCCACAATCCAAGGTCCCCAATTCACATTCATATACTAGGGCCAATTTTGGACCAAAGCCAATTAACCTACCAGCATGTCTTTGGAGTGTGGGAGAAAACCAGAGTACCGATAGGAAACCCACGCAGGTACAGGGAGAACATGCAAACTCTAGGCAGGTAGTGTTGTGGTTGGGATTTGAACCAGCGACCATTTTTACTGCAAGGTGAGAGTGCTATCCACTACCTGCACCCAGAGGCATTGTAGCGGATACTACAAACCCCGACACTGAAAAGAATTCTACAGTGAATCAGTACTGTAAACAAACTACTGAAAGATGGCAAGCCGTTCAGATGTGAAGTTTGCAATTGCAAAGATGAACAATGCCAATTACTAGCTGTGGAAGTTTAAACTATAAATACTTCTTAGGGAGGATGACTTATGACAAATGCTGAATACAGACAGACTCACAAATCGAGACACGGAAGACTGGGACAGAAAGGATAGACATGTCAAAACCAATTTCCATTTTTTAAGACAATCAGTGATGTATAAAGCTTACACAATCAGAAAGGGTCAATCCTAGGACCAAACATATCAACGTCAAGTATCACCTACTGAGGGACAATCAAGAGCAAGATGTTATTGACATTCAATGCTGCCCCTCAGAGGAGATGACTGCCGATGCACTCAAGCCTTTAGTAAAGGAACATCATAGCTATTTCTAGAAGAAGCTGAATATAATTTGACAAGCGCATGCTGTTAAGAAGGGGTGTTGAACAAAGCAATAGCAAGTAGCTTTTTATAATGTGAACTATATATATGCATTATACCTATCTATACCAGCAGGTGGCACTCCAGTGTTATAGTGTTTTATTCTATGGTAATGTTGTAGTCACAGGATGTATGTTATGTCTATGCTCATTGTACTTGTATATTCCTGCTTCCTGTTCATGTTTCTCCATGCTGTAAGGCATGTAATATATTTCTCCATAAAAGTAAAGCCGTTTGCTGTATCAAAGAAGCTTTCGGTGCTTGATTGCAACACTCTGCACAATAGGGTTAACCGTACAGAAGGTACAACTTCTCAGGAATAACAATTCTGCACTGTAAGTTAGGTCAATAACCAAACATAAATATAAGTTTTAACATTAGGGAAATCCCATTTCCTATAAAAATTAATCCATTCATCCATATGTATTACTTACTAAAAAAAATTAGTTCAAATATCCAATGGACAGAATAGGTGTGTTGTGGGTTTAGCTGGGTCACTTTTAGATCAGTTGTTACAAGAATCTGTGGGGGTAATAAAAAAGAAAGGCAAAGGGAGGAAAAGCTATACTTTATCCCCATATATCTAAAATAAACGATCATCTCAATCCATCAAGATAAAATAAATAACCATTCAGGTTCGGTTCCATCGGTGACATGACTAGCCTGAGGTTGCAGCTGTTTTTTTGTGAGCAACCCTGTAGTATCTCCTGAAATAGATGATGATTTGGAGTTGCTAGTTACAGTATACAGTCCATGAACTGATTAATATCTGCATTGATGTGTAGAATCTCAGCATTAGTAGGTTCTTGGACATCAACTGAAGGTTTAGACTTGTAACTAAAAATTTAAAATGTTGTTTCACTGATACACTGACTTTGACTTCATCGCTTACAGAAGGTCTCTTAACCATAGCTCAGATATGGGAATGTCTTGAATTCTCTCGACAATAGTGTTACAAGTGCATACACATTGAACTCAGTTTCTTACTAGAGCGAGGAGCACCAACAACAACCCATCCTAGTTTTATCATTTGAGCATAAGGATCATTTCAAACATCAACTGTGTGCTGTTCCTGAACCTAATGGACCCTCAAAGAGGCCGGTCCCCAGCATCCTCTGGGACTGTGACATCATAATGGGCGGGGACATCATCCGGCGATGTCCCTATATAAGTTGCCACACGCAGCGTGCCTGTCATTGTGGCCAGAGACAGCGACGAGGCAACAGCTCAAGAAGAGAAGAAGAGAAGAGAAGAACAGAAGTCACCGCTTGTAAAAGAGCTAGACGAAGGCGTGGTGGCCCGGCAAGAAGAACCGAAGAGGGGGACAAGACCCCCGAAGTCAGAAGAAGAGGACAGCGGCGAAGAAGAAAAAGCCGGGCTCCTCCGCTAGTAAAAGAGATAGCAGAAGATAGCGGAGGAGTTGGGGAGTCGGAGGAGTCGAAGGATACGGGGGCCCCCTTATTAAAGGGGCTCACAGATTCCGATAACCCCCCCCGCCCGCAGACCCCGACAACCAATGGCCAGGGTTGTCGGGAAGAGGCCCTTATCCTCATCAACATGGGGACAAGTTGCTTTGGGGTGGGGGGGCCGCACTCCCCCTTCCCAAAGCACCCCCCCATGTTGAGGGCCTGCGGCCTGGTACGGCTCAGGCGGGGGGCTCTCGCTCCTCCCCACCCCCTTTCCTGGCCGGCCGAGTAGCGTGCTTGGATAAGGGTCTGATATGGACCTGGGGGGGACCCCCATGCCGTTTTTTTTTGCGTAGGGAGTCCATACCTGGAGCCGCGCTCAAAATGAGCGGAATTTTCTCCGGGCAGGAAAAGTCCGTTCATTTCAAAAGTACGGCGGACTAGCACACACACAGCCGTATTGTCCGCCGAACTAGCACACACGCGGCCATATTGTCCGCCGAAATGCGACTTTTGGGTAAAAAAAGTCCGCTGGAGCCCACACACGGGCGGATTGTCCAGCGGACTTGAGTCTGCCGGACTTTTCCACCGACTTCTTTGATCGCGTGTACACAGCTTAACACCGACTTAGGGAACATGGAAGAATCAGGTCTAACTAGGACTGAACTAACACTAAACAGGTGGGGTAGGACAGAGCGATATACAATTTTACTTATGTAAACACGTTGTAGTGGCCCTAAACCACCACTAGATATCAACATACTACAGAAAAGAACAATGGTAACTTCATACAATTGAATGCAATAACAGAAAAATACTTATAGGTAGGACAGAACATTCATAATGGGTACAGCAGGTGTGCAGATCCAAGAACTCAGAACAGTGGTGGTGGGGGGCCCTCATAACTGTAGCTGTGCAGACCTAGTATATCAGCACAGGGATGATGGGTACCCTTCAGAATTGACAGAGCAGGTTTGCATACTCGGGAGCTCAGAGAAGAGATCACACTCAAAGTCCCTAATAGACAGAAGAAACTATCAGGTAACTATCAATAACACCCCAGCAAAAAACTCAAACGTTCAGCCTTTGGTGGAATGACCCTTTAAAATCTTCTTTATTGAGGCACTTTGCAGGAAAACTTGCACCACATCAACATGCCACCAGTCTGTATCTATCAGTTTTCGTAAAGTACATTTGAATATGTTGGATGCTTATCAAAGTTCTTATTTAATGAACACGTTGTCAACAGCTGTCGGCTTAGACCGCTCCACGCTGTGCCTAATTCAACTCTATTTTTTCTTCAAGGCGTTTTGTGGTGAGCTGCAGTCCTTGTTTTTGTATGAGTGACACATTGCGCTCTCAGCGCTTCTGGTTCCCTGACAAAAGGCATCAGATTTAGGCTATAAATCAGCTTCAATGTGATAGAGAATTTCTTCTGGATCAGCATATGCCAACTAATATCTATATATAAATATACCTGTATATTTCATGTATCAGTGACAGATTCTCACTGAAATGTGAAGTAACGAGTGTTTGATATACCTTCCACATCGCTTTCACTGAACTTGTGCCTTTTATTGCCATTCTCCATGAGACACCAGAAATGAAATGTTAAAGGGAGTCTTTTTTTACGAATTTACTGTATAGGTTCAGTTTTTTTAAGAACTTGATCAACTTATATAATTTTTTTTTAAATGGTTAGTCACCTTCAACCATAAAAAACAGCCTATGCAGATGAGGGGAAACTGTACATAAAAACAAACTGTGAAGCTTTGACTAAAGTTGAATAATAGCCTTGCTATGAGTGTAGGTCATTACATGCCCTATGAAGCCTAACCTAAACAAAACTCCTAGGACGTTGCTAGAATGTTACTAAGTGAAGCCCAGCTATTACTATTCACCTTCATCTTCACCATCATAGGAATGAGCTCTGAAACTCGGAGGGGAAAGAGCGCATGTGAGAAGGTCTGAATCAGAGAAAGAGCTTACTCCTGTGAAAGTGAAGATGAACGGTAATAGGTGGGCCTCGCTTAGCAAGGTCTTGGGAGTTTTAAGGTCAGTCTTCATGAGGTATGTAAATGGTCTACACCTATAGCAAGGACATTATTCAGCTTCAGTCAAATTTGCAGTTTCTTTTTATCTAAAGATGAGTGTTATCTGTATAGGCAGTGTTTTTGGCAAAGGTGAACTAACCCTTTAATGTGTGAGAAATATGTGCACTTTATGAGTACCATACGCCACAGTAGCTTTCCCTGTCGCCATGTGACAGTGCTTGTTTTAATTATCATGAACCAGAGCCATCACATGAGAGGAAGTGGAATGATGCACATGCTCTTCCATACCCAGAAGTACCAAGTATTCTCTTCACTTTCAAAATGATATATGCTTGCCAACAGGGATGAGGTCAAAGTTCTTACTGAATCAGCACTTGCTGTTACCAGTGATGCCATACTCATTTTCTGGCTGGGGATCTTAGGCCACGTAAAGAATGGGGCAGCATTAGAGTGGCATCCCTTGCCAAACATGGCTATGTTTGAGCAATGATATCGGCCATATTTGGTCATGGGCATCCTCTGGAAGACCCCACTCCTTTGTTTATGTTTAGCACTGGAGCCCCAGGAGATGTCATTTGGCAGCAGTCAGCAAGTGAATTGGATGTGTCCTTTGGTCAGCGGGATTTTTCAGCAGGCATTGTTCATTGTAATATTTTTATTTTTTGGATGGATGGATTTACATTGTGGGTGTGACTTGTCCAAACTGTTTTTGTGTGTTTATTTACTAAGTACCCCTTATTCTTACATAGGGGAAAATGGTAACTGGCCGCCCCCTATTGTTAAAGACACACATGTTACCTGGTCAGGGTTTGGGGGAAGATGCCCTTATTCTCATTAACATGGGAACAAGGTGCTTTGCCAGGAGCTCCCCCGTGGCAAAGGGCCCCTCAATGCTAAGGGTATGTGGCTTGGAATGGGTCAGGAAGTGGGCACACCTGCCCCCCCCCCCATATTCTTTATTAGCCACACTGCATGCTCTGTTAAGGGTCTGGTATAGCTAGACCCAGACGTTCTGGGAAAATGCTTCAATACATTTTCAACTGATAATTGGCTGTTTCACAGTTTACATAAAAAATATTGTACAGCGTGTTCTGGTCCCAGAGACAATATAACTGTAATTTTCCCAAAGCTGTTATTTAGGCAGTGACGTGCCTATGGCATCAGTCTAGTTCTAAGGCAAGGCTCCAAAATAGAGTAATCATTTTGGCAGATCTTGTATTTTTTTTAATTATTTTTATTCAGTTTTTTCACACTTTATTCAAAACACAGGGAACAGAGAAGGCAACATACCCACTCTCCCCTTGGCCTCACAGGGCCAAAAATGAAAACTAACATAGTTCAACTAATCAAAAAACTAAAAATCCCCCCCCCCCCCCCCCAACTCAACCATCAGCACCAGTCCAGGAGATATCGAGCACCAGTAAGTTACAATCAGAGTTGGTTATGTTACTTGTCCATCTGGATTCGGGGTAGAATTTTCAGGATGATTGTGTATACATGTAGAGTAATCTATTCACATCAGTGCCAAGAATTCATAGTGCATATCTCCTATCCCATAAGACTATACAGTCCAATAAGTGAAAAGGGGTAAATCAGCCCACTGTTGTAGAAGAATCCAACCATGGCTGCCAGACCTTGTAGAATTTTTTTTTTACAGCCCATGGAGGTATATGTGGCCTTGTGAAGATGGATTACGGAGTTTATCAGACCCTTCCAGTATGATATTGCATTTGGCTTTTTCCAGTGCATTAAGATTGACTTCCTACCATAGAACAACCCTATATTGAGTAAGGTGCGATGAGCTAGAGAAGGAAAGACCTCTTCTACCAAACCTATGAGACATACTCTTTGTGTCGTGGGGATTGGAATACTGAAAACCTCAGACAAACAGGAAGTGATTGCATACCAGAAGCTCCGCATTTGTGAACAGGTCCAGAAAATATTTTCTGCATTCGCAGGTAAAGCAAAGGGATAAATGCGCGTCAGCCTGGCTGGAGTGTAAAAAATCCTATGTAAAAACGTAAACTGTATAAGGCGGTCCCTAGCGGATACCAAGTGTTTAAAAGGGCGGTCCCACATATATTCCCAGGGATTTCCACCATCCACTGTTCCAGACATCTTATTACCGCCGGTGGCATTTTTTTGAAGAAGGATTTGTACGTAGCCGATAGAGGTTTGGAAAATACTTCTTCGGTTAAAAGATCCTCAAGGGCAGAGAGTAGCACCTCTACCCTCTGGGTGGAGAATTGTGTCCGAAACGTATGGTGCATTTGTAAATACCGGAAAAAGTATGGATTAGGTAGGTTATGTCGTGTTTTCAATTGGTCAAACGTTATGAGTTCTCCCTCCCTTGTAATTTCTCCTAGTACCTTAACACCCCTACTAGCCCAACCATGGGGTCTGGTAGGAAGTAGAAATGAGGCAGGTTAGGATTCATCCATAGGGGAGCAGAGGGCGTAGTTCCGATGTAACTGGGGGACATTAGATTTGTAGCTACTTCCCAGGCTTTTATGGTTGCTTTCATTGACGCAGTCAAAAGTAGATTGGATTTTGGGCCTCTATACTGCGCTAGTCTTAAACTCTCATAGGAGCCTAACTGAGGTGCCTCAAGAACTGTGGCAGAGTCTCCATCATCCGCCAACTGCCAGCGTCGTGCAAAAAACATCTGGCCAGCCAGGTAGTACTTCTGCCAGTCTGGTAGTGCTATCCCCCCCCCCCCCCGCCCCATGGTTCTTGGAGTACTTTTATTCCCATGCGGGCTGATTGGGGAGACCACAGAAATAATCTGATAATACTGTTCAATTTGTGGAAAAATTACTTGGGAACCCACACTGGAGAGTGCCTTAAAGAAATACCAAATTACTGGCAAGGACATCATTTTCAAGAGATTTATACGTCCCAGTAGGGACAGGGGCAACCGTTTCCATGCCTGTTTTTTTGGTTAAGTTGGGAGACAAATGGAAAAAGGTTCACTGGTATATAATCCCGAATGTTAGCTGTAACTTTTACGCCCAAGTAAGTGATAGCTGAAACCCATTGCAGCAGAAGATTGTCATGCTCTGCTCTTTGTGCCCCCGGACCCAACGACAATATCGATGACTTGCCCCAATTCACCCGAAGACCTAAAAAAGAGGCAAACTTATTGAGTATTTGCAATGCCGCCTGAAGGGATGGTCCCGGGTCTCTTAGGAACAGGAGCAGGTCATCAGCATAGAGCATGAGGCTTTCCTGTATAGATTCTACCTGGACTGCACCCACCTCCTTAGACTGATGTAGAACTATCGCCATAGGCTTCATCATTAAGGCAAAGAGGAAGAGGGAAAGATAGCATCCCTGTCTAGTGTCCCTTCCAATAAGAAAAGGATCAGAGGTTGAAAGCCCCAACTGAATTGCAATACTTCCAATACTCTATGCATATATAGCCAGTCAACTGAATCAAAGGCTTTTTCAATGTCGTTAGATACTATAACATTTTCTGGGATTTCTGTAGTGTCTAATTGTAAATGAGTGAATAATCTCCATAGGTTAGTGTCTGTGGATTTCCTGGGCATAAATCCCATCTGGTCAATGTCCAGCAGTGAAGGGATAACCTTGACCAGTTGTGAAGCCAACACCTTAGTTAGGATCTTTAGAATTCAGTAGTGGTATGGAGCAGTAGGACGAACACTCCGGTAGGTCTTTACCCAGTTTCAATAGGAGAATCATGTATGGTTCCATCATTGAAGGCAGGAAGACTCCACTTTTAAGGCAGTGGCCAAAAAAGAACACTGAGTCTTGGGGGTACTTGTGCCATTAATTGTTTAAAGAAGTCCGCTAGGAAGCCATCTGGGCCCGGGGATTTATGAGGCGGAAAAGCTAGTATTGCCACTTCTATTTCCAGAGCTGAAATAGCATCCAGAAGGGTAATGTCTGATTCTGACAATATGGGGAAAGTTCATTTAATAACCAATCTAGCTCACTGGTGTCATATGCTGGTATAGGGGAGTAAAGCGTACTATAATACTGCACAAATTCTTCCAAGATAGTGACTATTTTCCGTCATTGGTTTTAATAACAGGGATACTGACAGGTATTGTTTGATCTGCCGCCAAGAGAGCCAAAAGCTTGCCATTTTGTCTCCTTTGGGCAAATATCAATTCCGCCCTCTTCCCTATTTCAGTGCGGCCCAGTTCAGAGAAGAGCACTGACAAAAGTCGCAGTGGCCCTAGCAGAGATGTATAATTGGTCTCTGATGGAGAGTCAGCGTGAGCACTCACACATTCTCGTTCATTAGCTAGGGGAAGCTCTTTGTGTGCATTGTGATCTTTTCTGGACACTTTTATTGCAGAGATACATTCCCCCCTTGCCACAGCTTTAAATGCATCCCATACCAAGGTCGGTTCAGCCGTATCAACATTGGTTGACCAGTAAGCTGCAATGGAGCCCTGTATTTGGGAAGCCACTTGATTCTCCTGCAACCAGTCTGGCGACAACCTCCAGCCTCCCTGCCTCCCCCCAACCGGAAGAGTAAGAGTGACCGAAAGTGGGCAGTGGTCTGACGTTCCCCCAGCCAAGTATTCAGCGTCATGAACATACATTAGCAGTGGAGGATTGCCAAACCAAATCAATTCTGGCAGAGGATCTATGGGTAGCAGATAAGTGTGAATAGGATTTGACATTGGGGTGTTTCCAGCGCCATAACTCAGCGAGACCAGTCACAGACATCCAAGAGCATAGGTCAGTGGAGGCAGGCCTATTGGTATTGGAAGAGTCCAGTGTGGGGTCTAAAATGGCATTGAAATCCCCCATGAATAAGGTAGGTAGGCTAATAAAGGAAGACAGTTTTACCATTAGATCATAAAGCACTTGCATCTGAATAGGAGGGGGCAAGTATATATTTACAATCAACATTTCCTGGTGGTATATATTCAGCACCACAGCCACATATCAACCCCCTGGGTCAGAGAACACCTGGTGAATAGTGCAAGGGACAACCTTGCTAATTAGGAAACCCCTCTTGCGTAAGTGGCGTATGTGGAGTGTAATGTCCTTTGAATCCAGGATTAAGATTTTACTTCCCTCCACGTGGGTCTCCTGCGGGAGCATGACATGTGGCTTTACTTGTTTTACTAAGGTACTGAAAAACAGCTGCTCTTTTAAATTTACTGTTCAAATGCCTTACATTCCAAGACACTACCTTGAGTCTGCTATCCATCAGTAAAATTCAAGGGAAAGGATATTACACATATACCTGTTGCTATCCAGATCCTGTGACATAATTTCTGAACTAAAGCAATGATTGGTGCGAAACATCTGAAAAAATTAAAAAGGAACATGCCCCCCCCCCCCCCCCCCCCCGGTGTTATACCAGAAACTTGCAACCAAAAAATAGAGAACAAAAATTGTCCGGTATGCAGCTAGCTCCCGAAAAAAACAAAAAACAGAAAATGTCCAACTGTTGGTGTCGAAAGTTCAGTATTGCTATATGAAAAACTTGCATCTCCACGCAGAACTCCTTGCCAATCAATTATAAGAGCGGGGCATCCTTCAAACTGCAGGTTAGAGTGTCATCACAGAAGAACGAGCACTTATCAGCAACATACAGTGCTAGCCAGCACTGCAAATGGCGGTGATGCAAACATGATAGTGAAAAACCTCCCATGTGTTGCAGAAAAACATGGAAATAGAACAGGCCTCATCCGAGGAGAATTGGGCCTCAGGTTTCATTAGGGGTTACCATCCAGTCAATCACATGCATCTTGCAGAGTGTCAAAGAATTTTATATTGAACCCAGAGACGGCTAGGATTAGGGATGAGCCGAACACCCCCCGGTTCGGTTCGCACCAGAACTTTCGAACGGACCCCAAATTCGTACGAACTTTAGAACCCCATTGAAGTCTATGGGACTCGAACGTTCGAAATTAAAAGTGCTAATTTTAACGGCTAATATGCAAGATACTGTCCTAAAAAGGGTTTGGGGACCTGGCTCCTGCGCCAGGGGACATGGGTCAATGCCTAAAATGTTTTTAAAAATGGCCGTTTTGGCAGGAGCACTGATTTTAATGACGATTAAAGTGAAAAAAAAGTGAAATATTCCTTTAAATATGGTGCCTGGGGGGTGTCTGTAGTATGCCTGTGAAGTGCCACGTGTTTCCCGTGTTTAGAACAGTCCCTGCACAAAATGACATTAAACAGAAATAACATCATTGAAAACTGCTTGCGGTTTTAATGTTATATCTGGTTCCTGCAATATGGTTGAAAATCATTGAGAAAAATGGCATGGGTAGCCCTCCCTGCCCATTACCAGCCCCTTTGGGTCTTGTACGCATATTAAGGGGAACCCCGTACCCATATTAAAAAAAGGAAATGCGTGTGGCCCTCAGGCCCTATATACTCAGAACAGCAGTATACAGGCGGTGCAAACAAGACAGGGACTGTGTTAAGTTGAATCTGTTTGTAATTTTCAACTGGTACATTTTTAAAGTGTAGCTCCAGTCAAAAAAACTATTTTTAAGCTTTTTGGAAAACATAGGGAAGGGTTATCACCCCTGTATAATTTGTTTTGTCGTCCATCTTTTTTCATCTCACTTGCTGTTGTCTCCTTCCGTTTGCAAGTAGGAGATGTTTGTAAGTTGGATGTTTGAAAGTAGGGGCCTGCCCTATATGCTCTGCAGAAATGGCGGAACAAGGTGTTGGTTTTGCCACAACATTGTAAGCCCTCAAAGTGACTCTTGGTGGGCGCTGGAGCGCCCTGCTGTGAACGATTATATCAAGAATTGTATTTACATGCCATTGTTGAACAGTGGTAGAAAAATTGACCTTTGGTGGTTGTGGTGCTGGTGCCACAACACTATAAGTCCCCACAGTTACTCTGGGTGGGCACAGGAACGGGCCCTCCTGTGAAATATTATATCAAGAATTGTAATTACATGTCCCTGTTAAACAGGGGCAGAAAAAATGGGCCTTAGGCACTGGTGCTGGTGCCACGACACTGCAACCTCTCCCATATACTCTAGTTTTATTGCAGGAATTAGCCCTGCTGCAAAGCATTGCATCAAAAATTGTAATTAAACGCCCCTGTTAAACAGGGGCAGAAAAATTGGGCTTTAGGCACTGGTGCTGGTGCCACCACACTGCAACCTCTCCCATATACTCTAGTTTTATTGCAGGAATTAGCCCTGCTGCAAAGCATTGCATCAAAAATTGTAATTAAACGCCCCTGTTAAACAGGGGCAGAAAAATTGGGCTGATGGCATCACCCAGAAGCAGAAATGTTCTTCCAACATATCAGCGGAGGAGGAAGAGGATAGACAATCAACATAACAGGACAGTCACTCAGCATCAGCATAGGCAGTCTTGAAGGGATGTGATATTTCAAAAAAATTATTCGGTTACGTCAGCTTCAGGTGCATGGTAGCTGTGGGTGATCCAAGACTGATTCATCTTGATGAAGGTCAGTCGATCAACTGATTCGGTGGACAGGCGCACCCTGTGATCGGTAACAAAGCCACCAGCAGCACTGAAGGTGTGTTCCGAAAGAACGCTGGATGCAGGACAGGCCAGTAGCTCAATTGCATACTGTGCAAGCTCTGGCCAGTGATCAATCCTCAAGACCCAGTAAGCCAGAGGATTTTCGGTGGGAAAGGTGTCCAAGTCTGACCTTGCCCCTAGGTATTCCTGCACCATGTAAATCAGACGCTGGCGATGGTTGCTGGAACCGATCATACCTTGGGGCTGCGGACTAAAATATTGTCTGAAAGCATCAGTCAGACGGCCACCTTCTCCACCGCTCCTTCTGACCGATGCCTCAGCAACACGTTGTCCAGGACCAGGAGTTTGTAACCTCCCAGTCTCTGGGAACGCGTTGCACAGACCTTTCTGCAAGGCCTCCCGGAGATGTCTCATCCTCTGCTCCCTCTGCGATGGCAAGATAAGGTCGGCAACATTACCCTTGTACCGTGGATCAAGGAGAGTGGCCAGCCAGTAATGGTCCCTCTTCTTGATCCAAAGAATACGAGGATCCTTCCGCAGGCTTTGCAGGATCAGGGAGGCCATGCAGCGTAGGTTAGCTGAGGCATTCGGTCCGGAGCCCTCTGGGTCACTAAGGGCAACATGATCCGCAGCTACCTCCTCCCAGCCACGTACAAGTCCACGTGTTTCTTGGGACTATAAATCATCCCTACAAGACTGCTTCTGCTGATGCTGAGTGCCAGCCTCCACCTCCATGCTGACACAATCATCCTCCTCCTCCTCTTCCTCCTCCTCATCCTCTTCCTGTGTGATGGGTGGCACAGCAGGAACACTGTCTGGATAAAGGGGGCCTTGAGATGCAAGGAAGTCCTCCTCTTCCTGCCTCTGTTCTGCCTCAAGTGCCCTGTCCATTATTCCACGCAGCGTATGCTCCAAGAGGTGGACAAGAGGTACAGTGTCACTGATGCATGCACTGTCACTGCTCACCATCCTTGTGGCCTCCTCAAACGGTGACAGGACAGTGCATGCATCCCTGATCATGCCCCACTGGTGTGGTGAGAAAAAACCAAGCTCCCCTGACCCTGTCCTGGTGCCGTAGTCGCACAGGTACTCATTGATGGCCCTCTGCTGCGTGTGCAGCCGCTGCAGCATGGCCAACGTTGAGTTCCACCTGGTGGGCATGTCACATATAAGGCGGTTCTTGGTCAGGTTCAACTCCTTTTGGAGCTCAGCCAGCCGAGCTCAGGCATTAAATAATTGGCGGAAATGCACACAGACTTTCCTGGCCTGCTTCAGGACATCCTGTAAGCCGGGGTACCTGCCCAAGAACCACTGCACCACCAGGTTAAGGACGTGAGCTACACAGGGCACATGGGTCAGTTGTCCCTGTCGGAGGGCGGAGAGGAGGTTGGTGCCATTGTCACAAACCACCATTCCTGGCTTAAGCTGGCGTAGTATCAACCACCTCTCGGCCTGCCCCTGCAGAGCTGACAAAACATCCGCCCCAGTGTGGCTCCTGTCCCCCAAACAAACCAGCGCAAGCACGGCATGGCATCGTTTTGCCTGCGTACTTGCGTAGCCCCTGGAACGCCTATGGAGCACCGCTGGTTCTGAGGACAGAGCACTGGAAGAGGCCATGGAGGAAGAAGAAGAGGAGGGGGTGGAGGAGAGAGGTGTGTCACAACCAATAGTAGTATTTTGGAGGCGTGGTGGTGGAACAACCTCCAACACTACTGCACCTTGTCCTGCATCCTTCCCAGCTGCCAGAAGAGTGACCCAATGGGCCGTGAAAGACAGGTAATGTCCCTGTCCGTGCCTGCTGGACCATGAGTCAGCGGTAATATGCACCTTACCGCTGACCGCCCTGTCCAGCGAGGCAAGGACATTGCCTTCCACATGCCGGTAGAGAGCCGGAATCGCCTTCCGTGAGAAAAAGTGGCGTTTGGGGACCTGCCACTGAGGAACCGCACATTGTACAAACTCACGGAAGGGGGCCGAGTCTACCAACTGAAAAGGCAGCAGTTGAAGTGCTAGCAATTTAGCCAAGCTAGCATTCAACCGCTGGGCATGTGGATGGCTGGGAGTGAACTTCTTTCGCCGGTCCAGCAGCTGGGGCAGGGACATTTGCCTGCTATAATCGGACGTGGGTGTACTGCTAGCAGAGTGCCCGGAAGCACTTGGCTGTGACACACCTAATTCTACACCTTCATTCCTCTCAGAGCAGGTTTCAGAGAGGACTAAAGGTCTAGTGGGGTTGGAGATGCCAGCTGATGAGGAGCAAGGAGAGGTCCGCTTTCTTCTTTGGTGTGGGTCTTTGAGGTACGCTTGCCAACGAGCTGCATGGCAGGTCAACATATGTCTGGTCAAGCATGTGGTGCCCAAGCGGCTGATGTTTTGGCCACGCGAGATACGCTTGAGACATATGTTGCAAATAGCAGCGGTGCGATCTGATGCACTCGTCTCAAAAAAGGCCCACACCAAAGAACTTTTAGAATAACGCGCAGAGGCAGCGCCCTGCACAGGCGGAGCTCTGCGGTGTGATTCAGTCGGTGTGCTGCCCCTGAGCTGGCCCCCGGAGGGCATCCTGCCTCGTTGGACATGTGCCTCCTCCTCCTCCTCCTTCTCCTCTCTCCTACCAGGCACCCACGTGGAGTCAGTGCCCTCATCATCCCCTCCCTCTTCATCGCTGTAGCAAACCTGGCAGTATGCTGCAGCTTGTGGAACATGACTACCAGATTGCTGTCCTTCTTGAGCATCCCCTCTCTCTGCGCTCACGCTACTGCCTTCCTCTAGCTGAGTGTCATCATCAGAGCCTACAAAACACTGGGCATCCTCCTGGAGCATGTACCCAACACTGTGCTCAAAGAGTTCAGGAGACTCCTCAGGAGGACGTGGTGGGTCTAGGGAAGGAGTCACTGATGTTGACATTGAGAGGAGGGAAGACAATGCGTTGGCAGCTGCTTTGCTAGTACCCTGAGACTGGGTGAGAGAGGATGAGGAGGATGAAGAGGGCTTGGTCATCCACTCTACCAAGTCGTTGGCATGTTGCGGTTCAACATGTCCAGCTGCCGAAAAGAAGGACAGGCGTGTCCCATGGCCACGTGCTGATGACAATGCACCGCGTCCACGACCAGCACTGTTGTCTCTAGACACAGAGCCTGCTTGCCCTCTTTTATCGGCTCGCGCCTGTCTGCCTCTCCTTGCTGGCCTTCCAGACATGGTAATGGCCTGAAGGGAGTTGGGTAAAACAGCAGTTGGGTAGTGTATATTGTGCTGGAGGCACACAACACCCACTAACTCCTGCAGATGCCTTTATTATAGAACACCAGAGATAAAGGGGTATACTGTAATGGAGTCACACAACACCCACTAAGCCCTGCAGATGGCTCTATTAGAGAACAGTAATAAACGGTAGATACAGGTGTATATTGTTCTGGAGTCACACAACACCCACTAACTCCTGCAGATGCCTTTATTATAGAACACCAGAGATAAAGGGGTATACTGTAATTGAGTCACACAACACCCACTAAGCCCTGCAGATGGCTCTGTTAGAGGACAGCAATAAAGGGTAGATACAGGTGTATATTGTGCTGGAGGCACAAAAAACCCACTAACTGCCTTTATTATAGAACACCAGAGATAAAGGGGTATATACAGATGTATACTGTGCTGTGCTAGAGGCACACACAACTTCCAATAACTCCTGCAGATGGCAAGTGGGCTCAAATAGAGAAGAGCTATGTAGGTGGATATAGCGGTGTGTACTGGGTACAGAGCACGCAGACAGCACGCACAAGCTCCTAACACTACTGACTGCAAGCTCTATTATAAAAGATAGATCACTAGCTATATAGGTGAGGTGAATATAGCGGTGTATACTGCGGTCAGGGCAAGCAGACAACAACCACTACAGAAGAGCAAGATCGAAAATCGTCCGATAACGATCGGTGTGTACTGTGTTGAAGGTACACAGAACACCCACTAACTGCTTCAGACGCCAACACACTACACAAGGCCGCCGCGCTGTGCATCCTGCCTGTGGCCAATCATGGCTCTCCTCGCTGCTGGCGCTGTGATTGGCCAAGCATGCAGGGTCACAGTGCATGCTTGGCCAATCATGAGCCAGCAATGCACTGCGATGACGCAGTGCATTGTGGGCCGTATGCGCCACACGAATTTGGCGCGAACGGCCCATAACGTTCGGAATTCGCCGAACGGGCGAACAGCCGATGTTCGAGTGAAACGTATGTTCGATTTGAACACGAAGCTCATCCCTAGCTAGGATACAGCATGCTGTACTTTATTTCTTTTTCTCAGAAGTGTCTCCTTACATCCATGAAGGAGCGATGTTTCCTCTGTGTTTCAGCAGAAAAGTCTGGAAAGAGCATGATGTGAGCATTTTCAAACTTTAAATCCTGATGCTTTCTTGCTTCAGCCAGGAGCATATCACTGTCTCTATAGTTTAGAAACCTGACTAGGAAGGGTCAAGGCAGAAAACCAGGGGGTCTAGCACCGGTGGGAACCCGGTGTGCTCTCTCCACAACGTATGTGGGAAAGCAGTGTTTTAAAAAAACTGTTCAGCAAACAGGACCGGTCTGGCTCCTTCTGCACCTTCAGGCAATCCCACCACCCTCACAATATTTTTCCTCTGCCTGTCCTCAGCGTCATCAGTGCAATGTTGGGGTGATCTTGCCATGTCCCTGAGTTCAGATAGTTGGAAGTCCTGGGAGTGGGAGGCATCTTCCAACTCAGAGATGCGGTCTTCGGCCATTGTGAGCTTGCCTCTAATCTTGTCCAGGTCGTGTTTGAGAAGATTACACTCAGATGCCAGGTAGTCAGTACGACCCATAAGCTCAGTCTTGGACGCTGCGATTCAAGGATCAGACTTGTGATTGCCACAGTATCCACCTCTGACTCGGGGGGTGGTGATAGCTCTGGTGCACAGTGTGCAATGCCCGTGCTTGATCCCTGCTCCATCCTCATGCTCTTCTGCCTGGCACGCTGTGAGGACGACACAGAAGCCAAGATGGCTGGGGCGGGGCCAATGTCTCCACCATGCTGGGAGTGGGGCTGCCTTTGATCCCATGGCGGCGGCGGACGGGTCTTCTTGTGTTTTTTTGCAGCCGAGGATGGCATTTTATGCACTCCGCAGTTCCCACTACTTGAATCCGCGCAGTTATCAGGCCAAGGGTCAGTTTCAAGGGCTCCAAAGGAGTAATTTTCAGGAGGAAAGCCAGAGCTCAGAATAGACACATCTTGCCCCAACCACATCTGGTCATGCCCCCTTGGCAGATCTTGTTTAGCATACAACATAAATAAGCTTTTATGTCTTTTAGTAATTTCTTAAATCACACATATCTGCCCTAATAGTCTGCTTTCTTATGAGAACTTCTGTGTCTACATTTTTGCCAGCTTTGTTATATATTTGGTACACTCAGTAGATGACATTTGCAGAGTCAGGTAAGCATAGCTTTGTACACAAGTGTAAGTAAAGGCTCTTTGGATTAATACTTAAAGAGACAATGTCAACAACTTCAAAATTACTGGAAAAAGCACAACAAAATTTAAAATACTTACTTTACTTTAAAATACTTACTTGCAGCATTTTCGTCTCCATAAATGTTGTTAAAAATCAAACTACTCCAAGAAAAGTCAATTCCTCAGCAGAGCCCCCTCCCTCTTTGCATGTCATAGTGGGAGTGTTACTGGGAGTGTTTAATAACTCTATGTGCTGGCCCAGCTCCTCTTCCCCCTCCCATCACCTTGTATACATAACCATTTATGTAACCGCTGGGAAGAAGTAAATGAGAATGTCACTTGGTTGACAGCTCTGAGTCTTCTGGGGTTGCAGATAACTTATCCAAGATGGTGTCACCCAGTAGCAGTCTCAGAGCTTTTGGATATCTACATAAGGCATAATATGTATATAATGTATTAAGCACACATTTATTCTGATTTAAAGATTGCTGTTAAGCCTAATCGTCTGGTGACAGGGTAGCCAAAACCTTTATGGATAGCGTGGGGAAAGATTAGAACCCCTATTAAATTGTTACTGCTGTCTGTGTTGTAGGCAGATGCACCCTCTTTTTCTCTTTTTGTCCTGGTGATTATTGTCTGTAGGATAGATGAACAATCCAAATCTGTGTGTTACTAATCTTATTTTATGGGGGGGTCTGCTCTTGAGGAAAACAGTGTGACAAAATGTGTCGGCTGGCGCAAAGGCATATTGACATACTGATTATACTCTTATTTTTAATGCTGGGTGAGTATTTGAAAAATTATATTACTATGATGTTTTTTAAAAACTAAAATGTTTTAATAAATGCAGTTAGCACTATGATGTTTTCCTCCTCCTTTGCAATACAGTATTGATATATGTACAGTGCTGGAGTTGGAATAAAGGAGAGAATGAAGGTATTTGTGTTATATGGGAAGACTTGTACCTTATTGGAGATTTGACATCCATGCACTTGTATGAATTTTATGCACACATGGATATTATTTGCACTTTATACACATTGATATGACATTTATGGATTGATTTACAGGTTTAAATGTTATTGTGATGTTTTTGTAATATATATCTACTGTACATGCACTATTTGGCATTTTAAAGGTAAAAGCATGTCATAAATGGTGATGTATATTAATTTATATGCACTATCTGGCACTTCATTGATTAAGGGAAGGTCAAATAGATTGGGAAGGGAGCACTGTAAATGTTTTAACTATATGATTACTATATCTGTTTGATACTGATGCAGACGCTAAGGAAGTTGAGGGGGTAGAAAGGTTAGCACAGATCTATATCATTGATTGCTATACCACTGGTAATTCTGCCTTTTTTGAGCCCTTAACCACATGCAATATTTAAGCCCCGATGAAGGAGGAGTAGTTTGAGTCCCCAAAAAGCATTGGCTGTTTTATGTGATAATACGGGGAACCATTAAAGCTACTTGGTCTGTTGAGTTTTGAGGTTATTACTACTACCTGTGACTTTCTGCTCCCTGATTCTTTGCCCTGATATCACACGGGATCACAGGCAGCAGTCAAAGCTGGATGGAAGTATTATTTTTTACAAAGTCTACCCCAAAAAAGAAAACCTGGACTCGTTTATGGTAAAAAAATAAATAAAAATGAGGGTTATAAAACAAGCGTTAAATTGTTGCTTAAAATGTGGGGCAACTTACCACAAGGAGATGTATAAAAAGGCTTAAAGTGAATCTAAACAAAAGAACAAGAACAAAAATGTAATATACCATTTATTAGTTTTCTTTTTCTTAATTTTTACCCATGATTCTGCCAGTTTCATACTTCCTGTCCTGGGGGATGACAACGCCCATGCACTGTAAATTTCGGTTAAGCACTATTGTCACCCTAGGGCAGGAAGTGTGTTAGAACTACCAAACAACTTCCCCTTGCCTTATCTCTATAACATAGAGAGGAAATGTTCTATACAGTAGTTTAGAGAGAGAGCTTAGAAAATTACAACTGACAGTCTGTAGAGAGGCAAAGTGCACAAGAAGTTATCAGTGTATAACATTTCTGTCAGGATTAACATCAATACATATATATATATATATATATATATATATATATATATATATATATATAAAACATACAAAAGGGATGTAACATGATGTAACATTTCTTTCATCTTAAGGAATATGAATGATAACACAAAACATTTTCTTCCACTCATGGTTAGTGTTTGGCTGAAGCCATTTATTATCAATCAACTGTGTTTACTCTTTTTAAATCATAATGACAACAGAAACTACCCAAATGACCCTGATCAAAAGTTTACATACCCCAGTTCTTAATACCGTGTATTACCCCCTTTAACATAAAGGACAGCTTGAAGTCTTTTGTGGTATGTGTGAATGAGGCTCTTTCTCTTCTCAGATGGTAAAGCTGCCCATTCCTCTTGGCAAAAACACTCCAGTTCCTGTAAATTCTTGGGCTGTCTTGCATGAACTGCATGTTTAAAATCTCCCAGAGTGGCTCAATGATATTGAGGTCGGGAGACTGAGATGGCCACTCCAGAACCTTCACTTTATTCTGCTGTAACCAATGGCAGGTTGACTTGGCCTTGTGTTTTGGATCATTGTCATGTTGGAATATTAAAGTACGTCCCATGCGCAGCTTCCTGGCTGATGAATGCAAATGTTCCTCCAGTATTTTTTGATAATATACTGCATTCATCTTGCCATCAATTTTGACCAAATTTCCTGTGCCTATGTAGCTCACACATCCCCAAAACATCAGCGATCCACCTCAGTGTTTCACAGTAGGAATGGTGTACTTTTCATCATAGGCCTTGTTGACTCCTCTCCAAATGTAGCGTTTATGGTTGTGGCCAAAAAGCTCAATTTTGGTCTCATCACTCTAAATGACTTTGCGTCAGAAGGTTTGAGGCTTGTCTCTGTGCTCTTTGGCGTATTGTAAGCAGGATACTTTGTGGCATTTGCATAGTAATGGCTTTCTTTTGGTGACTCGACCATGCAGCCCATCTTTCTTCAGGTGCCTCCTTAGTGTGCATCTTGAAACAGCCATACCACATGTTTTCAGAGAGTCCTGTATTTCATCTGAAGTTATTTGTGGGTTTTTCTTTGCATCCCGAACAAGTTTCAGAGCAGTAGTGTCTGAAGTTTTAGTTGGTCTACCTGACCGTGGTTTGGTTTAAACAGAATCCCTAATTTTCCACTTCTTGATTAGAGTTTGAACACTGCTTATTGGCATTCTGAATTCTTTGGCTATCTTTTTATATCCCTTTCCTGTTTTATACAGTTCAACTACTTTTTCCCACAGATCCTTTGACAATTCTTTTGCTTTCCCCATGACTCAGAATCCAGAAACGTCAGTGCAGCACTGAATGAAGGGTCTGTCAGGAGTCCAGAATCTCATTGACCTTTTATACACACACAATTTACACAAAATACAAGCAAACAGATCACAGGTGAGGATGGTTACCTTTAATAGCCATTCAAACACCTTCGTGTCAACTTGTGTGTATGTTATCAGGCCAAAATCACCAGGGTATGTAAACTTTTGATCAGGGTGATCCGGGTAGTTTCTGTTGCAATTATTGTTTAAAAAAGGGTAAACATGCTTGATTGATAATAAATGGCTTCAGTCAAACACTAACCATGAGTAAAAGAAAAGTTTTTGTGTTATCATTTATATTCTTTGAAAAATGGCCAAGAAATCATAAATTCTGCCAGGGTATGTAAACTTATGAGCACAACTGTATATATGTGTGTGTGTATATATATATATATATATATATATATATATATATATATACATATACACTCTATTAGCGGTTTTGTATTGTATTGGGACACCTGCCTTCACATGAACTTTAAAGGCAACCCAGTCATAGTCCGTAGGGTTCAATATTGAGAAGGCCCACCCTCTGAGGCTATAACAGCTTCAACTCTTCTGGGATGGCGGACAGAAGTTTTAGGAGTGTGTGCGTGTTTAGGAGTGTGTGTTTAGGATTGTGTCTATGGAAATGTTTGACAATTCTTCCAGAAGCACATTTGTGAGGTCAGGCACTGATGTTAGACGAGAAGGCTTGGCTTGCAGTTTCTGCTCTAATTCATCCCAAAGGTGTTCTATCTGGTTGAGATCAGGACTCTGTTCAGGCCAGTAAAGTTCCTTGACCCTTAACTCACTCATCCACACCATAAACCCCCCTCCACCATATGATTTGGAACAGTGCACAAATCAAGGTCCATAAAGACATGGATAAGTGAGTTTGGGGTGGAGGAACTTGACTGGCCTGTACAGAGTCCCAACCTCAACCCGATAGAACAACTTTGGGATGAATTAGCACACAGACTGTGAAGCCAGGCCTTCTCGTCCAACATCAGTGCCTGACCTCACAAATGCACTTCTGGAAGAATGGTCAAACATTCCCATAGACACACTCCTAAACCTTGTGGACAGCCATACCAGAAGAGTTGAAGCTGGTATAGTTGCAAAGGGTGGGCCAACTCAATTTGAAACCCTACAGACTAAGACTGTGATGGCTTTAAAGTTCAGTGTGTATAAAGGCAGGCGTCCCAATACTTTAGGTAATATAGTGTATGTATATATATATATATATATATATATATATATATATATATATATATACCTGTGCAGAGAGCTGATGAGGACACTGCAGCCATCTTGGAGACTCCCCTTGCTTGTGGAATTATAGAGCCCAGCAGAACTTTAAAACACACAACAATGAAAGGAAATGACACATTTACAGGAATGGAGACAGCTCCTGCTGCCTGGATCTTCTCTGTGTACTCAGCTATGCAGCTGCGATTCATTAGAGCTGAATTGCCATGAACGAGGCAGAAGGACTAGACACGCCCTGTGTACAATGATGATTTTTTTTTGGCGGTCGTATCTACTACGTTCAGAGTTAAAATTTGTTTTAATCACGAAAATACAAAAAAATCCTGTTTTATTTTATTTATTTTTTGTTACTTCTTAAAGTGATTGTACACTTTTTTTTATTTGATAATAAACCTTGTGGACAGCCTTCCCAGAGAGTTAAAGGTGTTATAGCCACAAAGGGTGGGCCAAATCAATACTGTACCCTACGGACGAAGACTGGAATGCCATTAAAGCTCATGCGTGCGTTAAGGTCCTTCCTCTTTTAGCTCGCCACAGCACCTAGAGGCGATTCAGTTCGCATTGTGCGCTATACAAGTATTTCATTCATTCATTCATTCATTCATATACATATATATATATATATATATATATATATATATTGCACTTATTTATCAAACTGATATAGCAAAAAGTGTTCAATTATATTTTTAGCAGACAAAACAATGTCAGGGTTTACATTTACCTATTAAAAATTACTTTTTTAAAGTGAACCCTAGAAGAGTTTTTATATAAGTTTTGTAAGTATTTTCTTAATCTCTTTTGGTCCTTTAAAAGTGATTTGCCAACTTCGAAGCCTACCGTCTGCTATTGTAAAGAAATCACAATGGAATAGATGCCTTTAAACAGAATGCAAGGCCTGCCTGAAAGGAAATTCACTAATAGTCAAATCTACTTTCTCTTATAAATTAGCAGTGCTGGCAAGTTGTAAATTGCACATATGTTTTTGGAACAACTCATCCGTCACCCTCTATTGTTTGATGTTTTTCTCTTTCCCTCAGTCTATACCAGAGGTAATTTCATGTCAAGGCGAATCTTTTCACCTACTGACAAAGACTCTGTCCTACCGTGATATTAGCTAAAAATAAGCTGCTGAATCTTTATTCTTAAAAAGTTTTGATTATTGCCAACATTATGCAAGAGGAAGAAGAAGAAAAAAATACGACAAATTTTTGCAAAGTCTTGGTGCACTACACCAATCAATAACTTGGATCTTGCAGGTTAGCTGGCTTTGAAACTTATGTCTCTTGGAGTCCCACTAATGGGATGTTTTTGTCTTTGCTCCCCTTCAACAAGTCACATCAACTACTGAATTTTCTTGCAAATAGACTCCCTATTTACTCTGGGGGAGAAGTCTGATGTCAAAAGTTGGCTTTGTAATTGGAATTTAACTGGAAATTCTGGTGGAGAAACCTCACCATTAGACTTTTCGAGAGACATGACAAGCCATCAATAACGAACTCTCAATCAGCGCAATCAAAATGAAAACCAGTATAATGGGGGTTATTTACAGTACTAAAGGAAAATCCACTTTGCACTGAGAGTGCACTTGGAAGTAAAGTCGCTGTAGATCTGAGGGGGACATCAAAGGAAAATAAAAAAACAGCATTTTAGCTTGTACATGATTGGATGATAAAATAAGCAGAGCTTCTACTCATTTCAGATCTACCCCTTAGATTTAGAGCGACTGCACTTCCAATTGCAAAGTGGATTTGCCATTCGTAAATGACCTCCAAAATTTGATATGTACTTAAATAAACCAGATTGCTGCTGTCACCAAAAAAGCATTTTCATTACACTTAGTATAACAAAAAATCCAAAAAACAGTGCTGCGCTACTTAAATATAAACAAACAACTAAAAGATCAGTTGTGTCTTTTGAGTCCGTGTATTGCTCCCAAGCAGTAATTCATCTAATAATCCTAAAAAGCAGTGATCAAAAATGTGAAACAATTTGGAACAAAGTGTCCACATATTTAGTAAACAAAATAATCCATATGAAGAACAGTAAAATATTCAATAAATGTGCTGATCAACCATAATGTGCAAAAAGTTCCTGCAATGTGCTAGTGCTCTCCTCCACCAATGTGCTTCTGGCCGCTCACCTCAAATTTTGACCCCTGTTTCACCAGCGGGTAAAATCAGCAGTTCCCCTCTGGGGATATTAGAGAGATCTTTCTAGCGTGCTGCTCCTTTGTGTCTCCCACTCCTCCCTGCTGATCACGCTTGGAAGTATTGAATTTAAGGGAGGAAGAAGAAACAAAATATAGTGCTCTCTGTTTGGTAAAAGTTTTATGCTCCACATAAAATATGATTAAAACACTCACAAATATGGCACTTGAGCAGTATGGGCACTGATAAAAATGATTCTGTTGGGTTGTAATATTAACATAAAAAATATATAATATATATAAAATATATAATTTTCAACATAAAAATGAAATGTTAATTCATTTACTTTAATATTTTAAGTACCTTACTTAATTTTCATTAGTTCTTAAAACACACCTTT
Source organism: Lithobates pipiens (assembly GCF_037356315.1). Taxonomy (NCBI): domain Eukaryota; kingdom Metazoa; phylum Chordata; class Amphibia; order Anura; family Ranidae; genus Lithobates; species Lithobates pipiens. Next base: position 500,381,337 of record NW_027507903.1, on the reverse strand, counting down.
TACATTTACGAAAATAATATATAATATTGAGTAATCTAGACAAAACTTTTAAGGAATGTGCATTTCCATATTCTAATTGATTTACATTTACTTAAAAAAATGATCCTTTCATTTGACTTAAATTGCGGGACACATATATTTGCCAAACGTGCACCTCATGAGTTTTCATCCTGTATATTTTAAAGAGTTTGACATCTTTTGAAACTTTGAAAGCCTGCACAACGCAGTTCCCATTCATTTGAGGCCCTACAGGACAAAAGAGCTCCACCAGTGACAAGAATTTTTCCAAGTCACTACAAAGCCATGCAATGCCATTCAAAGGTGAGACTGAACACTGAACAAATTATCATTCACATGTTGCTTAACATACCATCCAAAATGCTTATTTTATTTGCAGATTAATATATTTATAATAAATAGATGGCAATCGTGGTTGAGGGCGGCACAGTGGTGTAGTGGTTAGCACTCTCATCTAGCAGTAAGAAGTGTCACTGGTTCAAATCCCAACCACGACAATACCTGCCTGGAGTTTGCATGTTCTCCCTGTGCCTGCGTGGGTTTCCTCCGGTTTCCTCCCACCTTGGACCTTGGATTGTGGGCTCCTTGAGGGTAGGGACCAACATGAGTGTGCAATGTACAGGGATGGGGACAATTGTAGACACTCACTCAGGTTGAACAGGATGGACTGGCATCTTTACCTAACTATGAAACTATATGTCCATTGTATAAACCCATTGAGACAACTCACTTGTGCGCACACAAAGTCTTCGCTTTATGCATGTGCACCAAGATGCAGGGTGAGGGACCACCAGCTGTTTAGATTAAAGACTATTTTGAGCCACAAAAATGAATGTTCAGCCGGTTCGGTTTTTGAGATATTGGAATTCAAGTTCAGATTATGTAACATCAAGCCCTGCCCATTTTGCACCCAATGTTATTCAAATTTAAAAACAAAGCTAGCATTCGTTTGCACTGCATCTGTGCCAATTTGTGCTGCAAAAATAAACATAAGTGCTGGTTTGTTTTCAGTTATATTGTGCATTATAGTTGAAACCTCTCCCACTTTGCACCACATTATTACTTTTTAAAAACAATTATACAATTTATTTGTGCTGCGTTTGTGCTGATTTGTACCACAAAAACAAACTTTCTGTTTGTTCGGTTTTTGCTAATTTTGTTATTACATTTCAAAACAAATCTACCATATTGTTGCTGCATTGGCAGGAAAAACACTATATTGGTATAGTGTATTTTTTTCATATAGCACTTTCATTTTGTAACAGAAAGAATGATTATGGGACTCATTTATGCTTTTTAGTCTGAGCTACCCTGAAAACCTAAAATATACCTTTAAAGTTTTTTAGAAGATCTTTTTAGATCACACTTTAAACTGCTTGCAGCCACCATCACTATATTGTGGCAGGTTGGCTCTGCCCCGTTCTGCCAGATGATCTTCTGTTCCCAGTGTTCGGGAACAGTTATCTCTGTCATGTCCCCGGTAGCCCATCCCCCTACAGTTAGAACACATCGCCCCCTAGTGTTAACCCTTCCCTGTCAGTGTCATTATACATTTTTATCACACTGTTCAATGTAATAATGTCACTGGTCCCCAAAAAGTGTAATTTGGGGTCAGATTTGTCCGCCGCAATGTCGCAGTTCCCCTAAAAATCATAGATTGCTACCATTACTAGTAAAAACAATAAAAAGAAAAAGAAAAGTGCCTAAATCTATCCCATAGTTTGTAGACGTGATAACCAAAGCAATATGATAACGTGATAACCAAACCACTATGCCTATTGCGATTTTTTTAACCAAAAATATGTAGAAGAATATATATTGGCCTAAACTGATGATTACATTCGTTTTTATATATATTTATTTTGGGATATGTATTATAGCAGAAAGTAAAAAATATATATATTTTTAAATTGTCTGTCTTTTTTTTTGTTTATAGTGAAAAAATAAAAACTGCAGAGGCGATCAAATACCACCAAAAGAAATCTCTATTTGTGGGGGAAAAAATTTCATGAATTTTGTTTGGGTACAGCATTGTACGACCGCACAATTGTCATGTTAAAGCAACGCAGTGCTATATCGCAAAAAAATGGCTTGGTCATTAAGGGGGCAAATCCTTCCGGGGCTGAAGTGGTTAAAGTGCAAATTACTTTCCTAAAAGGCATAAGAAAAGTTAATACATTCTATTCTATGTTCTTTATATATAGAATACATGTGTGTGTTTCAGTTTGATTTATTGGACGAGAAAGAGAATTTTTTTTTTTTATGTTTATATTTACATTTGCTGCTGCTTTAATAATAATACATTTGTAACACTTTATAAATAATAAATGTTACTTTGTATTGAAAGCCTGTTTCATGGGACTATTCCTTTTTTTAAAAACATATATTATTGTATTATTTTTTTAATATAAAAAGCTTCAAACATATATCAAATACATTTGGAAAATAAGTTTTACCAACCTAATTTTTTTTTAGTAAGTTACAAGTTAACATCACTTTAAACTAAGTAACTAAGTAATAGGGCAGTACAGTAGTATAGTGGTTAGCACTTTCACCTAGCAGCAAAAGGGTCACTTGTTCAAATCTCAACCATGACACTCCCTGCCTGGAGTTTGCATGTTCTACCCTGTACCTGCGTAGGTTTCCTCCCACACTCCAAAGACATCCTGATAGGGTAATTGGCCCTAGTATGTGTATGGATGTGAGTTAGGGATCTTAGATTGAAAGCTCCTTGAGGGCAGGGACTGATCTGAATGTATATGGAAATTAACAGTGCTATAAAAGTACTTGAAATAAGTTAATGTAAGTGTTCCTAACTTAAATTTTTCTAGAAACTGGAAAAATTTAGTTGGTTTTACTTGAACCTATGGTCTATAAACTGGAATAAATTAGTTGGCTTTACTTGAACCTATGGTCTATAAAGTTGAGACATTTAGTTGGCCCGACTTAAAACTATAGTTCCAGAAAGGTTAAGGTGTGTATTCCTAACTTAAAACACTATGGTCTATAAACTGAAAAAAAAAGTTTCTTTAAGAAGCTGTGCATTAAAGTAATGGTTTAGAGGAAAATTAAGCTGTGGTCTTGCCCTTTCAGCAAAGGTTTGTCTCAAGTTTCATTTTGTAGAAGGCAAGGTCAAGCACAAGGTTGAAATGTGCCGTCAAGGGTTGGTACACCATGTTTCCCAGCAATTAAGAGCTGTCTCCCACAGTACTATTTTTCCACCATTAGATGTTCTCCATCTTCTATAGCATTGTTCAAACACTTTATTTGAGCCCAGATTGTCATAAACAACAACCCATTCTGTAACGCTAGTTAAAGAGAAGCAGCACATTTATGATCTCATCTCTCTGTCATTCTCTGCTCTCTCTTCCTACCAGCATGCTCATTGCCAGCCAATGTATCAGCTCTTGTGATGCTTCTCCCTACTCTAGTCTGAGCTCTGCTGTACAGGGACTGCAAGAGAGATTTTAAGAGGCGGAAGCAAGTCAAATGCAGCATTTGCTGTTTGTCTAAACATAATGCGATTTAATATACCTATGGTCAAGTATGAAGTAGGGAGGTTTGGAGGTAAGTTTTTATAATACCTTAACCCCAAGGATCTACCTATCATACCAAAGAGTTTTTTTATGCTCTCTAATGTAACATATGTACCAATATACAAGTGCTGTATTATTTTGATTTATCTACCTTTTTCTGTCCCGACCGCAGTTTTGTTTTGTGCAGTTATACTTTCTAAAAAAGAAAAGTGCATCTGTTAAAAAAAAATTGTGATAATGCCTGGACATACACTTTGACAAACAGTAGACAAGCCCATGGTAATAAGGCTTGGGGAGCTGACCTGCTGAGAGAATGACTTGAATGACTTCAGTGCATATGCTGTTTTCTTTGAGGAAGAGTCGGTCCGCAGTGCCTAGAGCTACAGAGGTCAGTAATGGTTTGTTCAAAAGCTATCTCACGGCTTGATACAAATGTGAAATTGTATGAAGATAAATAGACTGAACACGGATTTACTTTAAAAAGCAATTCCAGGCAACAGGTGAAAGCAACCCATAAGAGAAAAATTCTTTTGGCAGTGCATAGACAACTGCCTAGGGGACAGGGTACAAGGGGCAGCATACAATCATTTACGCATCCTGTTGTTTACTGGCAATAATATGTTCTTGAATTAATGTAAAGTTCTAGACTGCTGCCCTGGCTCTTCTGCCTGCCAGTACCATCTGGCTAAGTTCTTGTTGTAGCTGTTCCTACATAGTTTGTGTGTTTTTGATGGAGTTTAATGTGTACTTACAGTTCATTTATTCTGGATCCGTTTACCAAAAACAAAATGCTTGCAGAGTCGTGAAGTCATTTGACTAGTCTTCAAGTCATTGGTTCTAAGTATACAAAAAAAAGGTAAATTACTTTCTTAGCTTTTCCATCCTAAGCCTGTACCATGTGTGTCTAATAAGTCATATCGAGTTAATGTGGTGCAGTGTAGGGATGAGCTTCGAGTTCGAGTCGAACTCATGTTCTACTCGAACATTGCCTGTTCGCCTGTTCAGCGAACAGTGAACAATTTGGGCTGTTCGCAGCAAATTCGAAAAGCCGGAACACCCTATACAATTCTATGGGAGAAATCTAAAGTGCTAATTTTAAAGGGTAATATGCAAGTTACTGTCCTAAAAAGTGTTTGGGGACCCGGGTCCTGCCCCAGGGGACATGGATCAATGCAAAAAAAAGTTTTAAAAACGGCCGTTTTTTCAGGAGCAGTGATTTTAATAATGATTAAAGTGAAACAATAAAAGTGTAATATTCCTTTAAATTTCGTAGCTGGGGGGTATCTATAGTATGCCTGTGAAGGGGCGCATGTTTCTGGTGCTTAGAACTGTCCCTGCACAAAGTGTCATTTGTGCAGGAAAAAAAGTATTTTTAAATCACTTGCGGCTCAATTGATGGCTCCCCGTAATACAGAGAACACTCAATGAGTGTTCTCTGTATTAGCCGACAATTCATTCATTCATTCATAAAAAAAAAAAAAGCGTGGGGGTTCCCCTAAATTCAATTACCAGGCCCTTCAGGTCTGACATGGATATAAAGGGGAATCCCGTGTCAAATTAAAAAAAAAAATTGATGTGGGGGTCCCCCTAAATATCCATACCAGACCCTTCAGGTCTGATATGGATATTAAGGGGAACCCCGCATCAAATTAAAAAAAAAAATTGACGTGGGGGTCCCCTTAAAAATCCATACCAGACCCTTTATCCGAGCACGCAACCTGGCAGGCCGCAGGAAAAGAGGGGGGGACGAGAGAGCGGCCCCCCTCCCTCCTGAACCGTACCAGGCCACATACCCTCAACATTGGGAGGATGCTTTGGGGGTCTGTGACCCCTCAAAGCACCTTGTCCCCATGTTGATGAGGACAAGGGCCTCATCCTCACAACCCTGGCCGGTGGTTGTGAGGGTCTGCGGGCGGGGGGCTTATCAGAATCTGGAAGCCCCCTTTAACAAGGGGACCCCCAGATCCCGCCCCCCGTTTGAAATGGTAAGGGGGTACAAAAGTACCCCTACCATTTCACAAAGAAAGTGTAAAAATGGTTAAATAAGACGAACACACTTTTGAAAAATTCCTTTATTAAAAATAAAAAAAATAAATAAAAGATTCCAGCGGTGCTAATCCACTCTTGCTATCCAGCGACGAATCTCCGGGGTCCAGCGATGGATGATCATATCCAGCGACGGGGATCTCTCAGTCCAGCGCTGTCCATACATCCCTCTTCTGTCTCCAGTGTGGAGATACTGCGGAGATCCCAGCGCTGATGTTTCTTATATTAGGAGGGCGGGGCCACCCGTCACCTGACCCCGCCCCCTCTGACGCTGGTGAAGGGAGCCAGGGGTTCCCCAGTGACGTATGGGTGACCCCGCCCCCTCTGATGTAACGGAAACCTGCGTTACATCAGAGGGGGCGGGGTCACCCACACGTCACTGGGGAACCCCTGGTTTCCCTCTCCAGCATCAGAGGGGCGGGGTCAGGTGACGGGTGGCCCCGCCCTCCTAATATAAGAAACGTCAGTGCTGGGATCTCTGCAGTGTCTCTGCAATGGAGACAGAAGACGGATGTATGGACAGCGCTGGACTGAGAGATCCCCCGTCGCTGGATATGATCATCCATCGCTGGACCCCGGAGATCCGTCGCTGGATAGCAAGAGTGGATTAGCACCGCTGGAATCTTTTTTTTATTTTTTTTATTTTTAATAAAGGAATTTTTCAAAAGTGTGTTTGTCTTATTTAACCTTTCTTACACTTTCTTTGTGAAATGGTAGGAAAAGTACCCCCTTACCATTTCAAACAGGGGGGGGCGGGATCTGGGGGTCCCCTTGTTAAAGGGGGCTTCCAGATTCTGATAAGCCCCCCGCCCGCAGACCCTCACAACCACCGGCCAGGGTTGTGAGGATGAGGCCCTTGTCCTCATCAACATGGGGACAAGGTGCTTTGAGGGGTCACAGACCCCCAAAGCATCCTCCCAATGTTGAGGGTATGTGGCCTGGTACGGTTCAGGAGGGAGGGGGGGCCGCTCTCTCGTCCCCCCCTCTTTTCCTGCGGCCTGCCAGGTTGCATGCTCGGATAAAGGGTCTGGTATGAATTTTTAGGGGGACCCCCACGTCAATTTTTTTTAAAAATTTGATGCGGGGTTCCCCTTAATATCCATATCAGACCTGAAGGGTCTGGTATGGATATTTAGGGGGACCCCCACGTCAATTTTTTTTTAATTTGACACGGGGTTCCCCTTAATATCCATGTCAGACCTGAAGGGCCTGGTAATTGAATTTAGGGGAACCCCCACGCTTTTTTTTTTTTTTTTTTTATCAATGAATGAATGAATTGTCGGCTAATACAGAGAACACTCATTGAGTGTTCTCTGTATTACAGGGAGCCGACAATTTAGCCGCAAGTGATTTTAAAAGACTTTTTTTCCTGCACAAATGACACTTTGTGCAGGGACAGTTCTAAGCACCAGAAACATGCGCCCCTTCACAGGCATACTATAGATACCCCCCAGCTACGAAATTTAAAGGAATATTACACTTTTATTGTTTCACTTTAATCATTATTAAAATCACTGCTCCTGAAAAAACGGCCGTTTTTAAAACTTTTTTTTGCATTGATCCATGTCCCCCGGGGCAGGACCCAGGTCCCCAAACACTTTTTAGGACAGTAACTTGCATATTCCCCTCTACGTTCAAGTCCCATAGACTTTAATAGGGTTCTAAAGTTCACACGAAGTTTAGGTCTGTTCGCAGGTTCTGGTGCGAACTGAACAGGGGGGTGTTCGGCTCATCCCTAGTGCAGTGGCTAGCTAGATGACAGATGATATCATATATTCAGTAAAAGCTGGATAATTAGGTTTAAACAGGGTGGCACAAAACAATTGATCTAGGGCAGAAAAGATAAATGAATGCATGGGCAAAGCACAGGTTCACTTGAATTATATATCTAGACTCAGAATGTGAATCATATCATGGGATTTGATCTCAGCCCTCCGAAGTTTGACTAGCATCCCTGTCACTGGAGGTCACAGCACTTTACATTTTGTCCAGGGTGATCACTTCTTGCATTGCAACACTTCATCAGTGGAGAATAAATAGCTCATTGTACATGTTGGTGTTCCAGTGATAAGCTGGGTGTTCATCCTACACATTCTCCCCCGTCAACACATTATCAACTGTCAGGGAATCAACTTTGGAAACCTTGACATATCACTGGTTACAGTAGATTGATGCCCTTTGTTTAACAGAACAACTCTAGTTTAAACAAAAACTACTATATAATATCAGCCCAGACTCACAACTGGACACCTCGCACAAACGCCCCTCCCACTCAAATGCCTTTCTAAAACACTTCCGGAGATCTCTACAAACCCACCGCCTCTTGGATAGCTGGCGAGTTCTCCACCCTTCAGATAGAGATTATAGCTACTATTCCAAAGTACATGACGTCTATACCCGCATAGATCTGATCTGTGTAGACCACTTGGCCCTGGAGCTGCTGCAGGCCTCGTCTATAGGGAACATTACGATTTCTGACCATGCCCCGGTAATGGCGACATTGGTTTACCACATTCCACCCGTAGGGCCTGGTCATGGCGCTTAAACGAATCCCTGCTGAATGATGTAGCAGTGGTCTCCGGGGTCACAGAGGTGCTGTCCCACTACTTTAAGGAAAATTGCATGGAGGGGATGAGCAGAGGGATTGTTTGGGAGGGAAACAAGGCAGTGGTGAGAGGCGAATTGATTTCACAGGGATCCAGACTTAAGAAAGCCCGACAAGCAGATTTTGATAGGGTACTCCAGGCACTCCAACTGGCGGAACTTAAGCACAAACAGGACAGCAGCCCTGAGGCTCTGAGAGAACTGACGGAGTTGAGAGAGTTATTCTCTCGATTGCTGGACAGGCAGGCATGCAGGCAATTGCAATACTTATCGCATAGATACTAGGCACATGGCAATAAATGCGGCCGAATGTTGGCTCGAGCTCTAAGGAAGAAACAGGCTCTCATGCATGTACACAAGCTACGCCTCTCCTCGGAGGTCTATGCGGTCCAGTCCTCCTAAATAGCTGCTGGGTTCCGGGACTACTATAACACCCTCTATAACCTGAACTCCACACAAACCCGAGAGAACCAAGATGCAAGACTCAAAGACATTCAAACTTATCTGACTGCATCCGGCCTGCCCCCACTGACAGACGAACAGTGCTCCGCGCTGGAGGCCCCTGTCACCGCCACCGAGCTCATAACCACGGTGAACTCCTTGCCTAACGCGAAGAGCCCTGGCCCAGACGGGTTCACCAAGGCCTATTATAAACTCTTTCTACCCTTACTTTCCGAGCCCATGTGTAACTACTTTAACTCCATTGCGAATGGCACTGCAATCCCTAGTGAAGCCCTATTGGCCCATATATCTGTAATTCCCAAGGAAGGGAAAGACCCTACTATGCCCCAGAGCTACAGAGCCATATCCCTTCTTAATGTGGACATAAAAATACGGCTCTGTACTCGGACCCGAATGCCCAAGTCAAAGTGAACGGCTTCCTTTCCCCCAACTTCCCGATCAGAAATGGCACGAGACAGGGGTGCCCCCTCTCGCCACTATTGTTCACCCTGGTGCTGGAACCGTTTCTACGTACGGTCCGGGCGAACTCGGATATCAAGGGACTTACGGTGGGGCGTATGGAACATAAGCTCTCGGCTTATTCCGATGACATACTTTTCCACCTCATGGAACCCCTGATCTCCTTGCCTAACCTGATGAGGGAACTCCAGCGCTTCGGGACACTTTCTAACTTTAAAATTCATTATACAAAATCAGAGATATTACCTATCCAATTGACGCCTTCCCTGACTGACAGGTTGCGTACTGCCTTTCCATTTACATGGGCCAAAGCGTCCATAAAATACTTAGGTATACGGTTGACAGACAGGTTTGACACCCTATACTCCACTAACTTCTCCTCCCTACTAAAAGCTGTGAATAAAGACTTGGCCCTATGGACTAAGACAGCCTTCACTTGGATGGGCAGACTCAATATCATCAAAATGAACATTCTCCCACGCGTGCTGTTCTCTATGCAGATGCTATCTGTGGCCCTACCTAAGGCCGTGTACACACGGGCGGATTGTCTGTCCAACTTAGTCCGCTGAACCGTGTTTCAGCGGACAATCCGCTCGTGTGTGGGCTTCAGCGGACTTTTTCAGCGGACTGTCTGACGAACAAAGTCTTACGGAATTTCCGTAATTTTGTCCGTTCAAACTTGGTTTTGTCCGTCCAAACTTGGTTTCAGCGGACAGTCCGCTCGTGTGTAGGCAAGTTGGACGGACTAAGTATGGCGCATGCTCAGAAAGGATTTACACGGCCGAAGGTTGCATTGCAGTGTATTGGACGTCGTTTTTCTAGTCCCGTCGTACGTGCTGTACACGTCATCGCGCACGCTTTCAGCGGACTGTCTGCTCATCGTGTGTGGTCAAGTCCGTTCATTTAAAATTTGGACGGACTGTCTGTCGGATTGTCTGACGAACTTAGTTGGGCAGACAATCCGCCCGTGTGTACGCGGCCTAAGACCTTCTTTTGCAATCAGATTGTTAAGTCGCCATAGAGACGCAGGAGGCCTGGGCCTCCCCGACGCCCAAAGATACTACAGGGCAATAGCCCTCCAGAGAATACTGAACTGGCGCTTCCATACTCAATCCAAATTATGGGTCTCTCTTGAAAAATATATGGCAGGGAGAAATTTGACCTATGCACCATGGCTAGCACGGGAACACAGGGGTCTGTCCACCTTTACTTCCCCGCTGACGACCCAGGCCCTGAGAACCTGGGACCGACTTAATGCCAATTTGACACTGGCGCCCCCTGTGTCCCCACTGGCCCCACTGGGGGGGTTACTTATGGTTCCCCCCGGGGGAACAGGCTGCTTTCTTCGGCCCCTGGGCAGATGATGGAGACGCTAGTTGTGGTAAATTAATGCAGAATGACAAACTAATGTCCCTAGAAACTCTACGAGATCGGAGGGGGAGCTTCCCTTATGGACTTCTGGCGGTATAGGCAACTCCACCATTTTCTTAAAACACAGGGAGACTCCATACGGGATATCTCCTCCCTCACACCTTTCGAACGCCTCTTCATAGCGGAAGAACCAATACCACACATGGTCTCTAAACTCTATCAACTGCTTAACTCTGCATCCTCCACAGTGAAGCCCACTTACATCAGAGCCTGGGAAAGGGACTTGGAGATAACTTTCACCCCTACCCAAATATCTTGCCTCTACCAACTTACCCGGTCCAGCTCGATTGATTCCAAGACGCAAGAAATGAACTACAAGCTACTGATGCGCTGGTACTGTGTGGTGGCAGATTTAGCAAGGATATACCCATCCACGTCAGATCAATGTTGGTGGGGCTGTGGCCACAGGGGCACTCTTCTGCACATTTGGTGGGATTGCCCTGCGATCAGACCTTACTGGGAGGACATTAAATCTCTGATCAAAGAAATCACAGGCATAGATATTCCTCTGTCCCGATTCACTTCCTGCTACCCATTCCTCCCATGCCAGTGAGCCAGTACAAGAAGAGTGTGCTGCCTCATTTGCTAAATGCAGCTAAGCTCCCTATTTTTTGGAAGCGTCCGCAAATCCCAAGTAAGGAGGAGTGGCGCCGCAGGGTGGGTGACATCCAGGAGGCAGAGGAGTGGATTGCCACTTGCAGGGGGGCCCATGACCGCTTCACCATGATTTGGCAGCCCTGGCTAGTGTATATATCGAACCCTGGACACATTTCATCCAGTTTGGATGTGGCCCTCCTGGAACTGGCGGAGCCATCCCTAAGGGGACGCTCCCGGGGCTTACAGATGGGGACTAAGGGTTGAGGAGACTCCGATACTCAATTTATCATTTCATTAATCAGGGGCGGGGAGACAGGATGTTATTCTCTCTCGTCACTTACCCCCTCGATCCTCCTACATGTATGGAGAGGTTGACGGGGCTCGGGGAGGAGGCGGAGTCAGACGAGAGGCTTCAGGTATGCTCTAAACCACTTTTATTTTCCATTCTTTTTCTCACTTAACTACTTTCTAATACTTTATGACTTGAATAGTTATGGCTGCCTACTGGCAGATGGTTGATATGTTAAGTGACAGGTGACGGGCGAGGAATGAAGGACTTGGGTGGCCCAACAAAAATTTGGTGACTTGACGCCATCAGACAACCTGATTTGAGCAGGGAAATGGCACTTTGGTGCCGCTACTATGCAGGACTGCCCCCCTTCCCCCCGCACGCGGTCATCTAGGAAGCCGTCTGCCCTACGTGAGTTACCTTGAACGTTAAAGCTGACAAAGCGTATCACGCGTGAGAACCCCTTACAAGAGGACAGACCAGTCCTATACTGCACGAAATAGACTGCAGAATGGCATTACTCAGCCCAACAATCGAGTTGACCTACCGTGCTGACCCGTCACCTGGTAAATACTTTCTCAATAACCTAATCAGTACCAAGTTAATTTATGACTGTTGACTATTCATGTTCTTGTTCCCACTACAAGTGAAAAACAAAAAAGGAACGACTGGAGTATTACGTATCAGCATTACCTACAGCAAATGTTTATCCTCTCTGTTCATTTTAATTTTTTCTCATTCTTTTACTGTATATCAAGCTGTAATACCCTGTCTCCTATAAATAAAGATTGTTTAAAAAAAACAAAAAACTACTATATAGATTCCAATGGCAGACCTCCATAAATACAGTGATGGACAAGTTTGTTGATACCCTTCCATGAAAAAAGAAGGACCAGAATTTTCTCTGAAAAAAACTTGAACCTAAACAAAGTAATTAAAGTGAATGTTACGCCAGCATTTCATAATCCAGTTATATGCCTGGTGTACAATGTACTTGTGTTAAAAAGTATCCTATTCCTTTTTCATTGCTTCCTTTGTGTAAAATAACCGGTGACTCTGCTAGTCCTCCCACTTTCAAATTTCAAAATTACCAGGCTAGGCATAGAAGCATATCCATCTCAGCATGGTCAGTTTTGTGTCTGTGCCTGTCCTTCAATGGGTAGACTTGTGCTGACACGCCTACCCTTCCCCTTTTCTCCTGTACACTGCTTTACTGGGAAGATCAGTCCTGCTGTTTCTCTGCCTCCTGCTGATATGCCCCCCTCCACAAATGCATTAAATGTGTTGTTTTACAAGGCAAGGGTTCACATATACTTTAACATCTACTGTATCTGTATAATTGTTTATTCATTTTTTTTTTAAATCAGGCTTTACGTTTGATTTAACAGAATATTTAAAAAAACTGATGAAAGAGGAATGGACAACGATAGCCCCCTAAACCTAATATTTTGTTGCACACCCTTAAAGGCAATGTCAAAACAAGCAATTTCTATAGCTGTCAATGAGGTTTCTAGTAATTTGGCAAACTTTTCTTGAGCAAACTGCTGCAGGTTTTTCAGATTTGAACGGTGCCTTCTCCAGACTGCATGTTTCAGCTCTTTCCAACGATGTTTGATAGGATCACGGCTCATAGAAAGCCACTTCATAATAGTCCAAAGTTTTGTTCTTAGCCATTCTTGGCTGTGTCTTTTGGGTTAGTATTCTGTTGGAGGACACATGACCTGTGACTGAGACATTTGCCAATTGGTTTTGCTCCAGAATTCCTTACTAGTTTTGTGCTGTGCACAGATTCAAAGCACCCATAGGCAGAAACAGTAAAGCAGCCCCAAAACATCACCAAGCCTACTACATGTTTCACAATAGGAATGGATATCCTTTCTTTGAAAGCTTAGGTTTTTCTGTGAGGCATTGTGGCTTGCAAATTCCAGTCTGGCTTTTTTAGGTTTTACTGGAGTTTGCCTGGCTCTTCTTCCTTTGAGCTCACTGTCATTCAAAAAGTGTTGGCTCATTTAACACTGATGTGCCTAGCCTTGGAGTTCAGTTTGTATCTCTTTGGAAGTTTTCCTTGGCTCTTTATCTAGCATTCACACTATCCTTCTGTTCAATCTGGGGTAGATTTTTCTCTTGCAGACACATCGAGGTTGGCTACTCTCTCAGGGACCTTAAACTTTTTATTAATATTTACGACTGTTATCTCAGGCACATCAAGATGCTTGGAGATCTTCTTATAGCCTTTACCTTTGTCATACTGGCCTATAATTTTCTTTATAATCTCTTCAGACAACTCTCTGCTTTGCTTTCTCTATGTCTAGTGTGGTGCACACGATAACAACAAACAGAAGACTGACTGCTTTCCTCCATGTAAATAAGCTGCCTGACTGATTACAAGATTAAATGTGTTCGAAACTAATTACACATATCACTATGATCCAATTATTTATAAACTGTTTAGGGGTAATCAGTGCTTTTTTTCAGAGAATAGGTACAGGAACTCCCACTTTGTGTCTCTACCCCCTACCCACCTCTGAGCACCGACCCTTGGTTCCGCTCCTACCCACCTCTGAGCACCGACCCTTGGTTCCGCCCCTACCCACCTCTGAGCACCAACCCTTGGTTCCACCCCCTACCCAGCTCCCAGTACATTCCCCTTTAAAGAATATAGCTCCAAGTATAATTTTGCAAAGCTAAGTAATTTGTATAGAATTTGGTAATAACAAGAAAAGCAATAAAATAGATCCCCTGCACCCAGAAGCAATAGACCCCCCCCCCCCCAGTAAAAATACCCCTCCCCCACAGCAACAAAAGATCTCCCAGCAGCCAACATTAATAGACTCTTCAGCAGTCTGCAACAGTACCCCTCCCTAAACAGTAGATCCCTTCCAGTAACCCCCCAAAAGATCCTCCACCAGCAACAATAGATTACCATGCAAAAATAGATCCCCTCCAGCAACAATAGGCACCCCAGCAGCCAGCATCAGTGGATCCTTCATCACACTACAGCACCTCTTGCCTTTGCACACATTCAGCATTAGAGGTGTCGAAACTGTGTTCCCCCACCTTCCCACTGAAAAAATCCCTGGGGGTAACAAAGAATCTGTACAGGACATTTTAGAATATTAATTTATCTATTTTCACCCATTCTTTGCTTTACTCTGACATAAAGAAAAAAAGGTAACACACCTTTATAAAGCACATCATTGTGCTTTCAAAGGGTGCTTAACACTATTCTTCTGAATGAAAAAGGAGTGGAAAAAGCCAGAAAGAAAGCTTGGTCAGGGGCCTGTAAACAACCTCTCCTCCAATCACAGAGTTTCTCTGCCGTTTCAAGCAAAGAAAACTCCATAACAAGGACACTGCAAGCTCAACACTGCAGCCTGCATGTTTTGTGTTCTATTGTTTTGTTCTTAATGTCCTTAATGTCCTCCTTAGCACCTTTTCCGCATTTTGACCCACACCCACCTACTTGCCTCTGCCTCACTATTTGCCTTCAATGGGAGTTTGCTATTATTTTTCCACTGCCATAAACTTCTCCATTGATTCCACTGACATAAATTGCCTCTTGGCAGTCCTTAAGTAGCAAAACAACATCTACCTATCTATTAGCTTTATTGAGTCATTTAGGCAATTGTAAAGTCACCAAGCCCTGATGAAGGGGAAGTGGCCCCCAAAATGCATTGGCTGTTTTCTATTTTTCTGCTAATTTCACGTTTGTTTGGCACTCTCATTGGATTTCTTACATGTTGATTCTGAACTCTGGCTGATAATGATTTGATTTATGCACTGAAAAATCTGTATTCAACGCCTCATTTGGAATGCATTGGCAAGGTGACAATTTCTCTTTAGGCATCCGCACTAGATTCTGCTTCCATATTACCTCTGACTGCATCAGATTTTTATATAGGCGCTGCTTCTTTCTGTTACTCCCTCTTGACAAATTGCTGTCATTATCACTTTTACCGACAGCATTCAAAGATTCTCTGCCAGCATTCACATTCTGCATAACCTGATTTGACCTGTCTGCTTCCGGCCTGCCCCACTCCATTTTTTATCCCCAATGGAGGGCTGTTTATTATTGTCAGTTTTTCTATTAATTGTATAATGAAAAACAGAAATTAATGAGTACTAGAGGTCAATTTTTCAGCCTTTCTACTGACTACAATGCTGTAATTAAAGATGTAACTCCTAACTGACTGACATTTAGTTTCCTGAAGCAAAGTGTATGTTGTTTATCCTTAAAATACTGTATCTCTCCACTGATCCCCGCTGAGCATTCGAAAGACAGATCCGTGTCCTCTCCACTGATACAGAGCAGACACAGACACAGCCTGCTGTCCTCCATGGAAAGGGACCATCTGATTGTCATCCAATCTAATCCGCCAGATGGATGAGGAACAGATCCCCATGCATCTCTTTTTAGCAGACAGTATCGGATTGGATGCCAGAAGGTTTCAAAAGACATGTCTCCATAAAGAGCAATGGATGGTCCGATTAGGTCCACCTAAAAAAATGAACAGATGTACCCGATCAGTCCGTCTATGTGAAAGAGGCCTAAAATGTTAAAGATTATATTATATTATAAATAATGTTTTCAAACAATATATCAGTGGAGCAAGAGACAACCAAAGGTCAGCTCTGCTCAACACTGATCACTTGCCAGCTTCTAGTAAGATTTCCCTTCAGTGGTTAGTGTCCCTCTCCAACCTCCAAAGCAGGTGTTCCTAAATTATTGACTAAACTAAACAGAGTGGAGTGGAGTACGTAGAGGATGAAAGATAGTATTTAACGCCTAAATTGTAACTATAAACTATTTTTTTTGGACCAAGCTCATCCAAAGAAGTTATTTGCTTGACTAACAGATGACCCTGCTGGGCACATGCGACAGTGATAGCATGTGATACATATGCAGTGCTACCCTGTAAGGACCAATGGTGAATATGGTTCATCTCCCACCCTGCACAGCCAGGCACACAAATTTCCAGTGACGCAGAGTCAAGGAATAGAACTTGGATGGGGATAGGGTGCATATGGGATGCTCATTTAATTGAAGGAAATTGGTAGGACTTAACTATACACACTCCAGTATGTACAATCTCTTCTCCCCAGCCTCTAGCACTTATACTTGCTTGCAGACTATTACTCCCAGGACCAGCTAGCACTGATGTGGGGATCTGACACTGACTCTGTCAGACCCAAAGCAAATGCCCTTTTGCAGGCAGGGACCGTGCACTCCTATGATGTAGAAAAAATGAAAGTCTTTGGTGCTAGCTGTCCTATATGTGGCTACTGATCCCAGCACCACCTCTTCAGGCCCTGCTAGCTCTCCTGGCTGCAGCTGCCTCTTTCAACTTCCACCACAGTCCTCCTGACTGACTCTACACCCATCCCAGGCTGCTCCATCCCATCCCTTCTCAGGCATGCCTCCCAGTCCTTCTGACTGTGTGTCACTCACCAGCTCTCTTGGACCAGCTTGGTTCAAATGAACTATTTAAAGTTACAAGAAACCTGGAGTTATGCTTTAAAAAAGTTAGGCTTAAATCTAGTTTTGTTCAATTGGTCAACCGACTAAAAAAGTATACAGTATTTATGTGGTAAGATCTCTGTGCTGTAATTTTCTGCTGTGCTCCTGTCCACCTGCGAGTTTTGGATGTTCCTGCCCACCTGTATGTGTGCCCGCTCCACCTGTTACATGCATCATAAAAAATAAAAAAAATCCAAATGGGTTGTGGAAACCCCTCATAAATGCCACAGCCGGTTTGCAGACCCAGGAAATCAGTGCAGGGGTGGTGGAAACTGCTCATAATGGACACAGCACTTTTTCAGACCTGGGGAATTCAGCACAGAAATCTCACTAATAGAGTCTCTGAAAGATAGAAGAGACTGTTCGGGGTCCAACTAGACCTATTATGGTTGCCGTTGAAAGGAGTCAACAAGTATTCAACCAGGTGGTGTACTGGGTAGGGGATAGTAGTCACGCGCAGTCTGGGGATCTTGTCGGTAACCATGGTAATGGGTATGAATATCCTCAAGGACTTGGATTTATCTCCAATGCTGACAGAAATGGAGTGACTATGTGGCTGCAATGGGAAGTGTGACCATCGGGCAGGCTGGCAAAATGTAGTTTGTGCCTACAAATCAAATCATAGAGAGATCCGATGGCGGACAGGTCAACCCAGCCTCCACCCCCCTCCCCGAGGTGTAGCAGAACTGCGGCACTGATTTTATTGGCTTACGCCCGGGAAATGAAAAAAAAGTCCTTTCTCTGCTCCCACCTCCTGGGCCCATCTGCTGACATGATGGGGTCAAGGGAAATGTAATTTAGAAATAGAAGAGGTTTGGGACTTTATATGAGACTCATATATACAATTATACACATGGGCCTCCATCCCTATTAATATGAATGGGAAAGAATTGGGACTTTGAATGAGGCATAATATCAGGGCCAACGGTCGATTATTAAACATATAATTTTATTCCTGATGATGCATCAGCCCCTGAAGAGTCGGCACTGTCCCACTAAACATGTCGGGCTTACACAGATGCACCATGTCCTACAGATGGTTTACTATATGTTTAATGTGATACATTTTAGACCTGACATTATATTTGGTTTTACAAGGAATTCTGTCATGGAGGATATTCTTCTAAACTATGCTGTGTTATGTGCCATGTCATTTATGCTACAATCACGTTTTGCTACATAAAATTTATGTTGGCAGGCATGCAGGCGCTTACTATCATACTTCAAAAAATATCAGTACAGCGCAAATACAAAATAATACAATAAATATCATAAAGTGAAAAAAATATAAATAAAAAGTCCATATAGTGAGAGAGAAATTCAGAAAGAGTCCACTTGTGTAATGTATCTTCAATCAATATATCAAGTGACGATATGATCCCTTCACCATTGAGCAAGTTGAACTCTCACCTCAACAAGTGGACCTCTGATAAATCAGATAGGTCAAAAACGCATGTTCCCATCAAGGGTAGATCATAAGGTTACAGCAGACCAAGCGGAAGCATTTCCAGGTAAAGTTCTCCTCCGTATCATCAGATCAATGTGATATCATATATGAAAAAGAACAGACAAATCTAGTGCTCTCCGTTGATGTAAATTTATTAAACAAATAGATAAAAGACAAATACCACTCACATTTAAAGGCACTGATCTCCAGTGCTGAGTGCTCAGATAAAAAGTACCATGCATGGATCAGTGTGTCAGCTGGCGGATGACGTCACGACGCAGGTCACGTGGTCCGTACGCGTTGCGTCCCAGAAAGTAGGCGGGACTTCATCAGCGGTGACGGAATGACGTCGGACGGCCGCTTTTATACCAACACACCATTAGAGAACCAATAGCAAGCGGAGTTATGCGCAAGACAGATACCGTAGACACCACGTATCAAACGTGACACCGGAACATAAATCTGCGCTCACTCCAAACACAGGAAGGAGAGAGAGAGCATCAAAAAATATATATATATGCTATGGAGACACAAAAACAAAACCAGAGGGAAGTAAAATAATAGTCTGCTAATTGGCAACAAGATACAATCCTCTAATTAATCCCACATAAACTATGTGAAGACCGAAAAAAGGATATTGCCTAAAAAAACAGTACAATATAATCCCCTGGTAAGTCAAAAATAGAAATCTAGTGAATATACCCGCAATGCCGCTGACGTCATCAGAAAACTACACTGATCCACACATGGGTTGATAACAATATGTACCAAAATATAAATCAAAGCTAAAAATGGAAATAAATGAAATAAATAATAATAAATGTAAAAATAAAAATAAAATTAAAATAAGAATAAAATACAAATACACGTATAAAAAGAAAAAATTCTAATGCAATGAAAATAATTCAATTATCTGTCCGAAATGAAACAATTTAAATCAAAATCCACGTTTAGACCTCTCGGGGCAAGAACCCTTGTTTCATGGATCCAATAAGATTCACGTTTGCTTAGTTGGCGTATGAAGTTACCTCCACGCCAATGTTTGGTCACCTTCTCAATCCCCCAGAAACTCAAACCTCTGGGATTCTGAGAGTGCACCAATTTGAAATGGCGAGACACATTGTGGGTTTTTAAACCTTTTTTGATATTATTTACGTGTTCACCCAACCTCACGTGTAGGGGTCTGGAGGTTCTGCCAATATATTGGAGACCACATTCACATTGTAACATATATACCACCCCTATAGTAGAGCAGGTAATAAGTTTATCGATCTTATATTCCTTATTGTTACTTGTAGCTATAAAAGATTTTCTCCTTTTTACATTGCATCTAGAGTGTCTGCATGCCGTACATCTACCGCACGCATAGAAGCCGGATAAGAAAGAGAAAAGTCTACTTTCAGTTTGTACAGGGGGATCGATAACACTTGGTGCTATTTGGTCACGTATTGATGGAGCCTTCTTATATATGAAAGAGGGCCGTGCAGGCAACAGAGGGCCCAACACTCGATCCTGTTTCAATATAAACCAATTTTTGGCAACAACCTTTTCAAATTTCTTATACTGTACGTTATAATCAAGAACCATTCTAAAGTTGACCCCTTCCACTCCTGATTCTTTTTTCTTATCTCTAACCAAAAGGGATCTATCCATCTGTTGGACCAAAGAGATTTCATGTTCAAGAACAGAACGATCATATCCCTTTTCTTGGAATTTAGAGGATAGGGTATGGGCTTGATGCACGAAATCATCCATACTGGAGCAGTTCCGCCTTAATCTTACATACTGTCCCCTGGGGATATTGCATAACCAAGACTTATGGTGGCAGCTCCCCAGGGGAATGTACGAATTCCGATCGGTTGGCTTAAAATGATTTTTCAATACTAGCCCATCATTCGCTTTAGCGATCTCAAGATCAAGAAACACCATCCGTTCTTGGCTGATGTTCCATGATAACTGGATGTTTTTTTCATTGCCATTCATGGTGCCGATAAATTCATCCAGACCAAGCCGGTCACCATCCCATATAAGGATAAGATCATCTATAAATCTATTGTAGCAAATTAACTCCTTGGGGCGGTTCCGAAACACAACGTCCTCCTCCCAGTGGGCCATAAATAGATTGGCCACACTGGGAGCAAACTTAGCCCCCATGGCAACCCCCCTTACTTGTAAAAAGAACTGATGATTGAACCAAAAATAGTTCCTCGATAAACAAAAATCTAAACATTTGAGAATATATTTTCTGTGGCACTCAGATAAATTAGAATAAGTGGACATAGCCCACTGGACTGAAGCTCGTGCATCGTTGTGTCCTATAATAGTGTACAGTGAACCAACGTCGGCAGTCACAAAAAAACAAGAGGCCGTGATCTCTAATGATTCAAGAATTTGTATGATGTGTTTAGTATCTTTGAGGAATGCTCTGGTTTTAAACACCAGGGGTTGTAAAAAGGTGTCAATGTATTGACCCACTCTAGAAGAGATAGAGTCAATACCATTGACAATAGGTCTGCCAGGCGGGTTAACACAATCCTTGTGGATTTTTGGTAGGCTATATATAATCGGGGTTCTGCAAAATAATGGATCAAGATAAGATCCCTCCTTTTTATTAAGAATATTTTTATTTTTTCCTTCTTCTATTAACCAATGTAATTCATCCTTATACTGCAACATGGGGTCTTTGTTCAGAACATGGTATGTGTCAGTATCACCGACAAGTTTATTCATTTCGGACATATAATTGATCCTATTTAAAATAACCAATCCTCCCCCTTTATCTGCGGGGCGTATGATAATATCATCCCTGCTCCTAAGGGATTCCATTCCCAATTTGATATACTGGGGGTCCTTTACTTTGCGTACTTTGAGATTGTCTAAATCATTTATGACAACATTCTTAAACACCTCCAGAAACTTATTATCAGCATTTAAAGGGTTAAACGTGGATTTGTTACGGAGATTCGAGTGTTGACTTTCAAATGCTTTCACTTGTCTGACCGGATTAGATAAGAAATATTTTTTCATGTTTAAATTCCTGACAAACTTCTGAATATTAACATAAGTGTGGAATTTATTCAAATTCCTAACCGGAGCGAATTTTAAACCCCTATCCAAAACTTTTAACTCGTTATCACTTAGTGGGCATCCACTTAGGTTATATATACCTGCTCCTATTGGGGTTTTTGTTTTTTGAATTCTCCTGCCCCCTCTCCTTCCTCTCTCTCTTTTCTTTTTCGAACCTGATTGCCCGACCGGGGGGTTCCATACGGTTGCTGTCTCCACCACTCCTGATCGATAGGTGGAGGTGCAAATGGTGGATTGATAGGTTGGTGGACAGGGGGTTGCACGTAAGGACCCCTTCCGGGTCCGCTCTGTGCACCCGAAAAATCCCCTCCCTCTCCAGCCCCTCCATACTGTAATGGTGTATACCTATTAGACACAGGCAAGGAATATCTCGGTTGGCCACCATAGAAAGCCCTCTGGTGGGAACCATAATCAGACTGGTACCCACGCTGTCTGTTAGGGGAATGATAATCATAATAGTACTGAGATTCATTAACAGGGACTTCCCTAGAATCAAAATTCCTGTCATGATTACCATTACCTCTACCTCTTTTTCTTCCGTTATTGTTACGGGGTCCCTTATTAAATGTACCACCCCTGGGAGCACCACTCCTAATGTTGCTGGACTCAGATACCAGATGTTCCAAAACAGGGGTGCCTAGTGAGCCAGGTAGGGGTACAGGGGCCATGACATCAACCTCAATAGGAGTATTATGATGAATATCTCCCTCAGTTTGATTCATTTTTTGCCATTTAAAGATATTTCCCCCATTGAAA
This sequence comes from Lithobates pipiens, assembly GCF_037356315.1. NCBI lineage: Eukaryota > Metazoa > Chordata > Amphibia > Anura > Ranidae > Lithobates > Lithobates pipiens. Next base: position 500,359,087 of record NW_027507903.1, on the reverse strand, counting down.
TCATCAGAATCTCTTATGAACTTTTTCTTTTTCTTATTTTGGATCTCAAAGTCCCACTTTGCCATCTTATCTTTTAATTCAACAGAGAGTCTAATGAAGTCAGGGGTATCCTTAAATGATTCAATGGAATTTTTAATCTCATTGATCTGACTTTCTAAAATGGTCATTTTTCTTTGTTTACGTTTCAACAGAAATTCCATTAATTCTAAACCTTTATTGAGAAAGAAACTTTCCCATTCCAACATGGAATCTCTATCAAGGAGTCCATCGTTAGGGGGAACATCCCATCTTAAACGACGTGGTATTAGTCTGGCTGAAATATATTGCTGAAAGGAAACAATGTCCCACCAAGCTTTAACCTTTTTCTCAAAAACATGACCAAGCTTTCTAAAGGCCAAAACTACATCTGGGGTTTGTTCAGAAATAGGGGTACGTGAAAAAATATCACTTAATTTAACCTCTCTATTCTCCAAATACTGAAATACATCCATATTAGCTGCTGAAATTGTAGTAAATTGGTGTAAGAAAAATAAAGTGAAAAATCAACCAGCGCTAAGAAACACAACAAGTACAGTGAAAAAAAAAAAAATATATATAAAAATGCAGCTAGAATACTGTAGGTCAAATTACCAAATCCCACATTTCAAAATTCAAAAAATATCAGTACAGCGCAAATACAAAATAATACTATAAATATCATAAAGTGAAAAAAATATAAATAAAAAGTCCATATAGTGAGAGAGAAATTCAGAAAGAGTCCACTTGTGTAATGTATCTTCAATCAATATATCAAGTGACGATATGATCCCTTCACCATTGAGCAAGTTGAACTCTCACCTCAACAAGTGGACCTCTGATAAATCAGATAGGTCAAAAACGCATGTTCCCATCAAGGGTAGATCATAAGGTTACAGCAGACCAAGCGGAAGCATTTCCAGGTAAAGTTCTCCTCCGTATCATCAGATCAATGTGATATCATATATAAAAAAGAACAGGCAAATCTAGTGCTCTCCGTTGATGTAAATTTATTAAACAAATAGATAAAAGACAAATACCACTCACATTTAAAGGCACTGATCTCCAGTGCTGAGTGCTCAGATAAAAAGTACCATGCATGGATCAGTGTGTCAGCTGGTGGATGACGTCACGACGCAGGTCACGTGGTCCGTACGCGTTGCGTCCCAGAAAGTAGGCGGGATTTCATCAGCGGTGACGGAATGACGTCGGACGGCCGCTTTTATACCAACACACCATTAGAGAACCAATAGCAAGCGGAGTTATGCGCAAGACAGATACCGTAGACACCACGTATCAAACGTGACACCGGAACATAAATCTGCGCTCACTCCAAACACAGGAAGGAGAGAGAGAGCATCAAAAAATATATATATGCTATGGAGACACAAAAACAAAACCAGAGGGAAGTAAAATAATAGTCTGCTAATTGGCAACAAGATACAATCCTCTAATTAATCCCACATAAACTATGTGAAGACCGAAAAAAGGATATTGCCTAAAAAAACAGTACAATATAATCCCCTGGTAAGTCAAAAATAGAAATCTAGTGAATATACCCGCAATGCCGCTGACGTCATCAGAAAACTACACTGATCCACACATGGGTTGATAACAATATGTACCAAAATATAAATCAAAGCTAAAAATGGAAATAAATGAAATAAATAATAATAAATGTAAAAATAAAAATAAAATTAAAATAAGAATAAAATACAAATACACGTATAAAAGGAAAAAATTCTAATGCAATGAAAATAATTCAATTATCTGTCCGAAATGAAACAATTTAAATCAAAATCCACGTTTAGACCTCTCGGGGCAAGAACCCTTGTTTCATGGATCCAATAAGATTCACGTTTGCTTAGTTGGCGTATGAAGTTACCTCCACGCCAATGTTTGGTCACCTTCTCAATCCCCCAGAAACTCAAACCTCTGGGTTTCTGAGAGTGCACCAATTTGAAATGGCGAGACACATTGTGGGTTTTTAAACCTTTTTTGATATTATTTACGTGTTCACCCAACCTCACGTGTAGGGGTCTGGAGGTTCTGCCAATATATTGGAGACCACATTCACATTGTAACATATATACCACCCCTATAGTAGAGCAGGTAATAAGTTTATCGATCTTATATTCCTTATTGTTACTTGTAGCTATAAAAGATTTTCTCCTTTTTACATTGCATCTAGAGTGTCTGCATGCCATACATCTACCGCACGCATAGAAGCCGGATAAGAAAGAGAAAAGTCTACTTTCAGTTTGTACAGGGGGATCGATAACACTTGGTGCTATTTGGTCACGTATTGATGGAGCCTTCTTATATATGAAAGAGGGCCGTGCAGGCAACAGAGGGCCCAACACTCGATCCTGTTTCAATATAAACCAATTTTTGGCAACAACCTTTTCAAATTTCTTATACTGTACGTTATAATCAAGAACCATTCTAAAGTTGACCCCTTCCACTCCTGATTCTTTTTTCTTATCTCTAACCAAAAGGGATCTATCCATCTGTTGGACCAAAGAGATTTCATGTTCAAGAACAGAACGATCATATCCCTTTTCTTGGAATTTAGAGGATAGGGTATGGGCTTGATGCACGAAATCATCCATACTGGAGCAGTTCCGCCTTAATCTTACATACTGTCCCCTGGGGATATTGCATAACCAAGACTTATGGTGGCAGCTCCCCAGGGGAATGTACGAATTCCGATCGGTTGGCTTAAAATGATTTTTCAATACTAGCCCATCATTCGCTTTAGCGATCTCAAGATCAAGAAACACCATCCGTTCTTGGCTGATGTTCCATGATAACTGGATGTTTTTTTCATTGCCATTCATGGTGCCGATAAATTCATCCAGACCAAGCCGGTCACCATCCCATATAAGGATAAGATCATCTATAAATCTATTGTAGCAAATTAACTCCTTGGGGCGGTTCCGAAACACAACGTCCTCCTCCCAGTGGGCCATAAATAGATTGGCCACACTGGGAGCAAACTTAGCCCCCATGGCAACCCCCCTTACTTGTAAAAAGAACTGATGATTGAACCAAAAATAGTTCCTCGATAAACAAAAATCTAAACATTTGAGAATATATTTTCTGTGGCACTCAGATAAATTAGAATAAGTGGACATAGCCCACTGGACTGAAGCTCGTGCATCGTTGTGTCCTATAATAGTGTACAGTGAACCAACGTCGGCAGTCACAAAAAAACAAGAGGCCGTGATCTCTAATGATTCAAGAATTTGTATGATGTGTTTAGTATCTTTGAGGAATGCTCTGGTTTTAAACACCAGGGGTTGTAAAAAGGTGTCAATGTATTGACCCACTCTAGAAGAGATAGAGTCAATACCATTGACAATAGGTCTGCCAGGCGGGTTAACACAATCCTTGTGGATTTTTGGTAGGCTATATATAATCGGGGTTCTGCAAAATAATGGATCAAGATAAGATCCCTCCTTTTTATTAAGAATATTTTTATTTTTTCCTTCTTCTATTAACCAATGTAATTCATCCTTATACTGCAACATGGGGTCTTTGTTCAGAACATGGTATGTGTCAGTATCACCGACAAGTTTATTCATTTCGGACATATAATTGATCCTATTTAAAATAACCAATCCTCCCCCTTTATCTGCGGGGCGTATGATAATATCATCCCTGCTCCTAAGGGATTCCATTCCCAATTTGATATACTGGGGGTCCTTTACTTTGCGTACTTTGAGATTGTCTAAATCATTTATGACAACATTCTTAAACACCTCCAGAAACTTATTATCAGCATTTGGTACATATTGTTATCAACCCATGTGTGGATCAGTGTAGTTTTCTGATGACGTCAGCGGCATTGCGGGTATATTCACTAGATTTCTATTTTTGACTTACCAGGGGATTATATTGTACTGTTTTTTTAGGCAATATCCTTTTTTCGGTCTTCACATAGTTTATGTGGGATTAATTAGAGGATTGTATCTTGTTGCCAATTAGCAGACTATTATTTTACTTCCCTCTGGTTTTGTTTTTGTGTCTCCATAGCATATATATATTTTTTGATGCTCTCTCTCTCCTTCCTGTGTTTGGAGTGAGCGCAGATTTATGTTCCGGTGTCACGTTTGATACGTGGTGTCTACGGTATCTGTCTTGCGCATAACTCCGCTTGCTATTGGTTCTCTAATGGTGTGTTGGTATAAAAGCGGCCATCCGACGTCATTCCGTCACCGCTGATGAAGTCCCGCCTACTTTCTGGGACGCAACGCGTACGGACCACGTGACCTGCGTCGTGACGTCATCCGCCAGCTGACACACTGATCCATGCATGGTACTTTTTATCTGAGCACTCAGCACTGGAGATCAGTGCCTTTAAATGTGAGTGGTATTTGTCTTTTATCTATTTGTTTAATAAATTTACATCAACGGAGAGCACTAGATTTGCCTGTTCTTTTTCATATATGATATCACATTGATCTGATGATACGGAGGAGAACTTTACCTGGAAATGCTTCCGCTTGGTCTGCTGTAACCTTATGATCTACCCTTGATGGGAACATGCGTTTTTGACCTATCTGATTTATCAGAGGTCCACTTGTTGAGGTGAGAGTTCAACTTGCTCAATGGTGAAGGGATCATATCGTCACTTGATATATTGATTGAAGATACATTACACAAGTGGACTCTTTCTGAATTTCTCTCTCACTATATGGACTTTTTATTTATATTTTTTTCACTTTATGATATTTATTGTATTATTTTGTATTTGCGCTGTACTGATATTTTTTGAATTTTGAAATGTGGGATTTGGTAATTTGACCTACAGTATTCTAGCTGCATTTTTATATATATTTTTTTTTTTTTCACTGTACTTGTTGTGTTTCTTAGCGCTGGTTGATTTTTCACTTTATTTTTCTTACACCAATTTACTACAATTTCAGCAGCTAATATGGATGTATTTCAGTATTTGGAGAATAGAGAGGTTAAATTAAGTGATATTTTTTCACGTACCCCTATTTCTGAACAAACCCCAGATGTAGTTTTGGCCTTTAGAAAGCTTGGTCATGTTTTTGAGAAAAAGGTTAAAGCTTGGTGGGACATTGTTTCCTTTCAGCAATATATTTCAGCCAGACTAATACCACGTCGTTTAAGATGGGATGTTCCCCCTAACGATGGACTCCTTGATAGAGATTCCATGTTGGAATGGGAAAGTTTCTTTCTCAATAAAGGTTTAGAATTAATGGAATTTCTGTTGAAACGTAAACAAAGAAAAATGACCATTTTAGAAAGTCAGATCAATGAGATTAAAAATTCCATTGAATCATTTAAGGATACCCCTGACTTCATTAGACTCTCTGTTGAATTAAAGGATAAGATGGCAAAGTGGGACTTTGAGATCCAAAATAAGAAAAAGAAAAAGTTCATAAGAGATTCTGATGATTTCAATGGGGGAAATATCTTTAAATGGCAAAAAATGAATCAAACTGAGGGAGATATTCATCATAATACTCCTATTGAGGTTGATGTCATGGCCCCTGTACCCCTACCTGGCTCACTAGGCACCCCTGTTTTGGAACATCTGGTATCTGAGTCCAGCAACATTAGGAGTGGTGCTCCCAGGGGTGGTACATTTAATAAGGGACCCCGTAACAATAACGGAAGAAAAAGAGGTAGAGGTAATGGTAATCATGACAGGAATTTTGATTCTAGGGAAGTCCCTGTTAATGAATCTCAGTACTATTATGATTATCATTCCCCTAACAGACAGCGTGGGTACCAGTCTGATTATGGTTCCCACCAGAGGGCTTTCTATGGTGGCCAACCGAGATATTCCTTGCCTGTGTCTAATAGGTATACACCATTACAGTATGGAGGGGCTGGAGAGGGAGGGGATTTTTCGGGTGCACAGAGCGGACCCGGAAGGGGTCCTTACGTGCAACCCCCTGTCCACCAACCTATCAATCCACCATTTGCACCTCCACCTATCGATCAGGAGTGGTGGAGACAGCAACCGTATGGAACCCCCCGGTCGGGCAATCAGGTTCGAAAAAGAAAAGAGAGAGAGGAAGGAGAGGGGGCAGGAGAATTCAAAAAACAAAAACCCCAATAGGAGCAGGTATATATAACCTAAGTGGATGCCCACTAAGTGATAACGAGTTAAAAGTTTTGGATAGGGGTTTAAAATTCGCTCCGGTTAGGAATTTGAATAAATTCCACACTTATGTTAATATTCAGAAGTTTGTCAGGAATTTAAACATGAAAAAATATTTCTTATCTAATCCGGTCAGACAAGTGAAAGCATTTGAAAGTCAACACTCGAATCTCCGTAACAAATCCACGTTTAACCCTTTAAATGCTGATAATAAGTTTCTGGAGGTGTTTAAGAATGTTGTCATAAATGATTTAGACAATCTCAAAGTACGCAAAGTAAAGGACCCCCAGTATATCAAATTGGGAATGGAATCCCTTAGGAGCAGGGATGATATTATCATACGCCCCGCAGATAAAGGGGGAGGATTGGTTATTTTAAATAGGATCAATTATATGTCCGAAATGAATAAACTTGTCGGTGATACTGACACATACCATGTTCTGAACAAAGACCCCATGTTGCAGTATAAGGATGAATTACATTGGTTAATAGAAGAAGGAAAAAATAAAAATATTCTTAATAAAAAGGAGGGATCTTATCTTGATCCATTATTTTGCAGAACCCCGATTATATATAGCCTACCAAAAATCCACAAGGATTGTGTTAACCCGCCTGGCAGACCTATTGTCAATGGTATTGACTCTATCTCTTCTAGAGTGGGTCAATACATTGACACCTTTTTACAACCCCTGGTGTTTAAAACCAGAGCATTCCTCAAAGATACTAAACACATCATACAAATTCTTGAATCATTAGAGATCACGGCCTCTTGTTTTTTTGTGACTGCCGACGTTGGTTCACTGTACACTATTATAGGACACAACGATGCACGAGCTTCAGTCCAGTGGGCTATGTCCACTTATTCTAATTTATCTGAGTGCCACAGAAAATATATTCTCAAATGTTTAGATTTTTGTTTATCGAGGAACTATTTTTGGTTCAATCATCAGTTCTTTTTACAAGTAAGGGGGGTTGCCATGGGGGCTAAGTTTGCTCCCAGTGTGGCCAATCTATTTATGGCCCACTGGGAGGAGGACGTTGTGTTTCGGAAACCGCCCCAAGGAGTTAATTTGCTACAATAGATTTATAGATGATCTTATCCTTATATGGGATGGTGACCGGCTTGGTCTGGATGAATTTATCGGCACCATGAATGGCAATGAAAAAAACATCCAGTTATCATGGAACATCAGCCAAGAACGGATGGTGTTTCTTGATCTTGAGATCGCTAAAGCGAATGATGGGCTAGTATTGAAAAATCATTTTAAGCCAACCGATCGGAATTCGTACATTCCCCTGGGGAGCTGCCACCATAAGTCTTGGTTATGCAATATCCCCAGGGGACAGTATGTAAGATTAAGGCGGAACTGCTCCAGTATGGATGATTTCGTGCATCAAGCCCATACCCTATCCTCTAAATTCCAAGAAAAGGGATATGATCGTTCTGTTCTTGAACATGAAATCTCTTTGGTCCAACAGATGGATAGATCCCTTTTGGTTAGAGATAAGAAAAAAGAATCAGGAGTGGAAGGGGTCAACTTTAGAATGGTTCTTGATTATAACGTACAGTATAAGAAATTTGAAAAGGTTGTTGCCAAAAATTGGTTTATATTGAAACAGGATCGAGTGTTGGGCCCTCTGTTGCCTGCACGGCCCTCTTTCATATATAAGAAGGCTCCATCAATACGTGACCAAATAGCACCAAGTGTTATCGATCCCCCTGTACAAACTGAAAGTAGACTTTTCTCTTTCTTATCCGGCTTCTATGCGTGCGGTAGATGTACGGCATGCAGACACTCTAGATGCAATGTAAAAAGGAGAAAATCTTTTATAGCTACAAGTAACAATAAGGAATATAAGATCGATAAACTTATTACCTGCTCTACTATAGGGGTGGTATATATGTTACAATGTGAATGTGGTCTCCAATATATTGGCAGAACCTCCAGACCCCTACACGTGAGGTTGGGTGAACACGTAAATAATATCAAAAAAGGTTTAAAAACCCACAATGTGTCTCGCCATTTCAAATTGGTGCACTCTCAGAATCCCAGAGGTTTGAGTTTCTGGGGGATTGAGAACGTGACCAAACATTGGCGTGGAGGTAACTTCATACGCCAACTAAGCAAACGTGAATCTTATTGGATCCATGAAACAAGGGTTCTTGCCCCGAGAGGTCTATTCGTGGATTTTGATTTAAATTGTTTCATTTCGGACAGATAATTGAATTATTTTCATTGCATTAGAATTTTTTCCTTTTATACGTGTATTTGTATTCTATTCTTATTATAATTTTATTTTTATTTTTACATTTATTATTATTTATTTCATTTATTTCCATTTTTAGCTTTGATTTATATTTTGGTACATATTGTTATCAACCCATGTGTGGATCAGTGTAGTTTTCTGATGACGTCAGCGGCATTGCGGGTATATTCACTAGATTTCTATTTTTGACTTACCAGGGGATTATATTGTACTGTTTTTTTAGGCAATATCCTTTTTTCGGTCTTCACATAGTTTATGTGGGATTAATTAGAGGATTGTATCTTGTTGCCAATTAGCAGACTATTATTTTACTTCCCTCTGGTTTTGTTTTTGTGTCTCCATAGCATATATATATTTTTTGATGCTCTCTCTCTCCTTCCTGTGTTTGGAGTGAGCGCAGATTTATGTTCCGGTGTCACGTTTGATACGTGGTGTCTACGGTATCTGTCTTGCGCATAACTCCGCTTGCTATTGGTTCTCTAATGGTGTGTTGGTATAAAAGCGGCCGTCCGACGTCATTCCGTCACCGCTGATGAAGTCCCTCCTACTTTCTGGGACGCAACGCGTACGGACCACGTGACCTGCGTCGTGACGTCATCCGCCAGCTGACACACTGATCCATGCATGGTACTTTTTATCTGAGCACTCAGCACTGGAGATCAGTGCCTTTAAATGTGAGTGGTATTTGTCTTTTATCTATTTGTTTAATAAATTTACATCAACGGAGAGCACTAGATTTGCCTGTTCTTTTTCATATATGATATCACATTGATCTGATGATACGGAGGAGAACTTTACCTGGAAATGCTTCCGCTTGGTCTGCTGTAACCTTATGATCTACCCTTGATGGGAACATGCGTTTTTGACCTATCTGATTTATCAGAGGTCCACTTGTTGAGGTGAGAGTTCAACTTGCTCAATGGTGAAGGGATCATATCGTCACTTGATATATTGATTGAAGATACATTACACAAGTGGACTCTTTCTGAATTTCTCTCTCACTATATGGACTTTTTATTTATATTTTTTTCACTTTATGATATTTATTGTATTATTTTGTATTTGCGCTGTACTGATATTTTTTGAATTTTGAAATGTGGGATTTGGTAATTTGACCTACAGTATTCTAGCTGCATTTTTATATATTATTTTTTTTTTCACTGTACTTGTTGTGTTTCTTAGCGCTGGTTGATTTTTCACTTTATTTTGCTTACTATCATACACTTGGTTATTTTTAACTGCAGGAGGAATAAAAATATATGTTGAATAATCGACCTTTGGCCCTGATATTATGCCTCATTCAGAGTCCCAATCAGGGAAATGTAATTTAAAGCAGAGTTCCACCCAAAAATAGAACTTCCACTTTTTGGAATCCGCCCCCCCCCCCGTGTCACATTTGGTACCTTTCAGGGGAGAGGAGGGAGGGGGAAGCAGATATCTGTCTAATACAGGTATTGTGCTCCCACTTCCGGGCATAGATAGCCAAGCCACCCGTGGGTATCTTCGCCACTTCCAGCGCCTTCTCTGTCGTTCCCCCCCCCCCCCCGCGCTGCCTTCTGGGAGACTCACAGGTCCCAGAAGACAGCAGGGACCAGTGGGATCACGCAGCGCGAGTCGCGCATGAGCACTAGGGAACCAGGAAGTGAAGCTGCAAGGCTTCACTTCCTGATTCCCTTCCTGAAGATGGTGGCACCTCCACCCAAATGCTGAGGGACAGGTCGGCTTTGGGTGCCGACATTGCGGGCGCCCTGGACAGGTAAGTGTCCTTATTTTAAAAGTTAGCAGCTGCAGTATTTGTAGCTGCTGACTTTAAAAAAAAATGCGCAACTCCGCTTTAAGTCCTGGTAATCAAGTAGAAGCAGGTGTGTGGTCTAGTAAAATCAATTCATTCATTTAATAAGAAATTAATAATAAACCTTCCCGGGTGCCCCTGTTTAGCTGATGAGGCCTAGGCCCAGTACAACAGAATCAGTTGTACTGCCTTTTCAACGGCCTTGATTGTTAGAGGAAACCTTTGCCGCTACCCAACTAGCTGTTATTTTGACATCATTGCCTGCTTTCCCTGAGCCAGTGTAGCACATCATCCATGTTGATATTCAAGGCCATCACCAAGCTTCTCTGAGTCCTCTGGCACCACCACGAATCAATACCGGCATCACCCCATCTAATGTACCTCTTTGAGACAGAAGCTTTTTGAAGTTAATTAAGCAAGTGTAGCGAGCAAGGGGCTTCTACTGATGCCTAATTATGCACGGCTAGGTGAATTATTAGCCACGCGGCCATCGGAATGCATAATTATTTGATTACACTAAGCTCAAAATGTTCCACTGTGGTTTAGGGAGAAAGAATGAAAGAATACACAGAAATTAAAAGGAAAATATGATGTTTTATGCATCCTGGGGACTGAGTGTTCCTAAATTCTCATGCACAAGATATAGTAATATTTGGATGGGTACAAAAGCATAGCTTAATGTCAAGTTATTTTAAACACACATATCATTTGTTTGGGAACTCACAAATTAGCCATTGATATCAGGCTGACTAAAACAGATGTTGTTAACCGCTAGAGATCCACGCTATAGCCGAATGACGGCTATAGTGCGGACCTGCTTTGCCGGGACGACGTCTATTGACGTTGTCCCGTGCACGAGCGGCCTGCGCGCCCTGTGATCAGCGAGTCTATGAGACTAGCCTGATCACAGATCGGAGTAAGGGGTCGATCCCGACCCCTTACCATGTGATCAGCCAATGACAGCTGATCATGTGATGACAACAGAGCCGGTAATCGACTATTTAAAAAAAAAAAAAAAAGCTGATCACCGGCGGCCGTGAGAGGGACTTCAGTCCTGATCACGGCGAGCTGGAACCAGCTCATCAGTGCCCACCTGCCCCCTGCCAGTGCCATCTAAGGAAAGGCAAAAGTGCCACCCATCAGTGCCACCCATTAGTGCCCATAGTGCCACCCATTAGTGCCCACAGTGCCACCCATCAGTGCCCACAGTGCCACCCATCAGTGCCCACAATCTGCCTCAACAGTGCTGCACCTCAGTGCCACATATCCGTGCCCATCAGTGTCATCTACCAGTGCCCATCAGTGCCCAGCAGTGCCACGTATCAAAGCCACCTATCAGTGGCACCTATCAGTGCCCATCAGTCCCAACTATCAGTGGTACCTATCAGTGCCCATTAGTGCCACCCATCTGTGCCACCCATCAGTGCCATCTTATCTGTGCCCATCTTTGCCCATCAGTGCCGCCTTATCTGTGCCCATCAGTACTGCCTTATCTGTGCCTATTGGTGCCACGTTATGTGTGCCTATCGGTGCCACCTTAACTGTGCCTATCAGTGCCCACCAGTGTCGCCTCATCAGCGCATTTCAATGAAGGAGAAAAATTACCTGTTTGCAAAATTTTATAACAAACTATTAAACATGATTTTTTTTTTTGCATCTTTTTTTGTTTGTTTAGCAAAAAATTTAACTCCCAGCTGTAATTAAATACCACCAAAAGAAAGCTCTATTTGTGGGAAAAAAATTATAAAAATTTCATTTGGGTACAGTGTTGTATGGCCGTGCAATTGTCATTCAAAGTGCATCAGTGCTGAAAGCTGAAAATTGGTCTGGGCAGAAGGGGGGTTTAAGTGCCCAGTAAGCAAGTGGTTAAAGAGCACCTGCCCTGATATAAAAAGCATCAAACTCAACAACACTATCAACATGTAGTTATATTATGATTCTTGAAAGTAACTGCATTCGTTTTCTATATTGATCTACATGTCCCTGTATAGCCCTCTTGGATCCTCAATTTGACCGTACATGGGACATTGCTTACTATCCAAGTCAAGATTAAAGTGAACTTGTACTAAAGCTGGCCATAGACTGATCAAAATTCTGCTGGCTCAGCAGGGACCAGCCAAATTGAAATTCATGTGTGGCTCCTCCCACTTGACAGGTTGTTTGAAACTTTTTGTCAATCAGCAGCTGCAGCCAATGGGCTGCAGCCATTTATCAGTGTGTAGCCAGGTACTGGCTAACTTTGCCTGTGTCACCGTGGGACATTCTGTAACTCCAGCTGCAGTGCTCCTTTTTCCCTCTAGTGTTCAGCCTGGACAATGTCATCATTTCCTCAAAGCAGAGCAAGTAGAGACCACAGCTGAGAACAGGGGATCATGGGATATGTGGACCGAGGAAGCAAGATTTGCATTGGAGTCACACTGCTGCAGACTACAAGTTTCAGCCTAGCTGGGAGAGCGAGAAGAATGCTGGATGAGGACATAAATAGCCTGTTCTGGGGAGGAGTCTTTCTCTTGGAATCACAGCCTTCAGCTGAGAGCAGGGACCCAGCCGCCCTGGGGAATGTGAGCAGATGCCTCAACCTAGGTGGTTTGGAGTGACTGTTTGGAGTTCACTCTCATCGTTGCCGGTACAGTTACAGCAGAATCCCAGCGTCGCTAGGTGCATGGCCAGGCAACCTCCACTGGTTGTAGATTCTTTATGAGCCTGTTTCGGGACATCCTACTCCCTTCAGCCTTGAGGATTGGTGAGTGGACAGAAGCCCACTCTGTGTACACCCCACAAGTACTCCTCCATTCTCCTTCCTCCCCCCCCCCCCCCCAATTAAAGAACTCTACACAATATCTGCACACATGAAGGGGAACTCTACTCAGATATCAATTATTGCATTTCTTGTAACTTGTTTTTCTAATTGTGCCACAAATTTTTTGGGCTCGTGGCATTGGAATTTGAAGGGAGCAGTCTGACATAAAAGGTCATTCTCTTCCCTTTTATACCTGGGGTCATAAGTTCTTTCAGGACCCACTTTTCTTTACATTGCATACCCTTTGCATTTTTACGAAGAGTACGATTTTAATACTGAAAGATATTTGCCCAAGCCATTCTTGTTCTTATTGGCTTTAACAATCTTAAGTAAAATACTTATTTACTTTGCTAAAGTCTGGAGTTTGTGTAATTGCATTATCACTTTGAAACATGTCCAAAATCAGGGTGTCAGAGGTGTCGGGAGACTTTCAAGGTCAGGGCAAACTTTTGGGTCCAGTCATCTTCCAACGTCCTTACAGGGGTGGCGCTACAAGTGCATACTGACAGAGGAGTCCCTGCTGTCAGAATACATTGGCACAGCTAGAAAGACCTCCAACGCCTTGCATGTGTGGGTGGGGGATTCCGTACAGTTTTTCCTTTTTCGATCAACCCTCTGGCTGAATGAAAAATTTAGTCATCTGTAGCCTGCCTAAATGTTAAAAATGTAATGCCCAGCTGAACGTTCAGTTTAAATCAGCTAAACACATTCAAGGTGCATCAGAACTAAAGGTGTGTTTTACAGTCCATTTTCTATAGAAGGCAGCCACAGCCTGATTAGAAAAGCCTTTCCCTTGCCAGCATGCTCTAAAAAAAAGGTCCTTGCTCTTTGTAGGGAAGCAGTTGTCTCTCTGCAAAGGTCTAACATCAGTGCTGAGTCAGAGCAGGAGCTTCCCAATCAGAAGAGAACGTGAGCTTTGTTTATTGGTTAAACTTAGACATTGGTTTCACACCTATGCATTGCAGTAATGCACAATTTACCACACAATAGCACAACACATGGCAGTGCACAAACAAAATGGCGTGTTACATTGGCATTTATTTTGACAACGCATCTCAATGCTAATGCATTTCCGTGCATCGAAATGTACACATGGGAACCATCGGTCCATTGTTGTTCTCTGGGTTGGAACATAACCCAGAGAATTGTGACAACATCTTGAAGTACTTACTTAGCTTTGGCACCAAAATCTGTTGCTTGCCAGTGATTGACTAGGATGGCGAATCTTATATGTCCCCCATTTGTTGTCTGTGAAGAGAGAAGCATCTTCATGTCCTTTGCACCTTAGACTGGCCATACATGGAGCTAAATTAGCTTGATTCCCCCATCAAGACAGACAGTGTTGATGTGGGAATCTTTCCTGCCAGACAAGCTGTCCCCGCTGGGAGAAGACAGTGATTATTGCTAGCGGCTATGGCAACCGCTAGCGATACTAACAGGTAAGACCCGGCATCAGGGCCGTCTTTAATATTGATTGGACCCTGGGCAAAATTTTTCTTAGGGCCCCCCTCCCCCCATGCAATTTCGCTCTCCACCTTCTCTGAGATATACAATAAATAGCAGCTAGACTTAAAATCAGTTTACTGTATCAGATCAGGCAGCGATTGCGATTGGTTGCCAGAGGATACAGCATATCATTACTGCTTACTGACTGGTTGCTAGAGGTTACAGCACTCCTTAAGGCTCACTGATTAGTTGCTAGAGGTTACAGCACATTTCTGCTTGTTGATTGGCTGCTAGCGATTGCTGTACAGTAATACTGCTCACTGGTTGCTATAGGTTACAGCACATCTTCTCCTCACTGCAGGGGGGGCATGATATACCTATGAATGTTGCCTTTATTTACATATCAATGCAGTTGGCCTCAGCTATTTACATATGCATGCCACTGCTATTTACATATGAATGCCAGTATTTACATGTGAACACAGGTCTGCAGGTGAGTCATCTGTACACAACAATAGGGCAGAGCTGGGCAGCATTAGTAGCAGCATAGGACTAAAACTTCAAGGGACAAGGGAATGTAACCTGGGATAGTTGGCAAGTATGAGACAGCTGCTTTGGGCCCCACAACAATGATAGGACCCAGGGCAGCTGCCCCTTTTGTCCTGCCTTAAAGACGGCCCTGCCCGGCATGCTGGTTGTACCCAAGTTGATTGATCAACTTGGTACATTCAGCCTGCCCATTCATGGTTCAAATTGTGTATGGCCTGCTTTAATGCACCCACAACCCAGCCAACAGCTCCCCCTGCTCTTACCTCTTCCAGTCACAGTGAAGGTAGATTCCTGCGGCTGCAGGGAAACCCTCATGGTCTGGCTGCTGCACATCCAAAAAACAAAGAGAACCTGTCACTCCTTTTACATCCAAAAGCAAAAAAAAACACAAAAACATTGAGCAAGTGTGACACAGCTAATAGCAAAAAGATAAGCATTGGGCTAAATCTCCTACAT
This sequence comes from Lithobates pipiens, assembly GCF_037356315.1. Lineage (NCBI taxonomy): Eukaryota > Metazoa > Chordata > Amphibia > Anura > Ranidae > Lithobates > Lithobates pipiens. The sequence continues at coordinate 500,343,619 of NW_027507903.1, read as the reverse complement.
TTTTATGTTTGGCTGGAGTAAGTCTTTAATATTCAGCATTTCTATCATGTAAATAGCCATAAGCAGAATTCAGAATCCATTAGCATGACATATTTGCCCAGATATTCACTAATAATAAAGATTTTTACTTCTAGAAAATAAACAGTTCGTAAGTGCCTGGTCTAAAGGACAATAAATCTGAAAGTTAAGCTGCCACGCTGGTGTATAATCTTTGCGATATTGCTTTAATTTGTAATTAATTATCATAATCTCCAGCTCTATTCTCACCTCTTGTGCCTCTAATAGCCATTTCTCATCCCGGAAATTACAGGCTCCACCGTACACAAATGAACAAGCCTGCTATTAGCCTCCTCCAATCTCTAAAATCTTCTGTTTGGAGACTGGCCGATTTCCCCAAACTAATTTATAATTGTAGATTAGTGATATATTATTCTTTAGTGTCTGCTTACATACAGCAATATATATTTATAACTTTTTTAAGGGGTCAGATTGCTCAAGACTGATATTTCAGTTTTAAGTGAATGTTGAGAAGGTGAATCAACCCTGAGATTCTCAGATCTTTTTATCCTGACCCACCTCACCCACTCCTAATAAGTAGGTCTCCCTCTTGCTGCTGAAAAATAGAATATTGCTTAAAGTGGATCTTCCTAGGTCTGCATAAACACATTCATTATGTCACAAGATACAGCAATATTACATTTTAAAACCAAAAAACTCTAACTTTTATTATTAAAATAGTGGCCCTTCAGCTTCAATCTCATGATGTTGCTTAAGTTGGATACACACTATAGAATTTTCTTTAGATTTTTTTTCCTTTAGATTTACCAAAACCATATAATATGGGGTCAAACCTTAACCATTTCAATTTGTATGTATGCAATGCAAAACCTTGCACTACATGGTTTTGGTAAATTTAAAGGAAATCAAACAATAAAAGTTGTATAGTGTGTATCCAGCTTTAGGCTGGGAAGATGTCATTGGTCTGCTGCAGGCCTTAGGATTTACATAATTTTGGCAGCATTTGTGTCCGGGAAGCAAATGGTGACCCTGGATGAGGCTTGAGCAAAGAGGGCTCCGGTCTTCTGGAGGGAAAAGCAGATGAAGGCATTGTCTGGGGGGATACTGTGACAGGTAATAAATAGCTGACAGAGTTAAACTTACATATTACTTATGCGAATCAATGTAAGAGCGCTACCCGATGCTAAAGTGCTAACACATCATTAACATTGTGCAATAAATTCAATTAATGATGATGATATTAATAATAATAATAAAAATCAATGCATAACAATAACTAATTAAATAAATCCATAAAAAGTTCATAAATACTTATCTTATTCATACGTTTCACAATCTTCAAGTACAGATCAAATTTTCATTGTATAGTATAAAGTGCAAAGTGCTGAAAAACAAATATTCTGTGCAGTCCGTGCTCCCCTCGGTGTGCCCTCTCACTCACCAGATATAATGGATTCCACGAGAGAAGTCACAAACACTTGTGTGGATGGCTGGGCTCTGTTGTCCCACAGGCTGTATCTCAGACTGTAATGTAGATTGTTCTCAGTGTACCGTCATATGACGTAAATGAATGGCAGAGAAAGCAATATTGCGTAATTCCGTTTATTAACCATAAAAACAAACATTATCCACTCACATCTTAAAAACGCTGTGACAAGTGTAAAAAACCCAGAACTGGAAGTAACCATTGACTTGTGTCTCACCGGACTGGAAATAACATCACCACCTGCGGTCTGCTGACGCGTTTCGTCCTTCCCACAAGACATTATCAAAGGATCACATTAGACTAGCTTACACATTACTTAGCTTGCATGCACATAGAAGGGTTGACTTACTAAAACTGCAGAGTGCATAATCTGGTGCAGTTCTGCATAAAAACCAATCAGCTTCTAGTACTTTTGTCAAAACTTAAAATGTTACTAAATCCACAACAGAAAAATCAGTCTGTATATGCAGTAAGGCATTCTTGTTATACATGCTGTGGAATTCATTAAAAAAGGTCTAAAAAACACATCAAGTCACGCTGCAGCTGCACTACAAAATCTGAACTGAAAATTGAATCAAAATGGCACTGCACTAGTGTGAACCTAGCATATAATCATTATTATACTTGCCAATAAGGCCTAAGTCTAAAGTGATTGCAAAGGCAGAAGGTATTTTTTATCTTAATGCATTAAGATAAAAAAACATTCTATGTGCAGCAACCCCCCTCAACCCCCCTAACATAACCCTCAGGTAAGTGTACCTGAGCCCCATCTCTGTCCAGCCATGTGCATGACTGGCTCGGCCATCTGGGATTCTCCCTCCTGATTGACTGAGACACAGCAATGGCGCTATTGGCTCCCGCTGCTGTCAATCAAAGTCAGGTAGCCATTTAGGAGAGAGGGGGGGGCGTAGTCGAACCGCGGATCCATGTCTGAATGTATATACGAAGCTGCAGCTTGGCTAAGGTGCCCCCATAGCATGCTGCTTGCTGTTGGGGCACTCAACAGGAGCACCGAAAAGGGACCCAATAAGAGGAGAATCCAGGCTGCTCTGTGCAAAACCCCTGCACATGGTAGGTAAATATATCATGTTTGTTATTTTTAAAGGAAAAAAAACGAGACTTTAGTATCGCTTTAATTCCTGAGGTGTCCATTAATATGTATACTGTAATCCAAAACAAACAGACTGAGACGCACCAGAGTTTGTGTTTATAAGAATTCTGTACTGAGTCATTACTAAATTCTGAGTAAGATAGGCCGACCGGGGACCCCAGGTGCCAAGATTCACACGGCTAAAGTCTGAGAGATAAACAAAGCCCATGAGTGAATCTCAGTGCCAGCTTTGTATTATTAATGATATTTATGCATCATTTTATTGTTTGGACTTGTTTGTGGGATGGTATAATCTCTACTCCAGAGCTAGAAGCTTCCAAATTTGGTATTTAATTACCCAATTCTGTCCCAAAATTAGTTTTTTAAGAAAACTTTTTTTAATAAGAAATGCCCACTGTTACAGAAACAAATCTAATCCATTATTTTAGAAGATATGACATGTTCTTCATAGTACAGTTGGTTGTATGGACAGAAGATCCTGCATTGCTTAGTGGTGGACACCTGCTTAATACTGATTAATGATTGCGGGCTCCATTGTGATTTATTATTTCTGCTTGAACAGGAACACGTGTAAATATTACCCAAAAAAAACAAGGTTTGTGTTAATAGGGAGATGCACCCTAGTTCTATACGAGAATCTTCCTGATATTAGTATACAAATTCAACAGGTTATACATACATCCCATTCTGATCCATTTCCAGGTCCCAAACTAATGGTGAATTACTCTATGGCAACCAAAATTCAGTGCCAGACATTTGCATAGGGATATTTAGATACCTTATATCTCATCAAAGCACCAATGACACCTATAACCCCCATTTGCCTATCTTTAACACTTTACACTTAACCTACCCCCTTACAATGAAACTTAACCCAATCCTTTAAATTGTTTTTGGCTAAGGGCTTGTTCCCAGTGGAACGCAGTGCAGAAAACCCCACGCACCACATTCAAACTGCATGGGGTGTGCTATCTGCTGTGGGTGTCAATATACTCCTAATGATACCCCAAAAGCAGATCACGAGTGCTGCATGGTACTGCAGTACCATATGATCTGGTGCAGTGTTTTTTAAAAGTACTTTTGGTGTGATCCAGCGTGATTTCTGCCCATTCAAATTGCTTAAGAAAACTGTATACAGTGAGGCCAAACATAGTAAAAAATATTTTTTGGATTTACATAACTGTACATAAAACAAAATTTAGAAAAAGGCCTCTTTCACACGGGACGGATCAGTAATGATCTGCCCCGTGATTATCCGCTCGCTCAGCGGGGATCGCTCCATTGTCCCCGCTGAGCCGGCGGTGGGCAGGGCGGTCTCCGCACACTGTGCAGGGACCGCCCTGTCAGCTCTCCACTCTCCTCTATGGGGATCGGATGAGCACAGACCGTCTGTCCGTGTTCATCCGATCCGCTCTGCAGACAGATAGAAAAATAGGATTTTTCTCCGTCTGCAGAATCGGACAGTAGCGGAGGCGGACGATATCGGGTGTCTGCGGATGCTCATCCGCAGACACCCGCTATCCCATAGGGATGAATGTATGCCCGTATTTCATCCGCAAACGGATGGATGAAATACGGACATACCATCCGCATGTGTGAAAGGGGCCAAACACTGCTCACCCTCTCCATGATCCAGTGCTGCCCTTCATGTGTTTTATTGCTGGTTACCAGTTCTCTTCCAGATGCCCAGAGTCATACATACTGGAGCTGACATCGATTTGCCTTACCAGCTAATTCTCAATCTAGGCCTCCGAGTTAAACCCTGAACAACTATGCTAACCCTTACCCACCAGCATTGTACTTTTTTTCTGACAATAGATGGCTTCAGTTTGATGGGCAGAATTCTAAAACCCACTACCTCTAAGCCCAGGTTGTCCTCAGCTTGTTATTAGACAGTGAAAGGAGAACCAGTGCGGTGATGAGCTCATCTCTCTGTCACTCTACTTTGTCCTCCTATCTGCATGCCTCTTCTCAAAACATGCTTAGATTTGCTCCTTGTACTGCTTCTTCCTTTTCCTGTCCAGCCCTGCTCTACAAGACTGCAAGAGGCTGCTACCCGGTACTTACATTTCTTGCAGTTAAAAATGCAATTTATCATGTATTATTAAAAACCTACGATAATTTGTGTCTTATCTAATTGCCTAGAGTTCAGCTTTAACCCAGAAAACCTTCAGAAACTAAAGTATCACCTAAACTGCTAAACTAATACACACCTTGGTACATGATGGTGCTGATTTATAACAGTCTAAACGATAGTGACACCAAAATTGCAGGAGCTAAATGTTTGTCTCTTCACACTGACTCCACAAACCTCTCCTTTTATTACATAGCATTTATTTCCTTCTGTCTTTAGCACTTGCAGTAACATCTATTCACATCGATGAACTCTGTTTTCTGTGGACTTTCTTACTTCTTTCAAACTTTACCTAGAAATAAAAAATTTGAGGAAAGGTGAACTTTTTATTGCAGAAGAGGCATGCTTTGTTTCTCTGCAATAAAGGATACCATTCACTTGTCTGTTTGCAATCTTTTTGACAAAGGTGTTTCTATGACTATTTTAGTAATTTTTATACCATAAATATAGAATGATGACAATGTATTGTTTTAGAAGCTAGGCCTCTCCTATTCATGGCTATGAACCTGTTGGACTGCTTCGTGAGCTTAGGACAGGAAATTATGCTACAGGAAGTAGGGGGAGGGAAAAAGGACTTGAACAAGTCATGTGCAGTGTTGCCAACCCCCGAAGTGAAATTTACTGGCAGGATGACGAAAATTTACAAACGGTAACAATTTTTTACTGGCACTGCAAAAAAGTACCTAAATTACAGTTTTCAGTGCCAAACAGTGCAAATATCAATATTTAAACTATAAACACATAGCTAGTGCTATTAGCAAAAGTAAAAAAAAAACATATTTCTCCATTGACTTGAAGGTCAGGTTACTATAACCCAGCCTGCACAGAGTCCCCCCTTACATCAGAGTCTGCAGGGATCCCCCTTACAGTGAAAGGAAACTTTTATGTAAAGGGGAACGCTACAGATCATGATCTAAGGGGGAACTCTGATGTAGAGGTGGGGCTCTGGTGACCAGAGACCACCTTATATCAGAGTCCACTGCTTTATCTTTACACCAGAGTTCCCACTTACATCAGGGTCTGCAGACTGAGTTACCCCTTGCACTGTAAGGGGAATCCTGCAGACTCTGGCATAAAGGGGAATGCCAGAAACTCTGATGTGGGGGCACTTTGGTGACAGGAGACCACCTTCCGTAGAGTAAATACACTAAGGTAAGGGGAGATCACTAATATAGGGGGGACCTTTATATCAGTGCCACTTACATTATTGTATTCACTCCCCCCTTACATCAGCAACTCCCCTCCCCCCCTCAGACTGGCCTGGCGATGCTGTCACTAACCTCCTCTCAGGTACACCATGCAGGGCTCAGTCAGATGACTCCAGCTTGGTGGCTCTGGTTTTATCCTATAGTCTCCTCTCCATAGTCCATACGTCTGACCTCTTTCTTGTCTGCATTGCTGGACTTTGCCTTTCATTCATGCTTCCCTCTCTCTCTCTCCCCTACTCTGCTCTGCCCCCCCCCCCCCATCTTCTATTCAGGAAAAAAATGTGTGGTGGTGGGCACTGAAAGTTTACCTATTAAGCAAGTTACTGATCTGAAAAAAAAGCAGCAAGGAGAAAAGAGGGAGAGAGAGAGAGAGAGAGAAGGGGGTTGCAACAAGCAAGGTAGGTGGGAGCCAGCAGTGGGGTAGGATGCTGCCAAAGAGAGGGAGTAATAATATACAAGCCAGCACACTCCCAGTCCTAACATATGAGCTTGCTGTGGGAGGCTAGGAAAATAAAAAATCTTTAGGATCAGAATGTCTGAGTCTCCCTAATGTCGACCTCAATCTGCAGTGCACAGCCACTCACCATCCGACACCGACCAGGGCACTCTGCAGTCCAACTTCATCGCACTGTCCTTAGCTGCTGTCTGCTTCTCTGTCCAGACTCCAGTGACTCAAGCACCTCCATCCGCCCTCAGCTCCTGCTTTTTTTAAGTCTGGTGGGCGGACAGCGTGGGCTGACATCATCATCGTGCGGTGCCGGCGGGCAGAGGCAGCGCTCGTGGATTGGATCTTCTCGGCGATTTCCACAAACTGCGCATTAACAGTTCTGACCCGCCGTCACCACCATTTTTTTTACTGGCACATATCTGTTGCTAAGGACATTTACGGGCAGGAGAAAAATGCCCTGTTTTATGGGCTGCCCGCAAATCTACGGGCAGTTGGCAACACTGGTCATGTGGTGAGAAACAAAGTAACAGTTGTATTGGAGGATTTTGAAGAATCGAGCAGTCTGGAGTATCCTGGGAGAACACTCCATCACATTTATGAAAAAGTATCCTGTTCTCTTTGTATTGCTTCCTTTGCCTGAAATCCCTGGTGTTCCTGTCAGTCCCTTTGCTTTACTATTAAAACTGACCACACTATGCAGGAGAGCAGACGGTGGTCAGTTCTCTAGCTATGCTGGGAACTCAGCCTCCTCTTTTCCAATGATCAGATATGTCCTGACACACCTCCCCTCTACAGCCATTCACTGAAAAGCTCAGTGTACTGTTGCCCCCACCCCAGTTATTATGTACCTGAGAACATAGGGTATGTGATCACTTATAAAAAAGGGAAAAAAATCTATTTATAATTTTTTATATCTATACACAAATGTTTTGACTTTCATTTCTATTTTAAACTGAATGGATTATTTTAAAGGTGATCATTTACAATAACTCTAAGTAACTGTTTAGTGTATGCCTATCACCCACATTGTACATGCTTATTTGTTAAGAAGGATAGATATAGCTTATACATTGTAGACATATTTTTAAATATCTGTCATTCTTGTATTGTTTTACTATAGTTATAAATGGTTTGTATGTGCAGCATTTGTTTAGTAAAATAATATTAACACACTACAGAGGTTTTAAATGTTTCATTGCAAAATGGCCTTATAAGATGCAAAGCAAAACAATTGGGGGCTTGTAGCAGAGATTCACGCTAAAGTTCAACTGAAGCCTGTTTTCTGTGGTGTTTTCTGTTGTTTTTGATAGGAAAATGCTCTTTACACTGTTCAGGAAGAGCAAGGCTACAGGGGTTTCTAGTGTCCAGGATAAGATGTGCAATCTGCCTACCTGGGCCAGAGATAGCCAATGGATGTCTGTTGCAAAGGAGCTTACCAATAGACTTGTGCACAACTGAAAATGTTGTTTAGTTTAGTTTCATTTTTATTCGTAAAATACATAATAATTCAGATAATTCTTTATTTCTGTAGAGTATCGATATTCGTTATAAGGAATTGATTCGCTCTCAGATAATTCAATATTTATGTATGTCTATATGGTAAAAAGAAAAAATTGCGCTGAAACAAAAAAAAAATCTAACAAAAGCTGCAACACAACGTGAGATACACACAAATGTAAATGGAAAACAAAAATGGCTGCGCTCTAAACAAAATAAATGGGGCAGATAGGCATTGGATGCCTGCCAGCTGGTAATCGCACAATCTATGCGGTGGTGGGTTCACAAATGAAGTCACAATTAGTTTTGCTAGAAAAGTCACCGGATTTTTGGAACTGAATATAAGTCATTATCTGCATCAATTTGATAAAGACGTTTTAGTTTTGTTTCTTTACATTGGACTTTTTTCACTTTTTTACTTTTTATATTGATCACTTATTCACCAGTGTTTATTCACAGAGTCAATTCTATGATATTTACTTATGGATTATTCATAGTATCTGCACCATTTATTTTGTTTAGAGCGCAGCCATTTTTGTTTTTCCATTTATGTATATATATTCTAGTTAACGATTCGTAGTTCGGAAAGTCGTTTGTTTATTGAATGCATTAACACACACAAGGACAATATCTCTTCTTCTATGCTCAAATACATACAACACCCTTCTCACTCAGTTCTCAGGAATGCACTTTGCCAGTAATCCAACCTCCAGCACAAAATGAATCAGCTGATTGGACTGTAAGATTTACTCCGAGTTGACCTTTTGTTTCATTAGACCTTTAACGAATCATGTCGTCTTAATTCGTTATTTTTGCTTCAATCTCTTTTTTATATTAGAAATTCATTATTCTTTTATTCAGACATTTGATTGCATCCAAATGTTCAAAAGATTCAAAATTCAGCTGAATTTAATTTAGTTACAAAAGGAATTGCACATCTACTTGCTAGGTATGCTTCTCCTTTAAACAAAGTTTGGGGTGATGGAGCCCCTGATTTTTCCTCAGATTTTGGTAAAAGTTTAAAAGTTTTGGTAAGAGTAAGGGAGGGATGTAGACAGCAGCTGTGTTTTGGTTTGCACGTCATTCATGTTTTACATACTGAATCTGAAATAAAGAGAAAGGCAGAGGTAAAAAAGAGACTTGTTGAAAGAGCGGTTTGCAATGGCTACTAAGTGTTTGCAAGACACTGTAAATAGGCAAGGGATTAAGAAAGTAGGGCACTGAAAGTAATACCTGCAGTGGCTTCGAAGTGTGTTCAGGTGACTGCAGGCAAAGCTGAGGATTTTAATGAGCGGTGTGCAGCCATCATGATCAAGTCTAATGAAATAAATAATAAAAAAATATCACCCGGGTGGTGGTTATGAATTCCCTCTATTTATTCCATATACATATTAACTAGTCTATTAAAACTCTGATAAAGTTAATGTTTATAGTACAATGATATAAGGTTAGCTATGAAAACAAACACACTGATTAGTAAAACAACGTCCTATTCATTTCCCAAGAAAATAAGGAATGCTAACGTAAAAAAACACTAAAGGAAAATATTATAGAGCATATAACAAAAGAACATCAAAAATACTTAACGCAAGGCTATCCTCTAGATATTGGCTCATCAGCTGGGATCAAAATGGTAACAGAGCCATAAGTAGGGATGAGCTTCGTGTTCGAGTCGAACATATGTTCGACTTGAACATTGGCTGTTCGCCCGTTCGGCGAATACCGAACGTTATGGGCTGTTCGCGCCAAATTCGTGTGGCGCTCACGGCCCACAATGCACTGCGCCATCGCATTGCATTGCTGGCTCATGATTGGCCAAGCATGCACTGTGACCCCCGCATGCTTCGCCAATCACAGCGCTGGCAGCGAGGAGAGCCATGATTGGCCACAGGCAGGATGCCTGTGGCCAATCATAGCTCAGGCTGTGCAGTACACGCCCCACACTATATAAGGCCGCCAGCGTGGCGGCCTTGTGTAGTGTGTTGGCGTCTGTAGGAGTTAGTGGGTGTTCTGTGTACCTTCAACACAGTATACACCGTTCATTATCAGCCGATTTTGCGTTCTTGCTCTTCTATAGTGGTTGTTGTCTGCGTGCCCTGACCGCAGAATACACCGTTATATTCACCTATATAGCTAGCTATCTTGCTCTTTTTAAATAGAGCTTGCAGTCAGCGGTAGGAGATTGTGCGTTCTGTCTGCGTGCCCTGACCGCAGAATACACCGTTATATCCACCTATATAGCTAGCTATCTTGCTCCTTTTAAATAGAGCTTGCAGTCAGTTGTAGGAGATTGTGCGTGCTGTCTGCGTGCCCTGACCGCAGTATACACCGTTATATCCACCTACATAGCTAGCTATCTTGCTCTTTTCAAATAGAGCTTGCAGTCACTGGTAGGAGATTGTGCGTGCTGTCTGCGTGCCCTGACCACAGTATACACTGTTATATCCACCTACATAGCTCTTCTCTAATTGAGCCATCTGCCATCTGCAGGAGTTAGTGGGTGTTGTGTGTGCCTCCAGCACAATATACACTACCCAATTGCTGGTTTTCCCATCTCCCTTCAGGCCATTACCATGTCTGGAAGGCCAGCCAGGAGAGGCAGACAGGCGCGAGCCGATAAAAGAGGGCAAGCAGGCTCTATGTCTAGAGACAACAGTGCTGGTCGTGGATGCGGTGCATCGTCATCATCAGCACGTGGCCATGGGACACGCTTGTCCTTCTTTTCGGCAGGTGGACATGTTGAGCCGCAACATGCCGAAAGACTTGGTAGAGTGGATGACCAAGCCCTCTTCATCCTCCTCATCCTCTCTCACCCAGGCTCAGGGTACGAGTAAAGCAGCTGCCAATGCATCGTCTTCCCTCCTCTCAATGTCATCATCAGTGACTCCTTCCCTAGACCCACCACGTCCTCCTGAGGAGTCTCCTGAACTCTTTGAGCACAGTGTTGGGTACATGCTCCAGGAGGATGCCCAGCGTTTTGTAGGCTCTTATGATGATACTCAGCTAGAGGAAGGCAGTAGCGTGAGCGCAGAGAGAGGGGACGCTCAAGAAGGACAGCAATCTGGCAGTCATGTTCCACAAGCTGCAGCATACTGCCAGGTTTGCTCCAGCATTGAAGAGGGAGGGGATGATGAGGGCACTCACTCCACGTGGGTGCCTGGTAGGAGAGAGGAGGAGGAGGAGGAGGAGGCACATGTCCAACAAGGCAGGATGCCCTCCGCGGGCCAGCTTAGGGGCAGCACACCGACTGAATCACACCGCAGAGCTCCGCCTTTAAAAGTTCTTTGGTGTGGGCCTTTTTTGAGACGAGTGCATCAGATCGCACCGCTGCTATTTGCAACATATGTCTCAAGCGTATCTCGCGTGGCCAAAACATCAGCCGCTTGGGCACCACATGCTTGACCAGACATATGTTGACCCGCCATGCAGCTCTTTGGCAAGCGTACCTCAAAGACCCACACCAAAGAACAAAGCGGACCTCTCCTTGCTCCTCATCAGCTGGGATCTCCAACCCCACTAGACCTTCAGTCACCTCTGAAACATGCTCTGAGAGGAATGAAGGTGTAGAATTAGGTGTGTCACAGCCAAGTGCTTCCAGGCACTCTGCTAGCAGTACACCCACGTCCGATTATAGCAGGCAAATGTCCCTGCCCCAGCTGCTGGACCGCCAAAAGAAGTTCACTCCCAGCCATCCACATGCCCAGCGGTTGAATGCTAGCTTGGCTAAATTGCTAGCACTTCAACTGCTGCCTTTTCAGTTGGTAGACTCGGCCCCCTTCCATGAGTTTGTACAATGTGTGGTTCCTCAGTGGCAGGTACCCAAAAGCCACTTTTTCTCACGGAAGGCGATTCCGGCTCTCTACCGGCATGTGGAAGGCAATGTCCTTGCCTCGCTGGACAGGGCGGTCAGCGGTAGGGTGCATCTTACCTCTGACTCATGGTTCAGCAGCCATGGACAGGGACGTTACCTGTCTTTCACGGCCCATTGGGTCACTCTTCTGGCAGCTGGGAAGGATGCAGGACAAGGTGCAGTAGTGTTGGAGGTTGTTCCTCCACCACACCTCCAAAATGCTGCTATTGGTTGTGACACACCTCTCTCCTCCACCCCCTCCTCTTCTTCTTCCTCCATGGCCTCTTCCAGTGCTCTGTCCTCAGAACCAGCGGTGCTCCGTAGGCGTTCCAGAGGCTACGCAAGTACGCAGGCAAAACAATGTCATGCCATGCTTGCGCTGGTTTGTTTGGGGGACAGGAGCCACACTGGGGCAGATGTTTTGTCAGCTCTGCAGGGGCAGGCCGAAAGGTGGTTGACACCACGCCAGCTTAAGCCAGGAATGGTGGTTTGCGCCAATGGCACCAACCTCCTCTCCGCCCTCCGACAGGGACAACTGACCCATGTGCCCTGTGTAGCTCACGTCCTTAACCTGGTGGTGCAGCGGTTCTTGGGCAGGTACCCAGGCTTACAGGATGTCCTGAAGCAGGCCAGGAAAGTCTGTGTGCATTTCCGCCAATCATTTAATGCCTTTGCTCGGCTGGCTGAGCTCCAAAAGGAGTTGAACCTGCCCAAGAACCGCCTTATATGTGACATGCCCACCAGGTGGAACTCAACATGCACACGCAGCAGAGGGCCATCAATGAGTACCTGTGCGACTATGGCACCAGGACAGGGTCAGGGGAGCTCGGTTTTTTCTCACCACGCCAGTGGGGCATGATCAGGGATGCATGCACTGCCCTGTCACCGTTTGAGGAGGCCACAAGGATGGTGAGCAGTGACAGTGCATGCATCAGTGACACTGTACCTCTTGTCCACCTCTTGGAGCATACGCTGCGTGGAATAATGGACAGGGCACTTAAGGCAGAACAGAGGCAGGAAGAGGAGGACTTCCTTGCCTCTCAAGGCCCCCTTTATCCAGACAGTGTTTCTGCTGTGCCACCCATCACACAGGAAGAGGATGAGGAGGAGGAGGATGATTGTGTCAGCATGGAGGTGGAGGCTGGCACTCAGCATCAGCAGCAGTCTTGTAGGGATGATTTACAGTCCCAAGAAACCCGTGGACTTGTACGTGGCTAGGAGGAGGTAGCTGCGGATCATGTTGTCCTTAGTGACCCAGAGGACTCCGGACCGAATGCCTCAGCTAACCTACGCTGCATGGCCTCCCTGATCCTGCAAAGCCTGCGGAAGGATCCTTTTATTCTTCGGATCAAGGAGAGGGACCATTACTGGCTGGCCACTCTCCTTGATCCACGGTACAAGGGTAAGGTTGCCGACCTTATCTTGCCGTCGCAGAGGGAGCAGAGGATGAGACATCTCCGGGAGGCCTTGCAGAAAGGTCTGTGCAACGCGTTCCCAGAGACTGGTAGGTTACAAACTCCTGGTCCTGGACAACGTGTTGATGAGGCATCGGTCAGAAGGAGCGGTGGAGAAGGTGGCCGTCTGACTGATGCGTTCAGACAATTTTTTTAGTCCGCAGCCCCAAGGTATGATCGGTTCCAGCAACCATCGCCAGCGTCTGATTTACATGGTGCAGGAATACCTAGGGGCAAGGTCAGACTTGGACACCTTTCCCACCGAAAATCCTCTGGCTTACTGGGTCTTGAGGATTGATCACTGGCCAGAGCTTGCACAGTATGTAAATGAGCTACTGGCCTGTCCTGCATCCAGCGTTCTTTCGGAACGCACCTTCAGTGCTGCTGGTGGCTTTGTTACCAATCACGGGTGCGCCTGTCCACCGACTCAGTTGATTGACTGACCTTCATCAAGATGAATCAGTCTTGGATCACCCACAGCTACCAAGCACCTGAAGTTGATGTAACCGAAAAAATTTTTTGGAAATATCACATCCCTTCAAGACTGCCTATGCTGATGCTGAGTGACTGTCCTGTTATGTTGATTGTCTATCCTCTTCCTCCTCCGCTGATATGTTGGAAGAACATTTTTGGTTCTGGGTGATGCCACCAGCCCAATTTTTCTGCCCCTGTTAAACAGGGACGTTTAATTACAATTTTTGATGCAATGCTTTGCAGCAGGGCTCATTCCTGCACCTTAAGTAGAGTATATGGGAGAGGTTGCAGTGTCGTGGCACCAGCACCAGTGCCAGCAGCCCAATTTTTCAGCCCCTGTTTAACAGGGGCATTTAATTACAATTTTTGATGCAATGCTTTGCAGCAGGGCTCATTCCTGCACCATAACTAGAGTATATGGGAGAGGTTGCAGTGTCGTGGCACCAGCACCAGTGCCAGTAGCCCAATTTTTCTGCCCCTGTTTAACAGGGGCGTTGAATTACAATTTTTGATGCAATGCTTTGCAGCAGGGCTCATTCCTGCACCACAACTAGAGTATATGGGAGATGTTGCAGTGTCGTGGCACCAGCACCAGTGCCAGTAGCCCAATTTTTTTTCAAACCAGCTAGTGTCGGGTGATTGTATATAGTGTATACCACATTTACCACTGACTAATGCAGAGTTGCAATGCAAGGAGATCAGCTAAAAGTAGTTGGATCTGTATTGCATTATAATTTATTGAAATTAGTCGATTAATCGATTTAAAAAAATCGATTAATTGAACACAAAAATTTTAATCAGTAAAAGCCCTAGTCTGAATGAATTGAGCTCTTTTTTGGGCACAATGCCCAGAGGGGAAACACGAAAACTGCTAAAATGAGGAGAAAGGAAATGACCTGCCACCCACCCTTCTTTAATTTCCTTCATGATTTTTTCCTGGACAATATCTGAAAACCTATCCACGAACCTTACATTTTTAACCAACTGGCAATCTGTACCTGAGAATACTGGCAAGAGCAAACCATCACTAAAACCGTTAGTTAATAGACTGGCTCTCTCCCTGTCTGGATAGATTGCTAGCCAATGGAGCATATTTTCCAGACTCACTGGAGTGCAGGCTCTTGGAAAAAAATATCCTTCTGTGAAGAATTCGGATTTCTTGAAGCACCTAGCCAAGGGCTAAGAGCCAAAACAAAAAGAACACTCATGTTTGTAGTGGCAAGAATTGCCCCACTTACACTGACTTTTATTAAACGCAAAGCAATACCCTTCTTGTAAGGAGAGTGCATGCTGGCAGCACCAGGCAACTGCTTAGGAGCAAGAGATTTTTGCAGAATAATTAAGTTCAGCCAGAGGCCCATATGGTTCCTACTCCATTTTAAGTTGGGGTAAACAAACCCAGCCCCCCAAAATTTTTATATGCCTCCAGGATGATTTCCAAGTGCTGAAAAAGACTGCGGTCAGGAAACTTTTCTCCCATAATGCTGTAAAAAATGCAAAAAGCCTGAAGCCAGTTAAACAAGGATCTAGCCACAGGCCTATGCCTATCATCCTCAACTTTGTCCTCTGATTTTTTTTATCAAACCTCAGAAATTCCTTTGAAGAGGGAAGCAATGATAGCATATCAATGAATCCCCCCTTCCAGATTTTTCCTTTGATAGAGACAGGTAAATGAAAACCGAGGGGAGACATTGCACAAGGTAGCACTTCCCTAACAGAAGTTTCAGGAACAGCATGACTAAAAAAAAAATAGGAGAGATATAAGTTTGTGTTAGTGGAAAGTGTTGCATTAACAACAGGAGATCACACATGAGCAGGGGATAAAAACAGGAGGAGCGGGCAAGGAATGATGGGACACTACAGCCTCAGCTATTCTAGAAAAGGAGGACAACCTCAAGCTCCTGGCAACAGGAGCTTGAGGTGGAGGCGCGGTTTGTGATGGCTGGGCTGGACGCTGCCCACTGCTCCTCCTATGGCTGCCCCTCACCGGTGATTTGGAGAGAGTCTGCTTGAGCCTGCCAGAGCTTCATATTGCTAGGGGTGCATCGTCATCTTCCTCTTGATGACGGCTCGTCTCCTCCTCTGCAGGTGCTGTAGCCGATGCCTGCTCCGCAGCCTGGCTGTGCCTGGGATTGATGGCGGGGGACGGTTGTTCTGCCACCGGAGGGACCTACGGACGGCTGCTGGAAGGTCCCGGTGTCGCAACCGAATCTTCTCCCTCCTCTTCAGCATCAGCCTGGGCAAGGCATCGGCGAATCCAGTCTTCCCCTCCAGTGCACTCTGCCTGCTCCAGGAAACTTCTCAGCAGAGTCTTCATGGTGGACTCGCAGGATCAAAGTCCAGTGTCCAGCCAGCAGCAAGAAGCACAGGCTGCTGCAGTCTTATATACCAGCCAGGTATGTTCCAACACTTATTTCAAGGTCACTTGTTTCACTTGGGCCAGTCAATGAACAACTGCCCAGGTAACCAGAAAATTTAAAGAGACAGCCACACCAAAACTACATGCATTTAATGCAATAGAAAACATTCATTTTTATTTTTTTGCCCTTTTATGCCATCCCTTGTGTCAAGCCACTTCTATTGGGGTCCATCCGATCGACCTAAATGGCACCCGTGCTTCTTTGAGCCTAGCACTTAACGCCTTCTCTTTAGTACCTGTGCGCAGGCTGAGGACCTCTGTGGTGCTGATCTGCTCCCGTTGCTATGGGAGATATCAAAGGCAAAGTTTCAAAAGCTTTACTTAAATAACATGGCATGACAAACAAAGGCAAAAGTCTTTCCCTAAACTAGTCACTTGCTAACTTAGGCTTGTGGCTGCCCCAGCATACCCGCACAGGACAGAGTCTATAACTGGTTGAGTCCATGATGGTAGTACCCAGGATTGGCATCTTCAGGGAGGACTGCAGGTTCCAGCAATCCCCCCATGCTGTAGAACAGTGGTTTTCAATTCCTGTGCTCAGGACCCACTAACAGGCCAGATTTTAAGTATTACCTTGGGGAGATGCAGACTATAATACTGCAATCACTGAGCAGCAAATGATATCACCTGTGATGTGTTTCAGTTATCCTGAAAACCTGGCTGGGCATCACAAAACTCTACCTGCCTACACACAAACTATCCCCTCTTCAGTCTATCATGAATACTTCTGCCAGACTTCAAAACCTTTTATTGTCTGCCACCACTCTTCCAATCTCTCCACTTCCTTCCACTTGCCCAATGAATAAAATTCTGAATATTAACAATGACATCAAAAGCCATCCACAAAGCTGCCCTGAGTTATATAACCAACCTTGTCTCAAAATATAACCCAAACTATCCTCTCTGTTCCTCCCATGACCTCCTGCACTCCAGTTCCCTCATCACTTCCTCCCATGCTCACCTCCAGGACTTCTCCAGAGCCACTTGAAGCCTCTAGAACTCCCTACCTCAATCTGTCCAACTAGCTATTACTCTGCCTGTGGTTAGGCTATCCCTGATAACTTATCTTTCAGGCAAGCCTATCCCCCTCCAACTAAAAATTTAACTTTTACTTTCACCGTTAGCTTATCCCTGACAGTTATTACCTTTTGTATCACTTGGCACTCTCTTTTAGATTGTAAGCTATTTCTAGCAGAGTCCTCCAAATCCTCCTGTCTTGACTTTTAATATTTGTGTACTGTCTGCCTTTATTTTGTAAAATGCTGTGAAATGTACATTTATACAAATTGCAGAAATTTTTCTTTAATAGGTTGCTCTGTAGGAGTATAAAAAAGAGGAAGCCAGACTTCACATCTTCCAAACGCCCCTCCGATCTTCTGTCTGCTCTCATGGCTGGAGCCAGGCAAGGCCCTCTGATCATCTGGTCTTGAACCAGTCAGATCTGAAAGGCTGGAAGCTAGAAACGGCCTCTGCTCGCACTTTGCGATGATAAAATCACAGCTGCCCGATGCTTAACGCCTTTTTTCTCTGCTAACAGGCAGGCATTGGCGAAGCTACAGAGTATAAAGAATTAATTTACTTAAGTGGAGTCAACCAGGCATATTGAAGTACAGCAGAGAACACATCTGGGATGTTTATACTTTTACTTAGAAAAGTAATCTGTATCTTACTGTGAACCCAAAAGTCCCAATATGTGAGCTGCTCAGGCTCTCAAGAGGGGCACAAGTTCTTCACATTCACCAATGAGAGTGCCAGCCTGGTAGGGAGCTCGACCCGGCTCCTATGATTGTTTTATACATAAGAAAGTCTTCCGATGGCCGCACATCTATACAATCCCATAGATTGATGGTTAGTGCCAACCTCATCCTGGACTCCAACCAGGCCACGCCCCCGAGGGCTGAGGTTGCCATTAACCATTGATTTATTGGATTGTATGAATGTGCGGCCATAGGGAGAATTTCTTATATATTTGTATCTTAGATATACAGGCAGATGTGATATTTTAAATGTACCTTTAGATATATTTATTTATTTAGAACATGTATTCTAAGTAATTTGTAAATGTAACGCTTCTACTTATTTATTACCTCTCACATTGATCACAGTACTTCCACTGGCAATACATTCATCTGCATTTCTCGCCAGAAGAGTGGCACCATCTTTGTTGAGACATCCAACACTGTCACTATCTATTTCCTAGACTGAGATGTTGGCTCAGAGTTGACACAGTCATGTAAATCCTGAACCTGTATGTTTTTTGGCTGTATTTACAAATGTCTGAAAGAGCCCCTTAATTGTGAGTGCAGTAGACTGATGACATCATTTCAGCATAGGCAAAGTTACTGTTTAGAGTCCAAGGATGTTTTTTTAATGATTAAGCATGAAGCTTAAAAAAAAAAAAAATACAAATACTGTTGCTGTATATTGTCATGTTAGGTATTTATTTAGGCAAGAAATACAAGATAAAAACGACAATTATAAGTGTGTGCTGGTAGGATTCCTGGGAATTTCAGCAACAAAAGCTAGTATTCACCATATTTTCTGATCCATCTGTGTATTGAAAAAGAAGAGGAATGTAAAGCATACTAATAATGTAAAGTGTTAATAATGTGCAATATAATGAGATATATATATATATATATATATATATATATATATATATATATATATATATATATATATATATATATATATATATATATATATATATATATATATACACACTATATTGTCAAAAAATTATTGGGACACCTGCCTTTACACGCACATGAACTTTAATGGCATCCCAGTCTTAATCTGTAGGGTTCAATATTGAGTTGGCCCATCCTTTGCAGCTATAACAGCTTCAACTCTTTTGGGAAGGCTGTCAACAAGGTTTAGGAGTGTGTCTATGGGAATGTTTGACTATTCTTCCAGAAGCGCATTTGTGAGGTCAGGCACTGATGTGGACAAGAAGGCCTGGCTAGCAGTCTTGGCTCTAATTCATCCCAAAGGTGTTCTATTGGGTTGAGGTCAGGACTCATGTGCGGGCCAGTCAAGTTCCTCCACCTCAAACTTGCTTATCCATGTTTTTATGAATCTTGCTTATAAGGAGTTAGCAGATGAAGCAGCCTTCCAGCAGTCAATTATATCCAACACAACTGTTTTCCACATATTACAACATTAACCTTCCTGGCGGTATTCCCCGAGTCTGGCTCGGGGTGGAATTTCAGTACCATTAGCGGTAACCCTGAGCCAGACTCCGGATCGCATCACAGGATACAGAGAAAGTTACTTACCTTGTCCCCGGATCCTGCGATGTCTCCCCGCTGTGTGTGCGAGCTGTCTCCTCGCTCGATTCACACAGTGCTGAGTTCCGCTGGGCTCCGTTCCCTGTAAGCGTTGCGACGCACCAGGATGGAGAACGGCACCAAATTCAAAAAAGTAAAACCACAGTACATATACAGTACACTGTAATACAGTACAGTACTATATAAAAAAAAATACACATCCCCTTTGTCCCTAATGGTCTGTCCAGTGTCCTGTATGCACTTTTATATTATAAATATTATTTTATAATATTATTTTAAATTATAAATACTGTTTTTTCTGCCTGGAATTTGGATATTGTCCATAGCAACCAAAAAGTGGCCCTTTATGTCAAAACTGGTTTTAGACCAGCTAGAAAACAGTGATAATAAATTAGAATCACTTGCAGATTTGAGCGATAATGATTTGTGGGGAAATTCATCATCAAACACTAAATCTAATGACAGCGACAATTCTGCAACTGAGCACATTTCAGTGTTTTTGATTACATTATTGAATCATTTTTATTATTTTTATATTAATATTTGTTTTTTTTTTTATATACTCTTTATTTCTTTTCTCGTTTACAAATCATCATATATGTATTTCAGCTACATTCATTATTTTAATACCAATACTAAGATACCCCTCCCCCAAAATAAAAATAAAAAAAAAAAAAAAAAAAAAAAGCACATCCCCCAATCCCCCACATCACTCCCCTCCTTCATCTCCTTCCCTTCCCAACCATGTGTGTTGCTCTTTTTCCATAAATGCTCCCCATTGTTGCCATTTGCTTAAGTGTTTTAGGCCTGAGTCCTCCAGTCTTTGTATAGATTCCTCCATTACCCTTATGTGTTCTACTTTCCGGGTCCACTCTGCTACTGTCGGTACCTGCACGGACTTCCAATGACACGGAATCAAGGATTTAGCCACATTCAATAAGACTGGGGTCATTGTGTCTCTATATTGCCTGATCTCTTTCTTTGTATCGTGGAACAGGCATTCCCATGGAGAATTTCCCACCCTTTCCCCTGTCACTAGAAGTGTCAATTCTCTTATTTGATCCCAGAAAGGGATTATTTTGGGGCAATCCCACCATATGTGCTTAAACGAACCTAGTCCCCCACATTCCCTCCAACATAACTTCTGACTTTCCTCACTGAACCTCTGTATTCTCTGTGGCGTCAAATGCCACCTCGCTATTAATTTAAAGGACATTTCGATCGTTTGCACATCTTTTGCCAGGGAATAAGTCATTTTAATTATTTTGCTCCTCTGCTCCTGATTTCTCAAGGGCCCTATTTCTTCCTCCCATTTCCTCAAGTAGTCTGGAAGCTCTGCGTCTCCCTCTTGCTTTAATATTTTGTATATTTTAGAAATCCTTTTCTGTAGACATTGTGGGTCTTTAAATAGCTTTTCCAGTGGGTAAAGTTGTGTCTTTCCTCTTAATGGTTGTGGTAAACCTTGTGTGAAGTGCGCCATTTGCGTGTATCTCCAATAGTCCAGTGGCTTACAACCCCATTCTTGTGTGATTTCCCTAAAAGTGCTTATCCTATTCCCTTTCATTACTTCTAAAAGTGTTATGTCGTCCCTTTTTGCCCACCTACTATAATATAAACGTTCCTCTTTCCCTGGGGGGAAGTAGTTTGTATCCAAGAGTGACATTAAAGGTGAGTTAAAGTGCCACTTGTGTCTTTTATTTATTTTATCCCAAATTTTTAATGTATGCCTAGTTAACGTGCAAGTGCTCGTCCCTAAATCCCTATATTGGGGAGGGATCCATATCATTTTAGCTAATTCTGTGTTACTTAGTGTGACTTCCAAATCTACCCAACTCTTCCCTTGTTTGTTGTGACACCAGTCCGCTACCCTTGAAATTATTATCGCCTCGTAGTATTTAGTGAGATCTGGTAGAGCTACCCCTCCCCTCTCTTTCTCCTTCACTAAGACATTATAGGCTATTCTCGGCCTCTTTCGAGCCCATATAAACGACAAAATCATTGATTTGACCTTTCCCAGGTAACTTACGGGCAGGGGGATAGGGATCATTTGGAGCGTATACATTACTAATGGTAATATAAATATCTTAATTGTATTTATCCTCCCCATCCATGTGAGAGCTTTATATCTCATTTTATTTAACTTGTCCTTAATTTTATTCAATAAAGGTAGATAGTTAGCCCCATAGAGGTTACCCGTTTGTGCCGTCAACTTTATACCCAGGTAGGTCAGCTCTTCTTTACACCATTTAAATGGCAGCTGGGAGCTTAGCGCTGTCTGTTCAACCTGCATTAAATTTATGTTTAGAATTTCTGATTTAGTCGCATTTATTTTAAAGTTTGAAAAATGGCCAAACCGTTCGAACTCTTTAAGGAGGGGTGGGATTGTTGTGATTGGATTGACTATATACACCAGTACATCATCTGCAAATGCAGAGATTTTATATTCCCTCCCTCCAACCCGAAGGCCCCGTATGTCCTGGTTCCTCCTTATTGCCACCAACAGTGGTTCAAGTGAGATCACGAACATGATCGGTGAGAGGGGGCATCCCTGTCTCGTCCCATTGAACAGTTGCAGGGGGCGAGACAGGGATCCGTTTACTCTGATTCTCGCTGTTGGTTGCCAATATAGGGATTTAATCCATCTCAGCATCCTTTCTCCCAGTCCTAGATATTCTAATACCCTATCTATAAACTCCCACTCCACTCTGTCGAAGGCCTTTTCGGCATCTACTGACAGCAGTACTGTGGGGGTCCTTCTCCTAGTAGCTTCCTGAATTAGTGCTATGGACTTTATGGAGTTATCTCTCCCCTCTCGCCCCTGGACAAACCCCACCTGATCCGGATGGATCCAATCCGGAAGGAGGGATTTTAATCTTTCTGCTAATATTTTCGAAAAGATCTTTATGTCCGTGTTTAGTAAGGAGATCGGTCGGTAACTCTCTACAGCTGCTGGGTCCTTACCTTCTTTCAAAATCAGGGTTATGTGTGCGCACAAGGCTTCCTCCCGGAACCTCTCTCCTACTCCCACTGCATTGAAATAGTCACAGAGTTTTGGGATCAGGAGCTTCTGGAACTTCTTATAGTACAAAATCGAATATCCATCGGGGCCAGGACTCCCCCCGAGTGCTGTATTGTTAATTGTTCTACTCACTTCCTCCGGTGTTATCGGAGCTTCTAATGTCTCCATCTCCTCCTTTACTCCCCTGGGGAAGTCCATGTCCCGAAGATATTCCTCTATTTTTCCTTTCCTTGTCTCCTTATCTCCCCCTTTCCCTCTTATGTTATACAGCTCACTATAGTACCTGTGAAAATTTTCTGCAATTTTTGGAGTGGAGTATTGAATCTCTCCTCTTTTATCTTTAATCATTGAAATATGGGTCCTATTCTTATGATCCTTGACTCTTTTTGCTATCCATTTTCCCGACCAGTTACCCCATTGATATCTCTCTCTGTTTATTTTATGGAATGCCGACTCCCTTTCTTGTTCTAGAATTTTTTCCAGTTCTCTTTTTTTTTCCCTTAACTCCTGTCTCTCCCTTAGTCCCTTTGGTCTAGTTTCCTGTTCTAATTTATTAATCTCCCTGTATAGGTGAGTTTTTTGTTGATCCCTTTCCTTTTTCTTCCCTGCTCCAATCCCGATCAGGACCCCTCTAATGACTACTTTGTGTGTTTCCCACAGGGTAGCTCTCGTTATACCTGCTGTATCGTTTAGTTCGTAGAAACTAATCAGTTCCTGTTCTATCTTGGCTGTGACTTCCGGGTCCTGTAATAGAGAATTATTTAATTTCCATGTCCTCCCTGTTCCACTTTCTCCCTGTAATTCGAACTGGATTACTACTGGGGCATGGTCCGAGAGGGTAATTGGTTTAATTTCTGCTTTTTTCAAATTTGGGACTAATTGATGATCAAGTAGGATATAATCTAATCTTGCGAAGGAGTTATGTGGTGCTGAGTAGTGAGTGTAATCTCTATCTTTTGGGTGGGAGATTCTCCATGCGTCTATAATCTGTGCATTGGCTAATGTTCTCTTTAAAGCTCTATATCTCCCCTCTGCCGCCCTACTACCGCCCCCCGAGTTGTCCAGTTTAGGATTTAGAGTCCAGTTCAAGTCCCCTGCAATGATTAATTTACCCACTTTGAAGCCCTCCAGCGTCTCAAGAACACTCCTTAAGAATCTGTCTGGGTTTCTGTTGGGTGCGTATACATTCACTATGGTACATTTCAAATCAAACAACTTGCCCCTAAGAAATAGGTATCTACCTTCCGGGTCAGCCAATCGCTCCTCTATTTCAAATCTGGTTGTTCTATCGAACCCCGTAGCTACGCCTCTTGAGTGGGCTGAAGGTGTATCCCCGTAAAACCATAATGGAAATTGAAATGATGACAGCTTTACAGGGGATCCATTAGTAATATATGTCTCCTGGAGACAAACCACACTCCCCCCTAATAATTGGAGTTCTTTATCTATCTTGAATCTTTTTTCTTTTGTATTTAATCCCCTTACGTTATATGATATTACATTAATTGCAACCATCAAATACTTGCAGTATACATCGGAGTCTCACATAGGCTGATCCGGGAGCGCGCCCCCTTTGCAGCACCGGGGGGTAGGCCGTTGGGGGGAAAAAAAAAAAAAAAAAAAAATGGGGGGACTCTAGCCCCAAACCCACTAATCCCTCCCTCCCCCTTTCCCCTCCCTCCTCCCCTCTTTTCCCTCCCCTTCTCCGCAACAATACCCCTGAAAAGGGTGGTCGGAGTTCCCCCCACACTTTGTTGATCATATGGGTTAGATACCTTCCTAGAAGGGACCTTCTTCTCCCCATATGTACCCAGGGGCTCCCACCAGAGACTCTCCAAAACCCTCCTCCCTCCCACCCTCCCATTACCCCCCCAACCCAACCATCCTCTCGCTTCCCCATTCACCCCCTCTTTGCGTCTTTACTTTGCTCTTGGCTCGACTACTCTCGTTCCTCTCCATCTAGGGATCCTTGGAGTCAGTACTGTCTTTTCTTCCACACCCCACCCCGGTAACCGGGGGGGGGGGATGTCCAGCCTTTCGCAGAACCCCTGTAGGTCTTCGGGGAATCGTAGGACTGAGGACCGGCCGTCTTTTTTCCCAATTAAACAGGCGGGGAATCCCCACTGGTAGGCTAAACCCAAGGCCATCATCTGTTGTGTGAGGGGCTTCAACAGCCTTCTTCTCACTAATGTTTCTACAGCAAGGTCCGGGAAGACCTGCAGTTCTACCTCCTCGAAGATCAATCCTGCCGATGTTCTCAGTTTCTCCATAATGAGGTCTCTCTCTTCTACGTAGTGGAACCTCACTATCACGTCTCTGGGTTGCTCTTCTCTAAACCCTGTCCGTCTTGCTATCCTATGAGCTCTGTCTATCCTAAGGGTATCTCCGGGATCTCTTCCTAATAATGGGTTGAATACCTGCTTTATTATACTGCCCAATTCCTTGCTGCTATATTTCTCTGGGAGGCCCTTGATGCGCACATTCTTCCTTCTCCCCCGGTTGTCCTGGTCCTCCAGTTTGTATTGGAGGCTCCTGTTCGCTAACTGCAGGGATGTAATTTGTTCTATTATCCCATCTAATCTTTGGTCCTGGTTATCTACTCTCCCCTCTAACTCTTCCACCCTCCCAAGTACTAATCCTATATCTGACCTTACTCCTGCTATTTCCGTTTTTAGTGAGTTCTCCATTTTTGTAAACATCTCCGTTAGCATCTCCCTGATTGGGGGGCCTTCCCTCTCCTGGGGTGTAACTGACGCAGTACCTCCTCCCCTTGAACCCTCCACCTCCTGTCCTCTTTCCCCACTCGCATCTACCTCTTTTGGGGGCCCCGTATTAGCTCCATTTTCCTTTCCCCCTTTTCCCTCCTCTAACATCCTTTGCTTATTTGGGCCGGATCTCCGTGTTGTTCCTAATTTTGGGCTACAGGGGCCTTCCTCTGTTATACTAGAGTTGCTTGCCATGTAACGCTGGATTCCCCCTGGGCTAGCGGCCAGAGGGTTTTTTTTTCCTGTTTTTACCTTCCCTCTCATCTTTCCATATGACTACACTACCCTTGTTTTTAATCCTTTCTTGACTACCCGCTAGAAAGTAATGAGAGAGCGATAGCGAGGGGGAACCCCCCGAGCCACAACCCTTCTCCCTGGCTCTAGGAGTTAGCCCCCTCCCCTCTCCCTTCCCCTCTCCCCCGGGATCCTTTACTTTACGATAGTGCCGTGCCCCCCCTACCAAACTACAAAGCCCAGACAGATATCCACAGGTACACAAGCTGTAATCATGCTATAAGTCCCATCAATATCAATACACTATTTATACAGTCTCTTTATCAGATCTTATGCTAAAAACTTCTTCTTTTTCTTCCTGGCCAGCGCCTAATCCTTATGGTTAAGGCTATTCGGTATAGGCTCAAGGTTGGACGCGGCTTAATTGGTAAATGTCCCTTCCTCAGCGATCGATGACCTTGATTCTTGAATGCTCCTCTAAGTAACCCCTCAACTCTGTGTTGCATAAGGAAAGGAAAACAGTGTCCCATTCAGTGGAGCGGGGGAGGGAGATACTGATAT
Organism: Lithobates pipiens; assembly: GCF_037356315.1. Lineage (NCBI taxonomy): Eukaryota > Metazoa > Chordata > Amphibia > Anura > Ranidae > Lithobates > Lithobates pipiens. The sequence goes on along the minus strand of NW_027507903.1, from coordinate 500,317,651 downwards.
AAGTACTCTAAGATTGCCTGTTCTCTCCCTTGCCCAGCTATCCTCCTTGCCCAGGGGGACCTCCTGGAAAGGCCTTAAAGCATAGCCATGGGCCGTATATAGTTTGTTACTTCCATAGTTGCCAGTCGTCCCCCAAACTTCTCGGTGAGGCGAAAAAAAAAAAAGAGAGAGAAATCAAAAAAGGCTAGGGGGGGGGGGGTGGAGGGAGAAAAAAAAAAAAAAAAAAAAAAAACCACGAGAACAAGGCAGAAGTTTTGTGTTCTTTGGGAGGTCTTTACTTATCTCCGCCGGGGTTTCAGTAACTTCCCTTCTCTCTCCCTTCCCCCCTATTGAGGTTACTTGAGGCTGGGGAGCTTTAAATGTCCTACTGATTTTCAGCGTAGAACCTGGGTTGGTGATCCAAGTGAGAGCCTGCCTTTCAGCATTTTCTTCCATACAGGGGGCCACCCCCCAGTATTTATTTATGTTTGGTGCGTTTAAAAGTTCTCCTCCGGGTAAGTTACCTAGTCCTCCGACAAGTTCTACCCCACTTGACGCAAGGGTAGGGGCTTGGACTCAATGTCTTTCTCTTTGCTGGTCTCTTAGTAATCTTACCAGCCCCCACCACATGCCTGCACGGAATTTAGGGGGATAATGGGGGGGAGACCTGCAGGGACTAAGGTAGAGAGCCAGAAAGCCAGCAGACAATCTTTACACAGCCTTACACAGCCTTAGCAGTTTTCAGAGCTCGTCTCCTCATGACACAGTTCTCACATGGCTCAGTATACCACTCTGTCCTGCCTTTGCACATTCCACCCTTAACTCCTACTCATTACTTATTTACTGTACCGCACTCCAGTGATCGTGGCCGAGGGCTTCCTCCGCTGTGATATGCTCCGATAGACCGGTGAGCCCTCTAGTATAGGCAGTTGGCTGTCCGCCAATGATTCGAGGCTCCCGCCGAGACTGGCGTCTCCTGCTTGTCTCCTGTATGGTTTCCCCCGACAGGGTTCACTTGCGGCTTCCGGTCTGCGGCTGTGGCTGGTTCCGAGTGTCCGACCTCCGTGTCAGGGGGCGCGTGAGGCACTTCCCAAGCCGCGTCAGGCTGCGGGGGGACGGCGTGGCGAACGAGAGCAAGCCGGCTCTCCTCGGACTGCCGACATGCCTGATCGAATCACCGCTCTGCTTCTCGCCGTGCGTTCGAGAGGGACGGCGTACGCCGTGGGAGATCCAGGCGAGGAGGGAGGGGTGGAGGAGCTCTGGACGAGCCTATCTTCTGGTGCTCCGCCCCATCCTGTCAAGCACAACCCGCTACTGAGCTATCTCCTCACAAGCTATAATCACATGTTATATTAATATTTGTTATAATTATTTATAGTTATTTATTATATTATAATTTATGATTCATTTTTCAAACTTTATCATACCCGGGATTGTCTACTAGACTCTGGTTTGGACAGATTTAAGTGAGTTATTTCTAAGAATTATAGGCCTACGATATAAAACGCCAAATTTCCATGCAAAATAATTGTACCGCTTTTAGAACCAAAAATCTGAAATAATCATACCGCCAGGGAGGTTAAGAAACAATTATTTGTTTTCTGATTTTGAACATATATCGATTCAGAATAAAACTTTTTTTGTTAAATAACTTTTCATTCAAACAAACAAAAAAGAGAGGAAAAAATACTTTTTTGAGGTTAAGACATAGATGAAAATATATGGGAGTATATTAAAACCCAACATGTACCAGACATTACCCATGGTACCTGGAGTGAAAGAAACACTATAAGTACGAAATATTCATAGAACAAGCAGTACCAGAAGACAACTTTAAAAACAGGTTTACAAGTGAAAACTCAAGATAAAAGACATCTTGGCTGCTAGGTACTGGAAGGTGTGGGGGTGGAGGGGGAGGTAAAGGAAACGTTAGAAAGATGTATTAAATAGACAAGAGAGGCACTGAGAGAAGGGGAAAAAAAACATTGTCAAGTAATTAGATATAAAATATGATAAATAAAAAAGCTTAAAGGCAATAAAAAACTGTGCAGTATGTCCAGTTAATAGTCCAACTACAATAATCAGTGGATGAAGGAGCTAGAAGCTAGTGTAGTGCTGCCCTCTTGAGGGTCGCAAGATAAAACAATACTCCTCTGGCTACTGTGACCCTGACAATCCTCTGACACCCTGGGATCAAGCATTTTTCCCTTTAGACAATAATAATAATAATAATGATGAAATACACCAGAATGAGTAAGATCAATAATCAATAATAAATGAAGAAAGAACCAAAGAATAAACTTAAGCTCAACTCCAAAAAAGTTATCTTATATAAGGAATTATTAGTAGCAAAAATTACTACCGTATTTTTCGCTCCATAAGACGCACCTGACCATAAGACGCACCTAGGTTTTAGAGGTTGAAAACAAGAAAAAAAAATATTCTGAACCAAATGGTGTACTAAAATATTTTCCAGTGCCCATGAAATGTAGAGTGACCATTACCATAGAAAATGCAGAGTAACCATTACCATAGAAAATATTGGCAGGGTATTGGCAGGGTATTGCAGAGTATTGGCAGGGTATGACGGAGTATTGGTAGGGTATTGCAGGGTATGGCAGAGTTGGCAGAGTATTGGCTGGGTATGGCAGAGTATTGGCTGGGTATGGCAGAGTATTGGCAGGGTATGGCAGAGTATTGGCAGGGTATGGCAGAGTATTGGCATAGTATTGGCAGGGTATTGCAGAATATTGTCAGGCTATGTCAGAGTATTGGCAGGGTATGGCAGACTATTGCAGAGTATTGGCAGGGTATCGAACAAACAATTCCCTAAAGTGGGTAGCAGTGGCAGCTGGTGCTCAATTTTTTTTTTTTTGGGGGGGGGGATGCAAACAAACAACTTTATCAGGTGATTATGTATCACTACTGCTAGGTAAAACTGTGCCGTCAATTGAAGCCTCACTGTGCTCATTATGAGGGGTTCCCTCCATCCCTGTGCTGAGTTCCCCGGTCTGTACACCTGCTGTGTTCATTATGAGGGGTTTCCACCATCCCTGTGCTGAGTTCCTGGGTCTATACACCTGCTGTGTACAATATGAGGGGTTCCCACCATCCCTCTGCTGAGTTCCCAGGTCTGTACACCTGTTGACTGTTGTGCCCATTCGAAGAGGTCCCCCCCATCTCTGTGCTGAGTTCCCCATTCTGTACACCTGCTGTGCCCATTATAAGGGGTTCCCGCCAGCCAAGTGCTGAGTTCCCAGGTCTGTACACCTGATGGGCACTTTTTGAGGGGTTCCCACCATTCCTGTGCTGAGTTCCCGGGTTTGTACACCTGTTGTGCCTATTATGAGGGGTTCCCACCATCCCCGTTCTGAGTTCTCAGGTCTGTACAACTGCTGTGTTCATTATGAGGGGTTCCCACATCCCTGTGCTGAGTTCTTCTTTACAAGTGTGGTCTCAGATCTGGGCATTCCTCTCTAAGGGACCAATCACTGACTGTCTGACTGACACACTTTCCATCCTACTTTACTATTTATCTCTTCCAAACTGTTCAGCAGCTCAGTACATTCTCTGCACTCATTTAAGGTGGCCATAGAATAGATGATTCCTTTTTAATTTCATTCCTACTTATGATGATCATCATCATCCTCAAATACACTCTATTCTGTAATGCTGAGCTATATACCCTGATCTGAAATGCTAACTGTATACCCTGATCTGTGATGTTGAGCTATATACCCTAATCTGTGATGTTGAGCTATATACCCTGATCTGTGAGGCTAAGCTATATACCCTGAGCTGTGATGTTGAGCTATATACCCTGATCTGTAATGCTGAGCTATATACCCTGATCTGTAATGTTGATCTATATACCCTGATCTGTGAGACTTAGCTATATACCCTGATCTGTAATGCTGAGCTATATAACCCTGATCTGTGAGGCTGAGCTATATACCTTGATCTGTGATGTTGAGCTATATACCTTGATCTGTAATACTGAGCTATATACCCTGATCTGTGACGTTGAGCTATATGCCCTGATCTGTGATGTTGAGCTATATACCCTGATATGTGATGCTGAGCTATCTACCCTGATCTGTTATGGTGAGCTATATACCCTGATCTGTAAAGCTGAGCTATATATCCTGATGTATGAGCCTGAGCTATTTACCCTGAGCTGTGAGGTTGAACTCTATACCCTGATCTATGAGGCTGAGCTATATACTCTTTCCTGTGATGCTGAGCTATATACTCTGTCCTGTGATGCTGGGGCTGTATACTCCTGTTCTGTGATTCTAGGGCTGTATACTCTGTCAAGTGATGCTGAGCTGCATACTCCTGATACTATGGGTGGAAGCAAGTGGAATACAGCAGACGGAGTTGGTGGATTCTATAAGGGGTGTGGCTTATGAGAAGTGGGATGGGACCAAAATTAAGGATGGGGTCTGGCGCCCCCCCATCCTAAAACATTGCCTGCCGCCACTGGTGATCACTGACTTAAAGATATTCAGGTTTGTGGAACTACAAGCAACATCCTGGATGTCAGTTTATATTGTCCATGATATACTGGAGCAGAGGCGTAGCTTGAAGCTTGTGGGCCCTGATGCAAAAGTTGACCTGGGAGGTGCATGAGAACAGAGGGGTGCAGACTGTGGAAGGCAAAGTGGGAGCCCAGTACTGGAGCATGGCTGTGGGGCCCTAGGGCAGATCGGAGTTGGACTTTGTGGAGGATATGATAATATGACAGGGAGGCTGCAAGGGCCCTCTGGAGCGAGGGGCAGGGGTTGCGACTGTGACCCCTGCAACCCCTTATGCTACTCCCATGTACTGGAGCAAATCTTGGCATTGAGGATGACAAAGAGTGTAGGGAACAAAGATGTTTACACACAGTGTCTGTTAAATTTAGCAATCGCCTGCTCTCCACACTGAAACAGAAGATGATGATGACAATGATTATAATGATGATGATCTTTCAAGTGTATGGCTCAAGGGACAACCTCCAGCTTCCACCGCACCACTCCATGGCTCACACCGATCTGATAACTCTGCAGGGTGGATTGGACAGAAGTGACCTCCAGGCTGCCGCCGAACAGTGAAGAGGGACTGTGGGCAGGTATCCTTCCAGATATCTGCTGGGTAAATCTGTTAAAGTAGGCTGCAACAGCTGGAGCTCCTAGGAAGCAGATTTCCTGCACACAGATCCACGCTGGGCCCAAGAGAGTGCACCAGGCCCCAGCCTTGCTTCTTATAGTCCCTCCCAGTGATCTGCTCTTCTCCATCAGCCTGCTGATAGTTGCAGTTTCACACAATGCAGCCAAAAGGCAAATCCTTTCCAAATTGACTACATATCACAAGATGCCTTGCTCTATCCAAAGAGTCACAGAACAGCTAAACTGGAACCCTAGAGGGAAACAGCTCCTTGGTAACAGCATTACAAAGCATCTTCTGATTGCAGGAAAATGTAAGTATCCAGCTCCTAGCTACATCAGTCTGCACTAACATCAAAAGAAAACAGCAAGCAGCGTCATCTCAGTGTAGTAGGTGAAGCACTACCCCCATAGGGGTTGCAGGTGACAGGGTTCTCCATTGTTGCACAGCCAGGTACATAACATTTCCAGCTTTCATCCAGACACAGAAAACTGTCCTCGAGCTTTGTTTTGTGTTTTTATTAGGGGGTAATATAATTTATATGTGGATAGGACTTATGGGATGCCCAACTTGATAGTGACAAAACCAGGGACAACGTCCTCCCTATGTACAACTCCGAATGATTCCTCTGTATAACCCCAATGAATTCCTCTGTACAAGCTGTGAACTGCATCTTGGAGTACCTCCAACTCCCCTGTAGACACTGGTTCCAGCTCTACCACTGCAGGAAATGCAAGCCCACTTGGCTGCCTTTTCACCAGCCCATCTAGCTGCCTTTTCACCAGCCCACCTGGCTGCTTCTCTTTACCAGTCTACTCGACTGACCCTCTTCCCCAGTCTACCCGACTGACTCTCTGGAGAACTCCCAGGGAAAGGTTAACCGCTTCAGCCCTGTCTATGACAGGCGGTGCATTAGGTACATTCATGATTTTATTTCATTGTGATTAAACAATGAAGGAGCATCAACACATAGATAATTCATCCCTCTGCTCACTCTGTTCTTTCTTATAGTCAGCTGGTTCCTTATCAGTATACATGCAAGATTGGCTGATAGTACAGCCCCCCCCCATGACCAATGCATTAGGGACATACCTCTCCGTACTTTCTACCCTGGTAATTACCCTTCTTTTACTTTTATATAATCCTAATACCGTTATTCTATACATTTTAACCCTTCAACCCAATAAACATGCTACACAGGAGTTTTGGAGTATAACTGGCCATAGCAGCCTTTTATTAACACTCTTCAAACCAATAACTTAAATAACTTTATTAAATATATATATATATATAACAACTTTTTGGTAACGGCAACTTTAAAGAACTCCCAGTCAGTTGGTCTTTGACGGTACCACGTTCCACCTTTTAAACATAACCTTTTTCACCATTACACTGCGGGACCACCTTTTACCATATCAGGCCTCCGGCCGTTTATAAGCCTGGAGACAACCACCTTCCCGCAATGCCACCAAATCCCGTATCCAGCCTACCCTTCCGCTGGGATACACCAAAAGGGGAGGGCCCATATCCCTATGAGCTCCCCCCCACATTTCCATCATCTGTTTCCTTTTGCCCCATCAAAGACCAAAAGACACCGCCGCTACAGCTGCTATGACGACCTTCAGCACCGAACCTGCAAGAAAACAAAAACACAAACAACAGAACGACCACAAACACCAATGACACCTCATCACTTTTTTTTTATTTTTTATTATGGGACGGGTGGGTGGGCAACTCTTTTTCACTCTGAGTCACGCTGCCCTGTACGCTCCTCCCTTCCTTTATATAATGCTCCGCCCCTTCCATTCTTCTTCTCTATACTCCACCTCCTTACCTCCCCTCCTCACATTAACTCCTTCCGCTCTTCCCCTCAGCCTTTGTCATGTCCGGCCCTCCACCCAGCCTCTGGCTTAATTCCGTGCCTCTCTTGACCAATGCATTAGGGACATACCTCTCCGTACTTTCTACCCTGGTAATTACCCTTCTTTTACTTTTATATACCGTATATACTCGAGTATAAGCCGAGATTTTCAGCCTCTTTTTTGAGGCTGAAAGTGCCCCCCTCGGCTTATACTCGAGTCATCGCTGTCTGCCCGCTCGATCAGCGTGTCGAGCAGACAGACAGCGGCCATTCTGATTCAAAAGCCGCGCCTCCGGCTCCCCCTTCGCCTGTGATAGGCGGAACACTGAATTTCCCAGCAGCCTGTGTTCCGCCTATCACGGACTTCGTATCATCCTCGTACTACGGACGAGGATGATACGATGTACGTGATAGGCGGAACACAGGCTGCTGGGAAATTCAGTGTTCCGCCTATCACAGGCGAAGGCGGCGGCGCAGCTTTTGAATTTTACAATGGCCGCCGAGGCGCCGACGAACGAAGAGGGCACGGGACGGAGGCAAGGCACAGGACGGCACGGCACGGGACGGGACGGGACGGGACCGGAGGCAAGGCACGGCGGCGAGGCACGGAGGCAAGGAGGCTCGGCACGGGACGGAGGCTCGGGACAAAGGCTCAGGACACAGGTAGGCTGGACACACACACACACACACACACACACACACACACACACACACACACACACACACGGATACACACACACACAGGGATGGATGGATGGATGGAGACACACACACACAGGGATGGATGGATGGATGGACACACACACACACACAGGGATGGATGGACGGACACACAGGGATGGACGGACACACAGGGATGGACGGACACACAGGGATGGACGGACACACACACAGGGATGGACAGGCATGTCTTACCCTCGGCTTATACACGAGTCAATAAGTTTGCCAGTTTTTTTGGGGGTAAATTGGGGGCCTCGGCTTATATTCGGGTCGGCCTATACTCGAGTATATACGGTAATCCTAATACCGTTATTCTATACATTTTAACCCTTCAACCCAATAAACATGCCACACAGGAGTTTTGGAGTATAACTGGCCATAGCAGCCTTTTATTAACACTCTTCAAACCAATAACTTAAATAACTTTATTAAATATATATATATATAACAACTTTTTGGTAACGGCAATTTTAAAGAACTCCCAGTCAGTTGGTCTTTGATGGTACCACGTTCCACCTTTTAAACATAACCTTTTTCACCATTACACTGCGGGACCACCTTTTACCATACCAGGCCTCCGGCCGTTTATAAGCCTGGAGACAACCACCTTCCCGCAATGCCACCAAATCCCGTATCCAGCCTACCCTTCCGCTGGGATACACCAAAAGGGGAGGGCCCATATCCCTATGAGCTCCCCCCCACATTTCCATCATCTGTTTCCTTTTGCCCCATCAAAGACCAAAAGACACCGCCACAGCCCGCAAGGATGACCCCCCTTATCCTTAAGGGCCCCTCCACACCCGCAGGGCCCGTTCAATCCCATCTTGCAATCCCAACGCCCAAAGGTCAATGCCCACTGCCGTCAGATGGACCCCATCCCCTCGAAGGTACATACCAACGTTAATCTCCAACTCCATGTGGCGCGCCACTAAACCCCCATTCCGTTTTACAAACCTCCCCAAAACCTTGTTAACTTTAATTCTGGCTTTATTGAGTCTGCCATCCGCCATGCCGTACGTGCTACAATGTCCGACCAGACTATGACCATATCCGGGAAATCCCTCTGAAGCATCAAAAAATCGCATTTTACATCCGCAATTATATTAGTAGACCTAAGACCCAAGTCATTCCCCCCAACATGGAGTACCAGGACATCAGGGGGCCTATCTAGTCTGGCATACCGATGAACTTCAGGAATGACCCTACCCCACTTCATCCCCGGGATACCCAACCACCTGATGCAAGCCTCTCTACGTGGGATCCCCAGCTGTCTTCCTTACGGTCTGACACCTGCGCGCCGGGCACCCCAAAAAACAAAGGAGTGTCCGAGAATCCAGACGAGGCGTGGTAAACCTCCATCTGAAATGACACAGACAAAAATCAACACCCCATCACACCAGCCCGAAGCACCCCCGACCCAGAAAAAACAGCCTACACCAAGTGCGGCCGCACATAGGACCTGAAACGTCTGGACTCCCATCGCCCTATCCATTTTACCGCAGCCTCGTCCAACCCGCATCTGGCAGCCTCTGTGGCTGCCCTGATGCGGAAGGAGTGCGAAGCAAACTGCGCCCCATCGAACCCCCCCGCCTTCAAACATTTTCGAAACACTGCAATAAATTGAAATTTGGACAGGAAACTCCCATCCTGATGCACCAACAGCGGGCCCTCCCCTCGCGGTCGCAGTTTCACGAACTCCGTCACCGCCACCACCGGACAGATCTCCGAACCCGGCAATGCATATAACCAAACGTCCACCCCCTTACCCGTCTGGTCCGTTTTAGACCTGCGCAGTTTCAAACACACGTAACCCACCCCCAAGGTAACATCCTGTCCCAACAAACCCCCCCCAACGTTCTTTGCTGGACTGACTAACTCACCCACCCGGAAGGCCCCGAAAAAAGCCAAGGAAAAGGCCGTACGAAACAGGTGCGCTTCATAACCTGACGTACACAGACCCCCCAACTGCCGGCAAATCACCCCTAAAATCGCAAAAGTCACCGGCCGCCTCCCGTCCTTCTTCTGATTACTCTTCCGGTACCCCTTCAGCGCCTGACGCACCCAAAAGCCTTTCGTCGCATCCAGTTCGCCCCGCAACTTAAACCAGAAAGCCAGAGCCGCCAGCTTCCGTTCGATCCCAGAAACTGACCCTAACCCTTCCATCTGTCTAACCACAAAGTACAAAACCAACAAACCACTGTCCGCCCTCATGTCCCCCAGCTCGGCCTCCGCCAGCCATAAAAATTCCAGCCACTCACCCCAAACTCGACTATATGCTGACCAAGTCGACTCGCTCACCGACCTCTGGATCCATCCTGCGGCGATCCCAAAGCAATGGTCCAAAGCCGCTCCGGGCAGGGGACCCCCTCTTCCGCCGCTCCTGGCGCTAAGTCCCGAAACCTCTGCCACTGAAAGCGAGACAAGGCATTGGCCAGGTTATTTTCCACCCCTGGAACGTGTACAGCCTAATCACCGGAGGGGAAGAACCCGACATCCGGTTAACCACCTGCACGACTCCCATATTATCGCAATTCAACCTAATCTTAAGGTCCCTGCAGGACGCACCCCACAATTCCAACGCCACTACCACCGGAAACAGTTCCAGCAGCACCAGGTTCTTAGTCAACCCGTCCTCAACCCAAGTCTGTGGCCAGGCCTCAGCACTCCACTGACCCTGAAAATACGCCCCATAGCCCGTCGACCCTGCCGCATCCGTCACCAGCTCCAGGTCGAAATTACTCACCGGCCCATCCATCCACACGGAAAGTCCATTGTAGTCCTCCAAAAACGCGTGCCAGACCCACAAATCTTCCCTATGTTCCCCCGTCAACCGCACGAAATGAGTCGGAACTGAGACTCCCGCCGTGGCCGCCGACAGCCGTCGCCAAAACACCCTCCCCATGGGGATAATGCGGCAAGCAAAGTTGAGCTTACCCAAAACCGACTGCAGCCTCCTGAGCTGCACCTTCCGCATCCCCAGCAGCTCTCTAATCTCCAGCCGGAGTCCCTCCACCTTGGCTCTCGGTAGCCGGCACTCCATGGCGACCGTGTCCAGCTCGATGCCCAAAAAACTCAACACTTCCACCGACCCTTCCGTCTTGTCCGGCGCTAGAGGGACCCCGAACTTCTCCGCAACGTGCTGCAACGTGGCCAAAAGGATCGCACACACATTGGAAGCCGGAGGACCCACCACAAGGAAGTCATCCAAATAATGGATAACTGAACCCCAGCCGGATAAATCACGCACTACCCATTCCAGGAAAGAGCTAAAGAGCTCAAACAGGGCGCAGGAAATGGAGCAGCCCATTGGCAAGCATCTATCCACATAGAAAAGATCCTGCCAACAGCACCCCAGCAAACAGTCCGGGTGCACCGGCAGCAACCGAAAGGCTGACTCAATGTCCGATTTGGCCATGAGTGCTCCCCTCCCAAAATGACGCACCCAACCCACCGCCGCATCAAAAGAAGTATAAGACACCGTGCAGGCCTCAGGGTCAATTGCGTCATTCACGGAACCCCCTCTTGGAAACGAAAGGTGGTGAATAAGCCGAAACTTGTTGGGTTCCTTCATAGGCACCACCCCCAACAGGGACACCACCAGATCCGCCAACGGTCGATCCGAGAAAGGGCCACTCATCCTCCCCAGCGCAACCTCCTTGGCCAATTTACGGAAACTACCCCCGGATGCAACAGCGCGGATCGCAAGTTCCGAGCCATCGGTGGCACCCCAGCCATGGAACACGGAATTTTGAAACCCCCAGCAAAACCCTCCCCAACACTCTCGCCGCCTCCCTATTCGGGTACCTATTTAGGAAAGGTTGCATCCTTTCCACCCTCACCGGCGTTGTCCCTCTTAAACGCAGCGTCAGCGCCGCGCTTACCCCGTTTGAAGCAACGGGACAGGGCGTGGCTCCCCCCCACACCCGGAACACTCATGCCGGAAACGACAGGACCCCCCAAATTTGCAAGACCCTTCGTTAAATTGCCAGCACACCCCGAACTTCTTACCGGCTTGCAGTCCCGAGGCCCCCCCCCCTGAAAAAACTGCGACGGAGCCCGCGCCGACGACATCAACCGCATCCACAGGCTGATATCCTTGTGATCCCACCTGATATCCGGCCGAACCGCCCTCCTCTGCCTAAATTGCTCGTCGTACCGCAGCCACGCCGAGCCCCCATAGACCCTATGTGCCTCCCCAATGGCGTCCATATAGCAAAAGAGAGCTGAGCAGTGTTCCGGAGATTTCTCCCCTATCACGCTGGCCATGATGGCGAACGCCTGCAGCCAGTTCGCGAACGTCCGCGGTATAAGCCTATACCGCCTCTTCTCCTCGTCGTCCTTCTTAGAGTCATCCGGCTTGACCCTATCCAGATTAAATTTTTCCAGGGGCAGCAAGGAAAATATCTCCACATACTCACCCTTGGCGATCTTATCCCGCACTTCCTGCTTCAGATGGGCGCCCAGTGGCCCTTCATAGCATTCATAGCACACATACACCTCGCACTTCGCAGCGTCCGCTATCCTGACCACATCAACCCTGGGCGCCGCTGCCGCCTCCCCCTTCTTTTCCACCCCCAAAGTACTTACCGCAGCGTCCCCCGTCATCGAAACCGCCACTGGCACTACCACCGGCGGAGCGGTTGCAACAGGCGTAAAGCCCTCCTCCAGCGGAGTCCCCACCGTTTGCGGCGCCTCTTGCCGCGTACTCGCCCCCACCGAAGCCTCCAGGACCCCTTGAGTCCCCAGCACCCCACTCAGCACGGGACTACCAAAACCGCCCCCCGGCGTCTGTGACCCCAGCCCCAGGTGCCCCCCCGGGCCCCCAACCCACGGAGCCGCCCCCGGGTGGACCCCCGCGGCCCCGGCCGCAAACCGGTGAAGCAGCACCTGTAGCCCCCCAATAAGGATTGTAACGGATCCTGTGACCCGCCGGCGGCGGGCCTACAGCCCGCCCCCAACGGGCCCACTGTGTCAGACCCAACACCACCCGCAGAAGCCCGCACATCCCCCCCAGCAACCCCACATAAAGCAGCATTAACATCAATAGGAGAGAGATTGAAAGCCTTACCTGGCTGCCTGGGTCTGCTCCCGTCAGCCGCCGCCCCGGATGCTCCAGCCGCCGCGACGCCGTCCCGGATCTCCTCCTCCGAGCCCGACAGCTCACCTGCCGTAGGTAGCAGAGGCACGTTCAGCCCACCGGGCGGCTCCACCCTGGCGGCCGTAGATCGACCACTGCTCGTAGTAGCCCGCACGCCGTCGTCGTCCCGCCCCCTGGCTCCGCTCCGCGTGGCCGCCGCCATCTGTCTCCTCACCGGTCCTCCAGCTCTCCCTCTCTCCTCTGCCGCCACTCTTCTCCCAGCCGACCGCCCGGACCTGCCCGCAGCGTCTGGTAGCTGGCGCACAGGCGTGACACTGCTCCTCCTATGCCGAGTCCCCCCATGCGGCGAAGACGCCACGCTTCCATGGGAGACCGCCGTCCCCTCCTGCACTGCCCTCGCCGGCGGGGAGCTGGCCACTTCCGAACCTCCAGCCCCACTCCCCGAGCCCCGCCAATGAGGAGGATTCCGCCCGGACCCCCCTGGCACTGAGGTGCCCAAACGTTTTGCCGGGGGGGGGGGGCGCGGGTCCGTCACTGGGCTCCTAGGGTGGCGCTGGGCTCTGGTGGAGGGGCCAGGGGAAAAACGTTCCGGCGGCCGGGACCGCTGAGCGCGTGGAGTAGTCCCCCCCCCCGCTACCGGCCCCCCCTCCGCCGCATCCGTAATGGCCGCCACCTGACTCTGCAGCCAGTCCGTCCCACGTGATGCTCCCGCGGCCCGCAGCCGGTCAAACAAAGCGTTCAGGCCCTCCATCAGAAACCCTCGCCGTGATCTTGCAAGAAAAACCACCCTCCGTTCCGGATCCCCCCACTGAATCCCGGACAGTCCAGCCACGTGAAAACAACCCCCCCGTCCCCTCCGCGCCTACCGCCAATCAAACAGAGCGCACGGAGCAGGTCCTCACGCTGGCAACTCTTTTTCACTCTGAGTCACGCTGCCCTGTACGCTCCTCCCCTTCCTTTATATAATGCTCCGTCCCCTTCCATTCTTCTTCTCTATACTCCACCTCCTTACCTCCCCTCCTCACATTAACCCCTTCCGCTCTTCCCCTCAGCCTTTGTCATGTCCGGCCCTCCACCCAGGCTCTGCCTTAATTCCGTGCCTCTCTGTCTGAGTGCTGCTGTACAGGAGGCTGATACCAAGACATTGGCTGGTAATTATGCTAATTGCATTTAATGATTTTTTTAAAGAATGTATGACTGCATTAATTGGTGTTCTTTATATCTGCCTTGAGTTCAGCTTTAAAAAGCATTTGAAGTTAATATTTGCTTTAAAAAGAGAAGAAAATTAGAATGTTAATAACAAAAACATCACATGTTCAAAATAAATAAATAAAAAAAGCAAATTATCCAAGGCTAACACCCCAAATCATGGTATATCATACCGATTAAAAAAAAAGTAATTATTAGAGGAAGTTTTTCTCCTACTGGTTGTGGGTGATGTGATGGGGATGTTGAACAGACACTTGCGGGGAATAAACAGATAGACGGGTAGACACGCGCTAAATTAATACTCAATGTCATTAATTTTAATAAAGCACAATATGTAATGCTGTGCTGGAAATGATTTTCAGTTACTGTCCTGGGAGCCTCCGAGACATTCTGTGTTGTTTATGGTAATAGAGAAAATTCAGTGATTACAAAAACATGATTAAAAAGAAGATCTCTCGGTTCTTGCCTTGCATACAAGACAGCGCCTGTTACTGCTTCTGACAGGTGTGTAATAACTGGGATTTAGAGAGGAATGAAAAAGCTGCAATGTAATATTAAAGAGGAAAAAAAGCAAAATTAGTTTGTGGGGGTTATAAAAGGTGTGAGCCTGGTACTATTTTTTATAGGACTGATATTTTTAGAGAGGAAGCAAACACTTTTGGGAGGAAACCTTCCTGCTGAAAAACATTGGTCCATGGGTTTGTACCAATAAAGTCATGAAAGCCATGAGCTCTTCATTCCTCTTGCTCCAGAACGTCAGTGGTCGATGTACTAAATTCAAGCTGGGTTCACACACCTCCATGGCACCTGCGGAGCCTATTGTACAGGAGTCCTGTGCATCTGTGACTCTGTTTCATGTTCGAATTCAAGCAAAAATTCGGACCGTATTCGTCCCCGAAACAGAGAACAGGGAGACACCGGGCCCCTGCTGTGAGCTGCATCCATATTAAGTGTGAACCCAGCCTTAAAGTGCCTTAACTGATTACTGACACCATCAGGGGATGTATTCCATAAGTTAGATGCAAGTCAGAGACTGCAGAAATGCTACAAGAGATGGTAAGAAACTGCAGTCATAGCACAGGACACAAACTCATACATACTACAGGAAATGGTTCAGAAATTGTAGACATATTATAATAATAAGAGGCAGTCAGAGATTGCAGACACACGACAAAAGATGGTCAGAGACTACTATATTGATAGAAAACAGAGACTGCAGAAAGAGTATATCAGAGGTTAAGAAACTGCAGAAATACTGTGGGAGATGGTCAGACACATGACAGGAGATCAGAGATTGCAGACATATAATAAGAAATAGACTTCAGATAAACTGCAGGAAAGGGCTAGAGACTGTAGACAACTACAGAAGATGACAAGAGACTATGGAGATACCATAAAAGGTAGTCTGGTGAAAACTGTAGTGACATACTGTACTACATGAGATGGATAAATACTGCAGAATACAGCGTGGAGAAGATGGTCAGAACTGCAGATATACAACAGAAGATGGTAGGAGAATGCAGATGTTTTACAGAACATACTGAAGACACATTACAGGGGATAATCACATATCACAAACATATTACAGGGGATAGTCAGGGTTTAAAAACATATTGCAGGGGATTGTCAGGGACTGCAAACATATGTTGTACCCTCTAGTGTGATAGAGCAGTGGTTCTCAACCTCGCTCCTCAAGTACCCCCAACAGGCCGTGTTATCAAGTTTTCCTTTACTTTGCACAGCTACTTCAAATCAATATCAATGGCATGGTATTGATAAGAGCTATTTTATCTAAGGGAAGTTCCCAAAACATGGCCCGTTGGGGGTATTTGATAATGATTAAGCACACCTGTTAGTGTGTGAAACGTGTCTACCATTTGAACTGTCTGTAACACTTGGGATGTTCGTTTATTAAATAAGAATTTTGATGGATCCTGTAGTGCAGCCATTTCTTCAGTGTTGGGGGTACTTGAGGACTGAGATTGAGAACCACTGTGCTAGAGTAGGTAGTGTTAGTTTTTTTTTTTAGTGTAGGTAAAATGCTTTGGCTTGACTGGCAGCCAAGCCTGTGTTTAATCTGGGTTGGGTGAGTGATTCAGGGAGGGCTGATATGACTCAGCAGACAGCATCTCTGGTATCTCTCCCTACTTCTGAAACTTGCTGGAAACTTCCAGAAGAATGGGAGGGAGGTTAGGGAGCTGCTTGGACTATTCATGAGGGCCCTGATCAATCCCCAACAGATGGGTTGGCAGGGGGCAGGCCTCCTCAAATATCCAGGGTCAGCTGGGCAGGAGAGTTTGGGTGTAAGTTGGAGATGGAGTGCTAGGAGGCTGCCGGTGGGACCTTGAGGGTGACCCCAAAGTCTGGGGAGGTGACCTTGGACCTGGGTGCTTGGGTGCAAGAGGGATCCTCTGATATTCCAAGGAAAAATCCTGTCCAGTGGCACAGGAGCAGGTGTGAGGACATCAGGAGCCAGTGAGCATGTCCGTGTGATCTCCAAGGAGAAGACAACCAGGTGGGCTGGTGAGTGGTATAGTCAGGAAGGACTAAGAGGCAGCCTGAGAGGACTGGGTGAAAGTAGTCTGAGATGGATGCAGAGTCAGTCTGGGAGTACTGTGGAAGGTTAGCCAGGAGGGCTAGAGAAAAGGGAAGCTGCAGTCAAGTCGCCTGAAGAGATGGTGCTGGGATCAGTAGCCACAGAAGGACAGCTGGCCAGTAGGACATTGCTACACAGCCAAGGGGCCTGTGGCCCCTGCCTGTAAAGGGCATTTGCTAAATTCTGACTGAGTCCTATTGTCCGATCATCTAACAGTGTGCCAGCTTGTGCTTCAAGCAAGTGTTGTGCTGGAGGAAGCTGAGGAGTATGTAAATAGACTGTACAGAAGAATTTGTTTCTGAGAAGTTCTGCTAAAGTCAAGTGGGCATCCCACAATACCCTTAACCCCATCCAAGTTCACTACCCCACTATTTACTATCCTCCTGCATTTGCACCTCTACCTCCCCACCCCCCCTGCTCCCTGGCTAGCTGTACAGTATGCGAACGGGCTGAATAAAGACATGCGGGGGGACCAGAGGAGCACAGGGGGGACCAGAGGAGCATGTCGGAGACCAGAGGAGCACGGGGGGACCAGAGGAGCATTTGGGACCAAAGGAGCTGGGGGGGGGACCAGAGGAGCATGGGGGGGGAATTAAAGGAGCAGGGGGGACATAGGAGCAGGGGGTATCAGAGGAGCAGGGGGGAACAGAGAAGCAAGGGGGACCAGAGAAGCATGGTGGGGAGTGGGGACCAGAGGAGCATGGGGGGAGCAGAGGAGCCTGGGGGGAGGGGACAGACAGCTGACTCAGCAGTTATGGCCTGGGAGTTCCTCACTTTCCTCCCTACTCTTGTCCCATTATGGGGGGGGTTAACCTGCATGACCTTACTCGTAACCACCTCACCTGGCCTACTATGTCTGTAGGTTTTGCCCCTGGTCCACAGCTGTCCCAATCTGCAGTGCTGCTCTGCTTGGGAGCACAGATCGGGCTGCTACTGCTACTACTGGAATGTTTTATTGCATTTTTTGGGTTTAGAGAGGCAGAATCGCTGGCATCCCCTGGTCTGTGGTAATGCCACTGTCAAGCATGGGGGTCACCATCTGGTCATTGGTAGGACGTCACTGCAGGTGAGCACTGAGCGGAAGGGGGCAAGCCATCACCCTAGGAGTCAGTGAAAGGCCGCTGGCCATACCCTACTGAACCCTTTTTAAAAGAACTGTATTGCCCACTTAGGACACCATTTAGGCACTAATATCTGGGTTCAAAGGGATTTATGTTTGAGCTCTCCAATGCTGGATTTGGGCCCCAACGCCATGAGAAAGGGGATGTCAGAGTCTGTTGGGTCAATATCCTAGTTTAGATGCTAGGATAGTTAGATAAGTGTTAATTTTTTTTTATATACTTAGTGAGCTGTAATTGTTTAGTCCGGTCTGCTCTGTGTGCTCTGCTTCTGCCAGTCTGCCTGATAGCTCCCTCTGTATCCAGGTAACTTTAAAACGTTTCTGGATGATAGGTGTGGAGTTCTGCAGATAGCAGAATGAGTATTGATGCAGCCCCAGCCTATCCCATAGAGGCAGACTCTGATGACATGGTGGGGGACTGTATTTATTCTGGGTGCACACAGAGCTCTGGGTATTGTCCCAGAGTGGAAGAGTCCAGACTGGGGGCATGCTGCCCTCCCAGGCAGAAGCTGTTGTTGGTGAGGCCTCAGGTAGGCATGCTGAAGGGAGGAATGCTGAGACCCAGGTGTTAAAAAGAAGCTGACTGAGGGCAGCTATCTGCCACAGATCTGTCTGGTATCACTGAAGGGTATCGCTTGGAAGATTGGAAGGAGCCTACCATCTGTCCTTGGGAGTTGTGAGTACAGATGCTGAGAACTCTTGGGGACCTTATGCTTTAGCTACCCCTCTGATGCCTAGTTATATTAAGCTGTGGGTCTGTTAAAGGGGGTACTAGCTGTGTCCTGAAAAGCTCTGTCCACATAATCTCCTATTTAAAGGAACTTTGCTCCTGTGGCTCTAACTACTACTACTTAAGCTCAAGTCTACTGTTTGCTGTCTACTGTCTACTGTTCAAGCTCAGACTTAATTATGGCTTGCTCAGAAAGGAATACCAAGTCCTCAAGCTGTATATAGTTCTTATTTTGGAGTATCCTACAACTTCCCCCAACCTGATCCAGGTTGTCCAAAAATAAAAACCACAAAAACGGCATCCCCTAGACTGGTCCTTGAAGAAAGGCCTCTTGTGTGCCTGGTTGCAGGGCAGAAGTTTTGGAAAGATCTGATCAGTAATTCTGCGGCTCCTATGAGAGTAGTTAGCACTGGGAAAAGGGGACTCAAGAAACAGCGGCTCCATCTAGGGAAATCGATATATAAGCTAACAAAAGTGCTGAAGGCTTTGTTAACTTTCTGATTGATTCCTTTGTCCCTGTGGAGCCCCTTGGATCTTCCACCTAGACTGTAACTCAAAGCAGCCTAAATTTAAATGCCTTTATTGGAAGTATTTTATTAGTTTTTGGAGTCCGTAAAAGGATTGTCATTTTAAATTCTCTTGCATATCTTGAGTCTGGCCAGATTACACAATTAGGCATTACACAATGACCACCTCTACTTGCTTAAGTTTAGACCGCCAATTGCGTTGTCTCATTGTTTAGGTTGCTCCATAATTTATTTCTCAGCTCGTTTTTCCTCTTGTGCCATTTTTCCAGAACCTTTTTTCATACCTCGTTAGGAAAAAAAAATGTGTTGACATTTGCTTTTCTTTAAACTAATTTTCCTTTGCCTAATATGGCAAAGGAGGTCATAAAACTTGAAGATGATCATTTGGTCTGCTTTATTAAGAGGTGACTTTCAGGACAAGGATTTCCTTGCAACTTTCCTTCCTTTCTTATTTAGTGTAATACTTTGCATAGTACATGACTGGTGTAGTGCTGATATGTTCGTTGCTCAGCTATTTCCCCATACCAAACCACCCCCATTCCATAATTTACTTAAAAGGGTTGTAAAGGTTCGTTTTTTATTTTCTACATAGGTTTCTCTAAGCTAGTGCATTGTTGGTTCACTTACCTTTTCCTTCGATTTCCCTTCTAAATGTTTTTTTTTCTTTGTCTGAATATCTCCCTTCCTGTTTCTCCTCAGTAAACTTCTCACCATCATCCGAGCTGGTGGTTAGTCAGCCAGAACAGCTTACTGAACAGCTTACTGAGGAGGAACAGGAAGTGAGAAATTCAGACAAAGAAAACAAAGAAAAAAAACATTTATAAGGGAAATCGAAGGAAAAGGTAAGTGAACCAACAATGCACTAGCTTATAGGAACCTATTTAGAAAATAAAAAACGAACCTTTACAACCCCTTTAAACTTACTAAAATTAATGAAACACATGACACCTTCTGGATTAAATGGCCAAAAAAGGCCCCTTTATTAAATCCAAACACCAAAATTGTATAAAAATAACGTTATTTATAAAAACTATGTATATATATATTTATAACCAACATATTTTAACCAAAAATAATATTTTACTGTTACGTCTGAGGTTCCTGAAAGAAGGCCCCACTATCTCATCGGCTGACCACCACCACAGCATCCTGGCCCTTAGCCGCGATCCATTCAGCACAGGGACAAATGCATACCTCCTTCCTGCACCTTCAGCTCGATGACCGATAGTTCATATTACCAGATAGGGAAAGGTACCCATCCCAAGATAGGTCTCAACCCGTACCACACCAGATAGTTTATATCCATATATATATATATATATATATATATATATATATATATATATATCTACCATCACCATTCCGACCTTCAGGAACAACAGCACCTGAAACAACAAAACATAAGAACAAAACATACACACATCCATTACCTATTAAAAGGGGGGAGAGAGGGAAAAGCACTACACCTTGTATGTTACCTATTCCACTTTCTTTTCCTAATGCTGAGCTCCACCCCCTGCATATTTTAACCAGAAAGAACATTTTACTGCTATGTCTGAGGTTCCTGAAAGAAGGCCCCACTATCTCACTGGCTGACCACCACCACCACAGCATCCTGGCCCCTAGCCGCGATCCATTCAGCACAGGAACACATGCATACCTCCTTATTGCACCTTCAGCTCGATGACCGATAGTCCATATCACCAGTTAGGGAAAGGTACCCATCCCAAGATAGGACCCAACCTGTACCACACCAGATAGTATATATATATATATATATATATATATATATATATATATATATATATATATATATATATATATATATATATATATACTATTTACCATCACCATTCAGGAACCAAACCAGATACCCCTGCCGCAGACGCCCACCAGTGATCCCTTGCACGTGAGCTACCCAACACAGCCGCAAAGACCATTTTTTGATATATGGCACTGTGTTACTTTAACTGACAATTGCGTAGTCGTGCGACACTGTACCTAAATAAAATTAAGTCCCTTTTCCCCTACAAATAGAGTTGTCCTTTGGTGATATTTGATCACCTCTGAGGCTTTTATTTTTTGTGCTATAAACAAAAAAATTTTTTTTACTTTCTGCTATAAAACACATTCAATATTTTTGGTAAAAAAATGCCAGTAAGCGTATATTGATTAGTTTGAACAAAACTAATAGCGTCTGCAAACTATGGGATATATTTATGGAATTTTTTTTTATTTTTTACTTTTTTACTTGTAACAGCAGCGATCGGTGCCATTCTGACTGTCTCAGTAACTATTTTCACCAGGAAGGAAAGTGAGGTGGAATCCAAAATTTTACACTTATCATCAGAGCATGAAGCATGAGGAAGTCTTCCAGGGAAGACACTTGTTCTTGTAATCTTAACCACTTGAGGACCGCCGTATTGCCATTGTACGTCAGCACAATGGCACAGGCAGGCATAATCACGTACATCTACGTGATTGCCTTCCAGCGGGTGGGGGGTCCGATCGGACCCCCTCCCGCTGGTTACGGCGGTCCGATTCGGTCCAGGAGCGCTCCGTGATGAGGGGATGGCCGTTGGTTTTCGGCCACCCCCTCTGGATCGCTCCTGGCCAATGAGAAGCTTCCTCCCCTGTGTATTGTTTACACAGGAAGGAGGAAGTGTTGTCATTCTCCTCGGGGCGGTCTTTTTGACCGGACTACGAGGAGAAGAGTAAAAGTAAGTCTGCACGAACACTACACTGACATGTAGGTACACACAGGCACACAAACCCCCCCCGATCCCCCCCCCGATCGCCCCCCGATCCCCCCCCCCGCCCCCCCTCCCCCCCCAGTCACAGTGTCACTGATTGCATTGATCATTTCTTTACTGATCAATGCATTCAGTGTCAGTTGTGACAGTAAAAACTGTCAGGACAGTTAGTGTTAGGTCCAGGGTAGCCCCCTATCACCCCCCAATAAAGATTTAACCCCCTGATTGCCCCTAGAGTTAACCCTTTCACCCCCTTTTGCCAGTGTCACTAAGCGATCATTTTTCTGATCGCTGCATGTGTCGCTAGTGTCGCTAGGTAGCTAGTTATTTTTTTAGGTTCACCGCCAGGTTTTTATATCGCTAGGTACCCCGATATACTACCCAATAATGTTTTTAACCCCCTGATTGCCGCTAGTTAACCCTTTCACCCCCTTTTGCCAGTGTCACTAAGCGATCGTTTTTCTGATCGCTGCATTAGTGTCGCTACAGTTGCTAGGTAGCTAGTTATTTTTTTAGGTTCACCGCCAGGTTTTTATAGCGCTAGGTACCCCGATATACTACCCAATAATGTTTTTAACCCCCTGATTGCCGCTAGTTAACCCTTTCACCCCCTTTTGCCAGTGTCACTAAGCGATCATTTTTCTGATCGCTGCATGTGTCGCTAGGTAGCTAGTTATTTTTTTAGGTTCACCGCCAGGTTTTTATATCGCTAGGTACCCCGATATACTACCCAATAATGTTTTTAACCCCCTGATTGCCGCTAGTTAACCCTTTCACCCCCTTTTGCCAGTGTCACTAAGCGATCGTTTTTCTGATCGCTGCATTAGTGTCGCTACAGTCGCTAGGTAGCTAGTTATTTTTTTAGGTTCACCGCCAGGTTTTTATAGCGCTAGGTACCCCGATATACTACCCAATAATGGTTTTAACCCCCTGATTTCCGCTAGTTAACCCTTTCACCCCCTTTTTCCAGTGTCACTAAGCGATAATTTTTCTGAACGCTGCATCAGTGTCGCTAGTGTCGCTAGGTAGCTAGTTAACTAGGCTCCCAAAAAGTCCCCCACATGTGGTATCCCCGTACTCGGGAGAAGCAGCAGAATTTATTTTGGGGTGTAATTTGACTTCTGCCCATAGCATGTGTGAGCAATATATCATTTAGTGACAACTTTGTGCAAAAAAAAAAAAGTTTGTAATATTCCCGCAACTTTTGGCAAAATATAAAATATTCCATGGACTCAACATGCCTCTCAGTAAATAGCTTGGGGTGTCTACTTTCCAAAATGGGGTCATTTGGGGGGGTTTTGTGCTATTTTGGCATTTTATGGCCTTCGAAACTGTGATAGGTAGTGAGGAGTTAAATCAAAAATTTGCACCCTTAGAAATCCTGAAGGTGGTGATTGGTTTTCGGGGTGCCGTGCGCGACTAGACTCCCAAAAAGTCCCACACATGTGGTATCCCCGTACTCGGGAGAAGCAGCAGAATGTATTTTGGGGTGTCATTTCACATATAACCATGGCATGTGTGAGCAATATATCATTTAGTGACAACTTTTTGTAAAAAAAATTTTTTTTTTTTTTTTTTGTCATTATTCAATCCCTTAGGACACAAAAAATAAATATTCAATGGGCTCAACATACCCATCAGCAATTTCCTTGGGGTGTCTACTTTCCAAAATGGGGTCATTTGGGGGGGATTTGTACTGCCCTGCCATTTTAGCACCTCAAGAAATGAGATAGACAGTCATAAATTAAAAGCTGTGTAAATTCCAGAAAATGTACTCTAGTTTGTAGACGCTATAACTTTTGCGCAAACCAAAAAATATACGCTTATTGACATTTTTTTTACTAAAGACATGTGGCTGAATAAATTTTGCCCTCAATGTATGACTAAAATTTAGTTTATTCGATTTTTCTTATAACAAAAAGAAGAAAATATCATTTTTTTTCAAAATTTTCGCTCTTTTTCCATTTATATCGCAAAAAATAAAAATCGCAGAGGCAATCAAATACCATCAAAAGAAAGCTCTATTTGTGGGAAGAAAAGGACGCAAATTTCGTTTGGGTGCAATATTGCATGACCGCGCAATTACCAGTTAAAGCAGCGCAGTGCGAAATTGCAAAAACACCTCTGGTCCTTAAGGTATTTATTGGTCCGGAGCTGAAGTGGTTAATTTCTTTAACCTCCTTAGTCCCAGCACAAAACTTTTCCCAGCAAACAAACTTACAGTAGTCCTAGCACTAAAACTTTTAAACACACTCCTGGCTGCTATAGCCAGCCTTCCACAACCACAATATGAGGCCCCCTACCCTCTATGCACCCCCTTCAGGTATCTTTGGCTCTGCTGGCCCACTTGTGGGCCGGGGGTGGCCATCTTATTAAATGTCCGTTAACTGATCCTCCCTCTCGTGAGTGGTTTGAAAAGGAGCTAATGAAGAACTAACTGTGCTCCATAAGCAGCAGCAGAGCATAGTGGAGACTCCTGATCCTCGATGTAGTCATAAAGAGAACCTGTCACAACCTATATAAAAGTGTATTACTTTTTTTTTTTTACACATCCTTTACACATCCTTACACGACCCCCTATGTGATAGGAATAGAGTAATGTGTAAAAAAAAAAAAAAAAACTGAAGACCTGTAGGGGCTTTTAAAACGTTGCCTAATGACAATTTTAGGTACCGTAGTCTGTCGTCGCTTCACAGGAGCATGCAATTTTAAAGCTTGACAATTTGGGTATCTCTTTGGTAATATATTGTGTTTGTGTGCAATAAATATTACTTTAGCTTTTCCTATAAATATGGGTTTGATAAACCATTGTGCCAATGTCATGTGACATAAAAATTGCAACTAACACAATTTTTTTCTCTCCAGGATGTCTATTTACAGAAAATATACACAGTTTGGGGTTTTTAACTAATCTTTAGGCCTGAAATGTGTATTTTAACATACTGTCTCCCTTTATACAGTAAACTGCTGTGCAAATTGTTGGCGCTATATAAATCTTGTATAAAAAAAAATAATAATAATGTGTGCAATTTTTTTTTTTTAAATTGTGCTAGATTTGTAAAGTTTGGTATAAAGTTTGAATTATTATTATTATTATTAATATTATTATTAAGGGTGAGGGCTTATGTATCCCTGTCTCAGGGAGGTAAGGAAGAGAGGTAGAAAGTAGAATGTACTGAATTAATGTAGATTAATTTAAGTACAGTAACACATAACTTGTAAACAGGTCACAAGGATGACATTGTCAAATAGCGAAACCATCTGTATACAAAGCATCTTTTATGTTATGTCCCATAAGCCAGTGTTGCCAACCATCAGTATTTTTATTGGCAGCCAGTAAAAAAACGGGCATTAGATGCCAGTGACAAGGAAAGGTTGGCAGTAGAAAATATGGCTATAACGCTCGGCTCGAAACTGCACATGAGCTTTTCTGGTCCGGAGCTGACCAAGACCATCCGAGTGCTTGCTACAGTGTGTTTGGGTGGTGCTGGTGGAGGTGGGTCTGGCAGAGGTGGTACCTGAGTGTGTTGTGGGATGTTATGGAGCTGAGCAGAGTGCCCAGAGCCTCATGTGCGGGTCTGGAGCAAGGCAAGCTGGGAGAGGGACTGTCAGTGCTGCTTGGACTGGAGTGGACTGAAAGGAACACCTGGCATAGAGAAACGATTACTGTAACTCAGAAGAGGACGTGACGTCTCGTGAGGTGTCCTCATCATCAGTGCTGTAGCACACTGCTGTCATTGTCACTGTGAGTCAATTTCATGTGTGTGCCTGCCCATTCCAATTTCTTGCCTTCCTGTCCTTAAACTACTTACTATATCAAAAATAAAATAAGAAATATGTTTTTCACCGCAATATTTACCTTTAAATCACATTGTCAATTGCATTTTGTACTTGTTTGTAGCCTAAATACTGAAATTGGCACTTAAAACTGTAATTTTGTAACTTTTGGAAATGCCAGTAAAAACTTGACTGCGCCAGTAAATTTTGGCTGTTGTGTCAGTAATTTTCAATCTGATAGGTTGACAACATTGGCATAAGCATCAGGGCATTTGAGGAGTCAAAGATTATCCAGGAAGGCCAGATGTTATAAAATCTGTCACATTGACCTCTACTAATTAAACCCAACTCTCTGCCTCCATTATGTCACTGGTTAGAGTAGGGGGGATTTAACCTTTTCTCTATCCAATTCTGAATACATTTTTGGTTATACAGTATATTGCCTGTACTCTGTGGTTTCACACAATCCAAAGTTTGCATTCTTCCTGGATTGTGTTAGGACTTATTTACAAAACTCAAAAAAAAATTTGGAACAAAACAGATTCTAGGTCCCAGGCGCCTTTTCTTGACCATTGTAAAACAGTTGTTGAAGAGAAAGCATGCCGTATTTTTAGCAATTTCTTATTTTGTGTAATATTTAAGTTAATGAAAAACATGTAAAAAATTTCTTTTAGGCAAGCACATTAAAAATCATAATACATGCTCTTTAACCCTTACCAGTCAGCAGGAGACAGCCCTTTAAAGGTCATTCCCTCAAGTACATGACATTTATAACTGTCCTCAATTTGCATATTTTTGTTAAAAAAAACATGGAGCTTACATTTTTGGACATGTCAGTGAAATAATTAGGCTGTTAGTAATGGCAAAGCAAGGAGATCTGCACACTCCATCCTCCCAACACACAATTAACACATAGCATAGTCAGAAACAGGGCACAGTAAAAATCATAATTAAAAAACATGCTTATTCATTGTCTGGATAACAATGCTGCCAGGAGCATGTTCTGTCCATTTATTTTTACTTTAAGCAAATTGAAGCATAGACTTTTTAAAAGATAAACAGATTTTATTTTTTCAATATTTTTTAATTTTACAGAGAAAATAACAAGAGGTTACAAATGTCAAGTATAACTCACTCAGCAATATAATAGTCACATACTGATGTTCATCATACATGCCCCAGTATAGTATTGAGCATTTGTGTTGCAAATATAAGTTATGTGAACTTCCTAGCCAATGCAGTTCTAGGGATAAGAACAGCAACTTTGTAGCCCTAGTATGTTACTGGCAAAATTATCACGGGAAAAAAGAAAATCCCTCCCTCCTTATAGTGATATAGTGATGAGGAGATGAGAAGGAATCATGTAGTCCGAATCAGAATCTAGCAGCCAAGGGTGACAACAATGCTCCTCCATAGATACAGTTGAGTGAGTGAACGTTGTCACCCTAGGACTGGCAAGCTCACTAGCTGAAAGTGGAGGCCTGCAAAATGAAAATGAATGCAACCAATCTGTCTAACAACTAGACATTGCAAAACATTACATTTTTGTTCTTGTCTAGATACGTTTTAAGCCTTGCTCATTATATCAGGCATATCGGCCCTTTAAAAACAAACATCGTGGAGCTGAAGAGCTAATCATGGTTGGTGAACTGGTGATAAGTGATCACGTACTGATCCTTGTACCTCCTGAGGGGAAATCTTGACACCCAAGAACTTGCACACATTTAAGCACCTTCAAGAAAGGCACTGCCTTCCTACTCATTAGCAACAGCAGCTTCATTAGGCAGTGGCTGGTGGCAAACCATTAACGAGATGCTTCTGTAATAGCTAAATCCCTATGTAAACAGACAGGCTAGGCAATCAGTCATAACACTGTTTTCTTATTCTCTGCAGCTATAGATTGCATGAAACCATTATCTTACTTGCCCATGAAATAGTTTATACCATTAACCTCCAACCAGTTTCTAATGAGTGAGGTTACCAGCTCCTGGTTTTAGACAATGTGAGCTTGAGGCAGTAAAGTAGGACATTGCAGATTTCAACTGAAAGCATAGAACTGGCAACACTGATAAAATGTCTTGGTGCCAAATTTACTAAATACAGAATCAAGGCCATGGTGGTAATGGTAAAATTATGCTAAGTCATAAGGCCCTTTTACAGGGTGCCATGTTACCAGTAATATATATTATATACAGCGGTGTGAAAAAGTGTTTGCCCCCTTCCTCATTTCCTGTTCCTTTGCATGTTTGTCACACTTAAGTGTTTCGGAACATCAAACCAATTTAAACAATAGTCAAGGACAACACAAGTAAACACAAAATGCAATTTGTAAATGAAGGTGTTTATTATTAAAGGTGAAAAAAAATCCAAACCATCATGGCCCTGTGTGAAAAAGTGATTGCCCCCCTTGTTAAAACATACTATAACTGTGGTTGTCCACACCTGAGTTCAATTTCTCTAGCCAAACCCAGGCCTGATTATTGCCACACCTGTTCACAATCAAGGCATCACTTAAATAGGAGCTGCTTGACACAGTAAGGTCCACCAGAAGATCCTTAAAAGCTACACATCATGCCGAGACCCAAAGAAATTCAGGAACAATTGAGAAAGAAAGTAATTGAGATCTATCAGTCTGGAAAGGGTTATAAAGCCATTTCCAAAGTTTTGGGAATCCAGCGAACCACAGTGAGAGCCATTATCCACAAATGGCGAAGACATGGAACAGTGGTGAACCTTCCCAGGAGTGGCCGGCCGCCCAAAATTACCCCAAGAGCGCAGCGACGACTCATCCAAGAGGTCACAAAAGACCCCACAACCACGTCCAAGGAACTGCAGGCCTCACTTGCCTCAGTTAAGGTCAGCGTTCATGCCTCCACCATCAGGAAAAGACTGGGCAAAAATGGCCTGCATGGCAGAGTTCCAAGGAGAAAACCACTGCTGAGCAAAAAGAACATCAAAGCTCGTCTCAATTTCTCCACAACACATCTTGATGATCCCCAAGACTTTTGGGACAACATTCTGTGGACCGATGAGACAAAAGTGGAACTCTTTGGAAGGTGTGTGTCCAAGTATATCTGGCGTAGAAGGAACACTGCATTTCATAAAAAGAACATTATACCAACAGTAAAATATGGTGGTGGTAGTGTGATGGTCTGGGGCTGTTTTGCTGCTTCAGGACCTGGAAGACTTGCCGTGATAAAAGGAACTATGAATTCTGCTGTCTACCAAGAGATCCTGAAGGAGAATGTCCAACCATCTGTTCGTGTACTCAAGCTGAAACGAACTTGGGTTCTGCAGCAGGACAATGGTCCTAAACACACCAGCAAGTCCACCACCGAATGGCTGAAGAAAAACAAAATGAAGACTTTGGAGTGGCCTAGCCAAAGTCCTGACCTGAATCCTATTGAGATGTTGTGGTATGACCTTAAAAAGGCCGTTCATGCCCGAAAACCCTCTAATGTAACTGAATTAGGACAATTCTGCAAAGATGAGTGGGTCAAAATTCCTCCAGGATGCTGTAAAAGCCTCATTGCACGTTATCGCAAACGCTTGGTTGCAGTTGTTGCTGCTAAGGGTGGCCCAGCCAGTTATTAGGTTTAGGGGGCAATCACTTTTTCACACAGGGCCATGATGGTTTGGATTTTTTTTCACCTTTAATAATAAACACCTTCATTTACAAATTGCATTTTGTGTTTACTTGTGTTGTCCTTGACTATTGTTTAAATTGGTTTGATGTTCCCAAACACTTAAGTGTGACAAACATGCAAAGGAACAGGAAATGAGGAAGGGGGCAAACACTTTTTCACACCACTGTATATATATATATATATATATATATATATATATATATATATATATATATATATATATATATATATGAAGTAAAACATATGGTAGCACTAACATCCAATCATGCTGGTTGCTGGGGTGCCTATTGTTGCTGGAGGGGATCTATTTTTGTGTGGTAATCTATTGTTGCTGGTGGAGGATCTTTGTTACTGGGGGTTACTGAGCGGAATCTACTGTTTAGGGAGGGGTCTACTGCTACTAGCTGCTGGAGAGTATATTAATGTAGGCTGCTAGGAGATCTGTTGTCGCTGCTGGGGGTCTATTGTTGCTGAGGGGGGGGGGGGGGTCTATTGCTGCTGGCTGTGGGAGATCTATTTAATTGCTTTTCTTGTTATCATTATCCTATTCCATACAAATTACTTAGAATTACAAAATTATACTTGGCCCTATATTCTCTAAAAGGGACTGTCCCGGGAGCTGGGTAGGGGGTGGAACCAGGAGTCAGTGCACAGAGGTAGGTAGCGGTCAGTGGTGGTGCATCCATAGAGGGAGCAGGAGCACTGCCCCCTCTCTCCTGCTCCGCTCTATCACCAATAGATAGATTCATGTATTGCATGAATCTATCTACTGTCGCCGCCGCTGCCGCCCCCTATTCATGTGTCCGCCCCCTTGTCGGGCACCGGGCATCTGAATTACAGTGGCAGGAGTGTTTTCGGAAGTGCCTGATTAGACCTGTCGGCTCTAATAGGCGTCCTGATTAGAGACGTAGGCTCTAGTAGGATTCCAAATTGGTAAACAGCGGGCGCACTGCTGTGCGTTTACACAGTGTTGTGTTAGCCCTTGTACACACGGTCGGAGAATCCGTCGGAATGTGTCCTATCGGACCGTGTTGTCGGATAATCCGACTTTGTGTGGTATGCATCGGACTGATTCCGTCGGAATATCCGTCGGACACAATTTTCCAACTTGGAAATATTTTCCGACCAACTGGTTCGATCGGACATACTCCGATCATGTGTAGAGAATTTTGATCGGACCAAGTGCCACGCATGCTCAGATCAAATTCCTACATCAAAGCTATTGGCTACTAGCCTGAACGTAGTCCCATCGTAACGAAATTATGTCATCACGTTCTGAATGATCGTATTTTTCGACAACTTAGTCCGACCATGTGTATGCAACAGTTTCGGACAAGATCCGACGGACAAAATCCAACGGACAAAATCCGACGGATTTGGTTGTCAAAATCTCCGACCTTGTGTACAGGGGTTAAGAGAAGCGAATACATCGCTCCCCTAACACTGACCCGCCTCTCAGCCAATCAGGTGCTTGGGTCTGGTTATCCTGTCACCTGATTGGTTGAAGTGACAGGCACTGTGATTGGATGCCTATCAGGCTTTCAATCATAGCAGAGATGACAGAAAGAGTACGGGAGAAGACATGGAGGACTCGGAGCATGGAGGACAGCACAGAGACAGGTAAGTGCCGGGCACACTGGCAGCAATTGATTGGGCATAGTGGTGGCAATTAATTGGGCACACTGGCACCAATTTATGGGGCACACTGGCAGCAATTGATGGGGCCCACTGGCAGCATTTGAGTGGGCCCACTGGCAGCATTTGATTGGGCACACTGGGGGCAATTGATTGGGTACACTGGCGGCAATTAATTGGGCACACTGACAGCAATTGATGGGCACACTGGCAGCAATTGATTGGGCATAGTGGTTACAATTGATGGGCACAGTGGCGGAAATTGATGGGCACAATGGCAGCAATTGATGGGAACAGTAGCTGTGTTTGATGGCACAGTGTTGGCAATTTATGGGTACAGTGGATGTGTTTGATGGGCACAGTGGCTGCACTTGATGGGTTTTTTTTTTCAGTTTGCTTGCGCCCCCCCCAAAAACAAATTTGAGCACCAGCCGCCACTGGTAGTGGTGGAACCAAGGGTCACTGCTCAGAGGTAGGTAGGGGGCAGAGACATGAAGTGACTTAAAAGGGGGGAGTTCCTGCACCTATTCTCTGAGAAAAGAACGTATATAATATATAGCAAAACGTATGGTAGCACTAACATCCAATCATCTAATATACACCCACATATGTGAAATGTAAAATTAATAGTTTTGTTCTGTCCAACAGCCCTTAAAGTAGAGTTGTGGGCTATATTGTTGCCTTAGAACTTTCGAGAATTAGTCTAAAGCCCCATACACACTATCAGATTTTCTGCTGACTTTTTCCTTCAGATTTACCAAAACCATGTAATATGAGGTCAAACCTTAGGAGTTTCAATGTATATGCAATCAGGCAGGCCCTTCTACTACATGGTTTTGGTAAATCTGAAGACAAAAATCAGCAGAAAATCTGATATGGTATGGGGCTTTAACAAGCAGTTAATGTGCTTTAAAACAAGCTCTCACTGACCTCTGTAGTTGAAGGCACTGTGAAGCAATTCATCCTATAAATTTTAAAGAGAATCAGTATCAATTATGTCATTCTAGTCAGTCAGATCTCAGGACTCTGCTCTCTTCCCATACACTTTTTCTGTGGTGACATCACAATACAAAGACTTTGCAGCCTATTAGCTTTCTAACCTAGATAGCACAACCTAAGTATCACCATATTGGTTATCTTCACGAGCAGTCCAAAGAGTAAACAAGAAGTGAGTAAGTGTGACGGTCTTCAGAATTGAAGAGATTAAAAAGTGTTGTCCTATGCTGTCATATAATACAGCCAGGGTGGGCGTAACACAAGAGTATGTGTTATACTAGATAAAGAGTTCGCTGTATACTTGGCAATTTTAACTCAACTTCAACCACTTTCAATCCACCTGTAATGGAAAATATGACTGCAAGTAATCACCAGAAACTAAGCTATCTGACACACACAATTTTTATTGACTTTTGAGAATATGGTCCATTGTGAAGTCAGACCAGTCAAATTGCTGTAATGTTGTTGAAATTGAGTAGCTATTTCTCCTGCATTCGATCTGGACTATTTTGATACCATCTCCTTGCACTTTAACTCTTTGATTGTTTTACAATTTGGACAACAAATTCCAGATTAAATGATGAGACAGATAAATGTTGAGTTGTGAATGGCCTGTGAACTTCAATTGTGTATTCAACTGCTTAGCTATAGCCTTGTAAATTAGAACTCACAGAACAAATAAAGACTTGTGCATTACACTATATGAGTATCTGACCATTACATCTACCTATATGGACAAATGTATGCAGACTCCCCTCCAAATAGTGAGTTCAGATGTTTCCAGTACTACAACAAACAAGATATTTTAATATGTATCCAGCAATGTGGCTAGAGTTTGGGGAAGATCCTTTTCGGTTCTTGCATGACTGCGCCCCTGTGCACAAAGCCAGCTCCATAAAGACATGGCAAAATGAGTTTGGTGTGAAGGAACTCAAGTAGCCTACACAGAGCCCTGACCTCAACCCTGTGAAACACCTTTGATGAAGTGGAATGCCAAAGGTAAGCTCTTCTTGTCCAACATCCAAAATCTTGCGGAAGCCCTTCTCAGAAAAATGGAAGCAGTAAAAGCCTGGAAGACTTGATAAACTCTATATTAACCCCTTTGCAACCTTGCTATAGCTGAATGATGGCTACAGCACAGCCACACTTTGCCCGGAGGACGTCATATGACATCTTCCCATGCTCATGCAGCCTATGCGCCCCCTGCAGTACATCAGCATTGATCAGGAATCGCTGCATCCTTTGGATGCAGCTGATCACAGATCGGGGTAAAGAGACAATCACAGTGGCTCTTTACCACGTGATCAGTTGTGTCCAATCACAGCTGATCACTGAAGTAAATGGTATTTGCTGATTATTGGCAATCCTTCCCTTGTGTTGACAGCGTGTGAGGAGAGCCGAAAACCGGCAAGTTCACACAGCGGACATCTGCACTGACAATCAGGGCACTGATCATCAGTGTCCTGATGATCAGTGCAGCCCCAACAGTACCCATCTGTGCTGCAAATCTGTGCCCACCAGTGCTGCCAATCAGTGCCCATCAGTGATGCCTGTCAGTGCCAATCAGTGATGCCTATCAGTTCCACCTATCATTGCCACCTATTAGTGCTGTCTATCAGTGCCCATCAGTGCGGCCTATCAGTACCGCTCATTGGTGCCGCCTATCAGTGCCCATCAGTGATGCCTATCTACCAGTGCCCATCAGTGCAACCTCATGAGTGCCTCCTCGTCAGTGCCCATCAGTGTCACCTTATCAGTGTCTATCAGTGCCACCTATCAGTTCAGCCTATCAGTGCCCATCAGTGCAGCCTCATTAGCACGCATCAGTGAAGTAGAAAAATTACTTATTTACAAAATTCAGAAACTAAGAAAAAAAAAGTTTTTTCTCCAAAATGTTGATCTTTTTTCATTTGTTTAGCAAAAAATATAAAACCCAGTGGTGATTAAATACCACAAAAAGAAAGCTCTATCTGTCTTAATTTTTTTTAGTTTGGGTACAGTGTTGCATAAATGCGCAATTGTCATTCAAAGTGCAAAAGCACTGAAAGCTTAAAATTGTCCTGGGCAGGAAGGGGGTGAAAGTGCCCAGTAGGCAAGTGGTCAATGCCCATGGCTTTGGAAACACATGTTCAGCAAGCTCTTATAGGTATAATGGTCAGGTGTCTACAAACTTTTAGCTATATCATATGGTGTATATGAATCTAATCCATATCCTTTTCTGTAATAAGGGAAATCCAGGCATCAGGCATTAGAGGGTTAATACGACAGGGATTTCCAGATAATCTCTTTGTCATTTCCATTTTGGCTGCAGCCTTCTTTTTCCTCTCCTCCTTTTGGGCTTTATTTTCCCCGTTCTTATCTTTTTAGCCCTTCAATGTTTAAATAAAAGGTCACTGATATATTGGACAATGGAAACATAATGGAATTTTGTACAGTAGCTGTTGTAAGGAAACAGCAGATTGTTACAGAGATGGTAGAGAACAGCGAGCCGGTTGTAGCTATCGATATATTTTTGTTGTTCAACATAATGGTTTCCTGTAAGAGAAAGAACGGGGCTTCTGCGCACCATGTAGGTTGTGTATTGTGAGCTCCTAAAGGAAAAAAGGTTCTGCAACTCTTGATAAAAAAATAAGAAATTGCACTCAGGCAACAAAGGCGTATTTTACTATGAGGAATTGTACAAAAAAATATTTTTTTTATCTCATGTAAGTGATTTATAGTGAAAGTATATCTTAGTAAGATAAATGAAAAGTATAATTTTTGCACATTATATTGGATAATTCTGTAAAAGATCAGCTTGATTTTAATAACCTAATCAATTGTTGCTAATGTTTAAAAATAAATTGTTATCAAGACTAATATGTAATTTTATATGTATGGGCTCTATTTCCTACTTGGCAGTACTACACAAGAATTGTGCTGTACTGCTCCTTCTCATAATGCAAGTTTGAGGCTGGCCATAAACACATTGGGGGTAATTTAGTAAAGGAATATCCATGTTGTACTGCAAGTGCACTTGGAAGTAAAGTCGCTGTAGATCTGAGGGGGACATGCAAGGAAAATAAAAAACAGCATTTAGCTTGCACATGATTGGATGATAAAATCAGCAGAGCTTCCACTCATTTCAGATTTACCCCTCAGATTTAGAGTGACTGCACTTCCAAGTGCACTTTCAGTGCAAAGTGGATTTGCCTTTCGTAAATAACCCCCCATAGATTTATTTTGATCAGACAACAGGCTGAAATAAAGAAATGTAAGAGATTCCTCCATCTGTGCTAAATGGCACAGATGGACAGATTTCCCCTGAAGACTGACAGAAATGGTACCAGCTGATTGGCAAAAAGCCCTTGTGGTACTAATATTAAAAAAAGGGCAGAGATATAGTCCTGGGAACTATAACTTTAACATTGATATTATGTAAATTTATATTGATAATGCAATATACCCAAGAATTTTCTGGCGAGAATAGTATCATTAGTAGTAATCAGCATGAGTTTACAAAAGGTCATCCTTGCCAAACCAACCTGTAAGATAGGAAGTGAGCTGCCATCTAGATAATGGTAGGTCTGTGGATGTGGTGTATCTGGATTTTGCAAAAGCGTTTGATACAGTCCCCCATAGATGATTAATTCATAAACTGAGGTCTGTGGGCATGGATCATAGGGTTTTTGGATAGAAAACTGGTTAGAGGGGCACGTCCAAAGGGTGGTGATAAATAATTTGTACACAGACTGGTCTGGAGTGGTAAGTGGGTTACCCCAAATCTCTGTCCTGGGAAAAATTATGTTTCATTTATTCATAAAGGATATAGAGGTTGGTATAGCTCAATCTCAGTGTTTTCTGACAATACAAAAATAAGCAAGGCAATAACTTCACAACAGGATATAGAAACTTTACAAGAAGACCTGAATAAAATAATGGGGTGGGCAACTACATTAGAAATGAGGTTTAATGTTGAAAAATGTAAAGTAATGTCAAGTTGCAG
Organism: Lithobates pipiens; assembly: GCF_037356315.1. Lineage (NCBI taxonomy): Eukaryota > Metazoa > Chordata > Amphibia > Anura > Ranidae > Lithobates > Lithobates pipiens. The sequence goes on along the minus strand of NW_027507903.1, from coordinate 500,281,870 downwards.
CAAGCAAAGCAAGCAGACTATTAGCATGCATTAAAGAGCTAAAACAGGAGGTGTGGCCTGGATGGAAACCAAAATGGCAGCTTAACTCACAAGCTCCTGCGACCCGGGGACCGAGATTAGCCCAGTGGAGAGCCCACATTACCGAACTTGTCTCAAAAAACCATGAGCAGGTCCACCTAAAGCTCCTGCACCTCCCGAGCTGCTGCTGACTCCCGTGCGCAGCTCAGCAGGAACATACCGGAGCTTTTGCGGACCCAGCGCCTGTCTGCACACGCGGCCGTGCAGGCCCAGACACCGAACTGGTCTGGCACGGACCCTGATGCTATGAGGGTGGGGGGATCTACACCCTGCGCGGACCGTGCTCGCCCTCCTAGCCTATTCGATCTGGAGAAAGTTTCCTTGGATATTAAGAACACGTTTACAGCAGCCATCGCAGAACTTAGATATGACATACAAGCGGCAGTACATCGGATTTGGGATGTGGAACAGACGACCCAAATCTATGCAGCAGCCATTCGTCAGGTACAACACTCTCATGACTCCCAGCTACCCCTCCTTCTCGACCTCCAGAGACATATTGAGGACCTCGACAATCGAGGTAGAAGGCACAACATTAGAGTGTGGGGAGTCCCTCAGAATGACGACCCAGGAAATCTTCAGCAAACTATATGTGCAATGTTTAATGATCTGATTGATCGCCCTGCCGACTCTCCTATCAAGATGGAAAGGGCTCATCGTGCTTTATGCCCTCCACCCCGGGATAATGGACCACCCAGAGATGTGATTTACTGCATTGTTAACTTTCCACAGAAAGGGGAAATTCTCTGCGAAGCAAGAGAAAGAGGACACATCCTCTACAATGGCACGGAGATCAAACTCTTTCAGTACCTATCGCAGATCACACTGCAAAACAGAAGAGCTCTACGCCCCCTACTGGAGATATTGCGCTCTCAAAACATACAATATCTCTGGAAATTCTCCTTCACCTTGTCATCTGCCAGAGGGCGCTCTGCAATGCTGCGCACACCAGAAGACCTTCATGTGTTCTGCGAACAATTTGATCTCCCACAAGCAGAACTTCCGAAGTGGTACGCCTTCTATTTGTCCCCGGGAACCATGGCTCCCAGTCTCACTCAACCCATCACTGAAATCTCAACGCCAGAGATTCTGCAAACAAAGGGCAGACCAACACTGACCGAATGCCCGCTCATCCCACCGAGACCTTTACCAGTGCAGCCCGGGCTCACCCTCATCGCCATCCACTAGGAGAGACCGCCTTGCTGCTTAAAGAGCTCTCTCTCCATTCAGCCATGGACTAGCACATGCATGTAAGTGCCTCTGTCACCTGTTAACCTTATCTCCACCCCTCAGTTTTATCCCTTTTGTTTTTTGGCCCTCTCCACCTTCTCTTTTGGTTTAGTTTGTTCTGCTGCCTACGACAATCTCCTCCCACAGACACATCCTCACGCCACCTACACCTACTACCTAAAATGGACCGGGAAGTGAGGTGTCTACAAATCTAGCTTGACGGGAACTCTCATCTAGATCTCAAATACCCAGGCAGCTAACCGGCACCCAAACAAGCACTGAAGCCTCGACCTTCACTAAAGATTGCTCCGCTGTGACCTGACTCGCCTTTCTGAGGTAATCCAATCCATTGTTCTTACTCACCCAAGACATGAATGCACTCCTGAACTTTGCTTAAGACACAGCTTGACTTTATGCAAGCACACGGACATGCTGCAGGACCCTACTTAGCCCACGACACAGACTTATTTGTAAGATGTTAACCCCATCCAGTCGTCTACACAGAACATGACTGATTGTCTTTATTGGTCAACCCATATGACGCCACATTACATGTAAAAGATGTAAATATTTTCTGTGAAACCATACCGCAAAAAGTCTGTGTGACTAATTATTTAGAACGTAATTCGCACACTTATGGGGCTTTTATCAGGTATTGGGTGTTTGGCATGTCTCATGAGCACGGGGGGAGTGTCAAGGGGAGTTGGACCAAACACCCCCTTCTCGGTATTGCATTAAATACCCCAAACAAATAACAAACAATCTATTACGCAAATCTGATCTCATAAAAACTCAGCACCTGCAATGAGTCTATGCAATTTTGGCACTTACACTCTCCCTTGTGAGACCATCAGCACAACTATGACACCCCTGGCTCTCAAGGCATTATCCCCAATGTTTTTTCATTCACCCCTTGGGGGGTTTTTTTGTTACTTTAAATGTTGAGAACAATTCTGATATGTCACGGGCCCCCGGGTATTCCTTTATAAAGTACATAACCCGCTTGGATAACAGGGAAACCATGAGAATAGCAACGCAGTTCTCCTTTATATCGTCCTGGGCTCTCTCGGACCCTTCCCATCCCCTGCCCTTTTCCATACGCTCTAACCAATACCCTCATTCCCTTCCTCCCCTCTGTCCTTCCCTTCCCCTCCCCCTTCCCTCCTTCCCTTCCCCCCCCCCTTGTTATTATTCCGCTTATCTTTATGATATACATCTGTACATTCTTGCTTGGTTAATAGGTATTGAGCTTCCTACGTTATTGGGAGAATTTCAGTTTATTGGAATATCCTGATAAGGCAATACGATCCAATGGCTAAATCATTGTTGATGTTTAGGTTTTTGTGTTTTATACTCTGGATAATAATTGGGTAAGGGCTATCCTGCTCAGACGGCTCCCCACTACATTCCTTCTACACACTTTCAAAAGCTCTCTATCTCGTGTCCCCTGGACCGTGGAGACCCTGTGGTCTTCGTCCCTCTTTTTGACCCCCCACAGTGGTCCTATTGGACTCTTGCTGACACCCCCAGCATCTTCCTCTATAGGTGGAGTAGCTTGCCTGCTACCACCACTGGTGTTTTTCTACCTTCACCTTTCAGTGTCTCTTACGCTTTTCCCCACTCCTCTTACTACTCTTTTACACCCACTCTTTCACACTCCTCCTCCCTTTCACCTCCAACGAACCCTATATACTTCCTCCTTTTCCCTTCCTACATTGCCCATTACACCAAGTCCTTCCTTCTCGTGTGGCTCTGCTCCCACTTAATTTTCCCTCCTCCACATCTCTGATTCACCTTCCTCTTAGACACCGAATAACATACATTTGGACACCACTTCTACAAATCACCATGCAGAGTAAGTCTCTCACCTCGCCTCCCCTGACCCTGAAATGTCTATCGCTAAATACAAAAGGTCACAAATACTGTCCTCCCTTATGAAGCACAAGGCCCAATTCATTTATCTGCAAGAAACACATTTTCGGTTAGACTCTATACCCAAATTATGCAATCACATATACCAATCTGCTTTCCATGCCACAAACCCTGAGTCCAAGACCAAGGGGGTTTCTATCCTAGTGTCTAAACACACAGATTTTCACCTGTCTGATTCCCTTATTGACCCTGAAGGAAGGTTTATCTTTCTCAAGGGTACTTATGCCTCAAAATCAATAACACTAGCCAACATTTACTGTCCCAATGAGTACCATGCCACTTTCATCAGGAAAACCTGCAAACTCCTATCCTCTTTCCAGAAGGGTATAGTAATTCTCGGAGGGGACTTTAATGTCCCTTTATACCCTGTTGTAGATTCCTCCTCGGGTTCCTCTAGCCTACCCTTTAAAGCCCTTTGCCAGATTAAATTTGAAGTCCAGATACTTACCTTACATGACTCTTGGCGTACTTTGTCTTCCTCTACCAAAGACTACACTTTTTTCTCTGCTGAGCAAACAAGCAGGACAAAACTCTGGATAGCCACACACTGGAAAAAGACTTGAAATCCCATCTTTAATTGAAACAACGGGGGTCACATCAAAACAGAATCAAATGGCTATGGGTAAGCACTGATTACGGTGTTAAAACGCGTCAGTTTTTCCAGTACCTTGTTATTCCTTTTGTTGTGGATTTTTTTATTTTGTTTTGATGTGACCCACGTTGTTTCAATTAAAGATGGGATTTCAAGTCTTTTTCCAGTGTGCGGCTATCCAGAGTTTTTGTCCTGCTTGTTTGCTCAGTGTGTGTGTAATGGTCAGCACCTGGGGCTTATCAATAGTAGACAGAGCTTCAGTCCTCGAGGATTACTTTGGAGCGGTGGTTCATCCTTTCTGTTTCAATATGTTTATTGAAAATTTGAATAAACAGGAATAAACAAGAGACTACAATCTGCTCCTTGTGCGCCCTCGCAGGGGCTACAAAGCATGAGTATGAAACCAAAGGGCCAACCATCACATTATACTTATAATAAACACAAGAAAAGGAGGGAAAATGAGTAGGGGATGGTATCGAGACTGGCTCCAGAACCAGGCAACTCGTTCCCTCGTCGTTTCCGGAGGGCAAGCCCTTCTTCCACTACCCCCCTCCTACGGGGGCAGCAGTATTCGTTAGCAATGGGAGAGATTACAAAGAAGAGTGAAGAGAGATAGGGAACAAAAGAAGAAAAGATAGAGAGAAAAGAGGGGGAAGGAAGGAGGTGGAAAGTTCGGGTGTGGGCGCCTCGTCAAGAGGAGTTAGACCAAGCCCTAGCATGCAGCTTGGAGCGCAGGGAACTCATAGGAGATCCACGGCTCCCAGATTTTTAGAAATTTAGCATGAGAATCATGAACAATACTGGACATACGTTCCTGAAGTAACATTGCAGTCATGCGGGTTTTAACCCCTTGAAAATCTACCCGTTGGGACTTCCAGACTTGGGCAATGGTCCGCTTGGCCGCTATAAATAAATAAGTAGCCAACTTCTGTTGAGGGCCCCGCAAACCAGGTACCGGGCAATGTAGGAGAGCTAGCTTAGCGTCCCTTCGGATCGTTAGGTGGAATGTTCATCCTTTCTATCACTTTTTTCTCCGCCCCGTACCAGAAATACTTCAGGATCGATTATTTCCTCCTTTCTCAAACAGACCTATCCTGCTTACAAAATTCTATAATAAAACCCATGTTTCTTTCCGATCATCACCTGATCACAATCACCCTCTCCTACCTTGAGACTTGCAGAAAATGACAGCTCGAAGGTCTACCCTGTCTCCCTCTGTGAAGCACAAAAGTGTGTGTTCCAAGGCGAACTGCTGGCCTTAGCCACAAAAAACAAAAAAGAATCCCAAGCGAGGATGAATGCTTTAACGAGAACTATCAAATCAGTAGAATTAACTCATAAACAGACACAAGCACAGTCTACCCTTCAGGAGCTAATACATGCCTGCTCCTTGCTCCTAGAGGAATTAGGTAAGCTCACTAAATGGCAATACATTCTTGGCCAGAGGATCTTCTATGAGCATGGTAACAAAAGTGGTCGCTTACTTGCCCGTGTGGTCCAAACTTCTAAACCTTCCACTATAATTCACCACATACGCGATGTGCGGGGAGAGCTTCTGGCCAGGAATGAAGACATCACAGGTGAATAGGGATGAGCCGAACACCCCCCGGTTCGCACCAGAACTTGCGAACGACCCCCGCGTTCGGTACGAACGTTAGAACCCCATTGAAGTCTATGGGACTCGAACGTTCGAATTGGAAAGTGCTAATTTTAACGGCTAATATGCAAGATAGTGTCCTAAAAAGGGTTTGGCGACCTGCCTCCTGCCTCAGGGGACATGGGTCACTGCAAAAAAAAGTTTTAAAAACTACCGTTTTGGTGGGAGTACTGATTTTAATGACGATTAAAGTGAAAAAAAAAAGTGAAATATTCCTTTAAATATGGTGCCTGGTGGGTGTCTGTAGTATGCCTGTGAAGTGCCACGTGTTTCCCGTGTTTAGAACAGTCCCTGCACAAAATGACATTAAGCGGAAATAACACCATTTAAAACTGCTTGCGGTTTTAATGTTATATCTGGTTCCTGCAATATGGTTGAAAATCATTCAGAAAAATGGCATGGGTAGCCCTCCCTGCCCATTACCAGCCTATTTGGGTCTTGTACGCATATTAAGGGGAACCCTGTACCCATATTAAAAAAAGGAAATGCGTGTGGCCCCCAGGCCCTATATACTCAGAACAGCAGTATACAGGCGGTGCAAACAAGACTGGGACTGTGTAGGTTTGTTGTGTTAAGTTGAATCTGTTTGTAATTTTCAACTGGTACATTTTTAAAGTGTAGCTCCAGTCAAAAAAAATATTTTTAAGCTTTTTGGAAAACATAGGGAAGGGTTATCACTCCTGTATAATTTGTTTTGTCGTCCATCTTTTTTCATCTCACTTGCTGTTGTCTCCTTCCATTTGCAAGTAGGAGATGTTTGTAAGTTGGATGTTTGAAAGTAGGGGCCTGCCCTATATGCTCTGCAGAAATGGCGGAACAAGGTGTTGGTTTTGCAACAACATTGTAAGCCCTCAAAGTGACTCTTGGTGGGCGCTGGAGCGCCCTGCTGTGAACGATTATATCAAGAATTGTAATTACATGCCATTGTTGAACAGTGGTAGAAAAATTGACCTTTGGTGGTTGTGGTGCTGGTGCCACAACACTATAAGTCCTCACAGTTACTCTGGGTGGGCACAGGAAGGGGCCCTCCTGTGAAATATTATATCAAGAATTGTAATTACATGTCCCTGTTAAACAGGGGCAGAAAAGTTGGGCCTTAGGCACTGGTGCCATCACACTGCAACCTCTGCCATACACTATAGTTTTATTGTAGGAATTAGCCCTGCTGCAAAGCATTGCATCAAAAATTGTACTTAAACGCCCCTGTTAAACAGGGGCAGAAAAATTGGGCCTTAGGCACTGGTGCCATCACACTGCAACCTCTGCCATACACTCTAGTTTTTTTGCAGGAATTAGCCCTGCTGCAAAGCATTGCATCAAAAATTTTACTTAAACGCCCCTGTTAAACAGGGGCAGAAAAATTGGGCCTTAGGCACTGGTGCCATCACACTGCAACCTCTGCCATACACTCTAGTTTTTTTGCAGGAATTAGCCCTGCTGCAAAGCATTGCATCAAAAATTGTACTTAAACGCCCCTGTTAAACAGGGGCAGAAAAATTGGGCCTTAGGCACTGGTGCCATCACACTGCAACCTCTGCCATACACTCTAGTTTTTTTGCAGGAATTAGCCCTGCTGCAAAGCATTGCATCAAAAATTGTACTTAAACGCCCCTGTTAAACAGGGGCAGAAAAATTGGGCCTTAGGCACTGGTGCCATCACACTGCAACCTCTGCCATACACTCTAGTTTTTTTGCAGGAATTAGCCCTGCTGCAAAGCATTGCATCAAAAATTGTACTTAAACGCCCCTGTTAAACAGGGGCAGAAAAATTGGGCCTTAGGCACTGGTGCCATCACACTGCAACCTCTGCCATACACTCTAGTTTTTTTGCAGGAATTAGCCCTGCTGCAAAGCATTGCATCAAAAATTTTACTTAAACGCCCCTGTTAAACAGGGGCAGAAAAATTGGGCCTTAGGCACTGGTGCCATCACACTGCAACCTCTGCCATACACTCTAGTTTTTTTGCAGGAATTAGCCCTGCTGCAAAGCATTGCATCAAAAATTGTACTTAAACGCCCCTGTTAAACAGGGGCAGAAAAATTGGGCTGCTGGCATCACCCAGAACCAAAAATGTTCTTCCAACATATCAGCGGAGGAGGAAGAGGATAGACAATCAACATAACAGGACAGTCACTCAGCATCAGCATAGGCAGTCTTGAAGGGATGTGGTATTTCAAAAAAAATTATTCGGTTACATCAGCTTCAGGTGCTTGGTAGCTGTGGGTGATCCAAGACTGATTCATCTTGATGAAGGTCAGTCGATCAACTGATTCGGTGGACAGGCGCACCCTGTGATCGGTAACAAAGCCACCAGCAGCACTGAAGGTGCGTTCCGAAAGAACGCTGGATGCAGGACAGGCCAGTAGCTCAATTGCATACTGTGCAAGCTCTGGCCAGTGATCCATCCTCAAGACCTAGTAAGCCAGAGGATTTTCAGTGGGAAAGGTGTCCAAGTCTGACCTTGCCCCTAGGTATTCCTGCACCATGTAAATTAGACGCTGGCGATGGGTGCTGGAACCAATCATACCTTGGGGCTGCGGACTAAAAAATTGTCTGAAAGCATCAGTCAGACGGCCACCTTCTCCACCGCTCCTTCTGACTGATGCCTCAGCAACACGTTGTCCAGGACCAGGAGTTTGTGACCTCCCAGTCTCTGGGAACGCGTTGCACAGAGCTTTCTGCAAGGCCTCCCGGAGATGTCTCATCCTCTGTTCCCTCTGCGATGGCAAGATAAGGTCGGCAACCTTACCCTTGTACCGTGGATCAAGGAGAGTGCCCAGCCAGTAATGATCCCTCTCCTTGATCCGAAGAATACGAGGATCCTTCCGCAGGCTTTGCAGGATCAGGGAGGCCATGCAGCGTAGGTTAGCTGAGGCATTCGGTCCGGAGTCCTCTGGGTCACTAAGGACAACATGATCCGCAGCTACCTCCTCCCAGCCACGTACAAGTCCACGTGTTTCTTGGGACTGTAAATCATCCCTATAAGACTGCTGCTGCTGATGCTGAGTGCCAGCCCCCACCTCCATGCTGACACAATCATCCTCCTCCTCCTCTTCCTCCTCCTCACCCTCTTCCTGTGTGATGGGTGGCACAGCAGGAACACTGTCTGGATAAAGGGGGCCTTGAGAGGCAAGGAAGTCCTCCTCTTCCTGCCTCTGTTCTGCCTCAAGTGCCCTGTCCATTATTCCACGCAGCGTATGCTCCAAGAGGTGGACAAGAGGTATAGTGTCACTGATGCATGCACTGTCACTGCTCACCATCCTTGTGGCCTCCTCAAACGGTGACAGGACAGTGCATGCATCCCTGATCATGCCCCACTGGCGTGGTGAGAAAAAACCAAGCTCTCCTGACCCTGTCCTGGTGCCGTAGTCGCACAGGTACTCATTGATGGCCCTCTGCTGCGTGTGCAGCCGCTGCAGCATGGCCAATGTTGAGTTCCATCTGGTGGGCATGTCACATATAAGGCGGTTCTTGGGCAGGTTCAACTCCTTTTGGAGCTCAGCCAGCCGAGCACAGGCATTAAATGATCGGCAGAAATGCACACAGACTCTCCTGGCCTGTTTCAGGACATCCTGTAAGCCGGGGTACCTGCCCAAGAACCGCTGCACCACCAGGTTAAGGACGTGAGCTACACAGGGCACATGGGTCAGTTGTCCCTGTCGTAGGGCGGAGAGGAGGTTGGTGCCATTGTCGCAAACCACCATTCCTGGCTTAAGCTGGCGTGGCGTCAACCACCTCTCGGCCTGCCCCTGCAGAGCTGACAAAACATCCGCCCCAGTGTGGCTCCTGTCCCCCAAACAAACCAGCGCAAGCACGGCATGGCATCGTTTTGCCTGCGTACTTGCGTAGCCCCTGCAACGCCTAGGGAGCACCGCTGGTTCTGAGGACAGAGCACTGGAAGAGGCCATGGAGGAAGAAGAAGAGGAGGGGGTGGAGGAGAGAGGTGTGTCACAACCAATAGTAGTATTTTGGAGGCGTGGTGGCGGAACAACCTCCAATACTACTGCACCTTGTCCTGCATCCTTCCCAGCAGCCAGAAGAGTGACCCAATGGGCCGTGAAAGACAGGTAACGTCCCTGTCCATGCCTGCTGGACCATGAGTCAGCGGTAATATGCACCTTACCGCTGACCGCCCTGTCCAGCGAGGCAAGGACATTGCCTTCCACATGCCGGTAGAGAGCCGGAATTGCCTTCCGTGAGAAAAAGTGTCGTTTGGGGACCTGCCACTGAGGAACCGCACATTGTACAAACTCACGGAAGGGGGCCGAGTCTACCAACTGAAAAGGCAGCAGTTGAAGTGCTAGCAATTTAGCCAAGCTAGCATTCAACCGCTGGGCATGTGGATGGCTGGGAGTAAATTTCTTCCGCCGGTCCAGCAGCTGGGGCAGGGACATTTGTCTGCTATAATCGGACGTGGATGTACCACTAGCAGAGTTCCCGGAAGCACTTGGCTGTGACACACCTAATTCTACACCTTCATTCCTCTCAGAGCAGGTTTCAGAGAGGACTGAAGGTCTAGTGGGGTTGGAGATGCCAGCTGATGAGGAGCAAGGAGAGGTCCGCTTTGTTCTTTGGTGTGGGTCTTTGAGGTATGCTTGCCAACGAGCTGCATGGCAGGTAAACATATGTCTGGTCAAGCATGTGGTGCCCAAGCGGCTGATGTTTTGGCCACGTGAGATACGCTTGAGACATATGTTGCAAATAGCAGCGGTGCGATCTGATGCACTCGTCTCAAAAAAGGCCCACACCAAAGAACTTTTAGAATAACGCGCAGAGGAAGCGCTCTGCGCAGAGGAAGCGCTCTGCGCAGGCGGAGCTCTGCGGTGTGATTCAGTCGGTGTGCTGCCCCTAAGCTGGCCCCCGGAGGGCATCCTGCCTCGTTGGACATGTGCCTCCTCCTCCTCCTCCTCCTCCTCCTCCCTCCTTCCAGGCACCCACGTGGAGTCAGTGCCCTCATCATCCCCTCCCTCTTCATCGCTGTAGCAAACCTGGCAGTATGCTGCAGCTTGTGGAACATGACTGCCAGATTGCTGTCCTTCTTGAGCATCCCCTCTCTCTGTGCTCACGCTACTGCCTTCCTCTAGCTGAGTGTCATCATCAGAGCCCACCAAACACTGGGCATCCTCCTGGAGCATGTACCCAACACTGTGCTCAAAGAGTTCAGGAGACTCCTCAGGAGGACGTGGTGGGTCTAGGGAAGGAGTCACTGATGATGACATTGAGAGGAGGGACGACGATGTGTTGGCAGCTGCTTTTCTACTACCCTGAGACTGGGTGAGAGAGGATGAGGAGGATGAAGAGGGCTTGGTCATCCACTCTACCAAGTCGTTGGCATGTTGCGGTTCAACATGTCCAGCTGCAGAAAAGAAGGACAAGCATGTCCCATGGCCACGTGCTGATGACAATGCACCGCGTCCACGACCAGCACTGTTGTCTCTAGACACAGAGCCTGCTTGCCCTCTTTTATCGGCTCGCGCCTGTCTGCCTCTCCTTGCTGGCCTTCCAGACATGGTAATGGCCTGAAGGGAGTTGGGTAAAACAGTAGTTGGGTAGTTTATATTGTGCTGGAGGCACACAACACCCACTAACTCCTGCAGATGCCTTTTTTATAGAACAGCAGAGTTAAAGGGGTATATACAGATGTATACTGTGCCGTGCTGGAAGCACACACAACTTCCAATAACTCCAGCAGATGCCAATCGGGCCCAAATAGAGAACAGCTATGTAGGTGGATAATAGCGGTATGTACTGGGTACAGAGCAGGCACACAGCACGCACTATCTCCTGAGTGACACTACTGACTGCAAGCTCTATTGTTAAAGATGGACCACTAGCTATATAGGTGAGGTGAATATCACGGTGTATACTGCGGTCAGGGCACGCAGACAATAACCAGAAAACAGCAGAGTTAAAGGGGTATATACAGATGTATACTGTGCTGTGCTGGAAGCACACACAACTTCCAATAACTCCAGCAGATGCCAATCGGGCCCAAATAGAGAACAGCTATGTAGGTGGATAATAGCGGTATGTACTGGGTACAGAGCAGGCACACAGCACGCACTATCTCCTGAGTGACACTACTGACTGCAAGCTCTATTGTTAAAGATGGACCACTAGCTATATAGGTGAGGTGAATATCACGGTGTATACTGCGGTCAGGGCACGCAGACAATAACAAGAAAACAGCAGAGTTAAAGGGGTATATACAGATGTATACTGTGCTGTGCTGGAAGCACACACAACTTCCAATAACTCCAGCAGATGTCAATCGGGCCCAAATAGAGAACAGCTATGTAGGTGGATAATAGCGGTATGTACTGGGTACAGAGCAGGCACACAGCACGCACTATCTCCTGAGTGACACTGCTGACTGCAAGCTCTATTGTTAAAGATGGACCACTAGCTATATAGGTGAGGTGAATATCACGGTGTATACTGCGGTCAGGGCACGCAGACAATAACAAGAAAACAGCAGAGTTAAAGGGGTATATACAGATGTATACTGTGCTGTGCTGGAGGCACACACAACTTCCAATAACTCCAGCAAATGACAATCGGGCTCAAATAGAGAACAGCTTTGTAGGTGTATATAGTGGTATGTACTGGGTACAGAGCACGCAGACAGCACGCACTAACACTACTGACTGCAAGCTCTATTATTAAAGCTGGATCACTAGCTATATAGGTGAGGTGAATATAGTGGTGTATACTGCGGTCAGGGCACAGACAGTAACCACTACACAAGAGCAAAATAGTAAATCAGCCAAAAACGATTGGTGTGTAACTGTGTTGAAGGTACACAGAACACCCACTGCTTCAGATGCTAACAAACACTACACGAGGCCGCCTGAAAGGCAGCTTTATATAGTGTGGGGCGTGCACTACACAGTCTGAGCTATGATTGGCCACAGGCAGGATGCCTGTGGCCAACCATTGCTCTCCTCGCTACTGGCGCTGCGATTGGCCAAGCATGCACTGTGACCCCGCATGCTTGGCCAATCGCAGCGCCAGTAGCGAGGAGAGCAATGGTTGGCCACAGGCATCCTGCCTGTGGCCAATCGTGAGACAGCAATGCATTGCGCCATCGCAGTGCATTGTGGGCCACACGAATTTTGCCGCGAACGGCCCAAACGTTCGGAATTCGGCGAACGCACGAACGACCGATGTTCGAGTCGAACATGCGTTCGACTCGAACACGAAGCTCATCCCTACAGGTGAATTTGAGAAATTTTATTCGAAGATTATAGTGGCTAGTGTGTAGATTATTTAGGGGGGGAAGCTCTGCCGATTTTATTATCCAATCATGTGCAAGGTAAAATGCCGTTTTTTATTTTCCTTGCATGTCCTCCTATGATCTACAGTGACTGCATTTCCAAGTGCACTTGCAGTGCAATTTCAAGTGCACTTTGCACTTCTAGTTTGCACTTGTAGTGCAAAGTGGATTTGCCTTACGTGGACAATTATTACACAAGCGTGCCACTTTTTAGTCACCTTTTTGATTGTGGAATTGGTGCATGTGGTGTATGTAGAACCGTGCGATCTAATCGCCAGGGCTTCCCCCAATGGCTTGTAGAGTCCCGGGGGAGAGAGCCTGCTTGAAATGTAATAATTTGTTAGCAGTGAAATGGAGGGATTTATGGAATGTTTTTGTTCTGTCCTGCCTTCACGCAGATAAGATTCCTACGGTGACTGGTGTTGTGGAGAAACCCCTCTGTGTCCACGAATACAACCTTAACATGGGAGGGTTGGACCATAAATGACTAGTTGTTGGCGCCGTACTTAATTGCCCGTAAGGCCAGACGCTGGTATAAAAAAATGTCTGTATATTTATTCCAATTGGCTCTGCTGAATGCTTTTGTGCTATACAAAGCTTCAGGATGAACTGGATCCTTCCTAAAATTCCAGGAAGAGATTGTCACAGCCCTTCTGTTTCCAGACGGTGCTATGGCCCACTTTGCCAAATGCAGTGAGTATATCCTTCCTGGTACCCCTGACCACAGAACACCCCAAAGAAAATGTTGTGTCTGCAGAAAACACGGATTTAGGGGTGAAACCCGCTTCATTGTCCCTCCTGTCTTGACCAACCCGGTCTCTGCATTGGTGACTGTTTCAAATGCTACCACACACTAGTGGATTATTAACATAGGGTACAGCACTACACAGTCCTAGGGCACACTTACACCTCAGCAAATAGCTTTAAGTATCTTCTTTACAAAATGGGGTCATTTGGGGGGTTTTGTGCTATCTTGACATTTCATTGCCTCCAAAACTGTGATAGGTAGTGAGGAAGTGAAATCACGATTTTACACCCTTAGAAAGCCTGAAGGCGGTGATTGGGTTTCGGGGTCCTGTACACGGCTAGGCTCCCAAAAAGTCTCACACATATGGTATCCTCATACTCAGGAGAAGCAGCAGAATGTATTTTGGTGTGTAAATCAACATATGCCCATGGCATGTTTGCACAATATATCATTTAGTGACAACTTTGTGCAAAAAAAATATGTAATTTTCCTGCAACTTGTGGCAAAATATAAAATATTCCATGGACTCAAAATGCCTCTCAGCAAATAGCTTGGGTACACTGAAGGTGCACAAAAACCCAATCAACCTGCCCGGTCGACCGATGGTGAGCGGGATTGATTCTATCACCTCGAGAATCGGGAAGTATATAGATTTTGTCCTACAGCCCCTGGTTAAAGAAATGCCCTCCTATCTCAAAGACACCCAAGATACCATCAATTTATTAGAGCAAGTTGAATACCAGGATAACCTTCTTTTGGTGACTGCTGATGTATCAGCCCTATATACATCAATCCCACAAGACCTGGGTTTGGCTGCGGTAGAGTCATTACTGTTTAGGTGACCTTCTTTGTTATTGATCCATAGGAACCGAACACAACAATTTCTGGTTCCAGGATGTTTTTTACTCACAGATTAAGGGTGTCGCTATGGGAGCTAAATATGCCCCCAGCCTGGATAATCTATTCATGACCATCTATGCCCATAGGAGACCAGAATTGGTCCTGTGGGCTAGATACATAGACGACATCCTCCTCCTGTGGGAAGGCGACCTTACATCCCTGTAACCCTGCGAGTCCTAGCACCATAAATTTTCTTGACCTTGAAATTTTGGTTATTAACCATCAGTTGGTGCTATGGACCTTCTTTAAGACTACCGACTGGAATGGGTACATTCCAGTCGATAGTTGTCATCATCAAAAATGGCTGAAATCTGTTCCCAAGGGACAGTTTTTACGTCTGCGACGTAATTGTTCCAATACAGACGATTTTCTATCACAGTCTCTAGTTTTGAGACAAAGGTTCCTAGAGAAGGGCTATAAGCCTGAAACTCTGGATCAAGATATTCAGGCCACGCCAGAGGTACAGTAGAGAGGCCTTCCTTGTTGGTCAGTAGACCGAGGGATGTGGAGGGGGACCGCTTTAGGTGGTCCTTCTTCACATCTTTTTTGGTACAACACAGAGAGTGAAGATCCTCAACAGACACTGGAAGGTCTTATGCAATGATAGAGTGTTGGGACCTGTCCTACCAGATCAGGCTGGCATAATCTTCAGAGGTGCCCACTCTGTCCTGGGTGAGATAGCTCCCAACATCATAGACCCTCCTAAGAGGTCCTACTTTTTTTCAGAATGTAAAGGTTTTTCCTTTGTAGGAGATGTAACGTCTGTTCATACAATATCTTGAGACGAAGGTCTGATACATTTGTCTCTAGCGTCACATCTTGTATGTATAACATGAAGCACTTCACCACGTGTGCTACAAAATACATAATGTACTTGATCACTTGCCCGTGCAAGATGCAATATGTTGGCCGTACTAAAAGATCCCTTTCAGTCCGTGTTAACGAACATATTGCAAAGATTAAGAAGGGCTGTGACAAACATACGGTTCCCCGACATTATTTGGAGCATCATGAAAAGGACCCTAAAGGGACCCTATTTCAGGTCATCGATAAATTTATCCCACATTGGAGGGGGGAACCACTGGTCAGGGGGGTTTCACACCTTGAGACCTATTGGATACATGAGTTGAGGTGCTACTCGCCCCATGGCATGAAAGTTGATTGGAATATCAACTGTTTCATAGACCGGGCGTGAGTGGCACCTCTGCTCTTCTTCCTTGGGTCTCCGGTTTTAGAAACGCCCCTGTTAATTACAGCATGCTTTTTGTCTTTCTTGTTTTGATTAAAGATTTACCTTACTTTTTTGGCACTATGGTTCGGTTTACAAATGTTTTTGTATTCAGAGGATGACACCATGGTATATTTTGAGGATGTGAGAGACCTATGACGGTTACATATAGAATGGTTTCCCTGTGGAGAGTAATTTATCTTAATGCTTTCTTCTTTCTTACTGTTATAGTTCCTGGGGATCCATGACTATTGTGGATAGATTAAATTCCATGCAGAAATTTACTTTTTTGATTATTATTCCTGCAATGTCATACTTCCTTTATGATATCCCCCAATGATGCCCCTGTGGCACGGATTGGCTTCAATTTAGGCATAAGCAGTCGTTCTGTTTATTGAGAGGGAATTACGGTTGTGGTGCCTCTGGGAAAATTGGTGCTGTGGTAGAGGATGCTCTGCCCGCTTTGAGGTAGCAGATTTGTTATTGGTTCCAAGCCTCGGTTGGTATATTGTTTACATTCGGGAGTCAATACGGACTTCCGATGTAAACATCCTGTCCTTTGTCGCTTCCGCGTTCCACCTTGGATGGGTGTGGAAGGAGAGGAATTGTGGATGCGCTCTCAATGCATCATATCCGGCCGGAAGTGACGTTTTTGTCACTTCCGGTTTAGCGATCGAGGCTTGGAGTGTGGGTAGTGCGGATTGGTCACCGCACGCCCGCGCAATGGCCTGAATAGTGGTCAGATAAGGAACATTGAGGTGGAGATTAAATGCCTTTATGGGGTGAATACATGTGGTTTCTATTTCAGGTTTAAGGTGTGATGGGGACAGGAAGAGGATAGTTTACCTACTTCCTGCTTCCGGTCAGAGGGGTGGAACCTAAGCGGAGCGGACATTTTGTCCATGCTTGCGTTCCATTAATGGATTGTCTGTAACATTTTGAGTACAATGAGGAAATTTCAGGCTGTCTGTCTTTACATAATGAGTGTTAAGTCTATGATATATTTTGGAATGGTAAAGGCCTTTTTGTATTATGTTTAATGGCATTAATAATGGCATGTTGGTTCACTTCCAGGTTAGCCATGCGGGGGGCGGTCCCTTGTGTGCTCCAATTTGCCATTGTAATTGTTTAGTTTATATATAGTAGCAATATGGGGGGGGTCAGGTTATGCCCCAGTAGACGACTTTGCGGTCAAAACGCGCAAAAAAAAGAAAATGGCCAAGCATATTCCTGCTCCCCATATTGCTTTTTCTTTTATATTTATCACGTGATTTTTATTCGTATCACCAGCTGTTTGGTGTTTTTTTATACGCTTTTAATACCAATTTTTACAATAAACCGTTATTGGTTGACCTACACGATGTGGAGCACCTCCATGTGTTTCTCTTTTTTATGCTCTGGCCTCTGCTGAGTTACTCCTGATCAAGCCTTACAAATCGGAGTCCCAGGCAGTCGATCCATTTGCAATTTGGACCTCTGGGGGTAGTGGATAAAGATCGAATCCATTCGGAAGGGGGATAAGATCCTTGAGCTCGTAAGACGCATTACCGTAGGGTAGATGTGTCCAACATACATGTTAAGAGTTCCCATCTTCTGTTCAATACATTATAGCAGTCTGATGCAAGATTGAGCGTGTTTTTGGATGTTGGAAGACCAGACCTTCTGGATTTGAATAGATATCAGTCGACATTCATATTATTGTTTAGACTTTTCACCACTGTTATATATTTCTTTACACTTTTACTTTTATTTTTCTCACTTAAATTCTTTCACATTGTTTATAATTTAATGTGGAGGTGTACCTTAGCGCTGCACTTTATATTTTTATTTGTGTTGAACTTGGTTTGTTTGTGTGTCAGCAGCTTTGCTGTGTTCACTCACGGATTGGGCATATATTTATATATTTTATTTTCTGTTTTACACACAATTTTGGGGTTTAGCACAGTGTTTTCCCCCCTTTTCCTCCCCTTTTGTTCAAATAGCTTGCGGTGTCTACTTTCCAAAATGGGGTCATTTGGGGGGAGTTTGTGCTATTTTGGCATTTTATGGCCTTCGAAACTGTGATAGGTAGTGAAGAGTGAAATCAAATTTTACACCCTAAAAAATTTGAAGTTGGTGCTTGGTTTTTGGGGTCCTGTACGCCACTAGGCTCCGAAAAAGTCTCACACATGTGATATCTCCATACTCAGGAGAAGCAGCAGAATGTATTTTGGGGTTTAATTTTATATATGCCCATGGCATGTTTGAGCAATATATCATTAGTGACAACTTTGTGCAAGAAAAAAAAGTTTGTAATTTTCCCGCAACTTGTGACAAAATATAAAATATTCCTTGGGCTCAACATGCCTCTCAGCAAATACTTTCCAAAATTGGGGGGAGTTTGTGCTATCTTGGCATTTTATGGCCTTCGAAACTGTGATAGCTAGTGGGGAGTGAAAATAGGATTTTTGTACTCACCTTAAAATCCTTTTCTCTGAAGTTCATTGACGGACTCAGCATCTTCATCTTGACCTTTAGGAGAGGACTAGGCAGAACATGTTAAAAACAATAAAACTTCACAGTACCGCCCAGGGGGCAGTCCTACTGGCTATAACCCCTCACACTGCATCCATAAGCTCAGTTCATCAAAAGCAGTACAAACATAAATAGGAGGGGTAGTTGCTGTGTCCGTCAATGAACTTCAGAGAAAAGGATTTTGCAGTGAGTACAAAAATCCAATTTTCCCCTTTGTTCATTGACGGACACAGTATCTTCATCTTGACCTTAGGGACGTCCCCAAGCAGTGTAAAAAAAAACAAAGCTCCTCAATGGAGGAGTTGCAACCTTAAACACCCGCCTGCAAAACCTTGCGACCGAAGCAAGCATCCGAAGATGAGCTCACATCAACCTTGTAAAATTTAGTGAAAGTGTGAAAGGATGACCAGGTCGCCGCCTTACACACTTGAGAAACAGACGCTTGATGTTAGAATGTGCCGTGACAGGAAAGGGAGGTTCTCGCCCCCTTATGGCATAAGCCTGAACCACGATCTGTCTGATCTACCGAGAAATGGTGGCTGACGAGACCGCCAGGCCCTTCTTCAGGACCAGCCACCAAAACATACAGTGAGTCCAACCTCCGAAAAGCAGCCATAGCAGACAGAGACCCACAGAGCCCAGGCCACTTCCCAGGAATGCAAAGCAACCTCTTTGGGGTGTGACGGCCGAGGATATACGTCCTCATTTAGATGAAAATCCGAAACAACCTTAGAAAAAAAACAAAGGCTGTGGGCGCAGCACCGCCTTATCCTTGTGGAGGACCAAGTAGGGAGACTTGCATGACAAGGCCGCCAACTCAAAAACCCTCCTGGCAGATGTAATAGCCACTAGAAAGACTACTTTCTGAGAGAGTGCCAATAAGGGAATCTCCCTAATGTTTTCAAACGGTGGTTTCTGAAGCACCAAAAGCACCAGATTCAAATCCCACTGAGGCAGCGGTGGTCAAACCAGAGGGGCCACATGTCAAACCCCCTGAACAAATGTACTCACCAATGAATGAGTCACCAAGGGTCACTGAAAAAAACAACCAAAGCTGATATCTGCCCCTTAATGGTGCTTAAGGCAAGTTTCTGATCCATCCCTCGCTGCAAAGCAGCAAGATCCTGGAAACTGAGTATGTGCACGGCACCCCATCTCCTCACACATGGAGATTTAGGCCTTCCACGTACGATTATAAATCTTCAGAGAAGATGACTTCCGAACCCTCAGCATAGTGAAGATTACCGAATCCGACATACCTCGGTCCCT
Source organism: Lithobates pipiens (assembly GCF_037356315.1). Classification (NCBI taxonomy): domain Eukaryota; kingdom Metazoa; phylum Chordata; class Amphibia; order Anura; family Ranidae; genus Lithobates; species Lithobates pipiens. Next base: position 500,262,445 of record NW_027507903.1, on the reverse strand, counting down.
TAGCACCTGGCTTTCAACAGCCATGCCGTTAAAGCCAGCGACGGTAAAGCTGGATGAAGTATTGCGACAGAAGGTCCTTTCGCATCGACAGCCGCCAAGGAACATCCGCAACTACTCGTACTATGTCAGCGTATGTCAACGTACCTTGGACGCTGAGGCCAATCGTGGGCAATCAGAATCACATAAATCAGCCAATAATGCCCCCATGGAGCCACCAATGCGTCTGCCTTGTCCGCCCAGGGATCCTTTGACCTGGCCACAAACCTTTGTACCTTCCGATTCAGTCGAGAAGATCCACATCTGGCGTGTCCCACCTTAGGCAAAGGAGCTGAAATACATCCAGATGTAGCGACCATTTCACTTGGTCCAGCATCTGACGACTTAGGTAGCTTAGCTTGACAGTTTTCTACACCCAGAATGTACACGGCCGTCAGAGCCCGCACATGCCGCTCTGCCCACCGCAGGATATGGGTGACCACCAGTGCTGCAGCCAAGCTCCTCATTCCTCCTTGATGGTTGACATACACCACCGCTGTGGCGTTGTCTCACTGGATCCTGACCGGATGCCCTTGCAGCCTCTGTGAAAATGTGGCAAGGCACTGCCTGATCGCCCGAAGTTTCAGCACACTGATCGGCAGGTATTCTTCCTGGGTCCATCGACCCTGGGCCGACTGTATGCCCCAAACTCCCCACCAACCAGTCAGGCTGGCATCTGTTGTGATCACCATCCAATGAAGAGGAAGGAACGACTCCCCAGACCGAAGGGTCGGCGACCTCAGCCACCAGAGCAGGGAATCCCAGACTAGCTGGCTCACCCAAATTTGACAATCCAGGCACAAAGGAGATGTGTCCCATTTGGACAGGATCTCCTTTTGCAAGACTCGAGTGTGGAGTGGAGCATACATTCCAGCCTCGAAAGTGGCTACCATAAGACCCAGGACGCATGCAAAAACACAGCGATGACCACCTGAGAGACACCAACAACTTCACCGCAGCTTGAAGAGTCTGCAGCTTGTTCGAAGGGAGAAAGGCTGTCGCCTCTGAGGAGTCCAGAAGCAAGCCCAGGTACTCCAGGCGTTGAGTCGGCACCAACACTGACCACTGACTTCTGTAGTTTCAGTGCCCAACCAAACTCCCAAAGAGTTTGCATGGCGATTGCCACATCCTCCCTTAATTCTGAGGTGGAAGCTGCCCTCAGAAGGAGGTTGTCCAGGTAACCCATGATTATGATCCCTCACTGCCTTAGCAAAGCCAAAATTGGGGCTAGCATCTTGGTGAAGACCTTCGGTGCCGACACCAGTCCAAAAGGGAGAGATACAGATTGGTAGCGCTCATCCCCGATCGCAAATCGCAGAAACCTCTGGTGCTTGATGCATAAAGGGACATGCAAGTATGCGTCCTTGATGTCCAAGGACACCAGAAAATCCCCCTGATGGAGTGCAGCGACCACTGAGCGAACTGATTCCATCCTGAACCTTTATACTTTCACAAAGCTGTTGAGGGCCTTGAGATCCAGGACATGATGGACCCTTCCTTCTTTTGGACTACAAACGGATTGGAGTAGAATCCCTGAAACCTTTCTGGCATCTGGCATACAGGCACTATCACACCATGTAGCAGCAGGTCCTGTACTGCCCCGAAGAGGGCTTTCCGATGAGCTGGAAGAAGATGAAGGTTGGAGGGAAAAAATCTGTTTGGTGGACACGAAAGAAACTCTATCTTGTATCCTGATAAAAACCAGTTCACAGACCCACTGGTCAAAAAGTAGGGAGGTCCACCGAGCTGCAAACTCCCGAAGGCGACCCCCCACCGAGAGTCGGATGGGGCAAACCTTCATGCGGTAACAGATTTGCTTGCAGGCTTGTTCAGCTTGCGAAACCAAGGGCACTTTTGTCCCTCAACGGGCACCTTGTCGCGCTGAGAACGCTTACCTGCCGACCCTGGCGGACGAAAAATCTGCTTCTGAGTGGAAAAGGAGGGCCCTTGCCTATGGCGTGGCTCCTTACCTTTCCTGGACTGTGGGAGCAACGTACTCTTACCCACAGTAACATTCTTAATAATGTCATCCAGAGAGGCTCCAAATAGCTTCTCTCCCTGGAAGGGCAAGTCCGCCAGTGCTTTCTTAGATGCCTGGTTCGCAGACCAGCATTTCAGCCAAATCAGGTGACGTAGCACTACTGCTGATACTGAGGCTCTAGAGAGCAAGAGGGGCGTATCTAAGGCCCCATCACAGACATACTTAAGGCCCTGCACCAACTGGTCTGCCAGCTCCACGCAGACTGGGGAAGCCTGTTGCTTCTCCAACTCATGGTGCAACAATTTAGCCCATTCAGTAAGCATCTGTGACTGGACCGTGGCTAACACTGGCCGCAATGCTGACCCCACCATCGTAAACATGGACTGGGCAACTGCCTCGGCCCTCCTGTCGGCAGAGTCCTTGAAAACAGGGGTCCCTTCCACCGGAATCGTGGTTACCTTATTTAACCTGGATACCGGGGGGTCAACAATAGGAGGAGATGTCCATTTCTTCAGGAAACTCTCCTCAAACCGCTCACTGTGGTTTTCTCCACTCCTTGTAAATAAACTTATCAAAATAAGTTGGGTAAGGAAACACCTTAGCCGTGCCTTCTGGCTTGTGGGAACCGAAAGGGACCAACACCTCTGTAGATGCCCCCAACGTATCCTCCATCTTTAGGGTATCCCGCACCGCTGTAAAAAGTGCTCCTACAAGCGCCTTTTCCTGCACTGACCCGGACACGGAGTCATTCTCACTATCCGAATGGTCCACATCCTCTGACATGTCAGAACAGGGGCCGCCTGCCACAGCAGGGCCTGAGTCTGAATCAGAGCTTTCCCCAGAAGATGGTGGGGGGAGGGGGGTGTTTTTTACCCCCTTACACCCACACGCCACTTCCACCCTGGCAACAAAGGCCTCCAGGGCCGCTGACAGAGCGTCCATAGGCACCGCAGTGCAGGGGAACTGGTTGCCATAACAGGGATGTCTGGGGAAGAAGCGCCAGCTTCTGACACCATGCTGACCCACACTCACCTGTCACCACTTAGGGCAACTCACAAAAAATATCCACCCTCCTAGCTGCTACAGACTGATGGGCCCCCCGTAGGACTCACCACCCTGACCCAGGTGCTGCACTGTGCTGATGCTGTTCCGCTCTCCCCTGTGACATCCATGAGGTGTTCTGTGTAAAAAGCACGCTGTTCTAAAATAAACAAGCTCCCAGCGCAAGAGGCAGAACAAGCTGAGACTACTAGAAAATGGCCGCCGGCCGTCTAAGCAAAAAATGTCTAAGGGCACTGGGAAACTGGCTGCTGGACTTCCAGAAAATGGGCGAAAGGAAAAAAGCTGGCTGTGGCCTCAGGAAAATGGCCGCGAAGCGCACGGCGGCCTCCCCACATGGCATACACACCAAAAAAACACTGTGACCCAGAAACAGGGAAGAGGACGAGCAGCCCCCCAACAGCGCAGCTCCCTGCCAGGACCCAGAGCCCTCCCCGGAGGACCCCCAGCCAGGTACATGCACCGCACCCCCATGTGCCCAGTCACACAGCGGCCCATAGCATGTGGAGGAGGGAAGGGACAGGGAGAGAAGAAAGGGAGAGTGAGAGACCCCCTAGTCGACCTCCCAGGGAATGCCCAGCTGCTCCATCCTGCTGAGACAGGTGGAACCATACTTACCCCTCCTGTAGGGACTGCTGGACGCATTCCACGGACAGACCCATCACCCGAGCAGTACGGGTAGCTGCCGGCCACGGCACACTGTGACATGGACAGCAGTAGCCCGGTCATATGTGTGCCACAGAGCATATAGCTCACTGCCCGCCCCTGGATCATACAAGGCATGTCGTGGTCGACTCAGCGCAAAGTTAAGGTTTGCTCATGCTCAATAGCCAGGCTGGAGAGACTACCAGGATCTATATTATCCATCCTGTCACCCAGCCCGGCTGTTGATTGTAGATCACAGGAATCAAAAATGCAGAAAAAAGAAGAAAAAAACAGGACCAATGGTCCCACCGGGAGCCAGGTCCTTCTCCTACACTAGGCAGAAAAAAACTGAGCTGCTGGATACAGTGTGAGGGGTTATAGCCAGTAGGACTGCCCCCTGGGCGGTATTGTGCAGTTTTACTGTTTTTAACATGTTCTGCCTAGTCTTCTCCTAAAGGGGTGATATAACCCTAAGGTCATGATAAAGATGCTGTGTCCGTCAATGAACGAAAGAGAAATCAAATTTTATGCCCTAAAAAATCCTGAAGGCAGTGCTTGGTTTTCGGGGTTCTGTACGCTGCTAGAGCTTTCTTTTGGTGGTATTTGATCACCTCTGCGGGGTTTTTTTTTGTGCTATAAACAAAAAAAGACCGACAGTTTTGAAAAAAAAACTGTATTTTTTACTTTCTGCTATAATATATATCCAAATAAAAAAACAAATGTATTCATCAGTTTAAGCCAATATATATTCTTCTACATATTTTTTGGTAAAACAAATCGCAATAAGCGTATATTGACTGGTTTGTGCAAAAGTTATAGCATCTACAAACTATGGTATAGACTTTTGGACATTTTTAAAGTTGTTTTTACTGGTAATGTCGGCGATCTGAAAGTTTTAATGGGACTGCGACTTTGCGGCGGACAAGTCTGACCCCTAGTGACACTTTTTGGGGACCAGTGACATAATTACAGTGATCAGTGCGAAAAGAATGCACTGATCAATGTATAAATGATACTGGCAGGGGAGGGGTTAACACAAGGGGGCGATCAAGGGGTTAACTGTGTTCCCTGGGTGTGTTGTATCTGTGTGGGGGATGGGCTTACTGGAACAACACAAAGATCGCTGTTCCTGGTCACTAGGAACATCAAATCTCAGTATTGTCCCCTGTCAGTATGGCGATCTGCCTTGTTTACATAGGCAGATCCCGTTCTACCTCTCTGTACCGAGTCCGCCAAACCGCAAACTCCACTCCCACGGCACGCAGCGAGTGCATGCCCACTGTATCTCATGCACAGACCGGCGTAGAGGTACATCAGTTTGCGCAGCCGATCCGCTTTGCTGCAGTATATATGAGAAAGGCAGTCGGCAAGTGGTTAATATACCTTTTTTTAACCCTTATTATATTGAATTTTTATACATCTTATGAGTTAGTGTCTGCAGAGTGCACGAGCATCATGGAAAATGTAGTTCCAAAACATCTGGAATGCCAAGATTCGCCATCACTGCCCTAGACTGTACATCCAAAGTCCCACTTATTTCCAGGGGTCTGTACATATATTTATTGGGAACGGTACCTTCTAGGGGTAGATTCAATTGCACACTTGTTCCCAACACCCCACAATTTGTCAAAATATAGCTTTAGAGTATCACTATTTAGAGCAGGGGTCGGGAACCTATGGCTCGCGAGCCAGATGTGGCTCTTTTGATGGCCGCATCTGGCTCTCGCTTCTCAATCTGTGGATCGCATGGTGTGCTGATCTGCGGATTGAGCCCATAGGAAGGGGCGTGGCTTCTGCCTAGCTCCGGAGCGGCAGCCATATTTGTACACCCGGCAGCGGCCTAGGTGAGCGGCGCACTGACGTTATCATCAGCCGCCTCAACTGCTCGTGGATCTGCCTGCTTGTGTAGTGGTAAGCAAGCAGACAATTGTAGGGGGGATTTGGATATTACAGTGGGGGACATGTGGGGAGATATGGATATTACAGTGGGGGAGATGTGGATATTACAGTGGGGAGATGTGGACATTACAGTGGGGGGAGTGGACATTACAGTGGGGAGATGTGGACATTACAGTGGGGGGAGATGTGGATATTACAGTTGGGAGATGTGGACATTACAGTGGGGAGAGATGTGGACATTACAGTGGTGAGATGTGGATATTACAGTGGGGAGATGTGGACATTACAGTGGGGGGAGATGTGGACATTACAGTGGGGAGATGTGGATATTACAGTGGGGAGATGTGGACATTACAGTAGGGGGAGATGTGGATATTACAGTGAGGAGATATGGATATTACAGTGGGAGGATGTGGACATTACAGTGGGGGGAGATGTGGATATTACAGAAGGAGATGTGGATACTACAGTGGGCAGATGTGGACATCACAGTAGGGGGAGATGTGGACATTACAGTAGGGGAAGATGTGGACATTACAGTGGGGAGATGTGGATATTACAGTGGGAAGATAGATGTGGACATTACAGTAGGGGGGAGATGTGGACATTACAGTAGGGGGGAGATGTGGATATTACAGTGAGGAGATGTGGATATTACAGTGGGGAGATGTGGACATTACAGCGGGGGAGATGTGGATATTACAGAAGGAGATGTGGACATTACAGTGGGGAGATGTGGATATAACAGTGGGAAGATGTGGACTTAAAGTGGGGGAGATGTGGATATTAAAGTGGGGGAGATTACATGGATATTACAGTGGTAGAGATGACATTACAGTTATAATTAATTTAAATTACGATCACGTTTAAGGGATGAAAGTCTCAACGCCTGCATGAAGCTTAACCTCACACGTATCAACCAGACTATAAAGCCATCAGCAAAACCATGCAGCACCAGAAGTCGCGTTAATGGTAAGAAGTACTGGTAAGATGGTAAGAAGTACTTTATTCATCATGGGTTAGCAACAGCATAACAACGTTATTAAAAAGAATTGCCGTATTTATTTGGTCCATGATTTATCCCTTAATAAAGAACACCTCATTTTTTAATTCAGAGACTTAAAAAACTTTAAAAGTGTTGGTCTTACATAAAATGCACACATTTATTTGTATTTAGTGTTAAACATATTGTATGGCTCTCACGGAATTACATTTTAAAATATGTGGCGTTCATGGCTCTCTCAGCCAAAAAGGTTCCCTAGCCCTGATTTAGAGCAATTCCCTGGACAAATAGACCATACCAAACTAGTCTGCAACTACTATTTGGCCATCTTAAAGGAATGCACCTCTAGATACAAGCCTGACAGTAATGGGGATGCACCTGTCTAACCTCAAGTGGGCAAAATTTGAATCCACTTCCGGACTATACTGATACCCTCTCAAGACCAGGCAATTCAACTTAAACTTTTCCACTAGGTCTATTATGCTCCAGTTAAACTATATCAACTGGGCCTTTCATCTTCTACTATGTATTGTATGGGCTTTGGAGAAGAATTGTAGACACTTAAAGCATTTTTGGTGAAAGGTTAATACCTTTATTGAGGATTTTAGGTCTCCTTAATCCGAAGATTGCCTTCTTGGTGTCCTAGAAATACAAGCTTGCATCATTTGCCTTTTTACGTATACTGTTGTTATGCAATAAAGATTATATTCCTCACCTAGAAGAAAAAAAAACTCCTTTTCATCACATTTAAAATGGAAACAGCTTATAAATACTACCCTGCCATTATACAAATTTGAACTCATTGCTTATGATCATAATCATCATAACTATCATCACTTTAAAAAAATATGGGTTCCCTGGCTTCACTCAATCAGCACTGTTCCTGACTAAGGATGAAGGTTTTTCCACAGACCTGAAGAGTGCAGAACCAGCATCTGCTAGGAGTCAGCATATTCTAGGAATTAGGGTACATTTACAGAGGTGCTAAATTTTAAGGCAGTCTATAAATTTGTTTTAATATGCCTATATCGTTAATGTGCACTTCGGACTCATTGCACAGGCATTCAAGTCATATCAAGCGACGCTCCTCCAATGTCCTGTGAGATATCTTTTTTCGATTTTAGCTCACCCATCCCCACCCCCGTTCACATCAGTGAAACTTGTCATGCAATTTGACAGTTCCAAAGCGCATGGCATGTTGCACCCTATTGCCCACAATGGAACCGTTCATATCGCCACGACTCGCGTTGCAGTGAATATGACAACGGTTCATGCACTACTTTTTACCGATTTCATTGTGACTTGCATAGACGTCTGTTAAATGAATTCGCAAGCCCCAATGAAATAATTAGTGCAAATTGCACTCAAAGCTGCATTTTAACCAGGGCTAACAATTCCAAATGATCACTTTTGACACTTTGCAACCCTAATCTTAAACAAGCTGCATACGATGCCTTTGCAAATGAATGATTAGAGGCCCTGGCAAAACATCAACGTCTGCCAAAAGCTGCCTCACTGTGATGAAAAGCAATACTTTATGTACTGTACACCTTCATGTGCTCCCTGTTTTAACAGTTTTGAGTGGCATTGATTGGCAGTCTAGAAGCTGTAAAAATGTGACCAAACTGCCTATTATCAACACCTTTGTGAACAAGGCCATAGTTTTTTTTAGCTGGCTGCTGGGAGGGTATTTAGCTCCTCTTTAAGTATCCCTCAGTTCCTCATAATTTTTGCTTGTGTGCCCACTCTATTCCACTGCACATTGCACTAGTTATCCTAAACCTGCTGCCTGTACCTGTTTCCAACAAACCTCAAACTCATTTTGGCCCTATTCCTGCTCCAAATACCAGTTATCTTGTGACTGCTGCCTGTACCTGCTTCCTGCAAATCTGGTCTCACATTCTGACACCATTCTTAGCCCTTGTACACACGATCGGAGATTCCGACGACCAAATCCGTCGGAGCTATTCCGACAGATTCATTCCGGACCCGGTCCGGAAGTGATGTTGTATACACACGGTCGGACCAAGTTGTCTGAATTTGCGGTTGCCAAGAACGCGGTGACGTAAGCCGTGTACGGCGGGCCTAGAAAAGGGAAGTTCAGCACCACGTCCGGCACCCTTTGGGCTCCTTCTGCTGATCTCGTGTTAGTAGAAGTTTGGTGAGAGATGATTCGCGCTTTTCAGATTAGTGATTCAGATCGCCACTGCTCTTCGGTTTGCGCTTGTTTGTGCGTATCTGACAATCAGTGCGTGCAGTCAGTATTTGTTTCTCATTGTGGACTATATCTTGGTATAGTACGCTTTGAAAGGCATTTTTTATTGTCTGCTTACTTCTGCTATTCAAGTCGTTCTTTTAGGCCTTGCTGTTTATCGGTGCTTTCTGTTGTCCGTTCTGACAAGCCGACCATTTTGAAACCATGTTTCGTCTACGTACTCGTCGTAGATTTTGTGCTGTGCAGGGGCTTCGTGTTGGGGTTCTTACTTTGACACAAGCCCAGTCCATGAACAGGGAGGGGAGGCGTTTGTGGACCAAGAATTGGTTGCGCCAGCGTGACCAGTTCTCGCACATGCCTTTGCTCTGTGAGATCCAGGAGAATAATCCTGATGATTTCAGGAATTATCTCCGGATGACGGACCCCGTTTTTCACCGTCTGCTGGCTTTGCTGACCCCTTATATCACCAGGCAGGATACCTGCATGCGCCATCACTCCGGAGCAGAGGCTCATCGCCACGTTGCGCTACTTGGCAACAGGGAGAAGCCTTCAGGACCTCAAGTTCTCTACAGGCATCTCCCCCCAGGCTCTGGGGATCATTATTCCAGAGACCTGTTCTGCCATCATTCAGGTCCTGCAGATGGACTATATGAAGGTAAGTTTTATCCTTTAACATCACATTCTATGTATTTCATGATTGCTAATGTCTTGCATTTCTTTCCTCATTCCGTAATTACCATCATTCCAATATGCTCTAATTCATATGCTCTGCCCCTTTGTCCTCAGGCATATTTGCCTCACTAACTTCCCCACCATGCTCTTCTTGGCCCATAAAACTATAGTCTAGTCACTTACCAATGTCTTTTGTCAGCTCCATAGTATTGTTTTTCCCTAAACATCCCCTATAATGTCTACAAATGTGATGTGTGTGCTTCAATTCATGCAGAGTCACTTTTTAAAAATTTTGGGGTTGTGCCAAACTCATTAGGAACCCCCCTCCCCCCAACTGCTAGCTCAGCTGATAGCAATCCTCTCTCTGATGACTTTACCAAACCCAATACACACTATACCTACCTTTTTGATGCTCATATTTATGGATGAATTCACCTAAGCATGTAGTGCAAGGGCCTGCCTCAATACTTTCAAATGCTATTTTTATTTAGTTTTTTCACCTATTAATTATCTTGATATGTAATAGCAGAATTTCAAAATGTGCTTCCATTTTGGTTTCTTTTTGGTATTATGACACTTCTTACCTGTCCGGTGGGCTGCCAATAGTGTAACTAAGGAGGGGTTTTCCAAAGTATCACACATTATTTAGGCATTCAGCTCTCAATCAAGTGGAGAGGGTTACCTGTCCAAAACATCCCCCCCTCATTTTTTAGCAAGGGCCCATCAGATGGGGGGGGGGGGGTGGGGGTGGTGATGACTCTCATAAGGGGACCTTATACTTTAGGCTTTAAATACTCAGTTCCCAAAATGTTATACTAATTTTGACCAAAAATGTTGGTGTCTAATCTGCTTGCAATGTTGATTTGTCAAATTACTAATTTTGGTTCTTGTTTCACTCCACAGTGTCCTTCAACGCCACAGGAATGGCAGACTGTGGCCTCCCACTTTGCCAGTCGTTAGGACTTTCCCTATTGTGGAGGAGCAATAGATGGGAAGCACGTCCGCATCGTCTCACCACCCAACTCGGGGTCGTACTATTTTAACTACAAGGGGTTTAATAGTATTGTGATGTTGGCGGTGGTGTCTGCGACATATGAGTTTTTGTATGTGGACGTGGGGCAAAATGGACGGATGTCGGATGGTGGAGTGTTCGCACGGACGGAGTTCTACTGGCATCTCCAGAGTGGCAGTCTGGGCTTGCCACCCCCAGAGGAGAATCAGGAAGGACTCCCGTTCGTCTTCGTCGCGGATGAGGCATTTGCACTGGCGAACCATCTGATGCAGCCTTTCCCGATGAGGACCCTCACCCCAGACCAGAAGATTTTTAATTTCCGCCTGTCCAGAGCCCGAAGAGTGGTGGAGAACACTTATGGTATACTGGCCAGCCGGTTCCGCCTTTTTCTTACGCCTATTCACATGGCGGAATACAAACTCAATCACATAATGCTGGCGTGCTGTGTTCTGCACAATTTTCTTAAAAAAATTTCTGCGAACTATGCGGTCTCAGTTGGCCAACAAGAAGCAGACTTGCTGGAAAATGAAGATAAGCACACGGGCCTTGAACCTGCTCATCCTGGCTTGCCCCCCCAAAGCGCCTGTGAGGTTAGATCACAATACATGGACTACTTTGTGGGTAGGGGGGCCATTGATATGCCAGACAATGTCTGAGAGGCATTTTCAAAATACATTTTTCTTTGAAACTCCTTAATTTACTGCTTGGCTTGGTTTTAGGTGTCTCCTAGGTATATTTATGTTTTTTCAAGTTGTGCCTTTTTCAGCAACAGTGCAAACCCAAGTTCTGAGCGAGATGAGGGGACAGTCTCTTCTTCAGATAAGCTTATTATGTTGTGGGTCTGCTTCACACACACCTTGTTTTTGGTAACTAATATATGTAGTGCATTACTGACCACAATCGTGCTCATTTTCAGCACCATGGCAGGAAAATGGCATGATTGTACAAATTTACACATCACTGTGGGTGTTTTTTACTAAAGGCACATCCACTATGCACTACAAGTGCACTGCAGAAGTACACCCGAAACTGCACTTGGAGTGCAAAGTGGAGTTGCCTTTAGTAAGTAACACCCATTCTCACCGCAAACTAAAATTTTACTCCAAATACATGTTTGGCGCAATGAAAAAGGAAGCCACACATTGTTGATAATTAAACTTTTTAATCCAAGCACATTCACATGTGCGTTTAGAAATGGTTTTTACAACAAAACAAGAAATTGTGTGTATCAAAAACAGACTTTCAGCTAATTTTTGTTTACTTGGTGTTTTTGTGTAAACAGGCATGTATCAAAGCGTAAAATACAGAACACGGGAACTTACAAAGTTCAACTTTGAAAAGTGAAGACAATATCAGAAATGAGTATGTACAAACTGGGCTGATATTGCCTTCATCACATGGGGTGTCACCCCTGGAAAATCCAAATTTGGAAGATGCACACGGTGTGCCAATATGTGCTATCTCCCATCATGGGGGATCAATGTATATGCTTTGGGGCTGCAACCCCTTCATCTCAGCCACTTTCCACAAAATACGTACATTGATCCCCCATGATGGGAGATAGTACGTGTTTACACACTCTGTGCATCTTTCAAATTTGTAATTTTCGATAAATACAAAAGTTGTGTTTTAAAATAGCAAAACTAAAACCCTATCTAGTTTTTTCGTTTCACACTCTCCCCAAAACATCAATGATGTTTTCATTTTATTTTTAACATCATTGATGTTTTGCTGTATATTTTCCAAATCCCGATTGCACCCCATTATCTCCCCAATCAGGATCTGGGCACTTTCACTGGTAAAACGGGAATCTTCTTCCACATCACCTACAAAACAAAGCAAAAAAACACACCATGTAATAAAAATATGGTGACATACATTGATGAGCTTACCGGAAGCTGTGTTCTCCAACACTCACCTGTTGTGGTGACAATTTGCCCAACCTCAACGATCTCTCCTTCCTCCTCCTCCTCCTCCTCCTCCTCCTCCTGCTCCTCTGTTTCTGGTTTTCGAAGTTGCCCTTCTTTGGGAGGGGTGTGGTCCCTGGTGTCCTCATACTTGCCGAGTCTTCTCTCCCCTATGAGAATGTAAAAAAAAAAAAAAATTAGCACAGAGGGCAGAAATAGGAATATGAAACATTGCTTGGAAGTGTTGTACACTTGTGTTTTTTGGCCGAGTTCCAAGGTGAGAACATTATTGGGGACATTTTGTTAAGCTAAAATTAAAAAAGTTGAACAAAGCCGCGCTTAGGCAATACAAGAACCAGAAAGAGTACAGAAAGCAAAAAGCATACAAATATCTATATATACGGGTTGCAGCCCCCCCAACCAAGAAATCCCCGCAAGGGTCTTTTAAAAAAATCAATAATCTCAGGAGAATGTGGGGTGTCTGGCGCTACCCGATATTAAAGGTGAATACCACCCTTATTTCCACTAAGTACAATATTACCACAGTACAGTAAGTTGTTCGTTATAAGTTTGTAGAAAACAATCGTAATCATAAAAATTCAATAGACTGTGCATAAAGGGACTACAGGAAATCTTCTAAAGTGCTTTGTGCAAGAATAGGTGCTACATATAATACTTAATGTGAGTCACATGCGTATTCACACAGTTCCCTATATATGTTATATTAGTCACTATTAATGAACTTCAAAAAAAATCAAGCTAAAGTGCAGCCTCATAAAAAAACAAAAACAATTGTGGCTATAAAGTTTGCTATATGCACCAAAACCCCAGACCTTATATATCCAAATGTGCAAAAAAATGCAAGAAAATCTTACTAAATATATGCATATATAATAAATATCAACAAGGATATTTATATATTATAGAAAAAAAAAAAAAAGAAAGAAACTATATAATTATGTGCTATAAAAAATTTTTAAATTTTCCCAAACAGCATTAAATAAACAGTAGAGCCAAAAAATAATAAAAAACCAAAAGCAGAAAAAGAAAAAGGAAAAACAAAAAAGAAAAAAAACACAAAAAAAGTCTGTTAATGTCCACACGTGGAAACAAAGAAAATTAAAAATCAAAAAAATCAGACAGAAATCTTGATTGTGCAAATCCAGCAGGAATAAAGTGACTTTCGTGCTTGCGACTAAATTCTCCAGGTGACTGTGTGCTCCCCCACAAGGTTCCCCACTCACCGGAACGATACACCCCTACAGGGGTAATTGGCCTTCAGATAAATCTTTATGCGATTCCAAACTTCAATGCCATATGCGATGCGATTGCTCCAGGAAAAAACACCCCTCCGGGGGTACGCCACCTTTAAATGCGATCCCAGTTTTCAGGTACCATATACGCAATCCAAAAGAGGAGGGAGTCCAATTTAATCCTCATAGGAGAAAAAATATAAAATCTCCATAGTGTAGTAGGTGATTTAAATGTGATCAAAAATAGGGGCACTAGTTGTAATGGCAAAAGAAACTTTTAATTTTAAGAAGCACGTATGCCAGAAAATATATAAAATGAAAGATAATTAATTTTTCATTTTTTTATATAAAATAATTATCACAACATCCCACTTAACAGTTCATAAACCAGTGGGGTAACAAAAAAAGGAAATTATTCATAAAAATAATTAAATAAAAATTACAAGACAAAAATTTATAAAAAACAGTCTCAGGCAAGTTAAAAATCAAGCGAACTTGAAAGTCGCCATTTTAAAATGCACAACATGAAATCAAAGCACATGGAGCAGTATGCAAGCAAGAATAATCATATGAACACACGACAACTACTTACTTTTTTTAAGAACACGCTTGATCCTTCTGTACTGCTCGTGCTCCCTCAGTTTCTGGTCTGACCAGCGTTTTCTCAGTTGATCCTTGGCCTTTCTGATATTTGGGTTTGGGTAAGGTCCATACTTCCCATCTTAGTCGGTCCTGTTCAATATGTCCACCATCTCCAACATCTCTCCAAAAGACATATTTGAGGCCTTAAATCTTCTCTTCCTGGATCGGGACGTTTCAGGCTCCGGGCTTTCCTCACCCTCCTCCTCGTTAGTGGAACTTTGATTGCGCACCTGCGTTCTCTCCGCCATGTGCTCTCCCCACTGCGCCAAAAGCGAAGGGGCAGGGAATAGTCTAGAAAGAACGTCAGGGGCGGGTGGAGTTTCACACATGCGCACTGTATATAAAACGCAACAAGCGTGTATCGTCCGTACGAACTAGGAAGAGAGTGAGGCTTCTATCTAGGCCGATGTTGGGACAAGATTAGGAGGGTTTTTAATAGCATTATTAGTATTTGAGTGTTTGTCTTGTGTTGTGTCTTGCAGACAAGATGGATCCATTCCAAAACCCCAATTTTATGGGGCTATTCCTCCAAATGTACAGGGAGATGCCCTGCCTGTGGCAGATCCACAACTAATTTTATTACGACATAAGAAAGAGGAACGCAGCGCTGGAGAAACTTCTTTCTTTGGTGCGGATCATGGTCCCCACGGCAGACATGGCCTATATGAATATGAAAATTGGGGACATGAAGATTACATATCTCAGGGAGAGAAAGAAGCACCTGGAGTCTTTGAGAGCAGGAGATCCAGATGCCGTTTATTACCCCAGGATGGTTTACTTCGACAGGCTGCATTTTCTGGTAGACCAGGGGGTACCCAGGCCACCACTCAGGCCACCACTCTCCAGTCTTCCTTAAAGGCATCCTTCACCCCCAACTGAGGCTTCCAATGTCCAACCTGGGCTTTCCAGGCAGCAACATGTGGTGGGGCCCAGCTTGAGACAGGTATTGAATTGTTGAACATATTTCTTGTGGTACATTTAATGATGTGAACTAGATGTTCTTATTGATCAGTAAGTTGTGATTTAACAAAGTGGTTTACATATCAAGAGACAGTAGTGACCAAAAATGATTGGGACGGGAAAGAAAAATGCTGGGCTCAGAATGATAGTCTGTTCTATTTGGTAACATTCAATTTGCAAAAGCCAGAAGCACAAAATGGTGTGATTGATGAGCAAAAAACTAAAACTATGTCCCATTTTCATACACAGGAAGACCTCAGTCGGGGGGAGGCTGTGGCAAGTGGCAGCCAGGAGGTCGACCAACGCCCTCCTTCTTCTCCTCCTGCCCCAACTACAGGAGCCCAGCCACAGCCTCGAAGGATGCCTGGAGGGAAGGGCCTAAGGAAGACGAGAGAGTGATGGCCTGGGTTCAGTCTGGTCTGCCAGAAGATGCAGCCTCTTGAAGCACCACATCCTGGGGACATAAATGGCATCTGAATTTCCTGTTCTCTAGGACTTCGGTACCAGACTTCTCTCCCTGAGATATGAACTCCTCAGGCCACCAATTTTTCTTATTCTAATTTGTTCATGTCTGCCCTGGGGGCCAAAGGCTGCACCAAAGTAACAAGTTTCTCCAGCGCTGCGTTCCTCTTTTTATTTTATTGCGACCAAAATAACGATTTTTTTTGTTTGATGAAATACTTGTGTATATGTTTTCCTTCCAAAAGGCCAGTTTATTTGTGAGCAGGCAGGTACATTTCAAAAATACAAAGTGAAATGAATAACAAGGGGTACCAACACTAAACAACCTCCTGTAGATTAAAAATGAAAAACCAAAGATAAAAAATACAATAATGTTGTTGTGGTAAGTTTACACACAAAAAACACCCCAAAAAAAGGAGAAATTAGCAAACTGTCTTTAAAGGAGATTTTTAGGAAATAAAAAAAAAGCATCCAAAAAAGAATAAACAAAATCTAAAATTGTGTAGATGTGACGAAAACAAAAATTGTATTGCCGAAATGGTTAAAAAAGAGTCATGAAATACGTTCGGGAGAAGTGTGTGTGACTATGAGCATCAAAAGAAGTTCCTTCTTGCAGCATTGTAAAGAACAAGAGAATGCGCTTCATGAAAGAATTTTTAACATTGCAGCGTGACGAATGTGCTATATCGATTACGAGCAGTAGTTTTACCTGAACGAGCGCTTCCGTGTCGGAATTTGAATGTGAGCATGCATGGCACCTTGTCTGTCGGAGTAGGCTACACATGATCGGAGTATGTCCGATCGGAGCAGTTTGTCGGAAAATATTTCCAGCAAGTTGGAAAATTTGGTCCGACGGATATTCCGACGGAAACAGTCCGATGCATACCACACACAGTCAGAATATCCGACAAACCGCTCTGATCGGACACATTTCGACGGAATCTCCGACCGTGTGTACAAGGGTTAAGACTGTTCTTCCAGGTGTTTCTTGTACATCCACCACCTGACCCTGGTCTACCTGATTTCCTGCCTGGGTGTTGCTGTATTTTTGGTGTTTATTATCTGTACTGTGTTCTTAATACATTTCTGATTCTTGATGTCATTGTGTAGCTCTACATATCTGGTTATGCCTGCTCTGTGAGATACCAGGACTACCTCTTGTGTTCCTTACCAGTAGTACCGTAGACTGTACAAGCTATGCTCAGCTTGTATTACTATTTCCTGCTGTGAGATAACGATGTATCAATGAATGTCTGGAGGCAGCTTTGTTGTTTTTATAAGAGCTGTATTATTGTCCTGTACTCTGAAAAAGAAAAAATAGAATATCAACGTTACAAAATCTCATATAAGTTTTAACATGTTATGGAATTTCAAATGTCATATTCAAGCTTTTGAAATCTGCAGCTTTTATTAAAATAATACCTTATGACCCTACCAAGAAGCTCATTGTTCAGGCCCTTCCTATTACAGAAGGAGAGTGTTCTGTCCCTGTATTTTTCTGATGGAGACTACAAGTCAACCATTATCAGGGAGCCAGAGCTGAACATCTAATAACAATATCAAAAATATAAAAGAGCAAGCAAGCATGTAAAAATGTGAAAGCCATATAAAAGTCCCCTTGCAAACAGGCCGGCTGAGCCCATTCTGCATAACTCCCAGAGTATTTCCTCTACCTGGCATGGGTGAACAAGTTATTCACTAGGGATGAACCTTATGTTTGGGTCGAACATGAGTTTGACTCGACCATTGGTTGTTTGAGCGTTCATCGAAATACGAACATCATGGGGCATTCTTGCCAAATTCGAGCGGCACGCCATGCCCCACAATGCACTGCGACATCGCAGTGCATTGCTGTCTGATGACTGGCCAAGCATGCACTATGACCCGCATGCTTTGGCCAATCACAGCACAGTCAACAAATAGAGCCATAATTGGCCAAAGACTGAGTGCCTTTGGCCAATTATGGCTCAGGGGGTTAAGTCCACACCCCACACTATATAAGGCCGCCTGCACATTGGCCCTGTGTAGTATGTTGCTGCCGTTGACCGAGACAGAGTGTCATTTCATTTAGATTGAGCAGGCAGGCGATTCAGTTAGCTGCAATGTATTCTTGTCAGTCTTGTGTACATATCTATATATATATATATATATATATATATATATATATATATATATATATCCACTGTATCCAGTTTAGCTAGATCTCACTGCAGTCCGTTCCTGGTGTACTCTTTCTAATATACTTTAGGCAGGCAGGTGATTCAGTCAGCTGCGGTGTCTTATATATATTAAAGACACTGCAGCTGATATATATACACATCCACTGTAGACAGTGTAGCTAGATCTGACTACAGGCTGTTCCTGGTGTACTTTTTCTAATATACTGTCAGGCAGCGGGTGGTTCAGTTAACTGCAGTGTATTTTATATATATATATGCTTTCCTGCTGCTGAGCCATCGCTTCCTCATGGCGACGGTTTGCGTCTGCTAAAGCTTGCTGCTGTGTCACGGTAGCTTGCTGCTGGGTCACGGTGGCTTGTGCCAAAGCCCTGATGACCTCCTCCATGTCTTTGCCTGCTGCTTGCAGCGTCTGGGCTGGCTTCACCCAAGACATGCAATTTGTACACAGTCTCTTTTAAATGTCAGTTTTTAAACGTTTTTTGCGGCTGCAAACGCACTTTTGCCAGCATCCAAAACACCAGTTGTGAAGTTTGGGGATACTAACTCCGTGGGATTAAGTGCATAAACCGTTGTCAGATGAAACCAAAATATATTTATTTATAATTAAATCAAAAATAAAGCTTTTCTTCAGCATGTAAAAACTGTAAATTAAAGTCCGCTTATCTTCAGCACAAAATAATACAAAAAGAAAAGCACCTACAGTTCTGTAGATAGATCTTCACCAAAAAGAGTCCTTGCAGAGATCTTTTTGCAGCCTCCAAAACAGCAAACAGCAAATAGCAAATATAACAACACAGCCAGACAGCTCCTCAGACAGGTGTTCATCTCCTTCTCCTCCTCATCACCACCTCTCTGTCCACTTCCTGTCTTATGGGTTGTCTGTCTTCCTGGAGGCCGTTAACCCCCTGTGGGCCAAATCCCTGTGGTCAGGGAGGGAGGCTCTTTCCCACCCAAATGTCACTTTAGAGCCTCCCAAGTTCCGGGTGCCAACTATCTCTCTTAAAAATATAGAGAGGACCGCGAATCAGTCTTCTCCCGAAAACTATACCCGGAATCTATCACCCATTTTTGGGTGACCCCCTGAGGCCTACCATGATTCCCTTAAAGGGACCACATCCCGAATATAGGCGCCACATAGTACCCGTCCAGGACCCAACCTTGGTATCCTGTACAATATATATATATATATATATATATATATATATATATATATATATATATATATATATATACATACACATCCACTGTAGACAGTGTAGCTAGATCTGACTACAGGCTGTTCCTGGTGTACTTTTTCTAATATACTGTCAGGCAGCAGGTGATACAGTATATATAGCCTCCTACATAGCCACTGCATTCTAGTCTAACCAAGCCTATATCTGACTGCAGGCCATTCCTGTTGTACGTTTTCAAATAAACTTTCAGGCAGGCAGGCGATTCAGTTATCTGCAGTGCATTAAATATATATACAGTCTCCTACATATATATATATCCACTGCATTCCAGTCTAGCTAAGCCTCTATCTGACTGCAGGCCATTCCTGTTGTACATTTTCAAATACACTTTCAGGCAGACAATTCAGTGATCTGCAGTGCATTATATATATATATATATATATATATATATATATATATATATATATATATATATATATATATATATATATATACAGTCTCCTACATATATATAGTCTCCTACATATATATATCCACAATATTTCAGTCTAGCCAAGCCTATATCTGACTGCAGGCCATTCCTTGTGTAGCACCCACCAAGAGTAACTGTGAGGGCTTTCAATGTTCTGGTACCACCAACACCTAAGGCACAATTTTCTGCCGAGTATATAGGGCAGGCCATATAGTATATACAGGCGGGCCCCTACTTTCAAACATCCGACTTAAAAAGGACTCCTACTTACAAATGGAGGGTGACAACAGGAAACGAGAGGAAATCTACCCCTAGGAAGGGAAATTCTCTCCTGTAAGAGTTAATACGGGAAAAAGGTGTTTCCACAGATGCTTTATCAGCAATCTTTGTTTCCCTAATAACCCCAAATTTTCAAAATCCAACTGTCATTGGGACAGAAAGTGAGGTGAAATCTTCTAAACAGGAGCACAGACAGCAAAACAAATGTTACAGGTGTTCCAAATTACAAACAGATTCAACTTAAGAACAAACCTACAGTCCCTGTCTTGTTTGGACCACCTGTATACTGCTGTTCCGAGTATATAGGGCCTGGGGGCCCCATGCCTTTTCTTTTTTTCATTTGGGTGCAAGGTTCCCCTTAATATCCATACAAGACCCAAATGTCCTGGTAATGGGCTGGGGGGGGGGTTTACCCATGCTGTTTTTCTCAATAATTTTCATCCATATTGCTGGGACCCGACATTACGTTATAGCTGCAACAGTTTTAAGTGACTTTTATTCCTTTAGAAATGTAATTCTGTGCAGGGACTGTTCTAAACGTGGGAAACAACTTTACAGGTATACTATAGTCACCCCCCAGGTATGATATTTAAAGGAATATTTCACTTTTATTTTTTCACTTTAAACAATATTAAAATCACTGCTCCTGAAAAAACTGCCGTTTTTAAAACTTTTTTTGTATTGATACATGTCCCCTGGGGCAGGACCCGGGTCCCCAAACACTTTTTAGGACAATAACTTGCATCTTAGGCTTTAAAATTCACACTTTTGTTTTTTCACGTTCGGGTCCCATAGACTTTAATGGTGTTCGAATGTTTGCGTGAACTTTTGGTCCGTTTGCATGTTCTCCCGCAAACTGAACCGGGGGGGGGGGGGTGTTTGGCTCAGACACTTAGGGCCGATCCTGGGTGGGTGCAACAGCCCAGGTGCTGCAAGCTGCCACAAGGGGGGGGGGGGCACTGAAACTGTGGCAGTCACTTACTGTTACATTCAGCAGCAGTGGCTCCGCCCCAACTCCCTAGACTTTCTTATTGCACAGTTCTCTGCTGCCCGCTGCACTGCTTGCTAGACTCGCTTTCCATCTGGCGTCTAGCAACCAGTGACGTCACGTCATTAGGCCAGGGTGAGGCCCCAGCATTCTTCCTCCTTCGCACCTGGTCAATTTTGGCTCCACCCATCTCCACTCAACATCCTCTCCAGGCAGCGTGGCTCAGAGCCTGAGGGAAAGAAAGGAGCCTGGAGAGCTGTCCACCTGCACCAGCACCTGCCTGAGGTGAGACAGCCGGGTTCATGTTCTGGAGATCATCTAACAGCTCTACTTGTATAATTGCGGTCAAGGTGTTAAATTAATTATTTCATGATAGATATACAGGAGAGATCATTGCTAACCTAAAAATGCTCTTTACCTGGCTGTAATGCTGAACCGTGGGTCTGAATGCTTTCTAAGCCAGAGCCTGTATGCACATCAGAAAAGTTTAAGGAAAGTTAACAATTCTTATCTGCATTCCTCCTCCGAGTTAATGAATATAAATATTGGAACAACAGAGCCATGATCCTGGCATTTTCAGAAAGAAAAGTAGTGGAAACCTCTGTAAACATAAAAACAGATTAGAAATTGCTCATCAGACAATGGCAGCTTGATCCTTCTATTAAGCTTTTGCATCAGATTTCTCAAACCTTTGCATGCCTGCGCTTTATGTGAGCCCCTCCCCTTCATGACATTGTCAAAGAAGAGTGGAGCATGGGTGACTTTAAAATGATTTCTCCCCCTGAAAAAAGTTCTGGGCAGCTCAGGTACAGTGTATAGCGTGACTCTGACCTGAATGGCTGTGTGCGGCTGTACTTATGTTTATGGCATATACAGCTATTGTAAGCATGAGTACAGCTTAAGCATGCATACAGAGATCTGAAAATAATAAATGATAAAAACAATGCTTGGTGAAAGTATACAAAGCATGATTTTCTTCATTAACTACTTGCTGACCAGCCATCGCAGTTGTACTGTGGCAGGTTGACATGGCTGCACAAATCGCCGTCATTGTACATTGGTCCCTTTAAGAAGCTATAGGGGGCACGCACGCACCCGTCGCTCCACATGAGCCGATGCGTGTGGCCGGCGGTCGTGATGTCCACTAGCCACCCACGATTGCTCCAAAGAGAGGCAGAATGAGGGTCTGTGTATGTAAACAAACAGATCCCAGTCCTAAAAGGGGAGTAGACAGATCTGCTGTTCCTAGTGATTAGAAGCAGCGATCTCTCTTCTCCTCCAGTCAATGCCACTCCCCTTCCCTGCCAGTGACATTTACACAGTAATCACTGAATTTTTATACCACTGAATGCTGTATAAATGTCAATGGTTCCAAAAAAGTGTCAAAAGTGTCCGATCTGTCTGCCGCAGTGTCGCAGTCCCGCAAAAAATTGAAGATCGCTGCCATTTTTTGTAAAAAAATAAAAATAAATAATAGAAATGTTATAAATCTATCCCCTATTTTGTAA
The DNA here is from genome assembly GCF_037356315.1 of Lithobates pipiens. Taxonomy (NCBI): domain Eukaryota; kingdom Metazoa; phylum Chordata; class Amphibia; order Anura; family Ranidae; genus Lithobates; species Lithobates pipiens. The sequence goes on along the minus strand of NW_027507903.1, from coordinate 500,240,097 downwards.
TGCTATAACTTTTGCACAAACAAATCTTTTTTTTTACCAAAAATATGTAGAAGAATACATAGAGGCCTAAACTGATGAAGGAATTGTTTTTTTTTCCTTGTTTTTTTGGGGGATATTTATTATAGCAAAAAGTTAAAAATATAGGGTTTTTTCAAAATTTATGCTCTTTTTTTGTTTATAGTGTAAAAAATAAAAACCACACATGTGATCAAATAACACCAAAAGAAAGCTCTATTTGTGGGATAAAAAAGGACATATATTTTGTTTGGGTACAATGTCGCGCGATCACACAATTGTCAGTTAAAGCGACACAGTGCCGTATCGCAAAAAAGGGCCTGGTCATTAAAGGTGCAAATCCTCCCGGTCCTTAAGTGGTTAACATCTCTGCTTTCAAATATGTGTATTTAAAGCCACAAATTTTCTTTTATTCTTGATAGCATAGAGGACAGCTAGAAACACTGTTAGGTTTTTGTTTGCTGTCTGTGTGCGATTCTGGCGATTCCTCTTTACTTCCAGTCCCGTATATACAACAGAAAGCAGAGGGAAATCTTTCTAAAACAATATTATTCCCCTCTATTTCTGTTATGAACAACTCTAAACATAAAGTGGATGTAAACCAGATTAATGAAATTTGAGCTGGGCACATATACAGTATCTGAAGTGTTTTGTTATCTCTCTTCAAAGCACTCTGTCCCATAGCTGTCTCCTGTTTCGTTCTTCTGTTATCAGCCTGATAACTCCTGACAAGTTCTCCTTCACATATGATAATAGCAGGCTGAGTATAGTGTTGGGAAGGATACTATAAATAGATTAGCTGAGCCCTAAACTATTCAATGATCAGAGCTGAAAGTCTCTACCTATGAGGAAGGGGGGGGGGGGGTGCCTTTCCTCCAATCAGCTGTCTTGGCTGTATGCCCAGACTTCACTGCAGTGCTGAATAGGAAGAAAAAAATCTTCTAACATGATCTGAGCTTTCTAAAGAATATAAAAAACTGAAGACAGCAGATATACATGAAAAACTTATGTAGCGCTGGTATTTTTGCCTGTTAAAGTGGTTGTAAACCCTCCTCCACAACGTTGTCCCATGTAAATCAGCATAAAAAACCATAATGAACACTGCTTGTAGATATCTCCTTACTTGCTTAGTATTGTTGTAATCCTTGTTGTTCTGTAGAATGAAGTCACTGAGCATGCCCAGATCTCCCCTGATTTAAGGCACACTCTCTATGTCTTATCTATTTGTTATCAGGACTTCCTATGGCACAACACTGAACTCTGCTAATCACTCAGAGCTTCCTCCTACACACGATGTGACCATGTGACCTCACATACAGTCTAAACTGCAGCTGAAGCTGATAAGTCTGACAAAAGGAAACATTAGACATCGGCACAAGTAAATACTATGAAATAAACAAGTAAGCTATGAACAGGGAAGCAGGGTTGCCATAGAAATGTTGGATTGAGAAGTAGGCTTGGTTAACAGTACAGGAAGTGCTCAATGTAAATACATTCCACTGTGGACTCAGAAAACAATACTTAAGATGGCGCTGCCTAAGTCCTGGAAACAAGTTTTTTTTAGAGTTTCTTTAACCACTTTCAGACCGGACCATTTTGCTGGTAAATGACCAGAGGTCTTTTTACAATTTGGCACTGCGCTGCTTTAACTGGTAATTGCGCGGTCATGCAATGTTGTACCCAAACAAAATTTGCGTCCTTTTCTTCCCACAAATAGAGCTTTCTTTTGATGGTATTTGATTGCCTCTGCGATTTTTATTTTTTGCGATATAAATGGAAAAAGACCGCAAATTTTGAAAAAAAATGATATTTTCTACTTTTTGTTATTAGAAAAATCCAATAAATTCAATTTTAGTCATACATTTAGGCCAAAATGTATTCAGCCACATGTCTTTGGTAAAAAAAAAGTCAATAACTGTATATTTATTGGTTTGCGCAAAAGTTGTCACATCTACAAACTAAGGTACGTTTTCTGGAATTTACGCAGCTTTTAGTTTACGACTGCCTATCTCAGTTCTTGAGGTGCTAAAATGGCAGGGCAGTACAAACCCCCCCCCCAAATGACCCCATTTTGGAAAGTAGACCCCCTAAGGAAATTGATAAGTGGCATGTTGAGCCCATCGAATATTTTATTTTTTTGCCTCAAGCGATTGAATAATGACAAAAAAATATATATTTTTTTTTTTTACACAAAGTTGTCACTAAATGATATATTGCTCACACATGCTATGGGCATATGTGAAATGACACCCCAAAATAAATTCTGCTGCTTCTCCTGAGTACGGGGATACCACACGTGTGGGATTTTTTGGGAGCCTAGCCGCGTACGGGGCCCCGAAAGCCAAGAACCGCCTTCAGGTTTTCTAAGGGCGTAAATATTTGACTTCACTCCTCACTACCTATTACAGTTTTGAAGGCCATAAAATGCCAAGATGGCACAAAACCCCCACAAATGACCCCATTTTAGAAAGTAGACACCCCAAGCTATTTGCTGAGAGGCATTTTGAGTCCATGGAATATTTTATATTTTGCCACAAGTTGCAGGAAAATTACAAACTTTAATTTTTTTTTCACAAAGTTGTCACTAAATGATATATTGCTCACACATGCTATGGGCATATGTGAAATGACACCCCAAAATAAATTCTGCTGCTTCTCCTGAGTACGGGGATACCACATATGTGGGACTTTTTGGGAGCCTAGCCACGTACGGGGCCCCGAAAACCAAGAACCGCCTTCAGGTTTTCTAAGGGCGTAAATATTTGACTTCACTCCTCACTACCTATTACAGTTTTGAAGGCCATAAAATGCCAAGATGGCACAAAACCCCCACAAATGACCCCATTTTAGAAAGTAGACACCCCAAGCTATTTTCTGAGAGGCATGTTGAGTCCATGGAATATTTTATATTTTGCCACAAGTTGCGGGAAAATTACAAACTTTTTTTTTTTTTTTTTCACAAAGTTGTCACTAAATGATATATTGCTCACGCATGCCATGGGCATATGTGAAATGACACCCCAAAATAAATTTTGCTGCTTCTCCTGAGTACGGGGATACCACATATGTGGGACTTTTTGGGAGCCTAGCCGCGCACGGGGCCCCGAAAACCAAGCACCGCCTTCAGGCTTTCTAAGGGCGTTACAGTTTTGAAGGCCATAAAATGCCAAGATGGCACAAACCCCCCCCCAAATGACCCCATTTTGGAAAGTAGACACCCCTAAATTTAGGGGTACACTAGTGAGACTAGGTAATAAATGGCGGGTGCCCTGAAACTATAAAAAAAATAACTAACCAACCAGCGTCACCTGTAACAGTTATATGGTGATCACTGGTGAAAGGGTTAACTAGGGGGCAATCAGGGGGCTTTATGCGGTAGTATATGGGGGTCCCTGGCGCTATAAAAAGCTCCGGCGAACCTAAATACCTACCTGCCTAACTAGCGTCACCTGTGACACTAATACAGTGATCAGAAAAACGATTGCTTATTAGGCTGGGTTCACACTGGAGCGATGTGGGAACGCCACGAATGCGCGGCGGGTTCCCGCATCACATGCCTCCCGGCGGCAGTTCACACTGCCCTATGCGAACTGCTGGGAGTGTCAGTGAAATGTTAATGACACCCCCAGATCAGTTCGCATATCGCAGTGCGATCTGCAAACTCGGATCGCATGGTGTGAACACCCATGCGATCCGATTCTGCTGCGGACCAAAAAAAAGGGTCCCTGCGAGTTTGCAGCGGGTGCAGCGGGTGCGACACGAATTCAGCCATACTATCTGTATGGCTGAACTCGAATCGCACAGAGATCGGATGTGATTTGCACTGCAGTGCGGTGCGATTCACATCCGTTCTCATAAACCGCTGCAATGTGAACCCAGCCTTAGTGACACTGGCGACGGGGGGTGATCACGGGGTTAAACCTTTATTGGGGGGGTTAGGGGGGTACCTTAGAACTAAAGGGGGCTAACCCTAACTGCCCTAACAGTTATTACAGTCACAAATGACACCCGCCGGGTGATCAGGGGGTTAAACCTTTATTAGGTAATAAATGGCGGGTGCCCTGAAACTATAAAAAAATAACTAACCAACCAGCGTCACCTGTAACAGTTATATGGTGATCACTGGTGAAAGGGTTAACTAGGGGGCAATCAGGGGGCTTTATGCAGTAGTATATGGGGGACCCTGGCGCTATAAAAAGTTGCGGCGAACCTAAATACCTACCTGCCTAACTAGCGTCACCTGTGACACTAATACAGCGATCAGAAAAATGATCGCTTATTAGGCTGGGTTCACACTGGAGCGATGCGGGAACGCCACGAATCCGCGGCGGGTTCCCGCATCGCATGCCTCCCGGCGGCAGTTCACACTGCCCTATGCGAACTGCTGGGAGTGTCAGTGAAATGTTAATGACACCCCCAGATCAGTTCGCATATCGCAGTGCGATCTGCAAACTCGGATCGCATGGTGTGAACACCCATGCGATCCGATTCTGCTGCGGAGTTTGCGGCGAGTTTGCGGCGGGTGCGGCGGGTGCGACACGAATTCAGCCATACTATCTGTATGGCTGAACTCGAATCGCACAGAGATTGGATGTGATTTGCACTGCAGTGCGGTGCGAATCACATCCGTTCTCAAACCGCTGCAATGTGAACCCAGCCTTAGTGACACTGGTGACGGGGGGTGATCACGGGGTTAAACCTTTATTGGGGGGGGTTAGGGGGGTACCTTAGAACTAAAGGGGGCTAACCCTAACTGCCCTAACAGTTATTACAGTCACAAATGACACCAATGCAAAAAAAAAAAAAGCAATTGGTGTCACTGTGACTGGGGGGGCAGGGGTAATTGGGGGGGTGATCGGGGGGTAAAGGGGGGGTGTGAGTGTGCCTGGCATGTTCTACTGTATGTGTGGTGTGTTGGTGCAACTCACCGAACCTCTCTCCTCGGTGCCGGAACGAAAAATACCGACACGGAGGAGAGAATACATCACTTCCTCTCCTGTGTTTACATTACAGGAGAGGAAGTGATGTCACGGAGGATTTCCATTCGTCGAGAGCGATCGCGAGGGGGTGGCCATGAATGAATGGCCGCCCCCTCATCCCGGATCGCTCTCGAAGGAATGCCGACCGCCGCAGGCACCGGTCGGGCCCCCCACCCGCGGGCAGGCAGGGACTTATATATACGCCCATATGCCTGCCCGTGCCATTCTGCCGACGTATATCGTCGTGCGGCGGTCGGCAAGTGGTTAAACAGTAAGTAATATGCAATTTGGGCTGGATTACAGTGGCTATAGTCTGATAATGACTTATTATAATGGACTAAATGAAAAGAAGCATCAGAGTGGGAGAGTTTACTTCCTCTTTATTGTTATGTAATGTTAATCTATAGTAGTGTTATAAATTGGTATTTGGCACCATCTAGTGGCCTAAACGTGAAATGGGCTTCATTTATTTTCCTTTTCAAGAACATGGAGAATTGTTACAGGAAGGGACTGTTTGTTTACATTATACAAGTGAACTACCTTCCCAGAATGCCAAGTGACCCACCTATGAACACTCAGTACTGAATTGCATGCTGGGTCGGTTATAAAAGGACATGTGCTGCCATTTTCTGGCTCTTCTGGACGCATGGCCTACCTACAAGGACCTGTGAGGAGATGTTCCAGAGAGCACAGCCTATCTCACCTGCGGAGTGGAACAACCAGTGATTCTGCTTTACACCTGTGTGCTGGAGAGACAGTGTGACCGGATCAGGAAGGATACAGAGACACCTGACGGAACCATCTGAGAGTCCCGGACATCTTGCAGAGCGGAGCAGTGTGACGGCGCTGACTGGTGTAAAGCAGGACTGAGATAACCGGAGCAGAGGTTTCCTACTCTGGTTGGGCGAGAGGGCTGCCGCCCATAATTCTTCATGCACTTTTACACTCTTAGTCTCATATCACAGTGTTTCTGGGACCTGTAGTCCCACAGCAGAGGTTTTATACTATTAGACTGAGTTTAAGCAGGCTTCAAGCCTACCCTCCACTGAGAACTGACGCTAAGTGATTTGGAGATAGCTACACCAGAGGCTACATAAGTGTGCTACACATTCTTTGTTGTTAAACCCTTTGGATTACAATTACTTTAACACAATAGCTAGCAGAAGACAGAAGACTAAAGACTACATCTTCATTGCAAGGCCTTGCATTCAATCACTATAATAAGGGACTGTATTATAAAGCAGGGGGGAGCTCCCTAGCAATTGTATTGTATAGTGTTGAGGGTTTTGCATAACTGTGTTTAATACAGTGTGCTGGAAGTGGGAAGGTGCCCAGAGCTAAGGCATTGTCACTCTGAGCATTGGTCCCACTTGGAAATACTCGTGCAAGGGTTACTCAATAATTCCTTATATGTTAAAATTGTGGTGAACATCTTCTGCACTGTTGCATTACGTTTGTGTGACAGTGTACATATTGTATTTACTGTTTTATACCAATTTCAGTAAAAACACGTTCTGGTTAATTACGGATACCCAGGTACAGGTAAAGGTACACTGTTGTTGTATTGTACATTGTGGGGTCATTAAGGGGATTGAGAAACATTATTGGGGGTGTAATAGCAGAGTGCAGGCCCAATCAAATATTAGCAGCTCCTTCGGGGGTCAGTGCAACACTTATGTAGGGAGATTTGTTTAATCTCTGTGTATCATCTGACGCTGTTTAATTCACTGTGTATATGTGAGGGTTTACATCCACCTAAAAATAAAAAGTTATACTTACCTGCTTTGTGCAGTAGTTTTGCACAGAGAAGCCCTGCTGGAAGGCAACATGTTTTATTTCATAATATAAGATTTTTTTGAATATGAATTCTGGATACACCTAGCCTCGTCACCCTTGTGGGCAGCCTGGGATGCCATTTAGCAGGTTACCTATCAGGGCTTTATGACTAAAGATTGCATATCAGAACCTTCATCTGAAAGAAGAGTCATGCCCCCTGGCAGGGGAGTATGGTAGTAGAGCTTGTCTCCAAACCACCTGGTTTAATAAAGATTGAAGTGTCTAAATATCATGTCTGCAAACAGAAGCTTCAAAAGCAACTGCTGCTAAGATGACTGATGGACTGAGTTACAGAAGGTCAAAGACCAGCTGTTATTGAAGATTTGACCCGGTTAAATAGTGGTGATTCATGGACAAATTTTGCCCCTAGTGGACACTACAGCAGGCTTCCTGGAGGATGGACAGATATTTACAAGTACTGCCTCTTATCGATTTGATTTGTCAGAATGCTGGCAATGGGTGTTGCGTGCATGGTGTCTGAGTGTAGTTTAAAAGTGCTGACCATCAGAAGAGAAGAAGACTTTGTGGGACATTTTATTTTTTTAATAAAGGACTTGTCCCAAGCCGTGTCATGTAACTTTTACCATTTTCACACTGTTTTGTAATTCACACTGGGGGGGAGGCCAGGATCTGGGTGTCCCCTTGTTAAAGGGGGCTTTCAGATTCGATAAGCGACCACTACAACCACCAGGCAAGGGTTGTGGAGATGAGGCCCTTGTCACCATCAACATGGGGACACGGTGCTTTGGGGTAGCCCAAAGCACCCTCCCCGTATTGAGGGAATGTGGCCTGGAACGGGTCAGGAGGGGGGGTCCGCTCTCTCACCCCCCTCTTTTCCCGCGACCTGCCAGGTTGCGTGCTCGGATAAGGGTCTGGTATGGATTTTTGGGGGGACCCCCATGCCATTTGTTTTTTTTAGGCATGGGGTTACCCTTAAAATCCATACCAGACCTGAAGGGCCTAGTAATGGACTGTGGGAGTATCCCATGCAGTTTTTTTCAATGACTTTTATGTGTATTGCCGGGACCGACAATTCATTATAGCCACGAGTACTTTTAAATGACCATTTTTTCCTTAAGAAATGTCATTTTGTTCTCGGACTGTTCTAAACACAGGAAACATGCTCCACTTTACAGGCATACTATAGACACCCCCCAGGTAAGAAATTTTAAGGAATATTTCACTTTTATTGTTTCACGTTAAGTATTATTAAAATCACTGGGTCTGACCCACGTTGCGTCACAAACACGTGACTTTTTCAACCCTTGATTTTTGTGTTGTTGCCTTATGAGGAGTTTATGAGTAATCTCCATTAGCAACTGTGAATATTTGTATTATAGATGTATATATTAGGATAAGAAATAAAGAAGGTTTATAATAGTTTTAGCTTAACATGGCTATATGGTTTCATTTACAGGAACAGACTTCTGGTCAGCGTATATAATTCAATTAAAAATCCCTTTGTCTTACAGGTATGCTAAGTGTGTGTGTGAGGGAGATGTCCTGCTGTTTACCTAATGTGGTAGTCAAAGGCCCAGGAACAGATACCATTTGGGTGTGTAGTCGGTACAGAGCCGAATTAATTTGCTAGATAAAGGCTTGTGTATTCTTCCGTGCTAATCAACCATTTATCCATTTCAAAGGGTGGTTGATATGCTTAAAATATTTCTTTGATCTGTTCAGGAATGGACAATTTATCCCGGCTAGGACTATGCAGAGTTAAGTGCCCTATTCAAGAGCAAACTTCCTCTTTAATTAAGTGGGCTTCAGACTAATTATCACTAACCAATTAAACCCAAAAGAGGAGGTGCTATTGAGGGGAAATTAAGTTATGAGAAAATGGATCAATCTTGCAAGAGATACGCCCAGGGGAGGAGAGGGCTAACCAATCAGGGTGGTCCTGTGCAAGTCAATGAGAGATGTCCCTTTATTAGTGGGACCCAAACCAACATAGCTGGCAGATGAAACTGACCAGGGCTATGGACCAATATTAGGTAAATTATCAGATCATCTCCCAGCACTTAAAGGTATACCTGCTTGTCATATGTCTTGTTTTGTATTGTAATGAATGTAATCTGTACTCTTGTTGTATTTTAACCTAATATTTTACTCCCTCACTTAGACTATAGATATTTTCTGTGTATTAGATAGACCTGTAACTTACTCTAATAAATGGTGTTATGTTAAACCTTTCTTTTCCTTGTCAATAGAATTCTCTTTTTAACCCATATCATATCTTCTGATTAATAAATCAGAAATATAGATTTTAAAGGTTAACAGTGTCCTATCGGATGGTTTTGTCAGATAATCCGACTGTGTGTGGTATGCATCAGACTGTTTCCGTTGGAATATCCATCGGACCCAATTTTCCAACTTGTTGGAAATATTTTCTGACAAACTGGTCCGATCGGACATACTCCGATCATGTGTAGAGAATTTTGATCGGACAAAGTGCCACGCATGCTCAGATCAAATTCCTACACCAAAGCTATTGGCTACTAGTGTGAACGTAGTCCCGTCGTAACGAAATAACGTCATCACGTTCTGAACGATCGGATTTTCCGACAACTTGGTCCGACCGTGTGTATGCAACAGTTTCGGACACAATCCGTCGGACATAATCCGTCGGACAAAATCCAATGGATTTGGTTGGCAGAATGTCCGACCGTGTGTACAAGGGCTTAAGACTGCCATACATGGATCAAAATTCGGCCAGTTCAGCAGAGACTGGCCAAATTTGGATCCATGTATGGGTGGCAGGGAGGTTGTACAGAAGTCAATCTACAGATTGACTTCTGTACAACTGCCCTTCTGGTTTTTCCCAACTTGATCAACACTGCAGGATATAGGTTGCAACACTGATTAGTGTTTTATGACAGCAGGGGAGTCTCCTCCCTGTCAGGATACAATACCTCAGTGGGGAGGATTCCCCCATTCACCTTGATTCTGTGTATATGGGAATCAAGTCAGTTTTTCATGTTCAACCTGCTGGTTGAACGAATAAAAAGGTATCATCTGTGGCCTGCTTTAGTGGTTGATATAAAGTGGTTTAAGTTGCCTGAAGTTTGCTATGTGTGTAGCCGGTTTTAAAAAAATGGCTGCCATAAAAGTCATATTATATTTACAATTGAAACTGGCAATTACGAGTATAAATTTCAGCCTTTTTAGAGATAAAATACCTTGTATTATGATAAGCCATAACTAACTAACAATTATGGAAAAACATAATGGCTTTCTGAACTATGTATGTTGTATAAAAACACGCAAAGCTTGGGAGGGAGAAAAGTTTTGCTACTCTGAAGTTATGCAAATCACCATTTAATTTTCTCTTGTAACAATGTAAAGATGTTCCTATTGTTTCTCTTCACAGAGGTGCCTTGTGCGAGATGACAGCTAATTTGAACGGCAGGATGTCCGTGAATGATATTATTCATCACAATAGAGGAACAGCTCTGGAGACAGGAATAACATCAATTTTCAGTAATATTTTGATCAGTGCAGCAGAATGTCAAAAATATGTGAAGATAAGTAGATTCCCTTGTCTACGTGCAGGCGTGTTTCCATTCCAATGAAAAGGCTTTCAATTAATTGTACCTGGGATACAATTAATGTGTCATTTTGTGAAATGGAGATCTGCAGAATGTCAATGATAGACAAGGGAGTTTGTGGAATAAACTGACACTTGATCAGCATCAGTCTGAGAAGATGGATAAAAATAAAGTGTTATTTTAAAAAAATTATCCTAGGTGCTATGTACAGTCTCCTATAGACATGAATGACTCTGTCAGGTTATACTGGGGTATGAAGTGGTGTTAACATTCTTTTTTTTGCATGCTCTCATATTCAACATTTCAGCATTAGCATATACTGGGGTACATCTGCACACAGCCATTCATTTCTATAGGCAGTTGCGGGCAGCACCGTGGCTTTCCAGGCAGGTGAAAAATGCAAGAGGCCTAAAGTGATAACGTTCTTAATTTATTACAGGTATTTATACAGCACCAACAATTTACGCAGAACTTTACATAAATATTACACATTCACCTCAGTACCTGCCCTCAAGGAGCTTGCAGTCTAAGGTCCTAACCCACATTCATACATACACATACTAGGGCTAAGTAACCTACAAACATGTCTTTGGAGTGTGGAAGGAAACCCACACAGGCACACTGAGAACATGCAAACTCTAGGCAGATAGTAACCTCATAAAACGTAAAGTATTACTAAACCCAGGACCCCACATTCATTATATCTGGTCTCCCACAGTACACAGAACATGGAAATGCAGTAGTTAGAAAATATAAACTGCTACATACCTTTTCTCATCAGCATTTAGAGCAGTCTTATGGCTTCTATCAGTGTTTGGTTAAAGATGTAGGAGTTTTCATTCTCCCCTGATTGTCTTATGAGGCTGCAGGACCCCTGACCCTCTGTCTGGACAGTGCTAATTGACCCTGTGCTGATCACATGCACCCTCCCAAAAAAAGAAAAAATGCAATACACACCAAACTGAGCATGTGCAGCCTGCCTCGAAGGTTCTGTTCTATCAAGAGAAGGTTTGGGGATTGTGGAAGGAGAAGAAGAGAAGGATCTGAGAAGACAAGAGTAAACGCCTTTTTACACAATGCAGAGGATTAACCCTTAGGTTCCACAGTGAGTATAACAAGCATGCTTTACTGCATGTACAGATTTTACTGTTGTGGGTTTAGTAACACTTTATGGTCTCCGCTCAAGCTCCTGTAAATCAATCCGGTGTTTCCAGCAATGGGTGCTGGCTGGGCAGGAGTCTGCCTAACTCTTCACATACTGTGGATATGCATAGATAAATGGCCCAAACACCGCACACCTGTTTACTAATGACTTTGCTAGGTGTGCAGTGTTTGGGACTTTTCTCTATGCATATCGAGGCACATAGTACTGTAGTTGGGATTTGTATCAACAACCCCAGTGCTGCCAGGTGAAAGGGCTAACCACTTAGCCACTGTGCTGTCCTTGGTATAGATTTGCACTTGAGTTTTGCATCTTTTACAGATAGGGGTATGAAGCCTGCAAAATTCTAAAATAAAAAGTCCAAATACTTAAAACGTGAAGCTAACTTACTGTAACTAAATTACTGTAAACAGCAATGAAGTGCAAAATCTTTTTGACCTTATTTTATTCAACCTTTAACTTAGACATAGTATATAGACTGGTACTAGATAGGTAGATACTGTAAAAAATAGATAGATAGATAGATAGATAGATAGATAGATAGATAGATAGATAGATAGATAGATAGATAGTACATTTCAAACAAATAACACCTTTTTATGTAACTGGAAAGTCTAGGCTAGAATTAACTAAGCCTAAAACTTTTCCCACCCCCGTTTTAACTTCTGTACTGTCTACCTTGTAGAAGGAAGATGCTTATACTTACTTATTCTCAGACCACTCTGGTCTGGTCATGTGACTGGCTTCCAGAGGCTGGCTACAGGGGAGAGAAGGGACAGCCAGCAATGGATCCCACATAGTAAGCCTATCGTTGACATAACAGCCCAGTCTTCCCATTACATTGTCAGCGCTCATTTCTCTCCCCTGAATCTGGCTGCTGGAGAAGATCATATAACCGGACCGGAGCACCCTAGCAATAGGTAAGTATAAGCATCTTCCTTCTACAGGGTTGTAGTGCCCTGTGGTTTAGTCAGGGAGCTTCTCACCAAATTTCTTGTCAGGGGTAGCTACCAAAGTTAAATTGTTAGAGATCCATTGATTTCTCCCTAAGTTTGGCCTTTCTGTACTTTTCTCTTAGACCACTAGGTGGCTGGGCACTTGGTGGTACTAGATATGAGAAGCAAAACTCAAGGTTAGGTTAAGGGTATCTCAGCCAATAGGCAGGGTTTTTTTTGGATCCCTTGGCCTGCTGGGAGAGCCTATATATTCGAGTGGGGGTCAGATGATCTGTGTTCTGTGCCACCCAGACTGCCATCTGGGTGGACATGTGTCTGGCTGCTAGGCCAGAGAATGGGCCTATCCCAGGGGCATCTGGCTGCCAGGCTGTGTGAGGGCCCATCCAGAAGTAAGAGGGCAGCGTAGGGTTGGGATTGTGGCTTGCAGTCCAACCAAAAGCGACATTTCTGCCAGCTATAGAACCTGCCGTAGTCGGAGGTAGAGAAACCTTGTGTGTCAAGCCAGGGACCGAGCCAGTCAGCAGGGGTGAAGCTTGAAAGGTATTCGAAGTGCCAAGCTAGGGGCCCAACAGGGAAGCGGGGGTGACTCTTGAGGGAGATACCACCACAAAAGCCTTAAGGAGCTCACTGGATTCAGAGTTAGTGAATCAGAGGGTCCAGTAAGAGACCAGGAGCTCAAGGGGCTGAAAAACTACAAATAGAAGTTGTAGTAAAGCTGAAAGAACTGATACGTTTGAATTAGGAACTGTTAAGTACTGTAGCCATAGGAGACAGCATACCTGCAGAAGTGGCACCTTGCTGGGGCCTTTCCCTGTATGGCTGTCCTCCTATTGAAGCCTCAGAATCTGCCTATTGAAATTGCAACTACTTAAGGGTGTACTGGTCCCCACCCTCTTTGCCTTGGAAAATATAAAAGGACCATTAAAAGAAATAAACCTCTTTTGCATCCAAGAAGTGTCTGGCGCCCAATGACTTTGCACCCACTATGCCTCACAATCCACTACATATTGAAGGATGTCAGCGGTCTGTGGCCTCAAGGGTTCTCATTAGACTGGAACAGGTTAGAGATTAGGCTACAAGGTAGTTAGTATAGCCGGGCTTCAACTTTAAGGGAAAGATCATAGGTATAAAAGATGACAATGTGTGCCTTATCTGATAGTGGCAGAAGAAGACAATTGGCTCAGGAACTACAAAATTAAAATGGTGCTTTAAAATAGAACTTTTACGCATTTAGCGAGCCAGCCTAGTTTTTCAGATATGAGTCAGCATAAAAAACTTCAATCAGCTTGTTATTGTCGCTTTTGTTATTATTTCTTAATGGAACCTCGTCCTGACTAATTTGTTCAGCTGGCTGACATTTAAACAATAACAAACATATTTTGTTGTTTATTTTAAGAAAATAGCTGAATCATCTGTTTACTGATTTATTTGTTCAGTTTTCATAAAGTTTTTTGGTATGAAATATGAAAATGACAAGTCCTGTTTGCTCCTTCATGCTTTACTTTTTTGCAAAAGAATGAATTAACTGCCTTACCAGAGCATGAGAAATACTCATCATTCCTCCCACACTCGTAGGGGAAATGTAGAAGACACAGGACAAAGATGTGGAATTATGGAGACCTCATTTACAAAAAGATATTGAAAAGATATAAAGAGTCCTGAGACGGGGGGTATATGTTGAAAACCCCCCAAAGTGAAATTTACCGTCAGGATGCCCAAAATTTACAAACTAAAATTTACTGACAGAGCCACATTTTTTACTAAAACTTCTTAAAACGTACATAAAATTGCCGTTTTAAGTACAAAACAGTGCAAATATCAATATTTAAGATATAAAAATATACCTAGTGCTTTTATCAATCTGTCTAAAGTTGTACTAAAGGCAGAAGGTTTTTTTTATCTTAATGCATTCTATGCATTAATATAAAAGAAACCTTCTATATGCAGCAGCCCCTCTCAGCCCCCCTAATACTTACCTGAGCCCCATCTCGATCCAGCGATGTTGCATGAGAGACTCGGCTGTCCAGGACCCTCTCTCCTGATTGGCACCATTGGCTTCCCCTGCTGTCAATCAAAGTCAGTAAGCCTGTGAGGAGAGAGAGAGGAGGCGGGTTCCCCCACGCTTGCTGTGGGGGCACCTGCAATAGGGAGAGGTCATGAGTGCCAGCGAGGGACCTGAGAAGAGGAGGATCGGGGCTTCTATTTCTAAAACCACTACACAGAGCAGGTAAGTATAACAAGTTTGTTTTTGTAAAACGAAAAAAGATTTTAGTGTCACTTTAAGTTATCAGAATAGACAAAAACCCTATTTCTCCATTTACTACATGAAGGTCAGGTTGTATAACCAAGCACAAAGTTCACAGTTACATCAAAGTCTGCAGGATTCCTCCTTACAGTGCAAGGGGAACTTTGATGTAATGGGGAACGCTGCAAATCATGATGTAAGGGTGAATGCTGCAGACTTTCTGTAACCCCTCCTTACCTTAGTGGTGGTCGGCAGTCACCAGACATGATACAGGAAATGGTCAAAGACTGCAGATATGATACAAGAGATGGTCTGAGACTGGAAACATGATATACAAGAGATGGCTAGAGATTGTAGACATGATAAAAGAGATGGTTAGAGGCTGTGAACATGATACAGCATATGGTTAGAGACTGCATACAGGAGATAATAAAAGGGTGATCTTGCGCAGTAATAAATTATCACAAACAATATATATGCAAAAACAGTGCACCACAGTGCAAAAAACATAAAATCCACACAATTCTTCGTGATAAAAGTGTCTCTAATAGATATTCATTTCATGCCTTCACACAACTGTTAGTGGTTAGCACACTGGTGTGCTTTTTCTTCCTCCTTCTGGCTCATAGCTCTTCAGCTTCTGGCCATTCCATAGCTCCTATAGAGATATGGTAGTAGTTTGAAGTCTGGCGTTTTACAGCCCATATATTGGTATTACTCTATGGATCTCAGGGAGCCGTTAATATACTAGTAAGAGGAATCTGTGGTGACACATTGTATCCTCTAATCTGGAGCTTGAAGGCTGGATATTCCTATAATTTTGAGGCTGGATATTAACTGGTCTAAGGTGAGAGTTCTGAGAGCACAGTTGTGTGAAGGCATGAAATGAATATCTATTAGAGGCACTTTTATCACGAATAGGGATGAGCCCAATGTTCGAGTTGAACGTAAGTTTGACTCGAACATCAGGTGTTCGCCTGTTCGCGGAATAGCGAACAATTTGGGAAAGCTGCAGAGCACCCTTTAAAAGTCTATGGGAGAAATCAAAAGTGCTAATTTTTATGGCTTATATGCATGGTATTGTCATAAAAAGTGGGTGGGGACCTGGGTCCTGCACCAGGTGACATGTATCAATGCAAAAAAAGTTTTAAAAATTGCCTTTTTTTGGGAGCAGTGATTTTAATAATGCTTAAAGTGAAACAATAAAAGTGAAATATTCCTTTAAATTTCATACCTGGGGGGTGTCTACAGTATGCCTATAAAGTGGTGCATGTTTCCCATGTTTAGAATAGGCCGAAAGCAAAATGACATTTCTAAAGGAAAAAAGTAATTTAAAACTACTCACGGCTATAATGCATTGTCGGTCCCGGCAATACAGATAAAAGAAGTCATTAAAAAAAATGCCATGGGATTCCCCCACAGTCCATTACTAGACCCTTCAGGTCTGGTATGGATATTAAAGGGGAACCCCGTGCTAAAATGTAAAAAAAAACGCCATGGGATTCCCCCACAGTCCATTACTAGACCCTTCAGGTCTGGTATGGATATTAAAGGGGAACCCCGTGGCAAAATGTAAAAAAAAATGGCGTGGAGGTCCCCCCCAAAAATTATACCAGACCCTTATCCGAGCACGCAACCTGGCAGGCTGCAGTGGGGAACGAGAGAGCGATCCCACTCCTCAACTGTACCATGCCACATGCCCTCAACATGGGGAGGGTGCTTTGGGGTAGCCCCCCAAAGCACCTTGTCCCTATGTTGATGAGGACAAGGGCCTCATCCCCACAACCCTTGCCTGCTGGTTGTGGGGGTCTGCGGGTGGGGCGCTTATTGAAATCTGGAAGCCCCCTTTAACAAGGGGACCCCCAGATCCCGATCTCCCCCCATGTGAAATGATAACGGGGTACAAATGTACCCCTACCATTTCACAAACAAAGTGTGAAAATGGTAAAAATGACATGACACGGCGTGGGAAAAGTCCTTTATTAACCACTAGAGATCCGCGATATAGCCAAATGACGGCTACAGCGCGGACCTCCTTTGCCGGGACGATGTCTATTGACGTCGTCTCATGCACGAGCGGCCTGCGCGCCCCCCATGAGACTCGCCTGATCACGGATCGGAGCATGGGGTCGATCCCGACCCCTTACCACGTGATCAGCTGTCAGCCAATGACAGCTGATCATGTGATACAACGGAGCCGGTAATCGGCTATTTTTCCTCCTCGCGCTGATAGCGCGAGGAGAAAAAAAAGAGCCAATCACCGGCGGCCGTGATCGGGACATCAGCCCAGCAGTGCCACCTATCAGAGACACCTATCAGTGCCACCTATCAGTGCCCATCAGTCCCATCTATCAGTGGTACCTATCAGTGCCCCTTAGTGCCACCCATCCGTGGCATCCATCCGTGCCACCCATCCGTGCCATCTTATCTGTGCCCATCTTTGCCCATCAGTGCCGCCTTATCTGTGCCCATCAGTACTGCCTTATCTGTGCCTATCGGTGCAACCTTATCTGTGCCTATTAGTGCCACCTTAACTATGCCTATCAGTGCCCACCAGTGCAGCCTATCGGTGCCCACCAGTGCCGCCTCATCAGCGCACTTCAATGAAGGAGAAAAATTACCTGTTTGCAAAATTTTATAACAAACTATTAAACATGATTTTTTATTTTTTTTGCATCTTTTTTTGTTTGTTTAGCAAAAAATAAAACTCCCAGCTGTAATTAAATACCACCAAAAGAAAGCTCTATTTGTGGGAAAAAAATCATAAAAATTTCATTTAAATACAGTGTTGTATGACCGCGCAATTGCCATTCAAAGTGCATCAGCGCTGAAAGCTTAAAATTGGTCTGGGCAGGAGGGGGGTTTAAGTGCCCAGTAAGCAAGTGGTTAAAAAATAAAAAGATAAAAATGTACCACAAAGTCTTCTTCTTCTTCTCTTGTTCTGCGGACGGACTGAAAAAAAAAATGCAACCGACCCGCCTCCATGGGAGGCTCCTGCCGTAATGACCGTCCTCGCAGGCGACAGTTCTTTTATAACGGAGGGCTGCGCAGTGAAGTTCCCGGGTGACCCGCCCCCTATAATACACGGGGACTTCCCTATGGCTTCCCCGTAGTGTCAGAGGGGGGTGGGGCCACCCGATTATGTAAAGGGGTGGCCCCGCCCACCTCAGACGCCCCGGGAAAGCCATATAGAAGTCCCTGTGCAACAGATGGGGGCGGGTCACTCGGGAACGTCACGGTGTTGCCCCGTCCTCAGTTATAAAAGAACTGTCAATAGCGAAGCGTCATACAGCGGGAGCCTCCCATGGAGGCGGGTCGGTCACTTTTTTTTTTTTGCTTTTTCGGTCCGTCAGTGGAGCAAGAGAAGAAGAAGACTTCGTGGAACATTTTTTTATAAAATTTTTTTAATAAAGGATAAGCTCCCTGCCTGCTGACCCCCCACAACCACCAGGCAAGAGTTGTGGGGATGATGCCTACCCCAAAGCACCCTCCCCATGTTGTGGGCCTGTGGGCTTGTAGTTCAGGAGGAGGGGCGCTCTCTCGACCCCCCTCTTTCCCTTCAGCCTGCAAGGTTGCGTGCTTGGATAAGGGTCTGGTATGGATTTTGATGGGGAACCCCATGCCATTTTATTTATTTTTTTAAACTTTGGCGCGGGGTTCCCCTTAATATCCATACCAGACCAGAAGGGTCTGGTACGGAATTTGGGGGGACCCCAAGCAAATTTATTTTTTTACATTTTGGTTTGGGGTTCCCCTTAATATTCATACCAGACCCAAAGGGACTGGTAATGGACTGGGGGGATCCCATGGAATTTTTTTCAATGACTTCTTTTATCTGTATTGCCGGGACCGACAATTCATTATAGCCACGAGTAGTTTTAAATTACCTTTTTTCCTTTAGTAATGTCATTTTGCTCTTGGACTGTTCTAAACACAGGAAACATGCACCACTTTACAGTCATACTATAGACAACACCCAGGTACAAAATTTAAAGGAATATTTCACTTTTATTGTTTCACTTTAAGCATTATTAAAATCACTGCTCCTAAAAAAACGACCATTTTTAAAACTTTTTTGCATTGATACATGTATTCTGGGGCAGAACCCAGGTCACAAAAACTTTTTATGATAATAACTGCATATAAGCCTTAAAAATTAGCACTTTTGATTATTCATGTTCATGTCCCATAGACTTTAACAGTGTTCGCGTGTTCGAACAAATTTTTTGCCTGTTCGCATGTTCTGCTGCGAACACGAATCGGGGGTGTTTGGCTCATCCCTAATCACGAAGAATTGTGTGGATTTTATGTTTTTTGAACTTTATTTAGTGCACTGTTTTTGCATATATATTGTTTGTGATTATTTATTACTGCGCAAGATCACTCTTTCATTATTTCAAGTATGTGTGTATTGTGAATAATATAGGTTTTGCAGTCAGTTTTAGTTATTGATTATCACAGTTTCACAGGTCTATATATATATATATATATATATATATATATATATATATATATATATACTTTTTACTATTTGTTCACTTGGTAGCGCGAAGAGCTTCCACTTTTAGGATACAGGAGATGGTTAGAGGCTGCAGACAGTATACAAAAGATGGTTAGAGGCTGTGGACAGGATACAAACAGGGGATAATAGGAGGTTATGGACACGATACAAGAGATGGTTGGAGATTGGAAGAGACTGTGGACATGAGAGGAGGGATGGAGTCAGGTGGTGGGGTGAAATTAGGAGAGGAGGGGTGGAGACAAGTGGATGGAGAAGGGAGACAGAGTCAGGAGGAGGGGGGATAGAGCTAAGTGGACAGAAAAGAAGGGGGTGGGGCCAGGCGGAGGGAGTGGATGGAGGATAGGGGGGACAGAGCAAGGTAGATGGAGGAGAAGGGGGAACAGAGCAGGGAGGAGGGAGGGATGGAGCCAGGTGGACAGAAGAGAATGTGGGGATGGAGCCAGGTGGAGGGGAAGACAGAGCCAGGTGGACATGAGAGAGGGGGGATGCAGCCAGGAGGAGGGGTGGATGGAGGAGAGGGGGGCAGAACCAGGTGGGTGGAGAAGGGAGACAGAGCCAAGTGGAGGGGAGGACAAAGCCAGATGGACAGAAGAGAGGGGGGTGGAACCAGGTAGTGGGGTTGGATGGAGGAGGAGGTGGACAGAAGAGAGCGGGGTGCAGCCAGGTGGAGGGGATGGATGGAGAAGAGGGGGGGCAGAGCTAAGTGGATGAAGATGGGGGGACAGAGCCAGGTGGAGGGGAGGATGGAGCCAGTTGGACAGAAGAGAGGGGAAAAGGGAGCCAGGTGGAGAGGAGGACAAAGCCAGGTGGACAGAAGAGAGGGGGGATGGAGCCAGGTGGAGGGGAGGATGGAGTCAAGTGGACAGAAGAGAGTGGGGATGCAGCCAGATGAAGGCGGGGGATGCAGAAAAAGGGGGGCAGAGCCAGGTGGACAGAAAAGGGGGAGTGGAGCCAGGTGGAGGCGAGGACAGAACCAGGTAGAGAGAAGAGATTGGGGATGAAGCCAGGAGGAGGGGAGGACAGAGCCAGGTGGAAAGAAGGGGGTGGAGCCAGGTGGAGGGGTGGCTAAAAGGGGAGAGTTGGACAGAACCAGGAGGAGAGGAGAACAAAGCCAGGTGGACAGAAAAGAAGAGGGGGACAGAGCCAGATGGAGGGGTCACATGCCAGTGATAAGGTCATCCCCTGTCCCCCCATCCCCAGCGCTCCCCCACCTGCCCATCCGACATGTTCTTCTTACCTTAAAGAGTAAGTAAACCCTGATGAGTTTACTTCCTCTTTCATTCCCTGCAAAGGCAAAGCATAATGGACTACTATGCATCGCATAGTAGTCCATTATATGTCACTTACCTGACACAGGAGCCAGCGAAGTCACCGGTGTCCCCTGTAGTCCGGCGCATCCATCTTCTCGGTGGGGTCTCGCAGCTCCGCCGCTGTCATTCGGCGAAGCCGCGATGACGTCACTCCCGCGCATGTGCACGGGAGCCGACACGCGCAGCAGCTCCGTCGTTGAAATTGCCGCACTCAGTGCGCCTGCGCGCCGCTGTCTACGGCGCATGCGCCATAGACAGCGGTGCCTGTCTTCGGGCAAATATCTCCTAAACCGTATAGGTTTAGGAGATATTTCTTGGACCTACAGGTAAGCCTTAATCTAGGCTTACCTGTAGGTCAAAGTGTGTTGTAAGGGTTTACAACCACTTTAAGCAGCGAAGGTGCTGCCGGCAGTCAGTATGACCAGGGCAGGTAGGAAACACATTTGGAGGATGTCTCCAGCCCCTACATCATTCAGGAACCCACACACACGGTCCACTTGTCTCTCTCTCTTTTTTACATTACATACAATCAGCAGCATCACCAGTGTACCCTTCCGTAGCGTTCCGATGGCAAAGGCCACCCGAGTGCTTCCAAGTGCACAGTTCCAATGCCAGTTCCTGGCCAAATATTTTACAGATGCCCATCTTCTGTGACAGGCATTTACAGACAGTCTGTAATTGGGTACATTTATGGACAGTTGGCAACCCTGAACGGGTCACAAAAATAGTGAACGGTCTCAAGTATAAAACATATCAAGAACAAGGAACTTAACATGTACAGTCTGGAGGAAAGAATGGGGGGTCATGATTGAAACAAAAGAAAAAATAAGGGAAATGAAGCTAGTGCAATAAAACCTTTTATGCACTCACATGCTCGTATAACAGAAAAGCCAAGGAGTGTGTGAATACCCTGGTCACGTGATGCGTATTGGAGACATGTCGGCCCAAACATCGAGTGGTAGCAGCTGGTTAATTAGAAACTGGCCAACATTTGGCCCATGTGTACAGTAGCTAGTCCGACAGAAACAGGCTTCTGTCGAAGGGGCATGACCAGAAAAAAAGGTCTAGTGATCAGCATCCAATCGGGGGGCAGTCCTCCAGTCAGAACACAAATGGGTAGATTTACTAAAGGCAAATAGACTATGCACTGTGCAAAGTGCAGTTGAACTCCATAAGAGCAGTTGCTCCGAACTTAGTAAATGGGCAAAAGCTCTGCTAACTTCCATCATCCTATCATGTGCAAGCAAAAAAATTTTTTTTTCATTTTCCTTGAACGTGATTGGGTATTCTTTGTGAAGTGAAGTTTTGCCTCACTTGCTAAGCTTTGCAGCAAAGTGCACAGTCTATTGGGCTTTAGTAAATCAACCCCAATAGCTCAGCGGGGGAAATTTCTATACTAACATTGTATTGTTAGTACAGCAGCTCCTTTTGAGCTCCTCAGTTTTTTTTTGTTTAGCCCACTGGGTTGAACGAAAAAATACTGCTATTGTGTACCAGACTTAAAGGGGTTGTAAAGTCTCAAGGTTTTTTTACCTTAATGCATTCTATGCATTAAGGTGAAAAACCTTCTGTGCTGCAACTGCACCCAACCCCCCCCCCCTTTTTTTCTTACCTTAACCCCTTCAATCCAACAACGAGCACAAGCCCAGCGGCTTCAACTGCTGTCTCTGTTCTCATTGGATAGATTGATAGCAGCAGGAGCTATTGGCTTGCTTCCGTTGCTGTTTATAAATTCCAGTGACACAGGAGCCGGGGCGGGGCTGAGTCCTGATGTCTGTACCCCCATGGAAAGCAGCTCTCTGTGGGGGCGCTCGATGAAGAGGAGGGGCCAGGAGAGCTGCCGGGGTACCCCAGAAGAGGACAATGCTGCTCTGTGCAAAACCCTTGCACAGAGAAGGTAAGTAGAACATGTTTGTTATTTAAAGGAAAAAAATGAACCTTTATAATTACTTTAACTTGCTATTTGGGAGCAGTAATGGAATGACTTGTTGGTTCTTTTTGCTAGCGTATTGCTTTACTTATCAATTTATTCATCTTTCCTTCCATCCCAACAAACTGGAGTTGCAAACACACACCTAAGCGTCAGGGCCCGTTTAACACTCACATCCATTGTTAAGGCCTTGCAATGTGCTAGCAAGCAAATGAAATTTGACCAGGGCTAATAGCCACATTAGATAATTTAGTAACTCGATTACTTTTTTTTTTTTTTTCATTTGCAGAAGTGTCAGCACGGAAGCATCTACTCGTTGTGCCATAATTAAGCGCTTGATGAAATGTCTCATTATAGTATATGTGCTTCAGGTTTGGGATGGAGGGGATAGAACTGATGTGCAATTAGTTATGCTGTAATTATTTCACTTTTCCCAGAACTCCCTTTGCCCCCTCCACCTGCTAAATTATTATATTTTAATGTATGATGATGTGCGTAGGGGGAGAAGTATTCTCATACGTGTCTGAGATTCTACTACAGTATATCTATCTATCTACAGTATCTATCTATCTATCTATCTATCTATCTATCTATCTATCTATCTATCTATCTATCTATTTATCTAAAGCTGGCCAGAAAAAGAACATTTGAGCTGCGGATGGCCCTGTCTGCATCACTCCTCCCAACATCCTTCATTCTCAGAATTGAAAGAGCTGGGTGTACAATTGTGAGCCGAACAGTGACTGCAGACAGTCAGCTATGGCTGTCAGAATTAAAACCCCACAGTGGGCAGATTATCCTTCCACACTGTTTAGCATGCATGGAAGAATCAAAAGATTTCTCTAGTTCTGCTTGTGGACTAAACAAGAAAAATCTAAGCCCTTGTACACACGGTCGGAGAATCCGTCAGAATGTGTCCTATCGGACCGTGTTGTTGAATAATCCGACTGTGTGTGGTATGCATCGGACTGATTCCGTCGGAATATCCGTCGGACCCAATTTTCCAACATGTTGGAAATATTTCCCGACCAACTGGGCCGATCGGACATACTCCGATCATGTGTAGAGAATTTTGATCGGACCAAGTGCCACGCATGCTCAGATCAAATTCCTACATCAAAGCTATTGGCTGCTAGCCTGAATGTAGTCCCATCGTAACGAAATTACGTCATCACGTTCTGAAAGATCGGATTTTTCGCCAACTTTGTCCGACCGTGTGTATGCAACAGTTTCGGACAAGATCCGATGGACAAAATCCAACGGGCAAAATCCGACGGATTTGGTTGTGGAAATCTCCGACCGTGTGTACAGGGGCTAAGAGTGTATGGGCAGCCCCACTCACTCAGTTTTTTAAGTGACACATAGTAGAAAGTGACTGTAGGCTCCATACAAACGGTGCCTTGAAAAAGTATTCATACCCCTTTAATTGTTCCACATTTTGTCATGTTACAATCAAAAACATAAATGTATTTTATTGGGATTTTTGTGGTAAACCAACACAAAGTGGCACATAATTGGGTCCAGCGACGAGAATGAGCCCAGCGGCTCCAGCTGCTGTCTCTGTCCTCATTGGATAGATTGATAGCGGAAGGAAAATGAGGAATGGTTCTCAAATTTGTTTACAATTAAAATATGTGAAAAGTGCGGCGTGCTTTGTATTCAGCCACCTGAGTCAATACTTTGTAGAACCACCTTTCACTGCAATTACAGCTGCAAGTCTTTTTGGGTATGTCTCTACCAGCTTTGCACATCTAGTGACATTTTTCCCATTCTTCATTGCAAAATAGCTTCCTACTGGAAGGTGAACCTCTGCCCCAGTCTCAAGTCTTTTGCACATTCTAACAGATTTTCTTCTAAAATTGCTCTGTAGTTGCTCCATCCCTCTTCCCATCAACTCTGACCAGCTTCCCTGTCGAAGAAAAACATCCCCAATTCCCCATAACATGATACTACCACCACCGTGTTTAACGGTGGGGATGGTTTGTTCAGGGTGATGTGTTGTGTTAGTTTTCTGCCACAAGTAGCATTTTGCTTTCAGGCCAACACAGGCCAAAGGCCAAAAAGTTAAATTTTGGTCTCATCTGACCAGATGTCCTTCTTACACATGTTTGCTGTGTCCTCCACATGGCTTCTGGCAAATTGAAAACGGGACTTCTTATGGCTTTCTTTCAACAATGGTTTCCTATTAGCACTCTTCCATAAAGGCCAGATTTGTGGAATGCAAGACTTATGCCACATACACACAACCGGACTTTCCGGCAGAAAAGGTCTGACGGAATAATTTCATCGGGTATTCCGATCGTGTGTGGGCTTCATCCGACTTTTTTTTCAAAATTTCTGACAGACCTAGAAATAGAACATATTTTAAATCTTTCAGATGGAATCAATTCATATTGGGAAAAACTTTTGTCTGTATGCTATTCCGAGGGACCAAGGGGGCAGCTATTGGCTACTGGCTATTGAACTTCCTTTTCGTTGTATGTCACCGCTTTCTAAACAAACGGACTTTGGTGTGATCGTGTGTAGGCAAGTCCGTTCCAGCGGAACTTCTTCGGAAAGACTGTCAGAGTTTATTCTAAGGGAAAAAACAGTTTGTACGTGACATAATAGTTGTCCTATGGATAGATTCTCCCACCTGAGCTGTGGATCTCTGCAGCTCCTCCAGAGTTGCCATGGGCCTTGTGGCTGCTTCTCTGATTAATGCTCTCCTTGTCCAGTCTGTCAGTTTAGGTCCGTGTTTCTCAAACTGTGTGCTATGGCACACTAGTGTGCCACGGGAGTATTGCAGGTATGCCGTGGGATCATTCATGTTGTTCGCCGGCACCACACTGTGAGTCTTTGCAGCTCTGCCAGAATAGTGCTGACTGTCTGTCACTCACTGAGCAAGAATGCAGGTCTCACACAGTGTTCCTTGGCATTTATGATGCTGTTTGTACACTATGGTTCTCTAATAATCCTCTGAGGGCTTCACAGAACAGCTGTATTTCTACTGAGATTATATTAAACACAGATGGACTCTATTTACTAATTAGGTGACTTCTGAAGGCAATTGATTTCACTAGCTTTTAGTTAGGGGTATCAGAGTAAAGCCTCATGCACATTGGAGATTTTTACAGCTGCTGTTTTTAGCGTCAGGCGTTTTTTACTGCAGCCAATAAACTCTCGCACACATAGGCAGTTATCAGCAGTTTTTGTCAGGGGAATTTTCTGGCTGGAAAACCCCCCCAGAACTAGTGGGTTTTGAGAGGAGTTTTTCAGCTGTAAAAAAGCTGAAAAACTCTACTGCAAAAACACTGAAAAATAAATTTTACAACTACAGCTTTTTACAGCTAAAGCTACTGACTTTTCTATAATGTCCAGTGTACATGAGGCCTAAAGGGGGCTGAATAAAAATGCACGCCACACTTTTCAGATATTTATTTGTAAAAAAAATTTGAACTGTTTTCCTTCCACTTCACAATTATGTGCCTCTTTGTGTTGGTCTATCACATAAAATCCCAATAAAAAACATTTAAGTTTTTGGTTGTAACATAACAAAATGTGGAAAATGTCAAGGGGTATGAATATTTTTCAAGGCACTGTACAACATACATAAGTACTCTCCTAGGACCAGCAGCTGCTGCAAACAGCTGTCTATTTTGATGAATTAGAAGATGCAACTGTACGCGATTATGCACTGGGCATTGCGTAAAGAACCCGCACGTGCGCATGCTTCAGAGTGGGCATGTACTTGTTTTCACAAAAACCCAATCCAAACAAGCAGAGTAGGCTGCATCATGATTGTGCCATGGACTGGGTCTTCATTACCATATGGGGGATACCACCTCCCACTACTATAAAATGTTAGGGTCTGCTTGTACAATCTCCTCTCGATTGTAGTGTGAGGACCTGCCTAAACAAAACATCTTATTTGTAGCCCGATTGAGTGGGCCCTCCACTATAAAGTTATACTGGTAGATCTAAAGGTGATTATTCAATGTGCAATGTAACAGTTCAGCACTCAAGGGTCAGTTTTAATGGCGTCAATTTTTATCTGACACAGCAACATATTCTTCCTGAAAACTATGATATCTTCCACTTAGCCACCATTCAATTCAAGCCTTTCCTGAGAGTCTAAATTTGATTGCTATCAACGGCAAGTAACTTCAGCTCTTAGTAAGAAAACATGGATATATCGGGCCTTTTGTGGGCTGCTCCTAAAAGATTCTCATGATTACTGACCTATTCATTCTTGGATAACATCAACATGGATTTTTTATCATGGTTTTTGATCAACGATAAGCAATGGTTTCTAATACTCGCTAACGAACCATTGTGACTTCAGCGCTGCAGAAAGAAACACCTCTCCGCTAATTACCTTCCTGAATGACGGGCCGCCTCACAAGTGCGCTCTTACAATCAATTACATTCTGCATTTTATTTCTTCAGAATATGTAAATAGTCTTCCTCTCTGCTTGATTACCTGGAAACAGGGAATGTCCTCAATGATAGTGTCGCTCTGCGGAGAAAGTACAGTTTTTCATACATATTTAAACAATAGCTGGAGATTGCGGAAAAGGTGATGACAGTTTTTAATGTCTTTTGCCAATAGAAGAACAGGTTATGATTGCAAAACATAGTCAAATTGCAGTATAGTGCAATAAAAAAATAAAATAAAACTCCTGACTAGTTTACTTATATTCAGGTTCTATGTTGTAATAAAATTATAAAGACCTTTGGTGAGAAGCTAACCACTTCAGCCCCGGACCAATTGTCAGCCTAAGGACCAGAGGTCTTTTTACAATTTTGCACTGCACTGCTTTAACTGGTAATTGCACGGTCATGCAATGTTGTACCCAAACGAAATTTGCGTCCTTTTCTTCCCACAAATAGAGCTTTCTTTTGATGGTATTTGATTGCCTCTGCGATATTTATTTTTTACGATATAAAAGGAAAAAGATATTTTCTACTTTTTGTTATAAGAAAAATTGAATGAACTAAATTTTAGTCATACATTTAGGCCAAAATGTATTCAGCCACATGTCTTTAGTAAAAAAAATGTCAATAAGCGTATATATTTATTGGTTTGCGCAAAAGTTATAGCGTCTACAAACTAGAGTACATTTTCTGGAATTTGCACAGCTTTTAATTTATGACTGCCTATCTCATTTCTTGAGGTGCTAAAATGGCAGGGCAGTACAAGCCCCCCCCCCAAATGACCCCATTTTGGAAAGTAGACACCCCAATGAAATTGCTGAGGGGCATGTTAAGCCCATTGAATATTTTTTTTTGTCCCAAGTGATTGAATAATGACACAAAAAAATAAAAAGTTTACAAAAAATTGTCACTAAATGACATATTGCTCACACATGCCATAGTTATATGTGGAATTGCACCCAAAAATATATTCTGCTGCTTCGCCTGAGTACGGGGATGCCACATATGTGGGACTTTTTGGGAGTCTAGATGCGTACGGCACCCCGAAACCCAATCACTGCCTTCAGGATTTCTAAGGGTGCAAATTTTTGATTTCACTCCTCACTACCTATCACAGTTTTGAAGGCCATAAAATGCCAAAATAGCACAAAACCCCTCCAAATGACCCCATTTTGGAAATTAGACACCCCAAGCTATTTACTGAGAGGCATGTTGAGTCCATGAAATATTTTATATTTTGCCACAAGTTGCAGGAATATTAAAAAAAATTTTTTTTGCACAAAGTTGTCACTAAATGATATATTGCTCTCACATGCTACTATGGGCATAAGGGAAATTATACCCCAAAATACTTTCTCCCGAGTACAGGGATACCACATGTGGGGGACTTTTTGGGAGCCTAGCCACGTACGGGACCCCGAAAACCAAGCACATATAATATAAAACGCTACCAAAAAAAACTGTTAGCGACCGCTGCAGTTATGTGTTTAGTGTTTTGTAAGTGACAGTGATCGATCGATACTGCACTTGCGTGGGCTGGGCGGAGGGGCAAAACACAGGTGCTAGCAGGTATCTGGGCTGATCCCGCTAACAATGTGTTTTTTTGGAACCCTAAACTGCTGGGGATGCTAGTATAGATCTGATCAGATCAGATATTGATCTGTTCAGATACTATACCACTACGGGAGGTGTATGCTTTGCGCGTGGGTGTTAGTGGTACTGGCACTAACCTAGCGCTGCCTGGGGTGACGCAGACCCTGACCCTAAAACCTAATTGATATCACCCACCGGGTGATCAGGGGGTTAAACCTTTATTGCTTAATAAATGGTGGGTGCCCTGATGCTATAAAAAGCAAACTAACTAACCAGAGTCACCCGTAACACTTATACAGTGATCACTGGTGAAAGGGTTAACTAGGGGCAATCAGGGGGTTAAAATCTTTATTAGGTAGTATATGGGGGTCCTTGACGCTATATAAAAACCTGATAGGGGGGGTGATTGGGGGGTTATTTGTGTGCATATGTGTACCTACATGTCAGTGTAGTGTTGGTGCACTTACTTTCTCTGTTCTCCTCGCAGTCCGGTCAAAAAGACCGCCCCGAGGAGAATGACATCACTTCCTCCCTTCCTCCCTCCCTTTACACTACACAGGTGGGGGAAGCTTCTCATTCGCCAGGAGCGATTGAGAGGGATGGCCAGAAACCAACGGCCATCCCCTCATCCCGGATCGCTCCTGAAGCGAAACGGACCGCCGCAGCCAGCGGGAGGGGGTCGGATCAGACCCCCCACCCACTAGAAGGCAAGCACGTATATGTACGTGCTTGTGCCTGTCGGTGCCATTGTGCCGATGTACATTGCCATGCGGCGGTCCTTAAGTGGCTAATCAGTAATCTGCTACTGCAATTCAAAGGATACTGTAAGGGTAATAAAGGCAAGCTTTTTTATGTAGAGAGGTGTTTTTTTTAATAGCAAAACAGTACAAAGGGGGTCCCCAAAACACTTTTAAGCATGGACACATTGACATTTGCAGTCCAAGAACATTGACACGTTGAAAGCTTAGTCTCAGAACAACAGTAATTTGACACTTGGGGTCCCAGAACAATGGCACACTGACACTTGGTGTCCCAAAACATTGACTTATTGATGCTTTAGTGCCAAAGCAATGGTAGACTGACATTTGGGACCCAGGACAATGGCAAACTGACACCTGGGGCCCAAGACAATGATGCACCGAAACCTGAGGTCCTAAAACAATGACACAGTGACACTTAGGGACCAGAACAATGGCACAGTGACATTTATGCCACGTACACACGACCCGACTTTCTGGCAGAAAAGATCCTGGCGGTCTTCCCGACAGACTTTTAACGGAGTTACGATGGACTTCCGAACGAATAGACTTGCCCACACACGAACAAACTAAAGTACTTTCAAACGTCCATTTGTTTTGAACGTGATGACGTACGATGGGACTAGAAAAGGAAGTTCAATAGCCAGTAGCTAATAGCTGCCCTTGCATAATTTTTGGTCCATCGGAAACAGCATACAGACTAATGGTTTTCCCAATAGAAATTGATTCCGTCAGAAAGATTTAAAACATGTTCTATTTCTAAGTCCGTCAGAATTTTTGGAAAAAAAATGTCAGCTGAAGAGCACACACAATCGGAATATCCGATGAAATTATTCCTACTGACTTCTTCTGCCGGAAAGTCCGACCGTGTGTACAAGGCATTACACTTGGGGTCCAGGACAATAATTGCACTGACACTTGGGGTTCCAAAACAGTGAGGCAGTGATATGTAGGGCCCAGAACATTGGCACAGTGACACTTGAGATCCTAAACAAATGGCAAATTGACACTTGGGATCCCTGGTAATCTCAAACCTTTGAGGTCCAATAACAATTACATTTAGGCGCCCAAAACAACAACACAGACCCAATAGCTCTTTTACACTTGGGATCCAGAGCAATAGTGCACTAAAACCTGGGGCAAAAAACAATGGGGCAATGAAACCTGGGGCCCAGAGCAATGGCACACTGACAATTGGGGCCTCAGAACTATGACCCATTGGCACTTCAGTCCCAAAACACTGATACCTGGAGTCCAGAACAATGGTGCACTGTCACCTTGGGTTTAGAACAACTGTGCTGTGACCTGTGGCTCAGAACACTAGTCCACAATGGTGCTGTGACACCTGGAGCCCAGAACAATGGTGCTGTGACAACTGGGTTCCAGAATAATAGTACTGTGACACCTAAGGCCCAGAGCAATAGCACGCTGACACCTGGGGCCCGGTACAATGACACACTGATACCTGGAGCCCAGAACAATGGTGTACTGTCACCTGGGGTTAAGAACAATCGTTTTGTGACCTGGGGCTCAGAACACTAGTCCACTGACATCTGGGGCCCAGTACATTGTCACGCTGACTCCTGAGGCCCAGAACAATGGTGATGTGACACCTGGGGCCCAGAATAATAGTCCACTGACATCTGGGGCACAGTCCAATGGCACACTGACACCTGGGGCTCAGAACAATGGTGCTGTGACACCTGAAGCCCAGAACAATGGTTCACCAACAACTGTTGTTTCAGATAAATCTTTCAATGCTGCTGTAGCTAAAAATAGGTACGGATGTAAATGGGTTATAAATACACACTCCTCCCCAGTGCACAATGTGGCTATATCCATAGCTCACCTGCAATTCTTATGAAAAATGCATACTGTACATCTTGCAATATTTTAAATTGAGCCTTGTAGGATGAATTTTTCATCAGCGCCATGCCTTGTGTAGCTGCCTGTCTTCCGCATGATGATCTCTGTGCGGCATAGTCAATGGTGAGTTAATTGGAATCCCAGTAATTCCAACAGAGCAGCTTGACTAAATACCATTATTCTGAATGAGTCAGCTCTGGTGTAAAGCTAGAATTGTATTCTTAATGTAAATCTGTCACATATATGAACCAAGTTTAAAGTATTGTAGAAAAAAATGAATCTGTTATGAAATTGCTTGCTCCTTGAAATTCATGAAGTCTTTGCTGAGTAGTTAGCAGCGGAAACATTGGGAGGGTTTTCATCTTCTATTTAAATTTTTCACTTGATGTTACAAAGCTGTATAAAGTACTAAACCTTCAAGTCTGCCTTGTGTCTGGACAATGCTTCAGGAACAATATTACTTTTTATGTGTCCACATGCCTTTCGGGTTCACAGCCGTTTCCCTACTGTGCATGCACGAAGCGCGCTGCACTTTTTTTTTTAATTGTCCCAGTGGCAGATGAAGGAGGAGGGACACAGCACATCTCCAGAAGTGGGGAACGGTACCTGTCAAAAAAAGGTACCTGTTCCCCCCCTCCCCCTAAAAGGTGCCAAATTGGCACCAGAGGGGGATGGGGGAGGCAGATAAGCGAAAGTTCCACCTTTGAGTGGAACTACACTTTAAGTAAATCAACACCACTACCTCACGGCTTCTAACATTGCATAACATAGTTCAATATAAGAACCCCATAGTTATTGAAAATACTCTTGACACTGTTACCCACTCTCAGGACCTGGGAGGCAATGTAAGAATTGAGGCAGTTGACAGTGACAATCAGACTTTAGGCAATTTTTTGCCTTCCACTAAATGCAAATACAGAGGAAAAAGGAAAATGAAAGCTATACTCCGGGATTTGCAAATATTGTCTGAATACAAAAATCATCTATATTCTTGTTTGAGTTTTGGTGTACTTTGTGAATTTCTTACAGATCTGTGTCGTAATTCAGTCAGAAACTTTACTTCTGTGCAGGAGCTTCTTGTAATAAAGATCTGTCACTGCTGCTCTCTCCCCTTGTGCAGAGTGACTTGTCTTGTCTCCACTCTGTCCTGTAGTTTTCTGCAGAAAGCCTGTAGTAGGCAGAGCCTACTGTTTCTTTCCCACAGCTCTGCTGTCAGAGAAATAGGGGGTTATTTACTAAAGGAAAATCAACTTTGCACAGAAAGTGCATTTGGAAGTAAAGTCGCTGTAGATCCGAGGAGGACATGCAAGGAAAATTAAAAACAGCATTTTAGTTTGCACACGATTGCATGATAAAATCTGCAGAGCTTCCCCTCATTTCAGATCTACCCCTTAGATTTAGAGTGACTGCACTTCCAAGTGCACTTGCAGTGCAAAGTGGCGTTGCCTTTTGTGGAAATACTGGCAATCGTGCCAGTAGAAGAAATGTGCGCCATAGGCGCATCATGTGACAGATGGTTCCCCCTGCTGGCCTATATAAGGCTGCCTCTGTCTGACCCAAGTTGCTGGGTTGTCTTCAGCTCTTCCCTGTTCTTGAACCTGTATTATACTTTTAAGTGATTCCTGTTGTGACCTCGGCTTGCCTCCTGATCTCCTCTCCTGTGATTGACCCTCAGCTGGCCTCCCCACAGCCTCCAATCTGCTCTCCTGTGTTCTGCCCTCAGCCAAGCTTTTACTAAGTGTCCGGAATACTCCTTGTCATCTTCTCAAGCAAAGTCTCCAAGTGATCATCAGCTCAAGCCTTCTCAACCTGCTCTCAACCCATGCTTATTTGAGCCCTATACCTCCTGTACCACCTTCAGGGGTATACTGCGCTTAGCCACAAAGGGAGCCTCTCTCAGCATCTTGGCCTCGGAAAAGGTACTTGACAGTACAATCCAGCCATGTCAGGGGCCAACAGAGTTGGCTCCCCATTCGAGGCTCTGTGTCAGCAGGTCACCGCCCTCACTCAGGCAGTACAGAGACTCCAGGAAAGCTTATTTCAATTAGAGGGTCATCTGCAGCACATGCCGGTCCCGCCAGCGGATGTAGATTCAGGTCCATCATCTTCCAATACAGAATCCTCCTCTTCTCCACAAGACCGGGCAAGCTCAACTTCCGCAGTAACGGTGGCACTCCCTGAACCAAGAGTTCCTACACCTGAATGCTTCCTGGGGAATCAGAAGAAATTCAGAGCCTTCAAAAATGGTTGCTTGTTGTATCTAGCCCTCCAGCCCAGAACCTTCTTCTCTGAGTCTGTGAAAGTGGGGTTCATCATCTCCCTGCTATCCGAGGAACCCCAAGCATTGGCCTATAACTTACTTAAACAAAAGAGCCCTGTATTGAACTCTGTAGACACCTATTTATAAGCAATGGCACAGCTCTCTGCATACCTTGCTTCAGGGTAAACGCCGGGTAGAAGATTATATTGTTGTCAGGTCACCTAAGGCCAGGTGACAGATGCACTCCGTAGGAGTCGGAAGTGCACCGCTAGGTAGTGGACCTGACTGCTGCGGATTGTACCCAGGGAGATTCAGGACACAGGTCTACAGGATCACTAACACAGATCCCAATGGGAGCTGGAGCATAGATTCCCCAGGGCGCGGAGTCTAAGAGCCAGCAGGTGTTCGCTAGAGCCTCCAGTGGTGACGATGGACTTCACTGCAGTCTGGCTCCAGGTCGCGGCCCCTAGGGTTTCACAGCTCACGCTCACAGTAGACTACAGGAGAAGGAAGCAGCAGGCTGGGATGACAAGGATAGTAAGGGGATAAGGCAGAGGTCAGGGCAACTAGCAGACAGGAACAACAGAGTACACGCCAAAGGTTCAGGGTCACAGGCAGAGAGGGATGGTTGGGGATGTGCCAAAAGGTCAAGGTCACAAGCAGACAGGAATCGTTGAGAACACGCCAAGGTCGGTAACAGACAAATGTAGAGCACACGGCAAGCAGGAAACAGAAAGCCAAACACACAATGGTTACACAATGGTTTATCAGCACCGCTGGCTTGCAGTGCACAGGTTAATATAGGGTTCCCTGATAGGGCCTGGGGTGGAGCCATGCTTAGAGGAGAGGTTATAAAAACCACCAGGTGGAAGTGGCTGGCCTCTTAGTCTGAACACATGAGGAGAGGTAGGCAAACAGAGGAAGATTACTGCATAACCATGACAATTGTTGACTTTCGAAAGATGGTCTGCTGACATTGGATGGAACAAGGCTGCTCTCAAATACCAATACCAACAAGGCCTCTCAGAAACTCTCAAAGACAAACTGGCCTGAGTCGAGACACCCGTCACCCTAGAAGGCCTAATTCAACTTGTCATAAAACTTGACAGGCACCTGCGAGAGCAGCGGTCTGAACGCTTTCAAACCTCTCGTCCTACTTGGATGTTACAGAGGATTCCACCTCTTCCTTCTCCTTCGCCTAGTTCTTCTTCCACTCCTGACACAGAAGGTGAACATATGCAGTTGGGTTTTATCTGCTCTCCACTCACACCCAATGAGAAGCAATGCCGTCGACAGGCCAATCTTTGTCTACACTGCGGAGGAGCCGGCCACTTTCTATGTAACTGTCCTGTGCAGCTTAGTAAGTCGCACCAACCACTTCCTATGAACTTTCAGGTTGCTGGTCCTTGCTCTTCTAACCTTATCCTCCCTGTCTCCCTACAGGTGGCGGAAGAGGAGGTCCGGCTCTTGGCCATCATTGATTCAGGCGCCTGCAGCTGGTTCTTGTATTTCAATACATTGAAATGACGTATATTTCTGAGGCAGATATGTTTTAAAGCTTTGAGGAAGATACGTAATTTCCCTGTATCAACACACGTTGGGGAGGGGACAGGTTGGTGCAGGAGGCAGCTGGTCTGTCTCATAGTGGAGATACCTATGACCTCAACAAGTTCCCAGTGTTTTAAAGCTTTGAATAGAGAGGTGCACTGACGCACCAGACCCCTGTGAGTACCCTGGACTGAGGCCTTTTGTATAATAAACTGGTGTTATAAAATGATATCACATTAAGGAGCGATTTTTCCTACTGTTTACATATGAGGAGACAGCGTTATTGAGCAGCTCGGGATCCCGCAGTAAACACAGAATCCAGAGGTGATTCATATGCATGGTTTGACCAAGCCTAAATGTGAGGTCACACGCTCAGAGGTGGGGAGCACCCAAGGGTGGGGAGCACCTGAGTATGGACACTGCAACATGGTTTTTGATCACTTCTATTAATGGATCCAAAGATTTATGTTTGATAAGGACTTGTTATGCTATTTGTTTATACTGACCCATGTGTTATATGGTCAGGACATCACAATTTGTATGCACTATAGCACTTTATTTTTCACTTTTTTTGTCACTTTTATTTATTCAAGATTTATTGTAATGAACCTGGTTTTAACATTTTTAGTTTATTAGTTTGATGTGTGAGATCTTGAATGGGTTTATATATCACAAGGATATATCACTATAGTATTTTTTAAAATTTTATTTTTCAGCTATGTTATGAATTTGATTTTGCACAGTCGGGTATCATAAAGTACTATTGACACTTTATTCATTCTTTATTACTACTGTGATAGCAGAACAACAGGTTGATAGCGTGGCACATATTTCTTTACTTTTTATGCTATTACACGCTCATATGGGACATGATTAGTGCCAGCAGCTGTCCATATAATTTTTTTACTCGCAGTAGGTAGCTCGCACGACTTTTATATTCTGTTGTTTTATTAATTGTGGTGAGAGATATGCAGCAACATGTTGGTCTTCTTGTCTCTGTCATCCTACGAAGCAGTATGGAGCAGAAAATAGGTTCTACCCTACTTCCAATACATTTGGAATTAGCACACCCAATTATTATTTTTTTTGGACCATCCCTGGATGGTTTTGATGGTCTAGTTTGATTCCTAAAAGAGTTGTAAAAGCAGAAGGTTTATTAACTTAATGCACTCTTTGCCCCAGCACCCCCTAATACTTACCTGAGCCCCATCTCTGGTCAGCGATGTCCACAAGTCCCTTGGCCGTCTGAGACTCTCCCCCTTACAGTGCCATGGGAATGTCTGCCTCTCCTTGCTGTCCTCCCAGACATGATGGGAGGGATGCTTATTAAAAAAATGTAATAAAGATGTGTAAATGTGTATGTGGTTGCACTTTAATCAATGGAAATTAGTGTTTGGTGCACTTTAATTTGAGAATTCACTACACAGACACACTCTACGCATACACTATAATACACTGCAATATACTGCGCCAAACCTGCAATAACGCACAGAACTATATGGCGCTAAACTTGTAGTACTGTAATAAAATATACGCCGATAAAATATACGGCAATAAAATTGTAGTAACGCAGTGATATATATATCATTAAACTTGCAGTAACGCAATAAAATATATGGCATTAAACTTGCAGTAACGCAATAAAATATATGGTGTTAAACTTTCAGTTACGCAATGAAATATATGGCATTAAACTTTCAGTAACACAATGAAATATATGGCTTTAAGTGTGCAGTAACGCCCAGAAATGTACTTCTTTAAATGGCAAGTAACGCACTGAAATATGCAGTGTTAAACTTGCAGTAACGCAACTGAAATATACTGTGTTATGTGTGCACTAACGCACAGAAATGTGCTGCGTTAAATGGCACGTAACGTACTGAAATATACAGCGTTAAACTTGCAGTAACACAATAAAATATACTGCTTTAACCAGTCACTACACACACACTGACTGAACTATCCCTACATATGCACACTAATGCAAAGACAAATGAATGGTCGCACTACACTCACAATGACTGAACTATCCCTACATTTGCACTAATGTAAAGATGAATGGTCACACTACACTCACACTGAACTACACCTAAATGCACGCTAAACTGATATTCTACACTGACAATAGAATAAACAGTGCCCTGTTCTATCTCTCGCCACACCGCTATCACACTACAAAAGGCTGCTATGGAAAGAATACTTTTAAAGTGTAGGGCGGGATTAAGAGAAGTGAGCCATGACTGGCTACATTCATCATGACAGCATCCAATCGTGGCTCTGCCAGTGCTCTGTGCCTTGATTGGGCGACGTTTTCATTGCTTCAGCCATTCAGGGCTTTCAATGCACTGTGCGGCAGCGCATTGTGGTCATTCGGCCGAACCATTCACCCATCCCTACTGGCAAAGTGCATTCCTGAGAAAAGAGTGAGAGGGGTGCTGTTTTGTATTTGACCGTAGGAGAAGAGATATTGTCATTGTGTTTGTTAATGTATTCAATAAACAAACAATTTTTTGAACTACAATTTGTTATAACAAATATACAGTGCCTTAAAAAAGTATTGCACATTTAACTTAAAATGTTGTACATTTTGTCATGTTACAAACAAAAACATAAATGTATTTTATTGGGATTTTATGTGGTAGACCAACACAAAGTGGCACATTATTGTGAAGCAGAAGGAAAATGATAACTGGCTTTTGAAACTTTTTAGAAATAAATATGTGAAAAGTGTGGCGTGAATTTGTATTCACCCCCCTTAATCAATACTTTGTAGAACCCCCTTTCACTGCAATTACAGCTGCAAGTCTTTTTGGGTATGTCTCTACCAGCTTTGCACATCTAGAGAGTGACATTTTTGCCCATTGCAAAATAGCTTAAGTTCTGTCAGATTGGATGGAGAGTGTCTGTGAACAGCAATTTTCAAGTCTTGCCACAGATTCTCAATTGGATTTAAGTCTGGACTTTGACTGGGCCATTCTAACATGTGAATATGCTTTGCTCTAAACCATTCCATTGTAGATCTGGCTCTGCCCCAGTCTTAAGTCTTTTGCAGACTCTAATGCCACGTACACACGATTGGAATTTCGGCCTGCAAAAGACCGATGAGAGCTTTTCATTGGAAAATGCGACCATATGTATGCTCCATCGGAATTCAGCTAACTGAATTCCTGGCAGCAAAAATTTGAGAGCATGTTCTCAATTTTTCCAACAGAAAACTTTCTATCGGAAATTCCGATCGAGTATATGCAATTCCAACACGCTAAACCTCATGCATGCTCAGATTCAACTAGGAGATGGAAGCTATTGGTTACTAGTATTTCTAGTCCTGTCCTACGTATTGTACGTCACCGCATTCTTGGCGGTTGGAATTTGGTGTGAGTGTGTGCATGCAAGACAGCTTGAGCAAAATACCGTCGGAATTCCGTCGGGAAAACCATCAGAGTTTTTTCCGACCAAAATTCCGATCGTGTATACGCAGCATCACAGATTTTCTTCTAAGATTTCTCCATCCCTCTTCCCATTAACTCTGACCAGCTTCCCTGTCCCTGCTGAAGAAAAGACTCCCACAACATGATGCTGCCACCACCATGTTTCACTGTGAGGATGGTGTGTTCAGGGTGATGTGTAGTGTTAGTTTTCCACCACACATAGCATTTTGCTTTTAGACAAAATAGTTCAATTTGGTCTCATCTGACCAGCGTACCTTCTTCCACATGTTTGCTGTATCCCCCACATAGCTTCTCACAAACTGCAAATGGAACTTCTTATGCCATTCTTTTAAAAATGGCTTTATTCTTGCCATTCTTCTATAAAGGCCAGATTTTTGGAGTGCACGACTAATAGTTGTCCTGTGGACAGATTCTCCCACCTGAGCTGTGGATCTCTACAGCTCCCACAGAGTTACCATGGCTGCTTTTCTGTTTAATGCTGTCTTGCCCGACCTGTCTTGCCCGACGTGTGGACGGCCATGTCTTGGTAGGTTTGCACTTATGCCATACTCTTTCCATTTTCGGATGATGGATTGAATAGTGCTCCATGAGATGTTCAAAGCGGGATATTTTTTATAACCTAATTTCACTTTATACTCCTCCACAATTTTATCCCTGTCCTGTCTGCTGTGTTCCTTGGCCTTTAAGATGCTGTTTTTTCACTATGGTTCTCTAACAAACCTATGAGGGCTTCACAGAACAGCTGTATTTATACTGAGATTATATTACACACAGGTGGACTATATTTACTAATTAAGTGACTTCTGAAGACAATTGGTTCCACTAGATTTTAGTTAGGGGTATCAGAGTAAAGGGGGCTGAATACAAATGCACACCACACTTTTCACATATTTATAAAAAAAAAAAAAAAATGAAAACCATTTATCATTTTACTTCCACTTCACAATTATGTGCCACTTTGTGTAGGTACTAGTATAGGCACTGTATATACATACATAAATAACGTATTATCCAAAAATAAAACAATTAAACAATAAAACAAATTGATTCATTATAACAAATATCTATACTCTACAGAAATAACAAATGATCCAAAAACTAATTAACGTAACATAACGCATTTGCAGGTGTACTTGTACTCGTGCAAATGCTCCTGATGCCTAGTCCGATACCTGGACACTCAGGGATGATCGGTGCAGAGGCAGGGGGAAGTTATAATCACGATCTCCCTGTGGCTTTCAATAAAGCAGCTGACTGCAGCTTCTCCTCCTCTCTTCTCCA
This sequence comes from Lithobates pipiens, assembly GCF_037356315.1. Lineage (NCBI taxonomy): Eukaryota > Metazoa > Chordata > Amphibia > Anura > Ranidae > Lithobates > Lithobates pipiens. The sequence continues at coordinate 500,200,423 of NW_027507903.1, read as the reverse complement.
CAGCTTGATTGGTGATTATAACTTCTCCCGCCACCGCACCAATCGTTCCTGAGTGTCCCCTGTATCCTCCTGCGGCTCCCCTCTATATCCTCCTCTGTGCGGAGAGCGGAAGAAGGAGCTGATTTACTGAATCCTTCCTTTTCCAAATGCACATGAATGTTTATTCATAACTGAGCATTGTAAACCGTGTTTACGATGCTTACGTTTATGAATGGACAGGAGCCTCTGTCTATTCATCTCCAGTGCAACTGAAGCTGCTGAGAAAGGAACTAGGGAATCTATATCCTCAGTCCCTTTGGCAACAAAAGTGAGTACACCCCTAAGTGAAAATGTCCAAATTGGGCCAAAAGTGTCAATATTTTGTGTGGCCACCATTATTTTCCAGCACTGCCTCAACCCTCTTTGGTCTGGATTTCACCAGAGCTTCACAGGTTGCCACTGGAGTCCTCTTCCACTATTCTGTTACGACATTCCAGAACTGGTGGATGTTAGAGACCGTGTGCTCCTCCACCTTCCGTTTGAGGATGCCCCACAGATGCTCAATAGGGTTTAGGTCTGGAGACATGCTTGACTAGTCCATCACATTTTCCCTCAGCTTTTTTAGCAAGGCAGTGGTCATCTTGGAGGTGTGTGTTGGGGTCGTTATCATGTTGGAATACTGCCATGCAGCCCAGTCTCTGAAGGGAGGGGATCATGCTCTGCTTCAGTATGCCACAGTACATGCTGGCATTCATGGTTCCACTCATGCAGCCCCAGACCATAACACTCCCACCACCACACTGGACTGTAGGCAAGACACACTTGTCTTTGTACTCCTCACCTTGTTGCCGCCACACACGCTTGCCACCATCTGAACCAAATAAGTTTATCTTGGTCTCATCAGACCACAGGATATGATTCCAGTAATCCATGTCCTTAGTCTGCTTATCTTCAGCAAACTGTTTGAGGGCTTTCTTGTGCATCATCTTTAGACAGCCATGCAAACCAATTTGATACAGTATATGGCGTATGGTCTGAGCACTGATAGGCTGACTCCCCACCCCTTCAACCTCTTCCACAATGTTGGCAGCACTCATATGTCTATTTCCCAAAGACAACCTCTGGATATGATGCTGAGCATGTGCACTCAACTTCTTTGGTCGACCATGCCGAGGCCTGTTCTGAGTGGAACCTGACCTGTTAAACCGCTGTATGGTCTTGGCCACTGTGCTGCAGCTTAGCTTCAGCATCTTGGCAATCTTATAGACTAGTAACCACTGCGCAGATCTGCCCATATATACACTGCAATTTTAGTAATAAACTGACCTTTATTAACAGTCTTCCATTCAGGTATCGCCTGCTGTTGCTGTTCTGTGGCAATAGACAGCACTATACAGGAAGCATCAGCTTATACAGCTCTGCTCCACAGCTGCTTGCTTTGCCGGCTTCATTAACAACACAGATGCTCTGGGATGGCAGGTCTTCAACCCATGATCTGGGCTTGCCAATCTGCCATCCCACAGATGGAGGTCGCGGGCCACATCAGAGGGCTCCGCGGGCCACATTTCGCCCTCGGGCCACTGGTTGGGGACCCCTGTTCTAGAGCATCAATTCTTTTTTTCAGATCCCCAGAGAGTTCGTTGCCATGAGGGGCCATTTTGAACTTCCAATGACCAGTATGAGAGAGTGAGAGCGATAACACCAAATTTAACACACCTGCTCCCCATTCACACCTGAGACCTTGTAACACTAATGGGTCATTTGACACCAGGGAGGGAAAATAGCTAATTGGGCCCAATTTGGACATTTTCACTTAGAGGTGTACTCACCTCTGTTACCAGCGGCTTAGACATTAAAGGGGTTGTAAACCCTCTTTTTTTTTTTTTTAAATAACAAACATCATACTTGCCTCCACTGTGCAGTTCGTTTTGCACGGTGTGGCCCAGAACATCGTCTTCTGGAGTCTGGCTCCTCCTCGCATCGGTAAACCCCCAATTCTTCAGTGTTGTCACATGAAAAGATATAATAAAATATTTACAAAAATGTGAGGGGTGTATTCACTTTTGTGAGATACTGTATTCATAAATTGTTAAAAATAAAATTGTAAAAAAAAATGTAAATAAAAAGCTACTGACACAGTCCACGCCCATCAGTGCCACCCATCAGTGCCCATCAGCGCTGCATACATATTATGCCACGTACACACGATCAAACAATCCGGTGGAAAAGTCCGGCGCACTCAAGTCCGCTGGACAATCCGCCCGTGTGTAGGCTCCGGCTGACTTTTTTTACCCAAAAGTCCGGTGGACTAAGATTGGAGTTTTGCACATCAAGCTGTCCGCTGGACTCGCATTTCGGCGGACAGTACGGCCCCCCACCCTATCTGAATGAGTATGGGGTACAATGTACCCCTACCCATTCACCTGTGAAAAAAATTTAAAAAATAAAACAACACACAAGGGTTAAAATAGCTTATTGCACAGCTCCGGGGGTCTTCTTCTGTCTTCGGGGGTCTTCTCGCCGGACTCCTTCGCTATCTTCTGCTAGCTCTTTTACTAGCGGAGGAGCCCGGGTTTCTTCTTCGCCGCCCCCCTCTTCTTCCGACTTCGGGGGTCTTGTCCCCCTCTTCGGGGGTCTTGTCCCCCTCTTCGGTTCTTCTTGCCGGGCCACTGCACCTTCTTCTAGCTCTTTTACAAGCAGTGGCCCGGTCTTCTGTCGCCGCTGCCGCTGTCGCCTTCTGTTCTTCAGTTCTTCTCTCCTGGAGATGTTGCCTCGTCGCTGTCTCTGGTCACAATGACACGGACGCGGCGTGCGGCGACTTATATAGGGACATCACCGGATGATGTCCCCGCCCATTATGATGTCACAGTCCCAGAGGATGCTGATTGTTGATCTACCAGTTGATCGTTGCAAGGTGACGGATAGATTGCACCCTAGACTTGCTGACCCGCCATCTTCATAATAATGCCTCATACAGAAAAAGCAGAACTATTTTTTAGTAGGAGCTCAGCTGGTGATATAAACTGCACTCCACCTCTCCATATCCCTAGACAGAGAAGAAATCCGGTTTGTGGTGTACTTTATTATATTCTATTTAAGTCAGTGCAATTCTATTCATTTTATTGTTGCGTTGCCCATTAGGCATGTTCCATTCAAGTGAATGGGGTCGCTCTGCAAGCGCATTATTGTGCAGTAGCGACCAAGGGGTTAAAGCAGGCAGTGCAGAGGTGTTTAATCACTTGCACCCCACACTGGCATGTTGCAATCAGGTGCATTGCAAAACTAGATCGCATAGTACAACCTGTCCTCACCGCATTGCTCCCATACTGGACAGCACCACAAGGTCAGTCTTTCCCTGCATAAATTACCTCTAGAAAGAGAAGTGACACATGCACAGAGGAAGACATACCACAGAAAGGAATGCTTAAAGTGGTTGTAAAGTCACTGTAAAGTCACAAGCTATGTTGCACAATGTATGTGTTTGTATAAAATTATGCAGTTAAATACCTTATTTCAGAGTGCCACTGTGCTGTCATGTGACTTCCGGCTAATCTCCTTCCCCATTCTGATGATTACAGTGGGAGAGGCTGAGATTCCCCTCTGACGTAAGCTGGAAGGAGAGGATAAGAGCGGTGCTCAGTAATAAGGTATTTAGCTGCATAATTTTAAACAAACAAATACACTGTGCATCATAACAGAGGGGATTCCAGTAATTATACACAGTGACTTTACAGCCACAATATATAGCAGCAGAAGGGGGGGAGGGGGGAGCAGATTGGTTCCAACATCACTGACTGTTGAGCTGACAGGCAGGGAGGGAGAGGGAGGAACTGCGGCTAGGATTAAAGTTCCTATAAAGTCTTTCCTATAGAATTTAGTAACAGCGGTATGATGCCGTGTTGTTTAAAGGTATCTTAAAGGTACCTTCAAGTGCACTTGGGAAACATGGAGTCACACAGAGTCGTGCTTCACCCAGAATTCCGAGATTTTTTTTTTTTTTTTATTAAATTAATATTTATTCACTAAACATATATTCACAATAAATAGATTTGTGGATGGATATAGACAACAATCTTACATAAAATAATAAGATCGTATGCAACACTCGCTAAGGTATATTGCTATGTATATGAATAAAAGGAAAGGATACTTTTTTCTCCGTGGACACAATAACCATGTATATTGATAGGTAACTATCAGACCATAGTCTGCATTTTACGATGCCCAACAGTTATTCCCCTGCAGAAGGATTAAGTGTTAGCCCTTGCACACACGGTCGGACATTCTGATGGAAAATGTCCGATCGGACCATGTTGTCAGATAATCCGACTGTGTGTGGGCTGCATCTGACTTTTTCAGTCGGAATGTCCGACCAACAAAGTTTGAGAGCTGGATATAAAATTTTCCGACAACATGATCCGATATGACTTTGTCCGATCGTTTGTAGAGAATTCCGATTCGACAAAGTGCCACGCATGTTCAGATCAAATTCCTACACCAAAGCTATTAACTACTAGCCTGAACGTAGTCCCGTCGTAACTAAATAACGTCATCACGTTACGAACGTTCGGATTTTCCAACAACTTTGTCTGACCGTGTGTATGCAACACAAGTTTCGGACAAAATCCGTCAGATTTTGTTGTCGGAGTGTGTGCTAGGGCTAAAACCATGTAAAAAATAACGGTATGCTGCAATAGCTCCAAATAAGAAATTATTAAAATTGGAAAAACAAAAATAAAATTAAAGAAAAATTGAAATGGTTATTATATCGGGGGAGGAACACTCTAAGTATCAGAAGAAATCAATAATTAGTATATAAAAATAAGCAATGGATCTTAAAAAGATCAATATGCTACAATATCCCTTTCAAATGGATGCTGGCTTACAATGGTCGTTACTTTTTTTTTTTTTATTGTTTATTTCTTTATTTGACATATTACAAGTTATAACAGACCAAGTTACAATATCAGTATATATTTTACAGTTTTGTTTCCTTATACCGCTAATACATCATATTCTCGTTTTCCTATTTATTTCAATTGATCCGTGCAAAACAACTTTTTATATTTTTCTCTTATTCTTACTTGCCACTATCATATATACTACCTAACCATCCTTTAGACACAAGTATTTACAAACATACACACAGACATAAACACAAAAAAAACAAAAAAAATAAATAAATAAAAAAATATAAAAAACACACACACTCTCCGGGCGAAAAATCCATAGCGTAGTTTCCATAGTGAGTTATATATCACAAGCTGACAAAGGAGGAGAATGTTTATACCCACATCTTCCTTTGAATACTGCTTTTACTGTCCCACTCAAACAGAAAAAGAAAAATGATACTAACCACTCAATACAGACTCCCCCATTACCAATGGGGGTGGAGCTACCCGTGAATCCGATATCCATCGTTTCCATATTTTAATCCAGTTATTGGATTCTCCCCTATTGCAACCAATTTGTTGTTCTTTCAAGATGTTTTCATTTACCTGAAGACGCCAGTCCTCAAGTAAAGGTGCATTCGAAGATATCCACCTTAGAGCAATTAACTTACATGCAATAAACAATAGTCTGGTAACTAATATCATCACCTCCCTGGGAAAGAAACCTTCCTCGTCCAAATATCCCAGTAGACATGTCATAGGGGTCCTGTCGATATGCGTATTACATGTAGCATTGATTGTATTAACCACCTCTCGCCAATATCTAGCCACTTTTGGACAATTCCACATCATGTGTATTAAATCCGCTGGAGACTTTTGACATCTAGGACACTCTGGAGAATCGCGTCTGCCCCACTTAAATAATTTAACTGGTGTTCTATATACCCTATATATTATAAATAGTTGCGTCAGACTATGAGCCGGTGATAATGATACTAGGGGTACCCTTCTCAAAATAATTTGCCAGTTTTCATCTGAGATGTCCCCTATGTCTCTCTCCCAGCCTGTTCTACCCGGGCTGACAACTTTATCCTGATATAGTCTCATCAATTGACCATATAAAGACGAGATCAAGCCCTTTTTTTCCTCCCCCCTTGCTAATGATGTTATAAGTGGGGTAGGTTTTATCACTATCTTTTCCCTTCTAAACTGAGTTTGAATCGCATGCCGTAATTGTAAATATTTATAGAAGTGACTAGAAGGCAGTTGAAAGGATTCTTGCAGGTCCTGAAAGGAGCGCAGAACGTTATGTGTAAACATCTGTTCTATATATTGAAGCCCCTTAGAGTGCCAGCTTTCGAATCCCTCCAATTTATATAATTCTTTGTATTGCTTATTCCCCCAAAGCGGGGAGTATTTTGAGACTCCTTCAAATTTCATTATACTCCTCATTTCCTTCCAGACTCTATTCATAAGTGTCGTTGTTAGACCCCTACCGCTGTTACCCAACTGAGCCACAAGATTATATCGAAAACTGTTATTTAACAGTAAAACCTGTATGGGGTCTTCCCAATTACTTTCCCCCCCAGCCTGCAAAATGCTGAAGCTGGGAGGCTATGAAGTAGAGTCTTGGCTGTGGTACCGCTAATCCACCCCAATCCCTTGCCCTCTGGAGAATTGATAACTTAATTCTCAGGGTTTTTCCTTTCCACAATAGCCTACGAAATATTGATTCTGTTTTTTTGAACCATTTTAAAGTTATCCATATCGGTGAATTATGGAGTATATATAACAATTGAGGGGTCCAGATCATTTTTATGAGATTTGCACGGCCTACCACCGATAATGGCAATTTGGTCCACGCCATGCTCTTAAGTTGAAATTTGTTAAGAATAGGTGACAAGTTATCCATTAAATAGTTTTCTATTCTAGAGTTTATAATTATTCCCAAGTATTTAAATGATGACACTATTTTAACTTGAGGGGCCTCTTTTAACCTGGACAGACTAGGATTGTCTAAGGGAAGTAGTACGGATTTATCCCAATTAATAATGTAACCAGAAAACGATCCAAATTGTTTTATTAGTGACATTAAGGAGCTTAAAGAACCTTCTGTATCCCCAAGAAACAGTAATGCATCATCAGCATACAAGGAGATTTTTTCAATCCTCGTTCCTCTAATAAATCCGCAAATAGATTCTGCCTGTCGGACGGCCTCGGCCAGTGGTTCAAGGGCCAGTGCGAATAGTAAAGGAGACAGGGGACACCCCTGTCTTGTTCCTCTGTATAATGGGAAAAATTCTGAAACCGTGCCATTTATTTGCATACATGCCCTCGGAGTGGCATACAGCATCCTGATCCACCTTATAAACTTGTCCCCCAGGCCAAACAAACCCAACACCTCCCACAGATATGTCCACTCGACACTGTCGAAAGCTTTCGCAGCGTCGAGTGACAAAATCGCTCTTGTCCCAATATTATCAGTTGGTATTTGCATATTCAAATAAAGCCTCCTTATATTAATAGCTGTAGACCTTGTTGGGATAAAGCCACATTGGTCACGATGAATCAATCCCTGCATATGTCTACTTAGTCTTTTAGCCAGGACCCTGGCTAAAATTTTAGCGTCCGAGTTCAAAAATGATATCGGGCGGTAGGATTCCGGAGCCAAAGGGTCCTTTCCCGGCTTTGCTAATACAATAATACAAGCATCCCTCATAGATTCAGGAAGCCTGAATGATTCCAAAGCCTGGTTAAGGACCTTCAATAATTCTGGAAGCAAAACCTCACCATATTGTTTATATACTTCTGAGGGTAACCCATCAATACCCGGGGCTTTATCATTTGGACTTTCTTCCACTGCCTTAATCAATTCCTCCAATGTCAGAGGAGCACCCAGTTCTTGTTTATCATTTTCAGAAAGAGAGGGGAGTTTTAAAGGTTCTAAAAATTCTCTAAGTCTTGTCTCGGAACAATTAACTTTATTTTGATATAAATTACTATAAAAATGAACAAAGGATCGCATTATTTCCTTCTGGTCATAAGTAATATCTCCCTCCACTGTACGAATAGCAGAAATAATTTTACTATCTTCTTGGGATTTAGCTATTACTGATAGCATTCTGCCTGATTTTTCCCCTTCTTCAAATCTGCGACATCTAGACAAAAAGTCAGACCGTGCAGCCTTTTTCATAGAAGTTTGTTTATATAATAATTGTGCATCCTTCCACACCCTACGATTATAGGTAGTAGGACTCTGAATATACTGAACTTCTTTCTGCTGCGCCTCTGCTGCTAACAGCGATTCCCGTTCTCTACATGCTTTTTTGTAGACGCTTATGGCCTTAACCAATAATCCTCTCAAAAATGCCTTCATGGTGTCCCATACTACCTGAGGTGATGTTGAGTTATTATTAATTTGAAAAAAATTCAACTAAGGCCAACCTCATTTCATCCCCCTGATGGGGAACTTTAAACCAGAAAGCAGGAACTCTCCAGTTAGACCTAATTTTAGGCTTTATTTTATCTACTGTTACTACTAACGGTGAATGATCTGATAAATCTCTCGTTAAATAATAAACATCAGAAACCCAAACAATAGCTGAGTCTGTTCCCAAGAACATATCTAACCTTGATAGGGTCTGAAAAGTACCAGAGCAACAAGAATATTCTTTAGAAGATGGATTCCTAAGCCGCCATATGTCATACAGTCCAAGCTCCTGAATATAATTGTAGAATGTAGTATTCACATTAGGGCCTGCTGGATATCTGTCCATGCTGGGATTACATACATTATTGAAATCCCCCATAATAAACATGGGGGTCCCTGGATTATCAGCCAATATCATCCCTATCTGTCGCATTACTTCACTGTTATATGGAGGAGGGATATAAATAGACCCCAAAATACATTGCGTAGAAAACAGTGTACATACCAGCAAAACAAACCTACCCTGTGGATCTATCCTTGCTTGCTTGCAGGAAAACTGGACCTTTGGGGAAATTAATATACTTGTTCCTCTTGCGTAAGCTGAATATACTGAATGGTATTGAGTGGTGTACTTTTTATTCTGTAATAAGCTAACAGTATCTTTAGTTAAATGTGTTTCCTGCAAGCAAACAATCAACGGGTCATGCTGGACCAGTTTATTGAACATAGCACGCTTTTTAATAGAATAGAATTCAGAGATTTTAATAATGTCTCAGTCATACTGTATTTACAAATGTACAAAATGTAGAGAAGTGGGTTGTCTATAGTTTTAGGCTGAGTTCACATATGTGTGGCCGAAATTTGCAGTCTGGGGTCCAGTGAGCTTCTGTTCACTGGTTCAGGTATAATTCAGGCACAAGTTTGCACCTGAACCGGACCCAAAAATGCACAGGACCCTTTTGGAAACTGTTCCACGGGTGCCCCAGACATGTGTGAACCGGCTCCATTAAGAGCCAGTCACAATCACGTTTTGTGAATTGTATTTGGTAAAAACCGCATTCAATTTGCATGTATGTAAACCTGGCCTAAACCAATAAGAATACAGGATAATTGTGTAATGGCTATATAACATGTTTGTCTAACAATTAGATCATTATACTGGCAAGAATACATGTTTTTTACAAAACTTTGACCCCACTGACCACTAAGATATTATATCATCTTAACCAGTTGCCGACCGCCGCACGCCGATGTACGTCGGTAGAATGGCACGGGCAGGCATAAGGACATACATGTACGTCCCTTGCCTCCCGCGGGCCTGCGGCGGTCGGTTTTCGTCCGGGAGCGATCCGGGACGAGGGGGCGGCCATTCATTCATGGCCACCCCCTCGCGATCGCTCCCGACGAATAGAAATCCCCGGTGACATCACTTCCTCTCCTGTAATGTAAACACAGGAGAGGAAGTGATGTATTCTCTCCTCCGTGTCGGTATTTTTCGTTCCGACACGGAGGAGAGCGGATCGGTGAGTTGCACCAACACTCTACACACACAGTAGAACATGCCAGGCACACTCACACCCCCCCTTTACCCCCCGATCACCCCCCCAATTACCCCTGCCCCCCAGTCACAGTGACACCAATGTCATTTTTTTTTTTTTTTTTTTGCATTGGTGTCATTTGTGACTGTAATAACTGTTAGGGCAGTTAGAGTTAGCCCCCTTTAGTTCTAATGTACCCCCCTAACCCCCCCAATAAAGGTTTAACCCCGTGATCACCCCCCGTCGCCAGTGTCACTAAGGCTGGGTTCACATTGCAGCGGTTTATGAGAACGAATGTGATTCGCACCGCACTGCAGTGCAAATCACATCCGATCTCTGTGCGATTCGAGTTGAGCCATTCGCCGCACCCGCCGCACCCGCCGCACCCGCCGCAAATTCGCACGGGACCCTTTTTTTGGCCCGCAGCAGAATCGGATCGCATGGGTGTTCACATCATGCGATCCGAGTTTGCAGATCGCACTGCGATATGCGAACTGATCTGGGGGTGTCAGTAACATTTCACTGACACTCCCAGCAGTTCGCATAGGGCAGTGTGAACTGCCGCCGGGAGGCATGCGATGCGGGAACCCGCCGCGGATTCGCGGCGTTTCCGCATCGCTCCAGTGTGAACCCAGCCTAATAAGCGATCATTTTTCTGATCGCCGTATTAGTGTCACAGGTGACGCTAGTTAGGCAGGTAGGTATTTAGGTTCGCCGCAGCTTTTTATAGCGCCAGGGACCCCCATATACTACCGCATAAAGCCCCCTGATTGCCCCCTAGTTAACCCTTTCACCAGTGATCACCATATAACTGTTACAGGTGACGCTGGTTGGTTAGTTATTTTTTTATAGTTTCAGGGCACCCGCCATTTATTACCTAATAAAGGTTTAACCCCCTGATCACCCGGCGGGTGTCATTTGTGACTAATAACTGTTAGGGCAGTTAGGGTTAGCCCCCTTTAGTTCTAAGGTACCCCCCTAACCCCCCCAATAAAGGTTTAACCCCGTGATCACCCCCCGTCGCCAGTGTCACTAAGGCTGGGTTCACATTGCAGCGGTTTATGAGAACGGATGTGATTCGCACCGCACTGCAGTGCAAATCACATCCGATCTCTGTGCGATTCGAGTTCAGCCATTCGCCGCACCCGCCGCAAATTCGCACGGGACCCTTTTTTTGGCCGGCAGCAGAATCGGATCGCATGGGTGTTCACACCATGCGATCCGAGTTTGCAGATCACACTGCGATATGCGAACTGATCTGGGGGTGTCAGTAACATTTCACTGACACTCCCAGCAGTTCGCATAGGGCAGTGTGAACTGCCGCCGGGAGGCATGCGATGCGGGAACCCGCCACGCATTCGTGGCGTTCCCGCATCGCTCCAGTGTGAACCCAGCCTAATAAGCGATCGTTTTTCTGATCGCTGTATTAGTGTCACAGGTGACGCTAGTTAGGCAGGTAGGTATTTAGGTTCGCTGCAGCTTTTTATAGCGCCAGGGACCCCCATATACTACCGCATAAAGCCCCCTAATTGCCCCCTAGTTAACCCTTTCACCAGTGATCACCATATAACTGTTACAGGTGACGCTGGTTGGTTAGTTATTTTTTTATAGTTTCAGGGCACCCGCCATTTATTACCTAGTCTCACTAGTGTACCCCTAAATTTAGGGGTGTCTACTTTCCAAAATGGGGTCATTTGGGGGGGGGTTTGTGCCATCTTGGCATTTTATGGCCTTCAAAACTGTAACGCCCTTAGAAAGCCTGAAGGCGGTGCTTGGTTTTCGGGGCCCCGTACGCGGCTAGGCTCCCAAAAAGTCCCACATATGTGGTATCCCCGTACTCAGGAGAAGCAGCAGAATTTATTTTGGGGTGTCATTTCACATATGCCCATGGCATGCGTGAGCAATATATCATTTAGTGACAACTTTGTGAAAAAAAAAAAAAAGTTTGTAATTTTCCCGCAACTTGTGGCAAAATATAAAATATTCCATGGACTCAACATGCCTCTCAGCAAATAGCTTGGGGTGTCTACTTTCTAAAATGGGGTCATTTGTGGGGGTTTTGTGCCATCTTGGCATTTTATGGCCTTCAAAACTGTAATAGGTAGTGAGAAGTGAACTCAAAAATTTACGCCCTTAGAAAGCCTGAAGGCGGTGCTTGGTTTTCGGGGCCCCGTACGCGGCTAGGCTCCCAAAAAGTCCCACATATGTGGTATCCCCGTACTCAGGAGAAGCAGCAGAATTTATTTTGGGGTGTCATTTCACATATGCCCATGGCATGCATGAGCAATATATCATTTAGTGACAACTTTGTTAAAAAAAAAAAAAAAAAAGTTTGTAATTTTCCCGCAACTTGTGGCAAAATATAAAATATTCCATGAACTCAACATGCCTCTCAGCAAATAGCTTGGGGTGTCTACTTTCTAAAATGGGGTCATTTGTGGGGGTTTTGTGCCATCTTGGCATTTTATGGCCTTCAAAACTGTAATAGGTAGTGAGAAGTGAACTCAAAAATTTACGCCCTTAGAAAGCCTGAAGGCGGTGCTTGGTTTTCGGGGCCCCGTACGCGGCTAGGCTCCCAAAAAGTCCCACATATGTGGTATCCCCATACTCAGGAGAAGCAGCAGAATTTATTTTGGGGTGTCATTTCACATACGCCCATAGCATGTGTGAGCAATATATCATTTAGTGACAACTTTTACAGTTCTCACTTGCAAATACATTTGTCTTGAAATACAAAAGGCTATCATTTTGACACCATCATTTTTCCATCAGTTCACCAAGATTTGAGCCACATTTGTGTAAACTACTGTATCCTTCTATCTAATTTAATTTGTGATGAAATCCTAGATTTGGAAGCAATTCAAACATTGAACTTTACATCATTAATATTTGAGCAATCCAAACTTTAGAAACTAAAATATACCTGGCTCCAGCTGGGCGCATCAACTTCGTCCAGCAAGGAAGGGTCTGGATCTTCCAGGGATGGCTCACCTGAGGTGGAGGGAAGGGTGGAGGGAAGGGTAGATGGAAGAGTAGAAAGTGACTGCCTGGCTTCTGACGTGTCATCCAGAAAACGCAGCCTGTCATAATACCACAGCCTAGGTACATAGACCTGACCTGCTGCTGATCCTGATGTTTGGGACTCTAGGATCTTTCTGCGCTCCCGCCTATACACGCTACGCAGGTTCTGAATTTTGTTGCTCACAAAGTCAGTGTCTGCCTGGGGGAGTCGGGTTTTCACAAACGCCAAAACTGTCTCCAGTGTCTTCTTCCGGCCAGGACGGCTAGAATATTGTGGGTGTTTGGAATCCCAAAGACTCCTGTGCGACTCTATTAAATCAAGAAATGTGGAGAGGAAGGCCTCCTCCTTAAAGGGGTCTGGGTTATACCTTTGCATTTTATGTTTATGTTGTTTTCTGAAAAAAAAAAAAAAAAAAAATAAGTAAATAAATACAAAAAAAAAAAAAAGTCAGACCAAATGCACACTATTTATATTGTGACAATGTAGGCGAGACACACACTACCACACACGCTACCCCCCCACACACACACTACCCCCCCCACACACACACTACCCCCCACACACACAAACACTACCCCCCCACACACACACACACTACACACACTACCCCCCCCCCCCCACACACACACACACACTACCCCCCCCTATACACCCATCCCCACACCCACACTACCACACAAAACACCAACCCCACTCAACCACCAACCCACATAAAAATCAATTAACAGTCAATAAGGTTAAATTTCAATATACACATTCCTAACGCAGGCTTCAAATTAAGATAAAATAAAACGATAACTATCTTACCGTCGCGTGTAGCACTCGCTGCTTCCGTTCGGACAAGCGTACGGCCTCGCGGTAACGCTTTATATACAGCGCATGCGTTCAAGCTCCGCCTGCGTCGCCCGCCCCTGACATTCCGTGTGACCGTATTTCCCCGCCCCTTTTACCCTCGTTCCGCTGTGGGTGATTGATAGGTGAAAATGGCGGACGGAAATTCAGTGAGCAGCGTGAGCAGCGCGGAGGAAAGCCATGGACCCCATGCTTCCGGAGCAAGGAGGAGATATAAGGCCACCAACATGGCCTTTGAAGAGATGGTGGAGATGGTGAATATATTAAGAAGGGAGGACTATGATGGGGAAAATGGCCCGTACCCCAAACCCAATGTCCGGAAAAGCGGCATCTTGGATAAGGTCGTCACAACTTTGTATAACAAATTTGGGGTACGAAGAGGCAAGGACCAGCTCCGGAAACGATGGTCCGACATCAAGTCCAGGGAGCCGGACCAATATCATCGCATCAAAAAGGCCCTGAAAAAAAGTGAGTAAACTCCGCGTTTATCGTGACTGTCGGACATAATCGTTCGTATAGGTATTATATGTAAATCTGGCGAATTTGATCGTGAGCGTCGCCCATAATCGTTCGTATAGGTATTGTCTGTAAATCTGGCGAATTTGATCGTTCGTGTAGTTAATAGTCCATGTAATGAGCGAATATGCTTGTTCGTATATGTGGACGTAAATAGCATGAATTTGTATATGGTGTAAATTTATCTGGTGTTGGATTAGATTTTAATTAGTTATTAATTTTTTTGTATTGTTCATGATAAACTGAATTGTCACACTCAGTTTATAGGATATACATTTTTAATAAAGTTTCATAAATTTATTCAGTGCAATGTAGACTCAATAAAAAAAATGAGATAGATAGATAGATAGATAGATAGATAGATAGATAGATAGATAGATAGATAGATAGATAGATAGATAAAATGCTGGTTCAACATCTGGACTGGGAAACATTTAGTGTAGTTTGGGACATCATAGAACATTTTTTGACATAATCACACACAGGTACTCCAGGGGATGATTCGAGTGTGTCCGTCTGTGAAACTTGGACAAAAGATATAAAGTATCACAGTTTGGTTAAAGGCTAGGTTCACATTGCTGCAATGTACGAGATCAAATGTGATTTGCACCGCACTGCAGTGCAAATCACATGTGATCTCTGTGTGATGTGATTTCAGCCATACATATAGTATGGCTGAATTCGCATCGCATCCGGCCCAAACTTGTACATGGCCCTTTTTTTAGTCCACAGCCGAATCGGATCACATGGGTGTTCACACCATGTGGTCCGATTCCTGTCCGAGTTTAAAGATTGCACTGTGATATGAGAAATAATTTGGAGGTGTCAATAAAACTTTACACTGATACTCCCAGCAGGTCACATAGGGCAGTGCGAACTGCCTCCGGGAGGCATGCGATGCGTGAAACCACAGTAGATTTGCAGCGTTCGCACATCGCAGCAGTCTGAACACAGCCTAACTAAAAAAATGTCATTTTAATGATGTATTAAACTAGGAGCTTGTAATAACCAGCTAATAATTGTACACCACTTCAAACCAATGTTTCATATTCAAATTTCTGAACTCAAATATCACTATGCTTAAAAGTATCCTTTTTTTTTTTTTTTTACATTCTCATAGGGGAACAAAGACTCAGACAAGAGGCGGAGCAGCCCAGGACCCCCCGACCTCGCCAGCCTGATTGGGCAATTAGCCCCAGCCCCGTGTCGGTATTGGAGCTGCCCAGCCCTGTGTCTGTGAGGGAGCAGACAAGCTCCGTATCCGAGCTGGATCAGCCGAGCCCAGGGCTAGATGTGGAGGAGGAAGAGCTGGTGGAGATACACACCCCACAAAGTGAGTGTCTGACAACCCAGCTTAAGGTAAACAATTAATGGCTGTATATTTTAACCAATTTTTTATCTACACATGTTTTTAGGTGATGATCTGGTTGTGGTAGGACAAGCCGCGGAGCCATTTACCACTGATAGTGCCCAGAGACTGATTGGTGACATCATGGCCTGGAATGGCCAGATTGATCAGATGGAGAACCAAATTCTAAACATCCAAAGAGAGCTGGTCACTATGAGGCAGGGAATGAAGAACATGATCGATGTTTTAGGGAGAATCTAAGCCCCTTTTCCCTAAAACCCAATCGATCATGTTCTTCATTCCCTTGGAAAAAAGGTTTTAATGTTTTTACAACATTGTTTTTAGAGGCCAAATTTTGAAGATGCACACGGTGTGTCAACATGTGCTATGTGCCATCAGAGGATCGCAATGTACGCATTTGGTGTTTGCAAACCCTTCCTCATTCTAGTATGTGAGAGGAAGGGATTGCACACACCAAACACGTCCATTGATCACTCATGATGGTACATAGCACATGTTGACATTACCAATTTTTGGTGTGCATCTTCAAAATTTGGCTTTACCCCTTGTTTTCTGTAAATAGTTAAAAATATGATTTTATTTTATTTTTTTTGGATAATTGTATTTTATATATAGATATATCTATATATTTCTATGTTTACAAAAAAAGAAAAAAAAAATTACAAAAAACAAAAAGAAAAATATCTAAAAAAGAGGCACTGGTTGGAATGTGCACTATTAAAAAATCAAAAAAAAGATGTGTGTGTGTGTGTGTGTGTCTACTTCTTTCAATACTCAATACCAGTTTGGGAAGTCATTTTGTGTTTTTTGTCACAAAGGGCCTTATTTCCTATTGGCAAAAACCACTTTGCTATACAAATGCACTAGGACAGGAATATGCAATTAGTGGAAATCCAGCTGTTGCAGAACTACAAGTCCCATGAAGCATAGCAAGACTGACAGCCACAAGCAGGAGACCCAGAGGCATGATTGACTTGTAGTTTTGCACCAGCTGGAGGTTGGCCAATTGCATATCCCTGAATTAGGACAATGTAGGAGACAAGCAACGTGAAAAGCAAACAAGAACCAAACTTAAAAATTTGAACAGACAATACATATTTCAAGAAAAATACATTTTTATTGTTCAGCTGGCATTGGAATAGCCCCCCTACCATTAAAATAGCTGACATAGCGGTCACGCACCTCATGTGCTGTTTGGGGGGCTAAGCCAGGAAGGGCATGATCCAGCCCTGTGAGTTCTCTGAATATTAGTCCGGCCTCAGGCCCAATAGGCTGCAGGTACTGGTTACCTGAAAATTTACGTAGAAAATTGTGCAGAATGCAGCAGCACAGGATCACATAGTTCAGTTTATATTCTGCAAGGTTGATCGCTGTCAGTAACAGACGGAACCGGCTGGCCATAATGCCAAAGGCACTCTCCACAACCCTTCTTGCTCTGGCCAGCCGGTAATTAAAAACCCTCCTCTCCGGGGTGAGGGTCCTTTGGGGGAAGGGTTTCATAAGATGGTCACTCAGACCGAACGCTTCATCAGCCAGAAACACAAACGGTAGACCCTCCACATTCTCGGCATCTGGTGGCAAGTCCAGGCCACCAGTGATAAGACGGTGGCAGAACTCGGTCTGCCTAAAGACTCCTCCGTCAGACATCCGGCCGTTCTTCCCCACATCCACATAAAGAAAGTCACATTGTGCCGACACCACCGCCATTAGCACCACACTATGGAACCCCTTATAATTCCAATAGTAGGACCCCGAATGGGGTGGGGGCACAATCCTCACATGTTTCCCGTCGATCTCCCCTCCGCCCAACGGGCAGCGAATTGGGAAGCCACAGTCTGCCATTCCTGTGGCGTGGAAGGACACTGGGGAGTCAAACACAGGAAAAAAAACAAAATTAGTCATTAAATAAAAACAATTCATAACAAATAAAACTCAAAACCATTTTGGAACAACAGTTAAACAGAAATATTGCAATTGTTTTTCTGCAAAAAAAACCAAAAAAATAGGCGGACCAATTCACAGATTAATCAGCCCTCTGATGGACCAGGGGACATAAGTTAGGTGGGTAAGTGGGGTGGGGGGACTAATTAATGAGTATCCAATACCTGCAAGCAATTTGATTGGGGTGGGAGACTAATTAATGAGTATCCAATACCTGCAAGCAATTTGATTGGGGTGGGGGACTAATTAATGAGTATCCAACACCTGCAACCAATTTGAGTGGGGTGGGGGGACTAATTAATGAGTATCCAATACCTGCAACCAATTTGAGTGGGGGGACTAATTAATGAGTTGACAATCCATATATATCAATCCATATATATCTATCTTTATCTATCTTTATCTATCTCTATCTATATCTATCTATCTCTCTCTATCTATCTCTCTCTATCTATCTATATCTATCTATCTATCTATCTATCTATCTATCTATCTATCTATCTATCTATATCTATCTATCTATCTATCTATCTATCTATCTATCTATCTATCTATCTATCTACACACACACACACACACACACAGGGTGTATACAAAGAGTATACAAAGGGTGGGGGGGGGCAAGTAAAATAGTACAATGGAGCTGACAATATGAATTATAGAGAAAAACAGTCTCGGCTGTGGGTGTATATGGGGCCCAGGATTGAATGCTGAGGACGTTAGTGAAAGCAAATATGCACGTGGGACACAAAAAGGTAAAAAGCTCAAAAAAAATGACACAAAAAAAAATAAATGCATGCATTCATATAAAGGGGACATTCACATCATATTCCTGTCATGGATATTAAAAGTCATGATGAAATTAATACAAACATACAATGCATATAACACATTTAATGCAATATTAAAAGAACAAACTTACCTTCATATATTCCTTCTGCAGGACCCGAATAATGGCAGAACAGGTCTCTGGAATAATGATCCCCAGAGCCTGGGGGGAGATGCCTGTCGAGAACTTGAGGTCCTGAAGGCTTCTCCCTGTTGCCAAGTAGCGCAACGTGGCGACGAGCCTCTGCTCCGGAGTGATGGCTTGCCGCATGCAGGTATCCTGCCTGCTGATATAAGGGGTTAGCAAAGCCAGCAGACGGTGAAAAACGGGGTCCGTCATCCTGAGATAATTCCTGAAATCATCAGGATTATTCTCACGGATCTCACGGAGTAAAGGCATATGCGAGAATTGGTCACGCTGGCGCAACCAATTCTTTGTCCATGAACTCCTCCTCACCCTGTTCACAGACTGGGCTCGGGTCAAAGTATTAACCCCAACACCAAGCCCCAATATAGCACGAACTCGTTCCCGAGTACGTCCACACTCCATGGCTTTGAAACGGTCGGCTGGACAAACAAGCTCAACTGAACGCACTGAAGAACAGCCAGACCTATGAAGAACGACCTGAAACCCAGAAACGAGCGGACCAGAAGCGCCTAATAACAGGTACAACTGATCCACGCGTACCGAAAGACAGATACAAACCTCACAGGCAGACTGCGCCGCAGTGAACGGACAAATTAAGCTGAAGTCTGAAAAGCGCGAATCGTCTCTAACCAAACTTCTACTAATGCAAAGTCAGCAGAAGGAGCCCAAAGGGTGCTTTGCTGTGTCTTCGACTTCCTATTTCTAGTCCCGTCGTACGTGCCGTACGTCATCGCGCACGCTTTCAGCGGACTGTCTGTTCATCGTGTGTGGTCAAGTCCGTTCATGCAAATTTTGAACGGACTGTCTGTCGGATTGTCTGACGAACTTAGTTGGGCAGACAGTCCGCCCGTGTGTACGCGGCCTCAGGCTCCTTTCACACAGGCTTCCCGATCAGGCCCGCCTGTTAGTTTTTCAGGCGGAGCTGATCGGATGCTCCATTCACCTTTATGGAGTGGCGGATGTCACGGACATCCGGTCCGTGAAATACAGACGGATGGTGACCCTATTTTAAATCTGTCTGGAGAATCAGATTGGTTGGGATTGGATGAAAATGGACAGGCGTTCTGTTTTCATACAACCTCCCCATAGAGGAGAGTGGGGCTCTGACAGGTCCATCTCAGCACAGTGAGCAGAGACGGACTTGTCATCTGCCTGCTCAGTGAGGATCAGCGGAGGTTGAAGCAAAGTTTGTGGAGCGGACTGCCCGTGTGAAAAAGCCCTTAGGGGGACACAGGAACAGTCAGGATCAACCAGGTATTTTAAAGCATAGAAGTGGACAAATAACATGGCAGAAGCTCTGTGCTGTATATCGTGCTTTAACAAGTTCCCACCCGGCCTATAGCAAAATGATCACAATGTACACAGGACAAGCCGTTTATCGGCTTTTCTTCACTTGCGTCTGACAGACGTGAGTAGAGGATAGCTGATGGGCTGCTCTCCTGACAAGGGGGGTCTGTGCTGATTAATTATCAGTGCAGCCGCCCCGAGGATGCCCACCCAGGACCACTAGGGATGGCCACCACTGATGACCACCAAGTATGCCACCAGGGTTGCAAATTTGTGCCCAAAACGTATGCCAATCAGTGCCCATATATGATGTCACACAGTGCCCATCAGTAATGCCTGCAGATGATGCCTTTACAGTGATGCCCCCTAGTGCCATCTATCAGTGTCCATCAGTGCCTCTCATCAGTGTCTATCAGTGCCCATCCATGCCCATCAGTGCCACCTATCAGTGCCCATCAGTGCTGCCTATCAGTGCCCATCAGCGGCACCCATGAATTCCCCTCAGTGCAGCCTTTCAGTGCCCATCAGTGTGGCCTATCTGTGCCCATCAGTGTCCCCTATCAGTGCCCATCAGTGCCACCTATCAGTGCCCATCAGTGTTGCATATTAGTGCCCATCATCAGTGCCCATCAGTGCCACCTCGTTGATGCCCATCAGTGCCCATCAGTGCAGCCTTATCAATGCCCATCAGTGAGGGAGAAAACATACTTCTTTACAAACTTTTATAACAGAATTGAAGAAAAAGTTTTTTTTTTTCAAAATTTTCTGTAATTTTTAATTTGTTTAACAAAAAAATAAAAACCCCAGAGGTTATCAAATACCACCAAAAGAAAGCTCTGTTTGTGGGAACAAAATGGTAAAAATGTAGTTTGGATACAGTGTAGCATGACCGTGCAATTGTAATTTAAAAAGTGATAGCACTGAGAGCTGAAAATTAGCTTGGGCAGGAAGGGAGGAAAGTGCCTGGTACTGAAGTGGTAAAAGGCACAGGATCTTTTTTTTTTTTTCTAGGGTTACAACCGTTTTCCTGCAGCACAAGTCAAAACTTAACATGACAATATAAACAATAACTCAGATAACAGCTACAACAATGAATGGTATAATTAAGAGACCCAAAGGGAGCAAATAAGAAAAGTTAATTCTTGATAGGCAAGGAGGAGGCAATATGTTTTCTCCTCACTGCCTATTTTAACCCAGAAAAATCTGCACCACAGTGCCACAATTGCATGCATTGTGATGAAGCCATACAGTGGCTAATTTGATGGTCTATTGAAAAAAAAAATCTTTTTAAAGAGTAACTCCAATTTTGTTGAGAAAAAAACATTCCCCTCTGGATGATCTATGTACATTTCAAGGATTTTAACAAACTTTGTTGCAGATTCCTACTTTATGTTAGTCTGAAGAAATCCATGTGTGCTTTTCTATGTCCATATGGTAAGTATATCTAATGGGAGTGGTTTCATATTTATCAATCAGCTGCTGTACCTGCAGGGCTTTAATGAGGGAAATTGCAGGGTCTGCATCCCTTTAGACGTGATTTCCTTTTGGGAGTATTTCACCAAAAATTGCATTTTTATTGCAGGGGATGCCTGAAATTGACTGACATTCTGTATAGGTGAACTATATGAACTACAGATTGAAAAGGAAAGGTAATTTTTAATAAAATTTAATTACATGACTTGTGTCTCAATTCTATATACTATATTATTATTTTTTTGCCACTTTTTTTCCCCCATGAAAGTGGAGTTACCCTTTAAGCAGTTATTATGATCTGGAATTTCATCAGGTGTACATTAGAACAGAAATATAGTCCTAAACAAAAGGTTACACATAATTATACTTGTATATACAATTGACAGCCCTACCTTTGTATGGAAACCTTTTTAAAATGCTACAAGGCCAGCGACTGACACTTTAGCTCTATGTCTATAAATAGAAAGTCTTTTTCCCCTTTAAGATAGAAAGTGCGCTGTTCTAATCTATAACTCATAATTACAATCCAGCCGGCAGATTCGGTTTGTCAGGGCAGGTTATAATTGCAAATGCGTGATTAATTATTGAACGGGTGGCTTGTCATATTTGCACGGATTTATGGATCATCGATAGAAAGATGACAGAACAAAGCAAGGTGTGTATTTATCAGGGCAAAACACGTTAGTAAGCCAAGCAAACAAATCACACACAGGTGACCGATATCAAAAGATTTAGTGTTCAATTGAAAAAAAAGGGACTTTTCATACAGTACAGCACCATCACAAAGTATAGCGGTTTTGTTCAATTTTATGTAATTGTATAAAACGTATATAAACCAAAGAATAAAAAAAAATTATGCACAGTATCAGTCCTTAGATGGCTGCATGTTTTTTTTTTAGGCTTTTTTTCCTTTATTTTTACCTGGTGATCCTGCCAGTAACACATTTCCTGTCCTGCTGGGTCCAATGCTCATTTTCCATGCAGTGTACTACAGAACATCCCCATCTTCTTCTCCTTATAACATGGAAATGAGGGGGGGGGGGGGGTCATAGTCTTCAGAGATAGCTGGGGACATTGCTAACTGCCCACTTCCAAGATTTCTGGAAAACCAGATATAATAAAATACTTTCAATGGTATATTTTAGTTCATTGTTTACATGCCCTTTCAGCCAACATAGATGTTGATATAATTCCCTTAGACTAGATGAAACTTCATGCTCAGCATCAATTCTCTGATACATGGCCTGGGGCAAAATGAAACATTTATTTGCCAATATTCAATGATGGCTTTCAAAAGTAGTATTGACATGTAATATCAAAGCTGTATGTACAGTGCCTTGCAAAAGTATTCACCCCCCTTGGCTTTTTACCTATTTTGTTACATTACAGCCTTTAGTTCAATGTTTTTTTAATATGAATTATATGTGATTGATCAGAACACAAAAGTCTAAGTTAGTGAAGTAAAAATATAAAAATATAAACATAAAACAATTTTTCAGAAATAAAAAACGGATAATTGGCATGTTCGTATGTATTCACCCCCTTTGTTATGAAGCCCATAAAAAGCTCTGGAGAAACCAATGACCTTCAGAAGTCACGTAATTAGTCCACTTGTATGCAATCTAAGTGTCACATGATTTGTCATTACATATACACACCTTTTTGAAAGGCCCCAGCGGCTGCAACGCCTAAGCAAGAGGCACCACTAACCAAACACTGCCATGAAGACCAAGGAACTCTCCAAACAATGTTGTTGAGAAGTACAAGTCAGGTTTAGGTTCTAAAAAAATATCCAAATCTTTGATGATCCCTAGGAGAACCATCAAATCTATCATAACCAAATGGAAAGAACATGGCACAACAGCAAACCTGCCAAGAGACAGCTGCACACCAAAACTCAGGGACCGGGCAAGGAGGGCATTAATAAGAGAGGCAGCACAGAGACCTAAGGTAACCCTGGAGGAGCTGCAGAGTTCCACAGCAGAGACTGGAGTATCTGTACATAGGACAACAATAAGCCATACACTCCGTACAGTTGGGCTTTATGGCAGAGTGGCCAAAAGAAAGCCATCACTTTCTAGACATGTGCATTCATTTTCGTCCGAATGCATTTTCATCCGAATTTCAGGTATTTTCGTTATCGTTTTGACAAACGATAACGAAAGCCAAGAGTCCAAAAAACGAAAGATCCGACATAAATAAATGCTTTATTTTCATTTTCGTTTTGACACAGTTCGATACAGATAGGAGATTCGATGTGACTCTAACAATAAAAATCTGTGTTTATTGAACTTGTATCATAACAGTTCATTCACACAGAGGCAGCACGACTTCAGGAGGCAACTTGGACACAACTTGAGTGTGAATCACAGCGTGACTTACAACACGACTTTAATGTAAAAAAAAAAAAACGGCATGGGTTCCCTTTCAAGAACCTTCGGGTCTGGTATGGATATTAAGGGGAACCCCGCACCAAAAAAAAATTGGCGTGGGGGTCCTCATCAAAATCCATACCAGGCCCTTCAGGTCTGCCATGGATTTTAAGGGGAACCCCGCAGCAAAAAAAAAAAATGCCGTGGGGTTCCCCCTCAAAATCCATACCAGACCCTTATCTGAGCACGTAACCTGTCAGGCCGCAGGAAAAGAGGGGGGACGAGAGAGTGCCCCCCCTCCTAAACTGTACCAGGCCACATGCCCTCAACATTAGGAGGGTGCTTTGAGGTAGCCCCTCAAAGCACCTTTTTTACCATGTTGATGAGGACAAGGGCCTCATCCCCACAACCCTGGCCGGTGGTTGTGGGGGTCTGCGGGCGGGGGGCTTATCAGAATCTGGAAGCCCCCTTTAACAAGCGGACCCCCATATCCCGGCCTCCCCCCCTGTGTAAAATGGTAAGGGGGTACAAAAGTACCCCTACCATTTCACAAAAAAAGTGACAAAGTTTTAAAAATCACAGAAGACGGTCTTTGACAATTCCTTTATTAAAGTCTTCTTTCATCTTCTTTCTTCTGGTCTTCTTCCTTCTTCTTTTCTTCATCCTTCGGTTTCTTCCTCCATCTTCTTCTTCCTCCGATCCTCTTCTTCCTCCGATCCGCTTCTTCTTGGTCCGGGGTTCTCGTCCGGCATCTTCCTCCACGGTGTCTCTTCTTGGTTCACGGGCCGCTCCGCGCAATGGGAGGCTCCCGCTGTGTGACATTTCTCTTCTTCTGACAGTTCTTTTATAACGGAGGGCGGGGCCACCCGGTGACTCCGTCCCCCTCTGATGCACGGTTCCATATATTTGAGGAAAACCTGTACCACTCTGTGTGTGATTTGAGGCTAGGATGTAGGCTCACATTCCAGCGGGACAATGACCCCAAACACACTGCTAAAGCAACACTAGAGTGGTTTAATAGGAAACATGTAAATGTGTTTCAATGGCCTAGTCAAAGCCCAGACCTCAATCCAATAAAAAATCTGTGGTGAGACTTAAAGATTGCTGTTCACAAGTACAAACCATCCAACTTGAAGGAGCTGGAGCAGTTTTGCAAGGAGGAATGGGCAAAAATCCCAGTGGTAAGATGTGCAAGCTCATAGAGACTTATCCAAAGCGACTAGGAGCTGTGATAGCCGCAAAAGGTGGCTCTACATAGCATTGACTTTAGGGGGGTGAATAGTTATGCACATTGACTTTTTCTGTTATTTCGTCCTATTTGTTGTTTGCTTCACAATAAAAAAAAAACATCTTCAAAATTGTGGGCATGTTCTGTAAATTAAATGATGCAAATCCTCAAACAATCTATGTTAATTCCAAGTTGTGAGGCAACAAAACATTAAAAATGGCAAGGGGTGAATACTTTTTCAAGGTACTCTATTTATGATATAATGCACAGCCAAAGAACTGGTGCATTTAGGCCTTACCCCTTCCAAGATCACCACCCCCCAGCTTCTAAAGCTACGCAAACAATTGTTTAATCTATAACACATTACGCACAAAATAAAGCATGTTGTTTCACGTTAAATATTTATTTTGTGGATCTGCGTAGCATTTGGCAGTGGCTAAATCCAAACCGTACAGTTCTTAGTCTCGCCCAGCTGCTGATATGTGCATTTGAAAAATGAAATTTGTGTGAGGAGCAAACAGAGAACTGAAAATACTGCAACATCTCCTGCTCCGGGCCGTCTGCCTGTTATAGAAATATGGGGCAGAGGAGTCACCAGCTGGGCCCAGCGCACTTCACATGGCCTCCAAGGCCGGAGCGGAGGCTGTTTTGGCTAAATATAAATACTAATAGGGAAGGGGCTGAGTAATCACAGACGGCTGACCTGTAACATGATGTATCTTAGGCTGGCCATATATTATATAATTTTCTTGTACAATTTTCCTTTAAGTTTACCAAAACCATATAATATGAGGTCAAACCTAAACACTTTCAATTTGTATGCAAGCAGGCAGGTTCTTGTACTACATAGTTGAAGGTAAATCTAAAGGAAATTGAATAAGAAAATGTTATAATGTATGGCCAGCTTTAGTATAATTGTATGCCTAATGATAGAATGGATAGATTGATAGATAGATAGATAGATAGATAGATAGACATTGCCCTGAGCACCAGCTCCAAATATTTGACATGGAGCAGCTCAGAGTATTGAACAGTATTGGTTTGTCTTCCCAGTGTGAGTCATTCAGCTATAGGTGTAATCTAATTTCCCTTGGTCTCATTCAGCGCAATATCTATTTTAAATAATTTCATAAAAACAATTGTTTTTGCTTAGAACTTCCTATCCGCTGTCTTTAACCCTTTCGCTGGCAGAGCCATTTTTTTTTGCTTACATGTTTAAAAAATAGTTTTAGGCCTGAAGATTACATAAAATCCCAAAACATTATATATTTTCTCACAGCTGACATCCTAGAGAATAAAATAGAGGTAGTTTCAATTTTTCATGTCACTTGATATTACCGCAATGGTCTGGGAAATGCCAAATTTCAGTAGAAATCGCACTAAAAAGAATTTTAGGACAAACAAACGCAATAAACAACTCACATTTTTGGTGAAATATAAAAGACGAGGTTGCACCAAGTAAATATATACCCAATATGTCAAACCTTAAATTTGAGTGTGCCCGTGAATTGGTGACATACTTCAGTACCCTATATTTTCTATATGTGATGCTTCAAAAGCTCCCTGAAGGTCATTAGTTCCGTGTTATGGAGGAGGTCTTGTGCTAGAATTATTGCTTTCACTCTGGTGTGCACGAAGATATGTAACATGTGTATCGTAATCAAAGTTTTCACATGTAGGTGCACGCCCCTAAGGTGTACATTTACGTTCGTACATGTGTATATGTGGGAGTGGAGGCCTCAAAATTTCTTTGGGGAGGGGATTTTATGTGATTGGGTGTAACTTAGTTTGGGGTGGAGGAACTTAACTGGCCTACACAGAGTCCTGACCTCAACCCGATAGAACATCTTTGGGATGAATTAGAGCGGAGACCTTTGCAAACGCACTTCTGGAAGAATGGTCAAATATTCCCATAGACACACTCCTAAACCTTGTGGACAGCCTTCTCAGAAGAGTTGAAGCTGTTATAGCTGCAAAGGGTGGGCCACCTCTATATTGAACCCTACGGACTTAGACTGGGATGCCATTAAAGTGCATGTGCATGTAAAGGCAAGTGTCCTAATACTTTTGGTAATATAGCATATGTTTTGGATACTTCAACAGGAACATGTCCCCAATATAATTCTCTACACACCTTTGTGTGTCCCAGCTTCTTCTATTACATTCTCTATCATATGAATCAAAAAATAATCCAGTACTGATTATGGTAGCCCTTCATAATGAGCACAGCAGGTCTGAAGAATATCAGAAACTGTTCAGTACGTGTCTAAATATAAATGATCAGATTTGGGTGGCCTCACCCTTTTAATACTGCGGCACAGACAGACAGAATCAAAAAAGTATCCTTTGCAACTGTTTCAGGGCCTCTTTTTCTTGATAATTTTCAATCCTTCCTGTGAAAACCCCTTCACAGAAAAATAAAACCTAAAAGTGAAAATTTAAATGATGACTCTATAAAGACCTATATGGCACACACAAAATTAAAAATAATAGCAGGGAACAATAAAGGGAGGATCGGTGCATCCAAGCAAACTTTGATGTCCCTCGTTATCTGAATGATCAGAGAATCTCCTCTATTATCTCCTTCTCGAACCTGTGACTGAAGGAATAAAAATGTCTAATTACTCACAATCTATTTACAGCAAATCATAAAAAGCCTTTGGTCTTTGCCAGCACTGAAAAATATCGAAATTAGATTAAAACCTCTGTTGTATTGTCAAAATCAGAGTGATCGTTTTAAAGCATTTTTGTAAGCCAATTACTGACTGCCCTACTTTATAGAATCACAGTCCAAGCATGGAATGAAACAGCCAATTTTCTTATTCTTTTGAGTATGAAAGTAAACCTCTACTTCTGTTGAGGAGAAAATTTACTTACATTGCAAGTAACCCCTTCATGCTTGCCTCTGTTACGTAGTTTCTGAATAGAAACGAACAAACGAAAAAATACAAAAAATTTAAAAAACTGACTGGGCACTGATGAGGTTGCACTGATGAAGCTGCAGAGATGAGGCTGCACTGATGAGGCAGTACTGATGGGCACTGATGAAGAGGCACTGAAGAGTCTGCACTGATAACACGACATTGATGGGCACAAATATGCTGCACTGATATGCAGAACTGATGGGCATTGATATGCAGCACTGATGGGCACTGATATGCTGCACCGATAGACACTGATATGCTGCACTGATGGACACGGATGGGGCTGCACTGATAATCAGTGCCCTGATTATTAGTGTAAATACCCCTGTCACGACAGGAAAGCCAGTTATCGGCTTTCTTTTCTTCAGACACTGACCGCGCTGAGGAAAGGAAATGGCAATAACCGACATTTGTTTACACGTGATCAGCTGTGATTAGACACAGCAGATCACATGGTAAAGAGCCTATGTAGTCGGCTCTTTAGCACGTTCGCTGATGCACTGTGTGCGGGTACACATGTGCGTCAAGAATGGGTGGACGTCACATGACGTCCTCCCAGAACAAGTGTCCTGCCCGACCGTCATTTTATAATACAGCAGGTGAGAAGCAGTTAAAGGATAAGTTTACCTTTTGTAACATGGTACACTCATATTCAGGGTGTAACATGTTACTGTACAGTCCCCACACCCCCATATCCCTATTGTAACAGCGAGCTCTACCTGCCTGGCCACATCATTCATTCACAGAGTCCTATGGATGTGAAAACTACAAGTACCGACAGCCGTTGTAGCTGTCGGCTTGTAGCTCAGCCTCGCAATGAACTACCAGGACGCTGTTGATTCTTCCTGTAAGTGTGAAACTGCTTGCCCTGGCAGCTAGTTTACAATGGCAGTTTACTCTGGCAGTATGCAAGAGTCCTGTATGACACCCACAATCTTCTGATCTTGGGTACAATCTTTTCCATGTTCCTACAAAAAAATAGTAAATGCACATTTTTTACCTGTAAAAAAAGTGCATTTATTTATTTATTTATTTAAAACACAAACACAAACATTTAGGGGCCTTTCACATAGGCGGTCTGCCCGGCAGACTCTGCATTTCTCAGTGAGGGATCGATCCGTCGATCCCTGCTGAGTAGGCGGATAACAGGTCCTCCTCACTGTGCAGAGATGGACCTGTCAGAGCCCCGCTCTCCTCTATGGGACGATCGGATAAAAAAGAACTGCTTATCCGTTTTCATTTGATCCACCAGACGGATGGAAAATAGGGTCACTGTCTTTCTGGATTTCACGGACAGGATCAGATCGGATAGCAGCAGGTGTCAGCGGACATGTTACAGCTGATATCCGCCACTCCATGGGAGCGAATGGAGGCCCCGTTCAGGTCCACTTGAAAAACTGACAGGTGGCCCTTTTCGGGAAGCCCATACACCACCAAACATTCTCAGGTGGTTAATCAATCGTTATCATTTAAAACACATAGGCCTGGAGTTAATGTTTGTCGCTATCATATTCACTGCTTTATAAATATACCCTATTTGTAATTTTTTTTTTTTTTTTTCTCTTTATTTAGTTTTCTTTTATTTATTTTTCCCCTTACACATAGAATAAGACAGAGGGTACAATGAAAATACATTCAATCCATATCTCATTCTTTTCTTAAAATCTTTTACATACATACAAAATAAACATTTCCTTTCCCTCTTCTACCCCCCCCCCCCCTCCCTGCCTTGCAGTGGGTTTGGAGAAATATCCTCCCTAGCCAACCCTATGTTTATCTTACCCAGACTTATTTTACTATTTCTTCAACATACCTCCATGATCTTTTGAACTTTATCCATGCTACCCATTTATCCTTACGCCCCTCATCAGCTACCCATTCTTCCTCCTCTCCCTCTGAACATTCTATATTCTGTATTTCATTTACCCTGAGTATCCAGTCCCGTATCTTAGGACTGTCCGTCTCCCCCCATTTTTTAGGGATTAGACTTTTTGCGGAACTGAGCAGTATAGGGATTAAAGAGGACGTATATTGTCTCACAGAGCTTTCGGTCCCGTGAAACAATACAGTCCAGGGGTCTTCTGCTATGTCTTTATTTGTAACGACTTTTATTAGCTCTAGCACCTCCTTCCAATACTTTTTAATATTCGGGCAGTCCCACCAGATGTGAGCCATGGTTCCTATTGTCTTACACCCCCGCCAGCACTCTGGGGATTGCGCGGTTACAAATTTACCTAGTTTGTCTGGGGTCGCGTACCACCTTGCGAGGCACTTATAATTTAATTCCGTCAACTTGTGGTTAACCGTCGCACTATGTGTTAGTTTCATTATTTTCTCCATTGTCTGTGTACAACATCGAGTCCCCAGCTCTCTTTCCCATTTTTTAATGTAAGGTGGACCCTCCCGACCTTCCACCGCAGATAGAATTTTGTATATTCGACCTATGTTATTTTTTGATTTCTCTCTACGGCAAAGCCGCTCGAGAGGCCTATAGTCTTCCTCGCCTCTAATTGGATGGGGCAATTTTAATATAAAGTGTCTTAACTGAAGGTACCTCCAAGTGTCTATACTCATAAGTTCCGTGCTCGTTCTTAGTGCTTGAAACGTGTTTATTTTACCTCTGTAAATAATATCTTTTACTTGTGCATTATTATTTATTATCCAGTTTCCCCCCACCTCCTGTTTCCCCGGCATAAAAAAATCATTGTCTTTTAAAAAAATCAAAGGTGAATTATAACTCCATTTATTTTGTGCATGTGTTCTGTCCCATAATCTAAGAGCAATCCGTGTTATTTCGTGTATGTTTGGCCCTATTGTCCTGTATTGAGGGGGGTTCCAGATAATTCGTCCTAACTGTGCTTGACTCATTGCCTTTTCTACTTTTACCCACCTTTTATTATTTACCTCTTTTCCCCATTCCACCACTCGAGTAAGTACTACCGCGTTATAGTATTTTTTGAAATCCGGAACGGCAAGGCCCCCCTTTTTTTTTTCTCTGCTCAGTACCGCGAAGGCTATCCTTGGTTTTTTATGTTGCCAAATATACCTTGAAATCAACCCCTTTAATATCCTGAAGAAAACTGGGGGGAGCGATATGGGCAGCATTTGGAACTTATATAGAATCTTTGGGGTCAAAACCATTTTGACTGCATTGATCCGCCCTAACCAGGAGAGGTGGCTAATTGTAATTTTTTTTAATTCTCTTTTTATTTCCTCTAGTAGGGGGATGTAATTGTTAACATATATTTTCTTGATAGTATTGGAGAGGTAGACTCCTAGGTATTTGATCTCCTTTCGCCATGGGAACCTAAATTCCTCCTGGAGTCTAATCTTTTCCTGTCCTTCAATGTTGATATTTAAGACTTCGGACTTGTTGAGGTTTATTTTTAAATTCGAGACTTCCCCATATTTTTCCAGTAGCCTCAACAAGTTCGGAATCGTGATCCTTGGGTTGGAGATATAGAACAGCACATCATCCGCGTAAGCTGCGAGTTTGTGCTCTTCCTCTCCGACCGTGATCCCTTTTATGTCTGGGTTCTCTCGGATAGAGGCCAATAAAGGTTCCATAGACAGGACAAATAAAAGAGGGGACAACGGACACCCCTGTCTGGTGCCGTTCTTCATTTGAAAGAGGGAGGAAGACAGCCCATTCACTTTTACTGACGCCTGAGGGTGATTGTACAACACCTTGATCCATTGGATCAGTCTTGGTCCCAGACCCATCACTTTCAGAGTTTCAAACATGAGTCCCCAGTTTACCCTGTCGAATGCTTTTTCGGCATCTATCGACAGGAGTAGTCCTGGGGACCCATTCGTTTTTAAGGCCTGTAGCAGGAGCAGCGAGCGTACTCCGTTGTCCCGACCTTCCCTCTCAGGGATAAATCCGACCTGGTCCGGGTGCACCAGGTCGGACATCCTGTCCTTCAGCCTCGATGCTAAGACCTTGGCGAATAATTTGGTGTCAGCGTTTAATAAGGCTATTGGCCTGTAACTAGAGCACAGCGTACTATCCTTACCCTCCTTTAACAATACCGTGATAGAAGCCCGCAGGGCCTCACCTCCCATCGCAAAATCTTTACCTAAGCCATTCATATGCTTACAAAGCTTGGGGACCAGCGTCTCTTTGTATTTTTTTAAATACGAAATCGTGAAACCGTCTGGTCCCGGGCTTTTCCCAGAGGCGGTATCTTTCAACGCCTTGTAAATCTCTTCTTCTGTAATGGGTCTGTCTAAGTTGCTTCTATCGTTCTCGTCTAGAGTCGGTAATTTCACTTTGTTCAGAAATTCCTTAATTTTTTCTTTTTTCCCTACATCTTTTGCCCCTTTCTGACTTATGTTATACAGAGCTTCGTAGTATTGCTTAAACACTTCCGATATCTCCCTGGATGTGTGGGTCATCTTTCCATCCTTATCTTGAATTTTATCTATAAAGTTATACCCACTCTTCCTTTTCAGCTGCCTAGCTAGATGTCTACTTATTTTATTTCCCTGATAGTACCTCTCTCTGGTTCTCCTGTCCAATGTCCTTTTTGAATCCTGTTCCATCATATCTTTAAGTTCATCTCGTTTAGTCACCAGTGGATGGAAATATTTCTGCTGTTGCCCCCCTGTTTTTTTATGGGCCTGTTCTAGTTTATAAACCTCTTCTTTTAGACTTTCAATTTTTTCTAGTCTTTCTTTTTTTTTCCTTGTGCCCATGGAGATGAGGATACCTCTGATATATACTTTATGTGCCTCCCATAGAGTGGCACCCGAAATTTCTTCTGTATCGTTTACAGAGAAATAAAATTCTATTTCCCTTAGTACAGCCTCCGCAATTTTCTCGTCCTGCAATAGGCTCTCGTTCAGGCGCCACGTGAACGGCAGCCTCTGCATTTCGAGTATCCTCATCCTCACCGACACCGGAGCATGATCTGACAGTGTAACTATTCCAATCTTGGATTCTGTTACGAGATCCAACAACCTGTGGTCGACTAGTATGTGGTCCAACCGGGAGTACGTCCCATGTACATGGGAAAAAAAGGTGTAATCTTTTTTTTTTATCGTGCTGTAACCTCCATACATCCATCATTTGGTGTTGTTTCAGCCATTGTTTAATCATCTTCCGAGCCTTCGTATTTAACCCCCTAGCACAAGACGTACTATCCCAAGATGGATCCATACAAAAGTTGAAATCTCCTGCAAGGACCACATCCCCCATCTTAAATTCCTCTAACTTCCCCAGCACTATCTTCAAATATCTTATAGGGTTTTTGTTGGGGCAATATACATTTGCTAGGGTGAGGATCTTGTCCCCTAATTTTCCCTTTACAAACATATAACGGCCGTCGGGGTCTGTCTTCCTGTCAGTCACTGTAAACTTTATGCCTTTCTCAAACCCGATTGCCACTCCCTTAGCCCTTTTTATCGGTGAGTCCCCATATAGCCAGTTTGGATAGTTAGCCGAATATAGTTTAATATTTGAGTCTTGCGACAAGTGAGTCTCCTGTAAAAATACCACCTCTGCTCTGTACAGCTGTAGTTCCTTTAACAATTTGTGCCTCTTACCCACAGAATTCAGACCCTTTACGTTATAAGACAAGAAATTTACATCTAACATTTAAATTTTTCCAGATAAGATGAAAAAAGAAAAAGGCGTGATCTATGACACCTTGGTTGACTCTGCAAGACACCTCCCCCCCCCCCCCCCTAG
The DNA here is from genome assembly GCF_037356315.1 of Lithobates pipiens. Classification (NCBI taxonomy): domain Eukaryota; kingdom Metazoa; phylum Chordata; class Amphibia; order Anura; family Ranidae; genus Lithobates; species Lithobates pipiens. The sequence continues at coordinate 500,166,932 of NW_027507903.1, read as the reverse complement.
CCTCCCCCCATCCCTACCTTCCCTCATCCCTCCCTCCCGACCTCCCCCCCTCCCATCCCCTGGCCAATTCCTGGCCTCTTTTCTGCAGCTGAGGATCTCCTCCATTCTGCAGACTTCTCCCGCTAGGGTGTGACTCCGACTAAGGCCCCCCGTGTCTGGGTCCCCCCTGCCTCCTTCCCCTAAGAAGGCAGGGGGTCCCCTCGCAGATGGGGTATGATATCCCGGGGTCCCACATGATCCTTCCGCCACCCTCACCTCCCACCCCTCTCACCCCCTCCCCCCTTCCACCATGCAAGAAAATAACCATCCAAAAGTCATACTCCCCCGTCAAAGGCCCCCGTGTCCATCTACTAGGGAACTTTGATATTCGTTGGTACTGGGATCCCTAGGTTATTGCAGAAAACCTCCAACTCATCGAGGAATTTTAATCTGAATGTTCGTCCATCTCTTTGAACCAATAGGGCCGCAGGAAATCCCCAACTGTATCTGATATTTGCCGCTCTCAATAGTTCTAATAAAGGTTTTAAAAGTCTCCTCCGGGCCAGTGTACCTGCCGACAGGTCAGAGAAAATCTGTATAGAGACCCCTTCGTATATTAACGGGGGTGACCCCTTAAGCCTGCTCCATATCTTAACTTTGTCGTCATAGTGGCTGAATTTGATGATTACGTCTCTCGGGACCTCTTCCCTCAGACCTAGGGGTTTCCTCACCCTATGTACCCGATCGATCTTTAAGACCTCTCCTATTGCTTTTCCCAAAATGGGGTTAAAATTTTTTCCCATCTTAGCCTCTAGATCTTCTCCCTGTTGTTCCGGCAATGCTCTGACCCTCAGATTTTGCCGTCTATTCTGGTTTTCTTGTTCATCCAATTTATACAAGGTGTCCCGCTGATCTGTTTGCAATTTCTTTACTTGCGTCTGCAGTTCTAATATTTCGTGGGCCTGTTTTCCTGTTAGTTCCTCTGCCTCTTCCACTCTCCTCAGTAAATGGCCCATATCCATCCTGACATTTGAGATTTCAACTTTGATGGTGTTTTCAAGTTTGGCGAACATTTCCAACATTTCACTTTTAGTGGGGATTTGGGCGATGACCCTCTGCCCCCGCGAATTACCATCTATTTCTGGGTCCGTATCCTCCCCTGAATTAGTTCCCGGGGCCCCTGCTGTCTTGGATCCTTCTCTCTTTTTCTCCTTTACTCCCTGCTGTTTTTTTTCTATACCGGGGCTTTTTAAACTGGTTTCCTTCAGATATTTCTGAATCGTGCTTGTATTCAGGTTCTCTTTTGGATCGTTCGCCTTTTGATTTCTTCCCCTCATGTTTACCCCTTTTGTCCTTTGCCTCCCCAGGTTTATTAGGGCAGAAAAAACAACACACAAAAAAGAAAAGCGACAATTCTTTGTACAGTCTCTCCTTAGTTGTGGCACCTGTCCTGCGCTGAAGGCTCCAGCCTCAGATCCGTTTTCACCTGCTCTATGATTTTAAGCGGGGTGAACTCTCCCATATAGCTTTTGCTGCGATTTCACACGCTCTCAAGATGAAAATTGCAGTGCGATTCCACGGCAAGGGCCACACGTTTAACCCGCTTAGCCTTCCGGCACTTGACCACTGTACTTTGTGCTCAGAGCCGCTGCATCAATTTTTAGGTATATTACCTCTTACACATCCTTTATAATTACATTCCGTTTGATCCTGTTTTACATCTTGATCTTTAATATGTAATCCTCTGGCATCAGTTCACTGAGCCCCTGCTGTTCCTCTCTTCACTCCCCAGGATCTCACCAGCCCAGGTTCCGTGGGCATTCAACAGGTTTAGACAATCAGGGAGAGGATCAGGTAAAGTTCAACAAATATTCAGCAACTAAAAATCAGAGTGAATAGTAATCAGAAAAATAAATACCTGGGGAGGAAGGGGAATCTTGTCCGGAAGGCGGTAAGCAGCAAGTGTCTACTTAGGGCTCCGCTGTCTTCCAGTGCTTCAGGGTAAACTTGAGACTTTGGTTTGATTTATCTTTCCTTCTGTTCCTGGAGCATGGCTGATCTCGTTTCCTCTTTGTGTAGGTACATCACGCACTTTGCGGGGAGGTGGAGGGGGAAATCGGCGATTTCTTGCCGGTCCGTTAAGGCTCCGCCACACTATGGTTGTACTCTTCTGCTCATGCCCGCCGTGTGCGTCGAGATGCGGGAGGGATGAGGTGGTACGGGCCGGGCGGCTTCATGCATGGAGCTCGGCGTCCTTTCCCCTCGCGCTGCTCCAGCTGATCGTTAGGACCGCCCCCATCTGCTCACGCTGGCGCCGTCATCGGGTCCCTCCCCTCTCTCACGGACAGCACTCCATCCTCCCTCGACACCCTATTTGTAATAAACAAAACTATTCTAAGTACACAATCTCCCCACATTCCAAAAACACTCTAAATAAAGAAAAAAGAGCTTATATTTTGCCTAAGCAACTTAATGAGTGCAATTGAGAATTTCCGCTACAGTAAAATTTTGCACACAGCGAAACGGGAAATTTTGTGTCATGGTGGTGCCCTGTGTTGTAAAAAAAAAAAAAATGCTGCATGTCCTGTTTATGTGCATTTCAGTACATTGACAGCCCCCTGAATTTGAATAGGTTGCCTTAATACAATGCAACTTAACAAACAAATACCGCACACTAATGCCCATGCCTTACCGCAGCACTCCAGTGTGAACAGGCCCTTATATTAAATGCTACCTGTACTCAAATGAAAAGAGGGGAACTAATGACAAATCATATTAGAACATAATGAGACTGTATGTAAAGTCTTTAGTAAAATCTGCTACAGTTTCCATCTTTTATAAAAAAAATGTCAAAACTCATATCCTACTGTGGTCTACATTTTCCCTGTTCCTTTCCCACATCCTATATACTATAACTAGAGGAAAATATAACCACGCGAATGTGCTTGATTGCAGATAACAGGCTCATGCGAACATAGTAGTTAGCATTTACTGGATCACAAAGTATATAAATCCTCTTGATTGACATGCTTCTCCACCTTGAGGCCAGGTCAAGAGAAAACCAAGAAGGCTGCACCCTGTAGGAATGAGCATATTGAGGCCCATGAGTTAGAACCCAGAGATGGAACCCAGATGTTTTGCTGTGAGTTGGAGCTTGCTGGGAAGTGGTAATTTGCTTCGCAAATTGATTAATTCAGTTAAAATTTAAGTAAACCCAAAATCCATTTTTCAGTATTTTCATCTCGCTGTATACAGTTTACCTAAAACATTTTTTGTGAATCTGTTGTGAAGTTTCTAACCTGAAGTAATAGCACTTCCTGTTGTAGGCTGTCAACACTAAGCCACTACCTCGCAATTAGTAGCAGTGTTGTCAGCTTGCTGAGAGCTCTCTTTCAATTGGCCATTGAGCTTCCTTACCAGGCCTGTAGAAATATTTGTTCACTGGAGCAAATAAGATGAATGGAGTAGACTTCCAAGATGTGGTTATCTCTAGCACCCATACTCTTTTATCTTAGGTCTTTCGCTGTAGCCCATCCGCAGAGATCTGCACGATACAGAAGAAGGTTCAAGGGACATATAAAATCCATTAGCAATCTTTGCACCCAAGGGAAACAATGAGTACAAGTTTTCTTTAAATTTAGAATAACGTGACACGTTTCCTTTAAGCGGATTGTAAAAGCACCTGAGAGCTCCTTATAATGACATTGCTTTGCTGACTTGTGCTGGATGCTGATAGAATATCGAGGAAAAATGCAGCGTATAAATAAATAAACGCCAAATAAAATGTGAAGGGATTTTATGCCCATAATTAGTCTTTTAATTGGTGTGTTAGCGAGTGGGTAAGGAGAGGTGACTGAGGAATGAGGAGCTGTCAATCCAGAGGTAGAATTTAAAGGTAAGTAATAAGGAGTCAGATTATTATGGAGTTGGAATTAATTGAATGTGATAAGCGCTGAGCTGCTAAACTGCAATCATAATGGACTTGTTCTAACTTCAGCATTCAGAGAGGAGAGCTGGCATCCTGAATACAGAGGAGGACAGAGTTTTCTTAGTAAATAAGGGAACTTGGGTTTGTTGTTCTGTAACATTCAACATTGCTATAGTAAAAGAGAATTCATATATTGTATCTATCCTCAGGCCGCGTACACACGGGCAGATTGTCTGTCCAACTTAGTCCGCTGAACCGTGTTTCAGCGGACAATCCGCTCGTGTGTGGGCTTCAGCTGACTTTTTCAGCGGACTGTCTGACGAACAAAGTCTTACGTAATTTCCGTAATTTTGTCCGTTCAAACTTGGTTTTGTCCGTCCAAACTTGGTTTCAGCGGACAGTCGGCTCGTGTGTAGGCAAGTTGGACAGACTAAGTATGGTGCATGCTCAGAAAGGATTTACACGGCCGAAGGTTGCATTGCAGTGTATAGGACGTCGTTTTTCTAGTCCCGTCGTACGTGCTGTACACGTCATCACGCACGCTTTCAGCGGACTGTCTGCTCATCGTGTGTGGTCAAGTCCGTTCATTCAAATTTTGAGCGGACTGTCTGTCGGATTGTCTGACGAACTTAGTTGGGCAGACAATCCACCCGTGTGTACGCGGCCTTAGAGTCATCAAGAATCCAAAGAGCAAGAGGGCATTTTTTTTTAAAGTGGAGCTAGCATCCGGTATATTTATCATTTTAAGTGCACTGCCCCGACAATGCTTTAATCTGTTTTTATCCCCAGAAGGATAAAGCCATCTTTGTTTAGACATCATCCAAGGCCAGTATCTACTTCCTTGACTGATTAGCCAGCTCAGAGATGACATAATCATGTAAATCATGACTCCAATTTTGTAGGGAAATATATACAGCATAATTCTCAAGCTTGCAAATTCCATGCCCTGGCTTTACAAGATAACTAACCTTGCTTGCCTATTGGAGATAGCTGATAATTCCCCAGGAGAACCAAGATGCATCTTTTATATTCAAAGTGCCCACCTTCACTCATAGATGACTAATGCCTTCAACTTTACTGCCAGTTTCTGGACATATCGTCATAGACGACTAATGCCTTCAACCTTACTGCCAGTTTCTGGACATCTACACCCTGTATTTTCTGGTTGAGGCAGCAAACTCCTCTGTCACAGTTTAAATCAAAAACCAGAAATAGATTTCCCAAGCACCTACAAAAGAGACAATTAAAGTTGACCTGAACTTAAAATTTGGAGATGTTATGTTTTTATACAGAACAACAGTTAATTGTTCTTATAATGTAAAAAACATCCCACTACATTTTTATGCCCCCCCCCCAAAATAAAAATAAAAACATCTGCCTGACTCTTCCAACAGTCCAGCTGCTCTCTCTTTCTCACAGGAAACACAGAGAGCAGCAGGAGCCATAGAGTTATGCTGCTGTCAGTCAAACCCTGTGAGGGGGGAGCAGGGGGCATAGCTGAGCTGCGCTGTGTGTGTCTATGGATGCACACAGCCTGGCTCATTAGCACACGCGTGCACGGTTGCCCTCTTAACACCCGGCTTTCTGAGGTGGCCCCTGTAGGAAGTAGAAAAAAAGAAAAAAGAAAGAACTGCGCTAACCACGAATACCCAAAGTGAGTAGGGTATGTATATGTGCCAGACCCACGATATGGGTCTTAGTATCTTAATGTCTCTGAGACCACCTCCAAAATATAGTGCAAACCATATACAAATAAGTGCAATTAAATACAAAAACAAACCATAAATGCGTGTCAATAGTGTGAATTCCCCAAACACAATATGAGTATATCAAACTCAGTGCATATACCTCTAGAAAATAAAAAATAGAATAGAATATGAAAAAAATGTTTGCAATTTTTTACATAAATGAACTATCAGGAAAAAAAAGATTGTATTTAGAGACACTCTATATAATGTCCATATAGTCATATATCAAAAAAAATATAAATAATAGAATGTCCGTATGGTAAACGAACACCAGTGAAGTAAAACTTCAAGTGGAATACAACAGTGAAGAACAAACTTCAAACAGCTGAGTTGTAAGTACACAAATTAAAAATCTTCTCCAAAAGATGTAATGTGCTTTTCCCATCACCGAATGAGTGAATTGGCTCCTTACCAGATCCAAGCGACCCCCCGTTACAGAGGGTCACCACAGGCGACAACAGTCAAAGGATATCCGGATAGCGATTCCTCCTCAAGCGATCCTGAATCTTTCACGCGATAGGGTTATGGCTGTTATTCCACATATCACTCCCAACTCAACGTGGTATCACATAGGGAAAAACATAGGCTCCAGATAGTGTAAAACCAAATGACTTTAATTTGCAAAAACGAACGTATACACTTACATAAAAGACTTTAAAAGCAGGTTCAAAACAGAAGCGTGCACCGGCCGGATGCACGCCAACGCAGAGACCGACCCGTCCTTCCTGGTCCAAAAAGAACGAACACGACTGGGGTGACGTCGACACGTTCGCACCGCCCTACGCGTTTCGTAATCATTTACGTCGTCCCTGGACGACGTAAATTATTACGAAACGCGTAGGGCGGTGCGAACGTGTCGACGTCACCCCAGTCGTGTTCGTTCTTTTTGGACCAGGAAGGACGGGTCGGTCTCTGCGTTGGCGTGCATCCGGCCGGTGCACGCTTCTGTTTTGAACCTGCTTTTAAAGTCTTTTATGTAAGTGTATAGGTTCGTTTTTGCAAATTAAAGTCATTTGGTTTTACACTATCTGGAGCCTATGTTTTTCCCTATGTGATACCACATTGAGTTGAGAGTGATATGTGGAATAACAGCCATAACCCTATCGCGTGAAAGATTCAGGATCGCTTGAGGAGGAATCGCTATCCGGATATCCTTTGACTGTTGTCGCCTGTGGTGACCCTCTGTAACGGGGGGTCGCTTGGATCTGGTAAAGAGCCAATTCACTCATTCGGTGATGGGAAAAGCACATTACATCTTTGGAGAAGATTTTTAATTTGTGTACTTACAACTCAGCTGTTTGAAGTTTGTTCTTCACTGTTGTATTCCACTTGAAGTTTTACTTCACTGGTGTTCGTTTACCATACGGACATTCTATTATTTATATTTTTTTTGATATATGACTATATGGACATTATATAGAGTGTCTCTAAATACAATCTTTTTTTTCCTGATAGTTCATTTATGTAAAAAATTGCAAACATTTTTTTCATATTCTATTCTATTTTTTATTTTCTAGAGGTATATGCACTGAGTTTGATATACTCATATTGTGTTTGGGGAATTCACACTATTGACACGCATTTATGGTTTGTTTTTGTATTTAATTGCACTTATTTGTATATGGTTTGCACTATATTTTGGAGGTGGTCTCAGAGACATTAAGATACTAAGACCCATATCGTGGGTCTGGCACATATACATACCCTACTCACTTTGGGTATTCGTGGTTAGCGCAGTTCTTTCTTTTTTCTATTTCTGTTTGGTGTATTCTTGGTGTACATTTGAATTGCAGCTTCCGTTCAATACCATTTGTATTCCGTAGCGCAGTTTTTCCCTTTTTTTCGTTCCCTGTAGGAAGTAACAAACAACTGGTCACTGCCCCCACCTATAACTGGCCTTCACAGCAAGGAGCACAATGAAGGGCAACACCTGCAAAACAAAACCAAAGAAAATTCCCAGCTCAACTTACCAGCCAATCTGCTACCAACCGAATTATCCTGCCCAACAGTTTGCGTTAAAAACAGGGGTTTTGTTTGCACACATTTGCATATACATGAGTAAGCTGCAGAGCTGCTCCAAGGCACCCCAATATTCCTGCAGTTCTAACTCTTGTAAATATATGAAAGCCTCCATAGTAGAAGCACATGCATTCTAATTGATAGATAGAGGGCAGATGAGCCTAGAGGTAACCCACTCCTCCTTAAAGAAAAGGGGCACACTGGCCGCAAAGGTGCCCTTTAAGGAGGGATGGGCATCCAAACGGGAGGCAAGGGACTGCTCTGTGCAATGCCATTGTCCATCCATTTGTTTCAGATCGCCAGCATTGGGGAAAGTTCAGATATGAAGTAGAAAAGCTTTGTCTCTACCAAGATAACCACCTTCAAACAGATACACAGTGCAAAACAAGGCATGGTAAGACTGTAACAGTGAAAAGATCAGCTGCAGGGAGACCACAAATAATGCAGGTGATTAACAAGTGACTAGTCATTTGCCCTTGTACAGTCTGTTAACACCTGAAAACATCTTTAGCAGGGACTGACCATTTGGCCACTCAGGCACTGCCCGAGGGCCCCGGGCCACTAGGGGGCCCCATCAGGGTTGCCAGCCTCAGTAAAACCAGGGACAGTATGTACAAATCTGTGTTTTGTTTTTTTACATCTGTGTCTGAAATGTCCCTTACCGACATCCTTTTGGTCAAAAAATTCAGAGATTATAGCTACCCCACCTCTCCAGTACCTTCTCAGCGAATAGAAACATGTCTGTGTATACTGTGTGTACATGTATGTGTGTATACTGTGTGATTGTATACTGTGTGTGTCTGTTTGTGTATACTGTGTGGCCCCATAATCTCTGATTGCCTGGGGGCCCCATAATCTCCTATTGCCCGGGGGCCCCATGAGTTTTCAGTCCGCCCCTGCTCTTTAGCTTGACCAATATCAAGATGGTTGCAGTAGAAGCTTTGGGTGACCATATGTTGCCTACAGTTTGCCAGTTTAAACATCAATACTCTAAATCAGGGGTCTCTAAATTTTTCAGTACGAGGGCTGCATAGTGTATTTTACAAATATTCACAGGCTTAAAAAATCCCCATCCAACTTATATCAGGGTCCCCATTAGAGTCCTCCTACATTAGGTCCCCCATCAGAGTCCTTATCAGAGTGCTCATTTCATCAGGGTCCCCATCAGAGTGCTTTTTACATCACGGTCCCTATCACAGTTCCCCTTACATCACTGCCTAATCAAAGACCCCTGTGCATTTGAGTCCCCCTGTACATGGGTGGTAGGGTTGAATCGGAGACCATAGGCAGCCTCTGCTGACCTTAATCCTCAATCTGTGTACATTAAGTATATGCCACTGACCCTAGCTGCAGGCAGGATGAAATCTTGTAGAGGGCCAGATGTGGTCCACACGCTGTAGTTTGGAGACCCCTGCTCTAAACAAAATAACATTTTAAGCTAACTTATTTCTTTCGATAACCACCAAGAAAAGTATATTTTCTTAACTTTCATAAATTTTTATTCATTTGGATATAACAATGTTTCTTGTCGTTCTTATGTAATGCACATATTTTCCTCGTGAATGTTGAACGAGCAGTCTCCCCCTGTTGTTTTCTCCTTCTGGTACCATCTACATCCTTTTTGAAAAGGAATAATGCATCGACCTTTCACTGAGAAGAACACAACAAGCAATCAGCCCTTGCTGAACTTTGCTCTCGTCTCTCCTTGCCGTGTGTGTTTTTCAATAATGGCTCATTCTCTATTCTCTGTAATTTCCATGTTATGTATAAAGTTAAAAGAGAATAAAACAGAAGATTGGAGCGCTGGGGACCGGAAACCTGGAGATATAAGAGGAGAAGGAGGCAGGAGGAGGCCACGGACAGGGAGGCACGCCCTCCCTTCTTCTATAAAGGCTTGATTCTATTTGAAAATACAACATCAAAGGACAAAGTCCTATACTGCGAAACACTTCTCCAAGAATAGGCTCTTAATTAAAAAATAAGCCAAATGAATGATGTCTGTAGACGAAGATCGTCAAACTCGCACCAAGTTCAGTGAATGTTAAAGAAAACTTAGGAAATCGATCTGACACATACTTGCAGCATAAGCCATTTGGTAGTTTATGTTTTTTTAAATTACCTATCAATTTGATCTGATACCTCACATAACTTTCTATTATTGCCAGAAAAATTAAGCATCTCTCCATATATGGCATCAATATTCAGTTTACCAAAATCCTCTTTCATCTGTTTCTGTAATCGGCTGAATAGCTCTGCAAGATTCTTAAGTCAAATTGCAGACACCCTATTTTGGAAGGATATAGCAACCTTGGCAATGTCATTGGACTTGCTATGCTGGGAGTTCTACCTACCGTATGGTGAGAAGCTAGCACTTCTAAAGGGGCGAGATCCTCTGTCAGATATTGTATTACTTGCTGTAATAGGTTATGAAAGGGCTAGAACCCCTATCAGAGTTTTGTTGCTTTCCGTGCCCCGTTGAGACATCCTTGCTTCCTGTTGTGTCACTGCGAAAGAAAGTTGTGGCAAATCTCCCTGACAAGGACACAGCCAGCAATGAAAACCTAAGGCCGCGTACACACGGGCGGATTGTCTGCCCAACTTAGTCCGCTGAACCGTGTTTCAGCGGACAATCCGCTCGTGTGTGGGCTTCAGCGGACTTTTTCAGCGGACAATCTGACGGACTTAGTCTTTCGGAATTTCCGTAATTTTGTCCGTCCAAACTTGGTTTTGTCCGTCCAAACTTGGTTTCAGCGGACAGTCCGCTCGTGTGTAGGCAAGTTGGACGGACTAAGTATGGCGCATGCTCAGAAAGGATTTACACGGCCGAAGGTTGCATTGCAGTGTATTGGACGTCGTTTTTCTAGTCCCGTCGTACGTGCTGTACACGTCATCGCGCAAGTTTTCAGCGGACTGTCTGTTCATCGTGTGTGGTCAAGTCCGTTCATTCAAAATTTGGACGGACTGTCTGTCGGATTGTCTGACGAACTTAGTTGGGCAGACAATCCGCCCGTGTGTACGCGGCCTTACAGTGTTTAGCTCAGTCAAAAACATAAAAAGAACTAAAGCATTCTGGTATTCTACTTTAATAATTGCCAGCGGTTGTTTTATTTTTATGAACATCCACCTGCAAAATTTATACACAGTGCAAGATTTTTGAGTCCATCTTGACATAACATTAAACTGCCCATTAAGATCATACTGCCTAATTTATAACAGTGAGAGCTAATAAATCAGTAACTTTTTAATAACTATGTTAGGTTTTAATACTTAATGCTTAACTCCAGGCACAAAAATTTAAAGTGTTATGCACAGTATGTGTGCTGTCTGATCGGGAATGTCATGACCAAGTGCTAATTGAGACAACTTCACCCAAAGAAAAGGTCATATTTTATACCTTGAAACAGTTTCTCCTGAGCTAATCTGTGATATGGAGACTGGTCAATGCTGCAGCTTACTTGTGTGCTGGGTGACTGGTCACCCATGTAGCTATCTTTTTGTCACACGGATGCTATTATAGTAAAACTAAGTAACAGGGGAATGTAAATCTATCAATAAAATGTCTGTACAATTCTAATAATTTATAGCTCAATTAATAAAGCAAAATTTTCATTAAAATATGTTTTTCCAAATGCATTTACAAACTCAGACATCCATTTAAAAGTGTAGCGCACCCCCTAAGGAGACGCAAGTAGATTGGGAACCCTCGCCCAGCACAGCCAGGTACATCAAATATCCACAGTCACTCCAGACTCAGAGAGCAGTCCATGAATTTGTTTTTATTTTTGTTTTGTTTTATTGAGGGATATAACTTGGATAGGGATGGGAGATTATGGGATGTCCACCTGACTTTAGACAGACTTCAGAAACAAATCTTCCTATATACAGTCCTAGATACAGCTGCTCTTCTTCCTACAGCACACACCCTTGCTTGCAAAACCCAGCTATGTCACCCTGTAGTCATTGTGTAGTAAAGGCTCATTACAGGCCTTTACTCTACTTTACTTACTTTACTCTATTTTACTTTACTTAACTTCTACTTTACTTTTTTACTTTACTCAAAGCCCATATACTTGAAAAACAGGTGACACAGCTCACACTTTCCCAGCACTTCATCTCTGTGGTCACTGATCCCAGCACCACCTCTTCAGGCACTGCCAACCATCCTGGCTGCAGCTGACTCTTTCACTAGTCCTTCAGACTGACACTCTCCCCCAGCGGCGGATCCGGGGGGGCAACGGGGCAATTGCCCCCTCCGAGAGTATGGCCAGCGGGTGCCAGCGCAGCCGGTTCCGCGGGTACCAACACGACCGGTTCCTCGGGTACCAGCGCGGCCGGTTCCACGGGTGCCAGCGCGGCCAGTTCCACGGGTGCCAGCGCGGCCAGTTCCGCAGGTGACTGCGCTGAGTGGACGGGTGAGGGGGTGGCTTAGGAGGGCTGCTGGCCAATCAGGAAGCCAGTGGGCAGGGGAGCAGGAAGATGACATCATCTCTCACTGCCCTGCATCCCTTCAGTTCCGCCCTCACTGTGCGGGAAGCTGTGTGCAGCAGAGAGATTACATCATCTCTCTGCTGCCTATCTTCACTCTGGACTCAACAAAGGAACACCTTAGCAGAAAAGTGACACAGTAGGTGACAATCTGCAATGTGTGGCAGGTGACGTGGCAAGTGGCAATCCGCAATGTGTGGCAGGTGACGTGGCAAGTGACAATCCGCAATGTGTGGCAGGTGACGTGGCAAGTGGCAATCCGCAATGTGTGGCAGGCGACATGGCAAGTCATAATCCACAATGTGTGGCAGGCTACGTGGCAAGTGACAATCAGCAATGTGTGGCAGGTGACGTGGCAAGTGGCAATCCGCAATGTGTGGCAGGTGACGTGGCAAGTGACAATCCGCAATGTGTGGCAGGCTACGTGGCAAGTGACAATCAGCAATGTGTGGCAGGTGACGTGGCAAGTGACAATCTGCAATGTGTGGCAGACTATGTGGCAAGTGGCAATCCGCAATGTGTGGCAGGCTATGTGGCAATCCGCATCTGGTGGCAGGTGACGTGGCAAGTGGCAATCCGCAATGTGTGGCAGGCGACGTGGCAAGTGACAATCCGCAATGTGTGGCAGGTGACGTGGCAAGTAACAATCCGCATTTGGTGACAAGTGACGTGGCAAGTGAAAATCCGCGTTTGGTGGCAGGCGACATGGCAAAAGACACCCTCAGGGCTCCCATTGATTCTGCATTATGGTGAGTTGAACCATTTAACCTTGCATCACCCGAGCCCAGGCTTGAGGTCGCCCCCCCACAGACTAAAGGGTGCCCTGCTAGGGCCTCAGACAGCCTCTTCAGCACTTCATCTCCATCTTCCACCTGACTGCCCCTGCTGGCATGACTCATACCTATTTATGAGATGAGCTGCCAGCGCTTTTTGCTGGGGGTTGGCTAGGGACCTCATAAATATGCATGACAGCCCCTCCTAGCTTCCACCCACTACATCTAGAACCTTCTCCAAGGTTCCAGAAAACAGGAGGAGGTATCAGAAGAGCTGTTAGATGAGTCATCCAGCCTCCCTGAGTTGCTAAACCCTCACCCAGATTCAGCCCAGGCCTGACTCTCAGCTAAGCCAATTTACCTACACTAACAACTAAGCTATGTACACCTGCACACTAGCTAGAGGGTGCTACAAAAGAAAAAGTACTAATTGTATCACTGGGCTATACATACTGTAGACACAGAGCAGAGCTGGGGAAGGGAATGGGTTCTCCCCCTACAGGCTGCCTTCAGAAAATTACAGGGGGGGAAATACAAGACCAGTCATCTTGCAAAAGGAGACAGGGCAGCAGTGATTGGTTTTTATTACAGGGAATTCCTACCTGATGGCAAAATGCAGGAGTTACATTATTCTGAACTATTAAACAGAATTGGAAGAAATACACAAAGGATACCAAGATTTAACTAATGTGAGGGGGTTCGCTCGGTAGCGGGTGTGTGTGACCCCCTGGATGGGTTCACAACACAAAGTCAGGCACAGCAGACAGCGGTGTAGGTGCAAAAAACAAAAGGTCCGGTTTATTTAGGCTACATGCAGTGATACATATAACAGCCAAACAAAATAAAACAAGAAAATAAATCCTGGTCAGCTTGACCTCTAACTACACACGTAGACTCCCTGTCTAACAACTGGGTGCAGCCTTGTGCTGCCCCAGTCCCTGTTTCTATTGTAGGGGTTTGCCACACAGGCGTTAACTCACCGCACAGAACAGATCTCAGACTCCCCAGTCTATACACACAAAACTGGTTCCAGGATGGAGCATCTCCCTATGCATGCTGGGGTTTTTTGTAGAGGTCTTAATGAGCCCACTTACTACAGCTGGGCTCATTAACTCTTCCCCTCTAATTGTAAAAGTCTGCATACAGCCTGAATCTAGGACACACATATTTCCCATCCTGAATACAACCAGGTGATTTTACCTGCGTGCTGCCACATACCCCCCCCTCTTGTTTCAACCTTGGGGTTGTAACACAAGTAGCCAGACACGCATGTATCCGAGACAAAGCATCCACATTCCCCATTTTAACACCAGGGCGATGCTTAACTGTAAAGTTAAATTCCTGTAGGGCCAGGAACCACCTATTTACCCTTCTATTGGTCTCCTTGTTTTGAGCCATCCACTTTAAAGGAGCGTGATCAGTCACCAGGTCAAAGTGCCTACCTAGCAGATAGTACCGAAGGGAATCTAGAGCCCACTTCACTGCTAAACATTCCTTCTCAATCGTGGCGTAATTTACCTCATGGGACTTCAACTTCCTGCTGAGGTAAATGACTGGGTGCTCTTCCCCGTTCCAGACCTGGGATAACACTGCTCCTAACCCAACGTCTGATGCATCAGTTTGTACAACAAAGTCCTTAGAGAAGTCTGGTGAGTACAACACTGGCTGGCTACATAAGGCTGTTTTTAAGGACTGAAATGCTTCCTCAGCCTCTGGGGACCATTTAACCATAACCGACTCTTTCCCTTTTGTCAGGTTGGTGAGGGGCACAGCCTGAGAAGCAAAATGGGGAATGAATCGTCGATAATAGCCAGCGATTCCCAGAAAGGCTCGTACCTGTTTCTTGCTGTTGGGACGTGGCCAACTCTGTATGGCCTCGACTTTATTGACTTGGGGTTTTATCACCCCCCTCCCAATAGTGTACCCAAGATATTTGGCCTCCTCCTGTCCAATGGTACACTTCTTTGGATTGGCCGTAAACCCAGCTTCCCGGATAGAGTCTAGGACTGCTTGTACTTTTGGCAAATGTGAGACCCAGTCTGTGCTATGGATAATCACATCATCCAGGTAAGCTGCAGCATATTTCTGATGGGGCCTCAGAATCTTATCCATTTTCCGCTGGAATGTTGCCGGTGCATTCTGTAACCCAAACGGCATTCTCTTATATTGGAATGCCCCATCTGGGGTTACAAACGCAGTTTTCTCCTTGGCCGACTCGGCCAGGGGAATTTGCCAATACCCTTTGGTGAGATCAAGAGTTGTCATATATCGGGCTGTTCCCAGCCGGTCAATCAACTCATCTATACGTGGCATGGGGTAGGTGTCAAATTTTGTAACTTTATTTAATTGTCTAAAATCGTTACAAAACCGCCAGCTCCCATCAGGTTTGGGCACTAGTACAATAGGACTGGACCAGTCACTCTGGGACTCCTCTATCACACCCAATTCCAGCATCCTTTGAACCTCCCCACGTATTGCCTCCCGTCGGGCCTCTGGTATTCTATAAGGTTTTAGTTTTACCCTTTCTCCTGGCGGGGTGATAATGTCAAGCTCTACGCCAGATGTTTGTCCCGGAAGCTCAGAGAAAATCTCTTTGTTACGAAGTACAAACTCTTTAACCTCCTGTTGTTGGGGTTTCGATAAGGTGTCTGCTATTCCAACCTCAGGAACTAAGCAATCAGGCTGTACTTGTGACAAAGTCTCTGCGACTAGGGATTCCCTATCCCTCCAGGCTTTCAGCAGATTGACGTGATAGATCTGCTCCGGCTTTCGCCTTCCTGGCTGTCTAACCCTGTAGTTCACCTCACTAATTTTTTCAATTACTTCATATGGACCTTGCCATTTGGCCAGAAATTTGCTTTCAACCGTAGGGACTAGCACCAAGACCCTATCCCCCGGGGAAAAAGTATGTGTCTTGGCCCCACGGTTGTACACTCTCTGCTGTGCTAACTGCGCTTGGGTTAAATGTTCCTTTACAATTGGCATTACCTGTGCAATTCTATCTTGCATCAGGGCGACATGCTCAATCACACTCCTGTGAGGAGAACTCTCATTTTCCCAAGTTTCCTTGGCGATATCCAGCAGCCCTCTTGGGTGTCTCCCATAGAGCAACTCGAAGGGTGAGAAACCCGTAGAGGATTGGGGTACCTCCCTAATGGCAAACATCAGATAGGGTATTAGACAATCCCAATTCTTTCCATCTCTATCCACCACCTTCTTTAACATTTGTTTTAGGGTTTTGTTGAATCTTTCAACCAACCCATCTGTTTGGGGGTGATACACAGATGTACGCAATTGCTTCACTTTGTACAACTTGCATAATTCTTTCATAACCCGGGACATAAAGGGTGTACCTTGGTCCGTAAGCAGTTCCTTACAAATACCCACGCGGCTAAAAACAAGGGATAGCTCTTTGGCTATGGTTTTGGCCGAGGTATTTCGGAGAGGAATTGCTTCCGGATAACGGGTGGCATAGTCCAATATAACCAAAATGTACTGATGCCCCCTAGCAGACTTCATTATCGGACCTACTAAATCCATTGCGATCCTCTCAAAGGGGACCTCAATGATAGGAAGAGGTACCAGTGGGTTACGGAAATGTGGCATAGGTGCCGACTTCTGACACACAGGGCAGGAGGAACAATAATTTTCTATTTCCTTCATGACCCCAGGCCAATAGAATCTCTGCAATACCCTCTCTCTGGTTTTCTCTGTCCCCAGATGAACTCCCAGAATGTGTCCATGAGCCAATTCTAACACCAACTTCCTGTAAGGTTTGGGCACTACAAGTTGCTCAATGGTTTCTTCTGCCTGTCAGGGAAGAAGCCGCAATCTCGCGAGGCACGTTCGTGTTAGCGCGCGTCGGCGCCCACGTAAACGCATAGTAGTTCCTAAACGAACGACCGACGCTACGCCTAGCCGGGCGGACGTGCGCAGGGATGTTACGAGTACTCTACGTAGCCGTACGATCGCTCCGACGCGCCCACGACGTGACCCGGTCATCTCGGCTATTTAAACGTTCACCTGACAGAGCCGCATCGCTGGATTATCGTCAGCTCTCCTGTGTACCTGTGCCTGCGATCCTTGTTTGATTTGACCTCCTGTGTACCGACCCGGCTTGTTTAACCTGTTCCTGTTGTTCTCCTGGCTTTGACCCTTGGCTTGCACCCGACGTTCCTTGTCTGCTTCCTGCACCCGATCTCGGCTTGGCTCAGACTCCTGCTTCCGGTCTCATCTAACCTCCAAAGACTTACCTCCCGTGTTTGAACCTCAGCTTGGTTTGACCTCTCTACGGAACTTCCTAGCACGGTTGCCCCGGACTCCTATTCACCAGGCCCTTGTCCTCAGCTGCTGCTACCTGGCAACCTGTGCTACTGTGGGCATTGCATCCCTGTATCACCTTCAGGGTTGTGCTGCACTCGGCCGCAAGGGGAGCCCTCTCAGCATCTCGGCCTC
Organism: Lithobates pipiens; assembly: GCF_037356315.1. Lineage (NCBI taxonomy): Eukaryota > Metazoa > Chordata > Amphibia > Anura > Ranidae > Lithobates > Lithobates pipiens. The sequence continues at coordinate 500,149,545 of NW_027507903.1, read as the reverse complement.
ATCTCCCGGACGTGACAGTATAATCCAGCCATGTCAGAGGCCGACAGAGGCAACTCCCCAGAAGAAGCCATTCTACAAGAAGTTATGGCTCTTACGCCAGCTATTCAGGAACTCCAGGAAAGTTATCTTCGGCTGAAGGAACGTCTACAACACTGTCTCGAATTGCCCACCTCTCCTGGTCAAGTACCTGCTCCAGTAGTCTTAACCGCTCCAGAACCACGAGTTCCAGCCCCAGAGCGTTTTTATGGAGACCGAAAGAAATTCCGATCCTTCAGAAACTCATGTTTCCTATACTTCTCCCTGCAACCTCAGACCTTCTCCTCTGAAGTAACCAAGGTGGGGTTCACCGTTTCACTGTTAAGAGACGATCCCCAGACATGGGCCCATGGCCTGCTGGAGCACCGCAGCCCTTCGGTGGAAACTCTGGATCTGTTTTTCGAAGCCATGGCACGCCTATACGACGATCCTTTTCGGACAGCAACAGCTGAGGCAAACTTGTACGCCCTTCGCCAAGGCGAGCGACCCGCAGAGGACTACACAGCAGAGTTCCGCATATGGAGTACTGACTCCGGTTGGAATGAAGCAGCACTCAGATATCAATATCGGATGGGGTTGTCCGAAGCTCTAAAAGACGAGCTAGCCAGATTAGAGGTTCCCTCTACCCTCGAGGACCTTATCCAACTCACCACCCAGCTAGACAGGCGTCTTCGGGAACGTCAGTCCGAACGTGCCCAGATTCCCTGTTCTTCCCAGGCTCCACCTTCAGTGCACCCAGCAATGACTGCTGTCCCGTATAACATGCCCCGTCCCGCCTTAACCTCTGAAGAAAGACTGTATCGCCGACAGGCACGTCTTTGTTTCTATTGTGGGGAATCAGGACACTTCATAGACAATTGCCCTACAAGACCAAGTAGACCTGTCCTCTGTACCCCATTTCACCTACAGGTGACAAGGTTGGCCTCCACCCACGTCACCCTTCCGGTCACTTTGATAGTAGCAGGCAAGAGGGTCCCGCTACAGGCAATACTTGACTCTGGCGCCTGTAGCTGTTTTCTGGATCTAGCCCTGGCTGAAAGTCTGGCCCTTCCACTCAACCTCAAGAAGCAGAGATTGACCGTGCACCTGGCCGATGGCTCCTTACCTAGCTCTGGCCATGTTACCAAAGAAACCATACCCATCCTAACGATCACTGATTCAGGTCATCGGGAATTCCTTAAGTTCGATGTCCTCAGTTCTCCAATGTTTCCCGTTATCCTGGGGACCCCCTGGCTGCAGGCACACAACCCCAGAATTGATTGGATCAAGAAGGAGGTGTCCTTCACTTCTACCTATTGCCAACAACATTGCCTGGATCCCGAATCAGGTGACTTGTCCCGTTGTCTGACCATCCAACCCGTACCCAGTCCACATCCTGACATTCCAGCAGCGTACCAGGAATTCAAAGATGTCTTCGACAAGAAGAAAGCCGACATTCTACCACCACACCGTCCCTACGATTGCCCTATCGAGTTACTTCCGGGGGCCCCCATTCCGTTTGGCCGGATATTCCCCCTTTCAGAAACTGAACTTGAGGCCCTGAGACAATATATTGATGAGAACTTGGCCAAGGGATTCATTCGTCCCTCTTCATCCCCCGCCGGTGCAGGCATCTTTTTCGTGGAAAAAAAAGACAAGACCTTGAGACCGTGTGTGGACTATAGGGAATTGAACAATATCACCCTAAAAAACCGTTATCCACTCCCGCTCATCCCTGAACTCTTCCAAAGATTCCACACCTCACGTATTTTCACCAAGCTTGACCTACGTGGGGCTTACAACCTTGTCCGTATCCGGGAGGGGGACGAGTGGAAGACGGCGTTCAGAACGAGATTCGGGCATTTCGAGTACCTAGTCATGCCATTCGGACTATGTAATGCTCCAGCAACCTTCCAACATTTCATCAATGATGTCCTCCGGGAACATCTAGACCACTTTGTGGTCGCTTATCTCGATGACATCCTCATCTTCTCAACCTCTCTGGAACTTCACAGAGTGCATGTTAAAAAGGTACTACACATCCTTAGAACGCATGGGTTATATGTCAAGGCCGAGAAGTGCGATTTCGAGAAAGAATCTATCCAATTTCTGGGACTTATTATTACCACAGGTGGAATTGCCATGGATCCCCAAAAGGTGAAATCTATCCTGGACTGGCCCGCTCCCTCCGACAAGAAGGGGGTTCAGAGATTCATTGGGTTTGCCAACTTCTACCGAAGATTCATAAGGAACTTCTCCACCATTGTGGCACCCATCACTCAAACTACTCGTCTACACACCAAATTCCATTGGTCCCCAGCAGCGCAATCCGCCTTTGCCCAGCTCAAGACCCTCTTCACTACCGCACCAATCCTACAGCATCCAGACCCCGCCTTGCCCTACGTGTTAGAAGTTGACGCCTCGGAGGTGGCCACAGGGGCGATTCTATCTCAGCGTCAGGGTCCCAAGGCTTTACTTCACCCCGTAGCCTTTTTCTCTCGGAAGATGAGTTCCCCAGAGAGGAACTACGATGTGGGGGATCGGGAACTTCTGGCGATTAAAACCGCTCTAGAAGAATGGAGATATCTCTTGGAAGGTGCTGCTCACCCCGTCCTCATTTTCACGGATCATAGGAACCTAGAATACCTCCGTACGGCCAAACGCCTGAGACCCCGACAGGCACGATGGGCTTTATTCTTTTCAAGGTTCAATTTCCACCTAACCTATCGCCCAGGATCTAAGAATGGCAAAGCAGACGCCTTGTCCCGGATGTTTCCTGATACTCCGGAGGATGCTCCACCCAGTACAATCTTGTCTCCCCAAAATTTTCTACTAATACAACCGGATCTGAGGTCCTCAATAGAGCAGGCCTCTAGCCAGTGTACGGAGTCTGAAGTCTCTTCTCTAAGAAGCCAAGGAGGGCTTTTATGGCATCGAGACAAGATCTTCGTTCCCCGGCAAGCCAGGTTGCTGGTATTAAAAACGTTCCACGACCACCAACTAGCAGGCCACTTTGGAGTTCGAAAAACAATTGACCTTGTACAGCGGTCCCTATGGTGGCCTACCCTAAAGATGGATTGTAAAGACTACGTCAACTCCTGTACCACCTGTCAACGTAACAAGGGATGCAACGCCAGACCCTGGGGTCTGTTAAGACCACTGCCAGTCCCGGAGAAACCATGGAAAGAAATTTCCATGGATTTCATCGTAGAGTTACCTCCCTCTGAAGGGTTTACGACTATCTTGGTAGTGGTAGACCGCCTGTCCAAGATGGCACACTTTGTGCCTTTGAAAGGAACTCCCTCTGCCTTGGATACAGCGAAGACCTTTATAAAGGAAATTGTTCGATTACACGGGGTACCTGATAGCATCGTATCAGATAGAGGGGTACAATTCACCTCGAAGTTTTGGAAGGAACTTTGTAAACTGCTCTCGATTGGAATATGCCTGTCCTCAGCCTATCACCCACAGAGCAACGGTCAAACGGAGAGGACCAACCAGACATTAGAGCAATATCTACGATGCTTCTGTTCCTTTTCCCAGGATAATTGGGCTTCCTTGTTACCTTGTGCAGAATTTGCCTACAACAACTCAGTACACGCTTCTACCAATCAATCGCCTTTCTGGGCGAATTACGGATTCCATCCCTCATTTCTGCCTAATGTCATTCCGGAATCCTCTGTCCCGGCAGTTCAAGATAGGGTAAACCTTATTCAGGCAAACTACCAAATGCTCCAAGACACCATGAAAAAGGCTCAGGAACAGTATAAGAGACAGTACGACAAGGGGAAAAGGGTTAATCCCGCCTTCAAGACAGGGGACAAGGTGTGGCTCTCAGCGACAAATCTCAAGCTGCCATGTCCATCCCGGAAACTGGGACCTAAATTTCTGGGTCCTTTTGAGATTAAACGGGAGATCAATCCTGTAGCATTTGAGCTTGTTTTACCTGAATCTTTTAAAATCCACCCTGTATTCCATGTTTCTCTGCTTAAACGTGTTACCTTCAGCCCTTTTTCAGGAAGAGAAGAAGTGCCTCCGCCTCCAGTTCAAGTTGGTGAAGAAACTGAGTACGAAGTTGAAGCTATCCTTGACTGCCGCCGGAGAGGTAGGACTGTTCAGTTTTTGATCAAGTGGAGGGGGTATTCTGCTGAGGAGAACTCTTGGGAGCCTGCTAACCATGTACATGCTCCTCAACTTATACGCAGTTTCCGCAGCCGGTACCCTGAAAAATGGGCTCGATTGGGCATCCGGAGGCTGCCCCTTGGGGGGGGGCACTGTCAGGGAAGAAGCCGCAATCTCGCGAGGCACGTTCGTGTTAGCGCGCGTCGGCGCCCACGTAAACGCATAGTAGTTCCTAAACGAACGACCGACGCTACGCCTAGCCGGGCGGACGTGCGCAGGGATGTTACGAGTACTCTACGTAGCCGTACGATCGCTCCGACGCGCCCACGACGTGACCCGGTCATCTCGGCTATTTAAACGTTCACCTGACAGAGCCGCATCGCTGGATTATCGTCAGCTCTCCTGTGTACCTGTGCCTGCGATCCTTGTTTGATTTGACCTCCTGTGTACCGACCCGGCTTGTTTAACCTGTTCCTGTTGTTCTCCTGGCTTTGACCCTTGGCTTGCACCCGACGTTCCTTGTCTGCTTCCTGCACCCGATCTCGGCTTGGCTCAGACTCCTGCTTCCGGTCTCATCTAACCTCCAAAGACTTACCTCCCGTGTTTGAACCTCAGCTTGGTTTGACCTCTCTACGGAACTTCCTAGCACGGTTGCCCCGGACTCCTATTCACCAGGCCCTTGTCCTCAGCTGCTGCTACCTGGCAACCTGTGCTACTGTGGGCATTGCATCCCTGTATCACCTTCAGGGTTGTGCTGCACTCGGCCGCAAGGGGAGCCCTCTCAGCATCTCGGCCTCATCTCCCGGACGTGACACTGCCCTTTGAGCCACTCGATATAGCAGGTCCCTTTCCATAGTGAAGTAAGGATAAGGGCAAGTCTTATCTGGGTTCACTAACTCGCCATCTATTTTCACCACATTTTCCCGTGCCTTTATTAGGGTGGGGTCTTTTAACTGTTCTGTGGCAAAATTTTCCCTGTGAACCTCATGATCCGAAAACTCCACAGACGGTATGTTTTCATCTGAGGATGTTGGCTCCTCCCCAGTTTCTCGAGTTTCCCCCGCCAATACCGACAAGGGAAATTCAGGAGAGTCCTCACCACTCCCAGAGGAATTCTGGTCATCTTCCTGGTTTATAGGGGCACCAATGGGGGCCTCAGGACAATCCCAGAGTTCCCAGAATTTTGGAAAATCCCTTCCCACAATAGCATCATGTGGTAACTGAGACACTAACCCCACCTGATGAGAGAGGTTACCTTTGGGGGTCTCAAAAAACACTGAAGTTACAGGATACTCTCGGGTGTCCCCATGCACACAAATAACAGTCACCCTGTTCTTCCCAGAGACCTCTGTAGTAACTAATTCAGCTTTTATCAATGTTACCAGGCTACCTGAATCCAGCAACACATCAACATTTCTACCATTAATACACATTTTACATAAATGTTTCTCAGGTCCCCGAATGGCAGTGCATGCAACTGTCGCAAACAGCGACTGACGTCTCTCCCTTATAAAGTCACATTGCATAGGCTCATCCACAACTGGGCAATTGGCTGCAATATGTCCCTCTTGCCGGCAGCGGTAGCAAATAATTTTTTTCGCTGCCTCTTGCAGCATGGGCTTCCTGGGCTGCTCCCGCCAGACCTTAGGTAGAACTCCCACCCTCTCACTCTCTCCACCCTCACCCCTTGGAGTCATCTTACCCGCCACTGGGGATGATCTGGTCTTAGGGGGGAAAGTCCGTGAGTCCCTGGAAGAGGTGGTCAAGTTCTCTGTAGCCAAGTACCTCTCAACCAGATCCACAAGTTTATCTGCATTTTCTGGGTCTCCATGGCTTACCCATTTTTGGATGGCAGTAGGAAGAGCTCTCAGGAAACGATCCATAACCACACGTTCCACAATGTTTGGTGCAGTCAAAATCTCTGGCTGCAGCCACTTCCTGCTCAGGTGAATGAGATCATACATTTGAGACCTGGGAGGTTTTCCAACCTGAAAAGTCCAGTTATGCACACGCTGAGCCCGGACTGCCAGGGTGACACCCAGCCGTGCCAATATTTCTGCTTTTAGCACCACATAGTCTTTTGCTTGGTCAGGCTCTAGGTCATAATAAGCTTTCTGCGATTCCCCAGTTAACAGAGGGGCCACCAGTCCAGCCCATTGCTCCTTAGGCCACTTTTCCCTTTCAGCAGTCCTTTCAAATGTGGTCAAAAACACCTCCGGATCATCCTCTCCAGTCATTTTTGTCAGTAAACGGCTCACACCAAAGGTTGCGGTATTATTGTACCCACTTGCTTCATTGGTCTGCGGACGTTGCTGTATTAATGTCTCTATTTGCTGTTGAAAATTCTGCTCTTGCTTCTGCAACAGGTCTATGAAGCGGGCTTCAGATCGCTGCTGGGCTTGTTGCTGAGCTTCCAAACTCTGCTGCAAAGTTGCATTTGTCTGCTGCTGATTTTCATTTGCCTGCTGCTGGGCTTGTTGTTGAGCTGCAAGGCTCTTTTGTAAAGCTGCATTTGTTTGCTGCTGATTTGCATTTGCTTGCTGCTGGTTTGCATTTGCTAGAGCCAGCTGTCTCAGTATCTCCTCCATGCTGGCCTTAACAAAAAAAAAAAAAAAAACTGCCAAAATTCTCCACCAACTGTGAGGGGGTTCGCTCGGTAGCGGGTGTGTGTGACCCCCCTGGATGGGTTCACAACACAAAGTCAGGCACAGCAGACAGCGGTGTAGGTGCAAAAAACAAAAGGTCCGGTTTATTTAGGCTACATGCAGTGATACATATAACAGCCAAACAAAATAAAACAAGAAAATAAATCCTGGTCAGCTTGACCTCTAACTACACACATAGACTCCCTGTCTAACAACTGGGTGCAGCCTTGTGCTGCCCCAGTCCCTGTCTCTATTGTAGGGGTTTGCCACACAGGCGTTAACTCACCGCACAGAACAGATCTCAGACTCCCCAGTCTATACACACAAAACTGGTTCCAGGATGGAGCATCTCCCTATGCATGCTGGGGTTTTTTGTAGAGGTCTTAATGAGCCCACTTACTACAGCTGGGCTCATTAACTCTTCCCCTCTAATTGTAAAAGTCTGCATACAGCCTGAATCTAGGACACACATATTTCCCATCCTGAATACAACCAGGTGATTTTACCTGCGTGCTGCCACACTAAGAATATATGTTTTTTTTTTATTTCTACCTGTGCTTTCTCCTCCTAGTGACTACAGCATATCCATTTCTTATTCAGGTGGCACAGGGTAGGAAACAAGAAATGGGGGTCACAGACATGAAAATAACCTGGAAGAAATGTTAAATCTTGAGAGTAGCTAAACACCCCAAAGGCATCCTGCGAGAAAAGGGTAATATACTCATCCCACTGAAGGCACCTCTGTTCCATTCAAGTGTCATATGTCTGTGTCCCCCACTATGCTCCAAGCTGCTGAATTCTCTAGTGACATAGGGGCCTAAAGAAGGACCCACACCAGTAGAAGAAACAGAGATCTGACACTCCCAGATATGTTAAATTCTGAAGCCACTGATGGAAATTGCAGTATAAAAACACAATGAAGGTAGGAGACTTGGGCTATTGGGTTTGACAGAGAGATAAGTATAACTAGCTCTTCCCTTGCAGGACACCTTTTATGACTTTTGTGCTACCCTGTTAGGTTCACTTTAAGGATGTGCACTGTAGAGATACTTTTTGATGAAAGCCACAGTAAAAACTTGCTTTGAGAGTTTTTTGCAAGACAAGCAACATTTTTTAATAAATTGTGACTTTATATACAAGCAATGTCTTGATATATAAGTAGTGACATGTCACAACTGAGTATAAAAAGAAGACGAGGCACCTCGAAGTGTAGCAATACAGTTACATTTAATGAAGTTACAACATTTAGAAACTCACGCAAAATCCAGCAGGAGTTACAGAGTATAAAAGAGAATAGAGGCGCCTGTAAGTGTAGCAATATGGTTACATTTAGAAACTCACATGGTTGATGATTAAAACAGGCACATCTAAGTATGCAGGCACCCGGGGTAAAGATATCCACATAGACCATCCTCCTTATCGCCATTGATGTCGTCCCTTCCACACTGTGCTCCACGAGTGGTTCGAGCCTCGCTTTAAGACCTCTCTACTGCAGGGTAGTCTTCCTGGTCACGATTGCAGACAGCTTTACCACGGATGCCTGCATACTTAGATTTGCCTCTTTTAATCATCAACCATGTGAGTTGCTAAATGTAACCATATTGCTACACTTACAGGCGCCTTTATTCTCTTTTATACTCTGTAACTCCTGCTGGATTTTGCATCTAATCCCCTTGTGGAGGCTTCCATTTGTGGATGGACCTTTGTTTGGTTATACAATCTGGTCACATTGCTATAATCTTTTTATATGGACTATAAACTGAAGGACCTATGAATAAATAGTTGTGGAACTAATCATTTGAGTTTCCATTATTTCTTATGGGGAAATTCGCTTTGATATACAAGTGCTTTGGATTACAAGCATGCTTCAGCAACGAATTATGCTCGCAGTCCAAGGTTTTACAGTACCTAAATATTTGTCAGTGAAACAGTTTTCTTATACCACACAGGAGATGCAAGCTCTGCAGATTCACATATCACAAACCTTTTCTCCATGCATCACACAGAATGTTCCATCAACTCAGAAATTAAGAGATTATTCCCTTTTAAGATCTTGCATGGAATATCTTACTGTATCGATTTCACCTGATGAACAGACCTCAGAAGAAGCCTACAAGAGAACATAACATGCACAATAAACATCGTCTATGCGGAGTAGCAATTAGAGGGGGTTGATCAGGGCAAAACGCTTTAGGCGTAAACGATCGCGGAGGGAGCCAAGGTGCACAATGTCACTGAGTATGTGCAGCCTGGAGCTTACCAATAAGCAATTTACACCACGAGTCTTAACACAAAATGTTTACATGCACACCATTTCCAGCTCTATTTCATTTTATGAATACATTTATTGTGCAGCAATTTACTGCTGTAAAATCAATGACCCCCCCTCAAGCACTATGTACGTTGTATAATAGCTTACAGTACAGGGAATAGCATATGCATGTCAAAGTTGTTAGATTAAAATGGGTTTTTATTTAAATTTGGATATGGGTTCAGTCCAACTAAAACTAATAATTTAAGTAGATCTAAATCCTAGCTGGGTGACATTACAAATGCACTGTATATTATAGACAACTGCTTTTTGCTTTTTTTTTCCCATAAAATAACAGTTAGCTGCACATGTTTGCTCTGGACCGATTTCCTGGGCCATGCCTATGTGATTTGTTTTATAATCTCTTGCAAACCTTACTAATGCTGAACAACGCCGAGTTATTAACAAGATATGTGGGTCTAGGGGGGCAGCTACAACCTTCATATTCTTGCAGTAAGCGGGGGGATAGCGAATATGGTCAAAGCTGTGTAACGGTTGCTTGCGAAATATTGAGATTGAGACTTGTGGGAAGGTGACTTCTACACTCTGTATGCTGGGAGTGCATAAGTCAGGGTGTACAACTTACAGGACAGGACACAAACTTCAGGTCATCAGTAAACAGGCTGGCTGAGGCATACTGGGTGATGTCATTGGCAAAATATGGTCAATGATGTCACCCAGCATCTACGGTCTCCTAGTATTTGTAAAGAGAATGGTCGGGGATCCTGAGTGGTGTCATTGACCATATTTGGTCAATGATGTCACCTAGCATCCCTGGCTGGTTTGTTGACATACACCAGCTGCAGAAGATCTGTCATTTGTGATGGGAGCAATGGTGGGTGATCATCATCGGGTGGTGGGTCATCATGTCAATGTGAGTAGCATGGTGGCGCCATTAGCGTCAAACCTCGGCTGGTTTATATATTCTAGCTATAGCTAGCTACTGCTACCATGCTAACATCAAAATATTCTAACAATCACATGGAACCAATCTATTAATAAATAGCCACAACGTGACAGACCAGGACACAAAACTATATAGCAAGAAGCAAATATAAAAATGGATCTCTGCAATGAGAAAAGTTCATGCTCCCTGCTGATTAGAGAGCTTTAGCTCTGACTCAACAAGAAGAATGTTGGACATCTGCGAAGAGATGACTGCTGTCAGGTCACCTGAGTACAGGTGACAGATGCACCCTGTTTGGGTCTGGAGTGAACCGCAAGGTAGTGGACCCTACAGCAGACTTCTGCAGGTGCTCTGGAGCACCAGTACGGATCACACTGGGAGCTAGAGCATGAGATTTCCCAAGGCGTGGATTCTAAGAGCCAGCGGGTGTTCACCAGGTCCCCTGATGATGGGGATGGATTTCGCTGCAGTCTGGCTCCAGGGCACGGCCCCCAAGCAGCAGCCTGGAACAACGAGGATAGTCAGGAGATAAGCCAAAAGGTCAGGGCAACAAGCAGATAGGAATAGTCAAAGAACACGCCAAAGGTCGGGATATGAAGCAGATGAGAACAGTCAATAACAAGGCAAGGTCTGTAAACAGGATCAGATGTAGGACACAGATCAATGAGCACATGGAAGCCAAAACACACAATATTGATCAGCAGGACTGGCTTGCAGTGCACAGCTTAATATAGAGTTCTCTGATAGGGGCTGGGGTGGAGCCATGCTTTGAGGTGAGATTACTTAAGCAGCCAGGTGACAGTGACTGGCCTCTAAACCTGACCACATGGAGAGGTAAGCTGACAGACAAACATTACTGCATAGCCATGACAACTGTTCCTACACTGAGAGTAAGGGTCCTTCTCTGGACTGTCTGCAGCATGCTGGCAGGAGCAAATATTTTTTGTTACTTTAATGTTTAAGTTGGGCTTAGAACGGAACTTTCAAGTGGTCATAAATGTAGTAGCATTTCATTTAAAATAGAATTCTTAATTAGAAAATCTGAATGTGCGTTTTGCACCTCAGTGATTTAATAGTTGGAATCCTGTCATTACCCTGAAATGAACAGTAACTGTAATTGTGACGGACTGGGCTTTATATGGTCACAAAACAGACACCCCAAAGCAAAGTACATACCGTATATACTCGAGTATAGGCCGACCCGAATATAAGCCGAGGCCCCCAATTTACCCCCAAAAAAACTGGCAAACTTATTGACTCGTGTATAAGCCGAGGGTGAGACATGCCTGTCCATCCCTGTGTGTGTGTCCGTCCATCCCTGTGTGTCCGTCCATCCCTGTGTGTCCGTCCATCCCTGTGTGTCCGTCCATCCATCCCTGTGTGTGTGTGTGTCCATCCATCCATCCATCCCTGTGTGTGTGTGTCTCCATCCATCCATCCATCCATCCCTGTGTGTGTGTGTCTCCATCCATCCATCCATCCATCCCTGTGTGTGTGTGTCTCCATCCATCCATCCATCCCTGTGTGTGTGTGTGTATCCATCCATCCCTGTGTGTGTGTGTGTCTCCATCCATCCATCCATCCGTGTGTGTGTGTCTCCATCCGTGTGTGTGTGTGTGTGTGTGTGTGTGTGTGTGTGTGTGTGTGTGTGTGTGTGTGTCCAGCCTACCTGTGTCCCGAGCCTTTGTCCCGAGCCTCCGTCCCGTGTCGTGCCTTGCCTTCGTCCCGTCCCGTCCCGTCCCGTCCTGTCCCGTGCCGTGCCTTGCCTTGCCTCCGTCCCGTGCCCTCTTCGTCGGCGGCCATTGTAAAATTCAAAAGCCGCGCCTCCTCCTTCGCCTGTGATAGGCGGAACACTGAATTTCCCAGCAGCCTGTGTTCCGCCTATCACGGACGTCGTATCATCCTCGTCCGTAGTACGAGGATGAGACGATGCCCGTGATAGGCGGAACACAGGCTGCTGGGAAATTCAGTGTTCCGCCTATCACAGGCGAAGGCGGAGCCGGAGGCGCGGCTTTTGAATCATAGAATGGCCGCTGTCTGTCTGCTCGACACGCTGATCGAGCGGGCAGACAGCGATGACTCGAGTATAAGCCGAGGGGGGCACTTTCAGCCTCAAAAAAGAGGCTGAAAATCTCGGCTTATACTCGAGTATATACGGTATTCATTTATTTTATTTTATTTCTAAATATGTCCCTTCTATTCTATTAATAACCAGTAGATGGCAGAGAAGGTACACAAACAGAGTCTATATAAGGCCACACACCATGTGACTGGAAATTAAACTACTTCCAGCCATAAAGTCAGTGGTCATATCTCATGCTGTTTGTGTGATTCTTTGCAGGTATGTACTATAAATCGTTCCTAATCTGTATTAACCTGTGATAGAAAGATTCCTAAACATCTTGAGCAGATGCAGAAAAAGTCTCAGCAGATTTTATGCTATAGGTTTGCTGTAATTAGAAGTTTAGAACAGCATGTGTGAGAAACAAGTGAAAAGGTCATAAGAACATGAAAATACTGCAGTCAGAACAAATGTCTATTATAAGCACTAAACCATTCTAAATAGGTATATTTAAACCTGATTTATTGGAAATTGCATAGATTATAAAAGCACATGTTTTCTGTTATTAAAATTAAAAAAACCTATTGTATGTAAAGCTTATGCATTGCGTCATACAGACATGCAATGTGCACCATCTAGTGGTTAAAAAGGAGTACTACAATGATAATATTTGTATTAAAGCAATGCATTGCCAGTATGATTATTGCACAGTTAAAGTGTACCAGAGAGATAAAGATAATTATCTATAACACTGAATAACAGGGATATATATGTTATTAAAATATAGTAATGTTCATTGTTGTAACTACGTTTTAAAATACTTTAGTTAAAATCGGTATTATATATATTGTTAATGGTTATAAACATGTCACTAAAAATGTAAAAGATGTATTGTTATGTAAAAATTAAACTACTTCCAGCCATAAAGTCAGTGGTCATATCTCATGCTGTTTGTGTGATTCTTTGCAGTCCACGCCAAGCTGATCATCTTATCTCATTGCGTCTACAATCATCGGCTCTCTTAATTCACATTTTGAGGCCGGTAACTTTTTGGGGGCTCGTCCGGGATTTGTTGTGTTACCAGTGAGAGGGAAGCGCGAGACAAGCGTGAGCCTGCTACAGAGCTACAAGAAGAGTCGTGAGTGTCGTCTGCCTCGTGAGTGCAAGTCTTCATATTGCAACAGAGATGGCGTCTCCTCGTCGTGCGCTGATGTGGGATATCCGGAAACAAATTCATCTGCTTAATGAAGAACAGCTGCATAGCCTTGCTATTACGCTGGAAGATGAAAGATACGTGGACGTTCCATCAGTGACTGGTACCAACGAAATGGAACTTGTTGAATTTATTAACCACTTCAGCTCCGGACCAATAAATACCTTAAGGACCAGAGGTCTTTTTGCAATTTCGCACTGCGCTGCTTTAACTGGTAATTGCGCGGTCATGCAATATTGCACCCAAACGAAATTTGCGTCCTTTTCTTCCCACAAATAGAGCTTTCTTTTGATGGTATTTGATTGCCTCTGCGATTTTTTTTTTTTGCGATATAAATGGAAAAAGAGCGAAAATTTTGAAAAAAAAAGATATTTTCTTCTTTTTGTTATAAGAAAAATCGAATAAACTAAATTTTAGTCATACATTGAGGGCAAAATTTATTCAGCCACATGTCTTTAGTAAAAAAAATGTCAATAAGCGTATATTTTTTGTTTGCGCAAAAGTTATAGCGTCTACAAACTAGAGTACATTTTCTGGAATTTACACAGCTTTTAATTTATGACTGCCGATCTCATTTCTTGAGGTGCTAAAATGGCAGGGCAGTACAAATCCCCCCCAAATGACCCCATTTTGGAAAGTAGACACCCCAAGGAAATTGCTGATGGGTATGTTGAGCCCATTGAATATTTATTTTTTTTGTCCTAAGGGATTGAATAATGACAAAAAAAAAAAAAAAAAAAATTTTTTTTACAAAAAGTTGTCACTAAATGATATATTGCTCACACATGCCATGGTTATATGTGGAATTGCACCCCAAAATATATTCCGCTACTTCTCCCGAGTATGGGGATACCACATGTGTGGGACTTTTTGGGAGTCTAGTCGCGCACGGCACCCCGAAAACCAATCACCACCTTCAGGATTTCTAAGGGTGCAAATTTTTGATTTAACTCCTCACTACCTATCACAGTTTCGAAGTCCATAAAATGCCAAAATAGCACAAAACCCCCCAAAATGACCCCATTTTGGAAAGTAGACACCCCAAGCTATTTACTGAGAGGCATGTTGAGTCCATGGAATATTTTATATTTTGCCACAAGTTGCGGGAATATTACAAACTTTTTTTTTTTTGCACCAAGTTGTCACTAAATGATATATTGCTCACACATGCTATGGGCATATGTGAAATGACACCCCAAAATACATTCTGCTGCTTCTCCTGAGTACGGGGATACCACATGTGTGGGACTTTTTGGGAGTCTAGTCGCGCACGGCACCCCGAAAACCAATCACCACCTTCAGGATTTCTAAGGGTGCAAATTTTTGATTTAACTCCTCACTACCTATCACAGTTTCGAAGTCCATAAAATGCCAAAATAGCACAAAACCCCCCCAAATGACCCCATTTTGGAAAGTAGACACCCCAAGCTATTTACTGAGAGGCATGTTGAGTCCATGGAATATTTTATATTTTGCCAATAGTTGCGGGAATATTACAAACTTTTTTTTTTTTGCACAAAGTTGTCACTAAATGATATATTGCTCACACATGCTATGGGCAGAAGTCAAATTACACCCCAAAATAAATTCTGCTGCTTCTCCCGAGTACGGGGATACCACATGTGGGGGACTTTTTGGGAGCCTAGCCACGTACGGGACCCCGAAAACCAAGCACTGCCTTCCGGATTTGAATATAAAATGCTACCAAAAAACCTGTTAGCGATGGCAGGGATCAGGCCTGACTCTGCGATCGCTGCAGTTATGTGTTTAGTGTTTTGTAAGTGACAGTGATCGATCGATACTGCACTTGGGTGGGCTGGGCAGAGGGGCAAAACGCAGGTGCCAGCAGGTATTTGGGCTGATCCCGCTAACAATGCGTTTTTTTGGAACCCTAAACTGCTGGGGACGCTAGTATAGATCTGATCAGATCAGATATTGATCTGTTCAGATTCTATACCACTACGGGAGGTGTATGCTTTGCGTGTGGGTGTTAGCGGTACTGGCACTAACCTAGCGCTGCCTGGGGCGACGCAGACCCTGACCCTAAAACCTAATTGATATCACCCGCCGGGTGATCAGGGGGTTAAACCTTTATTGGGTAATAAATGGTGGGTGCCCTGATGCTATAAAAAACAAACTAACCAGAGTCACCCGTAACACTTATACGGTGATCAGTGGTGAAAGGGTTAACTAGGAGCAATCAGGGGGTTCAAATTTTTATTAGGTAGTATATGGGGGTCCCTGGCGCTATATAAAAACCTGACGGGGAACCTAAATAACTAACTGGCTAACCAGCGTCACCAGTGACACTTATACTGTGATCGCTGGTGAAAGGGGGTGAAAGGGTTAACTAGCAGCAATCAGGGGGTTAAAACCATTATTGGGTAGTATATCGGGGTACCTAGCGCTATAAAAACCTGGCGGTGAACCTAAAAAAATAACTAGCTACCTAGCGACACTAGCGACACTGATGCAGCGTTCAGAAAAATTATCGCTTAGTGACACTGGCAAAAGGGGGTGAAAGGGTTAACTAGCGGAAATCAGGGGGTTAAAACCATTATTGGGTAGTATATCGGGGTACCTAGCGCTATAAAAACCTGGCGGTGAACCTAAAAAAATAACTAGCTACCTAGCGACTGTAGCGACACTAATGCAGCGATCAGAAAAACGATCGCTTAGTGACACTGGCAAAAGGGGGTGAAAGGGTTAACTAGCGGCAATCAGGGGGTTAAACCCATTATTGGGTAGTATATCGGGGTACCTAGCGATATAAAAACCTGACGGTGAACCTAAAAAAATAACTAGCTACCTAGCGACACATGCAGCGATCAGAAAAATGATCGCTTAGTGACACTGGCAAAAGGGGGTGAAAGGGTTAACTCTAGGGGCAATCAGGGGGTTAAATCTTTATTGGGGGGTGATAGGGGGCTACCCTGGACCTAACACTAACTGTCCTGACAGTTTTTACTGTCACAACTGACACTGAATGCATTGATCAGTAAAGAAATTATCAATGCAATCAGTGACACTGTGACTGGGGGGGGAGGGGGGGCGGGGGGGGATCGGGGGGCGATCGGGGGGGGATCGGGGGGGGGTTTGTGTGCCTGTGTGTACCTACATGTCAGTGTAGTGTTGGTGCACACTTACTTTTACTCTTCTCCTCGTAGTCCGGTCAAAAAGACCGCCCCGAGGAGAATGACATCACTTCCTCCTTCCTGTGTAAACAATACACAGGGGAGGAAGCTTCTCATTGGCCAGGAGCGATCCAGAGGGGGTGACCGAAAACCAACGGCCATCCCCTCATCACGGAGCGCTCCTGGACCGAATCGGACCGCCGTAACCAGCGGGAGGGGGTCCGATCGGACCCCCCACCCGCTGGAAGGCAATCACGTAGATGTATGTGATTGTGCCTGCCTGTGCCATTGTGCTGACGTACATTGGCAATACGGCGGTCCTCAAGTGGTTAAAGACTACTTGAGAAATGATCAGCTGGAAAAGTTGGAAGATCAAGGTATGTCTTACCTACTCATCATCCAAGACAAGATCAATGAACTAAAACTTAAGGAAAGTACACCCACTGTGGACATTGCAACCGCTGCAAAAAAAATAAGTAGTGGGACTGCAAGGACTGAACAGGTATCGGAGGTGATGAGATTAACTGATGTTGCTTTATTGCCACGTAAAGAATTAAAAATGCATGGTGGTGTAATTTCAGATCATGGTTCAGACATGAGTTACAGTAGCACATGCAGACAAATTGATAAATGGGTCTAACAGTAAAATTCCCTGAATCTGAAATTATACGCACAGTGTTGAGAATAATCAAACCTGGTAATTTTAAAGATATGTTGACTGACAAAGATGATCTTACTGTTGCTCAATTGAAAAGGTTTTTGAAGTCACATATGAGAGAACGAAGTGGTAAGGAGTTATTTCAGTACCTTAGCAATGCTACCCAGCAAGAAAGAGAAACAGCACAACAATTTACAGGCTAGTGGGGTTAAAACAAAAAGTTCTGTCTACATCACAACATGATAGGCGAGAGTTTAACTATGACAAAAAACTGGTGCAAGGCATATTCCTTCATACACTGTATCAGGGACTAAATGAGAAAAATTTGAATGTTAGACGAGATATCAAGCCTTACGTGTCTGATTTGACAGTAACGGATGACTTTATCATAGAGCAAGTCACCAGATCAGTTGATGAGGAAACAGAAAGGCAGAGACGCTTAAACAGTGCACCTAAACATAAACCCCTTACTGTTCATTCATCACAGACACCAGTGAATAGTGAAAAAGACACCTTGCAAAAGAGAGTTGAGGGAGATGCTAGAGCAAATCACACTGCATTAATGGAACTAACAACACAGGTCTCTGCTCTCACAAAGAACCTGGAAAACATGATGAAGCAAACTCCTATTGTTGGAAACCAAATGACTAAGCCACTAACCAATGTTCAAGTTCCAGATACAATTCACTGCAAGCCCAGGTGTGATGATTGCATTAAATGAGAGAGTCAGAACTGCTACCATTGTTTCTACTGTGGTTGGACGGGACACAGAGCGGTTGATTGCTTAAAGAAAAGAAGGCAGTTGGGAAACGACAGATGGTCAGAGGCGGCTCTTTAATTAGGCAAATTAGGCGATTGCCTTAGGCCTCGCCCACAGAAAGGGCCTCGCCAGCGAGCGATTGCCTAATTTGCCTCTGAGGTCTTGTGCTGCGGTGTGGAGTGTGGGACAGACTTTCAAGTGGCGGGGTGAGCGGGCGGCGGGCGGCGGGCGCGCTGCACACAGCTGCAGACAGTGCAGAGTGAGCTCCGCGGCGGTGGACGAGGGGGGTGAGTATCGTATGTCTGTGTAATATGCTGCTGCATGGCTTAGGCTGCCTGCGTGTCCAATAGCAGCAGTGCCGTCCTCCGAGTCCTAGCCCTTCCTTCCCCTAACGGCGGCCCCATTGCATGCCGGGAATTGTAGTTCTCCCACAGAGCACAGGCACATAGACTTCAACATGGCCGTCTGGTGCCTGTGCTCTGCAGAGACTACAACTCCCAGATTGCACTGCAGGGCAGAGCTAGAACATCATGTGTTGCTTCTCCAACTGAATCCTGCTACCCATTTGTCACCAAGGCGAGGAGCAGGATCAGGTACAGTTTATACTATTATATATATATATATATATATATATATATATATATATATATATATATATATATATATATGAAAAACCTAACAACAATGCACCCCCACCAAATCTAAGAGTCCAAAGGCCATATTAACTTGCATTGACAAGACAGTTTTATTTTCACACATTCTAAAAATAACTTTTCATCTGCTTTACTGAGGATGCTTTACAGTGGCTGCATTTGATGGCACAGTGGCTGCGTTTGATGGGCACAGTGGCTGCGTTTGATGGGCACAGTGGCTGCGTTTGATGGGCACAGTGGCTGAGTTTGATGGGCACAGTGGCTGAGTTTGATGGCACGGTGGCTGAGTTTGAGGGCACGGTGGCTGAGTTTGAGGGCACGGTGGCTGCTTTTGAGGGCACGGTGGCTGCTTTTGATGGCACGGTGGCTGCGTTTGATGGCACGGTGGCTGCTTTTGATGGCGCAGTGGCTGTGTTTGATGGCGCAGTGGCTGCTTTTGATGGTGCAGTGGCTGCGTTTGATGGCGCAGTGGCTGCTTTTGATGGCACAGTGGCTGCGTTTGATGGCGCAGTGGCTGCAATTGATGGGCACAGTGGCTGCGTTTGATGGGCACAGTGGCTGCGATTGATGGGCACAGTGGCTGAGTTTGATGGCACGGTGGCTGCAATTGATGGGCACGGTGGCTGCGTTTGATGGCGCAGTGGCTGCGTTTGATGGTGCAGTGGCTGTGTTTGATGAAGGCAGTGGCTGCGTTTGATGGCGCAGTGGCTGCGTTTGATGGCGCAGTGGCTGCGTTTGATGGGCACAGTGGCCGAGTTTGATGGCACGGTGGTTGCTTTTGATGGCACGGTGGCTGCTTTTGATGGCACAGTGGCTGCGTTTGATTGCGCCGTGGCTGCGTTTGATGGGCACGGTGGCTGAGTTTGATGGCACGGTGGCTGCGTTTGATGGCACGGTGGCTGCGTTTGATGACACAGTGGCTGCGTTTGATGACACAGTGGCTGCGTTTGATGACACAGTGGCTGCGATTAATGGCACGGTGGCTGCTTTTGATGGCACAGTGGCTCCTGTATCATGGCACAGTGGCTCCTGTATCATTGTCCGCTCACAGTCTCTGACCATCTCCTGCATTTTTGTGGCATGATTGTCTGTCAGCACCCTGTCAGTGGCTCCAACTTTTCATACCGTGTTAGCCAGGTAAAGCCCCTTACACACGAGCGGACTTTTCAACATCCAAAGTCTGACGGAATGATTCCGGCAGACTATTCGATCGTGTGTGGGCTGCAACGGACTTTTGATTGGCAAAAGTCTGACAGACTTTAGAAATGGAACATGCTTCAAATTTTTCCGCCAGAACTCTGCCGGACCCAGTTCCTACCGAAAAATTTGCTCGTGTGTATGCTATTCCGACGGACTAAAACCGACGCGAGGGCAGCTATTGGCTACTGGCTATGAACTTCCTTATTTGAGTCCAGTCGTACGTCATCACGTTCGAATCCGTCGGAGTTTGGTGTGATTGTGTATGGCCAAGTCCGCTCATTCGGAAAGTCTGTCAGAACTCTGTCAGAACCCTGGCAGAACTCCTTCGAAAGTCTGTCGGACATAAGTCTGGTCGTGTGTACGCGGCATAAGAGTTTGCTTGTCATTACCATAATAAAACCGTCTCCTGTATCATTGTCTGCAAGTCTCTGACCGTCTCCTGTATCATTGTCTGCAAGTCTCTGACCGTCTCCTGTATCATTGTCCACACACAGTCTCTGACCATCTCCTGTATTATTGTCCGTACAGTCTCTGACCATCTCCTGTATCATTGTCCACACACAGTCTCTGACCGTCTCCTGTATTATTGTCCATACAGTCTCTGACCATCTCCTGTATCATTGTCCACACACAGTCTCTGACCATCTCCTGATTCATTGTCCACACACAGTCTCTGACCATCTCTTGATTCATTGTCCACACACAGTCTCTGACCATCTCCTGTATTATTGTCCGTACAGTCTCTGACCATCTCCTGTATCATTGTCCACACACAGTCTCTGACCGTCTCCTGTATAATTGTCTGCATAGACTCTGACCATCTCCTGATTCATTGTCCACACACAGTCTCTGACCATCTCCTGTATCATTTTCCGCAGTCTATGACCATCTCCTGCATGATTGTCTGTCAGCACCCTGTCAGTGGCTCCAACGTTTGATACCGTGTTAGCCAGGTAAGAGTTTGCTTGTCATTACCATAATAAAACCATCTCCTGTATCATTGTCTGCACAGTCTCTGAACATTGCCTGTATCATTGTCTGCACTGTCTCTGACCGTCTCCTGTATAATTGTCTGAATAGACTCTGACCATCTCCTGTATCATTGTCCACACACAATCTCTGACCATCTCCTGTATTATTGTCCGTACACAGTCTCTGACCATCTCCTGTATTATTGTCCGTACACAGTCTCTGACCATCTCTTGTATCATGGATGTGAGGTCGGTGACTGTCATTTAGCTGGGTTGGACTGTCCCTTAGCTGGGCTGTCTCTTATCTGGGACTGTCCCTTAGCTGGATTGGATGGGTCGGACTATGTCCCTCAGCTGGGTTGGACTATGACTATATCCCTCAGCTGGGACTGCCCCTTAGCTGGATTGGACTGTGCCTTAGGTGGATTGGATTGTCGCAGTCCCATAGCTGAATTGGACTGTCACACTCCTATAGCTGGATTGGGCTGTCTCTCAGCTGTATTTGGCTGTCCCTCAGCTGGATTGGGCCGTCCCTTAGCTGGGTCGGACTGTCTCTTAGGTGGATTGGAATGTCACAGTCCCATAGCTGGATTGGCCTGTCCCTCATCTGATTGGCCTGTCCCTCATCTGATTGGCCTGTCCCTCATCTGATTGGACTGTCCCTCAGCTGGGTCGGACTGTCTGTCCCTTAGCTGGGTCGGACTGTCCCTTATATGGGACTGTCCCTTAGCTGGTGTGGCAAAAGGCTTGTATGCAGCTGGACACCGCAGTAAAACATTTGGAGGCATTCCTGTGCTGGCTGAAAGAATATCGCCAAAATGGCTTTAATTCTGCCATTGTTACTGCCAGAGAAATTGCTGAAGAAATGGACATTCCAAGGGAATTTCGACAGTGCAGGATACCCAGGACCAAAAGAATGTTTGATTATGAGTGTCCAGGTGAAGCAGTTGTTAACCCTGCAGACAGGTTTAGAGCAGAATATTTCAATGTTATTGTCGACAAGATTCGTGCTAGTGCTGAGCCTCGCTTTGAAGGTTTAAAAAGCTATGTCAGCAATTTTGGGTTTTTATATGATATCTCCTCTTTATGCATAAAATCTGAGAAAGATCTATTAGAAAACTGCAAAGAACTTGAAGCCCTACTTACTTTACCCAATTCTTCTGATTCTGACATAAGAGGTCTGGAATTTTATGAAGAGCTACGAATGTGTATGCGTACTGTACCTCCAAAATTGGATATGTCCGGCTCCTTGAAATACCTAATTGATAACAATTTAACTGACGTTTATCCAAACATCTATGTTGCATTAAGAGTCATCTTAACAATTCCAGTTACTGTTGCATCAGCTGAGAGGAGCTTTTCAAAACTAAAATGAATAAAAACATACTTAAAGTGGTTGTAAACCCTTACAAACCACTTTGACCTACAGGTAAGCCTAGATTAAGGTTTACCTGTAGGTCCAAGCAATATCTCCTAAACCTATATGGTTTAGGAGATATTTGCCCGAAAACAGGCACCGCTGTCTACGGCGCATGCGCCGTAGACAGCGGCGCGCAGGCGCACTGAGCGCGGCATTCTCAGCGACGGAGCTGCTGCGTGTGTCGGCTCCCGTGCGCATGCGCAGGAGTGACGTCATCGCGGCTTTGCCGAATGACAGCGGCGGAGCTGCGAGACCCCACCAACAAGATGGATGCGGCGGACTACAGGGGACAGCGGCAACTTCGCTGGCTCCTGTGTGAGGTAAGTGACACATAATGGGCTACTATGCGATGCATAGTAGTCCATTATGCTTTGCCTTTGCAGGGAATGAAAGAGGAAGTAAACTCATCAGGCAACTGCACAATTTGATCTATATCTGTGTGCGTGTAACATATATACCCACCCTATGTTTAATGATATGTGATTAAAGAATAATTGGCTAGAGAAATTTATAGAAACTGTGAATTCATAGTTCATAGGATTTAAGTTAATATATGTATTCATACAGTTAATTTTTATAATTTTTATAATATTTTTCCCATTATGGGCGTGAGTGGGGCCTCATGTCTAAGTTTTGCCTAAGGCCTCAGAAAGTCTAGAGCCGCCTCTGCAGATGGTCACTGGGAAAGGACAACCAGTGACCACCTCAAATGATCTGTCCCATGCTAAGGTAAACAGGGTATTCACCCACCGGTCAACTAGAACACTCCCAAAAGAGAATGGATTCTCCAAACACATAGCACAATTAATTGGAGGAAATTGCCTACTGTCATGTCGGATGAATGGTGTTCCGGTTGACATGTTGATGGACACAGGAGCTCAGGTCAGCATTGTCAGGAAGGCATGGTTAGAAAATTTTCTACCCAGCGTCTCCATTAGGCACATACAAGATTTACTTTGTGATAACAACTTATCCATTACAGCTGCAAATGGTTCTATCATTCCAGTCATCGGATGGATTGAAGTCTGCCTGGAATTCGAAAGTAGTGGACATGGAAACTCAGCCATTTATGTGCCAATGCTGGTGAGTGACTGCTGTAATGACAATCCAATTCTTGGGTTTAATGTTATCGAAGAATTGATTAGAGAAAACCGTGACCGACCAAACAGCACCCAAAACCTGACTATCTTGCTGAGTGAAGCTATGAAAGTAAGACAGAGTGTAGCGAATAACATTGTCAATGCTGTCAGTCAAGCAACTGACCCAGGAGAAATATTCGATAGTCGTATGGTCAAAGTGGGGAAGAAGGGACTCCAGATTAAAGGAGTCGAGCTCTGTGAAGTCAAATGCAGAATTAGAGCATGGCCGAAAGGAGGAATCATGCCATTTGAACCACTTCCCGAATATCCAGTTGAGGAAGGATTTAAACTTTTTCCTTCAGTGGTAGATGTGCCAAATGGGTTCTCTAAACTGGTGAAAATACCTATACTGAACCGTGCTCAACATGACATCTACCTTCCACCCAGAACAGTATTGGGTACCATTTCTCCAGCAGCTGAGATTCTACCATTGTCTCCAAACAAAGACGATGGGAAGGGAATTGACCAGAAGAAAAGGGTGTTTCATGTAAACCAGTTGAATCAAGTGGACACTGGAAATCACCTACCCACTAACAAATCTGTTAATTGGCACCCACCTGTCAATTTGGAAGATCTCTCAGAAGAGGAGATAGCGAGACAAATGTTATATGATGAATCGGATGTCTTTGCTCGAAATGAGGGAGACATAGGATGCATCCCTAACCTGAAACTGAGGATAAATCTGAAGGATGAAACTCCTGTCCAGAAACGCTACAATTCGATACCGAAACCCCTATACAAAGAAGTGAAAGAATATATCCAAAACCTTCTTGACCGAGGTTGGGTAACAAAATCGTCTTCCGCATACTCATCACCAGTTGTTTGTGTTCGAAAGAAGGACAGTAGCCTACGACTATGTGTTGACTTTAGGGAGTTAAACCGAAAGACTATCCCAGATAGACATCCACTACCCTGAATACAAGATCTGCTGGATAGCTTAGGAGGAGTTATGTGGTTCTCAATCCTGGACCAGGGTAGTGCGTATCATCAAGGCTTTGTGCATGAAGACTCCAGACATCTGACGGCTTTCAGCACCCCCTGGGGACTCCTGGAGTGGAACCGTATTCCATTTGGATTAACGAATGCCCCAGCAGCTTTTCAGAGATGCATGGAGAATGTATTAGAGGGCATCAGAGACAAATGTTGTTCTCCATACTTGGATGACGTACTTTGCTACTCCAAAACTTTTCAGGAGCATGTCAATGATATTAGGCAAGTGCTTAGTCGAATGCGTGAGCATGGTATCAAACTTAGACTGAAGAAGTGTGAACTCTTTAAACGACAGATTCGATACCTTGGACGAATGGTGTCAGAAGAAGGCATAAAAATTGACCCAAAAGATCTTGAAGCGGTATTACATTTGAAAAAGAAAGAACCAAAAACAGTGGGAGGAGTCAGATCTTGGTTAGGATTCCTGAGATACTACAGGTCCTTCATTCAAGATTTCTCTCGACTTGCTAAACCACTGTATGAACTTTTGCAGAACACTGAGAAAGAATCTGCTACATCCATCCCCAAAAACAATCGGAGGGAATCTAGGAAGAAAAACGGGAACAAAGCACAAGTGCCATCTAAAACACTGATTCAATGGACACCCAAACATCAAGCTGTAGTATCCAGACTGGTGGACATGCTGACCAATCCGCCAATACTAGCATACCCTGATTTTGATTTACCCTTCGTCTTACACGCTGATGCTTCCAATGAAGGCCTAGGTGCTGTACTGTACCAACAACAAGGAGAAAAACTTTGTGTTATTGGGTTTGGCTCCAGAACATTGACTCCAGCAGAGCGCAATTACCATCTTCACTCTGGTAAACTTGAGTTTATAGCTCTCAAGTGGGCAGTCTGTGACAAATTCAGAGATTACTTGTACTACGCTCCAACATTCACCGTTTACACAGACAACAACCCATTGACATATGTATTGAGTACTGCCAGACTGAATGCTGTGGGTCATCGCTGGGTTGGCGAGCTAGCCGATTTCCACTTCAATATCAAGTACAGGCCAGGTAAACAGAATGCAGACGCAGATACACTGTCACAATTTCCAGTGGAACTCACGAAGAATCTGAGTGAGTACACAGAGCTTGTACCATCTGAGGTTGTGTCAGCTATGTGGCAAGGGAGCAAAGCTGTTGACGAAGAAGAGGCACTATGGGTGGCTTCATTGACTCTTCACTCAGAAAGTGATGTGGCCAAAGAATTGCTGAAAGGACAGACAATCTGCCCAATGACTCAGGAGAATATCAGAGCATTACAACAAGACGATACCAACATTAGAGAAGTGGTCTGGCTTAAGGAGAACGACTGGATTCCAAATCACAAAGAAAAGGAGAGTATGACCAGCAAAACAAGACGTTTGATACATGAATGGAATAAACTCAGAGTCGATGAAGGAATCCTCTACCGACACTCTGGAACCCGAAAACAGCTAGTTCTACCAGAAAAGTTAAAACCATTGGTCTTAAGAAATCTTCATGATGACATGGGTCACATTGGTACTGACAAGGTAACCCACCTAGCACGTGAACGATTTTACTGGCCATTTATGCAAAGAGACATTGATGAATATGTGCTGAAGAAGTGCAGCTGCATCAAACAAAAGCGTCCAAATATCACCGAAAGAGCACCTATGGGTTCGATTACTACCAGTTCACCTTTGGAGTTAGTATCCATTGATTATCTTCACTTGGAGAAAAGCAAAGGAGGATATGAGTATATACTTGTAATAGTTGACCATTTCACACGCTTTGCACAAGCGTATCCAACTAAGAACAAATTTGGAAAAACGGCGGCAGAAAAGATCTTTCAAGATTTCATACCACGTTTTGGCTATCCAGAGAAACTCCACCATGACCAAGGAAGAGAATTTGAAAACAACTTATTTCAGACATTGCAACGATTAGCAGGGATTTCTCATTCAAGAACTACTCCATACCATCCACAGGGTAACCCAGTGGAGAGACTGAACCGTACTTTGTTACAGATGCTTCGCACCTTAGAGGAAGAGAAAAAGTCAGATTGGAAAGAACATCTTCCACATATGGTTCATGCATGCAATTGCACCAGGCATGAAGCCACAGGATACTCGCCATTCTTTCTATTGTATGGAAGATCTCCTCGTTTGCCAATTGACCTAATGCTCAACCTCAGGGCCGCTGATAGGCCAGTACAACTGGCCCTGTTGTACTGGGCCCGGCCAGCAGGGGGGGCCCGGGCAACCTGAACAGAGACCCAATTAATGTTAAAAAAATAAAATAAATCCCCCAGCCACCTTGACTGAACACTATCGACTACACTATCAACTACACCAAACCAACTGAACACTCCCCCCCCACCCCTTGCCGTTCTTTTTAAAAAAAAATTTAGGCCGATAGCTCAATAGGCAGGGGGAGGGACTATTTTCTCTATTTCAGACACTGAAGGAGAGGACCTCCGCGCCCGCTCCTCATGCTGGCTCAAGTTCCGGCCAGCGCGTCCTCTATATTGCCTTCCCTGGCGCGGAGTGATTCCTCCCCTTCTGCTCTGTTCTTCACTCGGCCAGAGAAAAAGCAGAGAGACGAGCGGCGGTGGCGGAAGAAAAAAAGAAGCAGCTTGATCTGGCATCTGACTGGAATAGTTTGTGGACACTCGCACTCCAGTCCAGACAGCCACCAGCAACAGGATCAAGGAGGAAGTGACTCCTGGGGCCCGGCTAACACAGAACACAGGTGTGCGCTTGCTTGGGGGGGTGGATTCAAGATTTACTACTACTGCAGCAGCATCTTTACATTATGCCATTGGCAGCATGGGTGGCACTGTCTGCAGGTTGCACATGCGTTATGGGCAATAACGCATGCGGCATGGGTGGCACTGTTACAGCAGAATATGGCATTGGCGTCATGGGTGGCATGGTCTCTGCAGGCAGCACATGCATTATGGGCCATAACGCATGTGCTGCCTGCAGAGACCGTGCCGCCAATGCCGTAATGTGCTGCAGACAGTGTCACCCATGACGCTAATGTCATAACGCATGTGATGCCTGCAGAGACAGTGCCATCCATGCTGCCAATGGCATTATCCCATTGGCGGCATGGGCGGCACTGTCTGCAGCACAATATGTCATTGGCTGCATGGGTGCATTGTCAGCAAGTAGCACATGCGTTATGCCATTAGTGTCACGGCTGGCACTGTTTGCAGCACGTTACAGCATTGGCGGCACTGTCTGCCGGTAGCACATGCTTTATGGCCCATAACGCATGTGCTGCCTGCAGAGACAGTGCCACCTGTGCCGCCAATGTCGTAATGTGCTACAGACAGTGCCGCCAATGTCCTAATGTGCTGCAGACAGTGCCACCCATGCCTATCACTTGTAGACAAACCTGCACTTTGTTTCAAGGCGGGGTCTGGGGAGAGTCTGGGACAGGGCGGGGCTGAAGCAGGGACCATAGGCGGGGCCAGGGGTGGAGCTGAAGGGGGCCCCGTCAGGTAGGCTGTACGGGGCCCCATGATTTCTATCAGCGGCCCTGCTCAACCTAAATTCGGAAAAGGAATCAGAAAGTCAACCAACATTTACTCATAAATGGGCATCTAGAATGCAAGAAGCTTACAAAATCGCATCCGAGAATAGCAAAAAATCATCTGCTAAAGGGAAGAAGTACTATGACAAAAAGATAAAAGGAGCACCTCTTCAACCGGGTGATCGGGTCTTAGTACGAAATCTCTCTGAAAGAGGAGGACCTGGTAAACTTCATTCATACTGGGAAGAATCAGAACACAAAGTGGTATAAAGAATCAAAGCTGGGCCTGTGTACAAAATTCAGCCTGAAAGTGGTAAAAAGACTATTCGAGTACTGCACAGAAATCTTTTACTACCAGTAAATGACCTACCAATTGAAGGACACATTCCAAGAGTACTGATGAAACAAAGACAATCAAGTAACAAAAAGGATACCAGAATGGATCTGGACCAGGAGGAGGAATGTTCAGATGAAGAAAGATGGTATTATCCTTATATACCAGAGACTACAGAAAGTCATGATCGTGTTGTGTCTCAACCAAACTCTCAAAACGTACAGAAAATCCCATTAAGAGTTTCTGCTGAAGAGTTCTATCCTACAACTACCACACCCAATGTTGAACAAGAATAAAATGATGGAACAGTAGTTGGCAACCAAATCTGGGCTACAGACATGGTGGGACTAGACACTGCAGAATTACCCTCATTAAGTCAAGACTTACCTGTGAACCAAGATATGCAAATGGGGAATGATGTTGATGGAGAAGACTCAACTCCTGTCAGAAGATCTACCAGACAAGCTAAGCCTAAGGGCCGGTTCATACAGCGAGGCGCGGCGAGGCGTCTCCGACTTACCTCGCCGCGACCTGCGGGGAGCTCAGCGGCGACTTGCAGAGGACTTCTGTATAGAAGTCAATGCAAGTCGTCCCCGAAGTCGCCCCGAAGTAGTACAGGAACCTTTTTTCTGAGTCGGAGCGACTCGAGTCGCTCCTCTCAGAACGGTTCCATAGTACTGAATGGGGGCGACTTGCGGGAGCGAGGCGAGGCGAGCCGTGTCGCCTCGCCTCGCCTCGCTGTGTGAACCGGCCCTAAAGAGATCTTTACATATGACACACTAGGTCAGCCAAGATACATACCAAGTCAGATTCACACCATACAAACTCCTACAATGCTAGCTACTCCCATGACATGCCAGGTAGTTAACGTAGCTCCTTGGTGGCAACAAGTACCTATTTGGGTTACTTAAATCACTAAATAGTGTTCAGATACCAATTGAGTTTAGTGTCGGGAGCCATTAACTGAAGGAGGGGAGAGTGTGACGGACTAGGGTTTATATGGTCACAAAACAGACACCCCAAAGCAAAGTACATATTCATTTATTTTATTTTATTTCTAAATATGTCCCTTCTATTCTATTAATAACCAGTAGATGGCAGAGAAGGTACACAAACAGAGTCTATATAAGGCCACACACCATGTGATTGGAAATTAAACTACTTCCAGCCATAAAGTCAGTGGTCATATCTCATGCTGTTTGTGTGATTCTTTGCAGGTATGTACTCTAAATCATTCCTAATCTGTATTAACCTGTGATAGAAAGATTCCTAAACATCTTGAGCAGATGCAGAAAAAGTCTCAGCAGATTTTATGCTATAGGTTTGCTGTAATTAGAAGTTTAGAACAGCATGTGTGAGAAACAAGTGAAAAGGGCATAAGAACATGAAAATACTGCATTAGTCAGAACTATCAGTCTATTATAAGCACTAAACCGTTCTAAATAGGTATATTTAAACCTGATTTATTGGAAATTGCATAGATTATAAAAGCACATGTTTTCTGTTATTAAAATGAAAAAAACCTATTGTATGTAAAGCTTATGCATTGCGTCATACAGACATGCAATGTGCACCATCTAGTGGTTAAAAAAGAGTACTACCATGATGATATTTGAATTAAAGCAATGCATTGCCAGTATGATTATTGCACAGTTAAAGTGTACCAGAGAGATAAAGATAATTATCTATAACTCTGAATAACAGGGATATATATGTTATTAAAATATAGTAATGTTCATTGTTGTAACTACGTTTTAAAATACTTTAGTTAAAATCGGTATTATATATATTGTTAATGGTTATAAACATGTGACTATAAAAATTTAAAAGATGTATTGTTATGTAAAAATTAAACTACTTCCAGCCATAAAGTCAGTGGTCATATCTCATGCTGTTTGTGTGATTCTTTGCAGTCCACGCCAAGCTAATCACCTTATCTCATCGCGTCTACAATCATCGGCTCTCTTAATTCACATTTTGAGGCCGGTAACATAATATTATATGTTTTTTGGGTCCTGTATTTGATCCTATTTACTATCAGGCCATGTGAAATGTCTTGCTGCTCTTCTGTGCTGTTAGTCTCAATGAGAAGGGCACTTAGCCTGGGGAAAGAGAGAAAAGTGCATAGCCCCTATGGAAGCTAATTGGGATTCATCCTGGCCTCTAGCTGATACATTTTTTTTTTACAAGAAACCATTAATATGTAATAGGATCAGAGGTAAAACATTATTCAGGGCTGTCATATCTGTCACAGACGGGAAAATTAAACTGACAGGTTGTTTATAAAACAATTTGTGTTCAGCTCTTCACTTCTGTTTTTACCACTTCGATATCTGGGGTGGCTGCAGAGGTTTGGGACCTTAGGACCTGTCACAAACTATGAGTGAACATCTCCTGAAATATCCCGGATAAGCACCTGTCATTGGAATCGGTCTATTGACACAAAGCCACAATGTGACAGACTGGGACAAAGAAAAATGTTTAAAGCTGAACTAAAGTATTTTTTTATTGCAAACATTATAAAATGGCAACTTAAAAATTGTGTATGCACGCATAGTTACAAATCTGTGCTACCTTTTGCTCCATCCATATGGTATCCATACTGTATTTCATCTGTGGTGTGATTAGTGATAGCGGTGGGGATGGGGTGGAATCAGTGGCAATGCTGGGGGGGTGGGATGAATGGCAGTGCTGGGAGATTGTGTACAGTATTGAATCACATCCTCAAATTTATGTAGTATAAGATGGCAGAAAGAGATGAATGTATGCTATGCTTTTTAATATTGTAAGCCTGCGAAAGTATTATTTTCCGTTGCTTTTGTTATTTTTACCAAAATGCAGTTTAACTACTAAAGGACCACACATAATATGGTGGTAATGCATGTTAGAGATCGCTTGATATGTTATGCTAGGTTTTGTTGCCTTAGAGTAAAACCACAACGGCAATTCAAAACTTCTTCTAATTATGCATGTGGGCTGCAGCCATTTGTACAGGAGAGCTGCACATAATACAGCTGAGAGCAGCCAGTGTTGAATTTAAAGTGCAACTCCAGGCTACTAAAAGTGGCTGCACTGCAAGAATAATTACTTGGTTAGGTCTAGGGGAGTGAACAAAGAAGATTTACTTACCTACTCCTCTGCTACTAAAGCCAATAAAAACCCAACCAAACTCTGCGGGACGCATGGCGGAGACGTTGACCCGTATTGGCAGAGTGGAAGACATCTTGCACCCCCTGCAACACACGGCCGACGAGATGCGCCGCCAACTACAACAGATTAGTGCAAAACAGGACGACATGGAGAATCGCCTTCGGAGATGCAATCTCCTCTTAATCGGCCTCCCCGAGACTGCCAACGACCCGGCGAGCTTTCTTTAAAACCCTCCTAACAACTACCTTTGGCAGAGAAACATTCTCAGTAATGTTCGCAGTGAAGAGAGCTTATCGAATCCCTGTCCGTCCTCCTCCCCAAGGAGCTCCGCAGCATACCCTGATAGCGAAATTCCTTAATTTCAAGGGCCGCAACAAGATCCTCTGATTGACCGGGGAGAAGGGAAACATCCCCCATGCCAGTACACATGTGGCCATCTTCCCGGAAATCTCCAATGAGTTACAATGGCAGTGGTCCAGATTCCAGGATGTTAAGTGGCGTCTCCGCGTCCTGCATGCCAAATACACTATGCTGTACCCTGCAAAGCTTTGTGTGGCATGCGATGGCCAAACCCACTTCTTTGAAGACCCTGAGATGACATCCACTTGGATCGATCAGAGGGATCGTCGAGACTGAGCATACCACACTGACTACCAGCTGTAAGTACTTTTTCTTTTTTCTCACCTGCTCCTCCCTGTGCCCGCAAAGCTGCTTATTTCCATCCTGATGCTTAGCCCTTCAGTGGGTACATGGCATGTGCATGTCCTCGACCGGAGCAGGGGAGCAGACCCAGAAATCATCTCCTGTAATACACTGATTCTCACAGCATGCCTACGGCCCCTGAGTGACCTTGCTGACTCATGATCCCCGTTCTCCCTACACCTGAGACATGTCTGTAGAGCACAGCATATCGAACGTTGCTGAAATTTCCTACCTCAATTTACCTACCACCCTGATATCAGGTGTGGCCTCCACCTGCACAGCTGTAATGGTGCTACACTTTTGTGGCTCCTACACCCTATGCACTTCTCAGAGAAGAAGTCACCCCCCCAGGACCTTTGTGAACTTTTTTACCCCGTTTGTCCGACTGTTCTTTCTTCCCCATTTTTTTGCTGTTCATTACAGGTATCTATGCTCCCTTGCAATTAAGTTCCGTGCCTCCAATAGGTACTACACGTTGGATGTCCCCCATTGATACCTGGTTATGGGGTACTATGTCCATGCCAAGTTGGGGTGGCAGTGGACTGGGTGGGAAAGGAGATGGTGTGGTTATTGTTTTTCTTTGTACCACAGTGTTTACAACTGTTTATCAATCCTAAAGGTACTATGTTATTGTTAAACATGAATTACCAATATTGGTTGCCAATGTGTTTTATGCTATCTGATGTGTCTATATCTGCTCTTCCGGTCATGGTCCAGTCACGTTTTACCATATACGCCCTATACCCGCCATGAGTTCTTTAAAGTTTCTTATGTGGAATGTTACAGGCTTGCGCAATAAGATCAAACGCACAGCCATCCTGACATTTCTTAAGTCCCAGCGTGCTGACATCATCACACTAGTTGAGACCCATGTCACGGGCCACTTACAATCCTCTCTAAAAAAAGCCTTGGATGGGTTGGGCCTATCACGCCACCCACACCTCTTATTCCAGAGGAGTATTGGTCCTGGTTGCTAAAAGGGTACTGTTTGTTCTAGTGCTGCTCCAGACGGACCAGCAGGGCAGATATGTATTTATCCACGCCACCATTAACGGATCTCCTATCCTAATACTAGCTTGTTATGCCCCCCCCTCCCCATACAAATCAACTGTAATTAAGGAGGGACTTGCCTTTATGGCACAATATACCTCTGTACTGGCAGTGTGAATGGGGGACTTTAATATGACCCTCATCCCCGCTCTGGACCCACCGGCACATACCAGACTGTACTGCATACTGACTGATTTCGCTCTTGTTGACACTTGGCATCACAAGCATCCACACACTAAAGTCTTCTTATGCTTTTCAGTCAGTCACAACACGATTTCACAAATCAACTTTATTTTAATTTCCCTGACACCTAAACTGGGAGATGTGGGCTTTACTTTAAGAATACTCTCGGATCATTCCCCCTACTGTATCACGATCCAGCTCCTGAAGGCATCCCCTGCACCTTCTTGGTGGCTGAACCCATTTTGGTTGACTGCTCTGCAGGACCAGGATGACATCCCCGCGGAGCTGCAATACTACTTTACAGCTAACGGGGACTCTGCCACGTACAACATGGTGTGGGAGATGTTTAAGCTTTACGCCCATTCCTTGCTCTCCACGTGCAGGGCCGCTGATAAGCCAGTACAGCTGACCCTGTTGTACCGGGCCCAGCCAGCAGGGGGGGCCCGAGCAATCTTAACAGCATTTAGAATAATAAAAAAAAAAGAAAAAAAGTCTGACTGCACAGGGCTGACCGAGGGAGGAGGAGAGCATCACCGCAGGAGCCTGGATCTCAGATAACACAGGGGTCTATGGATAAGAGAAGAGGGGACGTGTATTCCTATCAGCACCCGGGCCTCCCTCCCCCCTCCTCGGGAAGGACAGAACACCGGAGCTCTCCTCAAGGCAAGATAACAGGTGACAGATTGCATTCTTCTCCTGTGATCACCATTGTTCTGCCTCTGTACAAATCTGTGCTGTAAACTTGCCCTGCACCTCAGCAGGACAGGTCTGGTGGAAGTGAAAGCTAAATTCATGAATATGTTAGGAAAATAATGGGACTTTTCAGGGACTACACACAGATGCATTTCACAAAATCATTCTTTTAATATAGTTGTATGTTGAATATATTTATATAGCACCTGAAAAGTCCCAGTATATTCCTAACATATTCATAAAGTTGAGTATTAACAGCAAAGAAAGTGTATACATATATATAATACAGCCCATCTCCAGGAAATGAGATAAAGTCCAACCTTGCAGTGTGTGGAGAGGGGGGGGGGGGGATAGACTCTTTCACTTACCTGTTTCCATGCTCCAGCCAGCTGCAGAGCCCTCTTCCTCCACCAAACCTCATCACATCGCAGGGGGGCTGAAGTGTGAGCAACTGGGCTTAGGTGTCTGTTTGTGAAGCAGTGATCAGCAGTGATCCAGAGGATCGCCGCTGATCACAGCCCATAAACAGTTTATGAACCACAGATAATCGGGGGGGAGAAGTGTTTGAATATGTTCTCCCGCCGATTATCTCCACACTGAGAATCCTCATTGAATGACACAGTAACGGTCACTTTATGAAGCTGCGATCTCAGCGTTTCACTGGCGATCTGTGTCAGAATTCACATTCCCCGATTCACCAGCTCAGAGGTGGAGAACCGGGGAGTGAAGAGAGAATGTGGGGGGATCTGAGGGGGAAAGAGGAAGATGATTAACTTCCTTATGCCTCGTTCAGACCCCCCAACACTGTAACCATGTCCCCCTGTCATATTTATATATAATGTGTGTGTATATATATAATGTTTGTGTATATACATGTATATATTATGTAGGGGGACTCTTTATTTTACTAACATTAATCACACCGTGTGTCAGTGTATTGAGCTGTGATAATTTATCACTGCTTAATAAATTGACATCTCTGTGTATTGGTGAATTTCTAATACTGTAATCTTGTAAAGTCTTACGAGATTCCAGTATTAGGGGCCGTTCTCCAGTGTTAGAAGCTTTTGTAGATCGCTTCACTCCTCCAAGGGTGAAGCGATCTACTCCGCTTTATAAACTGACATACAGAGGAGAAAGATCTCCTCTGTGAATGCCGGAGAATGAAGTAGTGAATAGATTTCACTGCTTCATAAAAGGACACCATAGTCAGTAAAACATACAGAAGCGCTGTAGGGAACCATTCAGCGCTGGAAGAAGCCAGCTAAAGCAAGAAGTTGGGTAAAGCTGGGTACACACACATCAAAATTCAGTTTAGCAGTAATCGGACAAATTTTGATCTATGTGTAGCCCTCCGTGTTAGAAGCCAATCATTATACCACCTTGGTATATTCATATGCCATCCCACATACTGACTCCTACCACCTTTGATCACTTCAAATCACTGAAGTGGTCATTGTGGTTAGAGTGTTCCTTTAATATCTCTCAGAAAAAGTTAACCTCTGTATACTGATTCCATTTCATTTGATCATCCTCTAGTTGTGTTAAATTGGTGGGGGGTGCTGTCTGTATACCCTAGCCTCTCGGTATAGGGGCGGGGCCAGGGATGTGGCTAAAGGGGGCCCCATCAGGTAGGCTGTACGGGGCCCCATGATTTCTATCAGCAGCCCTGTCCACGTGTATCAATAGACTAAAACGATCATCCAAACTCATTGTCCAACAGGCTGCAGAACACCTACAGGTGCTGGAGGATGCGTTCTAGCGGGACCCCTCGCCCAGCATCGCCAATAATCTTAATATTCAGACACGACAGGTTGCTCAACTGCACATTGAAAAAGCTAAGCAATGCATCTTTTTCTGTAGACAAAGGGTATTTGAATATGGAGAAAGATCAGGCAAACTACTTGCGTATCTCGCCCATCTAGACTCACGCCCCCCGATGGTGTTGTCATTGATTGACCTGCAGGGGAATGACATCACTGATTCGCAAACAAGTGGCGGAGGAATTTGGGAGATTCTACTGTACACTCTATACTTCCTGAGTCACCCACACGCTCCAAGATACCAGAGACTATTTAGCTAGTTAACGTAGAGTTAAATTCCCTAGATTGACTAACGACCAGCTTGAACTCCTGGAGGCCCCTTTTACTAATGAGGACATTTCTGAGGATATCTCCTGTCTGGCCACATCTAAGGCCCCCGGATAAGATGGCCTACCACTTGAATTCTATGCTACCTACTCAGAAATTCTAACCCCTCATTTCTACAACCTGTACAAATCTATGTTTGATTTGGAAATCCTTCCCCCCTCTATGAGAGAAGCCCAAATTGTAATAATCCCCAAGCCCGGTAAGGATCCTAGATACCCAGAATCATATAGACCTCCTTAATACAGGTAGATATCAAAATACTTGCTAAGATTTTAGCTTCACGTCTTAACCAGGTCATTCTTTTACTGATCCACCCTGACCAGACAGGTTTTATGCCATGGAAAAATACTGCTATGAATATTCGCTGCCTATTCATGAAAATTCAGGGGTCCCATGATGAAATCGGCTCGAGGGTCATGGTGGATCTGGATGCCACTAAGGCCTTAGATTCCATGGAGTGGAATTATCTTTGGGAGTGCCTCTCAGGATTTGGATTCGGCCCCAATTTTATTTGCTGGGTTCAGTTCCTATATCAATCCCCAAAGGCCAAGGTGTTCGTGAACGGCTGGCATTCTAACCAATTCCCGTTAGAGAGGGGGACCCAACAAGGCTGCCCCCTTTCCCCCATGCTGTACGCACTGGCTGTGGAGCCATTGGCAATAATTATTCGTGCAGACACTAGCATCCGAGGCCTTAAAATCCTGGAGCCTGGAAGAAAAGATCGGAATGTATGTCAATGACACACTCCTATACTTAGCAGACTTGGGTTCCTCTCTCGTTGCAGCCCTACACTCCATAGAACGTATTGGTAGCCACTGGGGTCTGAGTCTTAACTGGCCGAAATCCCAGATCCTTCCTATTGACCACTTCCCTCCCCCATCCACGTCCCCTCCTCTGACTCTCCCAAGGGTCTTCCTGATCAAGTACCTTGGTGTACAAGTCACCAGATCGCTCACAGACTAGGTGTTATGGGATACATTTGTTTAGTTAAAATTATACTCCTCCCAAAGATACTCTATTTTGTGTGGCATGCCCCCCTGTATATACCACAAAAATTCTTCAAAATAATTGGATCTATTCTTAATTATTTTATATGGAGCCACAGCAGACACAAATTATCTTGGAGAATCCTGAAGAACCCAGTGACAATGGGAGGAGCTGCTCTTCCAGATTTCCAGGACTATTATCTTGCCTCTCAACTGTCCCATCATTTTGACAAAAACGAGCTACCAAGATACCAACTACTACTCTGTGAGTGCCCTGGTGACCCAGCCCATACCCCACTTCAGTCAGTCCTCAGAGCCCCATTGACAAGACACCCCTCCCAACACAAAGCGGACATGCTGACACACCACCAAAGGGTATGGCGAATGGCACTACAAATACTCAGGACCCCACAGGTCCACTCTCACACCCCTCTCTGGTTCAACACACACTTACCCGAATTACTGTCCATTCCAGACCCGGTGGCATGGATACGCCATGGGATCCTCTATATACACCAGATCATGACCACTATGGGACTTAAAACATTACAAATGCTAAAGGACAAATTTTCCCTCCCCAATTGCCTTCTCTTCAGGTATCTACAACTCCGCCATGCTATACAAACACAGTTAACCGGCTAATCTATTGTAGACACAGTCACAGGTATAGAACCAACCAAGCTAATTTCTACCCTATACTCCGCCATCTGCCGCCCTAGTACCACAGCATTGGCCTATACTGCCAAGACTAGATGGGAGGTGGATGTTGGAGTAATTGAGAATGAGGATTGGGAAGAAATTTTGGAGGATGTGAAAAGAGTTTCGGACAAAAACTGTCAGACTGCCTCGCGCAGTTGTATATTATACATAGGACATATCTGACTCCTCAAAGGATAGCGCGTTACAAACCCACGTACAACCCAGGGTGCCGCCTATGTGACCACACCTCAGGCTCCCTCTGTTACCTCATATGGTCCTGTCCAACTATACAAGTGTACTGGATTCAGGTGGTTCATTTCCTACACGACCAGATGGGCACTTCTGCTACCCTAGACCCAAAGATGTGCCTGTTCAGTCTGCTGCCGGACTTGGACGCTGACAAACCCCTCCATACATTTCTACATGAGATGCTATTCATAGCGAGAAAAGTAGTGGCCCGCCAATTGGTTGCTGGCCCTGTCCCCTACAATCCAGTGCTGGAAAAGAGAGATTAACGATATACTCTTCCATATAAGATACTGATCTATGTACATAGAGGGTGCCCGCTTAAGCATGAGAAGGTCTGGAGCAGATGGTTAGCAGATGGTGAAATGTATACTTGATATGTTTATCCATCCTCCCCCCCTCCCCTCCCCCTCTCCTTTTTTTTTCTCCTTTTCTCTCGCCTTTTCTTTATCAAGCACCACCCCCGATGGGTATTTAATCTTATGTCACACAGATATTTCAGTGTGTTTATGTATGTACTACCGTTTTGGCTATGCTGGCTTATACCGATTTATGTATCATGAATATACTTATATACAACAATAAAGTTGGTTTTCCAATAAAGAAAAGAAAAAAACCTAACCAAACAAGCTTTGTTTGATTTTCTTTTTAATTAAAGAGGTCATGACTCTCTGAGGAGTAGGGTCAACTAATTGAGCACATCGGGTGTATGTATGGATATATATGAGTTGGTGATGGTATACATACAGGATGTCAAATTGAAGACACAGCATTGAAGATATTTCTTTTGTCTTTTGAATGAATATATGAACAGTTTCAAGGACATTATATTGAGCTTAAAATTTAGCACCTTGCACTTATAATGTATGGGTTTTCAAATTTTTTTATGGTATTGAAGGTGGTGGCCGGATTGGTTGAAAGTGGCCCCACCCAATAGACACTTCATCACAAACACATCTGTTCTTAACATTAGCGCCTCGTTAATTTATCATTTTACTTAAGATAGTCCATTTCACACTACTAAGGGGAGCAGAATTTTGTAATTCTTTCGTTTTTAGCAACATTATCTTACCACAAGCGCAGAGGTTTTGAGAGGTACCTGCTCCCACTTCTGCCTTAATCGCCTAGGGCAGGGGTCTCCAAACTTTTTAAACAAAGGGACTGCTTACTGCCCTCAGACTCAAGAGAAGGCTGGACTGTGGCTACTGGGAGTAGAAAAGGTTGAGATGTCAGTGGGAATAAACAATGCTCCATCTTTGGTGTCAGTGGGAGGAATAGCCCCCTGTTGTTGGTGTCAATGGGAGGAATAGTGTCCCATCATTGGTGTCATTGAGAGGAATTGTGCCCCAAAAATTGGTGTCATTGGGCATATTTGTGTCCCACCGATGGTCATATTGGGAGGAATTCTGCCCCAAAATTGGTATCAGTGGGGGGGGGGGGAATTATGTCCCATTGTTGGCATCAGTGGATGAAAATAGGACCCCAAGGGCCAGATAAAAGAAAGCCAATCACCGC
Source organism: Lithobates pipiens (assembly GCF_037356315.1). Lineage (NCBI taxonomy): Eukaryota > Metazoa > Chordata > Amphibia > Anura > Ranidae > Lithobates > Lithobates pipiens. Next base: position 500,110,125 of record NW_027507903.1, on the reverse strand, counting down.
ATCTGGCCCCCAGGCTGCAGTTTGGAGACCACTGGCCTAGAAGAACTGAGCGAAAGTCTTGTCCCCCCCTCCCCCCCACCTGAAGCTTCTTGGGACATGTCACAGGTCCCAGAAGGCTTTGAGACCATTCACACAGCACAGCGTGACCCCCAAAGTGGAAAGCCAACTGTGAAGCCACTAGGAGTCAGCTTCCCACAGTCAGCATAACTGTGCAGGGACCAGTGAAGAACTGGCCCGCGTGAGGACAGTACTGGATCTCTGGACAGTTAAATGTCCTTTTATTAAAAGTCAGCAGCTACAGTATTTGTAGCTACTGACTTTTAATTTTTTTGGAGGGAGGGGACTGAAGAACAGCTTTAATATTTTCAGTACATTTTGAATCTTAAGCAAAAATGGCACGGGAATACCATTAAATTCATTCAGGATTGTTTCCACCTGAAAGGACAGTCATGCTTTGGAATATAACTTTTCATTTTTTATGGTCCGATGACTTTGAAGAAATACTTTAAATCCATCCGCAGCATGCCCAGAGGCTCTGCATTTTGAAAAGATGCTTCCCATGTAGACAATACTGCTCTCCTACTCCAGGCGTTAACACATGCAAGGCCAGCTCCCGAATCCAATGAGCTGTCATCAGCGGGTGGGCCCAGCACACAAATCATCGCTCCGTCTGTTTGCTGAAGGAGATAAAATGCGCTTGAGACTGGAAGAATACATGCAAACAACAGGTGAAATTTGAACAAGTGATTGCATTATAATAAACAAATCAACAAGCCCATTTAGGTAAAGTATTATTATTATTTCTTTCATAAAAACAAAAGTTTTCATGTAACCCCTGCTGCAGCATAGCAAACACTAAATGCCAGCATCACCCAACACAGACTACATGTACAATGATCATGTATAATGTAAGGTTGCTGTCTGCTGTCCTGCCTCTCATACTATCTGGTTGGGTGATGGGTCCTTAGTTTTACTGCCCTTAGGTATAGTGTACTTACAATTCACCCACTCTGAAGCTTAAATACTACAACCAAAATGCTGGCAGAGTTGGTTGACAGTCTGTCCTACTCTTCTAATTTTGGGTTGTAGTTCACTAATTCAAAGAGGGCACACTGTCTCTATCAGGTTGTAAAAAAAACTGCCTCAAAATGCCTGGTTCAGATAGGACATCAGATATTTTTGGTGTGAAGCCAGCCAACTCGAATAGCAGTAAAAGACAGTTGGCCCAGTGGAACGGAAAGTATAATTTCCCCAGGGTATGCCACTTGTTGACCAAGTTGGATTCCTAAATGACTTGAACACCCCAAAATACACTCACATAAATAATAACAATTGTTCTACCTCTTTGGCATTCATGGTTATTTCTATGGAGCAGAAGATAGTGGGGAGAGTTAGGGATTTACTAAAGGAAAACAAGCTGTTAACTTTACTAGGGAAGTTGCGCTTTGCAAGGAAATTTGCACCAAAGCTCAGTGAATGAGGTGAAGCTCTGCTGACTTCAATCAGCCAATCATGTGCAATCAAAAATTCCATTGCATAGTGCAACTTCCCTGGCAGTGAACAGCCCCTGTTCTGCCTCCAGCAGATATTAATTAAGTTGTTTTGCCTGCAATATCAAATATGACTACAAGATAGAGCCAGTGGTAAGTTTACTGTTTTGGCACAAACTAGAAACTGTTCACCTTTAACAAAAGGTCCCATCATTCTTCAGTCTAAGGAGGAGAAACATGCATTCTGAGAACTCATACTCCATATTAGACCCCTTTCACACGAGCTGCCTAGGGCGTCAGCGATAAAGTGGCGCTATTTTTAGCTCCTCTTTACTGTAGTTTTAGCAGCACAATTCGAGTTAAATCCGCTCGCCCACAAAACGCTGCCAGGGCGGCGTTTTGCCGGCAGTATCGCAGCACTGCTCCATTGATTTCAACAGGGAGCAGCGGTGGAGGAGCGGTGAGTTCACATCTCCTTCACTGCTCCAAATGAGCTGCTGGCAGGACTTTTTGTGATGCCCTGCCAGCGCACCGCTCCAGTATGAAAGCCCTCGGGCTTTCACACTGGAGTGAATGGAGCCACTTTTTTTAGGCGCTATTTTTAGCATTGTAGCACCTGAAAAACGCCCGCAGGGTGAAAGTGGTCTTAGAGAGTAAAAGAAGGAACCAGCTATCAGAGCTCATATTGGACTTAAATTTGTGCAGCAAAGTCTCGGTCCCCTGAAGCCCAATGGTGACCTCCAGAGTTAAGGACAGCTGACATCCTTTAGTGTAGAGGGGGTTACAGTGCATGGTGGGTTTAATGCAAGATGAACAGGTGGGCGCCAGACAATTTTTGAATGCAAAGTGATTTACTGTCTCTTAAACAGAACTGTGGGAGATAGGATTAGGGCCAGGACACCCTTAGGTAGATGCAATGTTAATTGGCAGACTCCAAGAGGTAGACAGCTATATAGGTGAAGGCCTCCAGCCAGACACCACTTCTCCATAGGTAGGATAACTGTCTGATATGGCAACAATCTTGTAGCTGTTACTAAAGGTAAAGGTATTCAACAATCTGCAACAAAAATAAAAATTCTCTTTACTCCACACTCACTATGGGTCTTCACTCAATGAGCTCCAAGTCTCTCTCACTAGACTTCAGATCCACTAGTCACTGGATCCCCTGAGCTCTTTCACTGTAGCACTCTGTATCTTCCTCAATCCTCACCCCCGCTTCACTGCTGGGTCCCTGGCTTGGTACTCTCAGATACTCCACAAGCTTCAACCCTGCTGACATGTTATGTCCATGGCTTGGCACTTCACAAGCGTCCCCTCTGCTGTCCCGATGGGTCTCTGCCTTGGTACTTGCTGATGCTTTTCCACTTCTTCACCATCCCTGGTTGGCAAGAAGTCTGCTCTGGCCTGGCCTCAGCTCACTCACTGTGGTCTCCAGTAGCAAGGTGGATGGTCCCTTTGTGCCGACAGCTTCCCTTCTGCCTCCGACCATGACGGGTTCCCCGGCCGGCGTAACCATTACTTCTAGTTGGACTACAACCCCACAGTCCCAACCCTGCACTACTTCTGGATAGCCTAGCAACCAGATGTTTCCTGGGATAGGCCCTAGGGTTCTGGCCTAGCAGCCTGGGGCAATACAACACATGTCCACCCAAACAGCCATCCAGGTGGCACAAAACCCCTGATCACTCCACCCAAATAAATAGGTTCTCCTAGCAGGCCAAAAGACCCAAGAAAATCCCTTCCCATTGGCTGAGACACCCCATCCATTCCTTTTTTTTAAAGGTGTACATTTTTTTTTATTGTGTACAACAACACATACACACACACACACACACACACACACACACATATATATATATATATATATATATGTATATATATATATATATATATATATATATATACTAAGATTGGAGCCAACAGAGCTCAATCATCAATAAGTTGTATCTATAACAAGTCTAGTCTACATATACATTTCAGTGTTGAAGTCTGTTTTACATCCATATTTTAAATTTAAGAAGTAAGAAACAAACATGTGGATTTCAAAAATTTGGTATCAAAGGAAAAATCACAGGAAATGGTATGATCCAAATTTACATCCCTATCCTATAATTTAAGAGATAGGTGGTATAGTACGCTCCGACTTGACCCATAAATCCCAGATTTTTGCAAATTTGCATGGGCAACCTCTAGCTTCATATGTCAATTTGTACAGTGGGAGTGCTTGGTTAATAATGGTAAGCCAAAAAGTTATTGTAGGTGAAAATTGGGACTACCAGTGCATAGTTATGGTTTTCTTTTACCAAGTTTTATTGATAGAAAAATAATTACAACAGTATAGGATAGAGGACAGAGTACAATAGCGCAATGTTTACATCAAACATGGGATAAAGGAGGAAGTCCCAACATAAGGAACGTAGTATACATTTCACAGTATTCATCAGTGCGATGACAACATAAAGAAGTGGATATATTCGAAGAACAACTGTATATTGGTGTTAAGAAAATAAGAAAAAATAAAGGTGGAAAGAATAATGTTCATTCTTGTTTGTCCCTTTGTTTAGACATTTCTTTTTTTATTTTTGTTATTAGTAGTGATGGACGAACTTCCGACGGGACGTTTCGCGAACGCGAAACGCGAACGGGCACAAACGTTCGCGAAAACGACCGTTCGCCGCGGGCTCCATTGACTTCAATGGGAGGCGAATTTCGCAAACCTTTAGGTCGAATTTGCGGCCACGGGGTAATTATTAGGGGGTAGCACGTAGTCCCACCACCTGGACAATAGCATAATACATGTATGAGGTGAATTTGGGATCGATAACTACAAGCATTTTTTTTTTATTTGGGAAATTGTTCTGACAATTCAGGACTATGGAGCTAATGAAGGCAATGGAGGAGAGGGAAGGTCAGGGACCAGGGTAGGCAAACAAGAGGGTGCAGGAGATACAGAGCACTGACAGCAGCACCGTAATACAGAGCACTGACATCAGCACCGTGACATACAGCGCTGACAGCAGCTCCGTGACATACAGCGCTGACAGCAGCTCCGTGACATACAGCGCTGACAGCAGCTCCGTGACATACAGCGCTGACAGCAGCTCCGTGACATACAGCGCTGACAGCAGCTCCGTGACATACAGCGCTGACAGCAGCACCGTGACATACAGCGCTGACAGCAGCTCCGTGACATACAGCGCTGACAGCAGCTCCGTGACATACAGCGCTGACAGCAGCTCCGTGACATACAGCACTGACAGCAGCTCCGTGACATACAGCGCTGACAGCAGCTCCGTGACATACAGCGCTGACAGCAGCACCGTGACATACAGCGCTGACAGCAGCTCCGTGACATACAGCGCTGACAGCAGCTCCGTGACATACAGCGCTGACAGCAGCTCCGTGACATACAGCACTGACAGCAGCTCCGTGACATACAGCGCTGACAGCAGCTCCGTGACATACAGCGCTGACAGCAGCACCGTGACATACAGCGCTGACAGCAGCTCCGTGACATACAGCGCTGACAGCAGCTCCGTGACATACAGCGCTGACAGCAGCTCCGTGACATACAGCGCTGACAGCAGCTCCGTGACATACAGCGCTGACAGCAGCTCCGTGACATACAGCGCTGACAGCAGCTCCGTGACATACAGCGCTGACAGCAGCTCCGTGACATACAGCGCTGACAGCAGCTCCGTGACATACAGCGCTGACAGCAGCACCGTAAGCAGCCCCAGGAGGAAGTCAGCACAGCACAGGGATGGTGTGATCCCCTCATAATAAGAACCCCCAGGAGGAAGTCAGCACAGCACAGGGATGGTGGGAGCCCCTCATAATAAGAACCCCCAGGAGGAAGTCAGCACAGCACAGGGATGGTGGGAGCCCCTCATAATAAGAACACCCAGGAGGAAGTCAGCACAGCACAGGGATGGTGGGAACCCCTCATAATAAGCAGCCCCAGTAGAAATATGACACCGCTCAACCTCTTCAAAGAGGAGGGTAGGGGCATATAGTACGGTGTGCTTTTTTGGGTCAGGGAAGTGAGCCAAATGAATTAAGAAGGTCTGTGTGCTTGATTCCAAAAATTGTTTATAGACATATACATGGTCTACTGATCACATGTGTTGAATTCCTCCGAGATCCATGCCTCATTCATTTTTAGAAATGTGAGGTAGTTAACACTGTCGTGAGCTAGGCGAGTACGCTTATCGGTCACAATCCCCCCTGCTGCGCTGAACGTCCTTTCGGACAGGACACTGGATGAGGGGCAAGCCAACAGTTCGATTGCAAATTGGGCAAGCTCTGGCCAGAGGTCAAGCCTGCCCACCCAGTAGTCTAGGGGTTCATCACTCCTCAGAGCGTCCACATCGGCCGTTAACCCAATGTAGTCGGACACCTGACGGTCTAGGCGTTCCCTGATGCTGGATCCGGATGACACCTGTCGATGGGTCGGCTGAAAGAATGACCTCATATCCGAAGTCACCAACACATCTTCAAACCGGCCTCTTCTTGCAGGCGCTGTTGGATTGGTACCCGCAAATCCTTCTCTGGGAGTGGGAATTGCTCCTCTGCCAGCGCACGCAAAAGCAGAATGCAGCATTTCTCGAAGCAAGGCCTGGAAGTGCTGCATTCTGACAGCCCTCTGCGACGGCGGTAACATTTCCGCCATTTTGTGTTTGTACCGGGGATCTAAGTACGTTGCCACCCAGTACTGGTCCTTGACCCTCATGCTTTTTATACGGGGGTCCCTATTAAAACACTGGAGCATGAAGGCCCCCATTTGCACTCAAGCGGAAGGTATGTGGTGGTGGTGGTGTTGTTGGTGGTAGTGTCTTTGGGGGTGCACATAGCAGAGAGTGAAGAAGAGGGTGCAGATCGAGAGGATGAGGAGGGTGCAGAAGAATAAGGCTGAGTGAGCCACTCAACCAAGTCTGGTGCGTCCTTTAAAGTAATTGAACGCACCTTCTGCAACTTCCCACTTTGGCTCAAGGCTGTTGCTCCTGCCCTACCCCTACCACCCCTGCGGAAGGGCCTGCCTCTTCCTCTGCCTGTCATTTTTTAAATCACCCTGTGACAAAACTCTTAGTCCCTATACCGCTGAAGGACTGCTGCAGTATAGGGCAGCGGTCAGCAGTAGTGCACGTCAACCCTATGTATTGTGGACCGATAGCGGTCCTTACAGAACAGCAGACTGTACTGCACTCAGGCCTATGTACCGTAGCACCCTATACCAAGTTACCAGTCCTTATAAAAACTTTTGTGGACCAAGCAGGTTGTGTGTTAGTGATTAGCAGACTGTACGTCAGTCCCTATACCAATGAAGGACTGCTGCAGTATAGGGCAGCGGTCAGCAGTAGTGCACGGCAACCCTATGTATTGTGGACCGATAGCGGTCCTTACAGAACAGCAGACTGTAACGCACTCAGGCCTATGTACCGTAGCACCCTATACCAAGTTACCAGTCCTTATAAGAACTTTTGTGGACCAAGCAGGTTGTGTGTTAGTGATTAGCAGACTGTACGTCAGTCCCTATACCAATGAAGGACTGCTGCAGTATAGGGCAGCGGTCAGCAGTAGTGCACGGCAACCCTATGTATTGTGGACCGATAGCGGTCCTTACAGAACAGCAGACTGTACTGCACTCAGGCCTATGTACCGTAGCACCCTATACCAAGTTACCAGTCCTTATAAGAACTTTTGTGGACCAAGCAGGTTGTGTGTTAGTGTTTAGCAGACTGTGCGTCAGTCCCTATACCGCTGAAGGACTGCTGCAGTATAGGGCAGCGGTCAGCAGTAGTGCACGGCAACCCTATGTATTGTGGACCGATAGCGGTCCTTACAGAACAGCAGACTGTAACGCACTCAGGCCTATGTACCGTAGCACCCTATACCAAGTTACCAGTCCTTATAAGAACTTTTGTGGACCAAGCAGGTTGTGTGTTAGTGATTAGCAGACTGTACGTCAGTCCCTATACCAATGAAGGACTGCTGCAGTATAGGGCAGCGGTCAGCAGTAGTGCACGGCAACCCTATGTATTGTGGACCGATAGCGGTCCTTACAGAACAGCAGACTGTACTGCACTCAGGCCTATGTACCGTAGCACCCTATACCAAGTTACCAGTCCTTATAAGAACTTTTGTGGACCAAGCAGGTTGTGTGTTAGTGTTTAGCAGACTGTGCGTCAGTCCCTATACCGCTGAAGGACTGCTGCAGTATAGGGCAGCGGTCAGCAGTAGTGCACGGCAACCCTATGTATTGTGGACCGATAGCGGTCCTTACAGAACAGCAGACTGTAACGCACTCAGGCCTATGTACCGTAGCACCCTATACCAAGTTACCAGTCCTTATAAGAACTTTTGTGGACCAAGCAGGTTGTGTGTTAGTGATTAGCAGACTGTACGTCAGTCCCTATACCAATGAAGGACTGCTGCAGTATAGGGCAGCGGTCAGCAGTAGTGCACGGCAACCCTATGTATTGTGGACCGATAGCGGTCCTTACAGAACAGCAGACTGTAACGCACTCAGGCCTATGTACCGTAGCACCCTATACCAAGTTACCAGTCCTTATAAGAACTTTTGTGGACCAAGCAGGTTGTGTGTTAGTGATTAGCAGACTGTACGTCAGTCCCTATACCAATGAAGGACTGCTGCAGTATAGGGCAGCGGTCAGCAGTAGTGCACGGCAACCCTATGTATTGTGGACCGATAGCGGTCCTTACAGAACAGCAGACTGTAACGCACTCAGGCCTATGTACCGTAGCACCCTATACCAAGTTACCAGTCCTTATAAGAACTTTTGTGGACCAAGCAGGTTGTGTGTTAGTGATTAGCAGACTGTACGTCAGTCCCTATACCAATGAAGGACTGCTGCAGTATAGGGCAGCGGTCAGCAGTAGTGCACGGCAACCCTATGTATTGTGGACCGATAGCGGTCCTTACAGAACAGCAGACTGTACTGCACTCAGGCCTATGTACCGTAGCACCCTATACCAAGTTACCAGTCCTTATAAGAACTTTTGTGGACCAAGCAGGTTGTGTGTTAGTGTTTAGCAGACTGTGCGTCAGTCCCTATACCGCTGAAGGACTGCTGCAGTATAGGGCAGCGGTCAGCAGTAGTGCACGGCAACCCTATGTATTGTGGACCGATAGCGGTCCTTACAGAACAGCAGACTGTAACGCACTCAGGCCTATGTACCGTAGCACCCTATACCAAGTTACCAGTCCTTATAAGAACTTTTGTGGACCAAGCAGGTTGTGTGTTAGTGATTAGCAGACTGTACGTCAGTCCCTATACCAATGAAGGACTGCTGCAGTATAGGGCAGCGGTCAGCAGTAGTGCACGGCAACCCTATGTATTGTGGACCGATAGCGGTCCTTACAGAACAGCAGACTGTAACGCACTCAGGCCTATGTACCGTAGCACCCTATACCAAGTTACCAGTCCTTATAAGAACTTTTGTGGACCAAGCAGGTTGTGTGTTAGTGATTAGCAGACTGTACGTCAGTCCCTATACCAATGAAGGACTGCTGCAGTATAGGGCAGCGGTCAGCAGTAGTGCACGGCAACCCTATGTATTGTGGACCGATAGCGGTCCTTACAGAACAGCAGACTGTAACGCACTCAGGCCTATGTACCGTAGCACCCTATACCAAGTTACCAGTCCTTATAAGAACTTTTGTGGACCAAGCAGGTTGTGTGTTAGTGATTAGCAGACTGTACGTCAGTCCCTATACCAATGAAGGACTGCTGCAGTATAGGGCAGCGGTCAGCAGTAGTGCACGGCAACCCTATGTATTGTGGACCGATAGCGGTCCTTACAGAACAGCAGACTGTACTGCACTCAGGCCTATGTACCGTAGCACCCTATACCAAGTTACCAGTCCTTATAAGAACTTTTGTGGACCAAGCAGGTTGTGTGTTAGTGTTTAGCAGACTGTGCGTCAGTCCCTATACCGCTGAAGGACTGCTGCAGTATAGGGCAGCGGTCAGCAGTAGTGCACGGCAACCCTATGTATTGTGGACCGATAGCGGTCCTTACAGAACAGCAGACTGTAACGCACTCAGGCCTATGTACCGTAGCACCCTATACCAAGTTACCAGTCCTTATAAGAACTTTTGTGGACCAAGCAGGTTGTGTGTTAGTGATTAGCAGACTGTACGTCAGTCCCTATACCAATGAAGGACTGCTGCAGTATAGGGCAGCGGTCAGCAGTAGTGCACGGCAACCCTATGTATTGTGGACCGATAGCGGTCCTTACAGAACAGCAGACTGTACTGCACTCAGGCCTATGTACCGTAGCACCCTATACCAAGTTACCAGTCCTTATAAGAACTTTTGTGGACCAAGCAGGTTGTGTGTTAGTGTTTAGCAGACTGTGCGTCAGTCCCTATACCGCTGAAGGACTGCTGCAGTATAGGGCAGCGGTCAGCAGTAGTGCACGGCAACCCTATGTATTGTGGACCGATAGCGGTCCTTACAGAACAGCAGACTGTAACGCACTCAGGCCTATGTACCGTAGCACCCTATACCAAGTTACCAGTCCTTATAAGAACTTTTGTGGACCAAGCAGGTTGTGTGTTAGTGATTAGCAGACTGTACGTCAGTCCCTATACCAATGAAGGACTGCTGCAGTATAGGGCAGCGGTCAGCAGTAGTGCACGGCAACCCTATGTATTGTGGACCGATAGCGGTCCTTACAGAACAGCAGACTGTAACGCACTCAGGCCTATGTACCGTAGCACCCTATACCAAGTTACCAGTCCTTATAAGAACTTTTGTGGACCAAGCAGGTTGTGTGTTAGTGATTAGCAGACTGTACGTCAGTCCCTATACCAATGAAGGACTGCTGCAGTATAGGGCAGCGGTCAGCAGTAGTGCACGGCAACCCTATGTATTGTGGACCGATAGCGGTCCTTACAGAACAGCAGACTGTACTGCACTCAGGCCTATGTACCGTAGCACCCTATACCAAGTTACCAGTCCTTATAAGAACTTTTGTGGACCAAGCAGGTTGTGTGTTAGTGTTTAGCAGACTGTGCGTCAGTCCCTATACCGCTGAAGGACTGCTGCAGTATAGGGCAGCGGTCAGCAGTAGTGCACGGCAACCCTATGTATTGTGGACCGATAGCGGTCCTTACAGAACAGCAGACTGTAACGCACTCAGGCCTATGTACCGTAGCACCCTATACCAAGTTACCAGTCCTTATAAGAACTTTTGTGGACCAAGCAGGTTGTGTGTTAGTGATTAGCAGACTGTACGTCAGTCCCTATACCAATGAAGGACTGCTGCAGTATAGGGCAGCGGTCAGCAGTAGTGCACGGCAACCCTATGTATTGTGGACCGATAGCGGTCCTTACAGAACAGCAGACTGTAACGCACTCAGGCCTATGTACCGTAGCACCCTATACCAAGTTACCAGTCCTTATAAGAACTTTTGTGGACCAAGCAGGTTGTGTGTTAGTGATTAGCAGACTGTACGTCAGTCCCTATACCAATGAAGGACTGCTGCAGTATAGGGCAGCGGTCAGCAGTAGTGCACGGCAACCCTATGTATTGTGGACCGATAGCGGTCCTTACAGAACAGCAGACTGTAACGCACTCAGGCCTATGTACCGTAGCACCCTATACCAAGTTACCAGTCCTTATAAGAACTTTTGTGGACCAAGCAGGTTGTGTGTTAGTGATTAGCAGACTGTACGTCAGTCCCTATACCAATGAAGGACTGCTGCAGTATAGGACAGCGGTCAGCAGTAGTGCACGGCAACCCTATGTATTGTGGACCGATAGCGGTCCTTACAGAACAGCAGACTGTACTGCACTCAGGCCTATGTACCGTAGCACCCTATACCAAGTTACCAGTCCTTATAAGAACTTTTGTGGACCAAGCAGGTTGTGTGTTAGTGTTTAGCAGACTGTGCGTCAGTCCCTATACCGCTGAAGGACTGCTGCAGTATAGGGCAGCGGTCAGCAGTAGTGCACGGCAACCCTATGTATTGTGGACCGATAGCGGTCCTTACAGAACAGCAGACTGTAACGCACTCAGGCCTATGTACCGTAGCACCCTATACCAAGTTACCAGTCCTTATAAGAACTTTTGTGGACCAAGCAGGTTGTGTGTTAGTGATTAGCAGACTGTACGTCAGTCCCTATACCAATGAAGGACTGCTGCAGTATAGGGCAGCGGTCAGCAGTAGTGCACGTCAACCCTATGTATTGTGGACCGATAGCGGTCCTTACAGAACAGCAGACTGTAACGCACTCAGGCCTATGTACCGTAGCACCCTATACCAAGTTACCAGTCCTTATAAGAACTTTTGTGGACCAAGCAGGTTGTGTGTTAGTGTTTAGCAGACTGTGCGTCAGTCCCTATACCGCTGAAGGACTGCTGCAGTATAGGGCAGCGGTCAGCAGTAGTGCACGGCAACCCTATCTATTGTGGACCGATAGCGGTCCTTACAGAACAGCAGACTGTACCGCACCCAAGCCTATGTACCGTAGCACCCTAGACAGACCAAGTTACCAGTCCTTATAAGAACTTTTGTGGAACAAGTGAGTTGTGAATGATTAGCAGACTGCAGCAGAAGGGCAGCAGTCAAGTATAATATTCTTTCTATATTTGGAAGAAAGAATATTATACGTGTACAAGCCTATTACCGTACCACTGATACCAGTCCTGAAAAGAACCTTTGTGGAACTAATAGTAACAGCAAGTCTTTAAAATTATCCTCACTGCCTGACACACTGCTTCCTGCCTGTCCCTATACAAATTGGCAAAAAAGAGTAGGCTGGAACGATTAGCTGGAACAGCTCTTTTGTGGACCTGATAGTAACAGCTAATGATGATGATGATGATGATGATGAAGAAAGACTAATCTGGCTGAGCTGTCCCTAAAATAGCAGCATACAGCGCTCTGTCCCTTTATCTAAACTGACAAAAGAAACTCAGGCTGCTGACCTAACACCTATACCAGTCCTGAAAAGAACTTTTGTGTACCAAATAGCTAGCGTTTTCTCTGTCCCTACTCCACACAGGATCCTTTCCCTACAGTGACAGAAGAAAGAATGTAAAATGGCCACCGGATCGGGTGTATTTATAGGTTAGGGGGAATGTCCAAGTGTCCATGAGCTGTCATGTCTCAATTGGTTGTCCTGTAACACATGATAAACGTGTCACGAAAGGTTAAAGTTCTTGTATACATTAAACACGTAAGTCCGCCGGGGCGAACGACGGAAAAAGGCGTTCGAACCCGCGGACGGCGAAAGTCGGAAATTCGCCGCGAAACGACCGCCGGGCGAACCGTTCGGCCATCACTAGTTATTAGTTTATAATGTTGCAACCATCATCATTAAATCAACTCCTTGTAAGTAGGAGTCTCAAGGAAAAATTCGCAGAAAAGGCAAAGAAAGAAGGCAGATTGCAGAAAATAAGGGAAGAACTTAAGAAAAAGAGAAAAGAAGGAGGGAAAAAGAAGAGGAACAGTCCATCAGAAGGAGGGGGGGGGGAGCATCCAGAGTCCCCTAGATTGAAAGAAGTAGGTTATTCAAACTGGATGGTTGGTTATAAAGTATCCATGGTTCCCAGACCCTGAAAAATGTATTATGAGTATCAGAAGTGAAGGACGCTAATTTCTCATTTATCATGATATCATTTATGCGATTTTTAACTGCTTCGAAGCTAAGTATAGGGGTTTTCCACACCCTCGCAATGGTCAAATTCATTGTGTTAAAGAGTTGCAAAGCTAGTTGGCGTTCCGGGCATAGGAGTTCAGGAATTGGTTTGCATAGAAGCGCTTCGTAGGGGTCTCTTTTAAGGTTAGAGTGAAGCATATTGCGTAGAAGAATATAAACCCTGACCAATAACCTGTATACCTGCACACGTCCACCAAATATGGGCCATTGTACCTTCCAGTGAACATCCCCGGTAACAAAGGGGGGAGTAGGAAGGAATATAGTGGGCTAGCCTGGCTGGCGTGTAATACCATCTATAGAACACTTTATATGCATTTTTCCAGAATAAGAACATTCCTAGAGCTCTTTGTAAGGGATATCGTCATGATCTGCCAGTCCTCTGGATCCAACTGTTTATCCAGGTCCCTCTCCCATTGGAGATGATATAGTCATACTGGGGGTTTCCTAGAGGAAATGAATAAGGAGTAGATTAAGGATATTAATCCCGAGGAATTGGGTGTAGAATCTGCAAATACGTTCAAAGGTGGTCAGAGTATATGGAGTAGGTTGTGCTTTTACAAGTAGCTGGGGGGGGGGGGGGGGGGGGGAAGGTTCACGGACATTGCTTTGGATTTAGTAGGGTTAACTTGTAGCCCCGAAAGAGACGCAAAGGTCTTCAGAAGGGAGAATATGTTAGGCAGAGAGATTCTGGGTGATGTAAGTGTCAATAAGATGTCATGCGAAAATAAGGAAATCTTATGAACTGAGCCTGCCACTTCAATGCCCTTTATATCTGGATGTGAACGGATCGCCTCTGTCAATGGTTCTATAGCTAGAAAAAACAAGAGAGGCGAGAGTGGGCAGCCCTGTCGAGTACCCCTCCGGATAGGAAAAATAGAGGATTCAAACCCGTAATATTTAATTTTAACCTGAGGGGCATCATTCAGGGCCGCTAACCACCTTAAAAACAAAGTACCAAAGCCGTAATAGCAAAGTATTGTCATTAATAAGGCCAAGACAAAGTGTCAAAGGCCTTGTTCACATCGAGTGACAAGAGCATGGTCTATAAGGAGCGTTTATGGGCAAGATGTTGTAGTTGAATGATTCTCCTAACAGTGTCCCCTGCCTGTCTCTGTGGTACAAAGCCTACTTGGTCTTTTTTAATTAGACGGGGGAGGAAAGAATTCATGCGGTTAGCCAGCATTTTAGTAAGGATTTTCATATCAACATTGATTAATGATATAGGTCGGAAGTTAGCCCAAGAGGAGTGGTCACTGTCAGGCTTCGGCAGCATCACTTTATTAGTTGTCAGAAAATTGGATGGAAGGTTCTGACCATTTTTAACTGAGTAAAACATAGTCGTTAGTGAGAGGCTAATACATCTACTAGTTTTCTGTAATAAAGTGCCGTGAAGCCTTCCGGACCTGGCCTCTTTCCTACCTTTAAGTCTTTTATATATTGCCTAACTTCCGATTCCTGAATGTCACGGTCCATAAGTTCCTTATGTACCGAGGCTATGGTAGACAGCGAAATATGCTGCAAAAAGTCTACCCCATCCTTTTCATTGGTGGGGTCTTGGGCTGAATATAGAGTGGTGAGTCTATAATGAAATTCGTCTAGAATATGGACCGGATTGCTGGTGAGAATATTATGTCAGGTACGTAAATTGATGGGGGTAGGTTTGGTGTTAAAGGTACATAACCTCCTGGCCAGCATGTGGTTTGTTTGTGGTTTGTTTGCTTTGATATACCAATACTGGCGAGACCAGCGCAATGCGTGTTCTGCCTGATCGGTAAGACATAAGTCTAGTTCCGTGCGAGCCTGGTCCAAGAGTCTATGATTTGCAGGTGTGGGGGATTGCTTAAAAATTGCAGAGGTAGATTCCAGCCGGGATTCTAATTTCTCGTTTGTAGCCTTTGCCCTTCCTTTTTATGTATTGATGCTATCTTAATAATATGACCCTTAAGCACAGCCTTATAGGCCCCCCAAAGAGACACTGGGGAGGAAACAGAGGTGTAATTGAGACGGAAATATTCTACTGAGGCTTTTAACAAGTCTTCCTGAATGTCTTGCAATGATAATAGTGAATCGTTCATAATCCAGGAGGAATGTTGAGGATTGTGTATTAAGGACCGGCAGATCACTAAAAGACGGTCATGGTCTGTCCAGGGGGCTGCTAGAATAGACACTGACTCAATTAGAGGGAGATATTTTCTAAGCATAATCATGTGGTCTATTCTAGAATGTGGATGGTGTGGATGGGATTAATGTGTATAGTCTTTACTGAGTGGGTGTAATTCCCTCCAGAGGTCCTCCAGATCATGAGATCATAAGGAATTGGAAAATGCTTTCGCGGCAGATGAGGCCGCCACATTTTCTGAAGGATATTTATCCATTACAGGTTCAGAACCACATTTAATACTAATACAAATGCTAATAGAAGGGTCCCCCTTTGTTGGAATGTCAATAGGAAGCAAACGTGTGTCAGGAAGGGTTGGATTAGAATTGGGTGCATAATAGATCATTATGGTGACCTCTGCTTCGTGAATAGTGCCTCATAGTTATGGGTTAATTGAATAAGACTATGCCTAAAAGGATTTGTACATTTTGAGACAACCCTTAATCATTTATATATCCCAGTAGACATCTCAAAGAATTACAAATATTAGGTATTTGGGTTAATAAAAGCAGTGACCTCTTTCCTAATTGGTGGACATTCCCACATTATATGTAAGAATGTGCCATCAGCCATATGACATCTAGCACAAATTGAGGAGGGTAGTCTATGCAAACGATGAAGTAAAAAGGGAGGATAGTCTGCCCTATACAATAGCTTATTTTGTATAACTTAACAAGAAGAAATAACAGAAGATACCTGGAAAGGAAGAACCTCCTGCCAAATATCCTCCGTCAACTCTGGTATATCAGAGCACAATCAGTTCTCTGTGATTAGAGTCCTACTAGTTATGGAATGAAGGAGAGATCTGTAGTATGTATACACCAGTTTTGTGTGAGATGGATCAGTCAATGGACATTTTAAAGGGGAAGGTTGAGAGTTGAGTTGCATCTTGATATAGCACAGTCCTTTACCTTGTAGGGTCCTGATGTGCTTATAAAATGCATACACACATACTATGGCCAATTTCTAGACTATATCTGATTAACCTACCAGTATGTCTTTGGAGTGTGAGAGGAAACTGGAGTACCAGGAGGAAACCCACGCAGGCACAGGGAGAACATGTAAACTCCAGGTGTTGTGGTTGGGATTTGAACCATTGACCCTATTGCTGCTAGGTGAGAGTGCTAACCACTACGCCACTGTGCTGTCCACAGGTTGGATGTCTATATTACCGAGTCCAAACTGTGCCACAGCGGTATGGCGTATCTGCGTATAATGAAAGTAAGCTATGGAAGGGAGACCAAAGTCTCTATGAAAATCTTCAAGGATCGAAAGTTATTATCTAGAAATAAATGTGAGATCAATTTCACCCTACATTTGAACCAAAACCCGCCATCCATTCTACGGAAAAACTCCCTTAGACATGGATTGCCCCAGGTCTTTAGTGTATTCCGCAATTTACTGATGAGGAAATCCAAATTAAATTGCAATATATGAAGAGATAGGTTGTTGTATCATAATGCCTAAGTATCGAAAGTTTTGGACTATTTGCAAAGGACATGATGGAGGTACCGTAATCGGGGCTGATTGATCCAACATAAATAAAAGGGATTTGTCCCAGTTAACCTGGAAACCAGAGAATCTGCCAAATTCTTGGTTAATCTTCAGCAAGGCGGGTAATGTAAACTGAAGGTCTGCCAGGTATATCAACATATCGTCCGCATAAAGGGATACTTTCTCTTCCAAACTCCCAATCGTCAGACCTATAATCGCCTAACTGGATCTTATCAGGGCCGCAAAGGGGGTCTATTGCCAATGCGAATAGCAGTGGCGATAGATGCCACCCCTGTCTAGTACCTCTCCTAATCAAAAAAGAATCGGATATGACCACATTCACTCACAGTCTAGCCCTAGGGTTATTATACAATAGTTGAACCCATCGAATAAATGTGGCCTCGAAATCGAACTTCACTAAAACTTCCTGCAAATAAGGCTATTCAACCGAGTCGAAAGCCTTATGAGCATCCAGAGCTAGAATAGCCATGTCTGATCTGCTCCACTGATATTAGTAATAACTTTATTTAGTCGATGGGCAAGTATTTTAGCCAGAATTTTTACATCTAAATTAATTAAAGAAATCGAACAATATGATTCACAATAAAGCTTTGTGGGGTTTGGGAAGGAGAACAATCAATGCCTCTGACATAGAAAGCGGTAACTGTCCCATCTTCAAGGCAAAGTTATATACTTTAAGCAAGTGTGGAATCAATAATTCTCTAAATTGCATGTACCATTCTATACGGAATCCACCCAAACCTGGTGTTTTGTTCTGGCAAAGGATTGGATAGCTTTCCCTATCCAGTAATGAAGCCTGATGCTCCGGCGACCTCAGAAGTGTAATATCATATAAAAAAATAATCTAATTCCATAATGGTGTAATGGGCCCTAGTCGAGTATAATGTGGAGTAAATGCAACAAAGGCCTCCAGTATCTCCCCATTTTGTTCCACCACTACACCATCCAAGTTCTTAATTATGGGGATGTTACACAGATGACAGTCAGGTCTTGAGAGCTAAGCCAGCAAGCAACTGTTCTTGTCCCAAATTCAAAGAGTCGCTGGTTCTGATATAGCAACTTTTTCTGGGTGCATTCCAAGAGCACTAAGTCCAACTCTCTAGCCTTATGTCGCCAGGCAGCGTGGGTCTCAAGAGCAGGGGATGCAGCCTCTGCCTCCTGAAGCTCCCCCTTCGTGTCCACCAGTTTAGACTAAGGCGTCTTACGGGCCCGGCTGATAGCCGCAATGAAGGAGCCATGCATGGTGGCCTTAAAGGCGTCCCAGATCATGGGAATGGAGGCACTCTGGGTATTGGTAGCACAAAAAGATTTCATGTCAACCAGTGTCTGATCTGTGACGGCCATGTCCGCTAGCCATAGCGGACTCATTTGCCAGGAGGTAGAGATTCCCAGAGTGAGGTCCACAATTAATGGAGAGTGATCGGAAATCGCCCTGGGAAGATATTTTATATCATACACCATATTAAGCATATCAGAGGAAAGCAAACATAAGTCAATACGAGACAATGTACCATGAGAATCAGAGTAGCATGAGTATTCCTTCACATCTGCATGTTTCCATCTCCAGGTTTCCACTAAGTCAAATATGAGCCTAACGGAGTAGAGGGTATTGTGGAGGACCGAAACCTGTCAAGGGAGTTATCGATGACTGTGTTGTAGTCCCTGGCTATTAATAGTGGGCCTTCAGCAATTTCTAAGACCGCTCCCATCACACGATCAAAGAATTGTTTTGTGAATGGAGGTAGGATATATAGGCTAGTCACTGTACAAGGTTAACCGATCAGTTCTAGTACAATAATCACAAAACATCCATTGGGATCTAGCTTAATATGTTTAATAGTTACCGGAGCGGATTTGGGTATTAGAATATAGGTGCCCCGGGCATAAGTGGAATATGTAGAGTGAACCGCACACGCTATTTTGGCCCTTTTAAGAACCATAACTCTGGAGCCTTGCAAATAGGTTTCCTGGAGAATGATCACATGCGGATTGTGCCGTGCCAGATATTCAAACATCAGTGATCATTTCACTTTGGGGTTAAGCCCCCTAACATTCCAAGAAATCAAGCCTTACTTGGACATACCAATTTATGTACAATATTAGTGAAGATTAAGCCCTGTAAAATGATAAAGGCGACCACAGTATACAGATACAGTGGTGTGAAAAAGTGTTTGCCCCCTTCCTCATTTCCTGTTCCTTTGCATGTTTCTCACACTTAAGTGTTTCGGAACATCAAACCAATTTAAACAATGGTCAAGGACAACACAAGTAAACACAAAATGCAATTTGTAAATGAAAGGTGTTTATTATTAAAGGTGAAAAAAATCCAAACTATCATGGCCCTGTGTGAAAAAGTGATTGCCCCCCTTGTTAAAACATACTATAACTGTGGTTGTCCACACCTGAGTTCAATTTCTCTAGCCACACCCAGGCCTGATTATTGCCACACCTGTTCACAATCAAGGCATCACTTAAATAGGAGCTGCTTGACACAGTAAGGTCCACCAGAAGATCCTTAAAAGCTACACATCATGCCGAGACCCAAAGAAATTCAGGAACAATTGAGAAAGAAAGTAATTGAGATCTACCAGTCTGGAAAGGGTTATAAAGCCATTTCCAAAGCTTTGGGAATCCAGTGAACCACAGTGAGAGCCATTATCCACAAATGGCGAAGACATGGAACAGTGGTGAACCTTCCCAGGAGTGGCCGGCCGCCCAAAATTACCCCAAGAGCACAGCGACGACTCATCCAAGAGGTCACAAAAGACCCCACAACAACGTCCAAGGAACTGCAGGCCTCACTTGCCTCAGTTAAGGTCAGCGTTCATGCCTCCACCATCAGGAAAAGACTGGGCAAAAATGGCCTGCACGGCAGAGTTCCAAGGAGAAAACCACTGCTGAGCAAAAAGAACATCAAAGCTCGTCTCAATTTCTCCACAACACATCTTGATGATCCCCAAGACTTTTGGGACAACATTCTGTGGACCGATGAGACAAAAGTGGAACTCTTTGGAAGGTGTGTGTCCAAGTATATCTGGCGTAGAAGGAACACTGCATTTCATAAAAAGAACATTATACCAACAGTAAAATATGGTGGTGGTAGTGTGATGGTCTGGGGCTGTTTTGCTGCTTCAGGACCTGGAAGACTTGCCGTGATAAAAGGAACTATGAATTCTGCTGTCTACCAAGAGATCCTGAAGGAGAATGTCCGACCATCTGTTCGTGTACTCAAGCTGAAACGAACTTGGGTTCTGCAGCAGGACAATGATCCTAAACACACCAGCAAGTCCACCACCGCATGGCTGAAGAAAAACAAAATGAAGACTTCGGAGTGGCCTAGCCAAAGTCCTGACCTGAATCCTATTGAGATGTTGTGGTATGACCTTAAAAAGGCCGTTCATGCTCGAAAACCCTCTAATGTAACTGAATTAGGACAATTCTGCAAAGATGAGTGGGCCAAAATTCCTCCAGGACGTGTAAAAGCCTCATTGCACATTATCGCAAACGCTTGGTTGCAGTTGTTGCTGCTAAGGGTGGCCCAACCAGTTATTAGGTTTAGGGGGCAATCACTTTTTCACACAGGGCCATGATGGTTTGGATTTTTTTTCACCTTTAATAATAAACACCTTCATTTACAAATTGCATTTTGTGTTTACTTGTGTTGTCCTTGACTATTGTTTAAATTGGTTTGATGTTCCGAAACACTTAAGTGTGACAAACATGCAAAGGAACAGGAAATGAGGAAGGGGCAAACACTTTTTCACACCACTGTATGTAACCCCAGCATGTTAGGGGGTAGCATAATCAGCATATCTAGACTAGAGAGTAATTATTTTCTTGTAGATGTTGACTGGATATAAAAGCAGCCTGCTAGGCCAGAAAAAAAAAAGAAAAAAAAATAGCAAGAACAAAAGTAACAGCCCAAAAACAAGTAAAACAATCCTAACCCTCCTCGCCCTCAGCCCCAAACACTTGAAAGCTTTGTTCCCATAACCAAAACTGCAAAGCAGGGGGGACATGATGCAGTCCCTTAAACAGCAAACCATGGTGGACGAGGAAGGTTCTGCATTGAAAAGTTCCATTCGTGCCCACAATAAAGAAGGTATCAAGAGACCTGAGCCCTACATGACCATTCTGAAGTCAGTGTCAGGATGCAACCCCCTTAGCAACTTCCCTATCCATCCAGAAGAAATGGTGTCAGGATAGTAGACATCAGGGTGCATAGTAGCTTCTTCAGCCACTCACGTAAGAGGTAATGAGGAGAAAGCATGAAGGAGTTTGTCCTCGCTGTAGTTAGTCAGATGGAGTACCATAAATTAAAAAAACCTGGAATATTGGATGAGAAAAGTCACTTTTAACGAGGAGGCGAACGTTGGTTCTGGCATTGTGGGTCAAGAGGTCCCAGGGTATCTACCCAGTGAGCTGCATCTGTTGGATCAGTGAAGAAATAGGCTTTGCGCTGGTGAATAACCCTTAGGTGTGCAGGACAGAGCATGCTATAAGGCACTTGTTGATCTCGCAGCCTCCTTTTAATAGCCAGGAAGGTGATCCTCTGTTTTTACACAGCCACAGAGAAAACCAGGAATATAGTGATCTCGGTATCATTAAAGGATATACAGCCTTTTTCTCTAGCATCCCTTAAAACTGCTTCCCGATCTCTCAAGTGCAGGAGTTTGATAAGCATAGCACGAGGAGGTGCCCCAGAAGGCAGGGGGCGTAGGGGTACCCTGTGCGCTCGTTCAATGGTGAATAATGGAGAGAAAGTAGAGATGCCAAAGGTGGATGTCCACCATCGTTCCATGTAGGCCTCAGGGTCCCTGCCCTCTGAACCCTCTGGGAATCCCTCTAAACGCAAGTTACTACACCTCAGGTGATCCTCCAAATCCAATAGCTTATCAATGGTAGATTTATGAGTTTGATGCAATTCCCTGTCTGAGGCCTAAGGAGGATGGGTTTCATACTCTAAATTTCCAATGCATTGATCTGCATTTGTCATTCTATGACGGAGATCGTGTACATCTTGTTTTAAAAGGGACAGATCCATTTTTATAGATTCCATCTGAGTTGTTAGGGAAGCATGACTGTGCTGAATAGCTTCCGTTATTTGTGTCAGAGTGGGCTCTGCAGGGGTTAATGCAGCATTGGTAGGGCTGGGAGAAGAAGGATCTGTGTCTTCAAGGGGGGAGAACAATGAGGGATCATCTGGGCAGGGAGTTGAGGGGTGCTGTAAAGTATTTTAACCACTTTCAGACCGGACCAATTTGCTGGTCAAAGACCAGACCACTTTTTGCGATTCGGCACTGCGTCGCTTTAACTGACAATTGCGCGGTCGTGCGACGTGGCTCCCAAACAAAATTAACGTCCTTTGTAATAATAAATATCCCCCAAAAATATATAAAAAAACATTTTTTTCCCTCAGTTTAGGCCGATACGTATTCTTCTACATATTTTTGGTAAAAAAAAACGCAATAAGCGATTATTGATTGGTTTGCGCAAAAGTTATAGCGTTTACAAAATAGGGATAGTTTTATAGCATTTTTATTAATAATTTTTTATTATTTTTTTTTTTACTAGTAATAGCGGCGATCTGCGATTTTTATTGTGACTGCGACATTGTGGGGGACCCATCGGACATTTTTGACACATTTTTGGGACCATTGTCATTTATACAGTAATCACTGCTATATAAATGCAGTGATTCCTGTGTAAATGACACTGGCAGTGAAAGGGTTAACCAGTGGGTGGCAGTGTAGGGGTTAAGTGTTCCTAGGGGTGTGTTACTAACTGTGGGGGGGTTGGGCTTTCATTTAGTGTACACTGATCTCTGCTCCAATCACATGGAGCAGAGATCAGCGTCACTAGTTGCTAGGCAGAATGGAAAAATGTTGTTTATACAGCATTTCCTCCATTCGGCCGCTCCGTGAAACGATCGCGGGGATGCCCGCGGCGATCGAGTCCGCGGGTCCCGCGACCGGACTCACGGGGGTCCCGACCAGCGCGGAAGCGCGCCGCCGCCGGCGCGCTCCCGATGGCACGGCGGCAACGAATATTGTACGTACATGTACGCCAATATGCCTGCCCGTGCCATTCTGTTGACGTACATCGTCGTGCGCTGGTCGGGAAGTGGTTAAAAGCCAAATTTTGAAGATGCACACAGTGTGGCAACATGTGCTATCGGCCATCAGGGGATATCAATGTACTTGTTTTGTGGGTGCAACCCCTTCCTCGCTACTAAAGTAGCTTAGAGGTAGGGGTTGCACCCCCAAAACACATCCATTGATCCCCCCATGATGGGAGCTAGCACATGTTGACATTAGGCATAGGATCAGGAGGGAAATACCCATTTTGAATCCCAATTTGTGTGCATCTTCAAAATTTGGCTTTTACAGGGGTGACATGACCACATCTGATGAAGGCAATATGAACCCAGTTTGGGCATACTCATGTCTGATATTGCCTTCACTTTGTCAAAGTTGAACTTTGAAAGTTCCTGAGTTCTGTATGTTATGTTTTGAAACATGCCTGTTTAACCAAAAAAGGCTATTTCTAATTAATGTGACAAAAAATAATGTTATACACCAACGATGTTGGTTTGCTCAAAAACACTTTTCTAAACGCACATGTGAATCTGCTTTGAGTAAAACGTTTACTACTCAACAATGTGTGGCTTCTTCTTTCAATGATCAAAACCAGTTTTTGGAGTAAAAGTTGGTGTTTACAGTGGCAATGGGGATTATTTACTAAAGTTAAATCCACTTTGCACTACAAGTGCAGTTTCATGTGCACTTTTAAGTGCACTTGGAGTGCAAAAGTGGAATTTCCTTTAGTAAATAACACCCACAGTGCTTTCTAATGCCTCAATCATGCCATTTTCATGACTCAACAAAATTAATTCATGGTGCCGAAAATGATGAATATTTTTGTCAGTAATGCATTACATACATTAACAACAAAAACAAAGTGTGTGTAGCCGACCCACAACATAATAATAGTTCGCTGAAGAAGAGATTGTCACCTCATGTATCAAATAAATTACATTTGCACCATTGAAGAAAACGTCCAAAAAGAAAAGCCCATTGGAGAACCTAGGAGACAGCTAAAAGATACCCAGGCAGTAAATCAAAGGAAATATTCTTTCAGTTTAAGTTCAAAAATTTAGGATAAAATGTTTCTTAATCAGTTTTTGGCATATCAATGGCCCCCCACCCGCAAAGTACTCAACATACTTCTGTCTTACTTTGCGGACGCTTTAGGGGGGGCAAGCCAGGACGGCCAGCTTCAAGCGCTGTCAGGGTTTCTTGTTGAAGTGCAGCCTCAGGCCCAGCTGAGGCCACATAGTTCACTGAATTTCTCCTTAAAGAGTTGTGTACAATGCAGCATGCAAGGATTATATGGTTAGGATTATATACCACCATGTTGATTGGCGTAAGGAATAGGCGGAACTGGCTGGCCATTATCCCAAAAGCGTTCTCCACTACTCTTCTGGCTCTGTCCAGACGGTAGTTATAAACCCTCTGGTCCGGGGTGAGGGTCCTTATGGCTTCAAAACAGTCAGCTGTTCAGAACGAACTAACAGAAAACACTGAAAAACAGAAAGTCCGGAGCTGAAAATCAAATACGAGTGGACAAGAACTGACACAAAGAGGGCGGAAGGGGAAATTGGGACTTTATATGAGGCAAAGAATGTATAGATTCATTTACCTCCATCCCTAATCAAGTATTATAGGAAAAATAGGATGGGACTTTGAATGAAGCATAACTGCAAGGTAGGTATGCAAGGACATATCTGAAATTCATTGGCTAGGTATAAGATTTGAGGGTAAACAATAATAACATGAGTAACAATAATATGAATTGATTATATTTCATATATGTGTATATACAAGTACATATTATAACAAGGTTTACAATAATAATCAACATTTCATTAAAAAATGCATGATTAAAAAAGACAGTAAATTTCTACAGGAATCACAAAACACGGTTGCTGGCACCTGTCTTTGAGAAGCACTGAATAAACCACTGGTCACTTTATTTATTTCAGCTCACATATAGACTCTATTATTGTATCTTTCTTATTAAGAAGATCACTGAACAAATAACCGCTGGTCACCGTATTTTATTTAATTTCACCAAAGACTTATTACATAGCTTTCTTGTTCAAGCATACATTGTGTGTTGCACGTTTTAATATAAGGGAAAATATTCTATGAGTTTTTTTCTTGGAGATATTCATTTTTATTTAAAGCACATGACACTTTTGGCTTATGATTTGTAACAGACTGGATATCCCTTCTCATTGATTATTCAAGGATTGATTTGTTGGAGAAACTTCACAACTTTGGATTTTTTGCATATTGTAATTGTGCATAATTTTTTAATTTTTTACTATCACATATTTATTTAAAGGAACAATTATCACCCAATAAGAAGGAGACACTGCTCCCGGGAGTGGGTCACTCATTTAACATTACTATTTTTCGTATAAGCACAAGGCACTCTAATTCTAATTTAGTATAGTTTAGTCTAATGTTTTCAGGAAGTGCAATATTATCTACCATTACCTATTATCACTTAATAACACTGTCACTATTTATATAAGCATAAGGCACTTTAATTTTATTTAGTTCAGGTAGCGCAACACCATTTGTTTGATTTTTAAATTGATTGCCCCTAGAGTTAACCCTTTCACCCCCTTTTGCCAGTGTCACTAAGCGATCTTTTTTCTGATCGCTGCATTAGTGTCACTGGTGCCGCTAGGTAGCTAGTTATTTTTTTAGGTTCACCGCCAGGTTTTTATAGCATTAGGTACCCCCATATACTACCCAATAAAGGTTTTAACCCCCTGATTGCCCCTAGAGTTAACCCTTTCACCAGTGATCACCGTATAAGTGTCACTGGTGATGCTGGATAGCCAGTTAGTTATTTAGGTTCCCCGTCAGGTTTTTATATAGCGTCCGGGACCCCCATATACTTCCTAATAAAGGTTTTAACCCCCTGATTGTCCCTAGTTAACCTTTTCACCCCCTTTTTCCAGTGTCACTAAGCGATCTTTTTTCTGATCGCTGCATTAGTGTCACTGTTGCCGCTAGGTGGCTAGTTATTTTTTATGTTCACCGCCAGGTTTTTATAGCGTTAGGTACCCCCATATACTACCTAATAAAGATTGTAACCCCCTGATTGCCCCTAGAGTTAACCCTTTCACCAGCGATCACCGTATAAGTGTCACTGGTGACGCTGGTTAGCCAGTTAGTTATTTAGGTTCCCCGTCAGGTTTTTATATAGCGTCAGGAACCCCCATATACTACCTAATAAAGATTTTAACCCCCTGATTGCCCCTAGTTAACCCTTTCACCAGTGATCACTGTATAAGTGTTACGGGTGACTCTGGTTAGTTAGTTTGCTTTTTATAGCATCAGGGCACCCATCATTTATTACCCAATACAGGTTTAACCCCCTGATCACCCGGCGGGTGATATCAATTAGGTTTTAGGGTCAGGGTCTGCGTCGCCCCAGGCAGCGCTAGGTTAGTGCCAGTACCGCTAACACCCACGTGCAAAGCATACACCTCCCGTAGGGGTATAGTATCTGAACAGATCAATATCTGATCTGATCAGATCTATACTAGTGTCCCCAGCAGTTTAGGGTTCCAAAAAAAACGCATTGTTAGCGGGATCAGCCCAGATACCTGCTAGCACCTGCGTTTTGCCCCTCCGCCCAGCCCACCCAAGTGCAGTATCGATCGATCACTGTCACTTACAAAACACTAAACACATAACTTCAGCGTTCGCAGAGTCAGGCCTGATTCCTGAGATCGCTAACAGTTTTTTTGGTAGCGTTTTATATTTAAATCCTGAAGGCGGAGCTTGGTTTTCGGGGTCCCGTACGCGGCTAGACTCCCAAAAAGTCCCCCACATGTGGTATTCCCGTACTCAGGAGAAGCAGCAGAATTTATTTTGGGGGGGTCATTTCACTTATGCCCATAGCAGGTGTGAGAAATATATCATTTAGTGACAACTTTGTGCAAAAAAAAAAAAAAGTTTGTAATATTCCCGCAACTTATTTCATGGACTCAACATGCCTCTCAGTAAATAGCTTGGGGTGTCTACTTTCCAAAATGGGGTAATTTGGGGGGGGGGGTTTGTTTGTGCTATTTTGGCTTTTTATGGCCTTCGAAACTGTGATAGGTAGTGAGGAGTGAAATCAAAAATGTGCACCCTTAGAAATCCTGAAAGCAGTGATTGGTTTTCGGGGTGCCGTACGCGCCTAGACTCCCAAAAAGTCCCACGTATGTGGTATCCCCGTACTCAAGAGAAGCAGCAGAATATATTTCGGGGTGCAATTCCACATATAACTATGACATGTGTAAGCAATATATCATTTAGTGAAAACTTTTTGTAAACTTTTTTTTTTGTGTGTCATTATTCAATCACTTGGGACAAAAAAAAAAATATATTCAATGGGCTCAACATGCCCCTCAGCAATTTCCTTAGGGTGTCTACTTTCCAAAATGGGGTCAAGATATGTGGCTGAATACATTTTGGCCTAAATGTATGACTAAAATTTAGTTTATTCGATTTTTCTTATAACAAAAAGTAGAAAATATCCTTTTTCTTTCAAAATTTTCAGTCTTTTTCCTTTTATATCGTAAAAAAAAAAAATCGCAGAGGCAATCAAATACCATCAAAAGAAAGCTCTATTTGTGGGAAGAAAAGGACTCAAATTTCGCTTGGGTACAACATTGCATGACCGCGCAATTACCAGTTAAAGCAGTGCAGTGGGAAATTGTAAAAAGACCTCTGGTCCTTAGGCTGAAAATTGGTCCGGGGCTTAAGTGGTTAAATTAGGTATTTACAGAATTTATATTTATAAATCATTCACAGAGAGGGACACTGCAATAGGAGACAGTGCTGATGGTGTATACAGGTTAGTGTTATGAGAGCAGCAGGAGGGGTGGATCACACACAGACAGAGAGGGGAGGGGGAGGAGGACACAGAAGCAGAGGGGAGAGCATTTAGCAGGCTGCTGATGACAGAGGCAAGTAAACTGACCACAGTGTCTGGTCTCAGAAGCCATGATACATTGTGGTCAGTTTACATAGGGGTGGGGAGAAACTGACAGGATCAGCCAGGTTTTTTAGATGTTACAGGGTGCCAAATGACACAGGACAAGCACTGTGTCATATAACATGTTTTAAAGGAGAAGGATCCATTTTTTTGGGGTTAACAAACATTTTAATGACTTAAAGACCAAGCCTCTTTCTGAGATTTGGTCTTTACAAGTAAAAAACTGTTTTTTTTTGGCTATAAAATTACTTAGAAAAAAGAGAAAAGGCAGTAACACCCCAATAAAGGGTCAGAGGGCGCTGGTCACCCCTAATAAGTAAAGAAAAAACAAAAAGATATCCCCTAGGTGGGGTTTTTAACAGCATATATTACCTGTGAGGGCTGATATATATACACAGTAGGAATAACTACTGAGATGACGCGGAAAGTTTGTAATACAATTATTTATTGATAAAAGAATTAAATGGGTGACGCGGTGGTCAGGAAATTGAACTCCACTTGGTGAATAATGGTACATGTATAGACAGGGAAATTACATCATATGAACCCTATTACATCTGTATACACAGTAAAACATAGATAAAAGTAATCCTTAGATAAAAGTAATCCTTTACGCGTTTCGACCCACTCAGGGGTCTTCTTCAGAAGGTTTATCTATTGTAAAAGAGAGGACAAACATAAATATATATCCATACATTATGATATATTGAAGGTAACCTACTATAGACAGAGTGAATGTCTGATATAGTGATATTGTACAAATATCGGTTACTATATATCACAGGTGAATACCTGTATAATCCACGGTGGAGATCCTCTTTAAAAGACAGGAATATGCTCAGACACATCCCTCATATCAATCATTCATTGATGTGCCACAGCTCATCTAGCTGGTATAGGTCGCTGTGTCCTACCATCAAAAGAGGGCAGGGAAACGGAATCCAACAAACGGGATGGCTTGTGAGGGATCACATCCCTAATTCCACCTCCTGTGTGTAGGTTGGAGGGGAGTATAGACGTGGACAGCCCAGGGTTAAGGGCAACACCCTGCAGTAGGACAAAATATAGAGGTAATAAAAAAGTTTTTATATGTATAAGTGTATATAAAGTACACTAATTGGGTACTATCTGGTCTATAAATGGAGAACACAGGTCCCACCAGAATAGTGTATAAATAGGGAAACTTGTGTATGGATTCCCAGATAGATCAGCACACTATGAAACCAAAAAGAGTGAACAATCATAGAAAAAATCATAGAAAAAACACCTGTGAATGACACGGAAGTGTGAAGAAACTATAGCCGTGAGAGTAAAGAAACAAAACAAGGGAAAGAAAAAACAAAAAAAGAAAAAAGGAAAGGAAAGAAAAAGAAAAGCCAAATACATCACATGCCACAGTGAGCACAGATCAGAAAAGGCTGAATGAAATGGTGAAGCTGTCTGTGTAATTACCTATGTAATCTTGCAATGCGTGCTCATGTGTTGGATGAGCCCAAAAAAAGGCAATATATTAAAACAGGAGGAAGAGGTCCTGCGAATTTGCGCAGGTCCACCCTTTTCTATTCAGGAACCGTGCAAAAACAGAGGGAGACTTTCGTCTACAAATAAATAAAAATAATAAAGAGTGAGCAATACAACAACCCAATTGTATCAGAAAGAAGTTGCAGTGTCAGCAAAGACAGACCAGTAGCTTACCCTCAAGCATAATGTCAGTGTATCAGGTGTCCTGTCATAGATGGAATGAATTCCTTATCCATGAAGGTGAGGTATAAATACCTTGTATCTAATTGGTTCAGCTGGCTCCATTACAAGCCCAGCTGAATCAGTTGTAAGCCCTATCAGGGAGTCCTGCCCTTCTGTCAGTCTAATAATTTGGTCGCCATCTTGGGCGACCGGATGTGGTCCCCCCGGCGTTCTGGAAATGACCCTTCCAACATGGCGGAAGGGTACCCAGCTTTGTCGCACCGGCGTGACGTCGGCACGTCACTTTGCACACGCAAAACGCGCGTGTGCAGTGAAGCGCCGCGTCCAAAGCTGTCCCAGAATGCCGCCGGCCAGATACAATCCCCCAGGGGGGCGGGTGGGATCACCCCGCTCATACCTGGGATCACAGGGGAGGGGCATGCGCGCACAATATGCCCCGCCCCTTCTCTGGCCGGGAAGCCATGCCGAAGGGGTCCGCCCTATAAGCGACGCCAAGAGAGCACAACAGGTGGCACCATCTAGAGGAAAGAAAGGAGAGGTGCGTCTGGACATCCTGTCAGCAAGTAAAAAGAGCACATGTTAAATGAAACTATATCAAATAAAGACAACCGCTAAATAGTAAATATATATTACAGGTAATCTGAGCATACAAGAGAACAACATCTACTTAATGGTATATAACTGGACATAACACAATGTTTGTAATGTGGCACAATCACAAGGGAATGTTACATATTTCTCTAGGCATTGAATATAAATGAAAAAATGTATAAAGATAAAAATAAAATATAAATAGATAGATGACTGGGTAAGTAAGCAGCCCAATTTCCATAAATGTATACGTAAATATATAATGAGTCATGTATCTACTCTTGAGGAATACAAGGAAATTCCTAAATGGCAACTAAATCGCAAAGCCGCAAAGTATCAAACTCAGTCTCAAAACTGGACATTGTGTTATTCCAGTCATCACCTTGAAAACTATTCGTTGTGGTTAATAAACAACACAACAATTACCGAATGAGTGCCAATTCAAACAGTATTACACCAAGTTGAACTCATATCTCGAACCTCTTGTGTTACCGAATGGGGAAGGGTATTTAACCACCCGGTTTCGTACTAGAAAAAAGAGAAAAGGCAGTAACACCCCAATAAAGGGTCAGAGGGCACTGGTCACCCCTAATAAGTAAAGAAAAAACAAAAAGATATCCCCTAGGTGGGGTTTTTAACAGCATATATTACCTGTGAGGGCTGATATATATACACAGTAGGAATAACTACTGAGATGACGCGGAAAGTTTGTAATACAATTATTTATTGTTAAAAGAATTAAATGGGTGACACGGTGGTCAGGAAATTGAACTCCACTTGGTGAATAATGGTACATGTATAGACAGGGAAATTACATCATATGAACCCTATTACATCTGTATACACAGTAAAACATAGATAAAAGTAATCCTTAGATAAAAGTAATCCTTTACGCGTTTCGACCCACTCATCACGGATCCCAGAGACAGCGGGGACCATCCTTATTGCGCAGCGCGACTCGTGCATGCGCAGTAGGGAACCGGGAAATGAAGCCGCAAGGCTCCACTTCCTGATTCCCATACCCAAGATGGCGGCAGCAGCACCCGAGAGACGATCGAGAGATCGGCTTCGGGTGCCGACATCGTGGGCGTGCTGGGCGGGTAAGTGTCATTATTTTAAAAGCCAGCAGCTGCAGTATTAGTAGCTGTTGGCTTTAACCACTTGGGTACCGCGCTATTGCAAAATGACGGCAATAGCGCGGACCCACATTTCCGGGACTACGTCTATTGACGTAGTCCCGGTTACGAGCGGCCTGCGCGCCCCCTGAGGGGCGCGCGCGGCGCGCTCTGTGATCGGCGAGTCCGTGAGACTCGCCTGATCACCGATCCGTGTAAGGGGTCGATCCCGACCCCTTATCACGTGATCAGCTGTCAGCCAATGACAGCTGATCATGTGATAAAACGGAGCCGGTAATCGGCTAGTATTCCTCCTCGCGCTGACAGCGCGAGGAGAAAAAAAAAAAGCCGATCGCCGGCGGCCGTGTTCGGGACATCAGTCCCGATCACGGCCAGCAATTTAAACGGACACCTGCCCCCTGCCAGTGCCCACCTGCCACCCGCAGTGCCATCCTGAAATAAAGTAAGTGCCCCCCTGTCAGTGCCACCCAGCAGTGCCCATAGTGCCCACAGTGCCACCCAGCAGTGCCCACAGTGCCACCCAGCAGTGCCCACAGTGCCACCCACAGTGCCACCCAGCAGTGCCACCCACAGTGCCACCCAAAATCTGCCTCAAAGGTGCTGCACCCCAGTGCCGCCCATCAGTGCCCAGCAGTGCCGCCCATCAGTGCCCAGCAGTGCCGCCCATCAGTGCCCAGCAGTGCCACCTATCAGAGCCACCTATCAGTGCCACCTATCAGTGCCCATCAGTCCCATCTATCTGTGGTACCTATCAGTGCCCATCCGTGCCACCCATCCGTGCCACTTATCCGTGCCACCCATCCGTGCCATCTTATCTGTGCCCATCTTTGCCCATCAGTGCCGCCTTATCTGTGCCCATCGGTGCCGCCTTATCTGTGCCTATTAGTGCCGCCTTAACTATGCCTATCAGTGCCCACCAGTGCAGCCTATCAGTGCCCACCAATGCAGCCCATCAGTGCCCACCAATGCAGCCCATCAGTGCCCACCAATGCAGCCTATCAGTGCCGCCTAATCAGCGCACTTCAATGAAGGAGAAAAATGACCCGTTTGCAAAATTTTATAACAAACTATTAAAACATGATTTTTTTTTTTTTTTTTTTGCATCTTTTTTTGTTTGTTTAGCAAAAAATAAAACTCCGAGCTGTAACTAAATACCACCAAAAGAAAGCTCTATTTGTGGGAAAAAAATGATAACAATTTCATTTGGGTACAGTGTTGTATGCCCGCGCAATTGTCATTCAAAGTGCATCAGCGCTGAAAGCTGAAAATTGGTCTGGGACTGAGGGGGGTTTAAGTGCCCAGTAAGCAAGTGGTTAAAAAAACAAAACAAAAAAAAACGGCGGACTCCCGCTTTAACCACTTCCCGACCAGCGCACGACGATGTACGTCGACAGAATGGCACGGGCAGGCATATTGGCGTACAGGTATGTCCAATATTCAATGCCGCCCTGCCATCGGGAGCGCGCCGCCGGCGGCGCGCTCCCGCGCTGGTCGGGACCCCCGTGAGTCCGGTCCCGATCGCATCCCCGCGATCGTCTCACGGAGCGGCCGAATGGAGGAAATGCTGTGTAAACAACATTTCTCCATTCTGCCTAGCAACTAGTGACGCTGATCTCTGCTCCATGTGATTGGAGCAGAGATCAGTGTTCACTAAATGAAAGCACAGTTAGTAACACACCCCTAGGAACACTTAACCCCTACACTGCCACCCACTGGTTAACCCCTTCACTGCCAGTGTCATTTACACGGGAATCACTGCATTTATATAGCAGTGATTACTGTATAAATGACAATGGTCCCAGAAATGTGTCAAAAATGTCCAATGGGTCCCCCACAATGTCGCAGTCACAATAAAAATCTCTGATCGCCGCCATTACTAGTAAAAAAATAATAAAAAATTATTAATAAAAATGCTATAAAACTATCCCTATTTTGTAAACGCTATAACTTTTGTGCAAACCAATCAATAATTGCTTATTGCGATTTTTTTTACCAAAAATATGCAGAAGAATACGTATCGGCCTAAACTGAGGGAAAAAAATGTTTTTTTATATATTTTTGGGGGATATTTATTATAACAAAAAGTAAAAAATAATGCGTTTTTTTCAAAATTGTCGCTCTATTTTTGGTTATAGCGCAAAAAATAAAAACTGCAGGGGTGATCAAATACCACCAAAAGAAAGCTCTATTTGTGGGAAAAAAGGACGTCAATTTTGTCTGGGAGCCACGTCGCACGACCGCGCAATTGTCAGTTAAAGCGACGCAGTGCCGAATCGCAAAAAGGGGTCTGGTCTTTGACCAGCAAATTGGTCCGGTCTGCAAGTGGTTAAGTTATCGTTTAAAAACGCAAACACTAATACTGCTACCTTTTATAGCTGTAAAAAAAAAAAACAGAAATATGTAGTGAAGATATTTCCTACATGCAAAAATGCACTATACATTACATGTTCTTTAGACATAACATTTTTTCAAACATTGGTTTCTTTGCCAATTCAAAAAATTACCATATAGCACGAATTAAAAGATCAGCATTTGTAAAGATCTAAATGATCTGGTAATTTTCCTTTATATAACCAATGACTAATGTTAGAATTTAGCAACTAGAGAAATGCTGAATGAATGTGCAGTCACAATGCAGCCTCACCTGAGCAGAGGAAGAGGCGAGCCAATGCATACTGGAGCCCTCAAATGGCTGCTGGTAAGCGTGGGGCTGCCTCAGGGTGGGGGGGGGGGGGGGCGAGCACTGCCCGCACAGTTCCCCAGCCAGGGGAAGTGAGGAGAGGAAGAGGCAAGCTGTCTGTACGAGCAGTGAGCTGTAATAGCTTTCATTTGAATGTCCTGTGTTCCCGGGGCTCACCGTCACATAGCCCC
Source organism: Lithobates pipiens (assembly GCF_037356315.1). Classification (NCBI taxonomy): domain Eukaryota; kingdom Metazoa; phylum Chordata; class Amphibia; order Anura; family Ranidae; genus Lithobates; species Lithobates pipiens. The sequence goes on along the minus strand of NW_027507903.1, from coordinate 500,075,898 downwards.
ACCTCTTGGCCCGGAGCCTTTGATGACGTCACATGTCCCGCATTGGACCGATGTTCTGTCTATCAAAGGTACCGGGCCAAGAGGTGGGGCTATGTGACGGTGAGCCCCGGGAACACAGGACATTCAAATGAAAGCTATTACAGCTCACTGCTCGTACAGACAGCTTGCCTCTTCCTCTCCTCACTTCCGCTGTCTGGGGGACCGTGCGGGCGGTGCTCGCCCCCCCCCCCCCCAGTATGCATTCCTCATTCTTCCCACGGGCCCCTCTCAGCTGCGGGCCCCATAGCGGCCGCGTGTGTCGCTATGGCGGTAGTTCCGCCACTGCTGGGTTCTATATTTGTGGTTTGTGTTGAAAGAATGAATGGGTTCTTTCACTCAGGACAGTAATATTTGTGAACAATATCCCTCAAGTAATATATGAAAATAAATAATTCCACCTTTCAGACTGCTAGAATATTGCAGAAGTCTCATAGTCTCATAGACCATTGCTAGATAGTTTGAGGGGTGGTGGTTGCTATGTGTTTATTGTTAAGTGGCTATATGCCATTGTTGTAATGTTTCTGTCTTCCTTGAGAGCAACCTATTATGGGATGTACTGTATATGTACTGTATATGTGTATGTGGATTAGAGTGTCTGTTAGAGGGGAGGGGGTATTTCTCCTGCAGCCCTTTCTAAAGGCTGTCTGTGTGTCTCTTGTTACTGAATGCAGTTTACCCTGTGTCATTATGCAAAGAAGGGGGGTTGTCCCCTGAGTGTATATCTCTTTGTACATGTGTTTGAATAAACAGTCTTATGCTTCTTACCACCCTACACTGATGCCTCGACAAGTGACTGGGTGGGCTAAGGGATCTTGGATCATGCTGGTACCGGACAAGTGAAGCTTATACAGCGGACATACTCTTCTTGAGTACGGGATCCCTCACAACACGTAATGAGCTATGATTGGACACAGCTTTACTGGGATCGGTGAAGGGCCGAGTGGGAAGATGTTATATGATAGAGCCACTGGCCGCTAGTCATTTGACAATAATATAGGTGGGAGGTGGTTAAAAAGCTGGCTTTGTAGACAGGGACAGAGTCATGATGGGGCAGAAGTGGCCTATCATAAAATGTTGCTACAAGGTTGTGAAGCCCCCTGTTCCTAAAACTGGGGCTAAATTGTAAATTTCGTTTTTGGATGAGCTGTAATGAATATGCTTTTTCCCGGAAAAAGCCCAGTAGGAGGTTCCTAGCCGCTGTGCATCATGGGAAGGGGTGTTTATTGGACAGATGCCATGTGCTTTAGTCAGTCCTTACCTCATGGCCTTCTAGTCTGAGGCTACGTTACTGCAAGCTCTGCAAGTAGGCCCAGAAGCCTGTCTGGGGCCTACTACTCCTGAGGTGGTCCATAGGCTGTCTTGCCTGAATGGAAGAAGCCAAGCCAAGCTAAGGAGATCCGGGGGGACCCTTGCTGGAGAGAGCCAGGATAAAGCCTGGCCTCTCAGAAGGGCCTGGTAACTTACTTGGAGGATGCACCTGTATCTGATTACCCTTACAGTACCACTGGGTCAGCTTAAAGGGGTTGTAACGGTTCGTTTTTTATTTTCTAAATAGGTGCCTTTAAGCTAGTGCATTGTTGGTTCACTTACCTTTTCCTTCGATTTCCCTTCTAAATGTTTTCTTTGTCTGAATTTCTCACTTCCTGTTCCTCCTCAGTAAGCTGTTCAGTAAGCTGTTCTGGCTGACTAAACACCGCTTGGATGATGGTGTGAAGTTTACTGAGGAGAAACAGGAAGTGAGAAATTCAGACAAAGAAAAAAAACATTTAGAAGGGAAATCGAAGGAAAAGGTAAGTGAACCAAACATGCACTAGCTTAAAGGAACCTATTTAGAAAATAAAAAATGAAGCTTTACAACCCCTTTAAAGGTTCTTGTACCGTCAAGCGGCTCTACAATCTAAACAAGGTATTACGCTCCTGGCTGCTAAGTTTGTGAGAGAGACTTATCCAGGCATCATACTGGCTGCTAGGTCTGTGTGAGAGACCTACCTAGGTATTCAAGATCTGCTGAAAGTTGTTTGTCCTTTGATTCAAGGAGTCTGTAAGTGATCTGCTAAAAAGGGTATCTGAAACCTCCCCTCAACCTCTTTCCTACAACTAGTGATGGCCGAACGGTTTGCCCGGCGGTCGTTTCGCGGCGAATTTCGACTGTTCGTGGTCCGCTTGTTCGGCGGACTATTGGCGCCGTTCGCCCGGCGGACTTCCGTGTTTACTGTGTAAAAGAACTTTGACCTATGATGACACATCCATCATGGGGTACAGGACAGCCAATTGAGACATTATAGCACATGGACACTTGGACATTCCCCCTAACTTATAAATAGACCCGATCCGGCGGCCATTTTACATTCTTTCTTCTGTCACTATAGGGAGAGGTTGCTGTGTGGAGCAGGGAGAGATTGCAGTGACCCAAATCGCTAGCTATTTGGTACACAAAAGTTCTTTTCAGGACTGGTATAGGTGTTAGGTGTATATAGGTTTGCTGTGCTACTGATTGTTGCAGCAGCCTGAGTGTCTTTTGTCAGTTTAGAGAAAGGGACAGGACGGTGTGTGCTGCAGGGAGAGTCAGTTTAATCATTAGCTGTTACTATCAGGTCCACAAAAGTGCTATTCCAGTAACCAGTTATTGTTCCAGCAGCCTCTGTTTTGTCAGTTTATATAGGGACAGGCAGGAAGCAGTGTGTGAGGCAGTGAGGGTCAGTTTAATCAGTAGCTGTTACTATCAGGTCCAGAAAAGTGCTATTCCAGTAACCAGTTATTGTTCCAGCAGCCTCTGTTTTGTCAGTTTATATAGGGACATGCAGGAAGCAGTGTGTGAGGCAGTGAGGGTCAGTTTAATCAGTAGTTGTTACTATATTAGGTCCACAAAGGTTCTTTTCAGGACTGGTATCAGTGGTATGGTAATAGGCTTGTACACGTATAATATTCTTTCTTCCAAATATAGAAAGAATATTATACTTGACTGCTGCCCTTCTGCTGCAGTCTGCTAATCATTCACAACCTACTTGTTCCATAAAGGTCCTTTATAAGGACTGGTAATAACCTGGTGTAGGGGGCTATAGTACATAGGGTTGAGTGAGGTACAGTCTGCTATTCTATAAGGACTGGTATAGGTCCACAATACATAGGGTTGAGGTGCACTACTGCTGACCGCTGCCCTATATTGCAGCAGTCCTTCATCAGTATAGGGACTGACGTACAGTCTGCTAATCAGTCACACACAACCTACTTGTTCCACAAAGGTCCTTATAAGGACTGGTAACTTGGTCTGTCTAGGGTGCTACAGTACATAGGGTTGAGTGAGGTACAGTCTGCTATTCTATAAGGACTAGTATAGGTCCACAATACATAGGGTTGAGGTGCACTACTGCTGACCGCTGCCCTATACTGCAGCAGTCCTTTATCAGTATAGGGACTGACGTACAGTCTGCTAATCAGTCACACACAACCTACTTGTTCCACAAAGGTCCTTATAAGGACTGGTAAGGTATAGGGTACTACAGTACATAGGGTTGAGTGAGGTACAGTCTGCCATTCTATAAGGACTGGTATAGGTCCACAATACATAGGGTTGAGGTGCACTACTGCTGACCGCTGCCCTATACTGCAGAAGTCCTTCATTGGTATAGGGACTGACGTACAGTCTGCTAATCAGTCACACACAACCTACTTGTTCCACAAAGGTCCTTATAAGGACTGGTAAGGTATAGGGTACTACAGTACATAGGTCCCTGTGCTGTGCTGACATCCTCCTGGGGCTGTACCTCTGCTGTGCATATTATGAGGGGCTCCCACCATCCCTGTGCTGTGCTGACTTCCTCCTGGGGCTGTACCTCTGCTGCGCATATTTTGAGGTGCTCCCACCATCCCTGTGCTATGCTCATTATGAGGGGCTCCCACCATCCCTGTGCTGTGCTGACTTCCTGCTGGGGCTGCTTATTATGAGGGGCTCCCACCATCCCTGTGCTATGCTGACATCCTCCTGGGGCTGCTTATTATGAGGGGCTCCCACCATCCCTGTGCTATGCTGACATCCTCCTGGGGCTGCTTATTATGAGGGGCTCCCACCATCCCTGTGCTGTGCTGACTTCCTCCTGGGGCTGTATCTCTGCTGTGCATATTATGAGGGGCTCCGACCATCCCTGTGCTATGCTCATTATGAGGGGCTCCTACCATCCCTGTGCTATGCTCATTATGAGGGACTCCCACCATCCCTGTGCTATGCTCATTATGAGGGGCTCCCACCATTCCTGTGCTATGCTGACTTCCTCCTGGGGCTGCTTACGGTGCTGCTGTCAGTGCTGTATATCACGGTGCTGGTGTTAGTGCTTTATGTCACACTGCTGATGTCAGTGCTCTCTATCACAGTGCTGCTGTCAGTGCTGTATATCACGGTGCTGGTGTTAGTGCTTTATGTCACGCTGCTGATGTCAGTGCTCTCTATCACGGTGCTGGTGTCAGATGACTCTATTACGGTGCAGGTGTCATTGCTGTATGTCACGCTGCTGATGTCAGTGCTCTCTATCACGGTGCTGCTGTCAGTGCTGTATATCACGGTGCTGGTGTTAGTGCTTTATGTCACGCTGCTGATGTCAGTGCTCTCTATCACGGTGCTGGTGTCAGATGACTCTATCACGGTGCAGGTGTCATTGCTGTATGTCACGCTGCTGATGTCAGTGCTCTCTATCACGGTGCTGCTGTCAGTGCTGTATATCACGGTGCTGGTGTTAGTGCTTTATGTCACGCTGCTGATGTCAGTGCTCTCTATCACGGTGCTGCTGTCAGATGACTCTATCACGGTGCAGGTGTCATTGCTGTATGTCACGCTGCTGGTGATCATCTCCTGCACCCTCTTCTTTGCCTACCCTGGTCCCTGACCTTCCCTCTCCTCCATTGCCTTCATGCACTCCACAGTCCTGAATTGTCACAACAATTTCCCATATAAAAAAAGAATGCTTGTAGTTGTCGATCCCAGATTCACCTCATACATGTGTTATGTCATTGGCCATGTGGTGGGACTAGGTTTGCACAGCTATTAATTATTTTGTGGCTGCAAATTTGACCTGTAGGTTTGCGAAGTTCGCCTCCCATTAAAGTCAATGCTGTAGCATTAGCAGTACCCTTCACTAGATGCAGCTGAATTAAATAAATTGAAGGGGTGTCCACATATATTTGGCCACATAGTTTATCTCTAAACGAACAGAAAGCATTGGACACCTGTTCAATCGATAACTTCCCCCATCTCAACCCAAAGAGTGGCTGGCTTTTTGTTCCAGAGGCATGAGACTCTGGCTGGAAACAGATGCTTAACTTCACTTGTGACTGTCATATAATATAAAGTCATTATCAGAATGTGATTTTAAACTCTGTTGTTTTATTTCTTTTAAATTTAACAGCAAGCAAGCTGTAGGGTTCAGAATGGGAAATCTCTGCGTGTGGATTGGAATTATTTAATCTATATTACAAAAATAGCAAGCTTAATTAACCGAAAAATTGTTCTTGTTGTTTTATTTTTTTAATTACTTGTAGCCATTAATCGAATGTTATGGTCACCAAGAGCACAGTTCCTTCAAAAATTAATTGCACAGAAACAGACATATCCTCAGCACAGAGGTTTCACAGAACACAATGACGTCTAACAAGAGACACTTCATCCAAGAATGAGAAATACATTTAAAGTACTATTGTAAAAGTTATAAAGTATACCTACCTTCTATATGTGTCCCATAAAGCTTTATCTGAAGCAGGAAAGGACCAGCCTGGGGGACATTTGGCCCCTGGGCCAGTAAAAGTAAGGTATGTTGGGTAGGTTGCTATGAGTGAAGCTACTTCATTCAAACTTTGATGCAGGGACATTTTTCCCTTCCAGTCACACGACTGACGCAGGTACAGTTTTCCCTTCCAGTCACACCACAGACGCAAGGACATTTTTCCCTTCCATTCACACCACAAATGCAGGAAAATGTTTTCCTTCCCATCGCACCGCAGATGCAGGGGCATTTTTTCCTTCCCGTCACAACACAGATGCAGGAACATTTTTCACTACCAATCACACCACAGATGTGATGCATTTTTACCTTCCAGTCACACCACAAATGCAGAGACATCTTTTCCTTCCAGTCACACCACATATGCAAGGACATTTTCAGTGGTGGTCCGTGCATTGCGGACGCACAACACAGATGTGATGCATTTTTGCCTTCCAGGCATACCACAGATTCAGGGACGTTTTTTCCTTCCAGTTACAACACAGATGTGGGGACATTTTCCCTTCCAGTCACACCACAGATGTTATGCATTTTTCCCTTCCAGGCACACCACAGATACAGGAATATTTTCCCTCCCGGTCACACCACATATGCAGGAACATTTTCTCTTCCATTCACACCACAAATGCAGGAACATTTTTCCCTTCCAGTCACACTGCAGATGCAGGGGCATTTTTTCCTTCCCATCACAACACAGATGCAGGAACATTTTTCCCTTAGAGTCACACCACAGATGTGATGCATTTTTCCCTTCCAGGCATACCACAGATTCAGGGACGTTTTTTCCTTCCAGTTACAACACAGATGTAGGGACATTTTTCCCTTCCAGTCACATCATAAATGCAGGGACATCTTTTCCTTCCAGTCACACAAGGACATTTGCAAGGACATTTTCAGTGGTGGCCGCACAACACAGATGCAGGAACATTTTTCCCTTCCAGTCACACCACAGATGTGATGCATTTTTCCCTTCCAGGCAGACCACAGATTCAGGGAAGTTTTTTTCCTTCCAGTTACAACACAGATGTAGGGACATTTTTCCCTTCCAGTCACATCACAGATGCAGGGACATTTTTCCCTTCCAGTCAAACCACAAATGCAGGGACATATTTTCCTTCCAGTCACACACACCACATATGCAAGGACATTTTCAGTGGTGGCTCATGCATTGTGGGCGCACGGGCGCCGTCCCCCCTGATGCCTCCGCCGCCCTCCCTATACTTTTGCTTGGCCCCTTTCAGGATGCTGGACACATAAAATACTATGACGGGGATAGGCAGGCGGGTGTGTATTTTGAAGCATGTGATTAGAGCCAGAGGCTCTAATAGGCTTCAAAATAGGGTGGGCTTGGGGAACAAAGCACTGTGTCCCGATCCCACCCTGTTGTGTTGCATAGCGAATTAATTTTCGCTATTTTCACACTAACATTCACCCCTGCCAATCAGCAGGCAGGTCAGTGATAACTGTCTCCCAATTGGCCAAAGCCTTAGGCAATCTTATTGGATGCCTAATGCTTTGGCGGAAGAGGAGACATGGCGGAGAAAGCCTGAGGAGCCGAGCGGACACAGGAGCCACAGCCGTTGCTTCGCGCTGAGGAGGAGAGCTACCGAGGAGGAGAGACATCGCTTCACCGCCGAGGAGGAGAGCCAATGAAGAGGAGAGCCGCTGAGGAGGAGAGCCGCAGAGGAGGAGTGCTGCCGAAGATGAGAGCCCCATCACTCCAGAAGAGGAGCAGAGCCCCGCCACCACGAGCAGTAAGTGCCGCTGACTGACCGTGGGGGGGGGTTAATGAAGTGACAGCAGAGCCGTGGGATGTGCCTGGCTGCATTTGATGGGCACAAGTGGCTGCAAATACTGGGCACAACTGGCTGCATATGATGGGCACAAGTGGCTGCATTTGATGGGCACAAATGGCTGCATATGATGGGCACAAGTGGCTGCATTTGATTGGCACAAGCAGCTGCATATGATGGTCACAAGTGGCTGCATATGATGGGTACAAGTGGCTGCATTTGATTGGCACACATGGCTGCATATTATGGGGCAGAAGTGGCTGCATATCATGGGCACAGTGGTTGCATATGATGTGGCACAGTGGCTGCATTGGATGGCACATGTGGTTGCATTTGATAGGCACAGTGCCTGCATTTGATGGGCACAATGGATGCATGTGATGGGTACAGTGAGGCTGCAATTGATGGGGGCTTCAGTATTTTTCAGTTTGTTTGTGCCCCCCCTCCCCCCAACATTTTGAGCACCAGCCGCCACAGGACGTTTTTCTCTTCCAGTCACACCACAGACGCAAGGACATTTTTCCCTTCCAGTCACACCACAAACGCAGGGACATTTTTCCCTTCAGTGACACCACCAACACAGGGACATTTTTCCTTACAGTGACACCCCAGATGCAGGGAAAATTGTCCTCACCAACGCAGGAGCATTGGACACTCGACCATGGCTCAGCTTCCTGTTTTTACTACTTTTTTGGGGGAGAATTATGCCGCGTACACACGTAGCCGACTATCCGGCGGACTTAGTATGGCGGACTTCCCGCCAGACTGTCCATCGGACTTTCCGAACGGGCTACTTGCCCACACACGGCACTTTTTCAGCAGACTAATACGGCGTGGGGGTCCCCCCAGGTCCACTTCAGACCCTTGTCCGAGCACGCTACCCGGCCGGCCAGGAAAGGGGGGGACGAGCGAGCACCCCCCCTAAGCCGTACCAGGCCGCATGCCCTCAACATGGGGTGCCCACCCCAAAGCACCTTGTCCCCATATTGCTGAGGACAAGGGCCTCTTCCCAACAACCCTGGCCGTTGGTTGTCGGGGTCTGCGGGTGAGGGGCTTATCGGAATCCGGAGCCCCTTTATTTAATAAGGGGGCCTCCGGATACCGGCCCCCACCCTATGTGAATGAGTATGGGATACAGTGTACCCCTACCCATTCACCTGTGAAAAAAGTACAAAAAAAACCACAACACAGGGTAAAAATAGTTTATTGCACAGCTCCGGGGGTCTTCCGTCTTTGGGGGGTCTTCTCGCCAGACTCCTCCGCTATCTTCTTCTAGCTTTTTTGCTAGCGGAGGAGCCTGGCTTTCTTCCTCGCCACCGCCCTTCTTCTGACTTCGGGGGTCTTGTCCCCCTCTTCGGTTCTTCTGCCGGGCCACCACGCCTTCTTATAGCTCTTTTACAGGCGGTGGCCCGGTTTTATGTCGCCGCCGCCTTATGTTCTTCTCTTCTTCTCTTCAGATCTTGACTCGTCGCTACCTCCGCTCACAATGGCGGGGACCGGGCGTGCGGCGACTTATATAGGGACATCACCGGATGATGTCCCCGCCTATTATGATGTCACAGTCCCAGCATCCTCTGGGACAAGGGTCTGATGTGGACCTGGGGGGACCCCATGCTGATTTTTTTCGGCGTTGGGGTTCCCCTTTAAGTCCATACCAGGTGGCGGGGTCAGCAACGCCTCCTTCGCGGGCCCCGCCTACCTGGAGACCCGCTCGAAATGAGCGGACTTTTCTCCGGGCGGGTAAAGTCTGTTCATTTCAAAAGTACAGCGGACTGGCACACACACGGTCGGATTGTCCGCCGAAATGCAAGTCCGGCGGGAAGATTGGAGTGCAAAACTACTTTCTAAGTCCACCGTACTTTCGGGTCAAAAAAGTATGCCGGAGGCTACACACGGGGGGATTGTCCGGTGGACTTGAGTTTGCCGGACTTTTCCACCTGATTGTTTGATCGTGTGTACGCGGCATTAGTGTCACTTTAACATTAAGGCATATATGAGAATTTAGTGATTGCTTTTTATTAGGCTTTTTAATTAATTTTATTTTATTTTAATTTAATTACAAAAATAATAATTGGGCCTCATTTATATTATGCATCTGCAGTTTCTCTCTTAGCCTGAGGAGGGTGGAGAGAAGGATTAGGCTTCATCTTTGTACACAATACACTCAGGCCGCGTACACACGGGCGGATTGTCTGCCCAACTTAGTCCGCTGAACCGTGTTTCAGCGGACAATCCGCTCGTGTGTGGGCTTCAGCTGACTTTTTCAGCGGACAGTCTGACGGACTTTGTCTTTCGGAATTTCCGTAATTTTGTCCGTCCAAACTTGGTTTTGTCTGTCCAAACTTGGTTTCAGCGGACAGTCCGCTCGTGTGTAGGCAAGTTGGACGGACTAAGTATGGCGCATGCTCAGAAAGGGTTTACACGGCCGAAGGTTGCATTGTAGTGTATTGGACGTCGTTTTTCTAGTCCCGTCGTACGTGCTGTACACGTCATCGCGCACGCTTTCAGCGGACTGTCTGTTCATCGTGTGTGGTCAAGTCCGTTCATTCAAAATTTGGACGGACTGTCTGTCGGATTGTCTGACGAACTTAGTTGGGCAGACAATCAGCCCGTGTGTACGCGGCCTCAGTAGTTCATGTTTGCGAGAAGATGACAGGTCCTCTTTGCAACATTTGCTCATATTTTTTTGTAACTTTCCTTTGCTTAGAAGCCAGTCTGAGCACAACCTAATCCATCTATTTTCATTCCAGATGCTGCGAGCGGTAGTGCCAAGGCCACTCAGTCTTTGCTGATATAAAGGGTCTCACTAAAAGAAAGAAGGGTTTTATTTTTTGCGGCGTGAATCACCAACAAGAAAACAACGCTCAGGCAGCTCAGCTTATTTATGCCTTCATAATTCTCTTACAAAGCTCTCTCTGTAACGCTATGAGAAGCAGCGGCCGTTATGGAAATTCACTACTTACTTAATATCCTATGTAGTTCTATGTGCTTATACATCAGTACGTTAAACCATTATCCTCCTTTGCAGTCGGTGCCTTCCCTCCCTTAATCATAATCACATTGTGTATAAGCAGAGAGCTTAGAAGTGACGGTGGCAGTAAATATCTCATGATATTATGCATTCTCCTCGGAGATGTCCGCCTGCTCTATGTTAAAAGATGGAGTGCAATATTCAGGTCGGAATTTCTGTCTGTGACTAGCCATGTGCTGCTACTGATAGATGACCGGCTGCAGTATAGTGGGAGCTATGTGTTCCATTAGGCACCAATAGCCCCATTCCGAAGGCAGAATGGTAGGGAGTGGCAAAAAAATATATATTTACGGTGTTTATTAATTTTGCTCCTCTGGTTTTATTTTTTTCGTCTAAACATGTGTGAGTTTTAAATCAGAGAAAAACTGGGAACTTCTGGCCTTAGGGACAAACTGAGATAATGTTCCACTTTTACCTGTCCAAACATCAATAGTTTCAACTTATAAATATACATTTACTATATAGAACTAGTGACCGACCCAAGCTAAATATTAAAGTGGTTGTAAACCCTTACAAACCACTTTGACCTACAGGTAAGCCTAGATTAAGGCTTACCTGTAGGTCCAAGAAATATCTCCTAAAACTACACGGTTTAGGAGATATTTGCCAAAAGACAGGCACCACTGTCTACGGCGCACTGAGCGCGCCGCTGTTAACGGCAATATGCCACGAGTGGCGGCGGCGGCTCCCGTGTGCATGAGCGGGAGTGACATCATCGCAGCTCTGTCCAATGACAGCGTCGGAGCAGTGAGACCCACCAACAAGATGGAGGCTCCGTACACAAGGGGACAGCGGTGACTTTGCTGGCTCCTGTGTCAGGTAAGTGACACATAATGGATTACTATGCGATGCATAGTAGTCCATTATGCTTTATCTTTGCAGGGAATCTAAGAGGAAGTAAACCCATCAGGGTTTACTTCCTCTTTAAGGGCTGGTTCATGCCACAACTTCTGCATTCCAGGTGCATTTTTGCATGCGTGTTTGTGATATGTTTGTGATGTGTTCCATTGCGTTTTTGCCCTAATTTTTTTCTTCATCTCAAGGGAGCACATACAGTATGTGTTCCAGTGAGTTTCTGATGTGCTTTGGTGCGTTCAAAATAGAAAAAAAATGCAACATGTTATACTTTTGCTGACTGCACTGGAACACACTACCCTAGTGTAAACTAGGGCCATTGGAATCCATGTTAAATACTGTTCATGTGTTTTTGATGCAGAATAAAAACGCACTGGACTGCATCCGGCGTAAACTAGCCCTAATACAATTGCAACTTTGACTAGAGAAAATGTGAGTGAGGAAAGAGAACTTTTCTTGTACCACCAGAGACAGATGCACTTGCAACTTTGTTGTGATGACACCACTGTGTCCCTTAATGACAAATCAGCACAACCCAATTTTATGTATACAATTAGCTACCTATAATAACAGGAGCCTCCCATCATCATCACATTACTTGTTTTTTATTATTATTACAATTATTATTTTTACACAGCATGTATATAGCGTCAAAGTTTGGCAGCACTATACAGCATGAGGGCAGACAGCACATTTACAATATAATTCAATACAGGGGGAATTAGAGGGTCCTGCTCACTAGAGCTTACCATCTAAAAGGATTGGAGGACCTCAATTATGAGAAATGAGCACTACATTTATTATAACTGGAAAAGAGACGCTTGAGAGGTGACATGATAGTGATTTACAAATACCTCAATGGTGATCCCAGCATAAGAAAAAAAACATTCAGTCTCAGGGAGTGTAAAAGGACACAGGGCCACACAATGAGATCGGAGGAGAAGCGGTTTAACCTTAAGATAGAGGGGTTTTCACTGTCAGGGCAATAAGCATGTGGAACTCTATTCCACAATTGGTGGTGTCAGCGGGGAATATTAATATTTTTTAAATACTCTTGGACATGCATCTTAAAAAACACAACATTTGGGGATATGGGACACTGACACACGTACATCCACACAGGGCTATTGTGTTTATTTAACCTTACCTACCATGTAAAAGTATGTATGCAGCGCTAAAAAGGTTTAAATGTAGTCCATAATGAAAATAAGGACAAGGAGGATATCAATTAAACCCTGCACCAGCTTCATTGTGAATGGGAAACACACCATACCACAGTGACACTCCAATCTCCTTACCAAAGGAATGAGAAAAACAGGCATCAACCAAAATCCCACAGGTACTGGCTTCCAATGGCAGGTAAATGGCTAGGAGGCGTAAATGTATACAAGCTTGATGAGGAGATCATTGAGCTGGTGACCTGGAGTGGAAGTCTGGAACACTTCACATGTCACAGGCAGGCCGGTGGCAGCTAACAGCACCCACACTCTTGTGAGAGTTTGCCAGGAAGGGAGGTGGGATGATTCATAAGAGGGCCAATGAGAGCTGCGGAGCTGGAGGTGTGTCTGTATAAATCCAGGAAGTGAACAGGCAGCAGCTTCAGCTGCCCACAGTTAAAATGGTTGCAGCCAGACTCAGTGGAGGGAGATTTCTGCAGCATATTTGGCAAGTACAAAATCATATAAAATAATATGCAAAGTGGTTAGATGGAAGCTTCAGAATGATGTTTTTATTACAAACTATGTGAGCAGACTGCAGTTCTTCTTTAACTCTTTTACTGATGTCATCACACCCTAAAGTACCTTAGTTACCTTAATTGAGGAAAGGTGCTGGTTATTTGCATTACACTTCTTTACTTACTTCAAACCAGGCGGGAACACGATTTTAAAAGCTTTACTTGGAAAAGTGAAAAAAAAAACATCACAAAGTCCTACATGCTAAGACAGTATTTCTTCCTATGTCCCTAATCCTAATTCAGGCTATGTGCTGCCCCAGTATACCTGAGTCCATGTATAATCAGGGGATCCAAAAGTGTCATTTCCAGTGCTTAAGTCTTCGGGGACAAACCCCAGGTCCTCCCCTTTTACATGACAGCTGTAGCAGCAGCAGTTGACATTCCTTCACTTCTCGCAGGTGAGGCTCTCCAATTCTCTCCTCCACAGGCTCTCTGCACTGGACTACTGTCCCTCTCTTATACAGAGAAAAAACCTCATAATGTAACTTTAGCGACAATGGGTCATTTTAGAGTGACTAGAAAGTATCTTTGAAAAGATTTTAAAAGTTTACAATTTCTTTATTATTACAAAAATGTAAAAAATGACAATACATATTCAAATTGGGTTGGATAATATTCTAGATACAGTGTGCTCAAAAAGAGAATTACCAGACAGAGGGTGAAGGTGAAGATTCTCTAAACATTACCAATGAGCATCAGAACCAGTGCCCAACCAGTGATTCACTGGGGTCGGATGATTCACTGCGAAAAGAGTATTCATGTGTATGCTAAATCTGGAGCGTTAGAGTTCATCTTGTTACATGGTCACCAAAAATGGGGGAGTACTGTGTTAAATAACATTCAAATTGGGTTCTATCATCTATATACTTGAACCATACATTTGGACATCATAAATTGGTCAGGAAATATTTGTCCAAGGAACTATATGTCAGTGTATGTACAAACAGGTCAATAGAGAGGGATCTATCCCAGAGTCATGTCTCCACAAACTGGAGTATCAGAATGCATCTGTGCAGATGGTTGTATGGTCAGAGGGCAGATGAGTCTTATAGCACAGGATCAGTGAGTAAGACCCAAAGAAAAACCTGCCAAAACCAAAGAACCGCAAAAACAGAACCCTTACCCTCTTGTCCGGGACAGCACCTAACTGACATAATTTCAAACTGCTTACAGGCTGGTGAATGCCAACTGGATGCTGATTAAAGCTGACTAAAAATGGCACATCTTCTTCACCCCTATACACCCTAACCAAACTCTACACTCGCCAATCAGGTAAAGCAACCTCAAACTATACCTCCTAACTTAACTTAACCTTCCCTAAATTAAGCCCTTGTTAACCTTCCTCTCTCTAAACATATGTAGCGCCACCCAAGTAGGGGCTGCTGTAAGATGACTGTCTTCAGAGGTTGTCCTGACCCTGCAAGCCACCTGACACCTCTCGCACCCTGGGTTCTGACATGATTCAAAGAGAGAATACAAATGCAAAAAACACCAAAGAAATAACAGAGATTGCCAATGGATATTTTACTGGATATTCTTGGGTTAACAAGGGAAAAAAGAATGCAAAATGTAGGTTTTCCCCAAATTGCAACTACAGTATATCATAAACAGAATTACAGCGATATGCAATGAAATGGCAATAACAGTGAACCTGGCAGTAAAAGCCAATAAATCTTAAGGGAACCTATGACTCCAGGCACAAGAGGGGGTAGAAAATACTTTTTGTCAGTCAGCGCCCTCTAAGCCCTGAAGCCACAGGTAAAAAGAAACAACAAAACACAATATGTAAAACCTGAGTGAGAGTTCCCCTTTAAGATAAACAGATGCTGTAGGTTGATTCCTTTGCATGGAGGAGTCTTTGAAGTAAAAGTGTCCAAAATATTTAGCTAGCTATGAAGGGGCCCAAAGGCATTGCTGTGCAATGGTGACCAGCAAAGGTAAATAGAACAAGCAAAGCCTTTGATATAGAAAAGGTGGAGTAAAGTTGTCTGCATGCAGTGTCTTTGAATGTAACCTTAAGGGTGGGCTTCTTGTGGAGAGAGGATATCCCAGAACATGCTCTTGAAGGATTTGCAGTCAGATGAAGGATGCCCAACTGGTAACTTGGTGACCCAAGGTGTCTGTGTGAGCGTAGGTGAAAGTGGCCCCGAATAGGCACACTGCCAATAAGAGGCTGGTGACTGACGATCTGCCTCCAGGGATAAGACTCATTTACAGAAAGTCCTCCGAGCTATGCAGACCACAAGGCTCACTCACACTGGCCAGAGGAGCATAGCCTCTCGCTCCTGCAGCTGTAGCTCTGTGTTCCAAGAAAGAAAGCCCCTCCCAAGACAGTTCTATTTACCTGCTCACCAGGAATTCTTTCTGTCTACAGCCAGATGGAACTTGTAGTTTGAAGCAGCTTTTGATCTACTGAAATCCGGGCTTTCAAAACAAAATTTTCCATGATTTCTCTCTCTCTCTCTGCAATCAGGAAATTATGTCATAATCTGCATGCTGGGCCCTAGAGGGTACAAAGCTCAATGCAATCTTTGTTAAGGAATGTCCAATGGTGGCAAAGTGATATAGCCAGTACTTGGCTACACATAGTCATGATAGTACATTGCCTAGACCTACTCAAGGCCTAGACAGGAAGCGATGGAAATCTTCTCAGACAAGGTTACTCCAGTTGTTACTGAAAAAAGTGTCTGAAACAAGTTACTGAAACAAAGTGTCCCTCTAGTCTTCATGACAAGTGTACATTTATGAATTTTCCATCACTATCATCATAACAGATAGGGAGAGTGAAACTCTCTAACAGAGAAACTAGGGTTACAACCTGTTTTGTATGATACAGGATCATACTAGACATCAGATTGACTCTGGAAATGAGTGCTGTGGTGACCTGTGAAAAGGTGTGCTATCTGTCCATCCCTGTGACAGACAATCCCTCTGCACCATGCACTTTGCATAAGGAAGGAATCCCCCTAGCATCAGGTGACCACTGCACAGCCCAGAAGGCGAAAGCTCTTGGTGCGGGTGCTTTTGCAGTATAGAGCTCTCACCCTCACCATCTACCATCACCTGTCCCTTATTTTGCCAGAGGAAAGTTGGCAACACCAAGAGGTACAGATAGTAACAGCAACCTAACGCAGTTTCTATATTTTCCCTACACTATCCAAAATTGGAAAATAAAAATAAGCTTTAAAGTGGTTGTAAACCCTGTACTAACACTTTTACCTACAGGTAAGCCTATAATAAGGCTTACCTTGTAGGTACCGTGAATATCTCCTAAACTTGCACCGGTTAGGAGATATTCACTGTATCCGCACTGAAGAAACGGCTCGCTTGTGCCATCTCTTCAGTAGCTGTGCCATGACCGGCAGCTCCTGCACGCATGCGTGACAGTGACATAATCACGGTCCTGGCCAATCACATTGCCGGAGCCCACAAACCCAGAAATAACGCCGGTCACAGTGGTGTATGTGGACCGATGCAATAGCTTTGATCTAAGGTAAGTATTTCATAATGAGCTAGTATGCAATGTACACTAGTTCATTATGCCTTTGTCTTGCAGGTTTTTTTTTTTTTTTGTTTTTTTGAGAGTTTATAACCACTTTAACCACTTGACCACTGGGCACTTAAACACCCTTAATAACCAGACCAATTTTCAGCTTTCGGTGCTCTCGCATTTTGAATGACAATTACTCAGTCATGCAACACTGGACCTATATGAAATTTTTGTCCTTTTTTTCACACAAATAGAGCTTTCTTTTGGTGGTATTTAATCACCGCTGGGTTTTTTATTTTTTGTGCTATAAAAGAAAAAATACCGAAAATTCTGTAAAAAAACGAATTTTTCTTTGTTTCTGTTAGAAAATTTAGCAGATTAGTAATTTTTTCTTCATAAATTTTGGCCAAAATTTATACTACTACATATCTTTGGTAAAAATAAGTACAAATTGGTGGATATTATTTGGTCTTTGTGAAAGTTATAGAGTCCACAAGCTATGGTGCCAATATCTGAAAATTGATCACACCTGAAGGACTGACGGCCTATTTCAATTCTTGAGACCCTAACATGCCAGAAAAGTACAAATACCCCCCAAATGACCCCTTTTTGGAAAGAAGACATTCCAAGGTATTTAGTAAGAGGCATGATGAGTTTTTTGAAGTTGTCATTTTTTCCCACAATTCTTTGCAAAATCAAGATTCTTTTAACTTTTTTTTTTTTTTTTCACAAAATTGTCATATTATCAGGTTATTTCTCACACACAGCATATGCATACCACAAATTACACCCCAAAACACATTCTGCTATTACTCCCGAGTAACGGTGATACCACATGTGTGAGACTTTTACACAGCGTGGCCACATACAGAGGCCCAACATGCATGGAGCGCCATCAGGTGTTCTGGAGCACCCAGGACAATTCTGACATTTCTCTCCTACATGTAAAAATCATCATTTATTTGCTAGAAAATTACATAGAACTCCAAAACATTATATATGTTTTTTTAGCAAACACCCTGGAGAATACAATGGTGGTCTTTGCAACTTTTTATCTTGCACGGTATTTGCGCAGTCATTTTTCAAATGCTTTTTTTTGGAAAAAAAACTGTTTTGTGCTTAAAAAAAAAAAAACACAGTAAAGTTAGCCCAATTTTTGCATAATGTGAAAGATGAAGTTACGCTGAGTAAATAGATACCTAATATGTCACTCTTCAAAATTGCACACGCTCGTGGAATGGCGGCAAACGTCGCTACTTAAAAATCCCCATAGGCGACGATTTACATTTTTGTTACTGGTTATATGTTTTGAGTTACAGAGGAGGTCTAGGGCTAGAATTATTTCTCTCGCTCTAACGTTCGCAGCGATACCTCACATGTGTGGTTTGAACACCGTTTTCATATGTGGGCGGGACTTACGCATGCGTTCGCTTCTGCATGCGAGCACATGGGGACAGGGGCGCTTTAAAAAAAACATTTTTTTTTATTGTTCATTTTACTTTATTTATTTTAGTTTGACATTTTTTTCCCCAAAAATAATTTTTTTGATCACTTTTATTCCTATTACAAGGAATGTAAACATCCCTTGTAATAGGAATATGGCATGACAGGTCCTCTTTACAGTGAGATGTGGGGTCAATAAGACCCACATCTCACCTCTAAGCTGGGAAGCCTGAAAAAAAAAAAAAGATTCTGGCTTTGATCGTATTAGCGATTCGGTAGAAGCACCGGAGGGCGGAGGGCGGCGGGAGATGTCTATGGCTGGGTATTGCAGGGTATCACCGACTATGGCTGGGTATCTCAGAGCATGGCGTTGCAGAGTACTGCGTTGCAGAGCATTGCAGCGTATTGGCGGGTGTTGCAGAGCATTGCAGAGTGTTGCAGGGTATTGGCGGGTGTTGCAGAGCATTGCAGAGTGTTGCAGGGTATCGGCGGGGGTTGCAGAGCATTGCAGAGTGTTGCAGGGTATCGGCGGGGGTTGCAGAGCATTGCAGAGTGTTGCAGGGTATTGGCGGGTGTTGCAGAGTGTTGCAGAGTGTTGCAGAGTGTTGCGGAGTGTTGCAGGGCATTGCGGAGTGTTGCAGGGCATTGCGGAGTGTTGCAGGGCATTGCGGAGTGTTGCAGGGCAAGGCAGAGTGTTGCAGGGCAATGCAGAGTGTTGCAGGGCATTGCAGAGTGTTGCAGGGCATTGCAGTGTTGCAGTGTTGCAGGGCATTGCAGTGTTGCAGTGTTGCAGGGCATTGCAGAGTATTTGCAGGGAATTGCAGAGTAATGCAGAGTATTTGCAGGGAATTGCAGAGTAATGCAGAGTATTTGCAGGGAATTGCAGAGTAATGCAGAGTATTTGCAGGGAATTGAGGGGTTAATTTTCGGTGAGCAGCGATGTGGGCACTGCAGATGCAGCCCACATCGCTGCTGACACCGATCTCTTCCCCCTCCGCTGTACCGATCGGTACAGAGAGGGGGAGGGAGGAACATTTGACGGAGCGATCACGTGGTAAACGGCCGCGATGAGCGGCCGTTTACCGTGATTCGTGATGCGCCGGGTCCACTGGACCCAGCGGTCACGGATGCTCTCGTGTGCGCGCCCCAGGGGGCGCGCGAGAGCAGAATTCTGGGAGGCCGTTAATTAACGGCCTCTCAGAGTTAAACAACCGCCCTGAAGCCGTTAATCGGCAATGGGCGGTTGTTAAGTGGTTAAATGAATTTTCTGTTGATCAAAGGAAGAAGGCATTCTGGAGTTGTCGTTGGTTTTTCCCATAGACTGGATAATCAAAACAACTTTATTTTCTTAGTGCATGAACAACCAGGAGCTCAAGATGAATAGTTAAATAATTAGTAGCATGGGAGAAAAAAATGAGGTATATGCATAATGTTTCCTAATGAGTTAGATCACAGTGCTCGTCAAACCTTAATCACTAATAGTGGATACCTGGCGATTCTTAAAGTCTTCTGTATCCAATAGTAATGATCATTGTGTCTCTCAGCACAGTGAATCAGCTGAATGCTAATTTATGTTAATGCCTCACTTTACTCTTTGTTCAGTAGGATAGTTCACTGCTGTGGATGGCAAAAATAAATAACATATTAAAAAAGATGACACGCTAAATTCTTTCTGGAAAGTGGATTGGCTTAATTTATGGTATTTGTTTAGTTGTCGTTAATAAGGTAGAAATCTGGTGTTGAAGAGAGTACACTATTCATTTTTTTAAATTTTATGTGTAGTCACTAATAATTAGGGATTGGGTGAATGGTTCGGCCCAAGCATGAGTTTACGCCGAATTATTGAGTCGTTCGACCATTTGTTCGCCCCGCCAAACTACCACAATGCACTGCGCCGCTGCACTGAAAGCTTCACCCAATCAAGGCACAGAGCACTGTCAGAGCCATGATTGGATGCTGTCATGATGAATGTATCCAGTCTTAATCCCGCGCCACACTATAAAAGTATTCTTTCCATAGTGGCAATTTGTAGTGTGATAGCGGTGTGGAGAGAGATAGAACAGGGCTCTGTTCAGTGCTATTAGACAGTTAGTGTGCTATTGTGTGCCATTATGATTCTATTGTCAGTGTAGAATATCAGTTTAGTGTGCATCTAGGCATAGTTCAGTGTGAGTGTAGTGCGACCATTCATCTTTACATTAACTTGAATGTATGTCATTGTGAGTGTAGTGCAATCATTCATCTTTACATTAGTGTGAATGTAGGAATAGTTCAATCAGTGTGAGTGTAGTGACCGTTTAACGCTATATATTTCATTGCACTACTGCAAGTTTAACGCCATATAGTTCTGTGCGTTGCTGCAAGTTTAACATTGTATAGTTCTGTGTGTTACTGCACGTTTAACACCATATATTTCATTGTGTTACTGCAAGTTTAACGGCGTAGAGTTCTGTGCGTTATTGCAAGTTTAACGATATATATTTCACTGAGTGACTGTAAGTTTAATACCGTATATTTCATTGCGTTACTGCAAGTTTCATGCTATATAGTTCTGTGCGTTACTGCAAGTTTACCGCTGTATATTTCATTGCGTTTCTGAAAGTTTAACGCCATATATTTAATTGTGTTATTGCAAGTTTAATGGCGTAGTGTTCTGTGCGTTATTGCAAGTTTAATGCTGTATATTTCATTGCGTTACTGTAAGTTTAATACCGTATATTTCATTGCGTTACTGCAAGTTTAACGCCATATAGTTCTGTGCATTACTGCAAGTTTACCGCTTTATGTTTCATTGCGTTTCTGAAAGTTTAACGCCATATATTTAATTGTGTTATTGCAAGTTTAACGCTGCATATTTCATTGCATTACTGCAAGTTTTAACGCTGTATATTTCATTGCGTTACTGCAAGTTTAACGCCATATAGTTCTGTGTGTTACTGCAAGT
Organism: Lithobates pipiens; assembly: GCF_037356315.1. Lineage (NCBI taxonomy): Eukaryota > Metazoa > Chordata > Amphibia > Anura > Ranidae > Lithobates > Lithobates pipiens. The sequence goes on along the minus strand of NW_027507903.1, from coordinate 500,054,800 downwards.
TTAACGCTGTATATTTCATTGTGTTACTGCAAGTTTAATGCCGTATATTTCATTGCATTATTGCAAGTTTAACACCATATAGTTCTGTGCATCACTGCAAGTTTAATGCTGTATATTTAATTGCGTTACTGCAAGTTTAACACCATATAGTTCTGTGCAATACTGCAAGTTTAACACCATATAGTTTATTGCGTTACTGCACGTTTGACGCAGTATATTGCAGTATATTTTAGTATATCCGAGGAGTTTGTCTGTGTAGTGAATACTCAAATTAAAGTTCACCAAACACCACTTTCCATTGCTTAAAGTGCATCCACATACACATTTACACATCTTTATTACATTTTGTTAATAAGCACCCCCCACTCCCCCCATCATTTCTGGGAAGACAGCAAGAAAGGGCAGATGTTCCTATGGCACTGTAAGGGGGTCAGCAGCGTATATGTCCACAGGCAAAGGTGGATGTGGTCGGTCCTCAGGCGGGGCATCATTTCCTCTGTTTAGTGATGTTGCCCGTGCTATCCAGCCACGGCATGCAGAGGAGGTGGTAGACTGGCTTACTAAATCATCCTCATTCTCTGTCACCTTAGCAGAGACTAGCATGCAGTCTCCTGCAGCTGCCAGAGTGGCTAAACCTGCCTCCCTGTCCACAGCTATTCCTGCCATAGCCCCAGCATCAAGCATGGAGGAGTAAGCGGAGATATTTGAACACAACGTCAGCCACTTGCTCCTTGACGATGCACAGCCATTACTCAATCCAGATGTTGGTTCTGAGGTTGAGGAAGGCAGGAACATGAGCCTACAGAGAGGGGAGAACTCTGGTACACAAATTGGCATTCATGTTCCCCAGCTGCAGTGTATTGCCAAGTTGTCTCTAGTGGTAATGAGCATGGAGGACATGTTGATGAGCATGTCACTGACTCGACTTGGATGGCGGATAGAGCAGAGGAGGAAAGTGAGGAGGAGGCACAACCCCAACGAGGCAGCCATCATGGAAGAGTAGAGAGGAGTCACCCTATTCCATCACTTTGTGGAGCTGTTATCTCCCGGCCCACTTCCCACAGCTCAGCTGTCTGGGCCTTTTTAGTACATGTGCAGCCGATCGCACTGTTGCTATTTTCTAACTTTGTCTCAAGCACATCAAGCGTGGCAAAAACACCAACCATTTGGGCACCACATGCTTGACAAGGCATTTAACTCAGCCCATTGGCAAGACCACTTAAAAGCCACACAAAAGGGGCACAGATCTGTCCCTCCTCCTTACTCACCTCATTCTGTCCCTGATATACCTCATGCCCTCTCAGCAGCCTCCACTGACAGGGATGATGGTTTGGCGCAGGGTGCCCCAGGTCCTTGCAGCATATCTGCCAGCAGCACACCACCAGCTGTAGACTATAGCCAGCACATTTCTCTGCCCCATCTGCTGCAGAAGAACAAAAGAAATACAGTTCCTGCCACCCACATGCCCAGTGTCTAAATGAAAGCTTTTCCAAAGCTGCTGGCTCTACAACTTCTGCCTTTCCACCTGGTGGATTGTGTCATCTTCCGTGTGTAGCAAGGTCCCAAGCCTCCTTTGGTCTGATGAGAACCTCTAGGGCCAGGGATAGCTGACATCCTTCTGTATGTGGTGGGTTGTGAGGCATAGTGGGTGTAAGATGATTAAAGTTATTGGGCACCAGACCCTTCATGGATCAAATGAGGTTTTATTTCTCTTAACAGCCATTTTTGTATTTTTTGGGGGCAAAGAGGGTTAGGGCCGGGACACCCTTAGGTAGTTGTAAGATTAATTGGCAGACTCCGAGACTTTGATAGGAGGACAGTAATGCAGGCAAAGGCATCCAGCAAGACACCACATCTGCACACCTCCTATGGCAACAGTCTTTAACAGTTCCAAACACAAGACTTAACAGTTCCTTGCCTTTCACTACAATCGCTCCTTGTAGTTCTCCAATACACTTAGCTCCTGGTCTCTCACTAGACCCACTGATTCACTGTCACTGAATCCCTTAAGCTCCTTCAATCTTCATGGTGGTATCTTCCTCAAATGTCCCCCCCCTCCCCCCACTTCTCTGCTGAGTTCCTAGCTTGGCACTCTAGATACCTCTCAAGCTTCACCCATGCTAGCCTGCTCAGTCCCTGACTTGCCACACAAGGCTGCTCTGATCGAACCAGGTGGACTACTATTGGTGAGTAAATTTGTGAGGAACATCCCTGCCTAAACTCCAGGGTGCTACACGTGAATTGGCAGAATGTGCTGTGCCACAATGGTAGGTTCCTAGTCGCTATTTATTTTCACGTAAGGCCATTCCAGCTCTCTACCATTATGTGGAAGGCAATGTTGTGGAATTGTTGGGCAAGGCAGTCAGCCGAAAAGTTCACGTTTGTCTAGGGGACAGGAACCACACCGGAGCAGAGATTCTTGCAGCTCTTTCTGCACCTGTTTGACAGGTGCATATCATTGCAATTTTTGACAGCAAGACCAATGTACCTTTATAGGGTTACGGTGTGAAGGTGCCACTAACACCCAAAGAACAATTTTTTCGCACCCGTTACAGTAGAAATCCAAAGTCTGTGGTAGAGACACCAGAATTTATGCAGAAAATCTCTCATCTTGAGAGCCAACCAACGCTTCTACCTTGGCATACAAAACTTTATTGGCATACAGCACAGAGACGCTGAACTTATTTCTCTCTCCACCTATTTCTTTGTCTAAAGCCGCGTACACATGGGGCGGACTGTCTGGCCAACTTAGTCCGTCAGACAATCCGACGGACAGTCCGTCATACTTTCGAATGAACGGACTTGACCACACACTTTTTGAGCGGACTAATACGGCGTACTAAGTCCGCCATACTATCCGCCCTACTTTTGAAATGAACGGACTCGCCCACACACGCGGAGGAAAGTTCGCTCATTTCGAGCGTGTCTCCAGGTAGGCGGGGCCCGCGAAGGAGACGTCGCTGGCCCCGCCGCCTGGTATGGACTTAAAGGGGAACCCCAACGCCGAAAAAAATCGGCGTGGGGGTCCCCCCCAAGTCCACAACAGACCCTTGTCCGAGCACGCTACCCGGCCGGCCAGGAAAGGGGGGCGAGCGAGCGCCCCCCCTCCTGAGCCGTACCAGGCCGCGTGCCCTCAACATGGGGGGGTGCCTTGGGGAAGGGGGGGCCGCGCGGCCCCCACCCCAAAGCACCTTGTCCCCATGTTGATGAGGACAAGGGCCTCTTCCCGACAACCCTGGTCGTTGGTTGTCGGGGTCTGCGGGCGGGGGGCTTATCGGAATCCGGGAGCCCCCTTTAATAAGGGGGCCCCCGGATACCGGCCCCCCATCCTATGTGAATGAGTATGGGGTACAATGTACCCCTACCCATTCACCTGTAAAATAAAAGTACAAAAAAAAACACAACACACGAGATAAAATACTTTATTGCACAGCTCCGGGGGTCTTCCGTCTTCGGGGGTCTTCTCGCCGGACTCCTCCGCTATCTTCTTGTAGCTCTTTTGCTAGCGGAGGAGTCCGGCTTTCTTCCTCGCCGCCGGCCTCTTCTCCCGACTTCGGGGGTCTTGTCCCCCTCTTCGGAAGGCGGCGGCGACGGCGGCGACGGCGGCGACAGAAGACCGGGCCACCGCCTGTAAAAGAGCTATAAGAAGGCGCGGTGGCCCGGCAGAAGAACCGAAGAGGGGGACAAGACCCCCGAAGTCAGGAGAAGAGGCCGGCGGCGAGGAAGAAAGCCGGACTCCTCCGCTAGCAAAAGAGCTACAAGAAGATAGCGGAGGAGTCCGGCGAGAAGACCCCCGAAGACGGAAGACCCCCGGAGTTGTGCAATAAAGTATTTTATCTCGTGTGTTGTGTTTTTTTTTGTACTTTTATTTTACAGGTGAATGGGTAGGGGTACATTGTACCCCATACTCATTCACATAGGGTGGGGGGCCGGTATCCGGGGGCCCCCTTATTAAAGGGGGCTCCCGGATTCCGATAAGCCCCCCGCCCGCAGACCCCGACAACCAACGGCCAGGGTTGTCGGGAAGAGGCCCTTGTCCTCATCAACATGGGGACAAGGTGCTTTGGGGTGGGGGGGCCGCGCGGCCCCCCCTTCCCCAAGGCACCCCCCCATGTTGAGGGCACGCGGCCTGGTACGGCTCAGGAGGGGGGCGCTCGCTCGCCCCCCTTTCCTGGCCGGCCGGGTAGCGTGCTCGGACAAGGGTCTGTTGTGGACTTGGGGGGGACCCCCACGCCAATTTTTTTCGGCGTTGGGGTTCCCCTTTAAGTCCATACCAGGCGGCGGGGCCAGCGACGTCTCCTTCGCGGGCCCCGCCTACCTGGAGACACGCTCGAACTTTCCTCCGCGTGTGTGGGCGAGTCCGTTCATTTCAAAAGTAGGGCGGACTGGCACACACAAGGGCGGATTGTCCGCCGAAATGCGAGTCCGACGGACAGTATTATGGAAATTCCGAAATACTTAGTCCGCCAGACTGCACGCTGAAAAAGTCCGCTGAAGCCCACACACGAGCAGACTGTCCGCTGAAATGTGTTTCGGCGGACTAAGTAGGCCAGACAGTCCGCCCGTGTGTACGCGGCTTTAGAAGAAGGGATGGGTGAAAAGTCTCAGTGCCATTTTAACAACTTTTGTGGAAGAAAAAGCACTGCATATTTGTTCTCATTGCAAAGGAGAATTGACAAATCCTAACGTTTTACTGACATCCCTGGCTAAAGTGTGACATGAGACTTCAGAGAGATTTTGGAGGCTGTGCTTTCATTCATGGCCCCCCTCCAACCAGTTTTAATGGATCATGTATACAAATAGACAGACATTTTTGTTTTAACATGGGTTTCCAAAACATTTCTCCAGCTTTTTTGTTGCTGGTGTTGAAATTGTGCATCTAATGCAGCAATATACTATATATTGAAATAACTCATATGATAAAGGCATGGGGAATGTGCATACATTATATGAATGATTATTTAATAATATTTAAAAAAATTCTGGGGCTCCCACATCCAACCCAAGATGGGGGAGAACCCTAGACAAAGAACGGGACTTTAAAATGTGCCAAAATACGGGGAAATTACAATTAACACAAATAATTAAAATCAAAATATACTGTATTTTCTATTACAAAATCTGATAAAACCTCTATCCATTTGTTAAAAAACATTAATGTCAAATCCAGTTACAACATATTCCATTCTTCATACAAGTGTGTCAGCATATGGAATCAACATGTTTTGCATAATCAGCTTCCCAGGATTCACGCTGAAATTTACATACAGAATGGGGGTGTCTTGTCTCACAATCCCCCCCCCCCTCTTTTTTTTCCTCTCCTCTCTTCAGTTAGGTCATTTCTGTTTGTATATACTATGAAATTGTATGTGATACTGTTTTTTCTTAATCTCTTTAGCTATCTCATCTCATATATTTTAATTTTAATTATTTTTGTTACTTGTACTTCCCCCTTATTTTGGCACATTTTAAAGTCTAGTTCTTTGTGTGGGGATCTTCCCCATCTTGGGATGAATGTGGAAGCCCTAGAATTTGTTCAGATATTACATTTTGGGATGGTGCCTTTAAGGGTGTGTTCTTCACAAACTCATCTCACATTTTTAGGTTAATGGGATTATTTGATATTCTTAAAGGAATATATTAGTGAAAGCAACACAAAGTCTATTGCTGATTATCTTCTGACAAAAAGGATAGTGACTTGCAAAGCTGAAATTGACTTCTTTGAGCTTCCCTAGATTCTGGGACCCTAGAGAGCCACCTATTCCGCTCATACTATAATTCACCATTGCACAGACCACTCAGTAATTCCCAGGTTTCTGGTAGCATCCAAAAGGACTCCCAGAACATACAGCAAAATATCTAGATATGAGAAGCAATGCATTTCTATCCTTCCTGCATGCTGATCAATGCAAATCTGCACAGCAGTCAAGCTTTGTTTAATCCACCATTAAGGGGCAACATTTAAATAGAACTCATTTGATGGACCCCCGTACTCAAGATATAGTCTGTCCATCCGGTACCAGCGTGATCCAATGTCCCTTAGCTCACCCAGTCACTTGTCGAGACATCAGTGTAGGGTGGAAAAACATCAGACTATATTCAAACACATGTAACAACAGATATACACTCAGGGAACAACCACCCCTACTTTTGATTCTGGGCGGGGTAAACCATCCAATCAGCAATAAGGACACACAAGTATTCAACATTTCAACAATAGACCACCTTACATGATTATTATCACCAAAATCTAAAGTAATGAAAGATAACTGTAGTGATTAGGGAGTTGACCACATGCGATGACATACAGGAAGTGAGGGTCATTAAAAAAAAAGTTTTGAGTTAACATGTAAACAGGAAGGGAGAGGAAATCATGCAATGAGGACACTTGTTTTGGTGACAATTGTCCAAGAGGGGCTTTCCCTCATGCTTGAGGGAATCCCATCACTTCCTGTTGTGTCTGCAGGACAGGAAGTAAAAGAAAAAAACCCCAATGGGACAAAAACGACAAAAAAGAATCTCACAGGGGTTTTAATCCTTCTCAACTCTATCCAAAAACTAAAAATGAAGTTTTGGTTTTAGATACAATTTAAAGCATAAAGTATTTCTTTGTGCAAACACAATGCAACTGCATGTTAAAAATTGTGCATGCATGCATATTTGTTCTGTGCTATGTTTTCCTTTATCAATATTTGAAATTATCAGACTACATCTCCTTAGCATCAGTGTGAGGTGATGAAGATGGTGCTACTTTTTCCCTCACAAATTCTCTGCACTAATTTCTTTCATTCTTTGGTAGGATCTGGAAGTATAAAAAGGGCAGTTTTATGCCTACCCTAATTCTATCAATCTCCTGTTCTTTTATCAGCCACTTTTTACTTTTTCACTAAATGCTAGACGTGTGCACACTGAAATATTTTGTTTCGGAATTTTGTTTTTGTCCGAAAAATAAATTTATTTAGTTACTCCCGAAATTTTTATTATAAATTATTATTTATTTTGTTTCATTAAAAAATGCATTTGTCCAAAAATCCTAAATAATTAAGGTCGAATCTGTCATTGAAGGCTTATGGTGTCTATCGATTGTTCTAAGAAGATTAGACGCAGCAGCTAAACTGTATGATGCCATAATTGTACATTTCCGGTCAAATGTTCCGCCTACAAGCTATAGTAGAATTCTAATGTTGTATGACACTAGCTGTAATTATATTTATTAATTATTATTACTAGTCAACCAACATTAGAATTCTTCTATAGCCTATGGGCGGAGCATTTGACCATAAATATCCACTCGCGGCGACTGCTTTGCCGAATCTTCATGTCAAATCTTTTCTCTCTGTGTCGAATAATCTTGGACTAATAGAGTTAGGTTAGGTACATTCGACCTGTTTTGCTATTGTCTCTATGTCGAATATTTTCTGTCTATGTTGAATCTTTTCTCTCTTTGTAGAATAATCTTGAACTAATAGGGCTAAGGTTAGGCACATTCGACCACAGGTTCGATGGACACAGATCGCTATTGTCAGTGTCATATCGAATCTCCTATCTATATCGAACTGTTGCAACGAAAACGAAATGAAAGTATTTGTTTATGTCGGATCTTTCAGTTTTCGGATTCTGCACGTTTGTTATCATTTGTTAAAGCGATAACAAAAATACCCGAAATTTGGTCAAAAATGCATTTGGATGAAAATTAATGCACATGTCTACTAAATGCAGCTGTTTTTTAAATTAGCAGGAAGGAACCACAGGACAGGACAATGGGAGGAGCCACAATGTTCTGTGAAATTAAAGTATAACTAAAGGCCAACCTTTTTTTAAAGTTTTCGATAGAGTTGAGCGGGATTAGAACACCTGTCAGCTTTATTGTTGTCTGTGCCTCCTGTGAGGAAGATTCATTCTCTCTTTTTGAATATGTTTTTCCTCATGCAAATATATAAGCATAATGACCCACTAAGAGGGAGATGTGAAAAGCCTTTAGCCTCTGGGCTGTGCAGCTAGCATATATCAAACCAGGAAGTCATAGGGAATGCTAGGTTCTGTAATGTGCCTGCACAGACACTGGGAGAACCATTGAGCAAGCCAGAAGACAAATCATTTTACAAGTGTGCTAGATGCACTTTTTTATGGTCTAAACTTAGGTAGAATTGTGTACAGTTTCCATTAGTGAAAAGTGCTCTATGAATAGAGGAGGCACACATTTTATTCATTCACCCGCCCTCCGTTCATAGATAGCTTTTCATTGATTGAAGCCATAGTAGAGCTTTTATGAATGAAGGAGGGAGCAGAAAGGTCAGGAGAAGTCGGCACTCCTGACAAGTGCATGACAGGTCCCTTGGCTCTATTAACCCACACAGCATCAAACAATTACAGGGTTTGGGGAGGGCAAAGGATTTTAACTATGATAGCTGGCACCAGCACAAGGGTCACTGACAAATTAATGTGAGTACTGTCCCTTGTACTTTTTTTTTCACTTAACTTAAGCTTCAGACCCAGTTCACATATGTGCAGCCGTGGGTTCGTGCCTGGGGTTCAGTGCGTGTCTGTACACTAGTTCAGGTGTGATTCAGGTCCCAATTTTAGCCTGAATGCACATCTGAACCGGACCCAAAGACACACCGGACCCTTTTTCAATCCAGAACCACAGCTACTCTGGACGTTGAGAGCCGATCACACTTGCCTTCCCCAATTCCAATTTGCTTATGTGTGAACCCAGCCTTAAGGAGGATCTTTTAATAAAATTACTCATACATTCATCTCTTCATTCTGACAACAAAACATTTTACAGTCCTTTGTTGAATTACAATGCTTTGATGTTACATTTTATGTCTGCTCCCTTCCTGGTCTGTTTCATAGTTTCATAGTTAGTTAGGTTGAATAAAGACACCAGTCCATCAAGTTCAACCTGAGTGTCTACAATTGTCCCTATCCCTGTACATTGCACACTCTCATCGGTCCCTACCCTTAAGGAGCCCACGATCCAAGGTCCCCATTCATATACTATGGCCAATTTTTTTGACTGAAGCCAATTAACCTACCTGCATGTCTTTGGATTGTGGGAGGAAACCGGAGTACCCGGAGGAAACCCACGCAGGCACAGGGAGAACATGCAAACTCCAGGCAGGTAGTGTTGTGGTTGGGATTCAAACCAGCGACCCTTCTTACTGCTAGGTGAGAGTGCTAACCACTACACCACTGTGCTAGTTGAGACACTGGTGACATATCCAGGGCATCACAGGTGCGCCCCCGGGACGACAACATTGCCTGGATCTCACATGATCTCAAACTTGCACCGATTCTTGATCTATTTAAATTAATAGGGCTTGTCCGCATTTGAACCATGCATGTGCCAGCTTTTGGTCCATTGAAACTAATAAGGCACATTCATTCTCTTTTGCACCACACATGCACTGTTCAAGTGGTTGTAAACCTTTACAAACCACTTTGACCAACAGGTAAGCCTAGATTAAGGCTTACCTGTAGGTCCAAGCAATATCTCCTAAACCTATATGGTTTAGGAGATATTTGCCCGAAAACGGGCACCGCTGTCTACGGCGCATGCGCCGTAGACAGCGGCGCGCAGGCGCACTGAACGCGGCAGTTCCAAGAATGGAGCTGCCGCATTTGTCGACTCCCGTGCGCATGCGCAGGAGTGACGTCATTGCGGCTTCGCCGAATGACAGCGGCGGAGCTGCGAGACGCCACCAGCAAGATGGATGCGGCGGACTACAGGGGACAGCGCGACTTCGCTGGCTCCTGTGTCAGGTAAGTGACACATAATGGGCTACTATGCGATGCATAGTAGTCCATTATGCTTTGCCTTTGCAGGGAAAAAAAGAGGAAGTAAACTCATCAGGGTTTACTTCCTCTTTCATAACTACACGCGTATCAGCTCTTGGTCTATTGAAGCTTATAGTGCTAATAATTTTAGTAGACCAAGAGTCGGCAAACGCGCAGTACAAGCAACCAATGTGCCTTATAATTTTAATAGACTAAAAACCAGTGCATGCACTGTACAAGTGGTATGTTCTGGTGCGAACCGAACCGGGGGGTGTTCGGCTTATCCCTACTGGAGATGCGCCTCAATATTCACCTGGGATTCTCCTCTCCCATGCTGGATGTCCCAACTCACGGTGGAGGCATGAATCACACAGGGGGATCATCTGAGAGACAGTACCTCTCCCGCGGTCTGGTCTCTTCACTCCCTCAAGGCTGACTGAACTTTACCTCAGGACACAAAATGGTGTCTTTTACTTTCCTCTCAGCAAAGCCTCTTGGGATTTGTATTTCTCCCTATGTACCAGTCTATAGGGCTGTTTTGTGTGGGAACTGCATGTCCCAGAATCCATTGCAGCTATTCCTGCAGTTCAGTACAGTCTCTTCCATTGGCTGTTGTAACTGTGCCCTCAATTGGTTTTCCTCTTCTGGCCAATAGGGGCACAAGAGAGGCCACTAAATGCAGAGCTCTGTGTGTTGTCAGCTCACATTACATTAACTCAGTCAGTGAAAACAGGAAGAAGGAGGGGGTGAAAAAACCCCCTTACAACTGTGAGCAGGCAGCTCTCCCCAACTCAAGCTGGAAAGCCTGTGCACATTGTTCCGGCCAGCTTGGTGAGATTGCGGGTTTAAGAGTGAGACACCCGCTACACAAATAAAAATAGTTCTGCTTGAATTATGTTTGCGTTATTTACTATATGAATATGGTGTCTTTATCTGCACCATCCAGAGACTTTCTACTATCATGTCAGTTGGAGCTTTGTAATGAAGGTAAACGTGTACACTTTTTTTAGTTAATCCTGATGGCAAGCACGTTGCTTTGAATGTCAAAATAATGTCACTTCTGCACCTCTGGCCACCCTTCATATCTTCTTTCTATGTAGATCAATGCAGAAGGTTCATTATTATGGACAACCAGTAACTGGATTATCTGATGGCTGTTAACAACCCAGCACTCTCCATAATATACATTATTGCTTTGTTGAGGTTTAAAGTGAACATGTGCTTTGGTCATGCAGGTTCACCTTTGGCAGGATATACTTAACCTTCTTTTATGCTCCCACTTCTCGGTTCAGCCACCAGGGGCAAAGATAAACAATACTGTGTAAGTTGCTTGTTGCCGGACTTGTAGCCTATACAGCAGGGGTAGGCAACCTCGGCACACCAGCTGTGGTGAAACTACAAATCCCATCATGCCTCTGTCTCTAGGAGTTATGCCTGTGATTGTCAGGGTCTTGCAGCAATGTCTTGTGAGACTTGTATTTTCACCACAGCTGGAGGGCCGAGGTTACCTACCCCTGCTATACAGGTCTGTAGACTTCCCATGTGACATAGTTGATTGGCCCAGCACTGTCATATGTGGTGAGTCACATATTCCTTACTAACTCTAAGAAACAGGTATTTCCTTGAGCTCAAAGCTCTTAAGCAGAAGTAGGGGGTGAAGAAAGGTAAGTACATGCTACTGTGAATGTGGGGAGTTAACCTGTTGCTTTGCCCTACAAAATGACAAAGGCATTAGGATAAATCTGTCCCCGGATATGCTGGGACACTCCCACATCATGTACCTCAGTCATGATTATGCTGTGTCCCAGACGATGGCCAAGAGGGGGGGCGTTTGGGACTTTAAATGAGGCACAAAAAAGTGCATCCATCCTGGGTTCAAGTACATAAGAAGGGAATGTGGGACTTTAAATGAGGCAATTGACTTGTGGAGGTAGAGTATTTAGTAAACATTTTTGTAACAGATGATGACCCAGGATTACAGTGCCACTATTCTTTGAGTTATGTCACATGAAAAGTAAATGAATAAGGCATTTATTAACCACTTAACGACCACCGCATGCCATTGTACGTCATCACAATGGCATGTACAGGCACAAGCACGTACATGTACGTGCTTGCCTTCCAGCGGGTGGGGGGTCCGATCGGACCCCCTCCCGCTGGATGCGGCGGTCCGTTTCGCTGCAGGAGCGATCCGGGATGAGGGGATGGTCGTTGGTTTCTGGCCATCCCCTCTCGATTGCTCCTGGCGAATGAGAAGCTTCCTCCCACTGTGTATTGTATACACAGGCAGGGAGGAAGTGATGTCATTCTCCTTTTTGACCGGACTACGAAGAGAAGACTAAAAGTAAGTGTACCAAACACTACACTGACACTAACTAACACACAGGCACACAAACCCCCCCCCCCCCCCGATCGCCCCCGATCCCCCCACTCTCCCCCCAGTCACAGTGGCACTGATTGCAGTAATCATTTATTTACTGATCACTGCATTCAGTGTCAGTTGTAAAAGTAAAAAGTGTCAGGGCAGTTAGTGTTAGGTCCAGGGTAGCCCCCTACCACCCCCCAATAAAGATTTAACCCCCTGATTGCCCTTAGAGTTAACCCTTTCACCCCCTTTTGCCAGTGTCACTAAGCAATCGTTTTTCTGATCGCTGCATTAGTGTCACTGGTGCCGCTAAGTAGCTAGTTATTTTTTTAGGTTCACCGCCAGGTTTTTATAGCGCTAGGTACCCCGATATACTACTGTAAAAAGTGATGTAGAGTAATGTAAAATGTAAATGTAGTGTAAATGTAGTAGAAACTCTACATACTCACAGGGGCGTTTCTTAATGAATAGCAAAGTCTTTGTGTAATATGTGAATCAGTATCCCTTCTCCAAAAGGGTGTGTATAGCGGAGATATGTATTTCTTCATCAAAGGCATTTCAAACGTACTTTCAGGAGTAGAAATTGAAGAATCCTTTGTCCGTTCAATAGTTGGTTTATTGTTCAGAAAGATAAACAAAGACAAGATTGACATCTGGTAACATATGGCATGGTGATGGCTTCTAAGGTGGTACTTCTGGTGTTACATTTTCAGAGTATAGCGTCCTTCTCTTCCCACCGATCTTCTTCTCTCATAACCTTACTCTCTTCTTATACTTTTCATGATGCTATGTCAGCATATCCTAATAACTCCCACATTTGCATATATACCCAATATGGTTCAGTCTATAGATAAGTAGCATAACTCCACCCATTGTACTGACATAGTAACACAAAAATAGAAATACCTACTCAGCAAAACCACTCCTCTCTATACTGTGTTGTTCTGTGACCTTTAGAAACCATCACTTTTTACCGTACATATAACTTACATATATTTTCAGAAACTTTTATTATTTAAAATATTAATTAACTCAAAAACTTCTAACAATTCCCCCTCAATGCACTGTATTCAACAAATAATAAGTGCATTCATCTTAAATAATAAATGTCTCTGATTTTCTTCTTTTTTTTTTTTTTTTCAATACAAACAATACAATAAACATTAATACAATACACATTAATACATTTTAGTGAGTCAGATATTGTACATAAACATTTTCAAAATTCTGAGATGTTGCTATAAAAAAATATTTAACTATTTCATTCCATTATATGACACACTCTCTATGTGTATTCTTATCTGTGAAACCACTGACCTACTGACCTTAGTCATAAACTCTGGACATAGAGAACAACTGGTACCAAAATGACATTCACACAACTTAAATATTACCTAAATCACTCACACTTCATCTATGGCGCCCTTTCATACACATTTTGAATCAATTGCTCCAGATGTACCATAGCTAATCACTGGATCAGATAAACCAGAAGTAATTTTCCGACTAAAAATACTTGTCATAATTTTTCACCTTTTTTTTTTTCATTTCTTCCTTAATCAATTTATAAAATTGTTTCATTCTAACCCTAATACAGATTTGAAACAAAATACATAAAAACTTTCCCATTAGTTGATTGTCATATTTTATATATTCTAGCTATCATTCTATTTATTTTTCGATTTATTTATCCATCTATCCATGACCAGCAAGCAACTTTTTCTATTTCTTTTTTTTTTTTTTTTTTTTTTTTTTTTTTTTAAACAAAAATTATTCCAAAATTATTTAATCCAACAATAACTTTGTTTAGACACATTGAAATCCTTTTCTTCATATACTCTAATTAAACCTTTTTGTCTTTTTTATTATCTTATTACTATCCTCATTATTCAGATAATTCATAAAAAAATTCTTATGAGAAGCACATCCTAACTCCCCCTCACATAATGATCGACTGATCAATATGTCGCTTTTGATGCAAGATCACCAAAAAATGATAGTCCTTGATAACATAATCAAAAAATAATAAAACATTTTTTTTTTTTTGAAAAAACAAGAAATAGTAAACAAATCGAAATTTAGTTGTGCTTGATTGCATTGTCATGGAAGAATTTAAAAAAAACTAAATAAAAAAATAGTTTTCCTTAAATTTAGAAACAAAAGACATATCTATAAAAGAAAATGAAAACAAGTATCAAATTCTTTTAAAAATTATGTTTTCCTAAATAATTTTCATTAATCAATGTAAACCATTTTAGAATGATAATCCTTTCTGTGTTTACCCATTTTATTTTTATTTTTACCAATTATTTTTATTTTTACCAATACTTTTAAAACAAAAAAACTATAATCCCAATGTACCTTAAAAATAACAAAATAATCTTCCCAACTGATATCCCAGTTGACATCTCTGTTGACATCCTTGGTACCTTCAGATCTATAATTCTTAACCATAACTTTAGCTACTGGAATAAATTACTAAACATACTCATTAGAAGTAGAAATCTCATTCAAGACATAATTTCTATTTAAATTTAGCAAAGGCCTAGCCATGTTTTGTGAACAAACTTCTGAAATACCTATTCTTGTTGTTTGCAAAATTTGCATCCACACTACTTTCTATACAACAGATTATATAAAAAACTAAGTATGCTAATCTCAAAAGACTGTCATTAACTCAAAAAGTTAACAAACCCTATGTTTAGAAAATAATAACGTTTTTAAACTATAGCAGGTAAATAAGTCACCCAATATTTACCTTTATCATCTTAACCAATACTATTCATACGTTCTACAAAACCTGAGTACTTAAGATGATAAGAAACAAAAACTTTATTAAACCTAAAATTGCATACATGTCCTTTACTACCTGTCCTATAAAATTTTAAATCATTAACTGATTCCATGGTTTGAAATCCAACCCCAATGGAATATGACATAAATTCACAACAACTTCGTTTTTATAAAAAATATTATTTTTTCTAGAATTACCTCAATTAATTTATCAAAAAGAAACATTAACTAAAAAAACAATATCCTTGTAATCCTCCTGTAGCAAGTGAAAAAAATAATATAATCAATCTATATAGAATTGCCAAATCCCTCAATACTTTGTAGTATCAGGTTAGGCCTTTTTCACTTTAGATAATTCTATAAACAAATAAAACTATTTTCAGAAGTTTGATGACAAAGTTTTCTAAAAATGAGTAGTTCAGAATTTTTTCATAAGCTAAAACAAAAATCAATCAATCAGGTACCTGGATATGCAAAAATAAATATTTTCATTTAAAAATAACTCTATCCATTATTATTGTAATCCAATTATTTTTACAATAAATTTTGTCTTTTATCAGTCTGTACTGATTCTAACTAATACAACATATCATAGTCCCCCTCTTTATCCTGTCACTAATATTAAATCTTGTAAAATATGATCTTGCCAGATTACTGTTTTTTTTTTCTCTACACTGACAATTTATTTTAATTTTGTAAAAGAACATTAATTTAGGTTGGGCTTTCCTAAATATTCTGTTTCTGAAAGAAATTTGATCAGGTTGAAGTTTCTTTTCAGAACCAAGCATTCCCTTCATACAGTATGATTGAATGAACCACACCTGCTCTGTCACTGACTGCTAAACCAACACATGACAGTCTTAAATTCAGCTTTCAATGCGTCCACTAAAAGTTGAAAAAGTGACATTCTCATGATTAATTTACACAACTGTGGCTCTGTCCCTCACACTACAACTGATCTTTTTAACATCCAATTGCCATTAGACAAAGCTGTGTGTATTGACACCTCCTGTTTTCCTTGAAATAACACCTTTAGTGTAAAATAAGATGTTTTTCAAAACAAATGGTGCTAAACCCACAATGTCTCAGATCTGTAGCATTGGACACTGCACTCCTAACACATTTATTTATAAATACCAATGAAATCTTCTCATCATCCACATACACTTAAATGTAAAATGACTGAGAGAGATTTCTATATTTACCAAAAATACTAAATTTATAAGGGCTTTCTTCAGATCTTCAAATGTTTGTATATAAGTTATCTTTTGTTATTAAAAATATATTTGCCCTACATTAAGCCTATATAATTCATTAAAATTTACTCAGACAGATACTTTGTCTGCAAAAATCTCAATGAACTCTCAAAAAAGTTATTAAGGCCTAAAAAATCTTATTTTCCAAAACAATTACTTTTAGTAAGTAATGATACCTTTTAAATATATATTTTCCTCATCAGTGAACCCTCTTCCAAGTATCTGGAAAATTGAACACAAAAATGTATTGTGCTTTGATCCATAAAAGTGAAAAAATGTCATGACATGTCTGACCAGTCTGTAACTTGATCTGCATCTCTCTGTTGGTAATGCACTCCTCACATGTCAAGTACTCTTCAGAGAATGATCTGTTACTGACAGTCTTGGCTACCATGCTTTGTACACCCTACACTGTACAATTCGGTAACAATCTCGTTTCTCGTTTGTTAAAATGTTTAACCTTTTTAACACTTTTTAAACATATTTTGTTTGTACATCTACGAAAAATCATGTACACTATGTTATATGACTGATTATAATAATGACACAAAATTGTTTAGAAGACAATCTCGTGAAACTCACAGATTGGGTCCTACCCATGACCTGCGATTGGCCATTTCCCCCGAGAAAACTCCTCCCACAACAAAAGTTTTTACTTTTACTAGAAATACTAATTTACAAAAACGTTTAACAATAGTTATTTTTACAATTTTTTTAGATTGAACAAAAACTTTCATATTTTAATATTTTCTCTGGGTAATCTTAAGTAAATTAGAACAATTTACTACTTTTAATTTAATAACTAATTCCAAGTTTGTAAAAATTGCTCAATCCTTAACTTATTATTTCCTTCAACCAAATCTTTAGAATTTTTGTAAAACAGTAAACATCGTGTTTTTTCATTATCTCAATTTCATACAGTTCTTTCCACATTTTAATCAATATTTTTTCTCTGAAAACTTTGTTCAGGGCTTAATACATAAAGATATACATGCAGCATTAAACTTAATTTTCTTCTTAATGAACTTCTTTACACTCTGGCATAAATTAATTAATTACCTTACTACTGCATGTATTCCTATATTCTATACATATGAAATATATACATTTCCCGATCGTACTGAGACTTACTTCTGAGCCTAGAGATGTTAACCATTGCCATATAACCCTTTTATATTAACAAACACACTCACCCCTTGTTAGTATGATAGTCCTGTGTGTACTTAAAATAAAACAAGAGATGAATAATGTCCCTTTAACATTGTTGTTCGTTGCTTTATCTTTCTATTTTTTCTTTTCTTGTAGCTCTTTGCCTTGTTCTTTGAATTATGTGCTGTAGTGTGCTGTAGTGTGCTGTAGTGTGCTGTAGTGTCTTGCCTGTTGATCTATTCTTTGCCTTTGTGCTTGGACCTTCCATCTTCAAACATCAAAATCCGACTTCCATATTAGCTCACCCAAAGTGTACATTCGCTTCTGTACCTACAATGGTGACTTTTTCAAATAACGTGAAGTCTTTGTTCCAATTTCAACACTTTTTTCTTCTTGGGTAACAACCCAATATTTTCTTATGTGAGACTCTCTCACCTTCTTAGGAACTAACCTTGGCAGATATCTTCACGTACGTAACTAAATTACGTCTTCACAAAGTCCTGGATTTACCAAAAATAACTTGAAGTATACCGTCCAACTGGCCTTGTCAATCAACTTCGCAGGCTGTATCTTTTTTTTTTTTTTTTTTCTGTGTACAGAGAGGTGAGAAAACAAAGAGAAAAAAAAACTCACCCTCCACTGTTTACTAGACCGTTGTCCGCATCTGATGCAAACGCCTCCTTCTAGGTTCTTTGATCATTTGTTCCCAAAACTTGAAATTTGTGTTCACATCCCCCCTTTGTCAGGGAGTAGGGAAAAAAAATTGATCATTTCGGCTGGCTTGACAATGTAAAAAGTGATGTAGAGTAATGTAAAATGTAAATGTAGTGTAAATGTAGTAGAAACTCTACATACTCACAGGGGCGTTTCTTAATGAATAGCAAAGTCTTTGTGTAATATGTGAATCAGTATCCCTTCTCCAAAAGGGTGTGTATAGCGAAGATATGTATTTCTTCATCAAAGGCATTTCAAACGTACTTTCAGGAGTAGAAATTGAAGAATCCTTTGTCCGTTCAATAGTTGGTTTATTGTTCAGAAAGATAAACAAAGACAAGATTGACATCTGGTAACATATGGCATGGTGATGGCTTCTAAGGTGGTACTTCTGGTGTTACATTTTCAGAGTATAGCGTCCTTCTCTTCCCACCGATCTTCTTCTCTTATAACCTTACTCTCTTCTTATACTTTTCATGATGCTATGTCAGCACTTCCTAATAACTCCCACATTTGCATATATACCCAATATGGTTCAGTCTATAGATAAGTAGCATAACTCCACCCATTGTACTGACATAGTAACGCAAAAATAGAAATACCTACTCAGCAAAACCACTCCTCTCTATACTGTGTTGTTCTGTGACCTTTAGGCCGCGTACACACGCGGGGACTGTTCGCCCAACTTTGTCCGTCAAACAGTTTCGGCAAACAGTCCGCTCAAAATTAGCATGGACGGACATGGCCACACACGACGGACGAACAGTTTGCTGAAACCGTGCGCGATGACGTGAACGGCACGTACGACGGGACGAAAAATACGACGTCCTATACACTGCATTATAACTTTCGGCGTGAAAATCCTTTCTGAGCATGCGCGCAACTTTGTTTGACGAACAAGCCTACACACGAGCGGACTGTTCGCTGAAACAAGGTTTCAGCGGACAGTTTTTCGGAAATTCCGAAAAACCTTGTTCGTCAAACTGTCCGCTGAAACTGTCCGCTGAAAGCCCACACACGAGCGGACTGTCCGCCCAAACACTGTTCAGCGGACAAAGTTGGGCGAACAGTCCGCCCGTGTGTACGCGGCCTTAGAAACCATCACTTTTTACCGTACATATAACTTACATATATTTTCAGAAACTTTTATTATTTAAAATATTAATTAAATCAAAAACTTCTAACAACTACCCAATAATGGTTTTAACCCCCTGATTGCCCCTAATTAACCCTTTCACCCCTTTTGCCAGTGTCACTAAGCGATCATTTTTCTGATCGCTGCATTAGTGTCGCTAGGTAGCTAGTTCTTTTTTTAGGTTCACCGCCAGGTTTTTTTTAGCGCTAGGTACCCCGATATACTACCCAATACCGCTTTTAACCCCCTGATTGCCCCTAGTTAACCCTTTCACCCCCTTTTGCCAGTGTCACTAAGCGATCATTTTTCTGATCGCTGCTTTAGTGTCGCTAGTGTCGCTAGGTAGCTAGTTATTTTTTTAGGTTCACCGCCAGGTTTTTATAGCGCTAGGTATCCCGATATACTACCCAATAATGGTATTAACCCCATGATTGCCCCTAGTTAACCCTTTCACCCCCTTTTGCCAGTGTCACTAAGCGATCATTTTTCTGATCGCTGCATTAGTGTCACTAGTGCCGCTAGGTAGCTAGTTATTTTTTTAGGTTCACCGCCAGGTTTTTATAGCACTAGGTACCCCCATATACTACCCAATAATGGTTTTAACCCCCTGATTGCCCCTAGTTAACCCTTTCACCAGCGATCACCGTATAAGTGTCACTGGTGACGCTGGTTAGCCAGTTAGTTATTTAGGTTACCCGTCAGGTTTTTATATAGCGCCAGGGACCCCCATATACTACCTAATAAAAATGTGAACCCCCTGATTGCCCCTAGTTAACCCTTTCACCAGTGATCACCGTATAAGTGTTACGGGTGACTCTGGTTAGTTAGTTTGCTTTTTATAGCATCAGGGCACCCACCATTTATTACCCAATAAAGGTTTAACCCCCTGATCACCCGGCGGGTGATATCAATTAGGTTTTAGGGTCAGGGTCTGAGTCGCCCCAGGCAGCGCTAGGCTAGTGCCAGTACCGCTAACACCCACGCGCAAAGCATACACCTCCCGTAGTGGTATAGAATCTGAACAGATCAATATCTGATCTGATCAGATCTATACTAGCGTCCCCAGCAGTTTAGGGTTCCAAAAAAACGCATTGTTAGCGGGATCAGCCCAGATACCTGCTAGCACCTGCGTTTTGCCCCTCCGCCCAGCCCACCCAAGTGCAGTATCGATCGATCGCTGTCACTTACAAAACACTAAACACATAACTGCAGCGTTCGCAGAGTCAGGCCTGATCCCTGCAATCGCTAACAGTTTTTTTTGGTAGCGTTTTATATTTAAATCCGGAAGGCAGTGCTTGGTTTTCGGGGTCCTGTACGTGGCTAGGCTCCCAAAAAGTCCCCCACATGTGGTATCCCCATACTCGGGAGAAGCAGCAGAATTTATTTTGGGGTGTTATTTGACTTATGCCCATAGCATGTATGAGCAATATATCATTTAGTGACAACTTTGTGCAAAAAAAAAAAAAAAAATTGTAATATTCCTGCAATTTGTGACAAAATATAAAATATTTCATGGACTCAACATGCCTCTCAGTAAATAGCTTGGGGTGTCTACTTTCCAAAATGGGGTCATTTGGGGGGGTTTTGTGTTATTTTGGCATTTTATGGCCTTCAAAACTGTGATAGGTAGTGAGGAGTGAAATCAAAAATTTGCACCCTTAGAAACCCTGAAGGCAGTGATTGGTTTTCGGGGTGCCGTACGCAGCTAGACTCCCAAAAAGTCCCACATATGTGGTATCCCCGTACTCAGGAGAAGCAGCAGAATATATTTTGGGGTACAATTCCACATATAACTATGGCATGTGTGAGCAATATATCATTTAGTGACAACTTTTTGTAAACTTTTTTTTTTTTGTGTCATTATTCAATCACAAAAAAAAATATTCAGTGGGCTCAACATGCCCCTCAGCAATTTCCTTGGGGTGTCTACTTTCCAAAATGGGGTCATTTGGGGGGGGTTTGTACTGCCCTGCCATTTTAGCACCTCAAGAAATGAGATAGGCAGTCATAAATTAAAAGCTGTGTAAATTCCAGAAAATGTACTCTAGTTTGTAGACGCTATAACTTTTGCGCAAACCAATAAATATATGCTTATTGACATTTTTTTTACTAAAGACATGTGGCTGAATAAATTTTGCCCTAAATGTATGACTAAAATTGAGTTTATTCGATTTTTCTTATAACAAAAAGTAGAAAATATATTTTTTTCTCAAAATTTTCGGTCTTTTTCCATTTATATCGCAAAAAATAAAAATCGCAGAGGCAATCAAATACCATCAAAAGAAAGCTCTATTTGTGGGAAGAAAAGGACGCAAATTTAGTTTGGGTACAACATTGTATGACCGCGCAATTACCAGTTAAAGCAGTGCAGTGCAAAATTGTAAAAAGACCTCTGGTCCTTAGGCTGAAAATTGGTCCGGGGCTAAAGTGCTTAAGGTGATTAGGGGCCACAAGGCATTGATCCCTGCATAATTAGAGGTGTAGTTTGGACGGGTCACTCTGGTGCGTTGGTCCGGAAGAGACCACGTGGTCACTAGGCAAGTCTCATTTTGACTTTGGGTGAGGTTGTGTCCTGAACTGTTGGTCGGTATGTATATCTGAAACCAAAATGTTTGTGTTTTAGATAAAGTAGGTATTGCTTTAAAGCATATCTCCTGCTTTATTTATTTTTTGCTGTGCATCTATATCTCATAGAGAAAAATTTGAACCTTTCCTTTTCTACACTGTTTTTTTTTAATACAGAATTTAGTGCCACCTTAAAGTAACATTAAACCCAAAAGCATCCATTTATTATTATTTTGCAGCCAACCAATCCTTAGATGTGGTGAATGATTTAGTTCTGATATTTGGGCTTTCATTCCTCTATTTTCACCTGGCTATCCAGGCAGTAAGGCTGTTGTTCTTCAACAGAACAAGCTCTCCTGCAAAATTAAGCAGTTAGAGGGTTGAGGCAAACCATTTAGCACTGACAAGGGTGCTAAAAATTATCAACTTTTATTTATTCATGCACAACCTTTATCCCAAAACAATAAAAATGGTTGCTGTAATTGCTCATAAAGTGTGAGCTGAAATTTGGCTTCAATTTGTTCATTTATCTACATCTGGAAGTACATCTAACACAAATCCCTCCTCCCCCAGATTACCAATGCTGCTATCAAAAGGTGCCCCTGTTCTCCTTCATCCAGAGTGGAGGCACTTTAATACAGGAGGTGTGTTACTGGCCAGTTCCACAGGAGAAAACAGAAACCGATTGGCTCTTTGTGCCGAACAGTAACTGCATAAGGCTGATATCAGGTCAAATGTTGAAAACGACACCATGTCTGTTTAAAAAATAAATTAAATGATTTATTAATAACTACAGAGCTAAAACATTTTGTCTTTTATACCTGCCTAGAGTTCAGCTTTGAATTTTGAAAAGGTTTGAGAAAGAAGTAAATAACTCCACGTGTCATTAAGAAGGTACCTTTAAAACTTTAATTTCAGCTTGTTTTTCAAACTTGACACAATAACAGCAGAATCTCAGAGGTGGAAGGTTGGAGGGATTGAGTTGTTTTTAGATGATTACTTTATCTTTCCTGGAGATATGGCTTTTTGCACCCAGAAGTATCGTTATCGAATCTTAGACCACATTTTAAAAAGTGACGACCCCGAAAATCTGCACAGAAAGATTTACGAGGTTGTTACACCTTGTGCAAAGACATGACCAGCTCGCACAAGCTTTAATAAAAGTCATAATTCTTCTCTGGCCCTTGAAGCTGACACTGGGTTAAAGTACAACTAAAGGCTCCTGTATGACAGTCTAAATAAGTACCAAATCTAGCTGTTATGTGATGCAGAAGAGTCATAAAATAAACAAAACCATTGCATTGCCTTCCCTGATGGGTCCAAATCGTTCATTCCTGTCTCACATACAGGGCGGGTCTGGCCTACTGGGATACAGGGAAATTTCCCAGTAGGCTTCCTGCCCTAGGGCAATTTGATCTGTGGCTGGCTGCAGTGCTCCCCTCCCATCTCCTCCTCTTGTTTGTCACACACAGCGGGAGCGCTGGGTATCACGGAGCTGGGTCTGCGTGTGTTGTCGACAGTGCTGTAACAAGGTCCCACCCCCCTAGACCGTCTCCTGTGATAGGCGGAAAACACTGATTCCATCTACTATCACAAAAGACGGTCTAGGGCGGCGCTAGTGCTCCTGCTGTGTGTGTAATCAACGGCAGGCAATGGTGAAACTGCATTCATGGCCAGTGAGGCTGCAATGATGGGCACTGTAAAGCTGCATTGATGGGCACCATAAAGCCGCATTGATGGGCACAGTGAGGCTGCATTCATGGGAACTGTAAAGCTGCATTTGATGGGCACAGTGAGGCTGCAATGATCGGCACCGTAAAGCTGCATTTGATGGGCACAGTGATGCTCCAATGATTGGCACAGTGATGCTGCAATGATGGGCACCGTAAAGCTGCATTTGATGGGCACAGTGAGGCTGCATTGATGGGCACAGAAAGGCTGCAATGATGGGTACAGTGAGGCTGCAATGATGGGTACAGTTAGGCTGCATTCATGGGCACAGTGAGGCTGCATTCATGGGCACAGTGAGGCTGCATTCATGGGCACAGTAAACCTGTATTTGATGGGCACAGAAAGGCTGTGATGATGGGCACAGTGAGGCTGCATTGATGGGCACAGTGAGGCTGCATTCATGGGCACCGTAAAGCTGCATTTGATGGGCACAGTGAGGCCGCATTGATGGGCACAGTTCAGCTGCAATGATGGGCACAGTGATGCTGCAATGATTGGCACAGTGATGCTGCAACGATGGGCACCGTAAAGCTGCATTTGATGGCCACAGTGAGGCCGCATTGATGGGCACAGAAAGGCTGCAATGATGGGTACAGTTAGGTTGCATTCATGGGCACAGTGAGGCTGCATTCATGGGCACAGTGAGGCTGCATTTATCGGCACTGTAAGGCTGCATTTGATGGGCACAGTGATGCTGCATTCATGGGCACAGTGAGGCTGCATTTATCGGCACTGTAAAGCTGCATTTGATGGGCACAGTGAGGCCGCATTGATGGGCACAGAAAGGCTGCAATGATGGGTACAGTGAGGCTGCAATGATGGGTACAGTTAGGCTGCATTCATGGGCACAGTGAAGCTGTATTCATGGGCACAGTGAAGCTGTATTTGATGGGCACAGAAAGGCTGTGATGATGGGCACAGTGAGGCTGCATTGATAGGCAAAGTGAGGCTGAATTGATGGGCACAGTGAGGCTGTATTCATAGGCACTGTAAAGCTGCATTTGATGGGCACAGTTCGCTGCAATGATGGGTACAGTGAGGCTGCAATGATGGGTACAGTTAGGCTGCAATGATGGGCACAGTTAAGCTGCAATGATGGGCACATTGAGGCTGCATTCATGGGCACAGTGAGGCTGCATTCACAGGCACCATAAAACTGTATTTGATGGGCACAAAAAGGCTGTGATGATGGGCACAGTGAGGCTGCATTGATGGGCACAGTGAGGCTGCATTCATGGGCACAGTGAGGCTGCATTGTTGGGCACAGTGAGACTGCATTTGATGGGCGCTGATGAGGCTGCATTTGATGGGCACCGGTGAGGCTGTATTGATCTCTTGCACCAGGTCTTCAGTCTCTGACCATCTCCTGTATCATATCTGAAGTCTATGACCAACTCATGTATCACGTCCTCACTTTCTGACCATCTTTTGTATCATGTCCGCAGTGTCTGACCGTCTCCTGTCTTATATCATGTCTGCAGTCTCTGGGAAGAGCCTACAGGAGAGTCAAGAGTGGGAGTGCTGCCAGGATGGGGGTCATGGGAGAAGTCAGACATGTGTGGACTGTGGAGAGGAGACTATAGAATAAAACCAAAGCCACCAAGCTGGAGCTAACTGACTGAGCCGTGCACGGTGCACCTGAGAGGAGGTCAGTGACGGCGCCGCCATGTCAGTCTCAGGGGGGTCATTGATGTAAGGGGGGAGTTAATACAATAATGTAAGGTTTCCCCCTTATATCAGTAACCCCACCCCCTTACCTTAGTGTATTCTTTCTTCGGAACGTGATCACCAGAGTATCCCCTACATTACAAGATTCCCTGGTGTCCCCCTTGTTGATTGACCATTTTTACCACTTTTAACTGTAATTTGCTTTTATATATATATATATATATATATATATATATATATATATATATATATATATATATATATATATATATATATACACATATAGTATCTCACAAAACTGATTACACCTCTCACATTTGTGTAAATATTTTATTATATGTTTTCATGTGACAACACTGAAGAAATGACACTTTGCTACAATGTATAACGCAACACACAGCCATTAATCTCTAAACCGCTGGCAACAAAAGTGATTATTGGTTAACAGATCACACTGTTGCATAGTAAGGGACCTTTGACTAGTTCAGCTAGTGGGTATGATTTGCACGCCCCCTAAATAACGGCATTTGTTTAGTATTAGCAATTTGTTAGGACCGCTTTAGCACTTTGTGTTCCTTTGCTGAATGAGGTTGTAAATTAGTCAGGGAAAGGTCCTGACTGCTGTTTTAAACTGATTTCAAGCTGAGAGGTTGCATCCCTAATTTTCTCTTTTATAAGCAGTGAGGTGTTTGTAGTAATCATGTCATATTCTATGTTATGAATTTTGAACCCCTCACAAAGACTTTAAAGGGAAAGTCGGAGCCGGAGCAGCCGGTCTGTTGTGTGACATTGCTGCAAGCTCCCCTACAGTGTACCTTGATAAAAACAGACTTG
This sequence comes from Lithobates pipiens, assembly GCF_037356315.1. Taxonomy (NCBI): domain Eukaryota; kingdom Metazoa; phylum Chordata; class Amphibia; order Anura; family Ranidae; genus Lithobates; species Lithobates pipiens. The sequence goes on along the minus strand of NW_027507903.1, from coordinate 500,028,810 downwards.
AGCCACCATTTCAAGGTGAGCCATTCATGTCTCTTTATGTTCTCTTGTCTGCCTAGGGGGATCGTCCTACTGGTAGCATGACACACGGGCTTCTCTGCCACAGCAGGGGCTCCATTCGCCAGACAGGACCAGAACAGAATGCAATTTATTACTGGGCAATGACATGTACATTAAATGTGACAGCAGTGAAAGGACAAATCTGCTAAGCTCACTTCATATCTGAAAGGGCCACAAAACATCACCTTTCTTTGAAAATGATCTTACTTTTTATGATGCCTGTTTATCTATAAAGGAATCTGCATTGTAGCTTCTGTGTGTGTCAATTCCTTCTCTTGAGCTTGTCATAGTTAAGTAGATCTTGTAACAAACAGCTTAGTTGCCATGATTCAATAGTAGCTTTCGTTGTGTGTGTAGCCAGGTGTTGGGTTACAGCAATATGAAGATTGGAGAAATTGCAGTTTACTCTTCTCACCCTCTACTGAAATACTGATGTTATGCTGCAGCATCCTTTTCTGACTAGCAGGAGGACTACAGACATATAGTGGCTACACTATATTAATATACCTCAGATCCCAATATGCACTGTGCAATAGGAGGAGTGGAGAGATGTTTTTTAATTTTTTAATCTTCTTCTTGGCACTGGGGGAGTTAGAGAGAGAACCTCTGTTTAAATATTTGCCCACCAGCTGAAGACCATACCAGAGGAAACCAATGGAGCCTGAGACTGGGAGTGAGGACACCCAGGGGCAGTGCAGCATCACCCATGTCACAGCACCTGCACCGCTACAACAGGGAGCTTTCACTCACCCTCTGCTTCCCATCATGGATCACAGAAGGCATTCTGTTGAGAAACTGAGGGGGGGCCCCTTCTCCAGAGAGAGGTGATTGCAGTATCCCACAGACTGGTGAGAGAGCTATTCGCTCATTGCTGATACTGCTAGCAGGGATTGAGCCGCTGAGAGCCACTGACACCAGGACACCAAATGTACAGAATCCATACTGCACCCATACTGATCTCTATAACAAACCTATTCCAAACCTAGACTGCACCTATGCTAACCCTATACCATAACCTTCCAAACCATTACCATATTTCAACTAAGTCAACTTTGCACCTGTGCTGAGACCATACTGTACATATACTGTACCTATACTGCATGCAGGTTAACTGGGACTGTTGTTAAGTGGAAAGACGCTCCAATGATCTCAAAGGACTGCCTCTCCTCTAATCATTTTTCTGCAAGCCCCTTTTGTTCCCCTGCCCCTCTGCTAGCATCCTCCTTTCCTTCTGGACAGTGCATACCTAGTTAGACTTGGACTAACATTGCCACCATAAATGCACTCTGGCAGTATAGTTCCAGCCCTCATTAGATTAAACGTTACTACTGCTCACTGCTGCACTTGAGGTGGCTTTGCTATTGTTTATGCTGATCTGGAACCCATGTTGATGGGGACAAGGGCCTCATCCCCACAACTCTTGCCCAGTGGTTGTAGGGGACTGCAGGTGCCGCACTTATCGGAATCTGGAAGCCCCCTTTAACAAGGGGACCCCCTGATCCTGGCCCCCCTCCCCTATGTGAATGGGTATCGGGTACATTGTACCCCTACTCATTCACCAAAAAAAAGTGTCAAATGGTAAAAATTACAGTAGACAATTTTTCCTTTAATAAAAAAGATAATCCTGCTTGCTGTGGTGGCACTTAACAGGAGGGAGGGGCCAGGAGCACCAAAGAGGGACCCGAGAAGAGAAGGATCCAGGCTGCTCTGTGCAAAATCACTGCAACAGAGCAGGTAAGTGTAACATGTTTGTTATTTTTAAACAAAAAATAATAAGTCATAAAGACAGAATGGTTTTTACTTTAATACATTCTATACATTAAAGTAAAACATCTTCTATATGACTAGACCACTTATGGAGTTTGAGTCTTTGCTCTCTTAATCCAGACCCGACCACCCGCTTTCTCGGATACACAAAATCTTATTGCGGGAATGTTATCTGAATCCTCATTAATTTATATCCAACTGGGAGCGGGAACTGAATGTATCGGCTCTCTCCTATACACTTTTAGCCTGTTCTATTACCCAAGAACGTAATTATCGCATATTCTATAGGTGGTATCATTGTCCTTCAATCCTCCACTGTACACAATTGATCCTACCATCCCTGACACCTGTTGGCACTGTTTGCAGGCTCCTGGAACCATGGTCCATATTTGAGGCACTTGCCCACATACTTTCCCTTTTTGGGATAAGATCTTGCAATTTTTTGCTGATCTGGTATGTAATGCATAATACCCTAACCAGCCCTATCTTACTGTCCTTTCTCTGGTGATCGAACTTTGAAACAAACTATGAAACAACAGTTTCTTTGCTATTTCTTGTAGATATGGGTTTGCTGTTCCTGATGGTTGTCATCAATATGATCTTTACCTATATGTACGGGTTTTGATATGTCAATATTCCTTTGATATGTTTGTATGCTCTTGACTTGCTCTGACATTTGTTTTTGTGTCTTATTATATAAACTCAATAAAAGAGATTAAACATAAATTAACCCTTAGAGATCAAGCTGTGGGAGAAACCCTTTTTTGGCCATAGCTCCTGTTAAAACTAGATCTTCACTGATTTCTGATTTTTCTTCAAGCAAACTTCAGCTAAATGAACAGCTGAAGTACATACATGTACACTGCTTTTCCTGCAAATGGATTTGTAATTCTGTACAATCATTCTTGTGATTTACAAACTCCTATCAGCACAGCCTGGTTCCTGACCTCCAATATTGAAAACCAGAATAGTTTGGTCAAAGGCCCATCCCAATTGGCTGACTTCCGTTATTCCTGATGGCACAGCACCCTGATTGGCTCAGATTGTTCCCCTCTTTGCTATGCTATGCAGGAAAACACATGACCAGTGTAGTTCAGAGGTACCCAACTTGCCTCTTACTGCTAAACCACTTGTACTCCACCATCCCCATTTCTTACCCTTCTAAAATGATGAGACCACACCTTCATTTTGGAGTATAAATGGCCATAGCAGCCTATTTATTATTCACACCATATAAATAACTCCAATATCAAATATATACCAAAATATCACCTCCGTAACAACTTGTTCAACTCCAGTTTGCTGGTCTTTGACGGCACCCCGGAAATCCAACACATATTCCACCAATACACTGCGGGACCTTTTTCCACATGATAGGCCTCCAGCGGATAATCAGCTCGGAGACAACCCCCTTCCCGCAGTGCAACCATTACAGTATTCCAGCTAACCTTTCGCTGGAATACACGGGAGGGGCACATACTACCGATGAGCCCCCCACCCCTTTCCATCACATATGTTTACTGCCACCGTCAAAGACCAACAAAACACCGCCAATCCACAGCTGCCAAGACGACCATCTGCCATGCTCCTGAAAGAAAGAAAACACATAAACCAACAAACACAGACAACATATGGGGAGGGTGGGTGGGAAAAACTGCTTCCTCGTTTCTTTCTCCACAACTTTCTGTTTCCCAGCCCAGCCCCGCCTCCGCCTTATATATTACCACTCCCCCTTGGACTTTTCTCACTGTCCCCTCCCCTCTAATCTCTTCATATTAACCCATGCATTGTCTCCCCTAAACACATGGTCATGCCCGGCCCTGCACTACTTTTTCTTTTCTGTCTTTTCCGTTCCGAGCCTCACTGTAAGCTAATACAAATAGATGCTATGGGGGAGATGTTCAACTCCAGTCTGTTGGTCTTTGACGGCACCCCGGAACTCCAACACATATTCCACCAATACACTGCGGGACCTTTTTCCACACGATAGGACACCAGCGGATAATCAGCTCGGAGACAACCCCCTTCCCGCAGTGCAACCATTACAGTATTCCAGCTAACCTTTCCCTGGAATACACCGGAGGGGCACATACTACCGATGAGCCCCCCACCCCTTTCCATCACATATGTTTACTGCCACCGTCAAAGACCAACAAAACACTGCCACAGCCCGCAAGGATGACACCTTACCCTTAAGGGCTCCCCCACACCCCCGGGGCCCGCTGGATCCCATCTTTGAGTCCCAGAGCCCAGAAAACTATCCCCACTACCTAGAGTTGTATTCTAACACCCTCAATTACAGGCCCACATTAGTTTCCACCTCTACTTTCCTGATCACCAGGCCCCCCATTCTGAGCCACAACCTCCCCACCACCTGAGTGTTAGACAACTGTACGAAGTCGTAAAATATCTGACTTAACGTCCGAGGTCAGTTCCCTGATCATTCAAACCCAAAAGCATTACCCCTTGCATGCATAACCCAAATGGCCGGCAGTTTATCCCGCCGCGCCTAACGTTCCACTTCCCATATCACCTTGCTGCACCTCAACCCCCATACACCTAGCCAGTGAACACATGCCTCCCTCCTCTAACTACCCAACTGTCTGCCAACCAATCTCACATCTGCTCTCCTGGCTCCCCCAACAAACATACAGATAACAAAGAAAATCCAGACAAGGCGTATAAGTCCTCCATCTGGACAAAAAAAAAAAAAAAACGGCAAACAAAGGCAGCACCAACTTTAAAGTAAACCAATGTAACCCCATACCACAAACAACACAGCTCGTATGTACAGACTACTCCCCCACTAGTGTGTTTTTATTTTTTTTTATTATTATTTATTCCACCACCACATGAAGGCATAGGTAAGTGCGTAATCGCTTTGCTTCCCACCTACCATTCCTCCTTACTGCCGCCTCATCCAACCCACATCTGGCAGCTTTTAAAGCTGCCCCGATGTGGAAGGAGTGTGAAGTGTATTCTGCACCATCCAACCTTGCGTCCCAGTGGCATTTTCAGAACACCCACCCAAACTGGAACCTCGACCAATACTTCCCAGCCTTGTGCCACATGAACTGCCCCCCATGCCATCTGTTCCAAACCCTAGAAACTCCCTAACCGTTTTATCCCTTTTTTTTTCTTATTATTTTATGATTTATTTATTTTATTTTTATTTATTTTTTATTACTCTGAATCCTGGTAACACAAACACTAGCACCACCACCCCTCTAACCCTTTGATCATTTTTTTTTTTTTATTTATTTATTGTCCAACCCAAACTCCTTTTTTCAGTCCACCCTGTACAGCAGGTTAAACAAAAGCCAAAAACCCACCAGTTTCCGCTCGATGGCAGATACCAACCCCGTTTGCCAAGTTCCTGGAACCACAGTACCACCAACAACCTTACTCCCCACACAGCCATGTTCGACCTCAGACTCCTGCACCGAACAACCCACCCTTCTTTTCATACCTTTACATAAGCCGCCCATGTGGACTCACTGGCTGACTGCCCTGTTACCTCCCGTGGTGACTCCAATGCCATCTCCCCTATCCAGCCCGAGTAGGGAACTCCTCCCCCTCCGTGGCCGGCTAACTCTCTGAACCTATCCCACCGAAAATAGATGCACGAGTAAGCCCCCCGTGTTTCCGAAGCCTGCAAGATGAATAGCATATAGAAAATGTTCAACTGCACCTAACGCAACACAAAATGGCGTAGCCGCCGTATGACCAGTTGTGACAATGCGGACATGTGGTTGACCACGTAACCACACCCACATAATCACAATTCAACTCCGTGTCAGGTTCCTGCATGACCCTTACCCCAACTCCATAGCCGGAACCACTGGAAAAATTCCAATAGCACAAGTTTACGAATGAACACCCCACTTCCACCCAACAAACTTGGGGCCAAATTTCCTCACTCTATTGCCCCTGAAAGAGAAATTTCCCCCAAACCTGTTTACCCCGCCGTGTTCGTGACCTCTTTTCCCATCGACCTGGCATCCACCCATCGTCCGTTATATGTGGCCAAGAACTCGTACCAAACCTTCTAACCCTCCCTATGTTCCGCATTTAACTGTCTAAATTATCCAGGGCCTGAAACCCCCACTGTAGCAGACGGCAGCCGTCGGCCAAAACCCGCTCATTAGAATAAAACCGGCAGGTGAAATTGAACTTACCCAGCAATGAATGCAAAGTCCTCAACTGTACCTCACGCTGTCCCTGGGCCTCACACACCCCCTTCTATAGCACCTCCAACTTGGTCACCGACAGATGACCCTTCGTAACCCCTGAAACAATCACAATGCCAGAACAAAATAGTACAATATCCCTCGTCAGCCCCCTGTGTTTTGCAGCCAATGGCACTAATGAACCTACCTGCAATGTGCTGCAATGTATAAAGTATAATCGCACACACATCGGAGGAAGGCGGCCCAACACACAAACGTCCAAGCCATGTATGATTGAATCAGGGACCGACACGTCTCTACCCCCCCACTCCGGTAAAGAACTAAACATCTAACCATAGCCCACTAAATTGAGAAACCCATGGGCAGACATCGTTCCAAGAAAAAAAAAAAACTCCGCTTGCCAGCATCTATCCAGCAGCCAAAGCTCTCCGAATAAACTGGAAGCAAGTGGAACACGGATTCCTAGTTTGCCATAGGCGCCCCTTTTCCGTCGCACCTAACCCACCTTATAGCTGTGTACGTGAAGTATCGGACACAGTGCACCGCATCGGATTATGACAGAACTCTTTTTATTTTTTTTATTTTTTTGACAGATAAGTGGGGAAACGAGGCAAAACTTGTCTGGTTCCTTCTCAGGCACCACCCCCACTGTAGACCCCATTAAAACCCCAGAGGCAAGCAGCCTCGCTATTTCCGTATCTACTTATGAAAGGCTGCAACCTTTTCACCCCCTTGAAATAGTCATCCCTTGTGTGACTAGGCTTGCCTGTACATTGTCCTCACATGAAGCCACGATACAATGGATGGGTCCCCCCACCCTTTTAACACTCGTGTTTAACTGAACTGACAGGAGCTCACATTGCACTGCCAACCCACCCCTTTCTTTTCAGCCGAGGGGGGTATAGTTGCCTCTACTACTACAGAAACCGCATCCAGAAGCCGCTATTCTTTGATCCCCATTAAGAAACGGCCATACCGACCTGCGCGGTCTAAACTGCTCATCATCCCGTAGCCAATCAGATCCCCCTTTTTAACATGTGCACCTACCAATGGCCTACATATAACAGAACAACGCCGAACCATGTTCGGGTTCTTCCCCCCATGACAATCGCATAATGGCGACTGCCTTCGGCAAAAGCGATCGGTACCTCCTCTTACCTTCATCCTTTTTCCCATGATCTTCCTGCTTGACCCTATACTCTTAAAATGTAAATTTCCCCCTTTTTTTTTTTTTTTTTTTTTAAAGGTGGCCATAACGAGAAGATCTCCACACACTTGCCTTTTCAAATCGTATCCCGGACCCCCTATTTAAATGTGTTCCCAGGGGACCCTCAAAGCACGCGTACGTCTCACATTTTTATTTATTTATTTATTTTTATTTATTTTATTATTTATTTATTTATTTATTTTGCATCTGCAATCCTTACCATCTCCATCCTACCATTACCTGACAACCCCACCACTGCACCACTGTCCCCAAACTGGCAGGTGCACCGTCCGCCACTTGTGGGCCAGCATCCACCAACTCTGTTCAAAGAGGAGCAACTACTGCCGACATTGCACCCCCTTTTCCAACCCCGAACAAATCCTGCAATGCAACTTAAACGAAAAACATTTAGACATTATTTGACTTACCAGGCTGACTGGAACCCCAACAGCCGCCTCGCTTGCCTCCATCGCTGGCTTGCATTCCTGCGGCTCCTCCTCCTTGCACACTGTCAGCTCGCCTTCCGACCTGTGGTCCCAGACCAGGACCAGTGGTGTCATCAGCCCCCCAGGCAAAGAGGTCCTGGGGGCCGTGGAGTCCCTCTGTTGTACTGCTTGTCTCACCCCTGAAGCTCCACCTCCTGCCACAGTTCCACACATGCCCTCACATACTATGACCTGGAAGGTCAACCTTGTCCTTCCACCGCCATCTTGTGCCATCTCGAGCCGCCGGTATAGGCCACGGCCACCCGCGGAGCCCCGTCCCCCTTAAAAAAAACTTTTTTTTTTTATAATTTTTTTTTTTGTATAAGCAGCCTGATGGCCATACTAATAAGTCTCCCTCGCCAAGCCTTCCTCCCCGCACAGCGATGCAGGCAGAGGAGGTAGTAGTCCTGCGATTCATGGGCGGGGAAGCGGCACCATAACGGCCCGTGGCCCCCCCACCGAGCTGGGCTGGTGGCGTGGAGTCCACCCAGACCCTGCTCAGGCAGACGGCTGGGTTTTCTTTGCTGGGGGACCGGATTGTTCCCCCCAGAGGGCTCCTTGCCTGGCGCATGGTCCCAGATGAGGGCCCTGGTGAAAACAGAGTGCCAGAGGCTGCAAACTCTGCATGCACAGCAACCCTCACCTCCCAGCCACGATCAGCTCACCTGGTCATCCATAAAGGCCCTCATCCGAGTGACATCTCAGCCATGTTGGAGGAGCAGAGCAAAAAACTGCCTCCTCATTTCTTTCTCCACAACTTTTTGTTTCCCAGCCAAGTCCCACCTCCTCCTTATATATTACCACTCCCCCCTGGACTTTTCTCACTGTCCCCTCCCCTCTAATCTCTTCATATTAACCCATGCATTGTCTCCCCTAAACACATGGTCATGCCCGGCCCTGCACTACTTTTTCTTTTCTGTCTTTTCCGTTCCGGGCCTCACTGTAAGCTAATACAAATAGATGCTATGGGGGAGATTTACTAAAACTGGAGCACTCAGAAATATGATGCAGCTCTGCATAGTAGCCAATCAGCTTCTAACTTCAGCTTGTTCAATTAAGCTTTGGTAATAAAACCTGGAAGCTGATTGGTTTCTGTGCAGAATTTCACCCAATTTTGCACTCTCTAGCTTTAGTAAATAACCTCCAATTGACTGTGATTAAAGTAAATAAATCCTAACTGAATGTCATTTAGTTTGGTAAAGCACAGGGTATTAAATCACTGCCACTTAGAAAAAATTATGTTCACCTTTTGTATCCTCTGTTGCATCCAGTGCCAAGACAAGGCCCTACTAGAGCTCAAGACGAACATGCCAAACTGTGCCACCTCCAGATGGAGGGGACGGGGTCGCCCATTTACGTAAACAGGTGACCCGCCTCCCCCCGACAACACGGAGAAAGCCATAGGGAATTCCCCGTGTGTCAGAGGAGGGTGGGGGCACTGTGTGGAGGATCGTGCGGATTGAGCGGAGAAGAAGCCGGAGCAAAATGCGGGACAAGAAGAGCGGAGGAAAAAGAAGATGAAGAAGAATATGGAGAAGAAGTTGGAGGAACAAGAAGAAGACCGAAGGAAGACCAGAAGAAAGAAGATGAAAGAAGAAAACTGTCTCTTGTGTTTTTTAAACTTTGTCACTTTTTTGTGAAAATGGTAGGGGTACATTTGTATCCCATTACCAATTCACACAGAGAGGGGGCGGGATCTGGGGGTCCCCTTGTTAAAGGGGGCTTCCAGATTCCGATAAGCCCCCTGCCCGCAGATACCCACAACCACCAGGCAAGGGTTGTGGGGATGAAGCCCTTCTCCCCATCAACATGGGGACAAGGTGCTTTGGGGCTACCCAAAAGCACCCTCCCAATGTTGTAGGCCTGAAGGGCCTGGTATGGAATTTAGGGGGACCCCCACGCATTTTTTTTAAAATTTTCGTTTGGGTGTTCCCCTGTGGGGAAATCACCATGCCGTTTTTATCAATGAACTTTTATGTGTATTGCGGACCGACAATTCATTGTAGTCGCGAGTAGTTTTAAATTACTTTTTTTCCTTTAGAAATGTCATTTTGCTGTCAGACTGTTCTAAACACGGGAAACATGCACCCCTTTACAGGCATACTATAGACACCCCCCAGGTACAAAATTTAAAGGAATATTACACTTTTATTGTTTCACTTTAAGCATTATTAAAATCACTGCTCCCAAAAAAACGGCCATTTTTAAAACTTTTTTTGCATTGATACATGTCCCCTGGGGCAGGACCCAGATCCCCAAACACTTTTTATGACAATACCATACATATAAGCCTTTAAAATTAGCACTTTTGATTTCTCCCATAGACTTTTAAAGGGTGTTCCGTGGCTTTCAAATTTGCCGCGAACACCCAGAATTGTTCGCTGTTTGGAGAACTGGCAAACAGCCAATATTCGAGTCGAACATGAGTTTGACTCGAACATAACGCTCATCCCTGGACATGATACCACAGTGTCCAGGGCTGCCGCCCCTCCTGCCCACCCCTTCTCTCTGCCCTGGATGCATCTTGGTGCGGCTAATCTCCTGCAGCCTCTTTGTGGCCACTGTCTGCCTATATGCACTCCAGCGATAGTTTCATGGCATTTCTTAATGCGGGTGTCCTGATGGTGAAAAACGTTATCAATGTGTTTTAAAACAGCCACTTGTAGTTTCCTTTAGAAGCCCATGTGACAACACTAGGGCACACCTGGGAGATAGGAACAGCATTTTCACCCTGTAACAGGAAGTGCCTGAACAGGGACCTTCAATGTAGGATAAGGTGACCAGATTTTTTTAATTAAATCAGGGGACATATTTTTTTTTTACTAGTAATGGCGGCAATCAGTGGCTCTCTGTCCATTGCCACCGCCACCTGCCTCACAGCCTGTCAAGTCTTACTTTCTGGGCCCCAGCTACTACTGGGTGGGGAAGAAGATCACTCCGCCAGGGAAGTCAACAAGATAAGCAGGCAGGCAGCTGGCCGGGACTTGAGCCAAGGTGGAAGAGCATGCGAGCGGAGCTGAATGGGCGTGCACACGAAACTGAAGAAATATTCCCTCCGCTCCAATCAGTACATAGAGCTTCCTAAGCTAGTAGGAGCGGTGGAGCAGGGGTGTGTAATGCAGATTTTTTTTTTTAATTCTGCACTGTCTGTCTTTGAAATTGCCCCAACCCCTGTTCAAATCCAACCCGGGGACAAAACAGACTTGGCCCAGGGACAGTGTCCTCAATCCAGGGACTGTCCCCGGAAACCGGGGATGTCTGGTCACCCTAATGTAGGATCACCAGGCATTATTTAGCAAAAGCTGGCAAGTAAAAAATATTGAAAATGACTTTTGAAATGACATTACCATGATAAAGCTTATAGGAGATTGTAGTCATTGGGTTTACATCTCCTTTAAAGTCGTTTTCCTTTAAAGCTTTCGGTTCTTATTCTGTATTACCTGGCCTTAGAAAAGCGCAAACCTGAGGAGAGTGGGTATTTGGTGTCACCCCCTCCCCGCCGGTGACGAATGCTTTGATGGGATCACATCAGCATATGAAGTGGGAACATAATTACAGTCTCGGAATATAAGAACGTCCCATTGTGCCTCTCTCTCTGTTGTGAATTTCCTCTCTTCCAGCGATAAGATACGACGTTTCTTTGTTAATTCATCTCCAGTTAACAGCGCGGCGAGATAACAAGCAGGTTGATTGGAAAAACCTTATCTAGGTAGCGGCGCATGAAAGGGGAGCGGTAAAGCAATGTGACATAAATAATAGAGAAGAAAGGAGGCTGGGAGGGGACGGGAGAGGTGGACAATACATACAGATAGAGATTGCCTGCTTTATTGCCAAAATAGTTTAACCCTTGTTTCTGTGTCCCTATGGCGTACGGACTCCGTTATCACCTTGGGATCAAAACTGAGCATCACAAAAACAACTAAATACACAGATAAAATACATACAGTGTATGGGAGCTGTCTCACTTGTCAAAGGATTTGTATTTCTGTCCAGCCAGTCCTGAGATTTACACAACCCTGTCAGCCCAGGGACCTTACTTTTCTCGGCTGTATTCAAGAAACACAGCTAGGACACTGACCTGCCCTCAACCTGTGAATGGACAGTGAAGGAGCAGTAAGGGACTGATGAGGTTGTCTCTATTCATTCTCCTCCAGTCTGCATGTCGCTTGTAAGCAATCATCCATTCTGAGTGCTGCTGTAAAGAGTGCCAGAAAAGGCTGAAATCAAGTCAAATTCAAATATTTTTACTAATTGCTGTTAAAATGAATTTCATGATTTGTGTTTTTAAATATCTACCCAGAGTTAAAATGTGTGTTACCCCAAAACGTCATATTCCTGATATGTGTCTGCTGCACCATGTACTTGTATGAAAAAATATCCTGTTTTCTTTGTATTGCTTCCTTTGTGTGAAATCCCTGGTGTTTCTGTCAGTCCCTCTGCTTTTCTATCAAAAACTGACCACATTAAGCAGGAGAACACAGTGTGGTCAGTTCTTTAGCTGTGCTGGAAACCCAGCCTGCTCTCCTGCAATGATCAGACATGTCCTGACATGCCCCCTCTGCACAGCCTTTCTCTGTGAAGCTCTGTGTACTGTTGTTTCTCCACCCCCAGCTCTTATGCAGCCGAAAACAGAGGGAATGTGATCACTTATAAAAAAGGGGCAAAAAAGGTATGTAGAATGTTTTTTTATATCTATACACAAATGTTTTACCTTTCATTTCTATTTTAACTAGTTGCCTCCCGCCCACTGTCAAATGATGGTAGGACGGCTTTCGTTCTAGGACGCTGTCATAAGGCGACGTTCCATCGCGGCAGCGCCGCGTTGCTAGGACACGGTGTAACCCCACTCTCTGTAACGAGCCGTTGCTTTTTAACCATGTGATCGGCTGTGTCCAATCACAGCCGGTCACATGTAAGCACAGAGATGCCGGTAATTGGCGCTCCTCGCCTCACACTGACAGAGTGTGTGGCGAGGAGAGCTGATCAGCGGCATCTCCTCACAGGAAACATCTACACATGTATTCAGGGCACTGATCATCAGTGCCCTGATTACAATAGCGACACCAGTGCCACAAATCATGGCCGGCGATCAGTGCCCACCAGTGCCAGCAATCAGTGCCCACCAGTGCCAGCAATCAGTGCCCACCACTACCCACAAGTGCCACCAATCAGTGCCCATTAGTGATGCCAGTCCATGCTGGCTATCAGTCCCGCCTATCAGTGCTGCCCATCAATGCCCATCACTGTCCATCAATGCTCATCAGTGTCGCCCATCAGTACCGCCCATCAGTGCCCATCAGTACCACCTATCCATGCCCACCAGTGCTGCCTATCAGTGCCCATCAGTACCGCCTATCCGTGCCACCTATCAGTGCCCACCAGTGCCGCCTATCAGTGCTGCCTATTAGTGCCCATCAGTGCCATCTAACAGTGCCCATCAGTGCTGCCTATCAGTACTCATCAGTGCCACCTATCAGTGCCCATAAGTGCAACATATTAGTGCCTCCTCATCAGTTCCACCTAATCAGTGCCCATAAGTGCCACCTCATCAATGCCCACCAGTTAAGCCTATCAGTGCTCATCGGTACCACCTCATCAGTGCACATCAGTGAAAGAGAAAAATTACTTAATTACAGAATTTACTGACAGAAACTAAGTAAAAAACATTTTTTGGTCTTCAGGTGTGGTATGGATTTTAAGGGGAACCCCGCACCAAAATGTAAAAAAAAAAATGACATGGGGTCCCCCCAAAAATCCATACCAGACCCTTATCTGAGCACACAGCCTGGCAGGCCGCAGAAAAAGAGGGGGAGACCAGAGAGCGCCCCCCCTCCTGAACTGTACTAGGCCACATGCCCTCAACATTGGGAGGGTGCTTTGGGGTAGCCCCCAAAGCACCTTGTCCCCATGTTGATGGGGAGAAGAGTCTCATCCCCACAACCCTTGCCCGGTGGTTGTGGGGGGTCTGCGGGCGTGGGGCTTATCGGAATCTGGAAGCCCCCTTTAACATGGGGACCCCCAGATCCTGGCCCCCCCTGTGTGACTTGGTAATCGGGTACAAGTTAACCTATACCATTTCACAAAAAAGTGTCAAAAATGATAAAAAAAACAATAGACGGTTTTTGACAATTCCTTTATTAATGTCTTCTTCCTTCCCCGCTTCTTCTTCCATCTTCTTCTGGTCTTCCTTCGGTATTCTTCTTCTTCCACCATCTTGTTCTTTCCCTGCTTCTTCCTCTGGTCTTCTCATCTGGCATCTTCCTCCGGCTTCTTCTTCTCCGCTTCATCCTCAATGGGAGTCTCCCGCTGTGTGACGATTCTGTTCAGGTGACAGCTCTTATATAATGGAGGGTGGGCCACCCGGTGACCCGCCTCCCTCTGATGCATGGGGACTTCCCTATGGCTTTCTCTGTGTTGTCAGAGGGGGCGGGTCACCCATTTGCGTAAACGGAGCCGGAGGAAGGTGCCGGATGAGGCCCCCAAATACCTTTTAAGACAATACCATGCGTATAAGCCCTTAAAATTAGCACTTTTGATTTTTCATATTTCACTTTTGATTTTTCATGTTTCTTGTCCCATAGACTTTAACTGTGTTTGCGTGTTTGAATACATTTTTTGCCTGTTCGCATGTTCTGGTGAGAACCGAACAGGGGGGGGGGGGTCAGCCCATCCCTGCAGGCAAACCATATTTTGGGTCATAGAGGTTAGGGCTGGATGACTCATCCGGGCAGCTCTCTGGTGCCTCCCCTTGGTTCTAGAATATTGAAAAATGTTCTGGAAGTCAGTGGGTGGAGACTAGGGGGGCTGCTCTGCATATTTGGAGGTGCTTGGCAAATTGCCAGGAATTGGGCCTGGCAGGAAACCAAAGAGCCTTTAAATATTGGATGAGCCATGCAAGCCAGCGAGCCGGTGCCCTGCTGCACATGCACGAAGCATGCTTTGTTTTCTAACTGGCCAGGTGGCAGAGGAAGGAGGAGGGGGCCGAACTTATGATGGCTGGCACTATGACCCTGTCTCCCCGAAGTGGGGATGGGTACCTGTCAAAAACAGGTACTCGTTCCTCCCTCCCCTCTGAAAGGTGCCAAATGTTGCACCGGAGGGGGGAGAGGAAGCGGATCAGCCAAGCTTCCACTTTTGGGTGACACTCCGCTTTAAGTTTTCATCCAACCTTGCCCTGGGAAGTCTCCAGTGTGCCAGTCGGACAGGACTGGTTCAGGGTGTCAGTCAGGAGGAAGAGGAAGAAAAAAAAACAGATGGGCTGGTGACAGCCAGTCGGGCTAGCATTTTCTGCAGAAGTGGAGCTGGGATCAGTGTCTACAGTGAAGCAGAAGAGGTTGCATGGTGTAGTTCACTCCACATGTGCTACTTTTCTAAGGGACTGAGAGTTTCTAGCCTGTAAGGAGTGAACCTAGCAGTGCAAGATTTGTGCAGGAGGAGGAAGTGCAAGCTGTAAATAAGGAGGAACTTGTCCCTGGATTTGTTGTTGCTGTTAAATTGGGCATTCCATAATCTCTACCCCATACACGTTATCATCCCCTAATAAAGAACAAAAACAAACCAAAGACTGTTTTCCGAGTTTGGGTGCAAGAAGGAAATGCTGAGCAGTAGTGGGGAACCCTGACATTTGCAACTCCTACGGGGGTAGCGCTACAGTAGAAAAAAAAATTTTTTGACTTTAGAACCACTTTAAATGTATTCTTTAATATAACATCTAATCTACTTGAATTTGTCCTTGTATCAGCTTCTTGCAATACCTGTACAACAGGGCTGGATTATGAAAGGGGAGAGGAAGGAACTGAGTGACAGAGAGATGAGCTAATCATTGTGCTGCTTCTCTTCCACTGTCCAGTCACAGGCTGGGGCCAGGTCAAGGACAATCTTGCCTCAGAGGAAGCAGATTGCTCCTAATTCTTACGCCCGGCCCCTAATATATGTAGCACCCTGGGGTTTAGGCAGAGTTGCTCCTCCCAAATTTACTCTCCAGGAATAATTACCCTGGTTGATTATTAGAGATCTATTCATTTCTTTCCTAAATTTGGCCTTGTTGCACTTTTCTATTCTACCACTAGGTGGCCTGGTACTTGGTGGTGCTAGATATGAGAAGGGCAACTTAAGGTTATGGATATGTGGGGTGTCTCAGCCAACCCGATAGAACACCTTTGGCATGAATTAGAGCAGAGACTGCAAACCAGGCCTTCTTGTCCAACATCAGTGCCTGACCTCACAAATCTCCTTCTGGAAGAATGGTCAAACATTCCCATAGACACACTCCTAAACCTTATGGACAGTCTTCCCAGAAGAGTTGAAGCTGTTATAGCTGCAAAGGGTGGGCCAACTCAATATTGAACCCTACGGACTAAGACGGGGATGCCAATAAAGAATTCTGTACAGGCAGGTGTCCCAAAACTTTTGGCAATATAGTGTAGTTGTTTGCCTGAAATTTCAATGCAAAATGAAAATATCTTCATATAACAGCTTACATCTTTGTTTTCTTACATGCTATGTCACTCAGTAACTCAGTTTGAGAAGTCAAAGCATTGACATTCTCTCCACCATATTCCCAGTTTGCTTTAACATGTTTATTGTTAAAAGAATCATACTTGCCTAGGTGGATGTAGTATCAGTCAGATGCTGTATCTTTCTTCCGCCATCTCTAACACTGAGAACCAAGCAAACCTCTGATCGCACAGTTCTCAGAGCTCCATCAGCAGAGAGCTGGTGACTGTCAGTCACCGTTGTCTGCTCTGCCCCCCTTTTGCTCACTGGAGAGCTGGGCTGTGGAAGTGGAGGGGAACGTCTGGCTCAGGTTCTCAGCGGGGTTGGCTGAGAGGCTGAGCCAGGTGCTGGTCCAGGGTTCTGGGTGGCCCGCTATCTGCTGAAAAAGGGTTACAGGAGTGCAGAATGAACTGCACTCCTCTTATCCACAGGAGACGTACAGCCAAATGAGCTTTGGCTGTGCTTCTCTTTTAACTGTTCTGCCTCTCCATTCTAAGCACTGCCCGTGTGATCTCTATAACTGATCCAGTTGTGGCAAGATAGCTGTACCTTATAGTCTCAGTAGAAATGGCAGACAGTGACTTTGATCCAAATGATACCATGCAGATCGTAGAAAGCTTTAACTAGTTGCTGACCAGCCGTCCTCGTTATACGGCAGCAGGTTGGCCCCCCTGCGCAAATCACTGTAGCTGTAAGGCAGGCACTTTAAAGGAGAAAGGGACCGGCACACTAGCCACATGACGTAGGAGCTGATGCACATGCCCGGCAGCTGCGATTGTTCCTGAGAGAGACAGAACGGAGATCTATCAATGTAAACAAACCCCTGTTCTGTCAGGGGAGAGGATGCAGATCTGCTGTTCATATTGATTAGGAACAGCGATCGGTCTCCTCCTCCAGGCAGTCCCATCCCCCCACAGTTAGAAACACTCCCTAGGACACACATTTAACCCCTTGATCGCCCCCTAGTGTTAACCCCATCCTGCCAATGACATTAATACAGTAATCAGTGGCTGTTTTTTAGCTCTGACCACTGTCTAAATGCATAGCTCCCAACTGTCCCTGATTTTGAGGGATTGTCCCTGATTTGGAGCAATGTCCCTCTTTCTTCCTCATTTGTCCCTCATTTTGGTCTGATCTATATAGTTGTATATAAAATGCACTTTTTATCTTTCAAAAAGTGTTTTCCAATGCTAAACCTCTCATCCAATTTCTAAATTGCTGTGTTTGTAAATTTTAAAAGCAAATATAAAGGAATAGTAGTGGTAAAAAAAGCCCTTGTGGACTTAACCCTTTTTTTAGGTTAATTCTCTTTTAAGGGGGTGTGACAGGTGGTGTGTCCTATGCCTATCTACTTTTGCTAGTAGGTGTCCCTTATTCCCATCTCAAAATGTTGGGAGATATGTAAATGTCAATGATCCCAAAAAAGTGTTAAAAGTGTCCGATCTGTCCGCGGGAATGTCGCAGTCCCACAAAAAATTGCAGATTGCCGCCATTGCTAGTAAAAAATTATAATAATAATAATAATAAAAATGCAACAAATCTATTCCCTATTTTGTAGATGCTATACTTTTTGTGCAAACCAATCAATATACGCAATATATTTTTTTTACCAAAAATATGTAGAAAAAAACTAAACTAAACTGATGAAGAAATTTCTTTTCATTTTTGTTTTGGATATTTTTTATAGCAGAAAGTAAAAAATATTGTGTTTTTTTTGTTTTCTTTTTTCAAAATTGTCGCTTTTTTTTGTTTATAGCGCAAAAAATAAAAACCGCAGAGGTGATCAAACACTACCAAAAGAAAGCTCTATTTGTAGGGAAAAAAAATACATCAATTTTGTTTGGGTACAGCGTTGCACGTTTGCAATTGTCATTTACACTACACAGTGCCATACCCCAAATAATAGTCTGGTCATTAAGGGGGCAAGTCCTTTCAGGGCTGAAGTGGATAAAATAGAACTATAGGCAAAACTTTTTTTTTTCACTTTGGATAAAGCAAGGGTGGGTTATAACCTCTGTCAGATTTTTTTTCGCCATCTGTGTCCCATTGCAGAAATTTTCCTTCACTTCCTGTGCTATAGCCAGGAAAATTAAGGGAATTCTTTGGGGACCCTCTATTTCCCCTCTATTACTTTTCTGGGGACAACCCGAAATTTGGGGTTTTCTTTTACTCTTACTTTCAATGATAATGGTAAAAAGGACAAATAGAGAGGGGGAATCTCCGTAACGCAGCAGTCATCAACCCTGTCATCATGACCCACTAACAGGCCAGGTTTTATGTATTACCTTGGGGAGATGCAGACTAGAATACGGCAATCACTGAGCAGCAAATGATATCACCTGTGATGTATTTCAGTTATCTTGCAAACCTGGCCTGTTAGTGGTCCCTGTGGACAGGGTTGAGGACCACTGCCCTAACGGGTGTTCTATTCCATCTCCACTATATCCATAACGAAAAACAAAATTTTCCACTTAGTTATACTTTAATCCAAAACGTGTGCAGATATTCACAGATGAAGATCAGATTCAGGTTACAAAATCATAGAATATCTAGTTCCAGCAATTTTTTTGCTCAGAACAGAAACTAATGACACACTGAAAAGAGGATTGGATTCGCTATACAGAGTACCTCTTAACTGCAGAGGCCAAATTATTTAAAGAATATGTAAGCCCAACATTACGTATTCCTGATATGTGCCTGCTGTACCATGTACTTGTTTGAAGAAGTAGCCTTTTCTCCCTGAATTGCTTCCTTGTGATATCCCTGATGTTCCTGTCAGTCCCTCTGCTTTCCAATAATAATGGTTAAAAAAACTGACCACACTAGGCATCGGAGAACAGCATGGCCAGTTATCTAGCTGTGCTGAGAACTCAATCCGCTCTCATCCAATGATCAGACTTGTCCAGATAAATCTCACTTGTACAGCCATTCAATGGGAAGTTCAGTGTGCTGCTGGTTCTCCCCCAGTAGCTCTTATGCAGCTGAGAACAGAGGGAATGCCTTTCATTTATATTTTAAACTGAATGGTTTGTTTTGAAAGGTGAGGGTTTACATATACTTTAAAGGCAGACAAACAATGCACGTGTAACATCCAGTCTCCAAATTCAAAGTCTTCTTGTCCGCTGACCTTGGCCTCCCCAGAGTCTTTCCGCTCTATGATGAGCGGAGGTCTCCGCAGAGTGCAGGTCTCCACATCAGCAAAAGAAAAATATTGCAAGTGTTTTTGGTCCTTTTGCAATGCCATATAATGTGGGGCAGGGCTCCACCTAGGTAGGGAGGAATGAGTGTGTAGTTGGGGTGTTGTCAGTGCCTACAGTTTTGGCATAGTGCAGATAGATGCGTGTGTAGTTATGTAATAGTTGTAGGAAAGATTTAGGGCCTCAGCTCAGACTACGAAAAGATGTAAAGTTCCCGTTGTGCGACTTTTCCCTTTAGGGGAATGCCATCTGTTATTTTCTGAGTGAGCACCAGGATAGCTGAAAGTTAATCAAAATAAAAATAAAAGGCAGTTGGTGGGCAAACATATCTGGATTTGGCAAGCCATGCAAGATAGAATGTTTGTCTACAGAATTTGTTATACAAATTTCTGTACAGTAAAGAGGAGAAATAGGAGAATGTGCACTGAGCCTATTTATTCCTATGGAATGTAAGGAAAGCCTGTACCTGGGAGCAAAGACAGAGACCAGCTGGTGACCTTGTAAAGAGAGGTCAGCAGACTTGGCGTTGGTGAGGTGGTTTTCATTAAGAAACCTTGGGGGTTATTTACTAAAGGCAAATCCACTTTGCACTTCAAGTGCACTTGAAAGTGAAGTCGCTGTAGATCCAAGGGGGACATGCAAGGAAAATAAAAAGCAGCATTTTAGCTTGCAAATGATTGGATGAAAAAGCTTCCACTAATTTCAGATCTACCCTTTAGATTTAGAACGACTGCACTTCCAAGTGATCTTGCAGTGCAAAGTGGATTTGCCTTTTGTAAATAACCCCCTTTGTGTCTTGTAACCCATTGCCCTGAAGATTTTTGGTGCAGGCATTTGGCCTAATCTCCCTATGGATCAGGCCTGTAACCAATGGAAGCTGAGGAGCTCCACGTAAGAAATTCAATGTGTGTTTTCTTCCATAATGATGCAACTGAGGTTTTGGACCCTCCACCACTGGATTTTATGTGCAGTAGGCCCCAATGTTGGATCTAGCTTAAAACCCCTTCACAAGGAGGGGCTACACTGATGTGTGAACTTTTATTCACATGTGAGGAGCCCTGCAGGAACCCCTGTCCATGCCAGAGATGAACACCCTTACAATTGATAGGTTATGCTGTAAGTTTTCTACTGTAGCATATTTAAAGCCATACTAAACTTTAGAGGAGATGTGTTGCTAGTGCACAAGTACAACACAATAATCAAAATAACAATGTTAGAAAAGTGAAAAACAGTTAAATGTTTACTGTGGCCCTTAACCACTTAAGGACTGCCTCCTGCACATATATGTCGGCAGAATGGCACGGCTGGGCACAAGCACGTACCTGTACGTTGCTCTTTAAGTGCCCAGCCATGGGTCGGGAGCGCACCAATGTGTCCACCATAATGTCGCAGTCACAATAAAAATCTCTGATCGCCGCCATTACTAGTAAAAAAAAATATTAATAAAATTGCTATAAAACTATCCCCTATTTTGTAAACGCTATAACTTTTGCGCAAACCAATCAATAATCGCTAATTGCGATTTATTTTTGCCAAAAATATGTAGAATACCTATCGGCCTAAACCGAGGAAAAAAAAGTTTTTTTATATATTTTTATATATATAAAAAACCGCAGAGGTGATCAAATACCACCAAAAGAAAGCTCTATTTGTGGGAAAAAAGGAGACCAATTTTGTTTGGGAGCCACTTCACACGACCGCACAATTGTCAGTTAAAGCGACACAGTGCCGAATCGCAAAAAGGGGCCTGGTCCTTTGGCTGCAAATTGGTCCGGGGCTTAAGTGGTTAAACAGGCAAAATCGAGTTTACCCCCATATTTATGTAGCCCTACTCTTAGGGGGAGGGTATGCAAAGTGACTCCTCATAGGCAGATTATTAATACTGATACTTTTGGTAAACTACAAGACTGAGTTTGGAGCTGTTGGGCTTTCTTAAATCCTTTATATGACAGTTCCTCTCTCTCTGTTTGGCCTTGAGCATTCCATGTGGGTCCTTGTCCCCATTTGTTACACTTATTTCTATACAAAAATCCCCTTCCCACCCATCAGAGGGACATAATCCTTCCAAACTTACCTTCAGCAGGAGTGAGACAGCGCAGTATGAAGATGGATCTAATTACCTGAATGAAAAAAGAATTAAAAAAATTGGATGGCTTTAATGAGAGTAAGTCAACTAAAGGCTGATTTTATATATACCTAGAGTTCTACTTCAGCCACCCCAAAGTTACAGAATGTGAACCCAGAATGGATATTTTTATATACAGTATAGACATTGATTTACCATCAAATTATTCCCTTTTCTCAAATATTAAAATTTAATTCCAGGAATGACAAGGCTTCATCAGTCGCAGAAAAAACTGTAAGGGCTGCATAGTGGTTTTGAGCCGGTCCATTTCAGGTTTAATGCAGAGATTTACAGTATATAATGAACTTGTCCGTGGATAACGAGAAGCTGCAATATTGAGCCCTGGCACAGAACAGTAAACCTCACAGCTTGAAGGCGCGAGGAACTCGATGAAGGAGGAGAATCCTCTTAGCTTCCAGTCATTAATATTTGTGGGCCACTGTTTTGCCGGAGGGATGGTATATTTTGACGAGAGTCCCTGGTGACATGTTCCAGAGCTTGCTCATTATCTCCTTGTACCCGGAGAAATAACATACTCTGGTTTATATCAATAGAGGTGATTGACTGAGTTTTCCTTGAGAGAACATTAAATTAGATTAGATAAATGGAACAGGTGCTTCAGGCAGTGCAGTGGCTAAATGGTTAGCACTTTAGCCTGGCAGTACAGGGGTCTTGAGTTCTATTCCCTCTAGGGAAAAGCCTGTAGGGAGTTAGCATATTTCATTTGTACTTAAAAGACCCTATGTTTTCATTTCACTCTCCAAAAAATGTAAACCACATGGTCATTCATTCAAATTAATGAAATGAAGGATACTGTTAATGCTACAGTATTCAAAGGCAATTGTGCACTTTCAACCTTGTAGGCATAGTTGGGGAAGGCCCTTTTCTGTTCCAGCATACCTGTTTCCCTGTGCACAAAGCCAGCTCCATAAAGAGATGGTTTGATGAGCTTGGTGTGGAGGAATTTGAGTGGCATGGACAGAGATCTGACCTCAACCCTAAGCCAGTCCTTGACCCCTGACCTCCATGTGGTGGGGGAGCACAAACCTTTTTTAAAACCATTCCTGTATGGCATAAGTTGGTCCCCTTAGACTCACTATGTACTATGGGGATGGGAATGTCACAGACCCCCATCCTCAACAGAATTATGTCTGCAGTGTAAGCTTCCTTTGCCCGGTACCAGCATGATCCAAGGCCCCCTAGCCTACCCAGTCACTTGATAAAACAGCAGTGTAGTGTGGAAAAACAGACTCTTTATTCAAACATAGGTACAAACAGATATATAGGGACATTCCCCCTTCTTTGCATAATGACTAAGGGCAGGGTAAACTTTACCTCCTCCAGTAGCATGACACACAGGTATATTAAACTTTCCAATAGTAGACTGTCTTTGAGAGGGGCTGCTGGAGAAATCCCCCCTCCCCTCTCACAGCTAATCCACATAGACATATACAGTACATCCCATAATAGGTTGCCCCCAAGGCAGACACAAACAGTAGAAAAATGGGATACAGCCACACCTCAAACAATGCAGTAAAAAGTATATAACAGTTTATGAAACCAAGCTTATACAACATTCCAGCAGTTGGAAAGGTGGAATTTATCTTAATATTTTCTTGAGGGATATTGTTCAGAAATATGACTGTCCAAAGTAAAAGAGCCCCTTTATTCTTTCAACACAAACCACACATATAAGACCCAGGATAAAGGATAAAATGAAATGCTGAGTCCAGTGTGGTTGTACGGTGAGTCTGATTAGTGCAGATCAGACTGGGGTTCTTGGTCACCATGTGCCCCTAATAGATACAGGGTAACATACATATAGGAGTGGCCATGGGAGCTGGACAAGGAGTTTCCAGAGCTTTCTAAGGTAAGACACAAGCCCCTTGCCCAAAGTGACTCCCTTCACAGGGAGCACCCCAGGAGGCCCTGCTTTACCAGAACCATCAGTAGCCTAACCCATATCTGCTTCAGGCCTTAGGACAATGGGTCCTCATAACAGCCTCACCCAGCAAAAAGTTTGTTTCCAAAAAATGTCCCCAGATTAAGGTTATGAGAAGGAGTCCAAACAACAGGAGGCCTTTTAACTTTTTACTGAACCAGTTACACATTTATACAGGTCTGTCATCCCAGAGGAGATGCCACATTTCTTAAGTTGCAAACAATAAAGAGATCACTAAAAGAGGAGGAGATGAGTTGAGAAGCCCACACCTTTTTAGGGGATGCGAGTAGTCCCCTTGCACTTTTACTCCCTACTTCCCCTCTTAGCTCTCAGGAGTTAAAACTCAAAGACTACATCTTTGTCATTGTTTGGTCCTTCACAGAATAACCAAATACAGATGAACTTCTGCCAAACTATATATACAGAGCCCTCTTTCCCAAGATGCCTCACATTGGCAAGGACAGGGCTGGCACCATCTCACTGTCAATGATATACCCCACTCTCTACACTGGACACCTCTAGCGAATACCTAGGAAACTACACTGCTACTACTCTCACTATAAGGGCTTCTGACTTTAAGTATTTTGTCAATTTTTGGAAATTACACTGGGCACCCCCTTCCCAGCACTCCTCCATGGAAGACTAGAGTAAGTCATCATATTGAGCAGGACCCAAAAACGTAGGTGCCTAACCCTAGCAAAACAAAGTAACCAGGGCTTATACCCAAAGGAAAAAATCGAAGCAAAAGCACAGAGGCGTAACCCCTAAAAACAAAACAAAAAAACAGGAGCCCAACCCCTAGGTCTTTACTAAGGGGCCTAACCCCAAGGTACTACAAAACAACATAACTCTGGACTCTTTTAAAGGCAAAATATAACAGCCTCTTCCTCAGATCTGGATATCCTCAAGGTGACAGCAACAGGGAAGAAGACAAATATTTGCATAACAGCATATACATCAACATATGTTCATTGATCACATTACTGTACAAAGCATACATCTTTACATTACATACAATATTAAATAGATTAAAAAAAATTCTTAACAGCTTTATATGCATATAAGTATCTTAACAGCACATCCTGTAACAGTCCTTTATCCATCACCAAGGGAATGAGTCACTTAAAGCGACAAAGTAACAAAGATCAGATAATGTTTTACTTTCCCCATCTGTGGAATTATGCTCATCACATTCCTGACTCCTAATAACATCTGGAATATTGGGCACCTCCAAAACCACCCCAACCTTTTAAGGTGTGGTGCCCAAAATAAAAGTCCCAATAGACAGCATCAAATCTTTATACACAGAGCTCTCTTTCCCAAGATTCCCCTACAGAACTATAAACAAGTGTTACCAGAAAGGGGTGTATGTGTATGGGTGTCTATCAATATATTTTTCAATGTTTTTCTCTTAGTCAAGCTTTTATTCATGGAAGGCTCATTCATTGGCCTCAATCGTTACTTTAATGTTTTGCCAAGAAAACCCAGTGTGTAACCACAATATGATTATAACCCAAAGAGGTACCATAAGTAACAATGTAAACATGCTTAAAGTGATGCTAAACACATAGGGGGTTATTTATAAAATACAAATCCACTTTGCACTGCAAGTGCAGATGATAGTGCACTGAAAGTGCACTTGGAAGTGCAGTCGCTCTAAAGCTAAGGGTTAGATCTGAAATGAGGGGAAGCGCTGCTGATTTTATCATCCAATCATGTGAAAGCTAAAATGCTGTTTTTTATTTTCCTTGCATGTCCCCCTCTGATCTACAGCAACTTTAATTCCAAGTGCACTTTCAGTGCAATTTCAAGTGCACTTGCAGTGCAAAGTGGATTTTCCTTAAATAAATAAATAAGTAAATGACCCGCATAATGTTTAATTTACAGTGTTCCTTCTATTTCTGTCATCTGTGGATGATGGCACTGTAATTATTTTAATTTAAAAAAATCTAAGTACCTTTTCCCTAATCGATATATGGCTGTCACATGACCCAGATCTTTCCCAGCCTGTCTGCAGGGAAACATAAGCAGGAGGAGCTTCTAATACTCTGCTGCTGGTCACGTGTTCTAAATAATAAACCAGCCTTTGTAATATAGAGTAAATATAAATACAAAAAAGGGTGTGCAGTTGTGTAGATCAACACCGCATCCCAATTTACCATAAAAAAAATATTTTGAAGAAGAACTTGATTTTAAGGGTGTTGAAAACCTCTAGCAAAATAATTCACCAGTACATATACATTTGATAAAAACAGGATTGGCAAGGCTTTACTTACAGAATACATTTAGAGGCAATAGGTAGAATTCCCCCATTGGTCAGACTCTTCAGGGTAAACGACAATGAAGAATGAGGAATGCCAGTGCAGCCAAGAACTGGTCGCACAGAATTAAGAGATTTTTTTTTATTTTGTTTAAAACATATTACAAAATGCTTTCACTTGTAAAACCTGACCCAACTATCATGAGATGGGCACAAGGGCAAACATCTCTGTTGACCTTGACAGGTTTCTGAAAAACACAAATGACTTGATCTTCACAGAATCCAGTATCAAGATTCTGAGGTCAGCCTGTCTCTCTCTTG
The DNA here is from genome assembly GCF_037356315.1 of Lithobates pipiens. Lineage (NCBI taxonomy): Eukaryota > Metazoa > Chordata > Amphibia > Anura > Ranidae > Lithobates > Lithobates pipiens. Next base: position 500,002,763 of record NW_027507903.1, on the reverse strand, counting down.
ACAGACAGGTGTCAACTTCTGTTTCTTGACTCTTGCTAGAACTTTACACAAACATTGTCTTCAGATGTTAGCGAGAATGCTGAATGAGTAGTGACAGGATGAGCAATGGTTGGCAAGGACTGGCAGTTTGGTAAATCTCCACCTGGCAGGGGTGTCCTGTCAGGATCTCTTATTCATTTAGACAACTGGCTCTTCTGAGCAGCATGCTGAGAACATGACTATTCAGAAAACCTTTGCAGCCTTCAACAAGAGCCATGACAGAGGAGATAGTGAAGCATGACTTTTGAACAAGGCTCATGGCAAAAGCAGTAAGAAAATACCCCCAGGTTCAGATATTATCATGTTCTATTAAATAGTCCATGAGGCCTACAGACATGTTCCAAGATAAAAAGTCACCACTGAACACTATGGGCCTTTAAATTCATTGGCATCTCTAACACAGCTGTATGGCATGAAGCATACAGTATGTGTGCCAGGAGTGTATACTGCTGCAAATAGAAGTCCATTCATATTGCTCTTTGCCTAGTTATAATCTAAAATCAGGACACACTTTCCAAATTGCTAAATGGCACGTAAATCCAAGGCAACTTGTCAGGTTTGAAATTTAGGAGATGTAATTTTGTTTTTAAGGGTGCCTTCTCTGATAGGGGAGTGGATATAGGTACTGGGGTCCTGAGGCTGATATCTTACTGAGCAGACAGTTTGGTCTTTGGCTCAAAGAATTCCAGTGCATGATAGAAAATGATGCAAACAAATGAATAAAGTTAAATTGGGAAATGTAGGTGTGACAGACCCAACAGGGACAGGAGCTTTTGGAGGTGACTGCAGGGTAGCCCCTTGCCTACCCAACTATGGGCCCTGGCTTTTGAGGGGGCTCTATTCTTTGGGAGATGTGTGCCCGGGGACCTTTTGGAGTGGTTTTGCTTCAGATGTCGGCCCATGTCTCCCCAAAACACACAGACTCTGGGAACCTAGGACCTGGATACAGATTTGGGGTCTCAAACCAGCATTGATTGCTTCAACCCCCCCCCCCCCCCCCCCAGACCAGAGACTCTGAGCAGAAAATGATAATCAGCTTCAAACAACATGGTGCTGGTGTCTCCTGCTGTTATATGTAATCTGTTTAATAAGGTGTCTTTCTCGCATTGTATAATTCCCCATTTTGTGCCTTCTAGGTGTAAATCACCATTGTTAATTGAGTCACTTAGTTTCTGTCTGTCTGCTAGTATTGTGTCCACTTTACCTTGGGGTGTTTATATGTTTATGTTAGCTGTTCATTAGATGTACTGGTTTTACTGTTTGCAGTTTGCATTGTTTAGGATAATGTGATCAAGCTCTTACCTGATTTTGTGTGGTATATATTCTGTGTGAGTTTTCAATGAACAGTTCCTGTTTGCACCTAAGTTAGAGGTGTCTAGTTCTTCCATACCTCCCAACATTTTGAGATGGGAAGGAGGGACACCTATCAGCAAAAGTATGCATGCATAGGACACACCCCTTGCCACGCCCCCTTAAAGGAGAATTGTACAAAAAAACAAGACTGATTGAACCCACAAATGTTTTTACCAGTACTATTCCTTCATATTGGCTTTTGCAATTTACAAATGCAGCAATTTAGAAAGCAGATGAAAGGTTTAGTGCTGGGAAACACTTTTTGATAGATAAAAAGTGCATTTTATATACAGCTATATAGATCAGACCAAAATGAGGGACATTGCTCCAAATCAGGGACAGTCCCTCCAAATCAGGGACAGTTGGGAGGTATGTTCTTGGATACCATCCTCAGCTATAATATCTGGTTCCTGGTTCCAGAGTGAAGGAAGCTGCATCTTAACAGAGGCACCCAATCTGGGTGCCAGGGGTTACAATGAGTGTTAGGGTTAAATGAAGGGTTAGGGTGAGAGGTAGTGTTGAGGCTACATGGAGGGTTCATGTTAGGAATGGAATTACATGGGGGAAGAGTTAATGTTAGAATTACAGCAAGAGCTAATGTTAGGGTTACAGGGACGGGGTTACAGGAAGGGTTAGTGTTAGGCTACTTTCAGACTGGTGTGGGCCTCGGCGGTCATTTTAGCGGCACTATTTGGGTTCTAACGGGGCGGTTTTAACCCCACTCTAGTTGCCGAAAAAGGGTTACAACTGCCTTCAAAGCGCTGATACAGCGGTGGTTTGGCGGCGCTGCCCCATTGTTTTCAATGGGCAGGGGCACTTTAGGAGCGGTGTATACACCGCTTCTACAGCGCTGCAAAGATGCGGCTTACAGGACTTTTTTTACCGTCCTGCAAGTGCACCACTCCAGTGTGAAAGCCCTTGGCAGGAGAGGCTCTTTACAGGCGCTATGCAGGCAATATTTTTAGCGCTGTAGCGCCTGTAAAGCGCCTCAGTGGGAAAGTAGCCTTAAAGTTACAGAGAGCAATGTGTACATATTTAGTAAACAAAAATATTTTTCAATTGTATTTTTAGTCCTAAATATAATAAATACATTTATACAAAAGCACTGTACATTCCATGTACCCGATTCATAACAAAAAATCCTAGTTTAGGCATGTATCTACCATTTAAAAATAATATAAAAAATAATAATATATAAGTTGAAATTTCCATTAAATGCAAACAGCTCATAAACTTACCGTATATACCGGTGTTTAGATATGGGAGCAACAAGCCAACTGAAATCAATTGATACATTTATTTTCATTTATATACTGTAATTATCTCACAGCGTTATTATTCCAGTTTATTTGTGCAATAGCGTAATACAGTGCACTGCCATTGACACGCTATTCATTGTGGACTATTATCAGATTGCTATGCAGCTCCAATATGTTGTATATATTGCAGTGTCGGCATAACATCAGGCTTAACTTGGACAATAAACCAGCTAGCGTCTGTAAAATATTCATTAAAATAAGAAGTTTCTCTCTGAGAAAACCACAGGCTAGGATATCTCCTATGTATCTCGGTTATTTATTTGCTGTTTTAATGAAGTGTGTAAATGCTTTTCTATTTATATTAATCCCTTCAATATCGTATTCCTGTTTTCGTTGACACCGCAAGCCTCTTGTCCACATTTGGAAAATTTGATTTTTTTTTTTATTGTCTGAATGCATGGTGTTTTCATATCCTGTACCTGAATGCTGACTTTTTTTTATATGTTGTATTTTTATATACTTAATTTCTTCTAGAATATTTTTTTCTTTTCTTTTCTATAAATACAGTTGTCTCATTTCCATGAAAAAAGATATGCATTCATCAATCAACAAGCAGTAGGTGGAAACTGTTAGGCCGCGTACACACGGGCGGACTGTTCGCCCAATTAAGTTCGTCAAACAATCCGACAAACAGTCCGTTCAAAATTAACATGAACGGACTTGACCACACACGATGAACGAACAGTCCGCTGAAAACGTGCGTGATGACGTGTACAGCACGTACGACGGGACTAGAAAAACGACGTCCTATACACTGCAATGCAACCTTCGGCCGTGTAAACCCTTTCTGAGCATGCACGATACTTAGTCCGTCCAACTTGCCTACACACGAGCGGACTGTCCGCTGAAACCAAGTTTGGACGGACAAAACCAAGTTTGAACGGACTGTCTTACGGAAATTCCGTAAGACTTTGTTCGTCAGACTGTCCGCTGAAACAGTCCGCTGAAGCCCACACACGAGCGGACTGTCCGCTGAAACACTGTTCAGCGGACTAAGTTGGGCGAACAGTCCGCCCGTGTGTACGCGGCCTTAGGAATCATACAGAACCAACAGTTGGATATTACCAAGCAAGTTAGCTGTGGGTAGAGAAAAATAGAGGGAACATACCTTTACTAAGTTCAGTGTTCATAGATGTAGTAGGACTTTAAGGTATACAGGTGCGACCTGGCTACCATCAAGGACCTACAAGAGATGCCGGCATTAATTAGATCCTTGTTTGAAAATTAAGGACTATATTGCATCTGGCTATGGTTGTAAAGGTAAGTATAGATCTGCAGAGAGGGTTTCATAGTCAAGTTGAATAAAAGAAAGAAAGACACAAGTTCATCTATTTCAACCAATAAAAAATAATAAATATATAAAAAAACAGAACTCTGCTGGCCCACATATAAGATCCTATACCCACTGTTAATCCAGAGGAAGGCAAAAAAATAAAAAATATGAAGCATGGACCAATTTGCACTAGTGGAAGAAAAATAAATTTCTGATCCCCCATAAAGCAATTGAATATTCCCTGGATCAGCAATCTCTTATGCCGCGTACACATGATCAGAATTTTGCCCAGCAAAAGACCGATGAGAGCTTTTCATCGGAAAATGCGACCGTGTATATGCTCCATCGGAATTTAGCTGGCCGAATTCCCGCCAGCAAAAATTTGATAGCATGGTCTCAATTTTCCTGAAGGAAAAACTTTCTATCGGAAATACTGATCGCGTGTATGCAATTCTGACGCTCAAAAACTCACGCAACTATGAGATGGAAGCTATTGGCTACTAGGTATTGAACTTACTTTTTCTAGTCCCATCGTACGTGTTGTACTTCACCGCTTGGCGGTCGGAATTTGGTGTGATTGTGTGGAGGAAAGACAGTTTGAGCGGAATTCCACCAGCCAACCATCAGAGCTTTATCCGACGAGAATTCCGATCATGTGTACGCGGCATAATGTTATTACTTATGAGTGCTCCCATAGCAAGACACTTGCTATGGGGCTATTCGTATGGCCTCACTCTTGAGCTGGGCTATGTGTGTCCATTGACACACATAGTGCCACTTGGCCTCTCCCCCCTGCTCCCTCCTTACAGGATTTTATCAGATCAGCATAAGGTATGTATTTAGGGGGGGGGCTGTAGAGGAGATTTTTTAATGCAGAGAGTGCATTAAGGCATGGAAACTTTCTGCCGTTACTACCACTTTAATATCCAGTTATTTTTCATGCATTTAAGAAAGTATCTAGCCCTTTTTTAATACAATCTACTGACCTGGCCAGAATTATTTCTTGAGTTAATTATACATTTTCTCAGCTCTTACTGTTAAATCTCTAAGGAGCGCCCCCTTGTCCTTTTGTAATAACCTTAAAGAGGTTCTTCAGCCAAGCTAACAAGAATTTTAAGTAATTTTAAAAGTCAGTTAAAAGTTACGAAAACTGTAGCTACTGACTTTTAATAAACAGACACTTACCCGTCCAAGGACGTTTGCATCTAAGCCCATTCTTCAATGGTCTTTGAGTACCAGCACAGGAAAACAGGCTGTGACTCCTTACCGTTTCACAGCCAGCCTCCCACTGCTCATTCACAAGCTGTGCTGCACCCTGTGAATGGTCCTACAGCCCCCTGCAACCCAGAATGTGTCCCAGAAGTTTGCGGGCAGAGGGGGGGAGTTGGGGTTGGCTACAGGTGGTGGGTGGGCCGGAAACAATAAGAAGCCTGCAGCTACGGTAGCAGCAGAGAAGCCACCTGAACACTGAAGCTCCCAGCACGCTCCCACCATCCCAGCCCAGTCCATCCCTGAATTGCCACCCCTCTCAAATTGCCACCTGGGCTGGCCTTGGGCAGTACAGCTGTGCTCAAATTAATGGCTGCGTGGGCCTTGCAGCCATTACTTTGACAGGCTGTTACATAGTTACATAGTTAGTCAGGTTGAAAAAAGACACAAGTCCATCCAGTTCAACCTTAAAAACAAATAAATAAAATAAAAAAATAATCGTACAATCCAAATACCCAATTTTATGCCCACAATTGATCCAGAGGAAGGCGAAAAAAAACCCCAGCAGAGCATGCTCCAATTTGCTACAGCAGGGGAAAAAAATTCCTTCCTGATCCCCCAAGAGGCAATCGGATTTTCCCTGGATCAACTTATGTTAGTACCCAGTTATATTATGTACATTCAGGAAAGTATCCAGGCCTTTCTTAAAGCAATCTACTGAGCTGGCCAGAACCACCTCTGGCGGGAGTCTATTCCACATTTTGACAGCTCTAACTGTGAAGAAACCTTTCCGTACTTGAAGATGAAATCTCTTTTCCTCTAGACGTAAAGAGTGCCCCCTTGTCCTCTGGGTTGACAGTACAGAGAACAACTCAACACCAAGTTCACTATATGGACCCCTAATATATTTGAACATGTTGATCATATCCCCCCTTATTCTCCTCTTCTCAAGAGTGAATAAATTCAGTTCCTCTAATCTTTCCTCATAGCTGAGTTCCTTCATGCCTCTTATCAGTTTGGTTGCCCTTCTCTGCACTTTCTCCAGTTCCTCGATATCCTTTTTGAGAACTGGTGCCCAAAACTGAACTGCATATTACAGGTGAGGTCTTACTGTCACGATCAGGAGTGAGGCCGAGATGCTGAGAGGGCTCCCCTTGCGGCCGAGTGCAGCACAACCCTGAAGATGACACAGGGATGCAGTGCCCACAGTAGCACAGGTTGACAGGTAGCAGCAGCAGAGGACAAGAGTCAGGTAAACAAGTCTCTGGGGGCAACCGTGCTAGGAAGTCCAAGAGCGGAGCAGCAGAAGTCCAGAAGAGTAGTCAAGCCAAGCCGGGATCGGGTGCAGGGAGCAGACAAGGAACGTCGGGTACAAGCCAGGAGTAAGAGCCAGGAGAACAACAGGAGCAGGTCGAGCAAGCCGGGTCGATACACAGGAGATCGGATAGCAGAAATCACGGGTACAGGTACATAGGGGAGCTGACAATAATCCAGCGATGCAGCACTGTCAGGCGAACGTTTAAATAGGCGAGGTGCCCAGGTCACGTCGTGAGCGCGTCGAGGCGATCGTACGGCTACGACGAGTACGTTGCGCGTTCGTATCAACACCGCGTATGCCCGCCTGGTTAGACGTAGCGTCGGCCGTTCGTCTTGAAACTACCTTACGCTTCCGTAGGCGCTGACGCGCGTTAACACGAACGTACCTCGTGAGATTGCGCCTATTTCCCTGACACTTACTAATGATTTGAACAGGGGCAAAATGATATCTCTCTCTCTGGAGTCCATACCTCTCTTAATACAAGAAAGGACTTTGCTCGCTTTGGAAACAGCAGCTTGGCATTGCATGCTATTATTGAGCTTATGATCTACCAAAACCCCCAGATCCTTCTCCACTATGGATCCCCCCAGTTGTACTCCCCCTAGCATGTATGATGCATGCATATTCTTAGCCCCCAAGTGCATAACTTTACATTTATCAACATTAAACCTCATCTGCCACATAGTCGCCCAATTAGACAGTGTATTGAGGTTGGCTTGTAAATTGGAGACATCTGCAAAGACAGAAATGTTACTTTTGATCCCAGACCCAATATCATTTATAAAGATGTTAAAAAGTAAGGGTCCCAGCACTGAACCTTGGGGTACACCACTGATAACCTTAGACCATTCAGAGTAAGAATCATTAATCACTACTCTGAATTCTGTTTTTTAGCCAATTTTCTATCCATTTACAAACTGATATTTCCAAACCTGTAGACTTTACCTTACACATGAGCCGTGTGTGGGGAACTGTATCGAACGCTTTTGCAAAATCCAAGTATACAACGTCCACCGCCACCCCTCTGTCCAAGGTTTTACTTACCTCCTCATAAAAAGAAATCAGATTTGTCTGACAACTTCTGTCTTTCATGAATCCATGTTGTCTGTTGCTTAAAGTGTTTTTGTTCAGCAAGAACTCGTCGATGTGGTCTTTTATTAAACGCTCCAGTATCTTCCCAGCTATAGAAGTTAAGCTAACAGGTCTATAGTTACTTGGTAAAGACTTTGATCCCTTTTTAAATATAGGCACCACGTTTGCCCTGCGCCAATCCAGTGGGACTATTCCCGTCATTAATGAGTCCCTAAAAATTAGATACAATGGCTCTGAAATTACAGAGCTCAATTCTTTTAGGATCCGTGGGTGGATGCCATCAGGGCCAGGTGCTTTATCCACCTTTATTCTGTCTAAATATTTCTGGACCATATCACTTTTGAGCCATTGTGGATCATTTGGGGCTGTGTCACTATCACCCCCATTATGGACATGCGCTCCCCCATGCTCTTTTGTGTACACAGAGCTGAAGAAAGTATTTAATAAATTAGCCTTCTCTTTGTCCCCAGTCACCCACTCTAGATTATTTTGTAAAGGGCCTACATGCTCAGACTTGACCTTTTTACTATTAATATATTTGAATAATTTTTTGGGGTTTGTCCTACTATCTTTTGCAATCTGTCGTTCGTTTTGAATTTTTGCATCCTTGATTTCCTTTTTACATATTCTGTTAAATTCTTTGTAACATTTAAATGACACTAGTGATCCTTCATATTTATATTTTTTAAAAGCTCTTCTCTTATAGTTTATAGCTTTTTTAACTTTGGCTGTGAGCCACATAGGTTTTGTTTTAGCCTTTTAAACTTATTGCCCATGGGAATATACTTTGCAGTGAGGTCCCAAACAGTCTTTTTGAAGAATTCCCATTTCTGTTCTGTGCCCATTGAAGCAAATATTCTCTCCCAGTCTAAGTCCTGGAGAGCAGCCCTCATCCTTGGAAAATTTGCTCTCTTGAAGTTAAGTGTTTTTATCTTACCCGTATGTATTTCTTGTTTAGCGCTAACATCAAAGGAAATCATGTTATGATCACTGCTACCCAGGTGTTCCTTTATCTGGACATTAGTAATAAGCTCTGCATGGTTTGAGATTACCAGGTCCAACAGAGCTTCATTCCTAGTTGGGGCCTCAATAAACTGGACCATAAAATTGTCCTGTAATAGGTTTATCATTTTTTGCCCTTTAACTGTCCCAGCAGTGCCATTACTCCAGTCAATTTCTGGGTAGTTAAAATCCCCCATTATTATCACTGTCCCAGCCCTTGCAGCCCTTTCCATCTGTGCAAGGAGCTGAGTCTCCACCTCCTCATTAACATTGGGTGGTCTATAAAAAACTCCAACGTTTAACTTTGAACTACGCACATCTAAATTCAGTTCCACCCATAATGCTTCAGACTCATCACACTCTCCATCCATCAGGTCCTCTTTCACACTTGCTTTGAGATCACTTCTCACATAGAGACAGACCCCACCACCTTTCCTTTTTACCCTGTCTCTCCGAAAGAGTGCATAGCCAGGAATATTAATAGCCCAGTCATGTGAGGATTGAAGCCAAGTTTCAGCAATACCAATTACATCATAGCTCTCCTCATGCACCACAGCTTCCAACTCACCTATTTTGCTTGGCAGACTTCTGGCATTGGTGTACAAACACTTTAATGCATTATTACATTTTGCTCTGGTGTTTTTCATATTATTTTTAGTAGTACAAATTGCCCTATAGTTTTCAATGGCTGTTTGCAACATGGGAAATTTCTTGTCACCTGCCATATCCCACCCCCCATCTATCCCCATTCCACCCTCCATTAATGTCTGACCCCTAACTGACCTGTCTGCCCAATGTAATTCTGGTTCACCCTCCCCCCTCAAACCCAGTTTAAATACTCCTCCAGCCTTCCCATAAACCTCTCCCCCAGCACAGCAGACCCCCTTCCATTCAAGTGCAAACCATCGTTAGCATATAGGTTGCACCCCAATGAAAAGTCAGCCCAGTGCTCTAGAAACCCAAATCCCTCCTCCCTACACCAGGTCTTTAGCCATGCATTCAGCTCTCTAATCACCCCCTGCCTTTCCTGTGTTGCGCATGGCACAGGCACTATTTCAGAGAATATCACCTTGGAGGTCCTTCCCTTCAACTTGCAGCCTAGTTCTCTAAATTGATTCTTAAGGAGCCTCCACCTTCCATGTATACGGTCATTGGTTCCAACGTGGACCAAGACTGCTGGGTCATGCCCAGCCCCTCCCAGTAATTTATCCACCCGGTCCACCACATGCCGAACCCTAGCACCAGGGAGACAGCAAACTATTCGGTTGAGGCGATCCTGGCGACAAATTATTCTATCAGTCCTTCTGATTATAGAATCCCCTATAACCACCAACTGTCTAGACCTATCTGCACTCCCCTCACCTCCTCTACTAGATGGGCTGCTCTCCCGGCTGTTAGGGGGAGCAGTGACATCTAGGGCTGCCACCTCTGTGTTTGCCACCTCCACATTTTCACCCAACTCTGCAAATTTGTTTTGATGCACAAACACAGAACTGGCCTTCCTTTTCTGCAAGCCCCTTCCACTCCCTCTAACTACATTAACCCATCTTCCTATGTGATAATCCTGACTTGCCCCTCCACCCTCCACATCAACCCTACTGACCACCTGCTCAGCGAGCAGAGGACCCCTTTCAAGGTTGTCCTTTCTGCCCAGTGTTGCAACTTGCTCCTCCAGATCTCTAATGTGAGCTTCCAGAAGGGCAACCTGCTCACATCTGTCACAGCGGTATGCATCCTGGAGCTCTTGCACCAGTTTTGCATACATGTGGCACACTGTGCACTGAGCAAAACCTTCAACCCTGCTAGCACTTATTTCCCAGTTACAATACAATTACTTAAAGGAAGTTTAAGATGTTACTTACAGGTTAGAGACTCCTGTCTTAACTCCTGTTTTCAACTCCTGGTTATTAACTCTCAGTGGCTCACTGGCTCAGTGGGCTGTCTGTCACTAAAACCAGCCCACTGAGCCATCAGCCCACCGGAAAACTCCCGGTGGTCCCGATGGCCAGTACATGCCTGGTCCTAGGCATCCGCAAGGGAATTTCCTAATACAGCCAGTAATTGAAAATCGAATTTAAAAAATCGAATAGTTCCGAAAAATTATGCTGTCAGCTAACGTACCACAATGCATAAAAACTAAGTGGCCCCCTAGAGCTGTGTGTAGGTTTGATTGTACTTGTGAGCAGGGCCCAGAGTTGGGTACCCAGAGAGGAGAGAAGGTACACAGAGACTAGGAATTGCGACATAGTATATATAACAGGGTGGCCACTTTGTAACATTGCCAGAGCAGCACGGCAACACTTACATAGAATTGCAGAGTTATTTCTGGTTGCACATATAATGCCCGACGGCATCTGACAGAGGAGGTGGCTGGAGAACAACACTGTATCTTGGCCTAGGCAACAAGGCCCAGACCTAGGGCAGCACTTTGCAGGGGGGCAGCAGGAAAAAAGTCCTACACTTTTAGTGAAGTGCCAATCTTATGGGGCGGTTTGGACTGGGAGGCAAATCGTTCTGGTGCCCCCCATTTGGCAGAGGAATTGCTATATATTATAGTGACTTACCACAGATATCAGCTACTGGCAATCTATATAGGAGGCCAGTGTTAATGGTGATACAGTAGCTGACTGAAATATATAGCATAGAGTACCCAGCGTAGAAGGAAAGCTACACTATTTGGGTGAAACTTGCATGGCACTTACCTAGCTTAAGGTGACCAGATTTTTAAAATGAAATCTGGGGACATACTTTTTTCTTACTAGTAATGGGAGCAATCAGCTACTCATAGTGGGACTGCGATATAGCGGTGGACAAATCGGACACTAATGCCGTGTACACACGACCGGTTTTCCTGTCGGAATAAACTCTGAAGGTTTTTCCAACAGAGTTCTGACGGAGTTCCACTGAAACTGTCTTGCCTACACATGATCACACCAAAGTCCAACTGTCTAGAACGCGGAGACGTACAACATGTACGACGGGACTAGAAAAAGGACGTTCAATAGCCAGTAGCCAATAGTTCCCTCTTGTACTTGCTTCAGAGCATGCGCCGTCTTTGGTCCGTTGGAACAGCATACAGACGAGCAGTTTTACGGATAGGAAATGGTTCAGTCAGAAACATTTAGAACATGTTTTATTTCTAGGTCCGTCAGAATTTTCGAAAAAAAAAAGTCAGAGGAGGCACACACACAATTGGAATATCCGATGAAAATATTCTATCGGACTTTTTCTGTCTGATATTCCCCTCGTGTGTACGTGGCATTAGTGACACTTTTGACACTTTGTGGGAACCAGTGACACTAATACAGTGATCAGTGCTAAAAATATGTACTGTCACTGTTCTAATGACACTGGCTGGGAAGGGGATAACATCTAGGGCAATCAATAGGTTAAATGTGTGCCTAACAAGTGTTTTCTCAATGTGGGGGAGGTGCTTTTACTAAGGGAAGACATATATCCCTGTACCTGCTTTGCAGGAACACAGGATCAATGTCTTCCACACTGACACAATGGCGAACTGCCTTGTTTACATAGGCAGACCACTAGGCGAGTCCGCCGGATCCGCTGATTGGCTCTAATACCCATAAATGCAGAATCACGTATATACTTGATCCTGCGCAGTGCGACCGCCCTGTAGCAGTAAATCTGCTATCAGGCGATCGGCAATTGGTTAAGATCATCAGCATTATGATAACTCACAGGTAGCAGGCACTCTATCATGGCTCTGGCTGGCTCTGTCACTGTGTGTCACATAACATGGCTGCTGGGTGCTGATTTTGTTAACTTATGACCAATAAGTGCCTGCTGCCTGTGAGTTCTGATACCATCCATTATGCCAGAGAGACAGACACAGTGCAATGTAGTCTATTCACAGACACCCCTAAAGAACACCTGTGTTGAAGCCTTGAAGGCACTGGCAGCCCCACAATTGTATCTGCTTACCCTCTATTCCTGCTGCTGGACATCATCAGCTGAGCTCAGCTGCCTCTTTCTGCCCGTCGCTGCCGCCTCCGCCGGCCTCACAGCCTCTCAGGTCTCACTCTCCGGGCCTCGGCTACTACTGGGTGGGGAGCGGAGGAAAATGACTCTGCCAGGGAAGGCAAGGAGATAAGCAGGCAGACGGCTGGCCGGGATTTGAGCCAAGGCAGAAGAACATGTGAGCGGAGCTGAATGGGTATGTGCCAGAAACTGAAGAAATAGTCCATCCGCTCTGAACAGCACATCATCATAAGAAAGGGACACAGATAATGGAAAAAAATACACCCCCCTAAGCTAGTATCAGCGGGGGTGTGTAATTCTGATTTTTTTTTATTCTGCACTGACTGTCTTTGAAAATTGCCCCAGCTCCTGTTGAAGTCAAATCCGGCTACAAAACCAGGGACAGAATTGGTCCGGGATAGTGTCCTCAATCCGGGGACTGTCCCCTGAAACCGGGGACATCAGGTCACCCTAACCTAGCTGCCAAATGGAATTTAATCTAGGGATGGTGCAGACACAAGGGACACTGACATAGTCACCTATACCTGGCAGGTAGGTAGTAGGACTCGCCTGCAATCCTTTGCTTGTGTCAGTTGTACATATTTAAGAATCTTAATTTTATTTCTGTTGATTGCTGATGAGAAAAATAAACAGAAGGATTTATTTGTTCCTGCCCCCAATCCTTCCTTTGCTCAATGCCTGAACCACATACATTCATCACTGTGCTATATGTTTTCTGCTGCACCACTAGCATGGTAATATCCTCTTAGTCCTCTCCATAAATTTAGCAGAAACTAGAGCTATGGGAAATACGTTGAATAGAATAAGGAAGTGTTATGGCCTACTGTCAGTTTATTTTTTTATATCTGTGTCCCATTGCGGAGATTTCCTTAAATTTCCTGCTCCATAGCCAAACAGGAAGTGAGAGGAAATCGCTGCAAATGAAGGCAATCCATCCACCCCCAGGCCCTCAGAACTAGTGTTCCCACTGGAAAATTTCAGGGTGGGTCTTAAACAGGAAGGAGAGTGGCCTTGACAGGAAGGGGAAGGTCATATCAGGCCTAGGGCAGCGCAAAACCTAAATAACCACTGCTGGAGGCGGTATGGCAACAAGGTTTCTAGCTGGAGGCAGAGACGAGCATACCATACACTATCCCTCCTTCCCTGGAAACCTCTCCCTGTACTAGAAGTACTGTCCCTATTCAGTGGATTCCTGTCCGTGACCTATACACTTCGCAAATTCAACTGAAGGGGGACAGTGCTATTTAATTAGCACTGCCCACACTTAATATGGCCACAGGGGTCAACCAGGCTTGCAGTGTCCAATCGGACAGCTGCTCTCCTGATAACAACTACAGAGGCCTTAGAGGACATGCCCTCTTTTCACTCTCTGCATGGCGGCTACCGTACAGCAACACCTAAGCAGGGAGGCCAGACTACACCTGCCTACAAACTTACATTTTGAGCAATCAATATGCTGAAGCAATAAACACTTGTGTCTATAAACTACAACCAATTTATAATAAACATCATAAATCACTGCAAAACTCAGTCCTAAAGTAAAAATGCATTAACCGCAGTATGCAGCTCTTTGCCCATACTTGCAATAAAACCAAAAGTTAAAAATATTGCCCTAAAAAAACATAATACATAAGCTAGGCTAAATAATGTATAGCATCAAATAGTAAGCTCGGGAAGGTCTATTGGCTCTGACTAACAAGATGCTCCAATATGTCCCCAAGTGCTGTAGTTGAAGGTCGTGTTAGCATTTTATTCTGTCCTGCAGCTCTGGCATTGAGACGTGGATTAGATGTTTCTTGTTTTACCTTTAAAAGCTGTTTAGTAGATCTTTCAGTCTCACTGGTTTGTGGCTCGCAAGTGGCATACTCCCTGACTTCTACTGGCTTTTGTGCTCACATTCCTTCTGGTGTTTAAAGGTTTTTTGGATTTGTATCTTCAAGTGTCTTGTGGTTTTGGTCCATCCATATGTAGCGGCCATAACCCTTGGCAGGGCAGCCTTGACTTTTGGGCTTACCGGTTACCTCCTCTTGGCTGGTTGTTCCACGTCTAGGGGTTCCCAGAGTTGGTACCCAACAACCTTGGACGCTGACACCATAAAAAGGTTTTTATTTGCAGGGGTAACATCCAAAAACACAGTCTCATATGGGAACAGAGGGCAAGGGTGAAAGACTCAGGCACCTTGAACCGCTAATATCAGAAAGTCTCTAATACCACCCAGAGAGTAGCCACTCACAGCTGGGTGCTTCAAGGCTGAACAAATCTCTAGCCAGAGATTATGGTAGTCAGCACTTTGATCCAGAACTGGTGAAATCTTTGACCTTAAGTAACTTGTAACAGAAGTGAACAGGAACCATTTTCCTCAGTACCTGGAACGTTCTCTGTCTCCTTGGCAGTACTGGAAAAAGCGTGGATTCGTCAGTGTCCTTCGCAACCCAGCAACCAGGCACTTCTCAGGATGCCAGCTTGTTGGCCATCTTCCGAAACATTCCTCCCCGGTCACTTACAATGCAGTTCCCCTCCAAGCCGAGAGCACACCCGGACGCCTTGAATCCTTCCTTAGTTTCTACGCCTTGGACCAGCTGGTTCCGAGACTCAGGAACAGACAGATCGCTACCCCAGAGCAGGCGGATCTATTGGGGTTAGCCAACCGAAACATGTTGCGGAGCAAGTAACGCTCCTGTGACTGGGACCCCTCGCGGGGCTACCCCGATCCAGAATCAGGAACAGACCGCTATGGCCTCACGAACGAACCTAGAACACGTGGCCTCAACATCTTAAGTACCCTTCCCCAGACTCCTCAGCGGGGCCCGGCGCACCCACTGATTGGCTCCGGGGAAGCTGATACCTAAAACGTCCAACCAGGCCTGGTTCTGAGCCTGTCATGTGCACCTAACTGTACACATGACCAGGCAGAACTCTAACACAGCCCAGCCAAACTGATGTCAAAGTAAACCTACATAATTAACCCCCAGAATCCCTTTACTGTTCTGAGGCAAAAACTAAATTTGTACATGACAGACACTTTGTTCAAAGAGTCATCGATACACATATTTTCCTGGTTCCCCATATTTCCATGGTTTCTAATAATTGTGCCTACCTGTGCCTATATTACACTGCTACTAATGTGTTTAGCATGTATCTGCAGCACAGAGAGCGCGTGGCATTAAGTGACAGCCTGCTCTATTACAAGCATCCTTTTGTTGTACTTTTACCAATGGCACAGATGTGGCAAGGGATGGAGAGGCTAGGGGAACTACAGTATATCAACAGTGCAAACAAACGGCTATTGCCCCCACCTATATAAGGTGAGCCTGGATGGAGCCCACCCCTCCTTAAAGCCACAGAGGCACACTGAACAGCTAGCACATAGCACAATACCAACAAAAGTGTCCAGTGTGTCCCCTGTCCAGTATTCCAACAGTACAAACAAATGGCTACTGCCCCCACCTATAACTGGCCTTTGCAGCAAGGAGCACATTGAAGGGTGATGCATGTCAAACAAAACCAAAGAAAATTCCCAGCTCAACTTACTGACCAGCCTGTCTAACAGTATGCAATGAAAACAGAGGTTTATTTTGCACACATTTGTAAATATTTGCGTATATATGCATTATAATGGCTAGGCCGAGGGCAGGTATGCCTGGAGGAAGCCCACCCCTCCTTAAAGACACAGGGGTGCACTGGACACCAAGCACAATGTCAGCGAAGGTGTCCAGTGAGATACTGAGATGCTATGAAGTGCCTCTGCAGCTTACGCATGTATTTGAAAATGTGTGCAAATGAAACCTCTGTTTTTATTGCTATACTATTAGACAAGATAATTTGGTTGGTTGAAGGATGGTCGGTAAGTTGAGCTGGAAATTTTTGTTTAACATGCGTCACCCTTCCATGTGCTCCCTGCTGCAAAGGCCAGTTATTAGTGGGGGTAGTGGCCATTTGTTTTTACTGTTGGAATACTGGTGAGGGGATGCACTGGACACCTTTGCTGCCATGGTGCTATGTGCTGGCCTGGTATACAGTGCTCCCCTGTGCCTTTAAGGAGGGGTGGGCTCTCTCCAGACTCATCTGCCCTCTGTCTATCCATAATAATGTGCTTCTACTGTGGAGGCTCTCAAAATTTAGAGTGAGTACTGCAGATAATACTGGGCTGTCATGAAGTGGATCTGCAGCTCATGCATGTTTTTGTTAATGAGCGAAAACTAAACCCCTGTTTTTAACGTCTACTGTTAAACAGGATAATTTGGTTGGTTGCAGGCTGGTCGGTAAGTTGAAATGGGAATTTTCGTTGGTTTTGTTTGAACTACACTACAGTATATCCTCTATCCTCTCTCTAAATAAAAACTAATTCTCATATACTGGTAGAACTCTTCCCTACAAGAGAAAGACCTCCTGATCATACATGTTGCAGTGAAAACAACTCTTCCATGACTAGGGAGTGACAGTAATTTCTGCATTTGAAAGGGGGTCTTGGATTTTCAGTGTTTTTAATTAGCTTTTTGCCATTCAGATATACACAAATATGACAGTAGATTGTGGAAGTAAATGGTCTACAGAGAGACATGTATATAGACAAAGCATATAACATTATGAAAGACTTCATCACTGTCCATATACATAGCAACAAGTATATAATGTTATGTTTCCCATATAGTAAACAACAGCAAACCAAGCAGAATAACTAGTGCTCTGTTTCTAAGCTCAACCATTTTTAAGTATCCCTAGATTCTTAGTTCTTCACTATGCATTATGAAAAAGTATTGCTCACAAGTCATTTATATCAAATTTCCACCAAAGGTGACACTAGGTCCATTTTCTTAAGCCTCCTCCCTATTGGCCTCATTTAATTCTTCCAGGGTTTCCTGTGAGCCCACCCATCTAAACCAATTTTTTTCTAATTTTTTTTGGACATCATCTTCTGCATACTCTGTGAATCCCCAAGTGCTGATCCACAGGGCTGCTGTTAAAAAAATCATGGGGCCCCGTACAGCCTACCTGACAGGGCCCCCCCCCCCCCCCCGTGCCCTGCCAATCATTAGTGGTCGAGACATTCGGCACATGTATACTTTTATCCATGTATATGTGTGGCTGTGGGTAATGCCTCCAGTTATGATTGGCAGTGCACAGGGAGATGCTAACTGTTAAGTCTTGATTACTTTTGTGTTTTGGGTGGGGGGAGGCAGTAAAAATATGCAGCTGAGCCACATTTTTACCATCCCCCAACCACTCCCCCTTATGCAGCAAAGGCACTACTTCTGTAGTACACCTGCAGGGTGTTTTACACAACATCCCGTCACTACTGCAGCACTATGGCAGTAGTGTCTTTGCAGCATAAAGGGGGAGTGGTTGGAAGATGGTAAAACTGTGGCTGAGCTGCACATTTTTACTGCCCCCCCCCCCAAACACAAACGTAAACAAGACCTAACAGCATCTCGCTGTGCTTATGTGATTATCATCATTATGATGATGATCACACGGTACAGATGTTGTATGCCTCTCTGTTTCTGTACTGTACCTTCCAGAAAACGTGAGCCTGCCCGTTCATCGGGATCCTTATGCTGCCTGCGCTGTCAACCACATCTCTCTCGTCTCCCGCTCAGATACAGCCCGTCCTCTGCCCTCCTCGGTTACTAAGGGAGGAAAGGAGAATCACTCCGCCAGAGATCGGCTGTCATCAGCCGCGGCCAGCAGGAACTTTAAAAAAGTGCGGCGCTGGCTTTAGACGCCTGCACCCGAAATTGAAAAAATAGTCCCTCTCTGCTAATACCTCCTGGGCCCCTCTGCTGTACTGATGGGGCCCAGGTAAAATAGATTTATGCTACAGCAAGCCTAGGAGCATTATCAATGCTTTCACCTGGGCAAAGTGCTTTTACCAAAGCTGAAGAACAAAGTTGTCTGGGCCCCCCTGCTGGCCGGGCCCGGTACAGTAGGGCTGGCTGTACTGCCCTATCAGCGGCCCTGCTGATCCAGAATAACCATGCAACCTCATTATGGGCTGCATAATACAGCATCACAGATCTAGTTAACCAGGTTGCTCTGAAAATAATTTAGACCCCTTTCACACCACACCGCCCTTTGCATCGGCAGTAAAACGCCGCTATTTTTAGCGGCGTTTTACCACCGGATTTGCGGCGCATTTCGGCCGCTAGCGGGGCACTTTTACCCCCGCTAGCGGCCGCGAAAGGGTTAAAACCGCCGGCAAAACGCCGCAATAGCGGCGTTTTGCCGGCAGCATTACAGCGCTGCCCCATTGATTTCAATGGGGAGCAGCGGTGGAGGAGCTGTAAACACACTGCTCCTTCACTGCTCCAAAGTAGCTGCTGGCAGGACTTTTTTCTGACGTCCTGCCAGCGCACCGCTGTAGTGTGAAAGCCCTCTTTAGGGCGGATTGCAGGCGCTATTTCTAACGCTATAGCGCCTGCAAAACGCCCTGGTGTGAAAGGGTTGTTAGGGATGCCAGTAAGCATCTCAAGGTGGTCTTGGGGACAGGTAGATGGGCAAATTATAGCACTTTCAGTTACATTTTAGAATGGTTTGAGATTCTTCTTGAGTTCCATCTGAGTTTTTTTACAGTTGTATTTTGCCTGCAGTTGACCTATTTCTAACTGCCATTTGACTTTCTTTTGACATGCAGTTGACCTCCTTCTAAACTGCTTCAAGTTGTTTTTTGCATTTCTATTGACTTTTATGGATAGAAAAGCAGTTATGATGCAAACAAAAGCCCATGTACACAGGCCCTTACCAAATAAGGTCCACAGGCTTGCTTTAAACTCTAAATATAGTGTTTCAGACACGTACAGTCACTGTAAGCTAGCCAACATAGTCTTGTAATCTTTCAAACTCTGCTTTGCTATATTGTTGCATATTTCTGCAGATTGCACCATTGC
Organism: Lithobates pipiens; assembly: GCF_037356315.1. Taxonomy (NCBI): domain Eukaryota; kingdom Metazoa; phylum Chordata; class Amphibia; order Anura; family Ranidae; genus Lithobates; species Lithobates pipiens. Next base: position 499,983,275 of record NW_027507903.1, on the reverse strand, counting down.
TCATCCTATACAAACTCTAATGCCCTGTACACACGATTGGACTTTCCGCCAACAAAACTGTGGATTTTTGTTTGAAGGATGTTAGCTCAAACTTGTCTTGCATACACACGGTCACAAAAATGTTGGCCAACAATTACGAACGTGGGAACGTGGTGATGTACAAGACATACGATGAGTCAAGAAAAAGGAAGTTCAATAGCCAATGCGGCTCCATCTGCTTGATTCTAAGCATGCGTAAACTTTTGTGCGTCCGACTTGTGTACAGACGATCGGAAATTCAGACAACAAAGTTTTGTTGGCGGAAAATTTGAGAACCTGCTAGTCCGACAACAAATGTTCGATGGAGCATACACACGGTCGGACTTTCAGCGAACAAGCTCACATCCAACATTTGTTGTCGGAAAATCTGATCGTGTACAGGGTATTACCAGTTTACCAGTTAACATCTCCACAAAGGTGACTGCCACCTACATTCGCTTACAGAGAAGCCATCTCTACTGCAAGTCTGACCTCCTCTTCTAGCTGGCATGCAGCTACTCATAATAAAGTTAGGTTTCATGCCCTCACACTGGATGAATAATTTCATGACCTTTGTGGGAACATGTAAGTGAATTAAAGGGTGTTTTTATATACGGTATCTGCTTTCAGCTATTTTTTCAAGCAGATGGAGCATAAAAGACCAGCATAAGTGTCAACAGCAAGGTTTAGGATAAAGATAATCTCCGTATTATGTACACAGACTTCTATTTATATTCGTGAATAGCGTTGAGATACAAGTACAGTGTATTGCATACAATGTGGATAAGCATGTAAGGCGGGGGACCTTGTGAGATAACTTAGCATTCCTGAAATGCACAATGTGACCTTGGGTAAAGCGCAAGAATTTATTTCCTAATGGTACATAAACATAAGCATGATTTATTCCTATACAGCCCTTGGAGGGCTTCTATACCATCTCTGTGCAATGTTAATGCTGCTTTTCATTCTGGATAAGAAAATGTCAAACGAAACATAAAAACATAAAAATGTAAAAGGAAGAAAGAGCCATACTGATACAAGTAAGACATATTTTACTGGGTTAAAGGGGAACTGTATGCCTAATGTTTTATAGATATACATTAAAAAGAGGTCATTAAAGTAATACAGTATGTGCTAAAGTAAAACTTAGCTTTAAATAGAACAAAGGTGAGATTCCTTCTCACTTCCTGTGTGTTTAACAGGTGTCCCTAAAAACAGGAAATAAGCAGAAGCCTCCCAAGTGGGGAAACAGACAAAGACAAAAATATAAACATCATAAATGTACTTAAAAATACTTTGATGGATGACTTACTGATGATATATATATATATATATATATATATATATATATATATATATATATATCTCACAAAAGCATACCCCTCACATTTTTGCAAATATGTTGTTATATCTTTTCATGTGACAACACCGAAGATGTGACACTGCCTTAACCTTCTTGGGCAAGGAGTTCACCAGAGCTTCACAAAAGTGAGTACACCCCTCACATTTTTGTAAATATTTTATTATATATTTTCATGTGACAACACTGAAGAAATTTCACTTTGCTACAATATAAAGTAGTGAGTGTACAGCTTGTATAACAGTGTAAATTTGCTGTCTCCCCAAAATAACTCAACATACAGCCCTAAGTGAAAATGTCTAAATTGGGCCCAATTAGACATTTTCCCTCCCTGGTGTTATGTGACTCATTAGTGTTACAAGGTCTCAGGTGTGAATGGGGAGCAGGTGTGTTAAATTTGGTGTTATCACTCTCACAGCAGTACACTCAATACTTTACATTGTAGCAAAGTGTAATTTCTACAGTGCATTTCTACAGTGCTGTCACATGAAAAGATAAAATTGAATATTTACAAAAATGTGAGGGGTGTACTCACTTTTGTGAGATACTCTGTGTGTGTGTGTGTGTGTGTGTGTGTGTGTGTGTGTGTATATATATATATATATATATATATATATATATATATATATATATATTATATTGTCAAGATGAGAGGGGTGACACTAGCTTGAAGGGTCAGTGCAACAGGTTGTAGCAGAGTCTCTCCAGAGCCCAATATTTATTGCCAGACATTCCATTTCCACAATGGCATAGTTTCTAGTACTAGTTTCTGGCACAAAGCTTGCTTCAAACAGCAGAACACTTGGCTTGGAGACAAGCACCATAGGACTCTTCGATCCCAAGATTCAACATACTTTTAAGCTCTGCCCAAACAGTATTCCGGCGATAAATAATGTCTCAATTTCTCTGCACAAAAACTCCTAGTTTAAAAAAGGGAAAGGGCCTCTGCAATCCCTACCTAGTGTGAGCATCTGGATCTTCCTGAACCATTCGACCAACTGTCAAAATCTCTCTTTCTTTCCATGGTTTTATCAGATTGACATGGTAAATCTGGTAGGGTTTACGTTTGTTGGGCTGATCAACTTTATAATTAACCTTTCCCACCTTCTCGACTATCTCAAAGTGTGCTTGCCATTAGGCGAGAAACTTGCTCTCTACTGTAGGCAATAATACAAGAACCGATTCCCAGGTTTAAACTCTCTAACCTTGGCAGACCGGTTGTACACACAACTCTGGGCCTTTTCGCAGCCTGAAAATGTTCCCTATCTATGGGCATAACGTTTGTCACACGTTTTGCATTTATGAAATGTGTTCCGCCACATTCCTATAAGGGGAAGCTTCTTGTTCCCACGTCTCTTTCACTATATCCAGTAGTCCATAGTGGTCTCCCATAAACCGACTCAAAGAGGGAGAATCCTGTGGAGGCCTGGTTTACCTCTTGTATAACAAACGACTATCCTCCTCAACTGCCTTTTTTAGCATTACCTTTAAGGTTTTGTTGAACCGCGCCATGAACCCATCAGTTTGTGGATGATACACTAAAGTCTGCAAGTGTTTAATTTGAAACAGTTTACAGAGTTCCTTCCTCACTTTAGACATAAATGTGGTAACCTGATCCATCAAGATCTCAGATGGGAGCCCTGTTTTCATGAACATTTATCGGTGTCCCCTAGCTGACTTGGGTAAGGGGCCCACCAAGTCCATGGCTATGTGATCAACGGGATCCTCGATCATTTTAATCAGTACCATCAAACTGCAAAACTAGGGCATTGGGACAGTTCTTTTTCCCGCTCTGTTTACATCACGTGATCGGCTGTCAAGGGGCCAGGATCTCATTGACTCGCTCATCACAGAGGGTACTACGTCTGCCTCACAGGGAGCGCGCAGGCAGTTCATGCTCGGGAGGACATACATGGATGCTCTCCTGGCAATTTTGGCTCATGTTGTAGCCGTGTTTCGGCTATAGTGCGCGCAGGAAGAGGTTAAAACTCACAAAAAGGTATTGATGCAAAATTTATTTTTAAAAATGGACATAACGTAGAAACATTACATGCATCAATATTTCCATTAAAAGACCTCCTGTCCAAATTTGTTTTTTACAGGGGTACCCAACTTCCTAATTTTGCCACTACCTATTGGTGTCCCATATATGTAACTATACACAGTTTACATACATATAGGGGTTTTTTTATGAAAGGAAAATCCACTTTGCACTACAAGTGCAAAGTGCACTTGAAATTGCACTGAAAGTGCACTTGGAAGTGCAATCGCTGTAGATCAGAGGGGGACATCCAAGGAAAATAAAAATCAGCATTTTAGCTTGCACATGATTGGATGATAAAATCAGCAGACATTCCTCTCATTTCAGATTTACCCCTCAGATTTACAGCGACTCCACTTCCAAGTAGACATGTGCATTTGTTTTCATCCAAATGCATTTTTGGCCGAATTTCTGGTATTTTCGTTATCGTTTTAACAAACGATAACGAAAGTGCAGAATCTGAAAAACGAAAGATCAGACATAAACAAATGCTTTATTTTTGTTTTCGTTATGACAACAGTTCGATATGGATAGGAGATTCAACATGACGCTGACAATAACAATCTGTGTCTATCAAATCTGTGGTCGAATTTGCCTAACCTTAATTCTATTAGTCCAGGATTATTCTACATAGAGAGAAAAGATTCAACATAGTGAGAAAAGATTCGACATAGAGAGAAAAGATCACTGCTGGAATTGGGTGGGGGAAGTAAAATAAAAATAATGATGATGAATGTTATTGGCTGATTGTAACCAAAGAGGAGGAGCAGTAAAATAGCTAGAACTAAGTACACACCTACAGCCAACTTACCTTCACTTACAATTGCTAGCAGAGAGAGACACACACCGAATCATTTCAGAAGACAGTCAATCTTAGCTGGTCCGTTTGTCAGAAAACCTAAATTATTTAGCAATTAAGCATAAGCACAGCAGCAGAACAATAGTGAAGCAAGCTACAGTTAAACTTAAAATGGAAGTAAACCCTTCCAAACAACTTTGACCTACAGGTAAGCCTAGATTAAGGCTTACCTGTAGGTCCAAGTAATATCTCCTAAACCTATATGGTTTAGGAGATATTTGCCCGAAAATGGGCACCGCTGTCTACGGCGCATGCGCCGTAGACAGCGGCGCGCAGGCGCACTAAATGCGGCAAGTCCAAGAATGGATTTGCCTAATTTGTCGACTCCCGTGCGCATGCGCGGGAGTGACGTCATCGCGGCTCCGCCGAATGGCAGCGTCGGAGCTCCGAGACGCGACTCCCGTGCGCATGCGCGGGAGTGACGACATCGCGGCTTCTCCGCTGTCATTCGTCGGAGCTGCGAGAGACGCCACAACCAAGATGGATGCGGCGGACTACAGGTGACAGCGGCGACTTCGCTGGCTCCTGTGTCAGGTAAGTGACACATAATGAGCTACTATGCGATGCATAGTAGTCCATTATGCTTTACCTTTGCAGGGAAAAAAAGAGGAAGTAAACCCATCAGGGTTTACTTCCTCTTTAACTTTTTCATAATAATCTGCTACTATTGTGTTAGTGTTGTGAACCTGATAGTGATACTACTGTTGCTAGTGTTGTGATAGCCTCAGAGGCTGCCCGTGTTGTGGGGGGGAGGGGGGGGGTATTATTATAGATTCTATATTATAGATTGAGATTCTATATAGATTCTATATACCCTATCTTGTTACCTGTCTGATCAGTGATCACTATCACCAGTCCATTTTCTGTTTGAACTATATACATTCAACATGAACGACAAAGATTCGACAAAGCAGCGAAAAACATACAAACGTTGAATCTTTGGCTTATGGTGTCTCAAAAGTTCTAAGAAGATTCGACGGAGCAGCTAAACTATATGGAGTCATACAGTTTAGCTGCTCCGTCAAATCTTATTTGACAAACACCATAAGCCTTCAATGACAGATTCGACCTTAATTAATTTGGATTTTCGGACGAATGCAATTTTTAACGAAAAACAAAATAAATGAAAACGAATTTCGGGAGTAACTAAATAAATGTATTTTTCGGATTAAAACAAAATTCCGAAACAACATATTTCAGTGTGCACATGTCTACTTCCAAGTGCACTTTCAGTGCAATTTCAAGTGCACTTTGCACTTGTAGTTTTCACTTGTAGTGCAAAGTGGAATTGCCTTTCATAAATAACCCCCATAGTGTTGTATTTAAACCAATATAAATGTTATTCTCAAGTACAGGTATTTATTCTAAGGGAGATGTATTCCTCACTAAATTTAATGGGACATAACTCGCTTCCGCAGGAGGGAGGGAGACAACAAGAAATTTGCAAATGTGTATCAAACATAATCAGAAATACTATGGTAGTCACTCTTGTTAATACTGAAATTTAACAATTCAGAGTTATGAATAATGGATCAATTGTACTCACTGCACCTGAGCATAGCATGATTTTAGGTCATTTGGGTAATTTTTATACATTTTAAACTAAGATTTATATCAGTTGTATTTGTGATGCTGGCGTGGTAATTTATTTATCATTTTTAGCAGTATTTTGTTTATGTGAAAAGTGTATTATGATGAATTATGTTCTTTAAGACCCCACCCACCTTTCACCATGTCCACTAATCACAGCAGCACCATGGCACATTCTGTATGAAGTACATTCTTGGGCCCAGAGGAAATCCCTACCATGACAGGGCCAGTTGTTTGTATTTCCCCCCAAGGCCAAATGTTTCCAGTCCTCCCCTGATTCTATCCTTTTGTCCAAAACGGTAAAAATAAATATTTTGGCCGTCGGCGAGTGTTAAAATATCAGTTTTTGTATGCACTAAACCTTTAAGCCAGTCTGTAACATTTATTAGGGAGTCGTTAACTTCTCTAAGCGGAGCAGCTGGTATTCTGACACCCCACTGAAATTCATTTATTTCCTTGGAAAATACTCGAGTTGTATTAAACAGCTTCAACGTCCCCGGCTTTGTGAAGTGCAGCTGCCTTACACATTGCTATTCAAATCTTCCTAAGCACATTTTTGCAATACATTAAAAAGTTGGTTCCTGTTGTTAATCCGCAGAGATATAAAATGCCCAAAATAATCCTCGCCTCCTGACAGTGAAACATTGTTTCTTCCCTTTATCATAGCTAGCAACTCAATCCTCTGTCTTTAGAAATTACTTTTACTTTTTTTTTTTATGTGTTTCGGTAGTCTGATGATAGGTTAAAAGGGAAAACTCCGAGAATAGATGAAAAAAAACGCCCTTTCGTTCACTTATGTTTTAAAATCATTTTTCAATTCAGCCGGTGTAATTGCCTGACACCTGCCATTATTCTATTAAGTGGCCACACACTAGAAAAAAAAGCTGAAATCAGGCTGGCAGAAGAAAGTAGCTTAGCGGTTTGAGCGGTTTAGGGAGGTTACCAGGTTCCAACTCCCCCTGTGAAAAAAAACACTCGTCAACAACTGTGAATTCTTGTGGCTGTGACATTACACATAGGCTCCCATGGTCCAGCCATTGTCAGTACTCCCTCCTCTTCCCTGCAGCAGCCACTCTCTAAAATAGGGGAGCTTGAGCTGCAGGGTCACATGACCGGACTGGAGCAGATAAAAAATAGGTAAGAGCATAGATCTCCTTTACACATGGTATGCAGGATAGTGCAGTCATGCAACACTGTACCCAAATAACATTTATACTCCGTATTCCGATCGCACCCATTCCTGGATAAGCTCTAAAAGATTTGGGTGCTGCAGCAAGAGCCAGCTGGGAACTGGTCAGAAAGTCACAATGGAGATATTTGCCAGCACACCATGGATCGACAGGATAGCATCCAAGCGGATTTTATTGCATGATCGCAACACAAAGCAGTGCAACATTTTGGAGCCACGCAGGGCCCCTTAATCAGGCATGACTGGCGAAGGGGCCCTGTGTGGCTCCAAAACGTTGCACTGCTTTGTGTTGGGATCATGTAATAAAATCTGTTTGGAAGCTACCCTGTCGATCCATGGTCTGCTGGCATATCTCCATTGAAAATAACATTTATGTCCCTTTTTCCCACAAATAGAGCTTTCTTTTTGTGGTATTTGATCACCACTACATTTTTTTTTTTTTTTTTTGTGCAATAAACAAAAAAAACGTCAATTTTGAAGAAAAAAAATATATATATTTTTTACTTTCAATATAAAACATATCCAATAGAGAAACATAAAAAAATTGAATTTCATCATCAATTTAGGCCAATATGTATTCTGCTACATATTTTTGGTAATCCCATTAAGCGTATATTAATTTGTTTGTACAAGTTATATACAAACTATGGGATATTTTTATTTATTAATTCTACTAGCAGTGACTTATAGCGGGACTGCGATGATGCAGCAGACATTCGGAAACTGACACTTTTGACACTTTTTGGGAACCAGTGAGACTAATACAGTGATCAGTGCTAAAAACATACGCTGTAACTGTATTAATGACACTGGCTGGGAAGGGGTTAAACATCTAGGGAAATCAAAGGGTTAAAAGTGTGCCTAGCCAGTGTTTTGGTGTACTGTGGGAGGTGCTTTTATTAGGGGAACTAATGGATGTAATTCCCTGCTGGACAGGGCTCTGTCTTGTTCACATAGGCAGGGTCCTGTCCTGTGTAAATTCATGATGATCTGTGGGTGCCGGCGGTAATCCATTGGCCAGTACCCACTTATCGACATTTGCTGTGTTTAATCACGCACGCACCCCCCTACCTGGAAGTGTCAGATCACATACCTAGTGTTATTAAAGTGAAACTTTATTCAGAAAATGTTGTCTTGCTAGATCACTTCTTTTGCAGGCATTGCTATGTAAGACATTAAAAATAAGTGTCTATACTGTTTAAAATCCAGTAATAGACTATCTCACCCCGCTCTTCACATGCTCAGTTTCTCTCTATTTCTAGGCACTGCTGAGTTTGTAGAGGCCGATCTTCTGACAGCCTGAAAGCAGAATTAAACCCTCCTATCCTTTACAGCCAAGTAAACTGCTTCTGTTTGATCTGCATCTGCAATTGCCATTATGACACCAGCCATTTGGCGGTTTGATAGTATGGTTAAAGCAGAGCTCCATCCAAAAGGGGAAACTCCGCATGTTTGCTTACTCTCCCCCTCCACTGTCACATTTGGCAGCTTTCGGAGGGGGGAGTGGGTACCTGTTTTTGTCAGGTACCCATCCCCATTTCCTGGAGACCTTGGCGCGGCAAGTTCCCCCGGAAGTTCGGCCCCCTCCTCCTTCTACTGCTGCTGGACCAGGCAGGAAGTACAGCGCACTTTGCACATGTGCAGTAGGGAACTGGCTGTGAAGCCGCAAGGCTTAACTGCTGATTTCCTTTTACAAGGAATGGCGGCGGCAGCACCTGGGAGCCAATGGAAAATCAGGTGAGGTGCCAACATCGTGGGATCTCTGGACAGGTAAGTGTCCTAATATTGAAAGTCAGCAGCTAGAGTATTTGTGGTTGCTAACTATTAATTATTTGGTTGTGGGGCTGGAGCTCCCCTTTAAGGACACAAGCTAATGTGCCAGTTAGCAAACCCCGAATTCCCCAAATTTTTTTTTTTAAACCGTTCAATCAACGTGTTTAGTTCTGCTTTATGATTTACTGCTGTTCAAGGGGTTTATTGGCCTCAGCAAATTGGCAGCCTCCAGCAAGAAGACACAGAAGCAATGCTGAAGGCAATTCATAGCACACACTAACTTTGGTAGCGTCAGGGGCGTTGCTAGGTCTACAAAAGATCTGGGGCTAGAGCAGCATAGTAAAGAAAGTCATACGCTTGGGCAGTTGTCAGTGGAACAGGAATACAGAGCAATTTTATAACGGAGACACCTGCATCACCTGACCTGCTTAAAGCTTGCACCCTGTTGGTTCAGATTGCCCCCAGTCCTAGTGCGGCTGTAGTTTTTAGCTGATTGCCACGGTTTCCACCATATACAGGGTGTCTGGGTGCTCTCTATTGCCATACAGTGCCTTGAAAAAGTATCCATACTCCTTGAAATTTTCCAAATTTTTATGCTACAACCAAAAATGTAAATGTATTTAATTGGGATTTTATGTGATAGACCAACACAAAGTGGCACATAATTGTGAAGTGGAAGGAAAATGATAAATAGTTTTCAAAATTTCTTACAAATAAATATGTGAAGAGTGTGTCGTGCATTTGTATTCAGCCCCCCTGCGTCAATATTTTGTAGAACCACCTTTTGCTGCAATTACAGCTGCAAGTCTTTTTTTTTTTTGCACAGCTAGCGAGTGAAACTTTTGCCCAGTCTTCTTTGCAAAATAGCTCAAGCTCTGTTGTCAGACTGGATGAAGAGCAGTTTTCAAGTCTTGCCACAGATTCTCAATTGGATTTAGGTCTGGTCTTTGATTTTTCCATTTTAACACGTGAATATGCTTTAATCTAAACCATTCCATTTTAGCTCTGTCTGTATGTTTAGGGTCCTTGTCCTGCTGGAAGGTGAAACTGTGCACCAGTCTCAAGTCTTTTGCAGTCACTTAACAGGTGTTCTTCTCAGATTGCCCTGTATTTGTCTCCATCCATCTTCCCATCAACTCTGACCAGCTTCCATGTCCCCGCTGAAGAAAAACATCCCACAACACGATGCTGCCACCACCATGTTTCACAGTGGGGGTGGAGTGTACAGGGTAATGTGCAGTGTTAGTTTTTGGCCACACATAGTGTTTGTTGGTCTATCACATAAAATTCCAATAAAATACCTTTACCGTATTTATCGGTGTATAACACGCACCTTAATTTTAAGCGGGAAGTTTCAGGAAAAAAACCTTACATTTTGAATAAAGAACTTTGAAGCAAAATAAGGGTCAGTGCCCATGAATACAGCCTTATCAGTGCCCATCAATGCAGCCTCACCATTGCCTATCAATGCAGCCTAATCAGTGCCCATCAATGCAGCCTGATCAGTACCCATCTGCAGCCTTACCATTGCCCATTAATGCAGCCTACTCAGTGCCCATCTGCAGCCTCACCATTGCCCATTAATGTAGCCTGCTCAGTGCCCATCTGCAGCCTCACCATTGCCCATTAATGCAACCTGATCAGTGCCCATCTGCAGCCTCACCATTTCAGCCTGATCAGTGCCCATCTACAGGCTCACCTTTGCAGCCTGATCAGTGCCCATCTGCAGCCTCACCATTTCAGCCTGATCAGTGCCCATCTGCAGCCTCACCATTGCCCATCAATGCAGCCTGATCAGTGCCCATCTGTAGCCTCTCCATTGCCCATCAATGCAGCCTGATCAGTTCCCATCTGCAGCCTTGCCTTTGCTCATCATTGCAGCCTGCTCAGTGCCCATCTGCAGTCTCGCCATTGCCCATTAATGTAGCTTTGCCTTTGCCCATCGATGCAGCCTCACCATTGCCGGATTACACAGAGCCAGGATCTCCTGTGTACTCAGTGCTCGCAGTCACACACAGTCCCGCCTCCTGGCCCCTATGATAGACAGCACAACAGTCCATTGCTGGATGATGTGACATCTATGCTAGGAGCTGGGCCAGTAGACGGGACTGTGTGCGAGACTGCGAGAGCTGAGTACACAGGAGATCCCGGCTCTGTGTAATCCAGCGGCGCTCGCTCTGTCCTTCCCCTTGAAGGCAGCCAGGTATCGGCGTATAACACGCCCCCATGATTTTCTCCCTATTTTTAGGGGAGAAAAGTGTGTATTATAAGCCAATAAAAACAGTATGTTTTTGGTTGTTATACTTTTTCAAGGCACTGTAAATATCCTGTTGGGACACTAGTTGATAACTCAGTTGAAATTCTTGATCTACAAATTTGAAGATGTTTGAAAACAGCAAAAGAAATTCAGTTTTCAGTTAATAAGAGATTCAGTTGACCTGAGCAGGAGATTGCAGGTCACGCTCCAGCAATGTGCTAGGGTCTTGCTTATTGTTGATGCAGGGTTATGTACCGCACAAACTTTGTAATTATTTTTACAGTTCATACGGACTAAGCAGTATGTCACTGGCAGATTTTTTTTCCTTACACCAGCTTTTTTTTTCACTTCAGCCAAATTGCAAAATGCCCTTAAAGGTGACCTATCGCACAAAATTTTAATTTTAACTGAATAAAAAATAAAAGCTCCCAGAAGCATTATAGATTAAATAGCAAATACAAAAATAAGATTTTGTAGCAAAGGATATTTAATTAGTTAAAGCAAAGGTTCAGGCACTAGAGATATAGAAACCCTGCAAAGTAAATTGCCTTCTTTATCTCTTTGGGTCTTTAGGATGTGTTCTAATGTATTTTCTGCCTCCTCCACTAGTAATCATTCTCTTTTTGGTCACTGAATTGAAAATCTACAGTGTGGTGAGTGAGCATTGTCACTCTAGGAATGCACATGCAGCCTTCCAAGGAATGCCCTCTCCTCCAGACTGACATTCACCCACCAAGGCATTTTGAGGGCTCTTGAGAGGAGTACAGAGGCAGGGTGCGTTCATATTTTCAGGAAGTTGTGTACAGCACCCTGCCCTCCCCTCTCAGCAGACATGGTCTGCCTACAGTGCATTGACAAGCAAACAGACCCAGTCAGTGGCGTAACTAGAACCTTCAGGGCCCCGGTGCAAAAAATGATGGAGGGCCCCCCTGACCTCCGGGCCAGGGTCCTTCCCACTGATCTCAGGGGCAGCAGGACCTGGATAGAAGGGGGAACAAATCCCCTCCATTTTCCTCATGCAGCCACTGAATGCCTATCAGAGGGAGAGGAGGAGAAGCAGAAGTTTAGTGGCTGCAGGAGAAAAATGGAGGGGGATTTGTTTCTCTAAATGCCCCCCCCATCCAGGTGGTCAGGGGCAACATGTGTGCTATTGCAATTGTAACCCCTGTAGTTGCGCCCCTGGGATGAGTGGGTGGCAGCGGTGTTGGTGGGGGATGGGATCAGTGGCGGTTGGGGAGGGATAGGATCAGTGTCATCGGTGGTGGGGAGGTGGGATGCGTGGCAGCGGCGAGGGAGAGATGGGATGAGTGGCAGCGGTGGGGGGGGATGGGATCAGTGGCAGCAGTGGTGGTTGGGTAGGGATGGGATCAGTGACAACGGTGGTGGTGGGGGGATGGGATAAGTGGCAGCGGTGAGGGGGATGGGATCCGTGGCAAGGGTTGTGGTGGGGGGGTGGGATCAGTGGTAGGGGGGATTGAATGGGATGAGTGGCAGAGGTGGTGGGGGAATGGGATCAGTGCCAAGGGTGATGGTTGGGGAGGGTGGGATGGGTGGTAGTGGAAGGGGGGGATTGGATGGGATGAGTGGCAGCGGTGGTGGGAGGATGGAATCCATGGCAAGGATGGTGGTAGGGGGCGGTGGGTGGGATTGAGTGGTGGGGAGGGGAATGGTATCAGTGGCAAGGATGGGGTCAGTGGCAGTAGTGGTCATGGTGGATCAGTGGCAGCAGTGGCAGTAGTGGTGGTGTGGGGGATATCAGGGTATCAGTGGCAGTAGTGGTGGTGGTGTGGGGGATCAGTGGCAGTAGTGGTGGTGGTATCAGGGTATCAGTGGCAGTAGTGGTGGTGGTATCAGTGGCAGTAGTGGTGGTGGTATCAGTGGCAGTAGTGGTGGTGGTATCAGCAGGGCTGCTGTTAGAAATCATGGGGCCCCGTACAGCCTACCTGACAGGGCCCCCCCCCCCGTGCCCTGCCAATCATTAGTGGTCGAGACATTCGGCACATGTATACTTTTATCCATGTATATGTGTGGCTGTGGGTAATGCCTCCAGTTATGATTGGCAGTGCACAGGGAGATGCTAACTGTTAAGTCTTGATTACTTTTGTGTTTTGGGTGGGGGGAGGCAGTAAAAATATGCAGCTGAGCCACATTTTTACCATCCCCCAACCACTCCCCCTTATGCAGCAAAGGCACTACTTCTGTAGTACACCTGCAGGGTGTTTTACACAACATCCCGTCACTACTGCAGCACTATGGCAGTAGTGTCTTTGCAGCATAAAGGGGGAGTGGTTGGAAGATGGTAAAACTGTGGCTGAGCTGCACATTTTTACTGCCCCCCCCCCCAAACACAAACGTAAACAAGACCTAACAGCATCTCGCTGTGCTTATGTGATTATCATCATTATGATGATGATCACACGGTACAGATGTTGTATGCCTCTCTGTTTCTGTACTGTACCTTCCAGAAAACGTGAGCCTGCCCGTTCATCGGGATCCTTATGCTGCCTGCGCTGTCAACCACATCTCTCTCGTCTCCCGCTCAGATACAGCCCGTCCTCTGCCCTCCTCGGTTACTAAGGGAGGAAAGGAGAATCACTCCGCCAGAGATCGGCTGTCATCAGCCGCGGCCAGCAGGAACTTTAAAAAAGTGCGGCGCTGGCTTTAGACGCCTGCACCCGAAATTGAAAAAATAGTCCCTCTCTGCTAATACCTCCTGGGCCCCTCTGCTGTACTGATGGGGCCCAGGTAAAATAGATTTATGCTACAGCAAGCCTAGGAGCATTATCAATGCTTTCACCTGGGCAAAGTGCTTTTACCAAAGCTGAAGAACAAAGTTGTCTGGGCCCCCCTGCTGGCCGGGCCCGGTACAGTAGGGCTGGCTGTACTGCCCTATCAGCGGCCCTGGGTATCAGTGGCAGTAGTGGTGGTGGTATCAGGGTATCAGTGCAGTAGTGGTGTGGGGCGGGGGGATTAGTACAGTAGTGGTAGTGTGGGGATCAGTGGCAGTAATGGTGTGGGGATCAGTGCAGTAGTGGTGGTGGTGTGGGGGTATCAGTGCAGTAGTGGGGGTGGTGTGGGGGTATCAGTGCAGTAGTGGGGGTATCAGCGCAGTAGTGGGGGTGGTGTGGGGTATCAGTGCAGTAGTGGGGGTGGTGTGGGGGTATCAGTGCAGTAGTGGGGGTGGTGTGGATTTATCAGTGCAGTAGTGGTGGTGGTGTGGGGGTATCAGTGCAGTAGTGGGGGTGGTGTGGGGGTATCAGTGCAGTAGTGGTGGTGGTGTGGGGGTATCAGTGTAGTAGTGGGGGTGGTGTGGGGGTATCAGTGTAGTAGTGGGGGTGGTGTGGGGGTATCAGTGCAGTAGTGGGGGTGGTGTGGGGGTGTCAGTGCAGTAGTGGGGGGGTGGGGGTATCAGTGCAGTAGTGGGGGTGGTGTGGGGGTATCAGCGCAGTAGTGGGGGTGGTGTGGGGGTATCAGCGCAGTAGTGGTGGTGGTGTGGGGGTATCAGCGCAGTAGTGGTGGTGGTGTGGGGGTATCAGTGCAGTAGTGGGGGTGGTGTGGGGGTATCAGCGCAGTAGTGGGGGTATCAGCGCAGTAGTGGGGGTGGTGTGGGGGTATCAGCGCAGTAGTGGGGGTGGTGTGGGGGTATCAGCGCAGTAGTGGGGGTGGTGTGGGGGTATCAGCGCAGTAGTGGGGGTGGTGTGGGGGTATCAGCGCAGTAGTGGTGGTGGTGTGGGGGTATCAGCGCAGTAGTGGTGGTGGTGTGGGGGTATCAGTGCAGTAGTGGGGGTGGTGTGGGGGTATCAGCATAGTAGTGGGGGTGGTGTGGGGGTATCAGCGCAGTAGTGGGGGTGGTGTGAGGGTATCAGCGCAGTAGTGGGGGTGGTGTGGGGGTATCAGCGCAGTAGTGGTGGTGGTGTGGGGGTATCAGCGCAGTAGTGGTGGTGGTGTGGGGGCAGTAGTGGTGGTGGTGTGGGGGTATCAGTGCAGTAGTGGGGGTGGTGTGGGGGTATCAGTGCAGTAGTGGTGGTGGTGTGGGGGCAGTAGTGGTGGTGGTGTGGGGGTATCAGTGCAGTAGTGGTGGTGGTGTGGGGGTATCAGTGCAGTAGTGGGGGTGGTGTGGGGGTATCAGTGCAGTAGTGGTGGTGGTGTGGGGGCAGTAGTGGTGGTGGTGTGGGGGTATCAGTGCAGTAGTGGGGGTGGTGTGGGGGTATCAGCGCAGTAGTGGTGGTGGTGTGGGGGTATCAGTGCAGTAGTGGGGGTGGTGTGGGGGTATCAGCATAGTAGTGGGGGTGGTGTGGGGGTATCAGCGCAGTAGTGGGGGTGGTGTGAGGGTATCAGTGCAGTAGTGGGGGTGGTGTGGGGGTATCAGCGCAGTAGTGGTGGTGGTGTGGGGGCAGTAGTGGTGGTGGTGTGGGGGTATCAGTGCAGTAGTGGGGGTGGTGTGGGGGTATCAGTGCAGTAGTGGTGGTGGTGTGGGGGCAGTAGTGGTGGTGGTGTGGGGGTATCAGTGCAGTAGTGGTGGTGGTGTGGGGGTATCAGTGCAGTAGTGGGGGTGGTGTGGGGGTATCAGTGCAGTAGTGGTGGTGGTGTGGGGGCAGTAGTGGTGGTGGTGTGGGGGTATCAGCGCAGTAGTGGTGGTGGTGTGGGGGCAGTAGTGGTGGTGGTGTGGGGGTATCAGTGCAGTAGTGGGGGTGGTGTGGGGGTATCAGTGCAGTAGTGGTGGTGGTGTGGGGGCAGTAGTGGTGGTGGTGTGGGGGTATCAGTGCAGTAGTGGTGGTGGTGTGGGGGTATCAGTGCAGTAGTGGGGGTGGTGTGGGGGTATCAGTGCAGTAGTGGTGGTGGTGTGGGGGCAGTAGTGGTGGTGGTGTGGGGGTATCAGTGCAGTAGTGGGGGTGGTGTGGGGGTATCAGTGCAGTAGTGGGGGTGGTGTGGGGGTATCAGTGCAGTAGTGGTGGTGTGGGGATCAGTGGCAGTGTTGATATTGAGAGATGGGTGCCACTCACTTGCAGATCACTCTGTTCTCCTTCCTTGCTGGGTCTTGCTTGGATGAGCAGTAGCACTGAGCAGGGATGGGCGGGGCCTGTGAGTGCAGGCAGGGCCAAAGAAGATGGGTGGAGTGGGCGGGGACTGTGCCCGTGAGTTCAGGCAGCGAGCATGGGTGGAGAGGATGGGCGAAGTGGGCGGGGACTGTGCCCCTAAGTGTGGGATGAGAGGATGGGTGGAGAGGATGGGCGGAGCCTTGCAGTGTGCCCGTGAATGCGATCAGTAAGGATGGGCGGATCGGCAGGAGAGGATGGGCAGAGCTCCCCGTGAATGCAGTGTCCCCGTGAATGACTGTACTTTCTCCAAGGCGGCGGCGGGCCCCCCTACAGTGGCGGAACCAGAGGGCCCAGTCGCCAATGCGACTGGTGCGACCCTGGTAATTCCGCCACTGGACCCAGTAATGACATATTTGAGTCTAAAATAAGGTATGTGATGAAAAGGGAGAGGTTTTTTTCATTTAAAGGGTTTTTATTGGATACATCCAACAATACAAAATCTTATGCAGTACGCAAATCAAACAAACAGAGATGGTTGTGTACAGGATAGAGAGACTTCAAAAATCAGGTAACAATCATGTATAGGCAGATAATACATCAAACACTCTAACACTATCTTGTCAACCTTCTTCCAAGGGCCTAAACTGACCCCACGTGGGTTTAGGCCAACCAACCTAGTTAGATGAATCCAATAACTTTTTAGTTTTACTCAGAAAGAGAAACGGGAACTAGAGGAGAAAGCAGAAAACAGCAAGGTGCTGGACTTGAACCCTAGGAGGTCCTAGTTATAAGAAAAAAAAAGAAAGTTAGGGAAGGTAGGGGCAAGGGAGAGCAAGGACAGGGGGAAAAGAAAAAGAAAAAAAAAGGGGGGGGGGAGGAGGGTAAAAGGCAATGGGTAAAGGGCATTGGGTGGGAGAACACCCCACGGAGTCTGACCCCGGAATGCCCGGCTATGAGGAGTCATCCCGTCCCGGCAGTCCTGCGGCAGGGGATGCCAGGTCATTATATTCCTGAGAGAATTTGTGCCAGTGAAACCACGTTTTGTTATATTTTTCCTCTTTTCTGTTTAGAGCAGCCATCAGCTGTTCCATCAGGCCAATTTCACTCACCACAGCCAACCCCTGCCCGATTGAGGGGGGGTCTTCACAGTGGCATAACTAAAACCTTCAGGGCCCCGATGCAAGAAACCATGAAGGGCCCCCCTGAACCCCAGCCAGGGCCCTTCCCTCTGAGTCCGGCGGTGGAACTACAGGGCTCACAAAGGTCATACCTGTGACCACGCCCTGGAGTTCTTTTTTATCAGTAGTTTTTTTTATTTATTTGTTTACATTTTTAGGTGCCCCATTGGGGGACTGTCCCTAGGCAGGATGGGGTCCCCATCCACAGAAGAGATGAGGTCCTTTTCTCCAGGGCAGATGAAGTTACTGCCCCCAGATGAGAAGGGGTCTCTGTCCCCAGGGGAGGTGGGGGTCCCGTCCCCACGTGAGAAGGGGTCCCTGTCCCCAGGGGGAGATGGAGGAGGTATGTAATAGTGTGTGGGGGATGGGGTCCTCTCACTCACCATGACCAAGCTGTAGGCCGCGCACTCAGCCATGTTGGCCTGGGCTCCATCCAGTGTGCTGGACGGGTGATCAGCATATCTCCCAGAAAGACCTTTCATCAGCTGTGTATGACGGGGGAGGAGGGGGGCTGGCAGACAAGCCTGCAGTGTCCTCCGGGGGGCTCTCATAGGGCTGCACTGCATCTGTGTGCTTAAAGTTTGTTTACTCAGGAGAAGTATGCAGTGCAGTGTGGGCAGGACTTGGGGGGGGCGGGACTCTGGCTGGGGAGAACAGACATCAGACTGAGCGGCAATGCATGGAGCAGGAGAGGGGTACTCTGAGGAGCCGGCCGAGGACACAGGTCATGCGGGGAATGCAGAACTAAAGAGCAGCCAGTGCGATAGTCAAGCATGGAGCTCTGCTAGTCACCCTCCTCCTCCAGCCACCCGTATGCATGGTGCACTGGTACCCCTAGCTGCCTATGCTGCTGCGGCCATATGTAAAGGGGGCTGCATGGGCCCCCTGCATCACAGGGCCCAGTTGCGGTCGCGACTGCTGCACCCCCTATAGTTACGCCCCTGGGTCTTCACTTTTCCATTGTTGTGGAATTCATAATTTAGCTGCATTAAGAAAAAAGGGAGAGGTTTTAATTAAACATTTCATAAGCATGTCCATGAATGTGGAAGGAGGAATCAGAGATTGAACTTTAGCTTTAACAGATGGGTCAGCACTTCTGCCTAGCAGCATTAGGGTTGTCGGTTCAAATCCCAACCACGACACTACCTGCCTGGAGTTTGCATGTTCTCCCTGTGCATGTTGGAGTCTCCTCTGGGAAACTGGCTTCCTCCCACGCTTCAAAGACATGCTGGTAGGTTAAATGGCTCCTGTCTAAATTAGCCGCAGTATGTGCATGTATGAATGTGAGTTAGGGACCTTAGATTTTAAGCTCCTTGAGGGCAGGGACTGATTTGAATGAACAGTATGTATGTAAAGTGCGGCATAAATTGACATGTGGTAAATAAAAACACTGCGTCAGTGCTAAAAAATCAATACATCTATATAAAATCTCTAGTAGCTAAACATATGATCAGACTTAGTAATGCATCTTAATCCATTCCATAACTGAAAAATTTTTATAAATAAATAAAAACATAAATTATACAAATATGACAAGTCCAACTGTGCTCCTTATAAAAGTGCTGTGCTCAAAAAACAAATTTCAGTGCTCCATTCCCTTCGTGCTCTAGGTGCCCCACATAAATGTACACTTACCACCATTATTTGATCACCTATCTCTAGTGTGGTCTATTGTGCTTTGTAGGATACTCCCCTGGATAATTACCAGTGCTTGCAAGATACCACGATCACTAATCCACAGGCATTGACTCAAAAGGAAGAATAAGAAAGGGAGGACTCACATTCGGATGTGCCTATTGTAGCAACCACTTGCCCACTGTGTGCTTTTACCCCCTTCCTGCCAAGGTCAATTTTATTAAAATTAATGACAATTGCGCATTTTTTTAGCATTTTTTTTAACAGCCTTCTTTTGGTGGTATTTAAAAAAAATGTTTTCATAGTCTGTTATAAAATTTTGCAAATGGGTCATTTTTCTCTTTTACTGATCTGCACTGACTGGCACTGATAGGCACTGAAGAGGCGGCACTGATGGGCAATGATGGGCACTGATAGGCTGCACTGATGAGGTGGAACTGGTGGGCACTGATGAGGCTGCACTGATAGGCAGCACTGATGGGCACTGATAGGTGGCACTGATGGGCACTGTTGGGCGGCACTGATGAGCACTGGTAGGTGGCACTAATAGGTGACACTAATGAGGAGGCACTGATGGGCACTGCTTGGCAGCACTAATTGGCAGCACTGGTAGGTATTGATTGGCAGCACTGGTGGGCACAGATTTGCAGCACTGGTGAGACTGCACTGATAATCAGGACAGAGATAATAAGTGCCCTGATTATCAATGCAGATGTCCCTTTTAGAGAAGACGGTTTTCGGCTCTCTTCTCCTCTGCTCATGCTGTCAGAATCTGTTTACCTCCAAGATCAGCTGGAATTGGACACAGCTGATCATGTGGTAAAGAGCCACTGATTGGCTCTTTACCTCAATCTGTGATCAGCAGTGTCCAAAGGACACCATGCTCGCAGTGCATGCTGCTCATGTCCAACAGCTGGCACTTGGCAGGAGCAATAACGGGAAGCTGTCATATGACGCCGTCCCAGAACTAGACAACCATGCTGTAGCCATCATTTGGCTATAGCGTGGTCGGCAAGTGGTTAAACCTGGCACCTGGTGTATACAGCATGTACAGGCGTTGGGATACCGGACCCCATTTACTAAAGCTTCCAGAAGTGTGGTTTGACTCGGTCCCAAGGAATGACATCAGCGTAAGGTGCGTCGCAATGACGTAAATAAGCCTCAGCGCATTTCAAACATATAGTCAACCGACTATACGCTGACCTGTGTAATTATCCAGGGGAGTACCCCACAAATCGCAGTAGACCACACTAGAAAAAGGTGGTCAAATATGTGCAGTGAATGTACATCTATGTGGGGAAATTCAAGCACAAGTAGAATGGAGCACTGACATTTTGTTTAAAGAGTACAGCACTTTTATAAGAAGGAGCACAGTCATGGAATGGATTAAGATGCATTGCTAATTCTGATCATATGTTTAGCATCTGGAGATTTGATATAGATGTATTGATTATTTAGTACTGAGTGCAGTGTTTTTTCTTTACCATTGATTTGTATCGCTGATTCCGTACATTATAATTGCAGCTGACATTAATAATTCACAATAAGTTTAAATAATTTTATTCATTATTACACCTAAGCGCAAGGTTACTTATTCATTTTTTTGGCACTATATAACTACCTGTAATAAAAAAATAAACAGTTATACTGTAGCAAATAACATTTATGCTGCATACACACGAGCGGAATGTCCGACAGAAAAAGTCAGATGGAAGCTTTTCATCGTATATTCCGATCGTGTGTATGCCCCATCAGACTTTTATGTCGAAAATTCTGACGGACCCACAAATAGAACATGTTCTAAATATTTCCGACAGAACCAATTCCTATCGGGAAAAGCGCTCATCTATATGCTGTTCCGACTGACCAAAAACGACGCATGCTCTGAAGCAAGTATGAGACAGAAGCTATTGGCTACTGGCTATTGAACTTCCTTTTTCTAGTCCCGTCATACGTGCTGTACGTCCCCTCGTTCTTGACGGTTGAACTTTGGTGTGATAGTGTGTACACAAGACAGTTTCAGCGGAACTCCGTCGGAAAAACCTTCAGAGTTTATTCCAAAGGGAAAACTGGTCATGTGTACACGGCATAAGAAGAAATTAATAGTAAACCAATGGAGCATTGAGTAATTACTGTATGTGAGAGCAATGGCTACTTCAAACTACTTGTGTAAATTATGTCATAAGGGGCCAAGTGTTCCATCTGTTTTGTGATCACTGCTCTCAACAGTTAGGCTGGATTCACACCTATGCAGTTTTTGTGCTTTTTGCATTTTGCAGATTTGCACTACAGTCCATTTAGCATAGTTTCCTATGGAGCGCGTTCTGTATTGCAAATCTGCAAAGTGCAAAAAGCACAAAAACTGCATAGGTGTGAATCCAGCCTTAGTCACTAGCAATTTTAGTAATGCCACTAAAAATAATTCTAGCCTAAGAAGATAAAAAACAAATGTTTCAGTGTGTAGTATTTCAAAAGTTAGTTGTGGTAATCGTATTGCAGAAACGCCATTGCAAGCCATAGGAGCAAAATAAAAATAAAGACTTCATGATGATGAACAGCAATAATGAACTAGAACAAGAAAGATTTCAGTAATAACATAAAAACTGTTAAATTGCAGTCTCTATAAAGTGACAATGGAGAATAGGACTTACAGTCCACCCAGTTATAGAATGTTACTTACTACCTTTTCTTTATGACTTGTTTTATAGGCCCATTAACTATCAGGACACATCCTCATATTAAAAACTCAACAATGACACGGCAGTGGAGACGGGGGTCGCACCCCACAGGTCTTCCTGGGTATGAAGTCAATGCTTGTTTTAGATTTAACAATGTAATATTTACAGGGCAAAGAGGCTTACTTCCGGAGTCACAACAGATGTCCCCCCTGTTGGCATTTCTACAGTGAATTAAATTTTGCCTGCCACATTGTATCCATAACGCAGCCATGGATCATTAAATGAAGGACAGCGCTAGATGGTAATTGTGTGCACTGCCAGCTTAGTTCAAAAGTTCTTCCAAAATTCAAAAAATGAATTGATTTATTTAATAATTAAAAGGAGACATGGAAAGCATTTGCTGCCTGATCTTGGCCCTCGTCATCTGCTCACAAATTGGAGTAGAAGAATCATAAACTTCTTATTAAACAGAAACTTCTGGGGAACTAGTTGAAGATGATGGCAAGTTTTTCGTTTTTTTTTTTTAAATAGAACAACTTCTGTACTTCTGTCTTCACAAAGTCTACTGAGTTTTAGAGGAAGTAGATAGGACAGAAAGGCGCAAACCTTGCTTTTCTGAAATGAAAATTGTTCTAAAAATTCTAGGGACTTCATAGTTTCATAGTTAGCAAGGTTGAATAAAGACACCAGTCCATCCAGTTCAACCTGAGTGAGTATCTACAATTGTCCCTATCCCTGTACATTGCACACTTGCAGTGGTCCCTACCCTCAAGGAGCCTGCAATCCAAGGTCTCCATTCACATACTAGGGCCAATTGTGGACAGAAATCAATGAACCTACCTGCATGTCTTTGGAGTGTAGGAGGAAACCATAGTACCTGGGGGAAACCCATGCAGGATCAGGGAGAACATGCAAACTCCAGGCAGGTAGTGTCATGGTTGGGATTTGAACCAGTGATCCTTATACTGCTAGGTGAGAGTGCTAACCACTACACCACTGTGCTTCCCACTGTGATTTAAGGCATTCTAAATGTTGCACTTAAAATGTCACTAAAAGCAAACGAGATTGGGGTCGCGCTGTGTCATAGCAACACGCCACGGCCACGCGGAGTGTGCGAGAGTGGCCGTTCTATCATATGACGGCATCCCAGTACGAGAGCTGCACTGCCCCGCCATCATTGACGGTGGGCGGGCAGCAAGCAGTTAATCTACTTTTATAATTATCTAGTGCATCCATAGACCAGCATTCTCTTCACATATGAATGTAGCCTCCTGAGGCACAGTTCTGTGCCATGCAACCTCCCTTTTATTCTCCAATATTTTCTGGTGATGATGAGGGTGGTTCAGACAGATCTCTGTAGATAGAAAGAAACAAGACATTTCTACAGGCTTACCAGGGACATGCGGTGAGGTCAGTGACTGGTGAGGCACTGGCTAGTACGCACAGGTTACATACACCGCAATGGTTAGAGTGAGAGCAATAATTCTAGCGCTAGACCTCCTTTGTAAGGCTGTGCATTTTTAGTGCTTTTTGCATTTTGCATATTTGCACTACACTCCATTTAACATGGCTTCCTATGGAACACGTTCTGTAATGCAGATCTGCAAAAAGCACTAAAAATGCATAGGTGTGAATCCAGCCTAACTCTAAACATGTAATCTGTAAACAATTTTAAAGTGCCACCTATGAAGATTTTTGAAGTTTGGCACCATTCCACAAGTGTGAGCAATTTTAAAGCGTGACATGTTAGGTATTTATTTACTTGACATTAGATCATCTTTCACATTATACAAAAAAATCGGGTTATCTTTAGTGTTTTTTGTTTTTATATTCGTGAAACTGTTTTTTTTTTGTTTTAAAAAACGCTTTTGAAAAATTGCTGCACAAATACCGTGTAACATAAAAAGTTGCAATGACCACCATTTTATTCCATAGGGTGTCTGCTAAAACAATATATATAATGTTTGGAGTTTCTGAGTAATTTTCTAGCAAAAAAAAAAATGATGATTATTACATATAGGAAAGAGGTGTCAGAATTGGCCTGGGTGGCAATGGGTTAATTACCA
This sequence comes from Lithobates pipiens, assembly GCF_037356315.1. Taxonomy (NCBI): domain Eukaryota; kingdom Metazoa; phylum Chordata; class Amphibia; order Anura; family Ranidae; genus Lithobates; species Lithobates pipiens. The sequence continues at coordinate 499,959,592 of NW_027507903.1, read as the reverse complement.
TAAGTAATATACAAATAATTGTTATATATTGTTTGTAAGATAGTTTACTATATTTTCAAAAAATGTACACAAGCAGGTGGCTTAACGGGCAAATTAGGCAAATTACTGAAGTTTAAAGTTATAACTTCAAACCAGTAATTTCACAGTAAATAGATAAATATTAAATCATTATCTTATAATATATAGCATAATAATATATGATTTAGCTTGATATGATAATAACAGTAACTTTTCAACAGTAGCAGATTCTCATTCTCCCTCTTAACTGTGTGAGAAAAACATGGGATTGTGGGTAAATCTTATACCCATAAACCTATGTTTTGTCCTTGTAGTTAAAGTGGTTGTAAACCCTTACAACACACTTTGACCGCGATTTTGTGCAGGGCAAAAGGTCGCCAATGTAAAAAGAAGAAAAATGCCCAAATATGCTCGATTCGAGCGACAAAAAAGGGTCCGGAACTTGTTTGAGCTTCAGGCATTCGGCTTCAGGCGACATGGAGTGGAGATGTGGACCATCACCATTGAGAATAATAGATTTTTTCCCCTCTAGGGTTTTGTAGCTTCAGGCTTCAAGCTACAAAACGCTCAGGTGTGAATGGGGCCTTAGACACATGCCCCTCATATGACACTGCAGTAAGAGGCATGCCTCCACTGCAGCATTTTTATTGGACAGCTGGGGCTAATGGTACTTTACCATTGGTCCAAGTCTCCAAGCTGTCTATTGAGCTCAGTGCCTCTGACAGGAGGTGAGAGGCACTGTGAGCTCATCCTCTCAGTCTGCTGCAAACAGAGTGTCCCAGCTTGTATTTAAACTGGCCGCTCTGTATGTAGCTTCTGACAGACTGCACAAGGAGTCCCACATTTCTACCAGTGGTGGGTAAGGACTTAGTCTACCTCTGGTCTCTGTGACCTCAGGTCACCGAGCTATGACCCTTGAAGCTCAATTTTTTTTTTTATATGTTCATGGCTCTGCCTCACCTGCCTCCCCTGACTGCATGTCCCTGATGCTTACATCCAGGGTCATTCAGAAAATGGGGAAACTACCAGGAGTAACTAGTAGGACAGCTGGGGGCAGAAGTTGTGGCATGAGGTCATGTGACCTCTAGAATAAATTATGCATCCCAATACGCAATGACTTTGAGAGGTAAGTCAAGAGCAGCGAGATGGAGGGTTTCAGCGGTCCAATGTCTACTGAAGTTAGAATCAGCTTCTAGGGACAAAGGAGGAGAAATTTATTTTCATAATAGGACAGGTATGTACAGGCGTCTTGTCTACATTAGCCAACATAATGACAGTAAGTGAACCATCCTTATCATCGCAGGATCCCCGTCACAGTACTTGACACAGGGGCTATTTGGTTACTGACATAAATTTGGTGGCCAATCAAACCCAACAACATAGTTCTTTAGCTTTCTCTAATGCGAGCATTTTGGAGTGAATGGGGATTTTTATTCTTGTCTGTGACTCCACAGTCACAGGAATTACCTGCCATAATAATTATCTATTATCTAGACAGGAGGGGAGGATAAAAACTTTGCGATCATTAGTTATTGTTTCAGATTGCTTGTACTGTGAATGATACCAAATATCTTTTGGATGGCTGATTGCCTCATACTCATTCATTGTTTTTCATTTAATCAAAGTGTTGTAACCTTTATAAGCTCACATATATGGGGCGGAAATGCCCCAAGAAGTTTGGCGGCATCTGGGATCCATGGTTGAGTGCTCGCTCTCTCACGGTTTAATTTGTGTTACTTTTCCTGTCCCCCGGCTTGTGATCACTAGGATTGGAGGTCTGAATTCTGTAACCGACTGTGCTTGTATTGAGATCTGTGCATAAGTTGTATTGATAACTTGTTTTGATCAATAAAAACGTTTCTGTTAAAAAAAATCAAAGTGTTGTAACAACTATTTTTGTCCCTTCTGGAATAGGCACACTTTCGTTGATATTTTATTTTATTTTACCATGTCAACAAAATCTTCCAGGCGCACTCACAGACTGTAGAGCTATGCACTACATGACTACACAAAGAAGTATTTGGCACAGCATGGCAAGAGTTATACACAAAGAAAAGTTATAAAATAAAGAAATAAGGAATCATATTCCAAAACAATAATTGGAAAAAATTATACAAGGAATTAGCACATGCATTTCTGAACCACTGTTATGTTCAACATTCCAGTCCCAGTGAAGGGGGATCCCTGTAGCCCCCAAAACGCGTTGGCACATTTTACTGAACACAGATTTATATTTCTGCCAGTGCTCCTGTTACAGACTTTCCCTCATTTCCTGTCTGGTGAAATCGTTGTCAGCTTTGGATAGCAAAAAAAAAAAAAAATCAGCTGATCTAATTTTTCCACATTCCATCCAAAACAAACTCAAAAAGTTTTAGCCGATCTACAAATCAATGCTTCCTGTCTTCCTATTGCTGATGTTATCGATTCATTGTTGATTCCTGTGACCCGCTGCACATAATACCACGCTTTCAGTATTGAACACATTCAAACTCTTTCTAAGTATCCTGTCTGCTGAAGTCACACACTGCTACCCAAGCTGTCCACAAGGTGGCAGAGTGTTCCACCTTCCACCACAATCAAGTGACATTACGGAGTTGGACAGTGGCAAGCATCTGCAGATCGAAATATTAGGTGCCACTACAGGATTCATTTATGTTTCAACAGAAAGTTCTAGAGAGTGCAGCAAAGTTCACTGTATCTTGTTTACACCCTTGCAAAAGGCCAAATTAGTGGACAGGGAGTTGTAACATTTAAAAGATGACAAAGCTTTTACAAAATAAAACACATCTATTTTGCCTTTACCGCTGAGCATTTCCTTAGCTCACATCATTTTTTTTTATGCATGAAAAACAAACTGAAGCATTGTGTATCATAAACAATTGCCATTTTTTTAAAATAAAATATGTTTCACCTTTTTTCATCCTTCTCCAGCAGCCCCTTTGCAGAGACTCCCTGTCTACATGCACTTTAGAGATGGCAGCGTGGCATTTTTCAGAGGGTATGGTGTTCCTGATGGTGATAACAGTGGACCATGCCTGTGCAATGCGCACCAGTATGGTCGCTTGTAGTCTACATCAGAAGTCCCCCCTGCCAACCCAAGAATTGCAGATTTTCTAGAAATCAGCCTGCCTGTCATGCCCCATCTACTCATGGCTGCTTACAAAATGCATAACCACGGCATCAATGCAGACTTAGCTTTAATTTTGGCTGTGCAAAGACAGGGAGGGACTACAGCTTGGGTGCTTCCACCAAGGTACAGCTTTCTCCAATCTGGAACCAGTCACCTCTCCCACATTAATCAGGCTGCAGCATGGAGGTGGTATAGCTGAATATTGCACCCAAGAACTAGATGACACTAGCTTAGGTGCAAACCGGAACTGACTTTATTGCAAACTCACACAGAATATACCACACAAAATCCATTACCCTGAACAATGCAAACTGTAAACAGTATATCTAATGAACAGCCAACATAAACATAAACAGTAAGCTAATTAACAGCTAGTAACCTAGACAAGCCTAGGTTACTCATGACAATGCTCACCCAGACAATGCTTTGAATAATCAGGTATCCCCCCACCTCAGACTGTCCGGCAACAGTCTACAGCAGTGTATAAGACAAAACTCATACAATGTTCCAGCAGTCTGAAAAAAGGGGAATTCATTTATTTTCATAGATTTCTTGAGGCATAGTGTTGATAAATATTTCTGTCCCAAGTGGAGAAGCTTCTCCAACTCAATCTGCTGGAGGGCCACCATATTTCCTCTAACTATTAACATGTACCAAATTAATATTACACCTTTCTATCCACGCCAGAAGGGAAGCTTTATTGTCTTTATTCAGAGAATCTCCCTGGGATCAGAGGCTAAACTGAGCATTTTTTCCATGCTCTGACTGGAAGAAAAAGACAAAATCCCCAGTCTTCTCCATGGGCCATAATCAGTGGGTGGGTGGCTTGCTCCTTGCCCCTCCAAAAGCGTTTTCCCAGTTGGGTGCATCACACTATAAAACCTGCATTGCTGGTGTTGGTGGTAGCTGTGCTATGAGATGATGTCATTAAGTCTGTACAGGCAGAAAGAAGCATTTCCTCAGTCACCTCTCCCACATTAATCAGGCTGGAGCATGGACTGATCTGTGTCAGACATTTCTGAATACAGTCAAGAACTGCACAGGCACTAGGATTTATTCTTGTGTCAGCTGGCAATTGAATATAGGAAGTAGATGGTGACCCTGAATTATACCTGAACAAATATGGCTTCACCATTCTGGAGAGAAAAAAAAATGAAGCCATTGTCAGGGGGTGTATTGTGATTTCTGTGAAAGGCCACACTAACACGTTACTTAGCATGCATGACTTGACATGAAAAAAATATAGGGGGTGCTTGCTAACTGTGGGGGGGGGGGGGGTTGCTCATACTGCGTGAAGACAGAGATCGTTGTTCCTGCTTACAGAAACACAAGATCTCCATTTTCTCCCCTGTCAGAGCGGCGATCTGCTTTGTTTACATAAGTAGATCATTGTTCTGTCTCTCCTGCGAACGATCATGGGTGGCTGGCAGACATCGGGTCCGCCAGGCCCAACCGATTGGTATCCCCATGTGTCCAGTATCCTCCCAGTGGCTATTGCATGAAATGACGTACAGGTACTTTGTTTCGTGCAATAGAGCCGAACTGCCACAGCACATCTGTGGTAGGCAATTGACAAGTGGTTAAAAAAAGTTTGCCTGGAGTTCTTTGTAAAGGTTGTAAAATTGTAGATGATAAGACCCTTTAATTCTATTGTAACTATACTGTCCCCCCTTTATATTGTAAAGTGCTGCACAAACTGTTGGCACTATATAAATCCTGTATATTAAATATAAAAATGTTGCATTTTTTCACTTTGGGATGTACCGCTCTAATCATATTGTACTGACCTTCCCTCCCCGCTGACTGTTATATATCAGTTTTTTCCAGCCGCCCTGCTTCGACTTTTAATAAAGACACCCTTTTATCCTCCATAAGATTAATGCCATTATCATTTTAAAGAGCGATAAAAGATTTGTCAGCAGCCAGTTCTGACGGCCCTCATTCTGATAATATAATAACACTAAGAGACTGATGAGGGATTAGATGGTGTGGATTTAGCATGTACAAAAAAAAAAAAAATGTTGCTGAAAGTAGTGGCGCACTCCAAAAATGCTTTTATCAGAAAAATTACATTAAGGAAAGCACATTCCTTTCATTAGCAAATATTTAGGTTAGCTGGGAAGTAACCGTTGTCTCTTGTCAGTACAGAAATTTACAGATATGGTGTCTATGTGTTGCTTCACCGTAAGGCCTCATGCGCACTGCCTGCATTCAGTACCACGCACCCTCACCTGCACCCGCATGGATGTCAAATTGGGAGCAAAGGTTGTGTCTGTGCAGCTGCTGCATTCCAGTTGACATGAATGGGACTACCTGCATGGGAATGCATCCATGCATTTGGGGCCATACTTATCCATCATGTCACACCATCAGGGAGGTGTGTGACTGGCCCCAAATGTATTCTGCAGCATACAGCCAATGTCATTAAGAACTATCTTCAACGTAAAGAAGAACAAGGAGTCCTGGGAGTGACAGTTTGGCCCGCACAGAGCCCTGATCTCAACATCATGGGATTACATGAATAGACAGAAGGATTTGAGGCAGCCTTCATCCACAGAAGATCTGTGGTTAGGTCTCCAAGATGTTTGGAACAACCTACCGAGTTCCTTCAAAAACTGTGTGCAGGTGTACCTAGAAGAATTGATGCTGTTTTGAAGGCAAAGTGTGGTCACACCTTGCTCACTTTGACTTTTGTAAATTGAGTAAAATAAACAATTAAAATATAATTTAGGCATTGTTACTTTACAGAATGTCTTCACACCTGCCTAAAACATTTGAACAGTACTGTATGTACACACAGGGGCTGATTTACTAAGATGAATGCGCTGTGCCGGTTCATACCTCCATTTGTGCGCCAGATAAATTAGCAAGTGAGCGTATGAACCGGCGCACGCATAAGCGCAACACATAATATGCCGGCGCAATTGATAATAGCGCACGCCGTAGCATTAACAGTCCATTCACACAGGGACAACATGACTTCCAGCGCGACTTTGGGAGGCAACTTGGACACGAATTGAGTGTGAATCACAGCGCGACTTGGGGCGACCTACAACACGACTTTAAGTTGCCCCAGGCCAGGAGACTTTAACTTTAAAAAAAAACGCCATGGGTTCCTCTCCAAGAGCATACCAGAAAAAAAAAGCATACCTAAAAAAAAAAAAATGGCGTGGGGGTCCCCCTCAAAATCCATACCAGGCCCTTCAGGTCTGGCATGGATTTTAAGAGGAACCTCGTGCCAAAAAAAATGGCGTGGGGGTTCTCCTCAAAATCCATACCAGACCCTTATCTGAGCATGCAACCTGGCAGGCTGCAGGAAAAGAGGGGGGCGAGAGAGCGCCCCCCTCCTGAACTGGGCCACATGCCCTCAACTTTGGGAGGATGCTTTTGGGTCCCCCCCAAAGCACCTTGTCCCCATGTTGATGAGGACAAGGGCCTCATACCCACAACCCTGCCAGTGGTTTGGGGGTCTGCGGGCAGGGGGCTTATTGGAATCTGGAAACCCCCTTTAACAAGGGGACCCCCAGATCCGGGCCTCCCCCTGTGTGAAATGGTAAGGGGGTACCCCTACTCTTTCACCAAAAAAGTGACAAAAGTGTTAAAAATGACAAGAGACAGTTTTTGACAATTCCTTTATTAAAGTCTTCTTTCATCTTCTTTCTTCTGGTCTTCTTCCTTCTTCCTTTCTTCATCCTTCGGTTTCTTCCTCCATCTTCTTCTTCCTCCGATCCTCTTATTCTTGCTCCGGTGTTCTCGTCCGGCATCTTCCTCCGGGCGTCTCTTCTTCGTTCTCGTGCCGCTCCGTGCAATAGGAGGCTCCCGCTGTGTGACACTTCTCTTCTTCTGACAGGTCTTATATAAAAGAGGGCGGGGCCACACGGTGACCCCACCCCCTCTGAAGCACGGTTCCGTGCATCAGAGGGGGTGGGGGTCACCGGGTGGTCACTGGCTTATGTTAAAGGGATATCTTATGTTAAAGGGATGGCTTATGTTAAAGGGATATCGGTCCCGAAGAGGAAGCATCACAGGCACCTCATTTGTGCCAATCAGTACCCCCTGCCAGTGCCACCTGTTATTGCCACCTGCCAGTGCCCACCAGTGCCACCTATCAATGCCCATAAGTGCCACCTATGAATGCCCACAAGTGCCACCTATCAATGCCCACAAGTGGCACCTATCAATGCTCACTAGTGATGCCAATCAGTGCCCATTATTGCCACCCATCAGTGCCCATCACTGCCACCCATAAGTGCCCATCACTGCCGCCTCAAAATTACCTGTTTGCAAAATGTTATAACAAAATATATTAAAAAAAAATTAAAATTAAATTCGGTCTTTTTTCAATTTTTTTAGCAAAAAAAAAACGCAGAGGTGATCAAATTCCACCAAAAGAAAACTCTATTTGTGGGGAAAAAATGATAAAAACTTAATTCGGGTATGGTGTTGTATGACCACACAATTGTCATTCAAAGTGCATCAGCGCTGAAATCTGAAAATTGGTCTAGACAGGAGGGAGGTTTAAGTGGCCAGTAAGCAAGTGGTTAATATCCCTTTAATAATATATATTTTTTTTATTTTTTCATTGCAACTAGTTGACGTACCAGGCTATCACCAGTTATCAGCCTCTTGCAGTTCCTGTACAGCAGTGCTCAGACCGATGGAGAGAGAAGCAGCTCAAGGAGCCAGTACATTGTACTACAGTGCTCATGTGCTAACAAAGGACATGCTGATAGTAATAGAGAGCAGAGTGACAGTGAAATTAGCTCATTGATTTGCTGACCTGTAAGTATTACCTAACTGTAGCACAGAAAAATCAGGTCTCCTGACCTATCAGACAGAGCTGTACTGTGTGGCAGAGCTGTGCAAATCTCAAAAGACAAAAATACAAAAACCCTTGTCAGGCAAAAAAAACAACTCTCTTATATGTATTTCATTTGTGTATTTAGCTGTTTGCCTGGAGTTCAGCTCTAAATGTGGCTCCTAAACCATATTTTAGACCATTATGTCTTCCCATTTCTCTTCCATGTCTTTATTGATTCTGTTTTGCTTGTTCAGTTAAAACCCAACACAGCACTTACTGGAAGAGCAAGAACATTATTTTATATGTTGCAGCATTATTTTTTATCATTGCACATCCTCGCAATTTGGACAGACTGCGGGGTTTGGATAAAAGGTTTAAGGGTCACTAAACTGTGTATTCAGCAAAATAAAAAAGCGCAGCCAATCCTTTATGAATAATGCAGGAGCCTACACACTGTATAATTCAGATACACACCAACAAGGTGAGAGACATGGGCTGATACATAGGTTTAAATCAGAGATTCAAACTTTCGCTCCAGCAATTTAAATATTACAAGAAATAATTGTTATTAAAGTTACATAGTTATTTAGGTTTAAAAAAAAAAAACATCCATAAAGTTCAAACAATTGACAAAATGAAATAAATGAAAAACCTGCACCCTCAAAAGCCTAAATTAACAGTTTATACAAAGGAAGACAATAGATCTTTAGGGCCGATTCACACTTGAATTGCGCAGGAAAGCCATCTGTGTTCCTGTGTGATTCTTCTGCATTTCCCTGCAGTGCAATTTGGCAGCCTATTCATTTGAATATCCTGCAAATTTTACCGGAATGCAGAAAAATTTGTATTTGCACTACTTTTGAAAAACCTGCTGTATCAAATGTCACAGTACCATGCAGTCTGGTGGCCACAAATGCACTGTGTTTTGCGATCTGCATTTGGGGTGCCGTTAATAATGTATTGGCATTTCCAGCAGATCACAAAGACAGTGCATTTTTAACACAGTGCAGAACAAACCTTTCCTGCACCATGTTCTGGTGTGAGCCAGCACTTATAAAGTTGGATCCAAATTGTTCCAAGTTAAAAAAAAATTATTTCTGATCCACTGAAAGCAATCATATATTCACTGGATCAGCAACCTATAGCAGGGATTTCCAAAATGTGGCCCGAGGGCCAGATGTGGCCCTTTGCTAGCCTTTATCTGGCCCTTCCTCCCAATGATATGAGGCACTATTCCTCCCACTGACAACAACAATGGGGCACTTTTTCTTCCACTGATACGAATGATTGGATACTATTCCTTCTACTAATGTCAACCAACCCTGGGGCCATATTTATTCTCATTGATGCTGGGACGGGACATTTTCTACCCCTGCTGTACACAATACAGCCCTCCTAAAGTCTGAAGGACAGTAGACCGGTGTTAGAGAAATTTGATTCTTATTTTATAATCATTTAATGAATGCTTGCATGAGATTGTTTAGGAGTAGTAGAATTTCATATTAACCAATATATATTATTATTATTATTATTATTATTATTATTATTATTTTAGATGTTGAACTTTAGATGACCTCTCTGCTTTATGCTGATATTTTTACTGGGTGAAAGTTCATTAGAATAGATTCAAGTTATATAGAATTGTTTAGAGTCCTTGAAATGCATATAAATTACAGAGATAAGATAAGAACATTTTATACAGGTGGTTTAGAAATAATTATGTGTAATGTGGGAGAGTTATGTACAGTACATTAATTACGTTTGACAGGGTCAAACAAAGGTTCTGCTTGTGCCCTTAAAACTGTTAAGTATATACATATATATATATATATATTCAGGCTTCAAACATAAAGATATAAAATGTTTATTTTTTGTGAAGAATCACCAACAAGTGGGACACAATTGTGAAGTGGAATGAAATCTATTTGATTTTTGAAACTTTTTTAACTAATAAAAAAATGAAAAGTGGGGCGTGCAAAATTATTCGGCCCCCTTGCGTTAATACTTTGTAGAGCCACCTTTTGCTGCGATTACAGCTGCAAGTCGCTTGGGGTATGTCTCTATCAGTTTTGCACATCGAGAGACTGAAATTCTTGCCCATTCTTCCTTGAAAACAGCTCGAGCTCAGTGAGGTTGGATGGAGAGCGTTTGTGAACAGCAGTTTTCAGCTCTTTCCACAGATTCTCTATTGGATTCAGGTCTGGACTTTGACTTGGCCATTCTAACACCTGGATACGTTTATTTGTGAACCATTCCTTTGTAAATTTTGCTGTATGTTTGGGATCATTGTCTTGTTGGAAGATAAATCTCCATCCCAGTTTCAGGTCTTTTGCAGACTCCAACAGGTTTTCATCCAGAATGGTCCTGTATTTGGCTGCATCCATCTTCCCCTTAATTCTTCCCTGTCCCTGCTGAAGAAAAGCAGGCCCAAACCACGATGCTGCTACCACCATGTTTGACAGTGGGGATGGTGTGTTGAGGGTGATGAGCTGTGTTGCTTTTACGCCAAACATATCGTTTTGCATTGTGGGCAAAAAGTTGGATTTTGGTTTCATCTGACCAGAGCACCTTCTTCCACATGTTTGGTGTGTCTCCCAGGTGGCTTGTGGCAAACTTTAGACGAGACTTTTTATGGATATCTTTGAGAAATGGCTTTCTTCGTGCCACTTTTCCATAAAGGCCAGATTTGTGCAGTGTACGACTGATTGTTGTCCTATGGACAGACTCTCCCACCTCAGCTGTAGTTCTCTGCAGTTCATCCAGAGTGATCATGGGCCTCTTGGCTGCATCTCTGATCAGTCTTCTCCTTGTCTGAGCTGAAAGTTTAGAGGGACGGCCAGGTCTTGGTAGATTTGCAGTGGTCTGATACTCCTTCCATTTCAAAATGATCGCTTGCACAGTGCTCCTTGGGATGTTTAAAGCTTGGGAAATCTTTTTGTATCCAAATACAGCTTTAAACTTCTCCACAACAGTATTACGGACCTGCCTGGTGTGTTCCTTGGTCTTCATGATGCTCTCTGCTCTTTCAACAGAACCCTGAGACTATCACAGAGCAGGTGCATTTATACAGAGACTTGATTACACACAGGTGGATTCTATTTATCACCATCAGTCATTTAGGACAACATTGGATCATTCAGAGATCCTCGCTGAACTTCTGGAGTGAGTTTGCTGCACTGAAAGTAAAGGGGTCGAATAATTTTGCACGCACCACTTTACAGTTTTTTATTTGCTAAAAAAGTTTAAAATATCCAATAGATTTCGTTCCACTTCACAATTGTGTCCCACTTGTTGGTGATTCTTCACAAAAAATTTAAATTTTATATCTTTATGTTTGAAGCCTGAAATGTGGCAAAAGGTTGAAAAGTTCAAGGGGGCCGAATACTTTCGCAAGGCACTGTATATATATATCTATATACATAGATATATATATATATATATATATATATATATATATATATATATATATATATATATATATATATATATATGCCTATTTATTATGTAGATAATACAGTTTGTGAAAATGTGTATACATGCACATAGAATGCACATAGAATTGTATAGTGAGAAACAATAGCACATATAACACATTTGGTGGAGTTATTGAAAGTTCATTCTCCCAAAGTTGTAAATCTGTCTTATCAGGACAAGGAGGGTTTGATCTAACACAGCTGGGTGCCATACTGTCTCTACACAGGTGTTCTTAATTGGACAAAACCAGATATAAATCACTTTAATGAACATATAGGAATTCTGGGAATTAATACGTTTGTCTGGATGTAGAACAGGTGTCAGATTTATGGTTAGTTACATTGACGTAGATCTTAGCGACCAATCATATTTAGGAGAGATGGCTAAGATAAGGCTTGTAAAAGGGTATATAAATGCAAGTTCTACAAATGTTAGAAAGACAAGTCAGATAGGAGCTCATAAGGCTGAACTCTATGTATGCTGCCCTATTACACGGGTCATAGAGTTGGTCAATTATCTGTTCAGATAGGCGTCTATCAGACTGACTGCTTGTCTATTGAGCCCTATTGCACTGGTGACAGGCAGTCAATCAATAGGCAAATATCTGTCCTTTTGTTGTAACTTGTCTCCTTGTATGAGTTAAATAAAGAAAACTTCTTAACTTGATCCAGGGTGTGGTGAGGTGTGAATTTCGCTCACAACTGGCCCTTTGTTTAAAAGGTTTGGAGACCCCTGGTCTATAGTGATATTTTTTATAAATATTTAAAGCCAGTTTAAATTTTGTGTACACAAGAAACACATTCAACATAACAATAAACATACAGTATTTTAGTCGAAGGTCATGTGACTGGGCATAAAAAAGCAAAGATAAGGTATTTACAGGCATTGTTTAAAGAAAAAGTAATTACAAAGTGTAGGAGAGATTAAAAGAACAGAGAAGCTCCAATCTGATTAATTTCAATTTACACAAGATGTAGCCCACCACACTGCAATACACAATAATTTAGCACAATAGCACAGTATAGCAACTCACCCTCTTCACACAGCTTTCCCTAAACTATCCCAACACACACTGGCGAATAGCTCTCCCCCCATCTTTTTAATTGTACACATAACAAAGTCCCCTCAATAGCCATTCTAATACTGTTTACCACAGTTGGGTAGTCAAGCAGGGCATTATGGGTGTTTCAAAATTCACCTTGAGCACTCCAGAACCCTGCACTCTGTACGTAACTCACTCCAGAACCCTGATGGGCTGTGGGGGAATTTGTGTTTCACAGAAGAGACACAAATAAGATCACAGTGTTGAGATTCGATTTCAATTCAAAGGAAGTGAAAAGGGTGGACACTGCATTTCTGTCAGGATCTACAATAATTTTCTATAGTTGATGACAACATTATCAAGCTGGGGAAAAAAATGTATTCAGCCACCACATCTGTGCCCTGATAAGTGACAATATATTACATTTTTGTTCTTGGCTTTAGATATACTTTAACCCCTTACTTAGTCCGCCAAGTAAAGTTAAAGCTAATTTGGAACGTTCAAGAGATTTTTCACTGTCCGCGTATTCCCAGCGGGAAAGAGGCATTAAACGCTTATCCTATTACAGGATTTAAGCCACCTGTGCAATAACCATATCGATCATGCGGTTAGCCAAGAATTTGTACTTGCAGTTTTCGGATCTGAGTTCACAGCCCAGCAGACAACTTGGCAGCGTGGGAGAAATATGCGCAACAAGAAGATCAATGATATTGATTTCATAAGCAAATGTATTGTTACTTTCTCTTCCAATAGATCAATGTATCATTGGCCGAGACATATGACAAGCACAATGTTAACACAATATAAGGTTTTGTAATGCTTGGGGATTTTCAAGAAGCAGTGCCAATTAAAAAGTAATTCCACTTCTGAGAAAATGTATCGATTAAATGAAGCATGATCACAATGTAAAAACGTCATTAAAATTGCCATTTAGGCTTTCTTGACTCTTGTCTGTAGAATTTCCCATTTTGTCCTCTTCTGTCGACCAAAAAATGTCTTCTATTTTTAGCTACCCCCCCCCCCCCCCTTCTTTTTTATAATAGGCTGAGGCACTCTATTCAAAAAACAAATGGATCTTAAGCTAGGTTAACACTACTGTTGTGTTGGGAACGTGCACAAAATCACAAAGTGCGCATTTTCACATCTGCCAAACCAGCACCAGAAAAAAAAAACATGTGTAGCGGGTGTCTCACTCAATAACCCGCAAATCTTGCCAAGCTGGCCGGGAACAATGTACACAGGTTTTCCGTCTTGAGTTGGAGAGAGCTGCCTGCTAGCAGTTCCCTCCTTCCCGTTTTTACTGACTGAGTAATGTAATGTGTGCTGACACACATAGAGTTCTGCATTCAGCAGCTTCTCTCTTGTGCCCCTATTGGCCGGAAGAAGAAACCAATTGAGGGCACAGTTACAACAGCCAATGGAAGAGATTTCACTGAACTGCAGGGAGAGCTGCAACGGATTCTAGGACATGCAATTCCCACACAAAACGGCCCCCTAGACTGGTATACAGGGAGAAATACAAATCCCAAGAGGCTTTGCTGACTGGAAAGTAAAAGACTCCATTTTGTGTCCTGAGGTAAAGTTCAGTCAGCCTTGAGGGAGGGAAGAGACCAGACCTGAGGGAGAGGTGCTGTCTCTCAGATGATCTCCCTGTGCGATTCAGGCCTCCACCGCGAGTTGGGACATCCAGCCTGAGAGAAGGGGATCCCAGATGAATATTGAGACACATCTCCATCAACGGTGAACCTTTCCACTGTGAGGGGACCAGTCAGGTCACCACGAAAAGCCTGCTTGCTCCAGGACGTTTATCTAGGCCCTGTTCGCAGGATTTGGTGAGAGGCCATTTCTGCCCATCTGCAGAGAACAGAGGCACTGCACTAAAGGAAGAGTTTTTTTGAACACTGTATACAAACATCATTGCCGGTAGTCATCTTGCTTACACTTGTAATACTACAGGGATAAAGGATAAGGCTAAGGATAAGATATAGATTTCTGGGACATTGTATACAGACACCACTGTCCTCTCAAATCCTGTCTGTTTCACTTGATAATCTAGGCCAGTTATATTGTTTGCCCTGCTACCCAAGAGTTACAGTGCACCAACGAAAGTGGCTAGCTGAAGACACCAAAGCTTATCTTTTCTTCAAAAAAGGCTGAAGCTGTTAGGATCGTATGGTTCCGCACACACATATTCAGGGCTCTGTATATGTATTGGGTTTGTGGGATAGTTTATTTATAAAGTTTAGCCATTGCTTGCTGACTTGAATAGGTGTGTAAAGTTGGGTCTGTGGTGTCAGGGGACAGTAGAGAGAGGCCTGACACAAAGGGAGTCATTCCTCTGCTCTCCTCCTGCCTGGACTCATAGAGCCAACCTGAGTAGAGGTAACCAATCTAATTTGAAGTGTCATATTGCTTTATTTACCATTTAAGTGTGCCTCTGCTCTTGGGGACATTTTAGTGTTGGGAATCCCCTGAAAGCAGCTTGAGCGCTATATTGCTCTTAAGTCTCAGTTATTGCTCTCTATCTTGATTTCTCGAATATATATTGTTACTGTCTGTTAGGGATGAGCTTCGTGTTCGAGTCGAACGTACGTTCGACTCGAACATTGGCCGTTCGGCCGTTCGGCTAATTCCGAACGTTTTGGCCGTTCGCGTCAAAATTCGAGTGACGCGCGCGCGGACCACAATGCACTGCGTTGGCGCAGTGCATTGCTGCCCGATGATTGGCCAAGCATGCACTGTGACCCCGCATGCTTGGCCAATCGCAGCGCCGGCAGCGAGGAGAGCCATGATTGGCCACAGGCATCCTGCCTGTGGCCAATCATAGCTCAGGCTGTGTAGTGCACGCCCCACACTATATAAGGCCGCCTTTAAGGCGGCCTCCTGTAGTGTGTTACTTTGCATCTGAAGCAGTGGGTGTTCTGTGTACCTTCAACACAGTACACACCAATCGTTTTTGGCTGATTTCCTATCTTGCTGCTGTGTAGTGGTTGTTGTCTGTGCCCTGACTGCAGTATACACCACTATATTCACCTCACCTATATAGCTAGTGATCTAGCTTTAACCACTTAACAACTGCCCATTGCCAATTAACGGCTTCAGGGTGGTTGTTTAACTCAGAGAGGCCGTTAATTAACGGCCTCCCAGAATTCTGCTCTCGCGTGCCCCGAGGTGTGCGCACTCGAGAGCATCCGTGACCGCCGGGTCCATAGGACCCGGCGCATCACGGTAAACGGCCGCTCATAGCGGCCGTTTACCACGTGATTGCTCCGTCAAATGACGGAGTGATCACTTGGAAACAAACCGGCGTCATGTTATGACGCCTGTTCCTCCCTCCCCTTTCTGTACCGATCGGTACAGCGGAGGGGAAAGAGATCGGTGTCAGCAGCGATGTGGGCTGCATCTGCAGTGCCCACATCGCTGCTCACCGAATTTAACCCCTCAATTCCCTGCCAATACTCTGCAATACCAGTGCATACTCTGCAGTACCCTGCCATTACTCTGCAGTACCCCGCCATTACTCTGCAGTACCCCGCCATTACTCTGCAGTACCCCGCCATTACTCTGCAGTGCAGTACCCCGCCATTACTCTGCAGTGCAGTACCCTGCCATTACTCTGCAGTGCAGTACCCTGCCATTACTCTGTAGTACCCCGCCGTTACTCTGCAGTGCAGTACCCCGCCATTACTCTGCAGTGCAGTACCCTGCCATTACTCTGCAGTGCAGTACCCCGCCATTACTCTGCAGTGCAGTACCCTGCCATTACTCTGCAGTGCAGTACCCCGCCATTACTCTGCAGTACCCCGCCATTACTCTGCAGTGCAGTACCCTGCCATTACTCTGCAGTGCAGTACCCTGCCATTACTCTGCAGTGCAGTACCCCGCCATTACTCTGCAGTACCCCGCCATTACTCTGCAGTGCAGTACCCTGCCATTACTCTGCAGTGCAGTACCCTGCCATTACTCTGCAGTGCAGTACCCCACCATTACTCTGCAGTGCAGTACCCTGCCATTACTCTGCAGTGCAGTACCCCGCCATTACTCTGCAGTACCCCGCCATTACTCTGCAGTACCCCGCCATTACTCTGCAGTGCAGTACCCTGCCATTACTCTGCAGTGCAGTACCCCGCCATTACTCTGCAGTACCCCGCCATTACTCTGCAGTGCAGTACCCTGCCATTACTCTGCAGTGCAGTACCCCGCCATTACTCTGCAGTGCAGTACCCTGCCATTACTCTGCAGTGCAGTACCCTGCTATTACTCTGTAGTACCCCGCCAATACCCCGCCAATACTCTGTAATACCCTGCCATAAATTGCCATACCCAGCCATACTCAGAGATACCCAGCCATACTCGGTGATACCCTGAAATACCCAGCCATAGACGCCCCCCACCCCTCACCGCCCTCCGGTGCTTCTACCAACTCGCCAGTACGATCAAAGCCAGAATCTTTTTTTTATTTTTTATTTCAGGCTTCCCAGCCTAGAGGTGAGATGTGGGGTCATATTGACCCCCCAGATTTCACTGTAAAGAGGACCTGTCACCCCATATTCCTATTACAAGGGATGTTTACATTTCTTGTAATAGGAATAAAAGTGATCAAAAATATATTTTTGGGAAAAAAAATGTCAAACTAAAATAAATAAAGTAAAATGAACAATAAAAAAATAAAATAAAAATTAAAGCGCCCATGTCCCCATGTGCTCGCATGTGCCACACATGTGAGGTATCGCCGAGAATGTTAGAGCGAGAGCAATAATTCTAGTCCTAGACCTCCTCTGCAACTCAAAACATGTAACCAGTAAAAAAATATTTAAAGCGTCGCCTATGGGGATTTTTTAAGTAGCGACGTTTGGCGCCATTCCACGGGCATGTGCAATTTTGAAGAGTGACATGTTTGATATCTATTTACTCAGCATAACTTCATCTTTCACTTTATGCAAACATTGGGCTAACAAGTGGTTAATAATAGAGCTTGCAGTCAGTAGTGTTAGGAGATAGTGCGTGCTGTCTGCGTGCTCTGTACCCAGTACATACCGCTATAATATAGGGCAGGCCCCTACTTTCAAACATCCAACTTACAAACATCTCCTACTTGCAAACGCAAGGAGACAGCAGCAAGTGAGATGAAAAAAGATGGACGACAAAACAAATTATACAGGGGTGATAACCCTTCCCTATGTTTTCCAAAAAGCTTAAAGATAGTTTTTTTGACTGGAGCTACACTTTAAAAATGTACCGGTTGAAAATGACAAACAGATTCAACTTAACACAACAAACCTACACAGTCCCTGTCTTGTTTGCACCGCCTGTATACTGCTGTTCTGAGTATATAGGGCCTGGGGGCCACACGCATTTCCTTTTTTTAATATGGGTACGGGGTTCCCCTTAATATGCGTACAAGACCCAAATAGGCTGGTAATGGGCAGGGAGGGCTACCCATGCCATGTTTCTCAATGATTTTCAACCATATTGCAGGAACCAGATATAACATTAAAACCGCAAGCAGTTTTAAATGGTGTTATTTCCGTTTAATGTCATTTTGTGCAGGGACTGTTCTAAACACGGGAAACACGTGGCACTTCACAGGCATACTACAGACACCCCGCAGGCACCATATTTAAAGGAATATTTCACTTTTTTTTTTTCACTTTAATCGTCATTAAAATCAGTGCTCCCGCCAAAACGGTAGTTTTTAAAACTTTTTTTTGCAGTGACCCATGTCCCCTGAGGCAGGAGGCAGGTCGCCAAACCCTTTTTAGGACACTATCTTGCATATTAGCCGTTAAAATGAGCACTTTCCAATTCGAACGTTCGAGTCCCATAGACTTCAATGGGGTTCTAACGTTCGTACCGAACGCGGGGGTCGTTCGCAAGTTCTGGTGCGAACCGAACCGGGGGGTGTTCGGCTCATCCCTACTGTCTGTTATTCTTCCACAGAAATATTGCAGTAAAGACAATTTCTGTGTTTTATCATAACATGTGTTTCTCATTGGTGATTGCACTTACACTATTGCCAGGTGCGCCAGAGAGGGCTGACACTGTTATTGGGATTGAGAGACAGAGTAACGGACTGAACTAACTTAACCACTTGGGATCCGCGCTATTGCCAAATGATGGCATTAGCGCGGACCTACTTTTTCGGGACTACGTCTATTGACGTCGTCCCGTGCACGAGCGGCCTGCGCGCCCCCTGAGGGGCGCGCGCGGCGCGATCTGTGATCGGCGAGTCCATGAGACTCGCCTGATCACCGATCCGTGCAAGGGGTCGATCCTGTCACGTGATCAGCTGTCAGCCAATGACAGCTGATCAGGTGATATAACGGAGCCGGCAATCGGCTAGTATTCCTCCTCACGCTGACAGCGCGAGGAGAAAAAAAAAAGCCGAACACCGGCGGCCGTGATCGGGACATCAGTCCCGATCACGGCCAGCAATTCAAGCGACCATCTGCCCCCTGCCAGTGCCTACCTGCCCCCCACAGTGCAATCCAGAATAAAAGTAAGTGCCCCCCGTCAGTGCCACCCAGCAGTGCCCATAGTGCCACCCACAGTGCCACCCACAGTGCCCACAATCTGCCTCAAAGGTGCTGCACCCCAGTGCCGCCCATCAGTGCCCAGCAGTGCCGCCCATCCGTGCCCAGCAGTGCCGCCCATCAGTGCCCAGCAGTGCCACCTATCAGAGCCACCTATCAGTGCCCAGCAGTGCCACCTATCAGAGCCACCTATCAGTGCCCATCAGTGCCACCCATCAGTGCCCATCAGTCCCATCTATCAGTGGTACCTATCAGTGCCCATCCGTGCCACCCATCCGTGCCACCCATCCGTGCCATCTTATCTGTGCCCATCTTTGCCCATCAGTGCCGCCTTATCTGTGCCCATCGGTGCTGCCTTATCTGTGCCTATTAGTGCCGCCTTAACTATGCCTATCAGTGCCCACCAGTGCAGCCTATCAGTGCCCACCAATGCGGCCCATCAGTGCCCACCAATGCAGCCTATCAGTGCCGCCTAATCAGCGCACTTCAATGAAGGAGAAAAATTACCCGTTTGCAAAATTTTAGAACAAACTATTAAAACATGATTTTTTTTTTTTTTGCATCTTTTTTTGTTTGTTTAGCAAAAAATAAAACTTCGAGCTGGAATAAAATACCACCAAAAGAAAGCTCTATTTGTGGGAAAAAAATTATAAAAATTTCATTAGGGTACAGTGTTGTATGCCCGCGCAATTGTCATTCAAAGTGCATCAGCGCTGAAAGCTGAAAATTGGTCTGGGACTGAGGGGGGTTTAAGTGCCCAGTAAGCAAGTGGTTAAGCAGCTCCTGCGGGGGTATCACTACATGTGAATATGAATTTTTAATTTTCAAAGGGTTAGTTCACCTTTACCCAAAAAACTTCCTATACAGACAAAGGGGGACAGTAAATAAATACCGACTGTGCAGTAGAGATGAGACAAACACCCTCCGGTTCGGTTTGCGCCAGAACTCTCCAAATCGTTCAGACTCGAGCAGTGAACCCCAATGAAGTCTATGTGACTGAACTTGAAAAATCAAACATCCCCATTTTGAAGGCTTATATGCAAGTTATTGGCAATAAAGAGGGTATAGGGGCCTGGCTACTGCCCTGTACCATGTATAGAACCTGTGCAGCAAAACTGATATTTATAAAGAAAAAAAATTTTAATTGATTTTCCCTGCAAGATATCTTTATTTTGTAAACAACAGCTTAGGGAGCCAGCCTGTATGACGAGGCCACAATTTAGTGCACTAGGAACAAGATTAGAGATTTTTTGGATACTTTCTGGGGTCTTTTTTGCAGACTTTGGATGGAAATAACAAAATTTTGCACCACAGTGAGCAAGCCCTATGTGAGGAAGCCAAATTATAGTACACTCAGGCCAAGATTAACAATTTTTTTAGATAAAGTCAGTGATCTCATCATCCTCATCTCCTCTATCCTCATCATCACTGGAGCCAGTTTGGCAATAAGCCTGGGCGGGGGGAATATGACTGCCAATTTGTTGTTGATCAGTGTTCTCCCCTCTCTGTAGACTCATGTTGCCCTCTTCTTCAACCTCAGAACCAACATCAGAACCAAGTAATGCCTGTGCATCAAGAAGCAAGTGGCTGACTCTGTGTTCAAATAATTCAGCTGACTCTTTCATGTATGATGCTGGGGCTATGGCAGGACTAGCTCTAGACAAGGAGGCAGAATAAACCATTCTGGCAGCTGCAGTGGACTGCGCACTAGTCTCTACTTGGGTGATAGAGGATGAGGAGGATGATGATAGTTTAGTAAGCCAGTTCACCACCTCCTCTGCATGCTAGGGCTTGATAGCACGGGCAACATCATTAAACAGAGACAAACATGCCCTGCCTGAGGACAGACCACATCTTCCTTTGCCTGTGCTAGCCCCTTCATAGTGGGATGGGAATGTCTGACTCTTCTTTTTGGCCTCCCATACATGATAGGGGGGGGCTTATTAACCAAATGTAATAGTAATTGTGAAATGTGTGATTGGATGCAATATATTGAATGAAAAGTGGTGTTTGGTGCACTTTACATTGAGAACTGACGCTGACAGAAGAGCTCACAATCTAATAGGTTGGGGCAGGTGGTACAAAAGGTTATAAATGTGGGGAATGAGCTGATGGAAGTGGTAGGAGATTAGTTGGAGACATGATAGGCTTCCCTGAAGAGATGAGTTTTCAGGGATCACCTGAAGTTAGCAAGAGTAGGGGATAGCTGGACCAGTGGAGGTAGTGAGTTCCAGAGGATGGGAGAGGCTCTGGAGAAATCCTGGAGACAAGCATGGGAGGAAAAGACGAAAGAGCTTGAGAGTAGAAAGTCTTGAGAAGAGCGGAGGGGGCGATTTGGGTGATATTTGGAGACAAGTTTGGTGATGTAGCTCGGGCAGAGTTGTGAATGGCTTTGTATGCTGTGGTTAGTATTTTGAATTTAATTCGCTGGGTGATTGGGAACCAGTGTAGAGATTGGAGGAGAGGGTTGGCAGACACTGAGCGGTTGGTAAGGGGGATAAGTCTGGCAGCAGCATTTATGATAGACTGAAGAGGGGATAGCATATGGAGAGGCAGGCCAATGAGAAGGGAGTTGCAATAGTCAAGGCGAGAGATAACAAGGGAGTGAATGAGGAGCTTGGTGGTTTCATTTGTTAAAAAGGGGCGAATTTTAGAGATGTTACGGAGGTGAATTCTACAAACTTTTGACAATGATTGGACTTGGGGCTGAAATGACAATGACAGTCTAGAGATATTTAGTTTAAAGTAGTGGTGTGACATCCATGCTGATATGTCAGTTAGCAACTAGTAGACAGATAGATTTGGGTGTCATTGGAGTATAAATGGTATTGAAAGCCGTGTGCGGTAATCAAGTGACCAAGGGAGGAGCAAACTGAGCCCTGCTCTATCTATCTCCACTCCAACACAATGCAAAAGCTTCCTATGGAAAATAATCTTTTATAGTGTGGGGTGGGACTATGAGCACCAAGCCGTGATTGGAGAAAGTCATCATCACTTTGTCCAATCAGAGTTCTGACAGTGCTCTGAGTCCTAATTGACAGAGCCTTGCACCAGACCAGTGGTCAGGTGCAAGGCTTCATCCAATTAGGGCCCTAAAATGCACTGTGAAGCGCACAGTGCATTGTGGGGCACTCGGTGGACAAACATCCCACATTGTGCCCCACAAATTCGGGTGTTCGCTGAACAGGCAATGTTCAGGCTGAACTTTTTCTTGGCTTTAACCACTCCCCCAATACTACCGTGCAGCTTTGACTCAAGTTGAATAATGCCCTTGCTATATATATGTTGGGCATTTATGTACCTCATGAAACCTGACTGAAAAAGACGTTGCTAAGAATGTTGCTAAGAGAGGCCCAGCTGTTACTGCTCACCTTCGCCATCACGGGAGCAAGTGCTGAGCTCAGGGCTAATGCATCAGGGGAGAGAAAGTGCATGTGAGGGGGTTTTAATCAAGGAAGGGACTCTGACATTGCACTCTAGAGCTTGCCCCTTTCCACACACTATAGTGACCACAAGTTTCTGTTGCCAAAATGTTACTAGTAAAATACCTTCATAATTTTCAGGGAAGAAGAAATGTTTTTGGGTTGGCAATCAGTTAATTTACCACTCTCTTTCCCTGTGAGACATTCGTCCACCTACAACCAAGTTTTTATGAGCCAACGTTTCAGGGTAATTTCACTGTTTGATTTCTTTAGCCAGTAGCCAGTAAAACTTTGTGAACATTTAAGCCAATATGATGAGAGTAAGAGATAATCCCAGACAATGATTGCTGCCTAACACATTAATACAGAAGCGGAATCATTTCCCAGTCAGCTGCAGCAAAAAGATGTCCTCATAAAAATTATTCAGGGCTATAAAGATCTACTTCCGTCCTCACGGCTCCTGTCAAGCAAATTTCAAGTTAAATATGGCCATCCCTTCATCATTTATTTTACGGTTTAACAAAAAAATGGTATGATTTAGGCCGCGTACACACGCGCGGACTGTTGGCCCAACCTTGTCCGCTGAACAGTGTTTGGGCGGACAGTCCGCTCGTGTGTGGGCTTTCAGCGGACAGTTTCAGCGGACAGTTGGACGGACAAGGTTTTACGGAAATTCCGAAAAACTGTCCGCTGAAACCTTGTTTCAACGAACAGTCCGCCCGTGTGTAGGCTTGTTCGTCAAACTAAGTTCCGCGCATGCTCAGAAAGGATTTTCAAGCCGAAAGTTATAATGCAGTGTATAGGACGTCGTATTTTGCGTCCCGTCGTACGTGCCGTTCACGTCATCGCGCACGGTTTCAGCAAACCGTTCGTTCGTCGTGTGTGGCCATGTCCGTCCATGCTAAGTTTGAGCGGACTGTTCGCTCAAACTGTTGGACGTACAAAGTTGGGCCAACAGTCCGCGCGTGTGTACGCGGCCTAACTTTTATGCCAGCCTGAAACGGCATAAACACCATCAATGATTAGGATGACTTATGGTTGATATATGATACTTTTTAACAATCACATTATTTATTAGGGTTCGGGCTTGGTCTTAAATTTATGTTAATATAATGCAGCTTTTGCAGGTTTATATAGGAATTTGTGTTTATTGTTGGAGGTAAAAGAATGCAATGACCATAAAAGATCACCTGAAATTTTTTATGACTGGTTGATGGATTTTCATTATTCCAATTACTCGTTTATTAGAGGGACACTTAAAAGCTACATGGGGGATCAAATTCATCTGGGCTTGGAATTAAAGCAGAACTCCACTTAGAGAAATAAAAAATGGTAGCATAGTTACATAAAAATAGCATTAGCTGCAATTCTGACTTTCAGTCTGGAGCTATGCCCCACGGTACTTCCTATCTGCCAGGTGCCCTCAGTCAGTATTCTACCTACTTCCCGCGAGCTGAGGTTGTCTAGGACACCTCCCCCGGTAGTAAGTCATCAGGTCAGCCTGGGCCTAGAGTAGCACTGCTCTGCATTTACACATCGTTACTTGTACATCATTCAGTGCTGGAGTAAGTGCCACCACAGGAAAGAAGAAGGACCCCTAGCTGTGACAGCACCCGACCAGCCAGATAACTCTAAAGGCCCGTACAGGCCAAATATTGGTCAGTATTGGCCGGTTCAATATAAACCATACCATATGAATAGAGGCTCAGCCCAAGGGGAGCTTGATCGTTGCAGAAGTTCAGCTAGATGGAGAACCAAGTGTTGTCAGAGGTGACGGAGAAGCAGTTGCCACATAGGATGACCACTCCTGTTAGCAGAGGCAAGTGAGAACCAGAGGTCAGAGATAAAGGGGATAAAGGGGACACAGTCGCCAGCAAGGGACAACTACTCCTGTTATCAGAGGCCAGGTTTGTGAAGTCTGAAGAGGTACCAGAGCAGCCTTTTTCACTAGCCTGGGATAGTGAACAAGTTGGGAAAGCTTCAGCGTTCAAGTCAGGGACCCAGCAGGTAGCGTGGGTGATGTTTGGAGTGTACAGCGAGTTAGCTGTGGAAGAGCTCAGGGGATCCAGTGGGCGGCTGAGATCTGAAGCGCTGGTGAGAAGACTGGGAGCTCAGTGAGAAAAATCTACAGTAAGAGTCTGTGAGATGTGAGTGAAGATCTGCAAACAGGGACACTGTGAGTTAAAAGGGCTGTAAATACAATTTTAAAAAAAAATTTAAATAACAAACATGTCATACCTCCACTGTGCAGTTTGTTTTGCACAAAGGGGCCTCAAACCTCCTCTTCTTGGGTCCCACGGTGGCTCTGGTGGCTCCTCCCTGCACCGAGTGTCCACGTTGGAGAAGCACTCTCCTTGGTGGACACCTGTGCGGGTGCGCTCCCGAGTCCTGCATCTGTGTCCATTCACACAGAATGCAGGACTCGGGCCCCCGCCCCCCCCCCCCCCAGAGCTGCGTCATTGGATTTGATTGACAGCAGCGGGAGCCAATAGCTGCACTGCTATCAATCTATCCAATCAGGACACGAGACACCAGCCACAGATGGTGTGCTTGTTACTGGAAAGAGGATGACAGCATCCAGGTAAGTAAAACGGGAGGGCTGGGGGGGCTGCAGCACTAAAAAAGGTTTTTCCCCTTAATGCATATGAAGCGCACCACCCCCTTGGGAGCTGCAAGTAGTTCATACAGTACGGCTAGTTTAATCCCCGCTGTAGTAAAGCACAGACACATGTAGAACAGTTCAAAACTTTAACTTTATTCCAGATTTCAGCAGGTACTATCACCTCAGTGATGCACAGAATAGGAGTGTCCTCTGGATTAGAAAGTGTGAGTGATAGTCCCTCTCCTTTAGTGAGCTGACACGCATGCCTCTCTGAAAAGCATGTGGTACTACTGAAACGCTAGAAGTCCCAGGCCTCATCTGCCTTCTCCTCCTGCCCTTTTCTTCCCAGTCCAGCTCAGGAAAGGTCCAGGCCAACCCTGGTTCACTCCGGTCAGTTTGCAGCTACTTCTTGCTTCGCAACATGGTGGAAACCTTCCAGCTCTGGAGTCTCTGAACCTCCATCACCTTCGGGCGAAGATCTGTGGCTTTCCGGCACTGGAATCTCTGAACTTCCAGGCCTTCCAGCCCTTGGCCTTAACGTCACATCTTTCTGCCTGTGTGGATTAGTTCTCTTCCCATCTCCAACTCCCCAGGGAACATGTGACCCCAGTGTATATGTATGAGCCCCGCCCCTGACCAAGCAAATTAACAATTGGACAAGGACCCATACACACTGCCTGTCCTTCAGAGCCTGACCCGTCTTCTCTCCAGAAGATTCCTCTGGAGAGCAAGGGAGTGTTTTCCAGGGTGATGAACAGGTGGTCACACCCCCCTCTAACCCTCTAACCTATAACTCCTCCCTAACCCAAACAAACCTCCAGACCTGTACAAAAATACAGTAAGGCACTAGCAATTTAAAGTGGTTGTAAACCCTTACAAACCACTTTGATCTACAAGTAAGCCTAGATTAAGGCTTACCTGTAGGTCCAAGAAATATTTCCTAAACCTATACGGTTTAGGAGATATTTACCTGAAGACAGCAACCGCTGTCTACGGCGCATGCGCCATAGACACGGCGCGCAGGTGCACTGGGTAAGCCACAGATCACGGCGATATGCCGCGAGTGTCGGCTCCCGTGCGCATGCGCAGGAGTGACATCATCGCTGCTCCGGCAAATCACAGTGCCGGAGCAGCGAGACCCACGGAGACCCACCAAGAAGATGGCACGATCGGAACTACAGGGGACAGCGGTGACTTCGCTGGCTCCTGTGTAAGGTAAGTGGCACATAATGGACTACTATGCGATGCAAAGTAGTCCATTATGCTTTACCTTTGCAGGGAATCAAAGAGGAAGTAAACCCATCAGGGTTTACTTCCTCTTTAACCTAACTTCTAAACTAATAGCATCCACCTAAAGTGGTGGGCGCTACACATAGAATGCATTAAGGTGAAAAAACATGAGGGTTTACAACCCCTTTAAGTGTGCAGATCTACATTGAAGTTGGAGAGTTCAGTTGTCATAGGAGACAGCAGTTCTACAAATACAGTGCTGCAACTATCTTAAAGGCCCTCAACCTGTATAGCTGACTGCCTATCTTGTCTCGGAGACTGCCACTTGCTATTGCATCTGCCTAAGGGTGTTCAGGCCCTAACACTCTCTCCCCCAGTTCTTGTTAAGAGACAATAAGTCTCTTTTGTGTGCATTCAAAAGTGACTGGCGCCCAATTCTTCCATCTTGCATTAAATCCACTATGCCCACTCTACAAAGAAGGATGTCAGCTCTCCCTGACTTTGGAGGTCACCATTAGGCCTTTAGGGGTCGGGGCATTGCTACAGTACTTATTTCAGATGACTGCATAATGAGCAACCAGTGTGGCCAGGCAGTGGGAAATGCGAATAGAATTCTAGGATTTATCACTATAGGGGTCACCAGCAGGAGGAAGAAGGTTCAGTTTCCCCTACACTTTATAGATCTTTAGGTATCACTAGAGGGGTTACCAGCATTAAAAATCAATCAATGACATCCAGCGTGGATGTTCGGTAAACACAAGGCCCGCCCTTGCTGACAAAGTCTCATAGGATGTAATGGGTACAGGGGAGGAGCTATCTTGGGAACGTCAACCTCTGTCATCATACATTACATGCTGCTAATGCTGCTAATACTGATGCTAATACTAATAATGCTGATACTAATGCTGTGATTGATTGATTTTTAAACCTTTTATTGCTGTATGGAGCCTGGCAATACGGCTTTTAAATAAATGACTCACTTTTGGCAAGAGCACTTAGAATGTGTTCCTTTCTTTTATAACATTTTCGGCTGATCTGGTCTATTGGAGTGCTGGTTTCCTTCATCCCGTTGTGGATACAAGCTTGTTTGATCTTCTGTTAGTTCAGAGGTTCATTGGATCTGGTCATTTTTATCAGCTGGTGGAGGTGGTGTCGCACAGAAATCGGTTATTCATCACAAGGTTTTTTCATCTCCTTTTGCCGGGAACTTGTAGTTCCTTTGTGAACACTGTGTTTACGGACTTTTTATTATTGAGTTGCACTTCTATTTTGCATAATAACTAAAATTGTCATTGAGTGGGATATTAAACAAAGTTGAGTTCCAATTGTTAGCTTTGGTTTGCTCTCCATGTCTCCACTGGTAAGATTCACCTTATTTACCATGTAGTCAATGAACAAGAAGTTTATTATAATTTAACTCAATTAGTATTTATATAGCACTTTTCTCCCATGGGACTCAAAGCACTAGGAGGAAACCTCCCAAATGTGGACACAAATGTAGACGGCAGTTTTGAAAAAAAAAACGCAGGTTTTAATTGTAGCATCCTTGTCCTAAACAGGGCTGCTAGTAACTTTAGTTGTGTTAGGTGGCAATTCGCCTGGCTAATTTGTAGTCTTGATCCACTGGTTTCTTTCCTAAGCTTGAGTTTAATTTGTAGTCTCTCTCTTCTGTCAATAGGTATCACTGTTGCCTTTGGCATTAGGATGATAGATTACAGTGAATTCAGGTTATGAGTAAATGTGTTGTCTTAGCCAGTTAGAAAGAGCTTCCTTTGGCCGCTTTGCATGCTGGGATAGACTATTTATTTGGAGAGAGTCAGGTGATTGGGGTTCTTTCCACCTGGGTTGTGACCTGGGTGGGTGTATGTGGAGCAGTCGCAGTGGTGTAGGCCTGAGGCCTAACCACGTGTAAAGAAGCTCAGCCCAGGGGAAGCCTGATCACTGCCAGGAGGCATAGGAGAAGAAGTTGTCAGAGGGTCAACCACTCTTGTTGCCGGAGGCAGGTGTCAAAGGGATGGATTTCTAAAGGAGTACCAGAGCAGATGCTTCCCTAGCCGGGAATGGTGAAGTAAGTAGGAAAGCTTCAGTGGAGACTCATCCATGAATACAGAGGGAAACTGTGAACAAAGCTTTAAGGAGTACAGCGGGTAGCTGTAAGAGAGCTTGAAGAAAAGTACAGCAGGTAGCTGTGAGTGACGCCTGAGGGATCCAGCGGGCAGCTGAGAGTCCCAGGAACCCAGTGGGTAGCATGGGTGAAGCTTACAAAAGTCAGCGGTTAGCTGTGAGTGAAGCTTGGGAAGTCCAGCAGGTAGCTGGGAGCTAAGCTTGAGGATCTTCAGTGGGATACTGTGAGTTGAGCTTGATGATCTACACTGGGATACTGTGAGAGAAGTTGTTTCTATAGGAGGCAGCAGTTGCTACAAGATACAGATCACTGCATTCAGCTTAAAGGCCCTTTTTCTGTATTGCTGTTTGCCTAGTTTTATTTTTGTCTGCTGAGTCTGCCAAGTTGCTATTGCATTTGTCTAATGCTGTGTACACACGGTCAGAAAAAGTCAGACGGAATAATTCCATCGGATATTCCGATTGTGTGTGGGCTTCATTGGACTTTTTTTTTCGAAAATTCTAACAGACCTAGAAATAGAACATGTTTTAAATCTTTCAGACGGAATAAATTCCTATTGTGAAAACCATGTATCTGTATGCTGTTTTCCGATGGATCAAAAACGATGCATGGGCATCTATTTGCTACTGGCTATTGAACTTCTTTTTTCTAGTCCCGTCATACCTGTTGTACGTGTTGTACGTCACCAAGTTCTAGACGATCGGACGATGATGTGATTGTGTGTAGGCAAGACCGTTTCAGCGGAACTCCATCAGAACTCGGTCGGAAAAACCATCAGTTTATTCTGATGGAAAAACCGGTCGTATGTACGTGGCATAAGGGTGTCCTGTGCCCTATCCCTCTCTCCCCTGTTCCTGTTAAGAGAATAAAAACTCTGTTTGTTCCTTATTAAAAGTGACTGGTGCCCCTCTTTCCACCTTGCACTACACCAACCATGCCTAGTAACCTGCACCTTGAGGAGGAATGTCAGCCCTCTCTGACTCTGGGGGTCACCATCAGGCCCTTAGAGGTCGGGAGACTGCTACATAATCTTTAGAGCCTAAAGCAGACCTTTCACTTATCCTCTTTATCATTGTTCCTCTATCTCAGGGGTGGCCAACCAGACAAAGACCAAGAGCCACATTTTTTACCAAGTTACCGCAAAGAGCCACATCATACGCATGGGCACACATGAACATCACCCCATCCCTTCCTCATACACACATACGTTTGCTCTCATCCAATGCGACACTAAAATACTCACAAGCTTGAAGATCAGAGTGCAACTTTGACTGAATAGACGTGTTAATGTCTGATATTCTGTGCTCAACAGTGTGGCGGGACAGTTGGAGGTCTGATACCATTCGTTTTAGTTTGTCGTTTTCAGGAGACAAGATTTCAACAATGTCACAGAGGCATTTTTTAATGAACTCCCCTTCATTGTATGGCTTTTTGACCCGTGCAATGTTCCAAGCCAGTTGATACGATGTAAGCGTTACAGTCTCTGTGTGCTTTGTAAGTTTTTTGAAAAACTTTGCCTGCTTTTCTGTCTGACTTTTCAAAGTAACCAACTTGTGCTTGCGAAGTTCAGTCCCTTTTGGAAATTCCTGGTCGATGTTAGCATGGAGTGAGCTGAAGTGGCGCTGAAGGTTTGAAGCTTTGAAATGCGACAAGGACACCTGACATATAAGGCAGAATGGCTTTCCATTACGTTCAACAAAAAAATATAAACTCTCCCACTCTGTTAAAAACGTCCTGTGTTCTTCTTCATATTTTCGTTTTGCTGTGCATTTTTTCCCTGCCATTTTGCTCTTACTGAAAAACTGCCCACGTGTGCATTTGACGTAAATACAGAGCAAGGGGGCGGGGTAGTGAGAGTGAGGGGTGAGCGGAGGTGTGTATGAGAGCGGCAGAGTTCTGGCCGAAAAATTTGAAGCATGTTTTGCAATTCTGACGGACTTTCCGAATGAGCGGACTTGGCCACACACAATCACACCAAACTCCGACGGATTCGAACGTGATGATGTACGACTCGACTCGAATAAGGAAGTTCATAGCCAGGAGTAGCCAATAGCTGCACTAGCGTCGGTTTTAGTCCGTCGGAATAGCACACACACGAGCGAATTTCTCGGTAGGAACTGGGTCCGGCAGAGTTCTGGCCGAAAAATTTGAAGCATGTTTTGCAATTCTGACGGACTTTCCGAATGAGCGGACTTGGCCACACACAATCACACCAAACTCCGACGGATTCGAACATGATGACGTACGACTCGACTCGAATAAGGAAGTTTATAGCCAGTAGCGTAAGTAACGTAAGAGCCGCACGTAACCGGGCAAAGAGCCGCATGCGGCTCGGGAGCCACGGGTTGGCCACCCCTGCTCTATCTCTATTGGAAGCTTTTTTTTATTTTTTCTGGGAGAGGCTACCTATTTCTCCCAACGTCAGCTCCCACTTGCTGCTGCATACATTCTCCTGGTGTGTCACAGGTCCCAGGAGGCTGTGAGACCATTCAGAAAGCACAGCGAGGAGTTGGCTGTAGGCCATCAGGAAGTCACGTCATGGGGACCTGAAGACTGCGGAAGAACCGGCTCGGGTGACCACAGCACTGGATTCCTGGGCTGGTGAGTACTTGTTTATTAAAGCCCCATACACACTATTGGATTTTCGCCAGATTTTTGTCTTCGAATTTACCAAAACCATGTAGTGCAAGGGCCTGCCTGATTGCATACAAATTGAAACTCCTAAGGTTTGACCTCATATTATATGGTTTTGGTAAATCTGAAGACAAAAATCTACAGAAAATCTAATAGTGTGTATGGGGCTTAAGGGCCGGTTCACACAGCGAGGCGCGGCGAGGCGTCTCCGACTTGCCTCGCCGCGACCTGCGGGGACCTCAGCGGCGACTTGCAGAGGACTTCTGTATAGAAGTCAATGCAAGTCGCCCCCGAAGTCGCCCAGAAGTAGTACAGGAACCTTTTTTCTGAGTCGGAGCGACTCGAGTCGCTCCTCTCAGAACGGTTCCATTGTACAGAACGGGGGCGACTTGCGGGAGCGAGGCGAGGCGAGTCGTGTCGCCTCGCATCGCCTCGCTGTGTGAACCGGCCCTAAAAGTCAACAGCTACAGTATTTGTAACTGCTGACTTTTATTTTTCTACAGACAGCTGCAGATTCTCTTTAATCACTCTCGGGTCTCATTTTTTTATAACCTGATCAATGACAGACTTTTTATAACATCAGACAAGTTTTGATTGGTTGAAAAGTGTTTTTGCTTTTTTCCATATATATGTCACTGTATTCTGCACATCGACAGATAGATCCCAGAACTCCCCCAAAAACTGTTGATTTTCTTATAAAGAACTGACAGTAATTGTACAATTGGTGCAGCGGCACTCCTGGAAATAAGATGGAAGACATATTTTTCTGTATCAAACTATGATTAATAGGGAGGTTTCCACTCCCTTTTAGCAATACTAAAACTTAAATTATTATTGGAGATCCTCCTAATTTTTATCAACTCCACAGGTAATAAAATAAGGTCTGCAGTAAACCCACTCCTATATTAGAACTATGGGAGGAATAGAATCTCCCTTAAGCCAAAACATCACAATATTTTATAGCATTCATCCTGAAGATAATTTGTTTTGTGAAATGAAGAGCCTGAGGTGCAATCTATCATGAGAACAGCAAAAGTATAAGTGACTTTGTTGTAATAAGACACATAAAGAACACAGCTTTTTCTGCCATTCAGTAAAAAAAACAGAGAAACTTAAATATATTTTCTTATTAAGACATTGTCAGCTGTGTGGGCCAAGGAAATTGTATGTCTGGGCAAAATAATAGCAAAACATATGCAGTACATCTCTGTAATATGCCTGATGAAGGAGCACGCATGCTCCGAACGTGTGCGCAACAACGTCATCACAGCGCGACCCCGAACAATCCATCAGCTGACCTCCGTGACGCTGCGATACCGAGCCGGAGACGCTGGCAACCACCGGCGCCACCAGACGAGAACCCACAGCCAAAGAGGACAGCTTCCCCCAGGGAGCCCTGTGATGTACCTGATGTCCGTATAAACGATGTGCCTGATTTACTCCAACAGAGAGTGAGTAGATTACTTTGTGAATAAATACCTGTGGTTTGCAATACTGCACTTAGGTTGGCGCTGTTTTTGTCTTCTGTTTGTAATACATGCACATTACCCCATGTTTTATCCCTTATAAATATTACAATTACTGAAAAATACCTGTTGATCCTGCAAGAAAAGTCCTCCTAACTTTCTTTAGCTGGCACCACTCTTTCTGCTACACTGAAAGCCCAAGCACTGTTGTCAGCCCAGTTTTCTCACTAGTGGACTACATAACAAATTCCCCTTAGGGTGAGTACATGGATTGAAAACTGACTACAAGGGCAAGTTCAGAGGGTGGTGATAAATGAGGAGTACTCGGAATGGTCAGAGGTGGGTAGTGGGGTCCCACAGGGTTCTTTGCTGGGACCAATCCTATTTAATTTGTTCATAAACGACCTTTAGGGTGGGGTAAACAGTTCAATCTCTGTATTTGCCGACCATACTAAGCTAAGCAGGGCAATAACTTCTCCGCAGGATGTAGAAAGTTTGCAAGAAGATATGAACAAATTAATGGGATGGGCAACTACATGACAAATGAGGTTTAACCATTTGCTGATCGCCGCATGTACTTATACATCGGCAGAATGCCACGGCTGGGCAAATGGGCGTACCTGTACAACCCTTTGAACTTGCCGCCGTGTTGCTCCGTGAGTAGGATCGTGGTCCTGTGGACTAGATGGCTGTGGGGATACCCGTGATTGTCTCACGGAGAGGAAGATGGGGAGATGCTATTGTAAACACTGATCTCTGTAAAAATGACAATGGTCCCAAAAATGTGTCAAAATTGTGTCCGCCATAATGTCGCAGTCACGATAAAAATTGCAGATTGCCGCCATTACTATTAAAAAAAAAACATTATTAACAAAAATGTCATAAAATCAATCCCTATTTTGTAGACGCTATAATTTTTGCGCAAATCAATCAATAACGCTTATTGCGATTTTTTTTACCAAAAATATGTAGAAGAATACGTATCGGCCTAAACTGAGGAAAAAAATCGTTTTTTTATATATTTGTTGGAGATATTTATTATACCAAAAAATTGTCGCTCTATTTTTGTTTATAACGCAAAAAAATAAAAACTGCAAAGGTGATCAAATACCACCAGAAGAAAGCTCTATTTGTGGTAAAAAAAGGACATCAATTTTGTTTGGGAGCCACGTCACACGACCGCGCAATTGTCAGTTAAAGCGACGCAGTGCCAATCGCCAAATGGTCCGGGGGTTAATAGAAAAATGTAAAATAATGCATTTGGGTGGCAAAAATATGAATGTAATCTATTCACTAGGGGGAGAACCTCTGGGGGAATCTAGGATGGAAAAGGACCTGGGGGTCCCAGTAGATGATAAGGTCAGCAATGGCATGCAATGCCAAGCTGCTGCAAACAGAATATTAGCATGCATTAAAAAGGGAACTCCAGAGATAAAATGATAATTCTCCCGTTCTACAAGACTCTGGTCCAGCCTCATCTGGAGTATGCTGTCCAGTTCTGGGCACCAGTCGTCAGGAAGGATGTACTGGAAATGGAGCAAATACAAAGAAGGGCAACAAAGCTAATAAAGGGTATGGAGGACATTAGTTATCTGTGGTGGCTGGTGCTCAAATTTTTTTTGGGGGGGGCGCAAACAAACTGAAAAATACTGAAACACACCCCCCCCATCAATTGCAGAGTCACTGTGCCCATCAAATGCAGCCACTGTGCTCATCAAACGCAGCCACGTGTGCCCATCATATGCAACCACTGTGCCCATCATATGCAGCCACTGTGCCCATCAAATGCATCCATTGTGCCCATCAAACGTAGCCACTTGTGCCCATCAAATGCAGCCACTTGTGTCCATCAAATGCAGCCACCTGTGCCCATCATATGCAGCCACCTGTGGCCTTTAAATGCAGCCACTTGTGCCCATCAAATGCAGCCATTTGTGCCCAACATATGCAGCCCCTTGCCCATCATATGCAGCCACCTGTGCCCATTAAATGCAGCCACTTGTGCCCATCAAACGCAGTCACTTGTGCCCATCATATGCAGCCACTTGTACCCATCAAATGCAGCCACTTGTGCCCATTAAATGCAGCCACTTGTGCCCATCAAATGCAGCCACTTGCCCATCATATGCAGCCACCTGTGCCCATCAAATTCAGCCAGCCCCCCCCCCCCCCGCGTGTGTGGATCGCGGCTCTGGGACCCCTCGGCGGCTCTGACAGAGCTGAGGGGTCTTACCACAGAACTGTCCTCTCAGAGCGGCGGCTCCAGGAGGTGTCTCCTCGCTCCTCTTCCGAAGCGCCAGGCATTCAATAGGGTGGCCTGGCGCTTTTGCCAATCAGGAAGCAGGTCTGATGTCCTACCTCCTGATTGGCGGGGGGGAGGTTAGTGTGAAAATAGCGTGAAAATAGTGTGAAAATGAAAGGTCACACAACTGGGTGGCGCCCTGAGCTCACCCTGTTTTGAAGCCTATTAGAGCCTCTGGCTCTACTCAGGTGGTTCAAAATGTACCACCCCGCCATAGGAATCCATGTGTCTGGCATCCTGAAAGGGGCCAGGCACATGGATGAGGGGGTTATGAAGAAAGGTTGTGAGCACTGAACTTATTCTCTCTGGAGAAGAGATGCTTGAGAAAGGATATGATTTCAATTTACAAATACCATACTGGTGACCCCACAATAGGGATAAAACTTTTTCGCAGAAGGGAGTTTAACAAGACATGTGGCCACTCATTAAAATTAGAAAAAAAGAGGTTTAAGGTTAAATGATATAGAGGGTTCTTTAGACTGCTTTCACACTGAGGTGATTTACAGGCGCCTGCATAGCGCCTGTAAAGAGTCTCTCCAGTGTTGAAGCACGAGTACTTAGCCTGGTAAAAAAAGTCCTGCAAGCAGCATCTTTGCAGCGCTGTAGGAGCAGTGTATACACCGCTCCTAAAACGTCCCTGCCCATTGAAATCAATAGGGCAGCGCCTCAGGTAAGTTGCTTGCTCTGGGGGCACTCGGCAGAAGGGAGGGACCAGGAGCACCGGAGAGGGACCCGAGAAGAGGAGGATCCGAGCAGGTTAGTATAACATGTTTGTAATTTTTAAACAAAATACTTTATTATCTCTTTAAAGTGATTGTAAAGCCAGGCTTTTTTTATATCGTAATGCATTCTATGCATTAAGATAAAAAGGCTTCTGTGTGCAGCAGCCCCCCTCAGCCCCCCTAATACTTACCTGAGCCCCATCTCGATCCAGCGATGTTGCACGAGAGACTTGGCTGTCCGGGACCCTCCCATCTCATTGCCTGAGACAGCCATTGGCTCCTGGTTCTGTCAATCAAAGTCAGTTAGCCAATGAGGAGTGAAAGGGGGCAACCCTCTGAATGGACACACAGAGCTATGGCCTGGCTTGGTTGCCCCCAGAGCAAGCAGCTTGCTCTGGGGGCAGGGGGGAGGGGCCAGGAGTGTCGGAAAGGGACCTGTGCAAAACCAACTGTCAGGTCACCTTGATGCGAGGTGACAGGCGCACACCGTAGGGATCAGGAGTGCACCGCAAGGATGTGGACCCTACGGCTGACTGCTGCAGACGGGGGACAGATCCCACTGGGGTTAGAGCGTAAGATTCCCTGGGGCGCGGAGTCTAAGAGCCAGCAGGTGTTCACCAGCGCCTCTAGTGGTGAGGATGGACTTGGCTGCAACTGGCTCCAGGTCGCGACCCCCAGGGTCCCCCAGCTCACACCCTCAGTAGGCAACAGGAGGATAGGGATGGTGAGGGACAAAGCCAAGGTCGGGGCCACAAGCAGACAAGAATAGTCGGGTACACGCCAAAAGGTCAGGATCACAGGCAAACAAGGATAGTCAAGACACGCCAAAGTCGGTAACGGAAAACAGTAGCAGAGCACACGGCAGGAAACAGGAAGCTAACACACATAGGAATACACAATGGTTGATCAGCACTGATGGCCTGCAGTGCACAGGTTAATATAGGGCTCCCTGATAGGGCCTGGGGTGGAGCCATGCTTAGAGGAGAGGTTATAAAAACCACCAGGTGGAAGTGGCTGGCCTCTTAGTATGACATGAGGGGAGGTAAGCAAACACAGGAAGATCACTGCATAACCATGACAGTACCCTCCCTCTTACGAGGCCTCCCCCTCCCCCGCCCGGGTCCAGGCTTAAAGGGAAACTCCAGATGGAATCTCCTTAACAGACAGGGAGCAAAGACCTCAGATGCAGTGATCCAAGACCTCTCCTCAGGACCCAACCCTTTCCAAAGTATGAGGTATTGAAGAATGCCTTTACGGAGCCGGGAATCCAAAACTTGACTAACCTCGTATTTTATATTATCCTCAGAGACCGACACAGAGGTAGGGAGAGGACGAGAGGACTTGAGGACTAAATGCTTTTTAGGAATGGATAAGGGCATGAGAAGATCAGGAGTCTGAGCAGGGACCCCCACACCCTTAAGAATGAGCTGGGCATCCATAACAGGACCACCAGACTGGGCAGAGGTCAGTGGATCCCTGAGGTCATGTTGGTTAGAAAGTGACATGTCACAAGAGTCAAGCTGGGTAGCTGCAACACAAACAGAATGCAGAGAACCCTGAGAAAAAGATTGAAAACCCCTCCTGGCCGAATGAGGTATTCTATCCAAAGGATGGATTGAGCCTCTTAAACGGGTTTGAATGGACATAGTAGCAGTAGGGTGAGGCCAGGTCACTGAAGGTGCTAAACAAGAAGCAGGAAGCTCATTGGGCATGGGCTGGACTGGCATAACTGGTGCAGAGGTCTACTGAATAGTATTGTCAGTTGTAGCGACCATCTCAATCGCATCATAGGGCATAGCAACTGTGGAACTTGCAGACAAGTTAGTCTGGCTGTGCGTCCAAGGGAAATTAGGGACAGGCAAAGGTAAATGGTTATGCGAACTGGAGTGAATGATCAACTCAGGTTCATAGGTGGGCCCCTCATCCAGAGTACCACATGACCTAGAGAGTGCATCAGTCCGACTATTGCAGGATGCATCCCAGAAATCGCTATATACAGTGGAAAGAGCAGAAGATACTGGGATGGTGGTAACAGGAAGTCTCTCCTTTGGGGTACCCTTGAGTAGGCAGGAAGAGGAACAGGAGGAACCCCAAGCCAGGATCTGTCCAGCAGACCAGTCAACGTGCGGAGAATAGAGCCGTAACCAAGGAAGACCTAATATGATAGGAGATGAAGCCTTAGGTAAGACAAGGAAGGATATCCACTCCTGGTGGAGTGTCCCTACTGACATCTTAACAGGAAGAGTCTGGAAGCGGATAGGGCCCCCTGGGAGAACAGTGCCATCAATCGCCAAGACCACCAATGGCGTTGTAAGGGGCAAAAGGGTAAGTCTCATGGAGGATGCAGTTTCCCAATCCATGAAATTGGCAGCGGCTCCGGAATCCAGATGTGCTGAGACTGAACGAGAGGAAGCAACGACATGAAGCAACACAGAAAGGAGAAGACGAGAAGGTGAAGGTGATATTTCAGGGTCTAATACTCCACCTTCCAGATGTATTAGCCCTGAGCGTTTTTCCGGACGAAGAGAACAAGTGTCACGGAAATGACCTTTGGCCCCACAATAGAGGCATAGGCCCAGAGTTCTGCGCCTAGCACCTTCTTCGGGAGATAACTTAGTCCAGCCCAACTGCATAGGTTCCTCAGTAGGCAGGGGGTGTTCCTCGGATCGCATAGAAGGGACTGGGGGCTCAGGCTGCCTAAAGAACGGGGCGTGCTGGCATCTTTTTTACAGGGCCCTCTCCTGAAAGCGAATATCGATCTGGTTACACAAGGTGATAACACTGTCCAGATCAGCAGGAAGGGATCTTCCTGCTAATTCATCCTTCACTCTATCAGAGAGGCCATGTAAAAAGGTTGCAACTAGGGCCTCATTATTCCAGCTCAATTCAGCTGTGAGGATACGGAACTGAAGAGCATACTGTCCCACAGAAGCGGACTCTTGACGGAGACGTAAAAGAGCGCTAGCCGCTGAGGAGACACGACCCGGTTCCTTGAAGATATTCCGAAAAAGTTTCAAGAAATCAGACAGGCTAGAAACCACTGGATCATTCAGTTCCCACAGAGGGGCGGCCCAAGCTAACGCCTCGCCGGACAGGAGGGAATGTGTGGCTGCGACTGATGCGATAGGTGCAGCAGCAGATAGCGGTTGCGGTTGTTGAACTGGGGGTCCTAATGAGGCCTGAACCTGTTCAAAACGGGATGCCAAATCCTGAAGGAATCGCATCACCTGGGTCTGATGCGATTCTTGGGTCTCAAGTCGCCGAACTAAGCTCTGCAATGGATCATCTGCAGGAAGCGGCATGTCAACCGGGTCCATGGCTGATCAAACTGTCAGGTCACCTTGAGGCGAGGTGACAGGTGCACACCGTAGGGATCAGGAGTGCACCGCAAGGATGTGGACCCTACGGCTGACTGCTGCAGACGGGGGACAGATCCCACTGGGGTTAGAGCGTAAGATTCCCTGGGGCGCAGAGTCTAAGAGCCAGCAGGTGTTCACCAGCGCCTCTGGTGGTGAGGATGGACTTGGCTGCAACTGGCTCCAGGTCGCGACCCCCAGGGTCCCCCAGCTCACACCCACAGTAGGCAACAGGAGGATAGGGATGGTGAGGGACAAAGCCAAGGTCGGGGCCACAAGCAGACAAGAATAGTCAGGTACACTCCAAAAGGTCAGGAGCATAGGCAAACAAGGATAGTCAAGACACGCCAAAGTCGGAAACCAGTAGCAGAGCACACGGCAGGAAACACGAAGCTAACACACAAAGGAATACACAATGGTTGATCAGCACTGATAGCCTGCAGTGCACAGGTTAATATAGGGCTCCCTGATAGGGCCTGGGGTGGAGCCATGCTTAGAGGAGAGGTTATAAAAACCACCAGGTGGAAGTGGCTAGCCTCTTATGCTGCGTACACGCAGGCGGACTGTATGGCCTACTTAGTCCACCGAAACACATTTCAGCGGACAGTCCGCTCGTGTGTGGGCTTCAGCGGACTTTTTCAGCGTGCAGTACGGCGGACTAAGTATTTCGGAATGTTCGAAATACTGTCCGTCGTACTCGCATTTTGGCGGACAATCCGCCCGTGTGTATGCCAGTCCGCCGTACTTTTGAAATGAGCGGACTTTTCCCGCCCGGAGAAAAGTCCGCTTATTTCGAGCGGGTATCCAGGTAGGCGGGGCCCGCGAAGGAGACGCCGCTGGCCCCGCCGCCTGGTATGGACTTAAAGGAGAACCCCAACGCCGAAAAAAATCGGCGTGGGGGTCCCCCCCAAGTCCACAACAGACCCTTGTCCGAGCACGCTACCCGGCCGGCCAGGAAAGGGGGGCGAGCGAGCGCCCCCCTCCTGAGCCGTACCAGGCCGCGTGCCCTCAACATGGGGGAGTGCCTTGGGGAAGGGGGGGCCGCGCGGCCCCCCCACCCCAAAACACCTTGTCCCCATGTTGATGAGGACAAGGGCCTCTTCCCGACAACCCTGGCCGTTGGTTGTCG
Source organism: Lithobates pipiens (assembly GCF_037356315.1). NCBI lineage: Eukaryota > Metazoa > Chordata > Amphibia > Anura > Ranidae > Lithobates > Lithobates pipiens. The sequence goes on along the minus strand of NW_027507903.1, from coordinate 499,919,606 downwards.
GGGTCTGCGGGCGGGGGGCTTATCGGAATTCGGGAGCCCCCTTTACTAAGGGGGCCCCCGGATACCGGCCCCCCACCCTATGTGAATGAGTATGGGGTACAATGTACCCCTACCCATTCACCTGTAAAATAAAAGTACCAAAAAAAACACAACACACGAGATAAAATACTTTATTGCACAGCTCCGGGGGTCTTCCGTCTTCGGGGGTCTTCTCGCCGGACTCCTCCGCTATCTTCTTGTAGCTCTTTTGCTAGCAGAGGAGTCCGGCTTTCTTCCTCGCCGCCGGCCTCTTCTCCCGACTTCGGGGGTCTTGTCCCCCTCTTCGGTTCTTCTGTCGCCGCCGCCGCCTTCCGTTCTTCTTCTTCTTCTTCTCCAGGAGATGTTGCCTCGACGATCTCTCCGGCCGGAATGCCAGGGACGCACTGCGCGGCCACTTATATAGGGACAAGGGGCGGTGTCACATGGCTTTATGTCACATGGGTTGGTGTCACATGGCGACCCCGCCCCTTTACGATGTCATAGTCCCCATGTGACATCAACCCATGTGACCAACCCATGTGACATGAAGCCATGTGATACCGCCCCTTGTCCCTATATAAGTGGCCGCGCAGTGCGTCCCTGGCATTCCGGCCGGAGAGATCGTCGAGGCAACATCTCCTGGAGAAGAAGAAGAAGAAGAAGAAGAACGGAAGGCGGCGGCGGCGGCGACAGAAGACCGGGCCACCGCCTGTAAAAGAGCTATAAGAAGGTGCGGTGGCCCGCCAGAAGAACCGAAGAGGGGGACAAGACCCCCGAAGTCGGGAGAAGAGGCCGGCGGCGAGGAAGAAAGCCGGACTCCTCCGCTAGCAAAAGAGCTACAAGAAGATAGCGGAGGAGTCCGGCGAGAAGACCCCCGAAGACGGAAGACCCCCGGAGCTGTGCAATAAAGTATTTTATCTCGTGTGTTGTGTTTTTTTTGGTACTTTTATTTTACAGGTGAATGGGTAGGGGTACATTGTACCCCATACTCATTCACATAGGGTGGGGGGCCGGTATCCGGGGGCCCCCTTATTAAAGGGGGCTCCCGGATTCCGATAAGCCCCCCGCCCGCAGACCCCGACAACCAACGGCCAGGGTTGTCGGGAAGAGGCCCTTGTCCTCATCAACATGGGGACAAGGTGCTTTGGGGTGGGGGGGCCACGTGGCCCCCCCTTCCCCAAGGCACCCCCCCATGTTGAGGGCACGCGGCCTGGTACGGCTCAGGAGGGGGGGCGCTCGCTCGCCCCCCTTTCCTGGACGGCCGGGTAGCGTGCTCGGACAAGGGTCTGTTGTGGACTTGGGGGGGACCCCCACGCCAATTTTTTCGGCGTTGGGGTTCCCCTTTAAGTCCATACCAGGCGGCGGGGTCAGCGACGTCTCCTTCGCGGGCCCCACCTACCTGGAGACGCGCTCGAAATGAGCGGACTTTCCTCCGCGTGTGTGGGTGAGTCCGTTCATTTCAAAAGTAGGGCGGATAGTATGGCGGACTTAGTACGCCGTATTAGTCCGCTCAAAAAGTGGTGTGTGTGGTCAAGTCCGTTCATTCGAAAGTATGACGGACTGTCCTTCGGATTGTCTGACGGACTAAGTTGGCCAGACAGTCCGCCCGTGTGTACGCGGCTTTAGTCTTAACACATGAGGGGAGGTAAGCAAACACAGGAAGATCATTGCATAACCATGACACCAACTGCACAAAGGAGGTGAGTATAACATGTTTGTCATTGTTAAACAAAAACAAGACTTAGTATCACTTTAAACATCTCCAGGAGTAAAATCTAAAAACATGTTATTATTTATGGTATTAAAGTGGTTGTATACTCAAATTTGTAACTTTTACCTACAGGAAAGCCTATAATAAGGCTTACCTGTAGGTAAAAAAAATATCTCCTAAACCTGTACGGTTTAGGAGATATTCCCCTCGGTATGCGCCGCTGACTGCAGCGGCGCATGCGCACAAGGGGATTCTCGGCCTGAAAATCCGGCAGTGGCCGGCCGGCCGAAAAGAAATCTCCCGTGCGGATGTGCGGGAGTGACGATATCGCGGCTCTGGCCACTCACAGCGCCGGTGCCGCGATACCCGGAAGAAACGCCGAGGGAGCTGACATGCTAGATCGGGCCAGATGTCGGGGCCTCGTTCTAAGGTAAGTATTTCATAATGAGCTAGTATGCGGTGCATACTAGCTCATTATGCCTTTTGCTTTGCAGGTTTTAAGAAAAAAATTAAAATTTGCGGGTTTACTACCGCTTTAATGTTTGAACATGCACTACAGACACAGATTTAGCCATTGTGCTATATAGTGTGTTTATAACTAAAACCAAGTTTCATAGACAAACAAAAACATTGCTTTTTGACAAACAGAGGTGGAACTTTAAAAAAAACAAAAAAAAAAACTGTGAACTCTATTGTCTGTAATGCCATTGCACATATTACCTACATATATTACCCATGTTAAAGATTAAAGTGATTGTAAGGGTTTGTTTGTTTTTTTAAATAACACACATATCATACTTGCCTCCACTGTGCAACTCGTTGTGCACAGAGTGGCCCCAAACCTCATCTTCTGGGGTCCCCCGTCGGCTGTCTCGGCTCCCCCCCCCCCCCGCATTGTATTAGCCCCTAGGAGAAGAGCTCTCCTAAGGGGCTTACCTTGCAAGCGCGCTCCCAAGTCCAGCATTTGGCGTCCATAGCCGCTGAATGTATGACTCAGTCCCGCCCCCCCGGTGCCCGCGTCATTTGATTTGAGTGACAGCAGCGGGAGCCAATGGCTTCGCTGCTATCAACCTATCCAATCAAGAGCCAAGAACCCTGGGCAGAGAGACAGCGTGTCCCTGCCGGGTCAAGTTCCAGGGCTCAAGTTAGTAAAACATGGGAGCTGGGGGGCCGGTCACTGCCAGGTGTTTTTTCACCTTAATGCATAGGATGCATTAAGGTGAAAAAACACAAAGGTTTACAACCCTTTTATTAAGAAAAAGAATAAGAAAAGCCATATATCTTAATTTTTTTTCTTTCAGCAGCTTAGTACTTGCCCCCTAATTATTCTTATGTGGTGGTGCGGTGTTCATTTTGAGGTCAAATTTTAATTTAATTTAGTCATAGTCTTTTGAATAAAACGCCATTTCAATTTTAGTTGTAATTTAGTCATCTGAATTGTTTTAGTCGGATTTTAAGTCGACTAAAATAGTGTTAATTTAGGCAATGAAAATATTTTTGTCGACAAAATTAAACCTGCATGCAGTTCACATAGCTCCCAACTGTCCCCGATCTGGAGCAATGTCCCTCTGTTCCTCTTTCCCCCTCATTTGTCCCTCATTTTGATCTGATCCATATAGTTTAGTATATAAAATGCACTTTTTACCTTTCAAAAAGTGTTTCCCGGTGCTAATCCTTTTATCCAAATTCTAAATTGCTGCAATTGTAAATGTTAAAAGCCAATATAAAGGAATAGTAGTGGTAAAAAAAAAGTCCTTGTGGATTTAATTAACCTTTTTTTTTGATTAATTCTCCTTTCAGGGGGTGCGGTAGGCAGTGTTAATTTAGTCGACTAAAATAACTAAAACATTTTAGTTGACTAAAATCACTAAAGCATTTTAGATGACTAAATGAATACTATTTTAGTCTACTAAAATGCGACTAAAACTAAAACAATTGAGATGACTAAAATACGACTAAAACGGAAACAATTGGGATGACTAAAATACGACTTAAACTAAAAGCCATTTTAGTCAAAAGACTAAAATGAGACTAAAACTAAAATGCCATTTTAGTCAAAAGATTAAAACGAGACTAACACTTAAATGCCATTTTAGTCAAAAGACTATGACTAAAACTAAATTGCAAAAACTAAATACTGAAATGTACTGGAGATTTTAGTCGACTAAAATGTAGGACATTTTAGTTGACTAAAATGTACTGGAGATTTATTTGAGTAAATACGACTAAAAGTAAAACAATTACAGAAGACTGAAATGGGACTAAAACTAAAATGCCATTTTAGTGCTAAGCCTAACACTGGTGGCAGGGGGCGTGTCCTATGCCTACATGCATTTGCTAGTAGGTGTTCCTCATTCCCATCTGAAAATGTTGGGAGGTGAGTTCATGTATTTATTGGGAACTTCAACAACAAGGGAAAGGAAGTTAATAAATCCATCAGCCATGAGTTCTTCCAATGGTTGAAGGCACTTCCCATAGGAAGCCCTAACCTTTTTGATCCAGCCCAATTGCACGAAGCCTTACCACTTATTGCTAGGCTGAGCTTGGGCACTGGTAAGATTCATGAGCAGACCAGCACTATTCCTTCCAATCAGAATATACATTTTGACTGACTAAATACAAGGATATGCAATTAGCGGACCTCTAGCTGTTGCAAAACTACAAGTCCCACTCCCATCATGCCTCTGCCTCTGGGTGTCATGCTTGTGGCTGTCAGTCTTGCTATGCCTCATGGGACTTGTAGTTCTGCAACAGCTGGAGGTCCGCTAATTGCATATCCCTGGACTAAAATGATCACATTTCCTGTTACTGCTTTTTTTCCCCCCCGCAGAGTGACAATTGTGAAAAAGCTTTCAGACAGAATAAGCTTTCTCTCCCAGTCGATATGGATAACATTAGAGATTAATCGGCCAATGGAGAATGGAAATGTCCTCTTTGTTTCAATTTCCCCCATGGATTAATCACAATTTCCTGCCCCCGTGAGATGTCTGCACGGTATAAAGCATTTAATACAAGACAGCAATGCAAACGAAGCAGTGAATTGTTTTCCTTTGTGCTATTTTGCCAGCAAATACGGTGAAACCTTGTGTAATCAGGAGTAAAATGATGTGCCGGATTGTGCTGTGATTTATGTGCTCAGAACTTGTTGAGTTGCATTTTCTTCAAAGCTTTAATGAAGGACTTGAAAAGCAAATGGGATGTAGCCTGACTTGACAAAGTGGATAATATCTGCACTGTTTACAATAGAAATGAGTTTTTCCAAAAAAAAAAAAAAAAAAGCTTGACCGCCCGCCCGCTGCATGTCAGCGTGTGTTAATATGCAACAGCAAGCTCCTGTTCAAAATGGCAGATGGATGTCCTCCCCTTCTATCTTCTTTTTTGTGTCCTGCAATAGCGGTGGATTAGAATGTTTCGCTGTAGCTGTGGGATGAAGGCATTACCTTGCTGTGCGATTCAAATTAGCATTTTTCAGACACAATTATATCATAATTTTTACAGGAACAGAGCTGGCTTTGTTGTTTCAGAAGTCTTCATTGTGCCTTAGGAGCCTAGCTATAGACAGCGCTATAGAAATATATGATATAATCCTAATCTCCTCTAGTTCTCTAGTCTACGGGGCCGACTGATTTGTGTTCAAATTCATTGTGAGTCACAGATCACAATCTCAGCAAGAGACAACTGTCAAACTTCCTGGAGGAAAGAAACATTTATAAACATACATCGCAGCCCCCTCCTGTCCAGACTAATTTTCAGCTTTCAGCGCTGATGCATTTTGAATGACAATTACGCGGTCATACAACACTGTACCCAAATGACATTTTTATCATGTTTTTCACAAATAGAGCTTTCTTTTGGTGGTATTTGATCACCTCTGTGGTTTTTATTTTTTGTTAAAATAATTAAAAAAGACCAGATTAAAAAAAAAAAAAATTATATTTTGTTATTTTGCAAACAGGTAATTTTACTCCTTCATTGATGTATGCTGATGAGGCTGCATGGTGGTCACCAATAGGCTGCACTGATGGGCTGCACTGATGGGCTGCACTGATGGGCACTAATGGGCTGCACTGATGGGCACAGATGGGCTGCACTGATGGGCACCGATGGGCTACACTGATGGGCACCATTAAGGCAGCACTGGTGGGCACTGATAGGCGGCACGGTTGTGCACTGAGAGGTGGCACTGATGGGTGGCACTGAAGGGCATTGATAGGTGGCACTAGTGGGCACTGAGAAGTGGCAGTAATAGGTGGCACTGATAGCTGGCACTGATAGCTGGCAGTGATGGGCACTGATGGGTGGCAGTGATGGGCACTGATGGGTGGCAGTGATGGGCACTGATGGGTGGCAGTGATGGTCACTGATGGGTGGCAATAATGGGCACTGATAGGTTACACTGATAGGCAGCACTGCTAGGTGGCACTGATGAGGCAATGATTGGCACCACTGGTGGGCATTGATAGGTGGCACTCATGGGCATTGATAGGTGGCACTCATGGGCACTGGCAGGGGGTACTGATTGGTACAAATGAGGCACATGTGCCTCTTTCCTCTTCGGGAAGAGAAAAAAAAGATTACCGAGCTTTTGTTTACACACGTGATCAGCTGTCATTGGCTGACAGCTGATCACGTGGTAAGGGGCTGGGTGACTTGGTAATCACAGCGTGCGCCACGCCCACACTGCAGAGGGCGCGGGGAGCGTGCAAACGGGAGACGGAAATTCAGGTCCACGCTGTAACCATTATTCAGCTGTAGTGCGGACGCCAAGTGGTTAAATTGCTTTTATAACTGTATTCTTTCCCAATCCAATGTACTTCTTTAGCCTGTTGTGGAATTTGGGCATGCTACACAGTACACAGGGTATGTGTAGTACACCCTGTTCTTTTGTCCCATTTTCTATCCAGCCCCCATTTCACACATGCCAACACTTCTCAGCTGTCAAAATTATAGCACAGAGTTGCTGTGTACAAGGTAAATATAGCAACTGTAGAAGTTACTGCTGTCAAAATGGACTGCCTGGCACCGTGTTTATAAACATTGTTCAAATTAAAGTGAGGGGGAAAATATAAAGTAACAGGGTTACTTTTGTATGTATTCTGTTTTATTAATCTGCAGATCAAAGGGATGAGCTTTAATCTGTATATGATGTCAGTTTATGCAACCTGACAAGTAAAATAAACAAAAACTTCTTTAACCACTTCAGCTCCGAAAAGATTTACCCCCTTCCTGACCAAAGCATTTTTTGCGATTTGGCACTGCTCTCGCTTTAGCTGACAATTGCGCTGTCGTGCGACGTTGTACCCAAACAAAATTGACGTCCTTTTTTTTCCCACAAATAGAGCTTACTTTTGGTGGTATTTGATCACCTCTGCAGTTTTTATTTTTTGTGCTATAAACAAAAAAATAGCGACAATTTTGAAAAAAAGCAATATTTTTTACTTTTTGCTAAAATAAATATCCCCCAAAAATATATATAAAAACATTTTTTTTTCCTCAGTTTAGGCCGTTATGTATTCTTCTACATATCTTTGGTTAAAAAAAAACGTAATAGTGCCCTGTACACACGGTCGGAAATTCGGACGCAAAAGGTCCGATCGGATTATATTGTCGGAAAATTCAATCGTGTGTGGGCTCTATTGGACTTTTTCCATCGGAATTCCCGACGGAAAAAATTTGAGAGCAGGACCTCAAATTTTCCGACAACAAAATCCGATCAGACTTTTTCCGATCACTTGTGGAGAATTCCGATCGGACAAAGTGCCACGCATGCTCAGATCAAATTACGAGACCAAAGCTATTGGCTACTAGCTGCAACGTAGTCCCGTCGCAACGAACATCATCACGTTCCGAACGATCAGATTTTCCGACAACTTTGTCCGACCGTGTGTATGCAACACCAGTTTTGGACAAAATCCGTCGGAAAAAATCTGACGGATTTTGTTGTCGGAATGTCCGACCGTGTGTACGGGGGCGAAGCATATATTGATTGGTTTGCGTAAAAGTTATAGCGTCTACAAAATAGGGGATAGATTTATGGCATTTTTATTATTATTTTTTTCTTACTAGTAATGGCGGCAATCTGCGATTTTTATCATGACTGCGATATTATGAGGGACACATCAGACACTTTTGACACTATTCTAGGACCATTGTCATTTGTACAGCGATCAGTGCTATAAATAGCCACTGATTACTGTATAAATGACACTGGCAGGGAAGGGGTTAAACTCTAGGTGGCGATCAAGGGGTTAAGTGTGTCCTAGGGAGTGATTCTAAATGTGGGGGGGTGGGCTACCACTGACATGACAGCAATCACTTCTCCCGATGACAGGGAGCAGTAGATTGCAGTCATGTCACTAGGCAGAACAGGGAAATGCCTTGTTTACTTAGGCATCTCCCCGTTCTGCCTCTCCATCTCACGATCGCGCACCGCGAACACAGAGACCAGCAAGGCCGCAAATTCAAAGGGACAGGTATGCCCATTTGCCTGTACAAGCCATTCTGCCGACTTATATGTGTGTGCGGCGGTGAGCAAGTGGTTAAAGTGCAACTTTAGTCAGAAAATAAAGTCCTGCTAGATAACTGTAGGCTGGTCCCTTTTGCAGGTATAGCTATGTATAACATTAAAAATAGGTTCCAATACTGTATTAAATCCAGTAATGCACCCTGCTCTGCACATGCTCAGTTGCTCTCTATTTTTTGCCACTGCCAAGATTGTAGAGGCCAATCTGCTGACAGCTTTAAAGCAGATTTAAACCCTCCTATCCTTTACAGCCAAGGAAGCTGCTTCTGTTAGATCTGCCAGGATACTGCACATGTGATCAGTTATGACACCAGACTTTAGATGGTTTGACAGTTTGGTTGAGGAAACAAGTAAGCTTGATAGTTAGCGATCCCGGCATTCCAGGAATAAAACCGTTAAATCAATGGGCTTAGTCCCGCTTTATGATTTACTGCTGTTCAGGGGCTCTGGGCTTCAGAAAAATGGCAGCCTCTGTCAGGAAGAAACATGAGCAATGCGGGAGGCAATTTCCAGCACACACTAATTGTGGTAGCATAATTATTAATGTGGTGTGTATGTTCCTTGCTTACAAACATTATTATTATCAAGTTGTTGTGGGTACAGTTCTGCTTTAAATATATATATATATATATATATATATTTTTTTTTTCAAATACACATTGCTCCTCTTTAACCCCTTATTGACCCTTAGTGTACCCTAATCAACCCTAATTAACTTCTTCTTCTCCACCAATTACTTACCTGATGATTTTTTAACCAATAATGTTTTGTTTGTTCATTTTTTTAAGATTGAATAAAAAAGTGCAATATTGGAATTTTTAAATGGCTTTGCAATGTTTTGTACCATTAAAATGGTATTGTCATTTTAAATGAGACAAATTATAAAATAAAATTGACTTTTGCTATATAAATAAGCCCATAGCACAAATGTGAAAATTGCTCTGGTCCATTAGGGGTGTACAAGAGTGAGAGCTAAACTGGTTAATAGCCATATACTGTATTTACAGTGAGAATGGACAGACTGAACAAACAAAAGCAGCTCCGGAGGGGGTATCGCTACATATACAGTATATACATATACAATAAAATAAATTGACGACTCTGAGCTAATTGATTACTAGAACAATAATAAGGCAAATAATGAAATATTAAAAGTGACAGGTGTTTTGTAAAGTGCTTCAAACCATACATTAATTCATACGTGGAAAAAATTCATGAGCACAAAAATCACAAATCATATGAAACAGAAGTGTGTGCTAAAAAATGGACATATACATGAAATATAGCACATAAATAAGTCATTCTGTAGCTGATAAAGTGACTGGTGCTCTTTAAAGGTGCTCCAAACTCATGTATAAGAAACTTAAAATTAAATATAAATCCTCAAGACTGGCTTATTGATAAGTTCATCATAGCTCATAAAATGACAGGTGCTCTTCAAAGGTGCTCCAATGTATTTTAAAATTAGTGCTTGATGCTGGTGATTCAACTTGTGCTCCCCCTCTTGTGCCTCACTCACCAGAAGGCTCTTCCCTCTAGAGCAGTGATGGCGAACCTTGGCACTCCAGATGTTTTGGAACTACATTTCCCATGATGCTCAACAGCACTGTAGAGTGTATGAGCATCATGGGAAATGTAGTTCCAAAACATCTGGGGTGCCAAGGTTCACCATCACTGCTCTAGAGGATACCCAGCACTCACAGCACACAGTGGCTGAAACAGGAGACCTCAGATCCACAGCCGTTTGTGATGTTCCTCTTTCCTTCAGCTTCCTTGCCTCATCGTTTTTAACATGTGGAAGAGATAGTAAAGGCAAGACCCCATAGTGCAATACTGTATAACTTCTTTATTTTCAACAAATATGAAATGAACTTACATTAAACCAGCGTATAAACAGCATAAAAACAAAGAAAGTCTGGGTCACGATGCGTTCCACGGACTATAACCGGAAGTGACACAATGGCGCTGGTAGCTCCATCCTACGCGTTTCATCAGTAGGATGTCATCAGGATCATTGGGAGTGGTGGGAACCCTTTTGACCACTTGTTTAATACTTTCTCTGCTGCTGGTATTGCCATTTTATTACAGAGAATTGTGGCACAAACTGGTGAGCTTCAGAGGGGTGTGACCATGAATATGTACAAATGCAGTGGACCTGGATAGAACTAAAACCAAAAACACTAAAAGACAACAGTGTCCATATAAAGAGACATGGCAGTCTCAAAGTTATATAGTGGTAACAAAGTCCGGCCACAAATGGCAGGTTCCCAAATGAGAACCTGAAGCGGATTCCAGCAGCAGCTATAACACAAGGAGAGAGGCACCTCTAATGCTGCGTACACACGATCTGACTTTCCGGCAGATTTGGTCCGGCGGACCGGAATCCATCAATTTGATTGTGTGTCTACTGGCTATTGAACTTCCTTGTTTAGTCCCGTTTACATCATCACGTTCAAAACAAACAGGCTTTGGAACGGACTTAGTCCGGTCGTGCGTGGCCAAGTCCGTTTCGTTCAGAAAGTCTGTCGGACCTCCGCGGTAAGTCCGTCGGGAAGACTGTCGGACCTAGTCCGTCGAAAAGTCCGGTCGTGTGTACGCAGCATTAGGGTAGGAGTATATACCACTTTAATAAAGTAAAAAGGGGCATCCTCCAATGACAGGGGGCATCCTCTAATGACAGCTCGAAGAAGGAGCGTGACTGTCGTTACACTCGCAGGAAGCATGCTCGGATATGCATTGCACATCCAGTGATGTCATCACCCCTACCCCCCACGCCACACTCCACGAGCGGTCCAAGCTTCGCTTTGATACCCACTCCATCTCACAGCCAACTTCTGGATAAAGAGTGGAACACTACCATGGCAGGAGCCGGCACCATAGCTGACAAACACTGATGACAGCTTACACAGGATGCCTCCATTCTGATGTGCTTATTTTACCACTTGCCAATTAATTTTAATTTGTTAAAGTGGTATTTACTCCAACACTATAATACGAGATAATACGAGGTGCCTCTCTCGTATTATCATTGTCATTTTACATTGCTGCCTGTGTCAGCACTGGCTTACTGTACTGGCCAGTGGTTTAGTGGTTTCTTTAAAGTGGTTGTAAAGGTTTAAAGTTTTTTTGCCTTCACACACTGCCTTAAGATAAAAAAAAAACCTTTCTGCTCATCCCAACTCCCTCTAAACACTTACAGATACCTAATCTTGATCCAGCGCTGTACCTGTCTGCAGGAACTCTATTCCCCCTTTTATGTTCTCACAGGAGACTCAGCAGCAACGGGAGCCATTGGCTCCTGCTTCTGTCAGTCAAAGCCTGCAAAGAGGGAGTGGAGAAGGTACAGAGCCAAGCTGTGTGTGCCTATAGATGCACACAGCCCGGCTCAGGATCAAACCCATAGCGGTTTTCTATGAGGCACTTGTAGAAGAGGAGAGTCAAGAGCGCCAGCAAGGGACCCTAGAGGAAGAAGTTTGGGGCTGTTCTGTGCAAAACCATTCCACAGAGCAGGTAAGGCAGGCCATAGATGAATTTTCACTGCAGGAAAGAAAATACATTGATTCCCAACACTGACTGTGTTGATGGAGGAATCCCTCCCACAGAGCTATTGTGTTCTTCCAGCGAAGGGGGGGGGGGGGATGGGCACGGAGAGCCGTCCCTGTGGGGATATCATGGTGATTACAATGCTGATTAGTGTATTCTAATAGAGGGAAGTCTCCCCACTGTCAGAATATAATAGCTCAGTGGGAGGTATCCACCTGGTTCAATGAAAAAAACGGACTCATGTATGGGCTGCATTGAGGCTGTAGATGGGCACTAATCAGGCTGCAAAGATGGGCTTCAAAGTACGATAGTTTTTTTTTTTTTTTAGTTTTTTTTCCTGAAAGCTCCGTTTTAAATTGAAGGTGCGTGTTATTTGTCGATAAATACGGTATCTGTTTTGGGTAAGTCTTAAGCATGCCTTTAACATTTTCAGTTGTAAAGCTATTATGACACTTGAAGCAGACTGGGCAGCCTAGCTAAAAGACAATTAAATATAGAACACATCTAGACATGTGTCATTGTTCTGATGTACTTTATTCTTTAATTTAGCCATCTTCACAATACTTTTATCTACTTCGCATCTCATTGTTTAAATATTTAATGGTGGAACTTTTAAACCACAGTATAAATTCTGACTGTATTAAATATTATAAAAAAATGATTGAATATTAAATATGGATGTCAACATTATTACTTTCTGTTAAATATGTGTTATTTCAGATTGAATAAAAATTATTAGAGCTTGTAAATGAGACTGCAAGAATACCAAAAAGCAACATAGAAGCAGAAAAATTTAAAAAGTGTTTTTTAACCTTTAAAACATTTTATAATACTTTTTTAGCCTCACCTACTTGCTTAGACATATTCTCAGTAATTTTCTTCCTAGGTCCCTCCATGCTAAAGAAGATCTGCTTGAAGATATTGGGCACTACACCTTCTCATATGGGGTGTCTATGCTGCCTTGCAGGGTCTCCCTGGAGCTCCAGTGTAGACACCCATTGTGCTTACCTCCATCTGAGACTACAGCAACACAGACAGGCTGCTAAGAAACGACGTGGATGCCCACTTACCAACTCTATATTGACAGCTGTGGGAATCTGAAGCAGGAGGGACCAACAGAAAGTCTATGTATACAGAGCAGGAATGTGCTATATGATATCATGATGTCAAGGGTGTTTTTATGATGGTAATTGTGCCTGCTCACTGGCTGGAAGTTTAAGCAAGTGCTAGGTGGGAGACTGCAATTGCTCGAAACTTCTATAAGGTAAAAAAGTATTTCCAAGAACAATTCCAGGTGGAATTGTGCACATATACCTGGTCACATGGTCATGGTGGTGATGGTGGAGATTCTCCAACTGTTGTCCAACCAGCATGGAAGGGAGCTTCTCACTGGGAGGAACTGTGATGTGGCACCGGAGCTCTGGCACTGTAACTCAGAATCGGCCTATATACTCTGCTCTTTAGTACCTCCTTACTAGTTTCTAATACGGCATCCGACAGGATCTCTAAACCTATGATCTTGATGTGGCCACTGTAAACATGACCTGGCTCTAGCCTATGCTGGTTATCAAGTCCTAAGTTAAAACTAGCTCTAGAATCCCAGACCAGAAGGAACAGGGTTAACTAGAATAATAGGAGCTGCATATAAACTATATTGGAATAAACAGGTTCAACTACTAAAATACTGGAAGGTAATCCTTACACATACAGTAGCACAGACCTAGCTATTTGGCACTGTGCATGTGAAATGATAACAAGGACAGGGCAGAGATACTGTTTCACAAGGATTTAGATACACCCTCAGCAGCTGCAGTTAAACTACTAGGCCTACATGCCGCTAAACCCTAAGCCAAAAGGGAGTATTGTGCAAGTATTATGACCTAGTAGTTTAAGGTCACCCTTGAAATAGTCACGTGACATGTGACGCAATGCGTCGGTGGAGCCTAGTGACAACATCTATGGTGCTTGTGCATACTAGATGTGGAGTGAGGAGACACTGGATACAAGCGTCTGATCGTTGTATATGCGCTGGTTGTTTATCAACAAATGTGGGTGCAATCACCCAACCTTTGGAGAATTTATTATAAATTAGCATTGTGCAATTTTATGCTTTTCTCTTTGATTTTATGTGAGGATCAATACACACTGAAATCCTGAAACAACACTAAAAATCGTAAGAAGAGTGCTATCTTTGCTTTGTGTGCTAAAATACTTCTAGACTGGTGGTGACATCCGAAGGTCGAGGTGCTTCATACAGTTCTGTCCAGGAGGCCATTGGATGATTATTCAACCTGACTGTGTTTGACCATTTATAGCATAATGGTCCATACAATCTGGGAAGAGGCTTATCTGAATGGTGACACACGGTGGTGGAAGCATTTTGTTAACTGGTATGTGAATGCACATCAGGTCAACACATGGGCTGTTGCTGTTTATATGCGCTTATTGGGACATTTATCATTTCACTTGCACTGTAATTTTTGCATGTTTTAAAACATAGTAATTGTCATTACAGGTGTATTTATTTGCATTTGTGTATATTTCTGGAGTCAACTTTTTTTCTCTTCATAAATCAACGGGGAGACAGACTGGGTAAAGGAATTGATCTATTCAGGCAGCAATTGTTTTTTTAAATTATATACAAAAGAATACCGTGCTAAGTAAACTGGTACATATTAAAAAGCAGCAGCTCAAAAAGTGAGATACACACATGTATAAAATAGTAGTTGGGACGGAGCTGCACTAAAATTGGTATTGAGATAAACAAAGTACCACACGTAAATATACATATATCTGAAAATGACTCTATACACCAAAAATTGTGAAGGGTGTATAAATTCAATATCTCACTATTTGCTGTCCCCTCAAAATAACTCAACACACAGCCACTAATGTCTAAACTGCTGGCAACAAAAGTGAGTATAATAAAATATTTACAAAAATGTGAGGGGTGTACTCACTTTTGTGAGATACTGTATATAGATATATCTAGATAGATAGATAGATAGATAGATAGATAGATAGATAGATAGGTAGAGTATATTGTAAAGGATTAGCATCAAATGTAGAGCTTGAAGGACACTGCTGCTAGCTGGTTCTTCTTTTTAAGGGCTTTGTTTGTCCATTTTTATTAAAAGAAAGTCCAACAAACAAAGATAGGTTTCACTCGCAGGAGTTTCAGCATTCCTTTTCAACAACAAAACTACATTCAGCCTAGTAGGCTCTCGCTTGCAGTACTACAGCTCTGGCCTTACACTCCAGGCCCTTGTCTGTCTCCTACAGACTGTTTCACCGACCACCTTTGTGCACACAGCTAGCAGCCTCTTGCTGCACTGGCTCCCCCGTACTGGACCACTGGAGCCCTCCTGACTCCTGGTACTCAGCCTTCCTATCTGCCGGGGTGGAGCCCAGAACCATGGTCAGGTCACTACTAAAAGCCCAGTACACACCTGACCAATCAGTATGCTGGCTGTTCTCAAAATCAGGACCCAGGACTAGGGATTCCATCCCACCCGAATCTCTCAGAAATCCCTGAGCTCCAGGTCCCAAAGTGGACTTTAGAAAACACTGAGGAAACTGAAAGGCCAGTTTCCTCTTCATGTTACATGCTCCCTGGAGCCACTCAACCCATCTGGTTGAGAATTATGGGTCACATCCTCCTTCTAGACCCTGGCAGGGCAACGTTGTGCCACAATATATATATATATATATATATATATATATACAGATCTCTCTCTCTCTCTATATATATATATATATATATATATATATCTATATATCTATATATAATATTTTTATATTAAAAAAAATGTATCTGCTATTTTTTTTCACACGAAAGTGGAGTCACCCTTTGGAATACTTGATATTTCAGTGCTTTAGTCTGCAAAGTTTTTGGCTGGTAACAAAGTATTTAAAGTGGAATTGAATTGAATTTTTTCATCTTTCCATCCATTAAATCTTCTACCCTTGTTGTTTTAACTTTAGATAGTAAAACATTTTTTCCTACCAGTAAATACCTTATACAGCCCACTTCCTGTTTCTTGTCTGGAAAAATGCCTAGGCATATGACATCATCCACAGCTCTCTCTCTCTCTTGAGAGTTTGCCAGGAAGGGAGGGGGGATGAGTCATAAGAGGGTCAATGAAAGCTGCAGAGCTGGAGGTATGCCTCTGTATGTCTGTATGTAGCACTGACCCCCGAAGGAGCTGCTGTTAATTAAATGGGCCTGTACTCTGCTTTTCCACCCTCAATAATTTGTCTCTACCCACTTGACACAGCTGTGTAATGGTGTTGGTGCAAAGACCCAATAACAAAGAACAATTTAATAATGACAGTTTACATACATCATACCTTTGTTGTTACCTGGGTATACGCTTTTCCACCTGCTAGAAGAATGACCGAGCCCCACAACAATTGTACTTAAACCAAAATATACGTTTACTAAATCAGGTTTAAACAATAAGTACAAGAGCTGTATTGACACACAGGTTTGACATAATACTGAGATGAGCATTTGTTAATGGCTATACTCAAGGGTTACCTAAATGACCCCTACAGGCGCATCTCCAAGTAGGACTAATGCTCAGACGATAAACTCTTGGCACGGGGCACCTTCCAACTTCCAGCAACGGCTGTACTAGACACTATGCAAGGTTTTTAAACACAACACAGTATAATTGCTCAAGCGCTCTCCCTGAGGTATAATGCAGTCCTTTGCATGTGACTGTGACACCAAGTCCCCCAGTGAAGATATAGTCTCTGGTCTTCTTTCTTTTGCTAGATCTTATACTGCAGTGTTTGTAATCCATAGATTTGATAGGTAATAAAGTGACATAAAGTGAATGATGACAGCAATTCCAGTTATGGAACCCACGTGTAACTGTCTCCAGTGAAAGCACACTCAGGCCGCCAGTCAGTACCTAGTGGAATATAAGCTTTGAGGCCTGGTTAGACTCAGTCCACTTAAATAAGACCCTTGCTGTGGGACTGCAGGTCTCAGCAACACTGCACGATTAGTCTAAGTGTGTGAAGTGTATATAAATTCTGGGCAGTAGCCCTCTGACCACACCAGGCCTAGAAATTGGATGGGAGTCTCAGTCCTGCCGCCGGTCAGCACCATCACACTGCTTCGCTCAGCAAGATGACCAGACCCTTGTTTGGCTCTTTCAGGTGTTCTGGATCATCAAACCCAATCACACAGCTTCTCCAGCACACTGTGGTAAGGCACTCTTAGTGGTTGCTGTTCCACACCGCACAATGCAGCCCACGCTCTCTGGAACACTCCCTCACAGATCCCTGTAGGCAGGCCACACGTCCAGAAGATAAAGAAAATGGCTGCGCTGGGCCTTTTATTAACTACCCAGCATGCAGTTCAGCCACTCAGTGTTCATGGGTAGGTGAGTGGGCATTGTGGGTAGGTGAGTCCTTTCACAAAGTAAACAATTAAGTCACTTCCTGCTTAGCTGTTATGTGAAAGTTAAACAAGTCATACCAGTAGAGGGAGCCAAATACCAATCTATTAACATGGTCCTATTAATAGCATTACATGGCAAAAATTCCTGCGCTACATGTGTAAATCCAGAAAGTGAACAGGCAGCAGCTTCAGCTGCCCACAGTTAAAATTATTGCAGCCAGACTTAGTGGAGGGAGATTTCTGCAGCATATTTGGCAAGTAAAGAATCACAGTATATATGAAATAATATGCAAAGTGGTTGGAGGGAAGTTTCAGAATGGTGAAGATGTTTTTATTACAAACTATGTTAGCAGACTGCAGTTCCTCTTTAAATTTCATAGAGCAATATTCTTTTTGATCTCACTGTGGATTTTCCAGCATTAGCAAGGCATGCTCCAATACAGAATCTCTGTAACAATAACTGCAGTATTCTGTGAAAAAGCTTCCTTTACTTCATCAAGATGCTGTCCACTTTTCTATATAAACTACATTTTAGATTTAACTCGCAACCTTCTTTTTTCTCCCGCTAAGGAATTTTTTTTTCGACTTTCCTGTAGCTTAGATGATAATCCAAAATAGGTTTTCTAGGCTCAAGATCCAGCCTGTATCTGAAAATAATAAAGATACTGAAAATGTGATTTAGCATCAAATGATCTGTCAAGTCAGGAAGCGTCTTCAGCCGGAGAGCCAGCCTTAACACACCAATGGGTGGACTTGTATATATGCCATTAACTCAATGTGACAAGGTCACTGTAGAGTCATACAAAATCCTGAATACAAAATCGAGAGTTAACTCCATACATTCATGCATCAGTGGTTCTCTCTTCATGTTGGCTCCTTTTCGAATGATCTCATAAACCCATAGCGGTTTGCCATCTTGCGGCGTTATTGTCTCGATGGTGACCAAGAACTTTTATTTGTGAATCTTCTTTGGCTCAGGTGGATGATAGAGGACAGGCAATTATCCAGACTTTAAAATCATAGCTGTGCAAACTAAGGAGAACTTCAGGAAGCCAGCTGTGACCAATCTGCCATTGAAATGAAATGGTGGAAGTGAAACATCAATAATTTATTTAATCAGGTAAAGTTTTGGCTAAAGTTTACTAAAGATCTATTTTGTTATTATAAATGCACTATGCCCTGGAAATTGAAACTGAAGGGGTGTTTTTCCTGTTGAAATTTCAAGTAAATGTAAACCCAATCAACAAAATTTTAAGTAAAACTTGATATATTCAGGGCAATATATTAAGGAATACCATTGGGGAGACAAAACAACCTCTTAACAAACAACTGGCCCATCAGAGTGAGGCAGATTCTACAGGTTAAGACTCAATAGTCTTCCTACACCTTATGGAAAAGGATATTCTTTTGAGGGCAGTGAGGTGCACATTTGAGACAGAGAGGACAACTGAATCTCAAGAGATGTGAAAGAAGCCATCTATGTCAACCTAGAACAACCATCCCTGAATAGTGCTGGGGACCTTCAACGCCATCTGTCCACATATAATGCTGTTTTAACATCTTTATCCTGGCTATTTGACAATTCACACCTTTATCCATGTAAGTCAAGGGACTACCATTTAGAATGCCTTAGTGACACCAAGGGTGGATTAAAAAACTCAAACAAGGTGGTTCCACAATTTTTACACCTACCATTCTGTTCTTGGACAATGAACATGCCTTAATACATTCTATATTGATTAGAATAACCACCTGTCTATCGTCATATTGTAAAAACAAAAAGGCAGTAGGGGGGCACTTGCGAGCAGCAGACGAAGATAGCTGCACATAGAATGGGCTCCACACCATTCGGGAAGATTGTCGGCAGAACACAGGAGACTTCGCTTCCCCTACTCGCTACACAGGAGCTCCCAAGCAGCAGATGGGAAAAGATTCTGGCTCCTCTTGTGCCGATGCATGGACATCTACTGCGACTCCTGTGACCTGCACGGAGATGGGCCTGGAAAATAGCAATAGAAGGAGTAACTTTAGAATCTGGGGTATACCAGAACACATGGAGGACCTCACCTCCATGGTTACAAACTTGCTTCAAGAGCTGATTCCCAGCACCCTGATCAATAGATTACTACGTCGGTATTCACAAGGTCCTTAGCCCCAAAATACCCGAGGGGCCCCCACGTGACATAATTGTGAAACCCTCTTTCTATAAGACCAAGTAGACAGTCATGCAGACTGCATGAAACAAGGAGGACTTGATTTCTCAAACCCACCACTACCAAATCTTCACCGATTTAGCACCTCAGACCATCCTTTAAAATGCCTTGCGAAAGTATTCGGCCCCCTTGAACTTTTTAACCTTTTGCCACATTTCAGGCTTCAAACATAAAGATATAACATTTTTTTGTGAAGAATCACCAACAAGTGGGACACAATTGTGAAGTGCAACGAAATCTATTGCATTTTTGAAACTTTTTTAACTAATAAAAAAATGAAAAGTGGGGCATGCAAAATTATTCGGCCCCCTTGCGTTAATACTTTGTAGAGCCACCTTTTGCTGCGATTACAGCTGCAAGTCGCTTGGGGTATGTCTCTATCAGTTTTGCACATCGAGAGACTGAAATTCTTGCCCATTCTTCCTTGCAAAACAGCTCGAGCTCAGTGAGGTTGGATGGAGAGCATTTGTGAACAGCAGTTTTCAGCTCTTTCCACAGATTCTCGATTGGATTCAGGTCTGGACTTTGACTTGGCCATTCTAACACCTGGATACGTTTATTTGTGAACCATTCCTTTGTAGATTTTGCTGTATGTTTGGGATCATTGTCTTGTTGGAAGATAAATCTCCGTCCCAGTTTCAGGTCTTTTGCAGACTCCAACATGTTTTCATCCAGAATGGTCCTGTATTTGGCTGTATCCATCTTCCCCTCAATTTTAACCATCTTCCCTGTCCCTGCTGAAGAAAAGCAAGCCCAAACCATGATGCTGCCCCCACCATGTTTGACAGTGGGGATGGTGTGTTGAGGGTGATGAGCTGTGTTGCTTTTACGCCAAACATATAGTTTTGCATTGTGGGCAGAAAGTTTGATTTTGGTTTCATCTGACCAGAGCACCTTCTTCCACATGTTTGGTGTGTCTCCCAGGTGGCTTGTGGCAAACTTTAGACAAGACTTTTTATGGATATCTTTGAGAAATGGCTTTCTTCTTGCCACTCTTCCATAAAGGCCAGATTTGTGCAGTGTACGACTGATTGTTGTCCTATGGACAGACTCTCCCACCTCAGCTGTAGTTCTCTGCAGTTCATCCAGAGTGATCATGGGCCTCTTGGCTGCATCTCTGATCAGTCTTCTCCTTGTCTGAGCTGAAAGTTTAGAGGGACAGCCAGGTCTTGGTAGATTTGCAGTGGTCTGATACTCCTTCCATTTCAAAATGATCGCTTGCACAGTGCTCCTTGGGATGTTTAAAGCTTGGGAAATCTTTTTGTATCCAAATCCGCCTTTAAACTTCTCCACAACAGTATTACGGACCTGCCTGGTGTGTTCCTTGGTCTTCATGATGCTCTCTGCGCTTTCAACAGAACCCTGAGACTATCACAGAGCAGGTGCATTTATACAGAGACTTGATTACACACAGGTGGATTCTATTTATCACCATCAGTCATTTAGGACAACATTGGATCATTCAGAGATCCTCGCTGAACTTCTGGAGTGAGTTTACTGCACTGAAAGTAAAGGGGCCGAATAATTTTGCAAGCACCACTTTTCAGTTTTTTATTTGCTAAAAAAGTTTAAAATATCCAATAGATTTCGTTCCACTTCACAATAGTGTCCCACTTGTTGGTGATTCTTCACAAAAAATGTAAATTGTATATCTTTATGTTTGAAGCCTGAAATGTGGCAAAAGGTTGAAAAGTTCAAGGGGGCTGAATACTTTCGCAAGGCACTGTAAAACCTTTCCTTACCATTCTCCAAAACAAGGGGATAAAATATAAATGGGGATTCCGTGTCAAGCTTTCATTTGCTTATGAAATCATTCCTTCACTACCCCAGAGGAGGCCCATGACCTCTTCAATCATCTTTATCTACTACCACCGGATAAAACAGCGCTTGGGCTTTCAATCAGGCTCCCAATGATCTACCCGCCTGACCCCTTCCTGGGAGAAGAACTGCTCCAGAAGACCGCAACCTCTAGGCAAACAGGCCTCATCTGCATGCCCCTTTTTTAGTCTCAAGAGACTGAGCTTTTACTGCCTTTGGATGCTTTTCAACACAACTCTGTCTCCCTGATAGGGCCTTTTGAGGTGGGCCCTCGAGGGATTGGTGCCCCCTATGATAAATTGGACATACCTCCTCTGAGTGCCATCCTGACAGTTTCCCTCTACCTCTACTAACTGCTCCTCTTGCTCTCCACTGTGGCTTTGTACTTTGCAACCCCCCCCCCCCCCCCCATTCTCAGGATGACAACCAATGCTTTAACATTCTCAATCCTTATTGTGCAGGTCCACAATTCCTCCCTTCTCTACTTGCTGCAAAGATCTTATCTGTTTAGTTTACCGCTAAATCTCCCAGTCTCATCCAAAATCCTTTTTTAACCCAATAATAGAGACATTGCATATTTCCTTATTAGATGTCTAATTGCCTCACAAATTTCTAATTGAGACTCTAATATCCTAGTTAACTTAAATGACTCATCTTATAGGAATGTGATAGGAATCTGACTATATGGACAAGCCAGCCCACTGTTAGGGCCTGGAATTGAACCTGGGACCTCTGCTGTGTCTGGAAATGACTCTTCCCACTAAGCTCACTGAGATGCTGGCCAGTTCCCTGGACAATTCATTAAATTATCCTGCCTTAAACCTTGTTTATTTTGAACCTTGAACTGCTCCTCCCATGAACTTCCTGATTTAAGCCAAGTCTCTGCACTTCCCGTTTACCAGATTATTGTGCTCTCTCTAGACAGTATCACAATTTTGTCTTTCCTGCTGCTGTCCATATCTTTGCTACCGCTACTGGACCCTAGCTTGCTCACCACCTGGTGGGGCATTCCTGAGGACTGCGACCTCGTACTAACAAGCAGCAACACCCATCTCCACCATCAGGAACTCTGGTGAAAATCGATTATGACTTAGGGTTCGCGCCTCAGGTGAGCCTCCATTATTGGGTGGCCTGCTTGTATACCAATCCTGCTGGTTGGTGGGAGTCCCCATACTGTTATAGCTACTGGTCTCCAAGCCTGACCCCAGACCATGACAGGAATGTGCCATTTTCCTTAGAAGGTCACTTTGCTTGCAGTGGGGGTTGACCATTTTATACATTCAAGTCCTTAATATAACACACACAAAGCTGGTAATATTTGACTCAAATCAGAGCTTGCAATCATGCATATGTCCATGGTCACCTGCACCATGCCTTCATGGGAGGCACCCATGGCCAAAACAGTATCTTTAGTTAAGTATTATTGTTATATTTTCTAATATTACAGTATCTGTATTTGTCATTACTTTTAATAAATGGTATACTTATAAGTATTTGTGTGATCTCTCTTTGCACATATTGAACACAAAACCCAAAAATGTAAACACGTGACCATGATACAAGCACGACCCACAACCCACCATTTTTAATTTGGTGCCTCAATGATTCACTCCTTTCATGCTCAGCTACAGTAGATTCCATTGTTAACGAACTTAAATATTACTTTGCCTCCAACGTGAGCTCCTTATCTTCTCCTACCTCACTAAAGGAGGCACAAAAAGTAACAATTTGAATCTCCGTTATTCAACTAGCCTCCCACCTCAAAAAAGAGCATGAATCCAAGATCTCCGATCTAACCTCCCAATTGGCCCGCCCAGAATCCAAATGGAAGGCTCCCCTGTCATTGAACCTCTGCAAACAAGTAAATTCCATTAAAGTAGAGCCTAATATGCTACTCAATCATAAAGTGGAGAAACAAATACCATGGGTGAAATACAGTTTTTATGCTAAAGCAAACAGGCCGGGTTCCATGCTCACCAAAATCTTAACTTCTAGCCCAAAAGGCTCCACACCGATCAGGCCTGAATTCCAAAATGGCACTTTCACGTCAAACACTAAAATTATAGTTGACAGTTTCAGCTCTATACTCTAAACCTCCACATTTTTGCTCCTGTTTGGCCGACCAAATCTTGGCAGAAGTCACCCTCCCTTCCCTCACAAGGGAAATACCAGACAAGATAGACACCAATATCACTACTCTCAAAATCATCTCGGCCATCAAATCCCTTAAACCCTCAAAAGCACCAGGGTCTGATGGCTTTACAGCCCTCTACTACCCCTCTACTACAAAACTTATGTGAACATCTTACCTTGACATTTAACCAACTAACTTAATCACATACAGTCACACCATGATCTGCACCTGACTTCGTTCCAAGCTCACATACTACCCAAACCAGGTAAGGACAACCTGGACCCCCACAATTTTTGCCCCATATTCTTACCATTGATATCAAGCTGCTACCCAAGGTTCTGGCCACCAGGCTAAACTCTTTTCTCACCACCTTGATCCATAAAAATCAGATAGGGTTTGTCCCCTTTAGGCATGCCCCAGATAATACCACAAGGGTCCTCCATGTAATGCATTTACTCCACCAAAACAAATTACAGGTCATGTTCTTGTCCTTGTATATTCACAAGCCTTTGATGCTATCTCGTGGGAGTACTTACTTACACTTACACATTTTACACAGATGGGACTTTGGAGATAAATTTCTATCCTGGCTAAAATCTCTCTACAATGACCCCTCCGCCTGCATCATATACCTGAACTTCTACTCTTAACATTTCTTCATTGACAGGGGAACACAGCAGGGATGTCCTCTATCCCCGATCTTATTCATCCTCGCTCTTGAACCTCTAGCCCACCTCATTTGAAACAATCCTAACATCCATGGTGTGCCTGTAGGACGTCGTTCCTACAAGGTCAGCCTCTTTACTGATTACATTTTACCGAAACTAACTAAACCCACAATTTCTCTGCCAAACTTATTGTCTATATCGCACAAATTTTCCCAATTTTCTAACCTCCCCTTAAACGAGGACAAATCAGTAGCTCTCAATATCTCCCTACCTTCTACTATCCTTGCAACTTTCTGGTCCTCATTCAAATTTTCCTGGGCCAATAAAATTCTAGAATATCTTGGCATTAAACTAATTCCACATTATTTCCTTCTAACTCTTGTCCGCCTTCCCCTAGCCCCTTAATGAATTATATTGTACTTCAAAAGTTTGGGGTTCCCTCAAAAACTCTACCAAATTATTTTCCTCCGCAAGTTCCCCTGCTTCCTATCACAGAAAATCACCTTTTTCTGCAAAAAAAAATGCTGCACTGATTTCAATACATAAATAAAATTATATATACTGTATCTGAACACCATGTGGGCTTACCGGATAGCCGTGGCCTTATAATTAAAGGAAGGTCAAAATGCACATCAGCATAATAATGCCACGGGAGTCTCCTCTTGTGGGATTCACAATAAATTAGATATACTCCGATCGTCACCAACAATCCGTCACAAGAATCTTCTCTATTACCCATCCATTCATATGACTCCCACAAGGGATAAAAGCAGAATTGTAAAACAGTTAAGAAAATCATTTATTTAACATAGGATAGCATTCACATTTTAAAAATTGCACTTGTAATTACACTCTCCGGACGGTAAAAAAATGGCTTCAGGTGGACTTCCTGTTACGCTATGACATCACAGCAGGCTCTGCCCTAAGCGTTTCATCACACCTGACGTCTTCCCAGGCATGGACGCCATGCTGGGTCGTTACAATTTATTTAAGAAGTGAATAGCCAAGCCTCACTTTGGATCCCATTGAGTTCAGTCAATGTTACTTAGCCAAGCCTCATACTGGATTGGTACTTAATTATTAATTAAGCCTTGATACCAGAAAAAAGTTAGGCCTCACTATGAGAATTCAAAAATGCTAAGGAAATGCCTATCTCACAGAAAAACACAGACTTTAAAAAAATTACAATCACCATAAAAATGGTAAGACTAAAAGACTAAATGGTAAGACTAAAAGGACTAATGGTAAAAAAGAAGAGGCATGTACAGTAATTAAGGTATAAGTGCCACATATGACCCATATAACCCAACTGGATGTTAATAGGCGCCATCTAAAGGCTAGACTTGGAAATGGTATTGTAAAGTTATAAAATGTGAAATATTCAACCATGGACCAAAAGCAGAATCCAAGGAGATCCAAAGAGGTATCCACTGGAAATTATGTTATACATTACAATAAAAATATAAATATGCATCATAAAACATGAATCATAATACAAACACTGAAAAGGATTATTTTGTACTGAAAAATAAGCATCCAAAAACCTTCTAGGTAAGAGCAGTCTCTATTGTGTTAACAGGGGACAGGTCTGGTCCAATATGTCTGAAGGTCAGCTGTTTCAGAATTGGCTCAGTCTCACAGTCTTGGTCCCCACAAGGCTGTCTCTCAGCTCTGGTCCTTCCAAGGCTGTCTCTCAGCTGCTTGTGTACAGACAATTCATCAACAGGTCTGCACACTCCAAATACCACCTTTCTGTGGCTCAGCCCCCAGGCTCTCTCTTGCTCTATCTCTCTCTCTCTCTGGTCCAGTCTCTCCGTCTTCCATTTTCTGGCTACACACGCATGATTCTGTGATGGACATCACTGCATGGGCTCAGGAATACTTCCAAAAATCACTGTCTGTTAACACAGTTCGCCATGCCCTGTGTGTGTTTGGTTCCTATGACGCCAGCCAATCTTGGGATTGAATAAATGTGTTTGTGTACAATTGTATGAATTTGTGTATATTATATATCATTCATTGTATTTATTTGTGTTCTCTCTTTTTGTAGACAGTGCTTGACAAATGTAAATCTCCTGAGGAAGCTACTAATCAGTGGTGAAACATTTAGAGAATTTTGTCATTATGCACATTCTGTAACTGTTTCCTATTTGGATGGATTATATTTTGTTGATTTTAACTTTTATATAATAAAATTATTTTTGATATATTTCCTTTTGTGTCTTGCTCCTTAAAATTCCCATTTCTTTGCCTTTGCTGTTATCAATTTTAAAATGACTTTATTTTTTTCTTAAATGGCACATTTTCTCGGTTTAAGCATTTGATGTTTTCTATTTTCTATTGGGAATAAAAAATGGGTTTATGAGATTTTCAAAACATTGCATTCTGTTTTTAGGTAGATTTTACACAGCATCCCAACTTTTTTGGAATTCAGACTGTATCACAGCACTAAAAATTGAAAAACAGTCTGGTAATGAAGGCGTATAAACAGCACAAAACTCAAGTAGTTAAAGTATAACTAAAGACAAAACTTTTTTTTTGGGGAGTTTTGGATAGAGGGGAGAAGGATTAGAACAGGGGTGTCCAAACTTTTTTCAAAGAGGGCCAGATTTGATGAAGTGAACATGCACGAGGGCCGACGATTTTGCCTGACATTCTTTGAACCATTAAAAATCGGTCTAAGTGTGTTTGTTCGAACACTAATACACGGCCCAACAAGAATTATCTTGCCTTTGTGGCTGTGTGTGTTGAAGAGATGAGCTCGGGCGTGTTATTTGGATATACCGTATTTATTGGCGAATAAGAGGGAAGTTTCAGGAAAAAAAAAATTAAAATTTTAAATAAAAAACTCTGAAGCAAAATAAGGGTCAGTGCCCATCTGCGTTCCCACCATTGCCAGGAATGCACCCACCATTGCCAGGAATGCACCCACCATTAGCCAGGAATGCACCCACCATTAGCCAGGAATGCAGCCACCATTAGCCAGGAATGCAGCCACCATTAGCCAGGAATGCAGCCACCATTAGCCAGGAATGCAGCCACCATTAGCCAGGATTTCAGCCACCATTAGCCAGGAATGCAGCCACCATTGCCAGGATTTCACTCACTATTAGCCAGGAATGCAGCCACCATTAGCCAGGAATGCAGCCACCATTAGCCAGGATTTCACTCACTATTGCCAGGAATGCAGCCACCATTGCCAGGATTTCACTCACTATTGCCAGGAATGCAGCCACCATTAGCCAGGATTTCACTCACTATTGCCAGGAATGCAGCCACCATTGCCAGGATTTCACTCACTATTAGCCAGGAATGCAGCCACCATTGCCAGGATTTCACTCACTATTGCCAGGAATGCAGCCACCATTGCCAGGATTTCACTCACTATTAGCCAGGAATGCAGCCACCATTGCCAGGATTTCACATACTATTGCCAGGAATGCAGCCACCATTGCCAGGATTTCACTCACTATTGCCAGGAATGCAGCCACCATTGCCAGGATTTCACATACTATTGCCAGAAATGCAGCCACCATTAGCCAGGATTTCACTTACTATTGCCAGGAATGCAGCCACCATTGCCAGGATTTCACTCACTATTAGCCAGGAATGCAGCCACCATTGCCAGGATTTCACTCACTATTGCCAGGAATGCAGCCACCATTGCCAGGATTTCACTCACTATTGCCAGAAATGCAGCCACCATTGCCAGGATTTCACATACTATTGCCAGGAATGCAGCCACCATTGCCAGGATTTCACTTACTATTGCCAGGAATGCACCCACCATTGCCAGGATTTCACTCACTATTGCCAGGAATGCAGCCACTGTTGCCAGGATTTCACATACTATTGCCAGGATTTCACATACTATTGCCAGAAATGCAGCCACCATTGCCAGGATTTCACATACTATTGCCAGGAATGCAGCCACCATTGCCAGGATTTCACATACTATTGCCAGGAATGCAGCCACCATTGCCAGGATTTCACTCACTATTGCCAGCAATGCAGCCACCATTGCCAGGATTTCACATACTATTGCCAGGAATGCAGCCACCATTGCCAGGATTTCACTTACTATTGCCAGGAATGCACCCACCATTGCCAGGAATGCACCCACCATTGCCAGGATTTCACATACTATTGCCAGAAATGCAGCCACCATTGCCAGGATTTCACATACTATTGCCAGAAATGCAGCCACCATTGCCAGGATTTCACTCACTATTGCCAGGAATGCAGCCACCATTGCCAGGATTTCACTCACTATTGCCAGGAATGCAGCCACCATTAGCCAGGATTTCACATACTATTGCCAGAAATGCAACCACCATTGCCAGGATTTCACATACTATTGCCAGGAATGCAGCCACCATTGCCAGGATTTCACTCACTATTGCCAGGAATGCAGCCACCATTGCCAGGATTTCACATACTATTGCCAGGAATGCAGCCACCATTAGCCAGGATTTCACTTACTATTGCCAGGAATGCACCCACCATTGCCAGGATTTCACTCACTATTGCCAGGAATGCAGCCACCATTGCCAGGAGTTCACATACTATTGCCAGGAATGCAGCCACCATTAGCCAGGATTTCACATACTATTGCCAGGAATGCAGCCACCATTGCCAGGATTTCACATACTATTGCCAGGAATGCAGCCACCATTGCCAGGATTTCACTTACTATTGCCAGGAATGCACCCACCATTGCCAGGATTTCACTCACTATTGCCAGGAATGCAGCCACCATTGCCAGGATTTCACATACTATTGCCAGGAATGCAGCCACCATTAGCCAGGATTTCAATCACTATTGCAAGGAATGCAGCCACCATTGCCAGGATTTCACATACTATTGCCAGGAATGCACCCACCATTGCCAGGATTTCACTCACTATTAGCCAGGAATGTACTTACCATTGCCATCAGTGCAGCCTTGGAGGGGACATGGAGGGGGCTGGATGAGCGCCAAAGAACAGGAGAATATCCTGTTTTCACAGCGGCCTCTTTAAGAGAAAGTCCCGCCTCCTTTGATGGACAGAACAGTCGTCCAATGGCGGAGATGGGACTTCCTATTACAGAGGCTGCAGTGTAAACAGGAAATACTCCTGTGTGCACAGCGCTCGTACAGCCTCCTATCTCCAATGCAGCCAGACTATTTACCTTTTGTGGCCCCGGTGCTGGGAGATCGTCGGGGGCCACAAAAGATATATATGTTTAGATTACCAGGCGGGCCGTTCAAAACCGGACCGCGGGCCGCGATTGGCCCGCGGGCCGGACTTTGGACATGCCTGGATTAGAACATCTGTCAGTTTTTATTACTGCCTGTGCCCTCTCTATTTGTCCTGTTTACTATTATCATTGAAAGTGAAAGTAGAAGAAAATCCCATATTTTGGGTTGTCCCCAAAAAAGTAATAGAGGAGGAATCTTCCAATGGGGACACAAGTTCTGGTGATCTGAGGGTCCCCAATAAATTCCATTAATTTTCAGGGATTTCCTCTCACTTCCTGTTTGGCTATGGAACGGGAAGTGAAGGTAAATCTCTCCAATGGGACATAGATGGCAAAAATAAACATTACATGGGTTATAACCCTTCCTGCTCTATTCAAAATGTTTTGCCTATAGTTCTACTTTACTTTACTACTGTGTGGATAAAGCATACCCCCCAACATTTTAAGATAGGAATGAGGGACACCTACTAACAAATGTATGTAGGCATAGGACACACCTCCTGCAATACCCTCTTAAAGGAGAATTAACCCAAAAAAAGGTTAATTAAATCCACAAGTGTTTTTTTTACCACTACTTTTCTATTATATTGGCTTTTAAAATGCACAAATACAGCAATTTAAAAATTGGATGAAAGATTTAGCTCTGGGAAACATTTTTTGTAAGATAAAAAGTGTATTTTATATACAACTATATAGATCAGACCAACATGAGGGACAAATGAGGAGGAAAGAGGGACAGAGGGACATTGCTCCATATCAGGGACAGTCCCTCGAAATCAGGGACAGTTGGGAGCTATGGATAATGTGTAAATGCTGGGGTATGTTAGTGATCACTAGAACTGGCATGGATAAAGCTATAAGTCTTCTTGAGCATTACACAACCAGAACAAAGGAAGACCAGGTAAATGTAACTAACTACTACAAGAAAACCTGTGCCAAGACCATGCACCCATATTTACAGTACTTATTATGAACAAGCAGTAAAAGAACCTAAAACAAACTCCCATGTATCTGTCTAGCTATTGGTGTTGTGGAGAATTTCAACATTAACATTAGAAGCCCTGAAATATTCCTATGTTCTCATTCATTTATAAGGAGGGCAGAATCTTGGTGACTTGCCAACCCTATAATGTACTAAATACACATCAGGTGTTTCTAAGCTTTTAGAAACTGGAACTGACTTTAGAGACTTTGCTTGGGCACTGGTGCACTTTAACATGTTAAGCCCCATACACACTATCAGATCTTCTGCTGATTTTTGTCTTCAGATTTACCAAAACCATGTAGTGTGAGGGCCTGCCTGATTGCATACAAATTGAACCTCCTAAGGATTGACCTCATGTTATACGATTTTGGTAAATCTAAAGGAACAAATGAGCAGAAAATCTGATAGTGTGTATGGGGCTTTAAAGTGTATATCAAGTGTAGCACCCCCTGACCCCTTGGAAGCATGGTGGTACCCCCAGAGATCGGGGGCTAACGTTTCACCTTAGGGTGTAGATTATTTAGGCAACAGTGGAATGTGAACAGATAGGCAACAGTCAATTTAACCATTTGCTGACCGCCCCATAGCAGATTTACTGCTACAGGGTGGCTGTTCTGTGCAGAATCATGTGCTGTACATATGATTCTGCACTTGAGTCACAGTGACAATTATAGCTCCTAGCCAATTTGGCCCTTTTTTCAACTTAGCACCTTATTGCACGTTATGCTATGTTATACAATTTTGTGGAATCATTTTAAGTTTTATTGATATATATTTATTGGGTTACACAACCTGATACTCCTGTTTGATATCAGTGTAACTACCGCTAAGGATTATTATTTGCTTCCTGTCTGATAGTTAAAACATCTCCTTGTACAGCGCACCACTACTCTTTTATATTTGTTTCTCTGTGGGTTCAGATATTTCCCTCAGTGTGTGCAGCAGTACGTTAGCTAGTAATCTCTGATCTGGTGCAGGAATATTTCTCTTTACTATTGCCCTGTAGCAGTATATCTGCTATAGGGCGGTTGGCAAGTAGTTAAAATAATGCAATTCCGTATCACAAAAAATGGCCTGGTCATGAAAGGAGGTAAATCTTCTGGAGTGCAAGTTGCTAAGTTGAAAGTTGCTAAAACAAAAAGGAGTTTATCGACTCTCACTCAAAACTCCAGGGAGAGAGGGGGAGGGCACTGGACACCCATTGACTTGCAGACTCCATAAGAAGGGAACAAAAGTACTCACGGTCCCCACAGAAAACCCTGAAGCCGACCCAGCATTATGTGATTGTAGCTCTGATTGTAAAGCACTGGATAGATTAGCTGCCAGCACCCTGGGAAGACACCATACCCCAGTGAGATCCAAGTTCACCATCTGAGCTTTTCCTGGCCCCTCAGGACATCTGGAGGTCCTCCATGGCTCCTCAGTCCCCAGGTTCCACAGGCTAGGCCCCAAATCCCTGCCTCGGTCCAGCCACATAGTCATCCTCTCAGGCAGCAGGCCTAAGAGGTTTCAGGAGCACAACACACACCTTCATCAGGCAGGAGGCTTAGGGAAGAGCAGTCTGCCTTCTCAAGGTCACACTCTGAATATTTATACCTTCTCCCAGCATGCATGGATGGCAAGAAAACTCCTACTGGTTAGCCAAAAAGGATAAATATTCATGACTCTGGTTAGTGTGGCTCTCATGCTATTACTAGAGGCAGCAGTGCCACCTACTGGCAACACAATTGACATATACAGTAACCAGCACCCAGAAGAAACCCAAAGCTGAACTACTGTGGGGACGGAAAGTATTCAGACCCCCCTTAAATTTTTCAATCTTTGTTATATTGCAGCCATTTCCTAAAATCATTTAAGTTCATTTTTTTTCCTCATTAATGTACACACAGCACCCCATATTGACAGAAAAACACAGAATTGTTGACATTTTTGCAGATTTATTAAAAAAAGAAAAACTGAAATATCACATGGTCCTAAGTATTCAGACCCTTTGCTGTGACACTAATATATTTAACTCTGGTGCTGTCCATTTCTTCTGATCATCCTTGAGATAGTTCTACACCTTCGTTTGAGTCCAGCTGTGTTTGATTATACTGATTGGACTTGATTAGGAAAGCCACACACCTGTCTATATAAGGCCTTACAGCTCACAGTGCATGTCAGAGCACTGAAAGAGGGAGGCATGCTACGAGCTCAGTAAACGTTGTCCCTCCTCAGAGTAAATAAAGGCGTTCCAAATGTCCCAGGTCTTCTTGAATATTTCCTGTTTATGTTGTGCAATGAGGACCAAATCCTCCAACTTCCTCACCTTCTCCACCTTCCGCATCAAGTGAGCAATGGCTGGGGGGGAGTACACGCCTTTGCTGCATTGAGCAAATGCCGTACCAGCGACTTCTTATGTTTTTTGATAGGGATTTTTGAATGGTGCAGTAACAAAGCATCATCCTTTGGGATGGTGTAATCGGTAAACTTCTGTGTAATACGGCAAACTTCACCTCAGAAGACTTTTAGTTTAGGGCAAGACCAGAGTATGTTTATCAGCATTCCCTCGTCCTCATTGCAGCGCCAATACCTACTCGAGGCAGAGGGAAAGCATTTCTGTAGTCTGGAGGGCATCAGGTACCAGCGGGTCATCAGTTGGAAGTTAGTTTCTTGCATTCTAGTGGATAATGAGGATTTAAGGGCAAGAGTGATAATCTGTTGCTTTTGTATCATCGAGAACGTACAGTTAAGGTCTATCTCCCAGCTGGACAGACAGGGAATGTGTGGCTGATTTTTAGGTGTGATTAGCAATGAGTACTTTTGGGATAAAATATGGGCCAACGGGTCAGTTCCCGAGCAAAGATCTTCAAATGATGTTTGCTGGCGTGAAAAATCTTGGGGGGTAGGAAGGGAATGGAGGAAGTGGTGCAGCTGTATCGCTTTCCAGAAAGGAAGCTTGTAAACTCCTGTTAAGTTGGTCAGATCTGTGACGGATGGCCACTTCCCATCTATAACAAATTTGGCTGCATGGTCACAGTTAGATTCTCTAAGGCCCGTGTATTCCGTCAAAGTTAGGGTTACCCAGTATTGAGAGTAGTGGTGAGTCCTTGGTCAGGCCGTGTGAAATGCTATGTGTTGGCTATGCTTCAAGTTAGTTCCTGTCCATTCAATTTAATAGAATTCATACCTAAACTTAAAACACTTGCTAGGGTTCCTTAAGAAAAAAATCCTCAAGTCAGGCTTTTCTAGTATGTATGACTTTGTAGGGTGTTTTTTTTTACTCTTCTTCTTAGTGTTCGCCATACAGCATCCAAAAATGTTTTGGCTAATGTCAATTGAATGCGCAACATTTGCTAAGGGATAGTTGAATTATTGTAATTGTAATGTAGGCCTAATGCATGGAAATATCCCCCTTGCAGTGTTATTTTACACAAGGCAAAATATGGAAATGTATTTTGGAAATCAGGCTTTCTCTGCATTAAAACAGGAATCAGATGTTTTGAAATTCATTATATCTGATCAGCATTTATTAAAACACAGATGTGAAATATTAGATGGTGAATATATTTTATGCAAATGGGGATCATTTACTTTTGCTCAATAATTGTGACAGTATGTTTTTCCATATATAATGTGTAAAGATGTTTTTTGCCCATTGGTGAATTTTTAAGAAAATTTTCCAGACATCTTCATTTGTGTAATTTTAAGAGTAAATACTCAACTTTTTTGGAAATAAAACAGAACATCTTACCAAAAAAGATGCATTTGTGTTTTTTTTCAGTTTTAAATAGAGTAGAGTTGCTATCCCAGAAATGCAACAGGAAGTAAGAGGAAATCTCTACTGAAGAAAATTCTCTCTTAGGCAGTTGTGAGCGAAACAGATGTTTCCCCTCACTTCTTGCTTTTGTGGCAACTCTCACATTTCTTTTTTTCACATTCAAAATTTCGCATATTTTGTCTTGGTGACAATGGTCACAGGCACAGGACAGATAGAGAGGGTGAAACTGGTGGGCACAGTCCTTCCTATTGTAATGGAAATTTGTAGGTTCTGTATATAATTGTATTCTATTTTATATGTATTGCACGATGCCCTCACTGTGCACACGGCACTAAAAATGTTTTCAGTACATGTTTTGCATTCTTTCAACTCCTGATTAGAATTAGGCTGCCTTTGTAACGCCCCTTGTTACCATAAACGTACAATTGTAATATTAATGTGATACCTACATAATCATGTGTATAAAAACCTTCACATGCGTCATAATAAAGGAGAACGGTTATTTGGAAAGATGCAGAGCGTATCTTTTGTGTCTGTTCCTTACTGCAGTAGTTATTAATTTGGAACCACTAATCAATATGAGGATAGGAGTTGCCTATCATCAAAATATCCATTTCAGGTGGCGAAGCCAGCCAGGTGGGGTTATCAGGTGACCCTGAGTATCCGAAACGAGGAGCTTGAGACGATCCGGGAATTTCTGATAATCAGCCGGCTGAGGTAAGCCTTTTGCTTACATTTGAGTTATCAGACTTCCTTGATGGGTAAGGCATTTTCGGGACAAAGGGTACCTATTTTACTTCCCTTAATCGAACTGTATTGATTAGTGGTTATATGTTATGTTGTCACTGTCTACTGTCCATCAGAGTGTTATAGAGAAAGGGAAGAATAGTGCTGTTCACAGGTATATGTAGTACATCTGCTAGATAAAGTAGTTTAGCGGCAAAAGGGTATAGGCACACGTAGAGAAGACTGGCCAGTCATTATGGGCATTAAATTAAGAAAGGGAATGATGGGTAAGAGACCCTCAAAAATGCCCAGCGCAAGAGGAGCTCTATATATGAACCGAAGGTGCGGTTCCGCCTATACTGAGCCCCTAGATTAATGGTTAAAGTGGACAGGGATCCAAAAAGGGTAACTGGGTTACCACCAAAGTCCACAGGGACAAAGAATCATGCAGAGTATATAGCTAGAGAAACAGCTATTTATGTTAGCAGGATGGATCAAGAGTGACATTAACACTAGACAGAAAGGGAAATTTTGATGTTAAGTTGTGGGATGAATTTGGGGTCAGGCATTACAACTAGTAAAGTCAAGAAACAGTAATGAGAATTAAAACAGAATGCTTTATATGTTGTCAGAGAGGGAAGATGGGATGAGCACTATGGCTGCCCGTCTGATCATAGAAGGTACAGTATGTGAAGTATGGTATTACAATACATTGGATGCAAAGGATATCAGAACAAAATAAAGAAAGCAGAAATTTAAGCAAGGAAGTATTAAAAAGCGTTAAAAGAAAGTGAGAGAATGATATGCATGTGTTGTGTACAAATGGGAATAATGTAAGCAATTTTAGAGATATATTTGAGTATGTTTGTGAATGCTGGAACCTTTAGTTCTATCGCTTGTGTCATGTACGCAGATGTGACCCCCCTCCTTTGTGCTCTCCTGAAAGAATGGCTGGGTTGAGAGGTTGGTGATAAGCTGGAAGGACACCATGCCAATTTCAGTTTTTTAGACAAAACATTTATAACAAAATGTGACCGGTTAACGAATCTAATGATAAACAATGTGATCACAATTATTTTTTAATCTGTTTTCCAAACATGGTAAAATGAAGGTTAAAAATTAACCGTGTCTTACACAAATTTGAATATCCTTTATTAGTGGAAACAGTGCATTAAAAAAAAAAGAGAGAAATTGAGTAAAATGAAGTAATATGTTCCCCCTTTAAGGACATTTATCTGTGCATATATATTAGTGTGTGATATTGAAATTATCATATGAGTATTAATTTCTAATATGAGTTTAACAATTTTATTAATAAATATAGATATATTGAAACTGGTTTAGACAACCTTTGGTTGGAAATGAAATCCAGGTTAATGGGGAAATTGGTAAAAATTGAATTAGTTTAGTTTAAGATAACAATTTTGGAATTTTACATTTATTGAGTGGAAAGAAAAAAAAGATTAACCACTACAATACAGGGCACTTTCACCCCCTTCCTTCCCAGCCCAATTTTCAGCTTTCAGCGCTCTAGCGCTTTCAGTGACAATTGCGCGGTCATGCTACACTGTACCCAAATGAAATTGTTATCATTTTGTTCGCACAAATAGAGCTTTATTTTGGTGTTATTTATTCACGACTCCGTTTTTTTTTTTTGCGATATAAGCGCGAAAAAAGCGGAAATTTGGAAAAAAAACAATATTTTCTTTTTTCTATTTGAAAAGAAATCCAATAAAATCAAATTTTGTCATAAATTTAAGCCAAAATGTATTCTGCTACATGTTTTTGGTAAAAAAAATTCCGTTAAGTGTATAATAATTGGTTTGTGTGATCACGGACATATGTACGCAAATGATCATGTACATATGTGTGCAGGTGATCACGTACATATGTGTGCAGATAATCATTGGGACATGTGATTTTAGTGGGACATATGTGGGGGACATGTTTTTATTATTAGGGACATGTGTTTTTATTATTTGGGGACATGTATGTTTTGGGGACATGTGTGTTTTGGGGACATATGTGGGGACTGTGTTTGTACTGTGTGGTGTGTTGTGTGTTTACACTACACTGATGATCAGTGAGTAAAAAGCTGTAAAAAGCAGCCCATACTCACTGATCATCAGCCGGCTGCAGCGTTCTGCTCTCCTCTCCTCAGCGGTGACTTCCGTGTGAGGAGAGGAGAGCCGATTGCCTAGCAACCGGCTGTTTGTTTACATCACATGACGGCCGTGATTGGACACGGCCGTCATGTGATCAGGAGGGCCAATCACAGAGCCCTCCTGCCGATCTGAGATGTGCCGTGTCCGGGTGACACGAGCACATCGGGATCGCGCGCTACTCCTGAATGATGTTCCTGAACGTCCTATCAGGAGTAGACGGCTCCCACCCGGCCGTATATATGCATTGGTGGTTAAGATGAGGTTGTTAATTTGAATACAGCTGCAATAATGTTTAACAAAGCCAAGATGGGTGGGATACATAAGGAAGTTTTTCTACAGAAATTAAATCTTAAAGTCTGATAATAACTTGATGTGCGGTCCATGATGTGAGAGTAATAATAAATAACATTTAAATATAACAGACCCATCACATCAAGTCCACACACCCTGTTAGGATAGCTGCTGCCTGCAGCCAGTTGGTTTATAGTTTTTGATGGCCAAGTGCTTTCTGATCCATAATACATTGTGTTGGTCCTTGTGTTTTTATGTATTTTTATTTTTGAAATCCAAAGCAGAATGTGTGGATTGTGAAATGGTGTGCCCCTTTTCCTTGTAAGTGCAGTGGGTATAAGTAGAAGACATTTTTGGATTTATGGACATCTCTGCATGACTGCAGGGTATTCTTATCATTTATTATAATATTGGCAGGAAAAGGTTGTCTTTTTGAAACATGAAACTGGAGTTCTTACACAAACAGCATGATAGAAAACAAGCCATTGTTATGTTTATGTAAGCTGGACCCAGTAATCAAGGGTTCCCTCCGATGTATCAGAGCTGTAGCTTTATGCAAAGTTGCTATTAGACAAAGTTACAGATATTATTTTGGTTGAATATTTAATTTTTAATAGTCCGACATTCTGCACAGCAAATATATAGCTAAGTGTTTGTCTAACGAAAGGTTCAAAATATGAATTTGTTTTGTGTGTTTATGTACAAATCTAACAATGAAAAATGTGTACATTTGAATCCAGCCACCTCTATTGGAGGAGGCTGGAGACAAAGAAAAAGCACATGTGTTAAATTGATGACGTGGGAATCAGCTGCTGTAAGCCCAGTGCAGGACACACTCCCTGAAGACCCGAGTATTTACTTTTTACTAATTACTTTTTGTAATGTTATTCCTGGTTTTATACTGAGGATGAAGTTTATCACCCAGAAGGATTCCCTGTATTCAGAGTCATTGGATCCTTTTTCCCCAGCGCAAGAAGCAGAGCTCCATGTTTTAGCAAAGCCCGTGAGCTATAAAAAGAGTATATTTATATAGATAGTCGAGATATAGAGAGCTTTTGGTTCCATTTGAAGGGCCAGAAGTTTGTTTTTACTTCGGCGGGTAAACCAATAAAGCATGCCAAGTTAATTTGATTGGCTGTTTTCAGCCTTCCAGGTTCTTGCTGAGGTAGCCATACTAACAGTAAAACTCACATATGGAAGCAGAACAGGCGACTCTAAGGATGCTGCATTTACAGCCCCGGACACTTGCTGGGTCTGTGCAACTCACAGATTCCACCCTAGTTCTGGCCCAGTATAGCTGGGATTAATAATTAATTAATAATTCAACTTTAAGGACCCCAGAACAAGAAGCACAAGTGGTAAACAGAGGGCAACTTCTTACGAAACAAGACTTTGGAAAAGGTGATCATTTATGTCTGCCAGACACTCTTTTCCCTTCAGCTTGACACATGGACCGTGTCATCAGTCACAAGTAGTTATGGCTGCCTTAGTAAATGAGCGTGGGATAGAGCTAGGGTTCTCCACAGTTGTTTTTATAACATACTACTTCTTGTTTTACCTGTTACCAAAGGTGTTACCAAAAGCTGAACATCCCTTCCAGAGATAACAAAAAGATATATCCAGATGCCCAAGTCAGGATCTTACAAGTATGTATTTTGTTTGTATGGACATGTTTTATGGATGTCCAGTGGCAAATGCTACTGCAAAGGCCACAGTAAAAAAAGTGTTATCAGAAGTAGTTTTTAAGTGCAGAGTGCAGAATCTACAGAGAGTAACAGAGGAAATCATTTTTATAGGAGAGTCCTTACTAGAAGTTTTGAGGTTTTATTTTTACACCCCCTACTGTCTACAATGTAGCGGACAAAGTAGAGTAAGAAACTAGAAAACTTTTGCCTGAATGTTTTATTATATTTTATCAAGCCCGTAAGGGGATGTTGGACTCTCTCCCTATGGGATTTGGTTTGGGAGTGTGTTGCTCACTTGTTTATATTTTGTCTCATCAGCTGACGTCCTCCATTTGGATCTCACAGAGAATGTTGCTGATTTTTTAAGGTTTTTTACAAACTTATTTATGTGTTTTCACTCCAATTCCAGATCCTAAAAGTTTGTCAGGATCTAAAACTAAAGCCAGGTGACTTGTGGATTATTAAGAGACATTTATATATAAGGAAATGTTTGGAGACTCAATACAGCATCTATTTCATATACAGTTTTGCAAAACTTGAAGCAAAAGTCACCTGGATCCACACCAGACACTGCAAAAATGACTAAATTAAAGAAATCTCTGTGTTTGATTTGTTTTCCTCTTGCGATAACAGTCTAGGGTACTTTTTGATTCAATTACTTTAATTCTAAGGGATATATATATATTTGAAAAGTAGTTTAGCCATGTTGTTGAAGTCATATTTGTCTTTTGCACCTCTTCCATTTTATGTAGAATTGTCTGTGTTTACATATGCTGATAAGTCAGCATACCAGCAATTAAGCTAGAAGGCCATTCTGGCCACAGGAGTGTACAGCCAGTACTCTGTAAATATGTCTTATCAATCATTTGTTTTTCACAGTAAAAAGTCATTTT
The DNA here is from genome assembly GCF_037356315.1 of Lithobates pipiens. NCBI lineage: Eukaryota > Metazoa > Chordata > Amphibia > Anura > Ranidae > Lithobates > Lithobates pipiens. Next base: position 499,879,819 of record NW_027507903.1, on the reverse strand, counting down.
GTAATGAAAAAAGCTGCTCAGCTATTATTTTCTCCACAATGGAGTTTTTGCCTCTTTGGCCAGGACTACCTCCACCTAAGCGTGTGGAGGTTCCAGGTTAAAGGTGATAGCAGGTATGGTTAGTGATCAAAATATTGATCAAAAGAGAGGAGACTGTAATGGAAATTTGTAGGTTCTGTATATAATTGTATTCTATTTTATATGTATTGCACAATGCCCTTACTGTGCACTCGGCACTAACAATGTTTTCAGTACATGTTTTACCATAAACGTACAATTGTAATATTAATGTGATACCTACGTAACCATGTGTATAAAAACCTTCACATGAGTCATAATAAAGGAGAACGGTTATTTGGAAAGATGCTGAGCGTATCTTTTGTGTCTGTTCCCTACTGCATTAGTTATTAATTTGGAACCACTAATCAATATGAGGATAGGAGTTGCCTATCATCAAAATATCCATTTCACTATACATTCACTTTAAAGGCTAGGTACAGGTTTTGGACCATGTTTCATATTATACACTGTGACAATGCATGGCCATGCCACTGTACTGCACTATTTTTATTGGACAGCTTGTCCATTGAGCTCAGTGCCTCTGACAATAAGTGAGGAGAGGCACTATGAGGTCATCCTCTCAGACTGTTGCAAACAGTCTTGTATTTAACCACTTACGGACTGCCCGCCATCATTATACTGTGGCTGTTTAACATGGAATACCATGAGGCTTTACCTAAGCCTCACTTATAACGAGTGTGCACACCTGCACACTCACACAACCTGCAGGTCTCCACTAAGGTGTGGACACAGGATTGAGGGTATGCACTCTATGTTGGAGAGATTCTGGGGGTTATTTACTAAAGGGAAATCCACTTTGCACTGAAAGTGCATTTGGAAGTGCAGTCACTGTAGATGCGAGGGGGACGTGCAAGGAAAATAAAAAAATGCATTTTAGAGAGCCAGGAGAGCGTTCAAAGAACCAGGAGAGCTAGTGAGATGGTCTGAGGGATCAATGACAAGAGCAGCAGTGCTGTTGAAGAGAAAGCCAGGTGTTGCGTTATTTCCATGAACCTGTTTACTGTGTGAAACTCCTGTGTAGACAGTTGTCTGTGATGAACTTTAATTTAGTTTAAATAAAAGTGGGTTGGCAGGACCTAAAAATCACAGTTCAGACTGGTGCTTCTAAAACTAAGCTGAATTCCACAATATCACAACCCATATTTAGGGTTTTACAGTATATGGAGCATGGTCTCTGCTCATGAACCCTAAAACCAGGGAGGTCATAAGTAAGGAGTTGTATTAGGAATTTAAGGTCCATCAGTCTCTCCAAACCCCTCTCTTCTCACTGGCCTGTGAATTGGTATGCACTGAAGCCCAAAGTTCCAGTGTTGGAGTGCTCAGTTTTGAATGGAACCCACAGTACCGGACATACGTACCCAAACTGTATCCCAAAAAATAGGTGACAGTGTCCCATTAAGAAGTGGGCAGGAAGTTGTGGTCAGCATTCTCTCCCTACCAAACAATCTGTGATTACATCTTCTCCTGCTCTCTGTCTGTAACGGGTGACATCGGCTGTGACTCAGGATTCAACAATGACAATCTCCCATGGAACTAATGTCAGCAGTGACTCAGGACCCAGGAATGACAATTTCTCACAGGACCAGTGATATTATCAGTTCCAGACCTGACAGTGGCGATCCTCCACAGCTATGACATCTGAGTAGATATGGCAGCAGAGACTCCGTGGGGTTGATTTACTAAAGGCAAATAGACTGTGCACCTTGCAAAGTGCAGTTGCACTCTGCAAGTGCAGTTGCTCGAGAGCTTAGTAAATGATATGAAAGTTCGCTTTGCAAAGAATACCCAATACAAGGGGAAAAAAAATGTTTTGCTTGCACATGATTGGTTGATGGAAAGTCAGCAGAGCTTCTGTTCATTTACTAATCTCTGGAGCAACTGATCTTGTAACGTGTAACTGTACTTTGCAAACTGCACAGTCTATTTTCCTTTAGTAAATCAACCCCTCTGTCTCTAGTGATCACCTCTCAGCTACCCATAAAACCTGTCTGGACTTCCTTCCCTTCCTTTTCAGCTGCACCTCTCCAGACTCCTGGGACTTGTAATTCTGTCTCATCCTTGGGTTAATATGAAGATGTCTTCTGGGGACACTACCCAAGTGGTTCCAACAGATCTCTTTCCTCTGAGGCTGAACAGCCAATCACAGTGTCCTCTGCTACCTGGGGAGCGAGCTCTCCTCAAGCTCATACTGGCTGCAGCAAAGCCTTACAAGTATCCTGTGTCTACCCTCTCTCCTCCATCCCTCACTAGCGGCCAAGGAGAGGGAGAAAAGCTGCAGCGCCGACTGTGTATGTGGCATTTCAGTTACAGCCCGACCCAAAGCTACTGACGTTCAAACTCAAACTTTTACCCTAAATCTAAACTTTCTTCTAACGCTAACCTAAAAGCTTAGTTAAGTTATCACCTCATTTTTTTCTTCATATTTCTTGCACTACAATATATTTAGATTTTTAGTAGTCATATTTAGACACCCTTCATCAGGAAAGCAAAGGTAGGACAACAAAAAAAGAGGCTGTCATTACAATATCTACCTGTATAAATATATTTTGTGGCTGGGCTTTGCTTGCTGTGTGCCGAAAATATTGGGACTAAACCTGTCCCAAGCTGAACACAACTTGCATCCAACTCCCTGTATCAGAACCAACTGTTCCAACCCTCATGGGCAAAGGACAAGCATTTTTATTCCCCATACCACCATTTTTTTAAATCCCAATATACATACCCTAAAGCAGACCCCCCCTAAAAATGTACTATATTAGTACAAACCATTTACTAACATGTTTAAACGTAGTACTACCCACCTGCTGTTTCCGCAGTCTCTCAACTACGTGCCCCTTTCTGTATTTTTGTCCAGCCCATTGACAATATTTGTAGCTAATCTTGCATGAATGCTGTGCCATAATAGCATAATAATACTCATCTGTTGTCAAAAGCATTTTTTTTAAAACAGATGTGTAGGTGGTGTGCACCAGCTAGGGTTGCCACCTCATCCCTTTAAAAACAAACACTTATTAATTGCACAGGTTCTGTGGCAGATTAAGGTGGTAATTAAACTCACTTGGTGCCTTATCTGCATTAAATTAGCCTCAGAACCTGCATAATTCATATGTGTTTGGGTTAAAAGGGATGAGGTGGCAACCCTACTGACAGTGCCTGTAAAGAGGGCTGAATGTGTCCTGGCCATCTCATGCCCAATCAGGAAGATGTCCAGAGGAGTTATAGGCCCTACACTTTCCCTCCTCATCAGGAACCTTTCCCTACAGCTGTCCCTAACAGGTGGGAAACCTTTCCCTACACTGCCCACTTGCGAAATGCGCACCAAACCCAGCAGCCAGGGCCTTAAATAGGTACTGCCTGACCCAAGATGGCCACCAGAGTCATATGGGGCGGCAGAATCTAATAGGACACCCTATTCCTCTTGACTCCCTTTTAGCTGTGGAGAGCACCACCTGAAGTGGAGAAAATAGACTGCACCTGCCTACAGACAACTGTAATGTAAAATGGCACATGCACGAACCCGTACATTACATTTATCCGTTAGTAAAAATAGCCTTTTGTTTAGATCTCTTGATGTAAAGCGGACCTCCACCCTAAAGTGGAAGTTCCACTCATTGGACTTCTGGGAATAGCTAGCCGCCGCTAGCCGCAGATGCCCCCCCCCCCGTTGTGTCCTGGGAAACACACAGTTCCCAAGACGCAATGGGGACCAGTGAAGACACGCGCATGCACAGTAGGGAACTGGGCAGTGAAGCCGCAATGCTTCACATTCCGATTCCCTGACAGAGGATGGTGGCGGGGGCAGCCGAGAGACGAGCGATTTCTTGTCATCTGCTGCCGACATCGCTAGACCCTGGAACAGGTAAGTGTCCATTTATTAAAAGTCAGCAGCTGCAGTATTTGTAGCTGCTGACTTCTAATATTTTTTTTAAGGTGCCACTTCTCTTTAAGAACAAGATCTCACTGGAAGGAATAGGTGATGTAGCTTTCCTAAGGGGCATCTGTGAGGCCCTGGCTACGTCACAAATAAGGTGCAGGGGGAAAAAAAGGAAGTTTACAACTAAAGCTTCTATCTTGGCTATGACTTCATGATGATTAGAGATGACCATTCAGCCATGCAGAGGTGCATGCTCCACGGATTTCAATTTTTTTGTTTTTGTTTGGGGAGGGGGGCTTTAATTCCTGCAATCTTATTGCTGGTCTGGTGACATCATGGATCCCTCTTTTTCTTCTTTGGGGTGACTGGGGACATTTTTTTCTGTTTACATAGAAACGTCCAGGAGAACTGTAAGCCCCAAGGGCCCACATTATGGTCACAACAAGTGTGTTGGATAACATACATGGCTATCACTCCATTTGGAAGATGACGGGTGCTGAGTCTGCGATGGACAACGCTAGACAGAAGGTAATGATCATAAAACCTGCCTTTTTGTTTTTCGCGACTGCTGGCCTGCTGATTTAAAAAAAAAAAAAAATGTGTAAAAGATTCTCCATTAATGTAAAAATAAAATTTTATCCAGAGAACTATGACATGTAAGATTCGAAAACCATGTCAAACTTGCTTTCAGAAACACATATTTAACAATGAGCAGATGGTAACATCACGGTTTATCTTCAACAATGTGACTATTTTTAAGATACGACATGCATTTCTTTGCTTCAGTCTCATTGAGTCTGTAGTTTCCTGATTTCTCATTACAGTTTACTCTAATGCTTTCCTTTTTTCTTCACATTTTCCTCAAAATGTAATGATATTTAAATTGAATTCCCAAGTTGCACAGAACTGAGCTGATTGGAGCCTGTGTGATGCACGGCCTTAATATATCTGAAATGCAGCACCTGGGGCTCCTGGCTGCTGCAAAATGACTAAAACAATAGCAGGTGAGGAGGGAGAGGAACAATGCGGGAAAGGAATGTTTTTACTGTGAAATGGATGATGGTAACGGTCAGGGAATAGAATGCTGTACATCTCATCATCCTTTCATCACGGTTCACAATGCAGTGACATAGTAGCAAGCAAAGGCATATAAACAGCAACAAAATTCAATTAAAACAAAAACAACGAGCAAGCCCTGCCTGAAAACCAAATGCTGTGATATGACGTGGAGCCCGAGGCTTCATATTTTAAAATCCAGCTAGTTCACCCCAGAAATTAAACCAGAAATGTAATCCCCTTATACTTTGCCTTAGTTCCTTCTTTACCCCTCAGGAACATGTTAATGTATTAAAATATATATATATATATATATATATATATATATATATATATATATATATATATATTTATATTATTTTTTATTTATTTTTTGCAATTGATGATTATTATTTTTGTTATTATAATTCTAGTCCCCAGTGAAGTAATTACTTGGTCTCTGTGCTTCCCTGTGCAATGCAGGCATGATGGCTGGTGGGAGGGTTGAAAGGGTGCTGTATATTGCTGCCTGAAAATATCATGGCATCCTGCCTCAGTGCTCCTACCAAGAGTCCTCAGTCCTGATTCAAGCAGTGAGATGGCTCGTCGAAGGAGTTATGCAAATAGCAAAAAGCTTTAAAAGATAAGTTATTAAAAAAGAAATAAGGTTAGATGCTTCCAGATCAGGATGTTTAGTCTGGTCTATTCAGTGACGGGACAGAACATACCGAGACTTGAGAGGTACCAAAACAGTGATGTTTGCTGACCTGTCGGAAGAGATCCCTCCCTAGACATCTATGAACTCTCATACTTTTCATTTTTCTAGCAGCTAAAATAACCATAGTGTGAGCGTAAGAAATCACCCGTGATAAATGTGTATCAAGATCCCAGACCTCCTTTAATCTAATGAGAACCTCCAGAGCCAAGAGCTGCTAACATCCTTCCGTATAGAGGGGGTTGTAAGGCATAGTGGGTGTAATGAAAGATAGATTCATGGGTGCCAGACACTTCTTGAATGCAAAGAGATTTTATTTCTCTTAAAAAGAACTTTGGGAGAGAGGGTTAGGGCCAGGACACTCTTAGGTAGTTGCAATGTTAATCAGCAGACTCCGAGACTTCTACAGGTATACAGCCATGCAGGGAAAGGCATCCAGCAAGACACCACACACCATCTTCATGTGTAGGAATGCTGTCTCCTATGGCAACAGTCTTAAAACAGTTCCTAACACAAATTGTAACAAACTCCTTTACTTTCTCTACAGTCACTTCTTGTAGGTTCTCAATCCACTGAGCTTCCAGTCTCTCTCACTAAACTTGCTGATTCACTGCCACCGAATCCCTTGAGCTCTTCCAATCTTCACTTAAGTATCTTCCTTAAGCGTCACTCCCACTCCCTGCTGGGTCCCTAGCTTGGCACTCCAAATACTTCTAGAGCTTTACCCCACTGGCCTGCTCGGTCCCTGGTTTGGTACACAATTTTCCCAATTCTTCACTGGCCCCGGTTGGTGAGAATATTGTTCCGGTACTTGCTTCCGCTACTCACTGTGGTCCCTGGTAACAAGGTGGTTGGACCCTTAGTGGCGACAGCTTCCCCTCTACCTCTGACCATGACAGGTTCCCTGGCCGGCAGAACCACCCCTACACTGCTCTCTTGCTTCTGGATAGGCCCTCAGGCAGCCTAGCAGCCAGGTGCACCCGGGATAAGCCCAAACTCCGTCCTAGCAGCCTGGGCAGTACAAAACACGTCCACCCAGACAGCCATCCAGGTGGCACAGAACACTGATCACCTGGCTCCACTCAAATATATAGACTCTCCCAGCAGGCCTAAGCCTATCTCTGACATTTGGTGTTTACAAGTTAAAACTAAAAATTACTTAAAACCCCCAAACATTATATATATATATATATATATATATATATATATATATATATATATATATATATATATATATATATATATATAGCAGAGAATCTAGAGAATACAATGGCGATTGTTGCAATATTTTATGTCACATGGTATTTTTGCAGCAGTGTTTTAAACGCAACTTTTTGGGAAAAGGGACACTTTCATGAATTTTTAAAAAAATTAAACAGTAAAGTTAGCCCAATTTTTTTGTATAATGTGAAAGATGATGTTACGCTGAGTAAATAGATACCAAACATGTCACGCTTTATAATTGCATGCACTTGTGGAATGGTAACAAACTACGATACCTATAAATTTCCATAGACAATTTAATTATTATTATAAATTTTTTGACGGTTACCAGGTTAGTGCTACAGAGGAGGTCTAGTGCTAGAATTATTGCTTTCGCTCTGACGATCACGTCGATACCTCACATGTGTGATTTGAACACTGTTTACATATGCACGTATATGTTTTATTTTGCGCTAGCTCGTGGGGACGGAGGTGCTTTAAAAAAAAAATTCTTCTTATTTATTTTATTTATGTTTATATTATTAAATTGTGTTTTTAAAAAAAAAATGTATCACTTTTATTGCTGTCACAAGGAATGTAAACATCCCTTGTGACAGTAATAGGTGGTGACAGGTACTCTTTATGGAGGGATCGGGGGTCTAAAAGACCTCCAATCCCTCCTTTGCACTTAAAAGTATTCAGATTGCTGAAAACGGCGATCCTGAATACTGTATATATTTTTATATCTGGCGCCATTGGCAGCCGAGTAAACAGGAAGTGACGTTGTGACGTCGCTTCCGTATTTACATACAGGAGACTGGAACAAAGCCATTTCTGGCTTTATTACAGTCTCTTTAGGCGTTGGAATTGGCGCATCACAGATCGGGTCTCCCGGTGGGACGGGATGCCTGGTAAGGGTAGTGGGAGGCGGCGGGAGGGGGATGTCCCCTCCCACTCCTCCGGGATAACAATCAAGCAGCTTTTAGCTGAGTTGTTATCCCTGGAAAGCCAATCACCTGCTTTAAAAAAACAGTACCGGGATGGTGCCTGCAGCTGCGGGCATCATCCCCCTATAACCCCCAAAAGCCGAGGCTGCATATAAGCGTATGCTCAGCGCGAAGGGGTTAACAAAACCCCTGCCCATTGGCTGAGGTACCCCATATACTCCTAATCTGTCCTTGTTTTGCCCATTTCTTATCTAATGTTACCAGGTACCCGGCCACCTAGCAGTAGGATTACTTAGGATGAACTCAATTGATCCCTAATGAGCCAAGGTAACTACACCTGGCAGGTACATTTAGGAGCAACCCTGCCTAAACATCAGGGTGCTACAAATGTTACGTTGCTGAAACAAAATATCCTGGATTATGATTAACCATTTGCTTACTGGGCACTTATACCCCTATCCTGCCCAGGCCAATTTTCACCTTTCAGTGCTTTCACACTTTGAATGACATTTGCGCGGTCATGCAAAGCTGTATCCATATGACATTTTTATAATTTTTTCACACAAATAGAACTTTCTTTTGGTGGCATTTAATCACCACTGGGTTTGTTCTTTTTTGCTAAACAAACAAATGTTTCTCCTTCACTGATGTGCGCTGATGAGGCGGAACTTATGGGCACTGATGAGGCAGCACTGATCAGGAGACACTGATGAGGTTGCACTGATGGGTGGCACTGATGTGCACTGATAGGTGGCAATGATAGGCAGCACAGAGAGGTGGCACTGATAGGCGGCACTGGTGGGAACTGATAGGTGGCACTAATGGGCACCGATAGGCACTAGTAGGCAGTACTGATAGGCAGCACTGATAGGTGACACTGATGATGAGGCACTGATTGGCAGCACTATTGGGCACTGATAGGTGGCACTGGTGAGCACAGATTAGCAGTACTGATGGGCACAAATAGATGGCACTGGTGGGCACTGATTAGCAGCACTGCAAGGCAGTGATTAGCAGCACTGGAGGGCACTGATTAACTGTTCTGATGTGCACTGTGTGGGGCCGATGTCCCTCTAACAGAAGCCGATTAGTGGCTTTCTTTTTTTCTTCACGTTGACAGCGTGAGGGGTAGAAAAAGCGGATACCCAGCTTCTCCTTCACTGAGTGACAGCTGATCACGTGGTGAAGGGCCCACTGTGATTGACCCTTTATCTGATCTGTGAGTCCCAAAAAGGCTTATATGCAAGTTATTGCCATAAAAAGTGTTTGGGGACCCGGGTACTGCCTTAGTGGACATGTATCAATGCAAAAAACGTTTTTAAAACAATAGTTTTTTCAGAGCCCCTCCTACCCCAAAGCACTCACCCCTCCCATGCTGAGGGCATGTGGCATGGTATGGTTCAGGATAGGGAGGGCCCTCGACTCCACGCCAATTTTTTTTTCATTTTGTCATGGAGTTCCCCTTAAAATCCATAACAGACCCAAAGGGCCTGGTATAGACTAGGGGGGGGACCTGACGCTATTTTTTTCATTGATCTTTCATCTATATTGCTGAGGGCTAGCAAAACATTACAGCCGGAAGCAAGTTTAAATTAAATTTTTCCTTTAGAAATGTCATTTTTGCTGCAGCATGTTCTACACATCGTACATATGCACCACTTTACAGGCAGACTAAGGGGACCCTTATGCCCCGTACACACGAGCGGACTTTTCAACATCCAAAGTCCGTCAGACCGAGTCCGTCAGACTATCCGATCGTGTGTGGGCTGCAACGGACTTTAGCTTCGCAAAAGTCTGACGGACTTTAGAAATGAAGCATGCTTCAAATTTTCCCGACGGAACTCCGCCGGACCCGGTCCCCTTCGAAAAATTCGCTCGTGTGTGTGCTACTCCGACGGACTAAAACCGACGCTAGGGCAGCTATTGGCTACTGGCTATGAACTTCCTTATTCGAGTCGGGTCGTACGTCATCACGTTCGAATCCGTCGGAGTTTAGTGTGATCGTGTGTGGCCAAGTCCGAAAAGTCTGTCAGAACTCCGTCTGAACTCCGGCAGAACTCCTTTGGAAGTCTGTCGGACATAAGTCCTCTCGTGTGTACGGGGCATAAGGCATGATATTTAAAGGAATATTTTAAAAAAACTATTGTTTTAAAAACGTTTTTTGCATTGATACATACCTCTAAGCCCCTGTACACACTGTCGGAGATTTCGACAACCAAATCCGTCGGATTTTGTCCGTCGGATCTTGTTCGAAACTGTTGCATGCACTGTTTGCTAGAACCTTTTGCCTGTTCGAGGTGTTCTGATGCGAACCAAACCGGGGGGTGTTCGGCCCATATCTCTGATACAGGACAAATTGGATCTCATGCTTGCTGCATCCTGGGAGACCCAAATGGCCTCCCAGCATGGTTGAGAGACACTGGGCTAAATACTGTTAAATGACCTCCAGGCCAGAAATGTAATAGGCTCTGTCTGCCTTGCTGCACTTTCTAATGCACATTATAAGAAGCTCACAGTACGCCACTAAACTGGTTTTAAACCTAGTTACACCACTTTCACCTACAGGTTAGCCTATAATAAGGCTTACCTGTAGGTACTGGAAATATCTCTTAAACTTGCACGGTTTAGGAGATATTTACCATATACGCTTGCGCTGATGTCATCGGCGCATGCACACTGAAGAAAGGGCATGTGCCGTTTCTAAAGGACCCGTGCCATGACCGACACCTCCCACGCGAATGCGCTGGAGTGACGTCACATGACTCTAGTCACAGAGCTGGAGTCCACGGCCCTGGAAGAAAGAGGGATGAAGATGGATGAGTTCATGCTTCGCATCGCATACAAGCCCTATATGCTTTTACTTTGCAAGGGAAAAAAAATAGGAAGTAAAACCCATCAGGGTGTACTTCCTCTTTAATCCATATTAACCACTTAAGGACCACCCCATAGCAAATATACTACTGCAGGGCGGCCCTCCTGTGCAGAGTCACGTATATATTTGTGATTGTGCACTCCCGTCTAGGGGGTGTGTGCACTGCCGCCGGCCCACTTCTGCTGTTATTTCTCACAGCAGAAGCTGATCTGCCAGTGCCCGGCACTAGATGTCTGCCGGTAACCGCTGATAATCAAGTAGAGACATATAACGATAATCTGCCTATGCAAACAAGGCAGATCTTTGTTCTGACAGGGGGTAAAGAATTCATTTTGTGTTCCTGTAAAGCAGGAAATTAAATCCATCACTTCCCTGAGTAAAGCAGCACACATAGTATAGTAAAACACTGGCTAGGCAGCCAGTTAACCCTTTATTTGCCCTATATGTTTAACCTCTTCCCAGCCAGTGTCATTAGTACAGTGACAGCGCATATTTTTAGCACTGATCGCTGTATTAGTGATAAATCATAGTAGCCTAAACTTATGAAAAAATCTAATTTAAAAAAAAAAAAAAGGTATTATTGGATAAGGTTTATAGTAGAAAGTAAAACATATATATATTTTTTTTCAAAATTGTCAGTCTTTTTTAGCTCAAAAAATTAATAAAACACAGAAGTGATCAAATACCAACCTATTTCTGGGAAGAAAAGTACATACATTTTATTTGGGTACAGCGTTGTATGACCATGCAAGTGTCAGTTAGTACCGCCGTGCCGTATCGCAAATAATAGCCTGGTCATAAAGAGGGTAATTCTTCCGGCAGTCAATTGGTTAAGCAATTTTCTGTACAGGAGAGGAACCTGTGCAAGAGTGCAAGGCTGAAGGGAAGGCTGGAAGTCAGATTTAAATAATAAGAAAAGAGGCCGAGACTATGTTCTTTAAGTGCTATGAGTAAAAAATTAAAAGGGTTGGGTGTTCGGTGTAATGCTTTAGGTGCTCTGAATACCTGTCTCCAAAGGTGTGCCTTGGCCTGGCCTGCACAAACATGTAACACACCTCTCTAACAGCATTTATAAAAATTATTCAGCAAAAATAATACTCGTCCTTTTTTTACTTCTGATTTGTACTTTATGTGCCATTTTACTTGGAATGTAAATGCTTCCTGCAGTCATGTAGCATCAGATTCTGCCACAGAGGGATCATTAATTCAGTCATGCAAGCAGGGGACAAGAGGATTAATGATTGCCTTTCTTAAAAATAAAAGTAATCCTACTTGCTTCCTTTTTTTATGATGCATTGTCTGTAGATGTAATTAATCACACATGTTGCCCAGCCATTTACCTCTCATTGCAATGTAAGTACACAAGTCCATACAAATGTGATTTTAAATACGCAAAAGCTCAAAAAATGAATGATACAAAAAAGAAAAAAAAAGGTCTCATAGAAGTCACTTAACAAGGTGCCATTAAAAAAGCATCAGACTTGATATGGTCGTATTTCTATTAGGGCTGTTAGTGATTAAAATTTTCGTGTTCGATTAATCAATTTTTTTTTTAATCGACTAATTTTAATTATAACGCACATAAAGATCCAACTACTTTTAGTTGATCTCCTTGCATTGCAACTCTGCATTGGTCAGTGGTAAATGTGGTATACACTATATACAATCACCCGACACTAGTTAGTTTCCACAATCCATGACTTAACTTCACAGTTCACACAAATACGGTTTAAATTCAAACTGTAGCACTGACGTAAGTCATTTTTTTTTCCACAGTAGCGTGACAATCCCTCCACCTCCGGTCTAACTAATCACTCTCACCTTATGGCATGGACCCCTGTACAAACAGGTGGTCATGCAAGCGGGTATCAAAAGGGTTAACACGGACCATAAACTTCTCTCACGTCTCTTTAGATTTCAGCAAGGATGCCAGGTCATGGGTAGAAAGAAAAGATGTGCTGACCGCTTAAGTATAAGATTTAATTTTTGTGTTCAAACACAAACTACTCAAATAAAGATGATAAAAATACAGCATGTAAAGCCGACAATCGTGTTAGTTCCGTAGGGCAGCAGCGGGTGACGTCATGCGTAGCTCCTCCCCCGTACGCGCTATGTTCAATCAGAACTTCAACGTCACCGGACTCCTCCCCCCTTTCCTTCATTAGCAGACGGAGGCACTTGGGGAAGGGGGAAGGAGTCCAGTGACGTCGATGTACGTGACGTCACCGGATCTCCGCCAGAACTCCCTGAAGACCCAGAAGCCGACGGAGAGGTGAGTACCGATCAAAAGAATTTTGATTGATCAAAATTATCACAATAACATACATATTAACAATAGATTTGTAAGATAACATACTCCCAGTGATGCCCATATTCATGGGCACAGACAGCATTTATACATATATAGTATTAAAATGTATTCAATTTAAATTTATCAAATATTATAGATAGGTCCATATATGGTCTTACCAAAAAATATGCCAATAGGTGAATCACACCGCGACAGACGTAGCTGCCAACCAATTAGTATGGATTAAGTGGAATTTTGAATCCCTCACACAGAATTCTGCCTGAGTTTGGGGGCCACAGGAGGGTTAATGCCAAAGATAGTGATCTGTATAAATAAAATAGAGCATTGGATATATCCGGTCCACCTTGAATATCATTCCATATATTATGATAGTAGGATAAATAATTACCTGAATAATGAATTTTAATAGAAGGGTCCTATGTTAGAGAGATATCCTCGTCTATAGACGTAAACCTGTTGATCATTCAATGATGACTTAGCCCATTAAACATTGGAGCATAATATGAGAGAAACCCCAAGGGAGATTCTATAGGAACATAAAAAAAATATATACATAAGATGTGATAATCTATGAATCTACTGAAGTGTGTCCTGTACATACAAAGGTTGTAAAGGATTAACATACCTGGTGTAGTATGTCGATAAGGTTGGCAAATCATCGGGTGATGGGTGAATAAATCACTCAGATATGCACTGACACCGGCAGAAAGAGTGCAGTGAATACACCACACTTAAATAACCCTCCCAGCCCGGCGGCGTCTGACGTCACCGCCGGGCTGTGGGCATGCGTAGAGACAGGCAAATGGGAGCAGCTGACTGGCTGGATTGAGCAGAATGGCACGTACAGCGCCATAAACACAGCTCTGCGCATGCGCTCCTTGGTTACTACAAAGCAAGGAAGACTTCCGGGAGTGACGTATCCCACGTCACAACCCCGTACTGTGCATGTGCACCGATCGCTACTACGTAAGGCAGACAGGGAACATGTACACATTCCCTGCGTCACAAAGCGCCATTTTAAGTATTGGATACCCGGTTTTCACAATCAGGACACAAAACTAAGTGGCGCTACAATATTGCATGGTACAGGGTGCTCTACAATATTCCTTAACTCAGATAAGGCACAGGCGACTGATTTTCCGCCTAAATGCTAATGTGCCCCAGGTGTCCAAGTGCCCCCCCCCCCCCCAAAAAAAATGAAAATCAGGCACATCAGGTGATAAGATCCAAATTCATTAAATTATAGATTAGAATTGTTTGGCAAAGGGTACAGAGATCCAATATGGACAAAAAAAATAATTGTCAAAGTTTTAATATTGCAATTTTCATTAAAATAATCCCTGGAGATTCCTTTGTCTCCCATTTGTTATCCTACATTGTCATTCTGCCAAATAGGCCTTCAATGGAGACAAGTAGCCATTTCAACACACATTATATAGGCATGGTCCACTGTTGTTATCATCAAGAAAGATGCCTTGAGAAATATTATGCAGTCATCTCTGGAATGCATATACTGTAGACAGGAAGTAGTTACAATCAGGTGGCAGGAGGTCAACAGCACTGAGTAGCAAAAAAAAGGGCATGTGGCTTGTCATGGTTCGGGACCCCACCTTTCCTGGCCAGCCAGGCTGGTATGAATTTTGGTGGGACCCCTTTTTTTTTTTTTTTTGAGTCCCCACTTACAATCCATAGCAGATGTTCATCTAGGATAAGGGTCTGGTATAGATGATGAGGGAAATCCCCAACCCTTTTGTTTACGAACAGAAAAAAGAGGCCGGGAAATGTAATTTAACAGCAATTTACATGGTATTTATTTTTTTTGTATTTGCAAATGCCACTTTTGCTTCAGTACATTATATAAGTATGTCATTTTATGTATGTGTTATTTAAAGGAATTGTGTATTTTTAATGCTGCCTTTAAAGTGGTTCTAAAGGCTCAAGGTTTTTTAGAGTTTATATGCATTAAGGTGAAAAAAAAGCTTGTGTGCAACCCCCCCCGCCTATACTTATCTGAGCCCGATACAGCGATCTGTATGACAGTAGGGTCTCTCCCGGGCCTCTGTCTCCTCATTGGCTTACACAGCTGCAGTCAATCACAGCCAGTGAGCCAATGAGAAGAAAGTGGGGATGGGGCTGAGCCGAATGGATGCAACGTGGTTTGAGAGCGAGCCTGCTTGAGTGCCCCCATAGCAAGAGGCTTGGTATTAGGGGCACTCAGCAAAGGGGAGGTGCCAAGACCACCGTTGGGGGACCCATAAGAAAAGGATTGGGGCTGCTCTGTTCAAAACCATTGCGCAGAGCAGATAAGTATAAAATGTTTTTTTTTTGCTTTTTTTTAATTCTTTACTATAGAATCCCTTTAAGCCTTTTTAAAATAATTACTCCCTGCTAAAATCTACTTTTTTGTAAAGTTTTTTGCATTCGTACATGTCCTCCATGTCAGTGCTCGGCCACTTATCCCTTTTTCTCCAAAGCTTGCAAATTGGCCTTGAAAAAGGCAAGAAAAAAATTAAAAGATTCCATTCCCATAGACTCAAATGGGGTTGCCCATGTTTGGGGGAAGGAGATTTTATTTCAGTCGTTCACAGAACATCCAGCAAACCAAACTTTGCTTGGTTCACTCATCGCTATTTGAGAATAAACATATTTGTAATTTTCATATTTCAGAAAAATGCCAGGGTAAATGTATTTCCTATGGTGTTCTAGATGGAAATCTGTCACGTCGTATGTAAATGTTTAATTTTGCAATCAGAGGGGAATTTAAACCAACCCTTTCGAGCAGAATCCCCACAATCAAATGCGCTGCCTTTTCTTCTGCTGAGAAGGCAGATAATGTTAGGTAAATCAAAATTTTTCTGCTTAATATTTGTTATGATGGTCATAGAGAATGTTCAGGTTGAGGTCTTCAAAGGTAGATCACTGTGCAGTTCAGATTCAAGGGGAAGTCACACATCCAAAGGCCATGACTTCTAGCTGCAACTGTGAATCATATTCATCTCTCTGAATGATATTGTCTGTGAAATTGTTATACTTTACTGTGATATCTCATCTGTAATTGTATCAAGAGAAGAGGATAAAGAAGATATGGCTGGAAGAGTCCCCCTCAGCTATGGGCAGCCTTTGCCAAACCAATTTTCAGTGTGACCAATGAAAACATTGCTTGCAGAGAAGAAATTAAAATTAGGTTTTCACCTTTAGACAAAAATATATCATAAATAAAATGAAGTTCGATCAATGAGTGTGCTTATCTACCTCTTCTGAAGTGTTTCCATCTACTTTTTTTGTCGTTCAAATAGTAGCTTTAATTCCATTCGCTGGCAGAGCCAGTTTTGCATTTTGCACACATTTAAAAAAAATTAGACCTGAAGATTATATAAAACCCTCAAAACATTAGATATTTTCTAAAGGCAGGTACTCTAGAAAAAAAATAGTAATCGTTTTATTTTTTTATGCCACACAGTACCAGCAAAATGGTTTGCAATTTTCCATAAAAAATAACTAAAGGCAAAACTTTTTCCTGGCGCCTCCATGGCAGCATACCTGTGACAAGTTCTGCCTTGGCTCCTCCCTCAGGACCAGTGAATATTATAAAAGAAAAGGATTAATGCGCTCCCAACATTCTCCTTTTTTTTCCTCATACCTCATGGTCAGTGAATGGTGGTTGAAAGTCCTTTACCTCTGCAGTCGGCAGCTTCCAGGTGGGTTCAAGCCTCTTCCAGGTGCAGTCCCTATTCTTGGGCAGCTAAATGTGCTGATAAGATAGGGAGTCCCTTCTGCGGGTCTTTTGGGACAGCAGTTGTCTCTTAACTTTAATGCTTCTATCTGTGTAGCACTAACCCCCGAAGGAGCTGCTGGTTTGATTGGGCTTACCGTTACCTTCTTCACCTCGATTTGCGTCTAGGGCTTCCCGTGGTAGATGGCCCAGAAACTTTCGAGACTGACAACAGATCCGCTTAAAGGGATTTTTATTTGCAAAAAACATAGTTAATGAACAGTCTCTTAGTATAGAATCAGAGGGTTAGGAGGAAAGGTTCAGGTACTCTTATGCCCCGTACACACGAGCGGACTTTTCGACATCCAAACTCCGACGGACTGAGTCCGGCGGACTATCCGATCGTGTGTGGGCTGCAACGGACTTTAGCGAAGCTAAAGTCTGACGGACTTTAGAAATGAAGCATGCTTTAAATTTTCCCGACGGAACTCCGCCGGACCCGGTCCCCTTTGAAAAATCCGCTCGTGTGTGTGCTACTCCGACGGACTAAAACCGACGCTAGGGCAGCTATTGGCTACTGTCTAGGAACTTCCTACGTCGAATCCAGTCGTACGTCATCACGTTCGACTCCGTCGGAGTTTGGTGTGATGGTGTGTGGTCAAGTCCGTTCGGTCGAAAAGTCCGCCAGAACTCCGTCGGAACTCCGGCGGAACTCCGGCGGAACTCCGGCGGAACTCCGGCGGAACTCCTTTGGAGGTCTGTCAGACTTAATCCCTCTCGTGTGTACGGGGCATTAGTGTCAAAGTTAATAATAAAGAACTCTCTTACTTCACAGCTGGATGTTCACTCAAGTTGGATAGTCCCTCTCTCACAAGGCCTAGCAGGCCGCACAGGCCCTAGTACCACTGGCTGCGCATACGCAGTCTGGCTTGAGGTCATGGTGGCCATCTTGAATAAGGGCAGATTTTAAATTTTTTGCCCCTGTTTGTCAAAATAATTTTTTAGAGGGTTGTATCTTCCACAGATGTCCATCCCCTCTCCATTGTTTATTACTAGGGGGTTTCAGTGTGGCAGCCTGTTGTAGGGAAGTAGAACCCATCTTCCTTTGGGCAGAGGGGAATCTGAAGGACCTAAGAGCAGTTTGTCTTCCAGCCCACTTAAACACAGACGCTGATCACCTATCCCAAGAATTCCTGGATCCCAACAAGTTATTCAGTTGGATTGTGGGCCAGTGGACCTTTCCTTAACTGCATCCCTTTGCTACAGCAAGCAATACCAAGCTGCAGAGGTTTTTTTCAAATCTACCTTTCCCTTGGGCAGAAGCAATAGATGCCCTGTCAAGTCCTTGGGCATGCAATATAATTTAGGCCTCCTTTGGCCTTCTACCTCAAATTCTCTCAAGACTTGCAATATCAACTATAAACGTTGATACAGTCCTGCCATATTTGCAGGGAGACCCCTGATTCCCTAGGGCAATATTCCTTATGCCCCGTACACATAATCGGACATTGATCGGACATTCCCACAACAAAATCCATGGATTTTTTCCGACGGATGTTGGCTCAAAGTTGTTTGAATTTCCGAACATCAAGAACGCGGTGACGTACAACACGTACAACGGCACTAGAAAGAGGAAGTTCAATACCAAGTGCACCACCCTTTGGGCTCCTTCCGCTAATCTTGTGTTAGTAGAAGTTTGGTGACAGATTATTCACGCTTTTCAGCCTTCTGCTTTTACGTTTGTTACTGCTCTTCAGTTTGTGCTTGTGGGGTTCTATTACGTATTTGATTTTCAGTGCATTCTTGTATGCTCGTATCTGATTTTTAGCTCCAGCCTTTCTGTCTCAGTGCTTTCTGTTAGTTCATTCTGGCCAGCCGACCGTTTTGAAGCCATGAAGACCCTCACCCCGGACCAGAGGGTTTATAACTAGCCAGAGCCAGAAGAGTGGCGGAGAATGCTTTTGGGATAATGGCCAGCTGGTTCCGCCTATTCCTTACGCCAATCAACATGGCAGAATATAAACCTAACCATATCATCCTTGCATGCTGCATTCTACACAACTCTTTATGAAGAAATACAAGGAACTATGTTGCCTCAGTTGGGCCTGAGGCCGGACTTCAACAAGAAACCCTGAAGGTGCTTGAAGCTGGCTGTCCTGGCTTGCCCCCCCAAAGCACCCGCAAAGTAAGACAGAAGCATGTTGAGTACTTTGCCGGTAGGGGGGCCATTGATATGCTGGAAACTGATTAAGAAACATTGTATCCTAATTTGTTGAACTTAAACTGAAAGAATATTTCCTTTGATTTACTGCCTGGGTATCTTTTAGCTAGGGGTGCAACGGATCAAAAAACTCACGGATCGGATCGTTCCTCGGATCAGAGTCACGGATCGGATCATTTTTCGGATCAGCAAATAATAATTTAATTTGCAAAAACCTGTGAAAATTCCACCCCCATATAGTCCCCACTGTAATATCCACAATCTCCCCCACTGTAATATTGGCTGAGTATGGCTGGGTACGGCTGAGCATAGCTGAGTATGGCTTGGCGCGGCTGAGTATGACTGGGCACGGCTGAGTATGGCTGGGCACGGCTGGGTATTGCAGAGTATGGCTGAGTATCGCAGAGTATTGGCAGGCAGGGTATTGCTGAGTATTGGCAGGCAGGGTATTGCTGAGTATTGGCAGGCAGGGTATTGCTGAGTATTGGCAGGGTATCGCTAGAGTATTGGCAGGGTATCGCAGAGTATTGCTAGAGTATTGGGGTATTTCAGAGTATTGGGGTATTTCAGAGTATTGGGGTATTTCAGAGTATTGGGGTATTTCAGAGTATTGGGGTATTGCAGAGTATTGCTAGAGTATTGGGGTATTGCAGAGTATTGCTAGAGTATTGGGGTATTGCAGAATATTGCTAGAGTATTGGGGTATTGCAGAGTATTGCTAGAGTATTGGGGTATTGCAGAGTATTGCTAGAGTATTGGGGTATTGCAGAGTATTGCTAGAGTATTGGGGTATTGCAGAGTATTGCTAGAGTATTGGGGTATTGCAGAGTATTGGCAGGGTATTGCTGGGTACTGCAGGGTATGGAGGGATGGCTGCTTCCATCTCAGGATCTCTCCCCTCCACTGTACAGGTTAGTACAGAGAGGGGAGAGAGGAACCGGCGTCATGACGCCGGTTTGTTTACAAGTGATCGCTCTATTGGAGCGATCAGTGTAAACAGCCTGGGTGTAGAAAGATGGCCGCCGCTTCGGAGCTAGGCCTTTCCTAAGGCAGAGACTGCGGAGCACTCCGCGGATCGCGGCATGTGCCGATCCGAGCGGGGTGACCCGTTCGGATCATGGATCGGTGCTCATTGAAAGTTGACACTTTGTGCAGGGACAGTTCTAAGCACGGGAAACATGCGCCGCTTCACAGGCATACTATAGACAGCCCCCAGGTACGAAATTTAAAGGAATATTACACTTTTATTGTTTCACTTTAATCAATATTAAAATCACTGCTCCCAAAAAAATGACAGTTTTTAAACTTTTTTTTGCATTGATACATGTCCCCTGGGGCCTGACCCAGGTCCCCAAAGACTTTTTAGGACAGTAACTTGCATATTAGCCTTTAAAATTAGCACTTTAGATTTTGAACGTTGGAGTCCCATAGACTTTAATAGGGTTCTAAAGTTCACATGAAGTATGCTATATACTAGCTCCGTCGAATCTTCTTTATACATTCGACACACCATAAGCCTTCAAAGACAGATTCAACCGTAATTCATGTGGATTTTTGGATGAATGCAATTTTTGAACGAAAAACTAAATAAATAAAAACAAATTTCGGGAGTAACTAAATTAATAAATTTTTCGGACGAAAACGAAATTCCGTAACGAAATATTTTACTCTGCACATGTCTAATTTTCAGCACCATGAATGAATTTTGTAGAGTCATGAAAATGTGGCGAATTAGAAAGCACCGTCTGTGTTATTTACTAAAGGAAATTCCACTTTGCACTCCAAATGCACTTAAAAGTGCACATGAAACTGCACTAGTGCAAAGTGGTTTTGCCTTTAGTAAATAACCCCCATTGCCACTGTAAACACCGACTTTTACTCCAAAAACTGCTTTTGATGATTGAAAGAAGAAGTAACACATTGTTGCATAGAAAACGTTTTACTCAAAGCACATTCACAAGTGCGTTTAGAAAAGTATTTTTGAACAAACCAATATCTTTGGTGTATAACATTATTTTTTGTCACATTAATTAGAAATAGCCTTTTTTGGTTAACCACTTGCCGCCCGCCCTATTACAAATTGACGGCGGCAAAGTGGTTTCATTATCCTAACCGGACGTCATATGACGTGATTAGGATAATGAGCCGCTGCGCGCCCCCGGGGGCGCGCATCGCGGCGATCGTTGTTGCGGGGTGTCAGTCTGACACCCGGCAACTACGATCTCGGTAAAGAGTCTCCGACGGAGACTCTTTACCATGTGATCAGCCGTGTCCAATCACGGCTGATCAGTGTAAATGGGAAGAGCCGGTGATCGGCTTTCCCTCACTCGCGTCTGTCAGACGCGAGTAGAGGAGAGCCGATCGGCTGCTCCTCTGACAGGGGGGGTCTGTGCTGATCGATTATCAGCACAGCCCCCCCGAGGATGCCCACACTGGACCACCAGGGACGCCACTAGACCACCAGGGAAAAGGTAATAAAAATCCATAATCCTCCCTAGACCACCAGGGTGCCAGTCAGCACAATGGGTGCCAATCAGTGCCCATAATGGATGCCAATCAGTGGCCACAATGGGCATCACTGATTGGCATGCATTATTGTTTGGCACTGATTGGCATCCATTACTATAACACCGATGCCGCCTATGAGTGCCCACCTGTGCCGCCTATGAGTGCCCACCTGTGCCGCCTGAGTGCCCACCTGTGCCGCCTGAGTGCCCACCTGTGCCGCCTGAGTGCCCACCTGTGCCGCCTGAGTGCCCACCTGTGCCGCCTATCCATGCCCACCTGTGCCGCCTATCTATGCCCACCTGTGCCGCCTATCCATGCCCACCTGTGCCGCCTATCCATGCCCACCTGTGCCGCCTATCCATGCCCATCCGTGCCGCCCATCTGTGCCAGCTATCAGTGCCAATTTGTGCCACCTATCAGTGCCGTCCGTGTCGCCCATCCGTGTCGCCCATCCGTGTCGCCCATCCGTGTCGCCCATCAGTGCCGCCTATCAGTCACTTCATTGGTGCCACATTGGTGCCCATCAGTGCCACCTTATCAGTGCCCATCAGTGTAGCCCCATCAGTGCCCATCAGTGAAGGAGAAAACGTACTTATTTACAAAGTTTTGAAACTGAAACAAAAAAAAACATTTTTTTTTTCAAAATTTTCGGTATTTTTTTTATTTGTAGCGCAAAAAATAAAAACCGTAGAGGTGATCAAATACCACCAAAAGAAAGCTCTATTTGTGGGAAAAAAATGATAAAAATTTCATTTGGGTACAGTGTAACATGACCGCGCAATTGTCATTCAAAGTGCGACAGCGCTGAAAGCTCAAAATTGGTCTGGGCAGGAAGGTGTTTAAGTGCCCTGTATTGAAGTGGTTAAACAGGCAT
The DNA here is from genome assembly GCF_037356315.1 of Lithobates pipiens. Lineage (NCBI taxonomy): Eukaryota > Metazoa > Chordata > Amphibia > Anura > Ranidae > Lithobates > Lithobates pipiens. The sequence goes on along the minus strand of NW_027507903.1, from coordinate 499,857,466 downwards.
GTTTCAAAACATAATATACAGAACTCAGGAACTTACAAAGTTCAACTATCAGATGTGGTGATGTCACCCCTGTAAAAGCCAAATTTTGAAGATGCACACAAATTGAGATTCAAAATGGGGATTTCCCTCCTGATCCCATGCCTAATGTCAACATGTGCTAGCTCCCACCATGGGGGATCAATGGACGTGTTTTGGGGGTTCAACCCCTTCCTCTCAGCTACTTTAGTAGCGAGCAAGGGGTTGCACCCACAAAACACGTACATTGATATCCCCTGATGGCAGATAGCACATGTTGACACCCTGGGGCTGATTTACTAAGATGAATGCGCTGCGCCTGTTCATACCTCAATTTGTACACCAGATAATTTATTAATTGTATGAACCAGTGCACGCATAATTGCAACAGATGATAATATGCCGGCGCACGCGATAATAATATCCCATTGATAATAGCGCATGCCGTATCATTAATAGTCCATTCACACAGGGGCAACATGACTTCCAGTGCGACTTTGGGAGGCAACTTGGACACGACTTGAGTATGAATCCCAGCGTGACTTGGGGCGACTTGCAACGCGACTTTAAGTCGCCCCCCAGGCCAGGCGACTTTAGTTAAAAAAAAAATGGCATGGGTTCCTCTCCAAGAGCATACCAGGCCCTTCAACCCTGCGCCAAAAAAAATAATGGCGTGGGGGCCCCCCTCAAAATCCATACCAATGGGAGGCTCCCGCTGTGTGCCGCTTCTTCTGACAGTTATTATATAACAGAGGGTGGGGCCATCTGATGACCCTGCCCCCCTCTGATGCATGGTTCCGTTATATAAGTGTCAGAAGAAGAGAAGCATCACACAGCAGGAGCCTCCCATTGCACGGAGCGGCCCGAGAACAAAGCGGGGAAGAAGAGATGCCATGGAAGAAGATGCCGGACGAGAACTCAAGAGCAAGAAGCAGAGGATTGGAGGAAGAAGAAGACGGAGGAAGAAACCGAAGGATGAAGGAAAGAAGAAGGAAGAAGACCAGTCCTAAATTTTTTTCTCCCCTATGTGAATAAAAAAAAAAGGTATACTTAGCACACAGATATTGGAGGTCAGAAATAGGAATATGAAACATTGCATGGAAGTGTCGTACAATTGTTTGTTTTGGCAGAGTTCCAAGCTGAAGACATTTTTATTTCATTTCCAAAGCTGGAATACTTTTTTGTACACGTTTCACACATGGAGACACTCCTAGTACCCACTGGAGCACCTGTGTGGGACACCCTAAAAAGGTTGATTCTGGTGTCCCACACTAGTGCTCCTGCATCCAGATGTGTAAACAGCTGCTGAGTGTCCTCCCCTTACACTGAATCAAGTTTGCATTTCATTCTAGTTACAAACCCATCTAGACAATAAACTTATTTTAATACAAATAGGCATGAACAAATGTAGTTAACCTGTATCTGCCTAAAACATCTTACAAGTGGGCGAACGAACAATGTTTCCTACGACTGATTACTGTGCCCATGAACATGAAAGTTGCTATTTTAAAATTTACAACAGTAAAGAAAAGCACATGGAGCAGCCGAACGTTAAGGCCGCGTACACACGCGCGGACTGTTCGCCCAACTTTGTCCGTCAAACAGTTTCGGCAAACAGTCCGCTCAAAATTAGCATGGACGGACATGCCCACACACGACGAACGAACAGTTTGCTGAAACCGTGCGCGATGACGTGAACGGCACGTACGACGGGACGAAAAATACGACGTCCTATACACTGCATTATAGCTTTCGGCGTGAAAATCCTTTGAGCATGCGCGCAACTTTGTTTGACGAACAAGCCTACACACGGGCGGACTGTTCGCTCAAACAAGGTTTCAGCGGACAGTTTTTCGGAATTTCCGAAAAACCTTGTCCGTCCAACTGTCCGCTGAAACTGTCCGCTGAAAGCCCACACACGAGCGGACTGTCCGCCCAAACACTGTTCAGCGGACAAAGTTGGGCGAACAGTCCGCGCGTGTGTACGCGGCCTAAGAAGAAGAATAGGAACACACGACAAAATACTTACTTTTTTGCAGCACTCTTGATTCTTCTGTACTGATGCTGCTCCCTCAATTTGAGGTCTGACCATTGCTTACTCAGTTGATCCTTGGATCGCCATACCCCAAAATTCCTGTGCAGACTCTTCACAACTTTAGGCATGATCTTGGCCTTTCTCACACTTGGGTTTGGGTACGGTCCATACTTCCCATCATAGTCGGCCCTCTTTAAGATGTCCACCGTCTCCACCATCTCTATAAAGGCCATAATTGAGACCTTCAATCTCCTCCAAGATCAGGAGGTTCGGGGCTCCGGCCTTTTGTCTTTGCTGCTCTCCTCTGCATGCAGTTGTTGTCTCTCCGCCATGTGCTCTTCCACTGCACCAAAAGAGAAGGGGCGGGAATAGACTAGAAAGAATGTCAGGGACAGGCGGAGTTTCATGCATGCGCAGTGTATATAAAGCGGAACACGTGTGCGTCGTACGTACGATCTGTGAGCGGGGGGCGAAGTAACGGAAGCAACGATCATTATAACGAAGGTACAATTTGAGGTTGGTGCATCAGTGGCCTATACTGCTTACTGTATAGATTGAGGCCTATATTAGGTCAAGATTAGGAGAGTTTTGCCTGACATTAGGGTTTGTCTTGTGTTGTGTCTTGCAGAGAAAATTGATTTATTCAACAATGAGGCCTTTATCCCCATATGCATTGATATGTACAGTGAGCTACCCTGTCTGTGGCAGGTAAAGCACCTTTTTTATAACAATAAACCAAACAGGAAGGCGGCGCTGGATTAATTGCTGGAATTTGTGAAGCCGGTGATCCTCTCGGCAGACATCCCCTATTTGAAGGCCCTAATTGGTGGCATGAGGAGCACTTATATTAGGGAGCTCAAGAAGGTCCAGGATTCCCTGAGATCAGGAGCTGCAGCAGATGACATTTATGTACCCAGGCTGTTATACTATGACAGACTGCATTTTCTAGCTGGCCAGACTGAACCCAGGCCAGCACTCTCCAGTTCTCTCTGGGGACCCTGATGTAAGGAGGAGGCTCTCTGGGGACCCTGATATAAGGGGGGCTCGCTGGGGACCCTGATATAAGTGGGGGCTCTCTGGGGTTATATTTATACACACACACATATATATTATATATATGCCTGCCCAAGCATATGACTTTCTTTACTACGCAGCTATGGGCTCTAGCCCCAGATATTTTATAGACCTAGCAACGCCCCTGATCATGGTCATCCCAACATGCGTTTGTGAGACATTACAAAGTGGACCCGGCAGCTTTCTCATCTGTAGAAACTGGCAGACAGGCTATCAGGCTATCAGGCTGGCATATGCCTATTTTAAATTCTTTTTGAAATAAATCTTTTACTATGCATCAGGGGCGTAACTATAAATCACAGGGCCCCATAGCAAAATGTTGTATGTGCCTCCCCCCTGCAAACAACCCCCCCCCACAAAAAAATTAACTAATGCCATAAAACAGATTACCACACCCATGTGGTACAGTACCCAGGTAACAGCTTATATTAATTTCGAACAACAAAGTATGCAGTATACTGTATGCAGCCCCAGCAGGACACACATTGCTGGCCTCCATGCCTTCTTTTTTTTTTTTTTTTGCAGGGAAAAGAGCACAAAGAAAATATCAAATCAACCCCTACGAATTTCTCCCTCTCTCCTCCCCCTTGCCCCCCCCCCCCCCCCCCCCGTCTCCCACCCATCTCCCCCTCTACCTAACTATGCGTGGAGGTTTAGACCTTCTTGTATTCTTATATGCTCGGCGTAGCTCCATGATTTTTTAAATTTTTTCCACTCTTGCCATTTATCTACTACTACCAATCCCTTATCATCGTGGCTTTCCCTTCGCCTAGTCATACGGTAAGTCTCTTCCACTGTATCGATCCATTCCCAGATTGCTGGACTTTCCTCTTTTTGCCAATTTTTTGGTATCAATCTTTTGGCTGCGTTTAGAAGATGCGGGACCAATGATTCCTGATACTTTTTCATTTCCTCTCTAGTACCATGAAATAATACTGTCCATGGATCCTCTGAGATTGTAATGTTTGTAATTTTTTTTACATAATGTAAGATCCTTTTCCAGTATTTATTTATTTTAGGACAACTCCACCATAGGTGGGTCATTGTTCCCAATTCCCCACACCCTCTCCAACAATCCCTTGACTTACTTGATTGAAATTTGTGAATTTTGTCTGGGGTAGCGTACCATCTAGAGATACATTTGTAATTCATTTCTACTGTTCTGCTATCGGCTGCTGACCTGTGTATGAGTTTATAAATTTTCCCCTGGGTGCTTTTATCGCATTGTGTGCCCAATTCCATTTCCCACTTCTGTATATAAGGCGGACTCTCCAGCTCCCCTTTCTCGGTCAGTAGCCTATACAGTTTAGAGATTATCCCCTTGGGATTATCTGCTAAACAAAGCTTCTCGAGGGGTGACCACTCCTCTTCCGTTTTTAATGGCTGTGGTAGGCTTCTCACAAAGTGGGCCAACTGAAGGTACCGCCACTCATCTATTCTTCCTAAATCCCCTTTGTGTTTTAACTCGTGTAGTGACAAAATCCTTCCTCCTTTTATAAGATCCTTAACCTGTGCCTTCTCTTTTTTCAACCAATTCCCGCTATTAATTTTTAGCCCTGGAGGGAAGTATTCATTTTCTTTTAACTCTATAAGTGGAGAGTTATATTGGCCATTCAATTGCTTATATACCCTATCCCAAATCCTAAGGCCGCGTACACACGCACGGACTGTTTGCCCAACCTTGTTCGTCAAACAGTTTCGGCAAACAGTCCGCTCAAAATTTGCATGAGCGGACTTGCCCACACACGAGCGGACTGTTTGACGAACAAGGTTGGGCAAACAGTTCGCTCAACTTTTGAAATGAACGGACTCGCCCACGTAAGGAGGAGGCAAATCCGCCCATTTCGAGCGCGTGTACAGGTAGGCGGGGCCCGCGAAGGAGACGTCGCGGGCTCCGCCGCCTGGAATGGGCTTAAAGGGGAACCCCAACGCCGAAAAAAATCGGCGTGGGGGTTCCCCCAAAGTCCACACCAGACCCTTGTCCGAGCACGCTACCCGGCCGGCCAGGAAAGGGGGGCGAGCGAGCGCGCCCCCCTCCTGAGCCGTACCAGGCCGCGTGCCCTCAACATGGGGGGGTGCCTTGGGGAAGGGGGGGCCGCGCGGCCCCCCCACCCCAAAGCACCTTGTCCCCATGTTGATGAGGACAAGGGCCTCTTCCCGACAACCCTGGCCGTTGGTTGTCGGGGTCTGCGGGCGGGGGGCTTATCGGAATCCGGGAGCCCCCTTTAAGAAGGGGGCCCCCGGATACCGGCCCCCCACCCTATGTGAATGAGTATGGGGTACAATGTACCCCTACCCATTCACCTGTGAAATAAAGTACAAAAAAAAACACAACACAGGGAAAAAATATTTTATTGCACAGCTCCGGGGGGTCTTCCGTCTTCGGGGGTCTTCTCGCCGGACTCCTCCGCTATCTGTGTGTAGCTCTTTTACTAGCGGAGGAGTCCGGCTTTCTTCCTCCCCGCCGCCGGCCTCTTCTCCCGACTTCGGGGGTCTTGTCCCCCTCTTCGGTTCTTCTGCCGGGCCACCGCGCCTTCTTGTAGCTCTTTTACAGGCGGTGGCCCGGTCTTCTGTCGCCGCTGTCGTCGCCGCCGCCGCCGCCGCCGCCTTCCGTTCTTGTTCTTCTTCTTGTTCTTCTTCTTCTTCTCCTGGAGATGTTGACTCGACGAGCTCTCCGGCCGGAATGCCAGGGACACGCTCCGCTGCCACTTATATAGTGACAATGGGGCGGTGTCACATGGTATATGTCACATGGGTTGGTCACATGGTGACCCCGCCCCCTTACGATGTCATAGTCCCCATGTGACATCAACCCATGTGACCAACCCATGTGACATATACCATGTGACACCGCCCCATTGTCACTATATAAGTGACCGCACAGCGCGGCTCTGGCATTCCGGCCGGAGAGCTCGTCGAGTCAACATCTCCAGGAGAAGAAGAACAAGAAGAAGAACAAGAACGGAAGGCGGCGGCGGCGACGACAGCGGCGACAGAAGACCGGGCCACCGCCTGTAAAAGAGCTACAAGAAGGCGCGGTGGCCCGGCAGAAGAACCGAAGGCGGCGACAGAAGACCGGGCCACCGCCTGTAAAAGAGCTACAAGAAGGCGCGGTGGCCCGGCAGAAGAACCGAAGAGGGGGACAAGACCCCCGAAGTCGGGAGAAGAGGCCGACGGCGGGGAGGAAGAAAGCCGGACTCCTCCGCTAGTAAAAGAGCTACACACAGATAGCGGAGGAGTCCGGCGAGAAGACCCCCGAAGACGGAAGACCCCCGGAGCTGTGCAATAAAATATTTTTTCCCTGTGTTGTATTTTTTTTTGTACTTTATTTCACAGGTGAATGGGTAGGGGTACATTGTACCCCATACTCATTCACATAGGGTGGGGGGCCGGTATCCGGGGGCCCCCTTCTTAAAGGGGGCTCCCGGATTCCGATAAGCCCCCCGCCCGCAGACCCCGACAACCAACGGCCAGGGTTGTCGGGAAGAGGCCCTTGTCCTCATCAACATGGGGACAAGGTGCTTTGGGGTGGGGGGGCCGCGCGGCCCCCCCTTCCCCAAGGCACCCCCCCATGTTGAGGGCACGCGGCCTGGTACGGCTCAGGAGGGGGGCGCGCTCGCTCGCCCCCCTTTCCTGGCCGGCCGGGTAGCGTGCTCGGACAAGGGTCTGGTGTGGACTTTGGGGGAACCCCCACGCCGATTTTTTTCGGCGTTGGGGTTCCCCTTTAAGCCCATTCCAGGCGGCGGAGCCCGCGACGTCTCCTTCGCGGGCCCCGCCTACCTGTACACGCGCTCGAAATGGGCGGACTTTCCGAGCGGGAACAGTCCGCTCATTTCGAAAGTACAGCGGACAGGCCCACACACGGGCGGACTGTTCGCTCAAACACAGTTTCAGCGGACAGTTTTTCGGAATTTCCGAAAGACTTTGTCCGTCCAACTGTCCGCTGAAACTGTCCGCTGAAAGCCCACACACGGGCGGACTGTCCGCCCAAACACTGTTCAGCGGACAAGGTTGGGCGAACAGTCCCCCCGTGTGTACGCGGCCTAAGTGTATTACGTGTCAAAATATTTGTGTCTGCATCAAGTGTCCTGTGTTTTGGCGGATTCCATACTATCTTATTCAACTGTGTTTTACTCAAAACATTTTCTACATTTACCCATCTTTTCTCCTTATTGTTTTCCCTTACCCACTCTACTAATCTCGACAACACGATAGCGTTATAATACTTTTGTATATCAGGTACAGCTAACCCCCCTTGACTTTTGCTTCGTTTCAGGGTAGTGAAGGAGACTAGGTTTTTTTTTGTTCCATATGAACCCCCCTAACAGTGTCTTAATCTTCGTAAAATAATACTTCGGTATCACTATGGGGATCATCTGGAATTTATATAAAATTTTTGGTACAATGAACATCTTAAGTGTATTAATACGTCCCATCCAGGTCAGTGGTCTATTTACCTGTCTATTACTTTCTTTCTTGATTTCGTCTAGTAATGGGATAAAATTTAATTTAAACAATTACTCTACTGAGGTTGTAAGTTTTATTCCAAGGTAATTTAATTCCTTCCGCCAAGGAAACCCAAATTCTTTTTGAAGCCAACACTTTTCCGATTTGCCCGTATTAATATTGAGTACCTCTGATTTTAAAATTCGAAAGTTGGCCATACTGTGCTATTGCTTCTATCAGCTTGGGCATCGTATTACTTGGCTCCCTGATATAGAATAACACATCATCGGCAAAGGCGGCCAATTTATGTTCTTCTTTTCCTATTTTAATTCCCTTAATCTGTGGGTCATTGCGAATCGAGGCAAGCAGTGGCTCTAAGGACAGCACAAACAGCAGGGGTGATAGAGGACACCCCTGCCTTGTGCCGTTTTTCATCTCAAAGGGTGGGGATAGCATACCATTGATCTTAATCCTTGAAGTTGGATGATAGTAGAGTGTCCTAATCCTCTGGACCATTTTGGGTCCCACTCCCATTGCCTCCAGGGTTCGGAACATAAATCCCCAGTCTACCCTGTCGAAGGCCTTCTGGGCATCAATCGACAGGAGTAGACTCGGGCTCTCCCTCTCACCCTCTTGGGATAGAAGGAGCAATGTTCTCACTCCATTGTCCCTTCCCTCCCTTCCGGATATAAAGCCCACTTGGTCGGGATGGACTAATGTGTTCATCAGGGCCCTCATTCTACTAGCCAGAACTTTAGCAAACAGCTTTGTATCAGCATTCAGTAGAGATATGGGCCTATAATTAGAACACACTGTCTCATCCTTCCCATCCTTCCGAATAACCGTTATAGATGCAGACCTTGCCTCCTCACTCATTTCATACTCTGTCCCTAATCCATTTAAATAATTACATAGATGAGGTATTAATATTTTCTTAAATTTCTTAAAATAATATACAGTAAACCCATCTGGGCCCGGACTTTTACCAGAGGCTGAGTCCATAAGTGCCTTTTGTAATTCTTCCTCTGAAATGGGTCTCTCTAGTAATTCCATTTCTAATTCAGTGATTTTTGTTAATTGAGCTTTTTCCAGATACTCCCCCACTTTTAGGTCCTTTTCCTCTGCCTTTAGTCCTATGGGCTGATCCACTGCATACACTTTCTCATAATAACTCTTAAATGTTTCCGCTATCTCTCTTGTTCCGTAGACCATACCCCCTTTACCTGTCTGAATTTTTTCTATGTAATTTCTGGACTTTCTTTTGTAATCTTCTTGCTAGATATTTAGTAGGTTTGTTGTCTCCATAGTACCTGTCCCTAGCTATTTGGTTGAACGTTTTTTGAGTTTCCTGTTCCATCAGGGTTTTTAATTCATCCCGTTTGATTAATAATTTTTGGAAGATTGCCTTATCCTGATTCGGGTGTTTTTTGTGTTGCTGTTCTATTCTAAATATTTCCTCTATTAGAGTTTTGATTTTTTCCAATCTCTCTTTTTTTTTTTCTAGATCCCAATGATATCAGGATCCCCCTAATATAGGCTTTATGGGCCTCCCATAAATTTTGACTTGCTATATTCTCGGTGTTATTGATCGCAAAATATTGTTCTAATTCTTTATTAATCCTTTCTTCCCCCTCTACATCCTGAATTAATCCTTCATTTAGCCTCCAAGTAAAGGTTTTACATTCCCCTCCCCTTAATCGCAGCTTCATCCTAGCCGGGGCATGGTCAGAGAGTGTAGCTACCTCTATCGAGGTCTCTTCAACCATTTCCAAGATTCTATGATCTACAAAAATGTAATCGATCCGGGAGTACATCCTATGCACAGGGGAATAGAACGTGAAATCTTTCTCATTTGGATGCTGGACTCTCCACACGTCTACTAGTTGACAAGTATGTAGTTTTTGTTTTATTCTTTTTAATTGCACCTTACTAGTCCCCTGTGCCCCGGATGTACTATCCAATCCCGGATCGACGCAAAAATTCAAATCCCCCATCAGAATCGCTGGTCCTCTCCCAAAATCTGTTAATTTCCCCAGGAGATCCCCTAAGTATTTTGTAGGGTCGCGATTAGGGGCATATATATTGATCAGGGTACATTCCATTTCTCTCAGTTTACCTCTTAGGGCTAGGTACCTTCCCTCCGGATCTACTAATCTTTCTTCTAAATTGAACTGTATCTTCTTTGAAAATCCTATAGCCACTCCCCTTCCTCTACTTGTTATCGCATCTCCATAGTACCACACTGGGAACTCCTTTGAATATAACTTAATATTTGCCTCATGAGAAAAATGAGTTTCCTGTAAGAAAATTACCTCCGCTTTGTAGTGATTAAGTTCCTTCAATATCTTATGCCTCTTACTAGGCGTGTTTAGACCTTTGACATTATACGTCATAAAATTTATGGCTTGCATCTTAGATCTCTTGGGTAACTATGTAGAATCTCCTTCTTACTTCTACACCGGGCAATAACCTCTCCAGCATAGATTTTCCCTCCCCCCCTTCCCCTCCCCCCCCCCCCCAAACTACCCTTCACCCCTCGCCATCCCATTCCTCCCCTCCTCCCCCCCCCTCCCGGCCTAGATCTGGCCCTTGACTCACTGAGTGGTCCGGTACTCCCGACCATCAATAAGTCTTGTAGGTTCTAAGGTGAGGGACAGTATTCGGCCTCCCCCTCCTCTCCCCCAAGATTATACTAAGAAGAGGAGGGGGGGGAGGACCGGCCCCCCGCATCCACACACGTACCATGGTGTAGCTTCACATAACTCCCTCCCTCCCAGGAACCCCCCCTCTCCCCCAGGACCCCCAAATCTTCATCCGTCCACCCCGGCAAGGCCGGGGCCTGAATCCCCAGTCTCTCACAGAATCCCGCCAGCTCTTCTGGGAATCGCAACCTAGCTGTCCTGCCATCTTTAGATCCTACGAGACAAGCCGGGAATCCCCAACTGTATCGTATGTTCTGCGTTTTCATCTGGTCTAACAGAGGTTTCAAAAGCCGCTTTCTGGTCAATGTCTCTGAGGCTAGATCTGGAAAAACTTGCAGGTCTGCCCCTGCGTATTTCAATACATCTCTCCCCTTTAATTTTGACCATATCTCATCTTTATCTTCACAGAATCTAAATCTGACAATAATGTCTCGTGGCATATTGGTTCCCTCATTCCTTATTCTACCTATACGGTGGACCCGTTCAATCTTTGGGAATCCATCCTCTCCTCTGTCCAGGAGTGGATTGAATATGTTTTTGATAATTTCCTTTAGGTCTTCTTGTTTTTTTTCAGGTACTGAGCGTATTCTTAAATTTTGTCTGCGATTTCTATTTTCTTGATCCTCCAGTTGGTACAAGATTTTTCTCTGGTTCTGATTTGTTGTTTTAATTTGGTCCTTCACGCGCCCCAATTCCTGGGCTTGCCTTTCCATATTAGACTCCACTTCTTCCACTCTGTTTAACAGGTGTCCCAGATCCACTCGCAGCAAACCAATTTCTGATTTTATTGCGACTTCGAGGTTTGAGAGCATTTCTCTCAGTACTTGCTGTGTTATAGGCAAATCTACTCCCCGGTGCTCTCCATCTCTGCTCAGTTCCATTTCGCTTTCGGTTGTAAGATCCTCCCTGGAATAGTCCCTGATTTTTTCATGTTTTTTATCTTGTCCCTTCTTCTCTGGTTTCGGAGGTACTCCTTCCGCCCCTTCTCCTCTTGGGCTTCCCCCTTGGGTCAGATATTGTTTGATTGTGCTATCTGTTGCGTTTTTTGGGGTTTTAAGACCCCCCCCCCCGACCATTTTGTTTGGAGGATTTATTCATTTTGTTTTCCTCCCCCTTCTTCCTCGCACTCTCTCCACCCCGCAAGGTTGGTTCGCCCGTCGTTGTCTTAGCGTTTTCCCTGGTGCGGCGGAGCAGAATATGTAAACTCCTATCAAGATTCTCCTTTATTGATCTTTTTTTTTTTTTTTTTTTTTTTTGCACGGTTAGGGTTTATACTTTTATTTTTTCTACCAGGCCACTTTTTTATTTTTATGGTATCCTTATTTATTTAATTTGCACCTTTCCCATGGGAGCATTAGGGGAGAATAAATCACTCACTCTGGGGCGTTGTACCATGTAGATATGATGTTAACCCCCTACCAGTATAATAATGGTCCATTAAATCTTTGAATTATAGGACGTCAGGGATACTCTCAAAAGAACCCTGGAGTTAGTTTGGATTATCTCACAGTTAATGGGTTCCTGGGTGTAGTCCTGTTTCTTTTGTCTAAACTTATATAGTTCACCGTCTCAATTTAGGCCTTCTTCTCAGATTGGGGCCTTTAACCATAGCGCATATTTTCAGTATTAAGGAAGTCTCGAAGTAGAAACAAAAGGAGGGTAATGGCCTCTCTGATACTGTTTATATATGTGTGCTTAGTACATTTAACACTTTATCAGCACCCAGTAAGATAAGGGAAAAAGAGATAAAGCAAACAAAAAGAGAACAACAAAGACCAGCAGTACCACATGGCCTCAATATTTCAGAGCCACATGTCCGAGCCAAAAATTTAACAACCTGATGGAATAAAATTATATAACGCCCAGCTTTTTTTTTTTTTTTTTTATCAGCACGGCCTTGTTCTTTCAGGTTCCAGAGAGCTGGTTGCGCCACATAGTCCAATATAACCCTGTGCTGTGTTGCCTGACCAAGATTAAAATACCAATCTAACCGTCAGGTAGAGCACTATAGCAGTTTTACCATAGAACCCAAACTCTTATCTTATACGATATTACTCCTCCTGATTTCGGTATGCTAGTTGCACCACCTGACCCAGCAGGACCCAGCACTGCACACCTGGCACAAGTCAAGACAACCAAACAGCAATATCACAGATCACAGACACTTAATTTCTTATCTGTTCCACGTTGCTTCTTGGATCTAATCCTTGGTCCGTCTTCCTGCATCAGTCCTCTCACTCATATACCGGTGTTATGGTCACGGCTCTTGTGCAGCTCTATGCAGCGCTGGACGCTGAGGAGATCCGACCAGAGAGAGGGGGGGGGGGGGCAGCGGAGGGGTAGGAAGCACACCGCGATACCGCTGTTATATTCGTCTCTCGTGTGGCATCCGACGGGCGGGCGGTCTCCGGAGCGGCGGCAGGTGGAAGAGCTGTTTCATCCTGCTGGAGCCTCTCACCCTCCAGCTGTATTCCACGTGACGCGCTGTCCTCTCGCTCCGGCCAGCCTCGTACTAGTTCCTCTCTCAGATCCTGCGTCCTACGTCATGGCCTCCATGCCTTCTAACCAATTTATGTTCTGTTTAAACTTCTGTGTAAATGTAAAGAGAAATAGGGGAGAAATAAGACAGAAATAATGAACAGTGGCCCTAATGGTAGTTTGATCAAGTTTATTCAGCAGCTTCAGCTCACTGTGCCCCCATTGCAGCCTCAGCCCACTGTGCCCCCATTGAACCTTCAGCTCACTGTGCCACCATTGTAGCTTCAGCTCACTGTGCCCCCATTGCAGCCTCAGCTCACTGTGCCCCCATTGCAGCCTCAGCTCACTGTGCCCCCATTGCACCTTCAGCTCACTGTGCCACCATTGCAGCTTGAGCTCTCTGTGCCCCCATTGCTGCCTTCGCTCACTATGCCCCCATTGCACCTTCAGCTCACTGTGCCCCCATTGCAGCCGCAGCTCACCGTGCAAGAGAATCATCACAAGAATCATCGCCTGTGATAGTCAGAACACGTCCCAGCATTGGACTGGCATTCTGTCTATCACAGGAGCGGGGTCAGGAGGCGGGGCTGTGTGTAACCACAAGCGAGACAATTGTAATGTAAACTCAGCTGTAACAGCGTGCTATCCGCTCTGTAATCCAGTGGCTTTTCTCTTGCTGCATGCTCTCTTCCCCTGGGGCGATTGATGGGAGGACAGCTCCCGATCAACCCCACATGCCTGCTGTGCTTGCTCTCCCTGTGCCCCCAAGCAGCCCAGCTCCTCGCCAGAAACAATTTTCCACTCGCAAAATGCGAGTAGGCGAGTGGAAAATTTGAGGGCTGAGCTATATATACCATGCGTTTTCACGTGCATGCATTTACATTTGTACATGTGGGTTGGGGGGGCTCAAAAATATTTGGGGGGGGGGAAGTGGTTAGGTATAACTTTTTTGCTAAACTTTTTTTTTTCATCACATGTGAGTCATTTTTTTGTGACAGGTTCCCTGTCTAAACAGGTTAAAGCTGATCTTTGGCCAGCTAAAAAGACACAAAATAATGCAGATCTGTATTTATTATCAAACCAATAAATGATAATAACCACTTGTCAACCGGGCCATAGAAAAAAGAAGTCCTTGGTTAGAAGTGGAATACCGGGATTATGGCTGCAGCCATATGTCATAATCCCGGTATTTTTTTTTCAGCCTTAGGCCCCTTTCACACTGACGTCCCGTTCAGGCCCGCCTGTCAGTTTTTCAGGCGGACCTGAACGGGTGCTCCATAGAGCTCTATGGAGCGTCGGATGTCAGCGGTGATATGTCCGCTGACATCCGACCCGCTCCGATCCGAAAAAGTGTAACGGAGGAAAAAGCTATTTTTCCATCCGTCTGCGGATCGGATCGGGTGACGACGGGCACTGCGGTCCGCGTCATCCGATCTCCCATAGGGGAGAGCGGCGCTGTGACAGGTCCATCCCTGCGCAGTATGCAGAGACGGACCTGTCATCTCCCTGCTCAGCGGGGATCAGCGGAGTGATCCCCGCTGAGCAAACAGATATCCACGGGGCGGATCAGAACTGATCCGCCCCATGTGAAAGGACCCTAACTCTAACCAATAAAAGTGATCCAAGCAGCAAGTTCACCAGTGGATCACTTTTAGGCCTCATGCACACGAGACGCAGTTAAACGCGTGTTCAGAGGCAGTTGGACACTTTTTTCAACTGCTCCTGAACTCAATGTTATCCTATGTGTCCATGCACACAGTCTCGTTTTTTGCTGTTTTTATGCAGTTGCGTTTAACCTCATTTTTCCAGAAGCAAAAAAATGGGTTCAGACGCAAAAGTTTCCACGTTTCAGACGCAAAACGCGGCAAAACGTGGCAAAACGCGGCCGTGTTTTGCCGCGTTTTCATTTATAAGCGTTTTTAAAGGTGACTTTTTTTACATAAAAAATCTCAAAAATGATTGCAAATGATGAAAAAACATTAGAAAAATATTGTAAACAATTGCAATTGCAAGTGGACAATCCACAACTTGTGGCAAGTGACATGGCAGGTGGCAAGTGACGTGGCAAGTGGACAATCCACAACTTGTGGCAAGTGAGGGGGCAAGTGATGTGGCAAGTGGACAATCCACAACTTGTGGCAAGTGACGTGGCAAGTGGACAATCCACAACTTGTGGCAAGTGAGGGGGCAAGTGATGTGGCAAGTGGACAATCCACAACTTGTGGCAAGTGACGTGGCAGGTGAAGTGGCAAGTGACGTGGAAAGTGGACAATCCACAACTTGTGGCAGGTGACGTGGCAAGTGACCTGGCAGGTGACGCGGCAAGTGACCTGGCAGGTGACGTGGCAGGTGACTGGCATGTGACGTGGCAAGTGGACAATCCATAACTTGTGGCAGGTGACGCGGCAAGTGGACAATCCACTTGTGGCAGGGGATGTGGCAAGTGATGTGGCAAGTGGACAATACACTTGTGGCAGGGGACGTGGCAAGTGACGTGGCACGTGGACAATCCACAACTTGTGTCAGGTGACGTGGCAAGTAACGTGGCAAGTGGACAATCTCCAACTTGTGGCAGGTGATGTGGCAAGTGATGTGGCAAGTGGACAATCCACTTGTGGCAGGTGACGTGGCAGGGGACGTGGCAAGTGACGTGGCAAGTGACGTGGCAAGTGACGTGGCAAGTGAACAATCCACAACTTGTGGCAGGTGATGTGGAAAGTGATGTGGCAAGTGGACAATCCACAACTTGTGGCAGGTAATGTGGCAAGTGGACAATCCACTTGTGGCAGGTGACGTGGCAAGTGGACAATTCACAACTTGTGGCAGGTGACGTGGCAGGTGACGTGGAAAGTGATGTGGCAAGTGGACACTCCACAACTTGTGGCAGGTGATGTGGCTGGTGACGTGGCAAGTGGACAATCCACAACTTGTGGCAGGTGACGTGGAAAGTGATGTGGCAAGTGGACAATCCACAACTTGTGGCAGGTGATGTGGCTGGTGACGTGGCAAGTGGACAATCCACAACTTGTGGCAGGTGGCATGGCAGGTGACGTGGAAAGTTGACAATCCACATCTCGTGGCAAGTGACGTGGCAGGTGATGTGGCAAGTGACGTGGCAAGTGGACAATCCACAACTTGTGACAGGTGACGTGGCAAGTGACGTGGCAGGTGATGTGGCAAGTCACATGGACATGTGGAAATCCACAACTTGTGGCAGGGGATGTGGCTGGTGACATGGCAAGTGGACAATCCACAACTTGTGGCAGGTGGCATGGCAGGTGACATGGAAAGTGGACAATCCACATCTTGTGGCTAGTGATGTGGCAAGTGGACAATCCACAACTTGTGGCAGGTGATGTGGCAAGTGACGTGGCAGGTGATGTGGCAAGTGGACAATCCCCAACTTGTGGCAGGTGACGTGGCAAGTGGACAATCCAAAACTTGTGGCAGGTGACGTGGCAAGTGACGTGGCAGGTGAAGTGGCAAGTGGACAATCCACAACTTGTGGCAGGTGACGTGGCAAGTGGACAATCCACAACTTGTGGCAGGTGACGTGGCAAGTGACGTGGCAAGTAGACAATCCACAACTTGTGGCAGGTGATGTGGCAAGTGACATGGCAGGTGATATGGCAAGTCACGTGGCAAGTGGACAATCCACAACTTGTGGCAGGTGATGTGGCTGGTGACGTGGCAAGTGGACAATCCACAACTTGTGGCAGGTGGCATGGCAGGTGACGTGGAAAGTTGACAATCCACATCTCGTGGCAAGTGACGTGGCAGGTGATGTGGCAAGTGACGTGGCAAGTGGACAATCCACAACTTGTGGCAGGTGATGTGGCAAGTGGACAATCCCCAACTTGTGGCAAGTGACGTGACAAGTGGACAATCCAAAACTTGTGGCAGGTGACGTGGCAAGTGACGTGGCAGGTGATGTGGCAAGTCACGTGGCAAGTGGACAATCCACAACTTGTGGCAGGTGACGTGGCAGTTGGACAATCCACAACTTGTGGCAGGTGCCGTGGCAAGTGACACGCTAAATACAAGTACACTGCAGCTCTCACAGCTGCTGCTACTCACTCTGGTCTCACAAAATTGCTGAAATAGTTAATAATACTGTTTTTTGAGCTGGGGAGGGTCTATGATGTTAGCTTAACTAAACGCTTCTAGACGCAAACGCGGTAAAACGCTGCTAAATCGCTGTAAAAATCGCGGCAAAACGCGCGTTTTTAAACGCCGGTTTCAGCTTTTAAAAACATGTGTCCAGCAGAGTTTGCATCTGTGTCTCGTGTGCATGAAGCCTTAGAAGTGGTGGGAGGGGTGCCCCTGCCACTTCCCAGTGGTTTTTGGGCTTATGTGGATGATCGGTAGCCCAGAGAACCGATCCGGTGGTTGCGGAGGCTAGTGAAATGAGTAAAGGAAAGATGGCCTCCACTCATCTCTATGGTCTAGGACAGGAATTTCCAAACTACAGCCCTCCAGCTGTTGCAGAACTACACGTCCCATCAGGCATTGTAAAACTCTGAGCCCCATACCCACTATCAGATTGCTGATTTTTTCCTTCAGATTTACCAAAACCATATAATATGAGGTCAAACCTTGAGAGTTTCAAATTGTATGCAATCAGGCAGGCCCTTGCACTACATGGTTTTGGGAAATCTGAAGGAAAAAAATCAGCAGAAAATCTGATGTGTGTATGGGGCTTGAAATTTACAGACCTGACTAGGCATGATGGGAACTGTAGCTCCTGAACAACTGGAGGGCCATAGTTTGGAGACCCCTGGTCTAGGAGGATCAGATTAATGTCTTGACGTCACTTCCAGTACTGGCCCAATGTAAACAAGGCCATTTTTTTTTTTAAACACTAAATCTAACACTATTTTTTTTTTTTATCTAATGCTTTAAATTGTAGATGAGAGATTTGGGGTCTTATTGACCCCAGATCTCTCCATAAAGAGGGCCTATCCCTGCTTATTTCTATCACAAGGGATGTTTACATTCCTTGTGATAGGAATAAAAGTGAAAATAAATGCTTAAAGGAAAAGTGTAAAAAATTAATAAATAATTAATAAAATAAATAATAATAAAAACATTTTATATTGCTCCCGTCCCCCCGTACTTGTGCGCAGTGGTGAACGCATACGTGGTCACACCCACATATGTAAACATTTTCAAACCACACACGTGAGGTATCATCGTGAGCAATAGTTGTAGCGCTAGACCTCCTCTGTAACTCTAAACTGGATAACCTATACTGCAGCGCTCATGCTAACACAGGACACACTCAAAGGAGGAGAGGGCAGAGTGATGGAGATGAGTTCAGTAACCGCTGCTTTTCCTTTCACAGTCCAGTCACAAGCTGGGGGAGGGACCTGTACTTAAAGTGATTGTAAATAGAAGTTCTATGGCAGGTATAACACCGTCCCTATATGTATTTCACCTGTGTGTTTTTCTGTCTGCATGGAGTTCATTTGTATGATACGTTTTTGTCATGTTTAGCAGCAGTCTTTATAAATTACATTCACCTTTCTGACATCCCACTGATCCAATTTTCCTGCAGTCCTCCTTTCATTTACTGTTGGATGGTGGCCATGTCCAGACTCAGAACACTGTCAAAGAGTATGCAACTGTTTACATTCTTTCTTGTCCCATTCCGCTTTAATCTACTTAGCCAGCCCCACGGGGCATAAATTGGCTTTAATACAATCCACGTCCTTCGATACTCCATTACTGGCGATCACGTCCCTCCAGACTTCATGTAAAACCTTTGAAAGATATTTTACTTGCTAGATCTTTAGATGAGAAACATTCAAAAACACTTAAATAATTGAAGTACCCTTTGAAACTCAAGATAAACTACATTTAAGATCATGAGTCTTTGGAGACTAAAACTCTATGAAGAATTAAATGAAATGCCTGCCAGGACTCCCAGGATGGGCAGACAGGTGAGACTAAATGTTTTAAATGGAAAAACTTTAAAACTAACTTTAACATGACAAAAAACTTTTCTTTCATCCAGGGGTGTACAAAGTCATTTCTAGGATCCAGGGAACAAAACCTTCCCCTGACAATGGAGAAGGTTGTACAAAGTATCAGAGGAAATGTTTTGGGTACATCCTATGCCCTCTTCAACCCATCGCTAATTTATTACTGCAGGACAGTAGAATAATCTCGGTAGGCAGATCTTGTTACAAATTTAAAGCATATCAAAGCCCAAAAAATTAAAAAGGTAATATATTACAGTTCACTAGTCCTTATACGTGGTGACTGCATTAATTTTTTAGGATTTTTTACTGTTATTTTCATCTGGTGATCCTGCCACACACTGGTAGCTACACTCACTGCTCCACTGTATCTATGGAGGAGCAGTGTAGCTACCCTTGGACAGCAGCATAATCAACCTGTGCAGAGGGTAGATTTAGATGGACTAGTAGATTTAGTTGGACTTTACATAAATGAATAACAAAATATTTTGTAAAAAATCAGTAGAAGGGACATTACTTACATTTAAAGTGGTATTAAAGCTTTGGATTTAAAAAAAGAAACTGGTTTTGCACAGAGCAGCCCCAATCCTCTTCTTAATGGGCCCCCCGCCAGCGCTCCTGGCTCCTCCCCCTTGAGGGTCCCCAATAGCTAGCCACTTGCTATTGGGGCAATGATTCATGCTCCCTAAGCCCCACTCTATGCATCCATAAGACACATAGAGTGGTGGCTTGACCCCGCCCCCACTCTCTCCTCATTGGTTGTAATTGACAGCAGTGGGAGCCAATGGGGAGATGGAGTCCCAGGCTCTTGTGCATAGGGCTGGATTGAGAGAGGGCATGAAGGTAAAAAACCTTCGGCCTTTACAACCACTTTAATGTGAAATGTCCCTTATGCTAATGCCACCTATCATAGTTGAAATCTTTAGTCTTCTGCACTCCCCCTCCCATACGCTGCAGCTGTAATCTTGTGAATCTGTGAGGGTTAATACAAGTGCTGGACCTGTGATAGGCACTCATCCAAATGGCCTTTAGACCCCTCTCTTTTATTCATAGAAGCTGTATTACAGCCTCCATCAATCAAAGATCTGTCTCCTCCATTCATAGATCGCTTTTTATTCAAGGAAGCAATAGTACAGTAGTACAGCTTGACAAGTTTGCACCTGTATTAAACCCTGCAGCACAAGAAGACTACCGCTGCAAGTTAAAGCGGAGCTCCATCCGCTTGTTCATCCCCCCCTTGCCACATTTGGCACTTTTTTGGGGGGAGTATGTACCTGGTTTTGACAGATACCCACTTCCAGATAAGATCGCTGTAGTGATCTCCAAGAATTTCCACCCCCTCCTCCTTCCCCCATTGCTGTGACGATTGAAGGCTTCACTGACAGTTTCCCTTAGTGAAGATACCGGTGCCTGCACCCAAAGTCCATTGAAGAATTGACTCGAGGTGCCGACATCGCTGGATCCCTGGACAATTAATTTTCCTTATATTAAAAGTCAGCAGCTACTGTATTTGTATCTGCTGACTTTTATTTGATTTTTGGCCATACTTGAGCTCTTCTTTAAGAAAAATGATGCAGCCATTACATCCAAGACTTGGTAAGCTGTAAAATATTACATTATCAATTTTATATTATATGTGATGCTACTTTTATTTATCAAAGTGTATGCATAGCCAACATTTTTTTTGTTGTTTTAGACTTGGGGTGGAAGAATTGTAACACCTGTCAGATTAGTTTTTGATGTCTGTGTCCCATTGGGGAGATTTCTCTGCCCCTAGAAGACACAACAGGAAGTAAGAAGAAATCTCTATAAACTGTAGGCACTATCCTTCTCTTCCCATCTTTGCATATCCTAGTTCCTGATATTGCAATATAAATAAACCAGCAGGGATGGTGGGAACCTCTCATAACAGCAATGCAAGATCTCAGCACTAGAGAAGCACAGTATAAGAAACTCTCCAGTTTTTAAAGTAAGTGACCATAAATGGCTGAAATCAGGTCAAATTGAGATATTTACACTGCTTGCACTAAAAAAAATACATTTAATGATGCATTATTGAATACAGAGCAATAATGTGTATCTTTTATTTCTGTCTAGAGCTCAGCATCATCAGCCTAGTGAGCAATGAGCCTGTTGGTAAAAGCTTGATGCACATTGATACAACCACTAGAGGGCACACTCAGCATTCTGACAGCAGAAATATGCTCATTTCACTTGCAAATGTTATAGCAAAAAAAAAAAAAAAAAATTAGTGATTGCATTTTTATAAATTTAAACCAAAGATGAGTAACTGCCATTTATTTTACCATTGTTATCGCAGGTTCTATTTTATGGTCCCGGCATTCATTGTGTTCTGAAATGCTGCAGCTTCTGTCAATGCGAATGTGATTCAAGGCAGTCTTATATGCAACTGAATAATAATAAGATATGGTTGATTTCAACTGTCTGGACAAACAGAGATTAAGCAAACAATCCCATGGAGCAGATCGAAATTTGTGTTTTTTCACTGTCAGACTGTACTTTTCAATGACAGGCAAGAGAATGAATGTGGAAGGACGGTTTGTAGGTGGGGTGCAGTGCGGTGTGGTGGGAGTAACCCTCTCAGGCCCAGTGCAACAAAAGAATTTGTATTGAACTAATGCAGATACAGTTCAGAAATAACCTGGTTGGAAAACTGACAGTTCCAACAGCGTGTAGAGAGCAGAATGTAGCTGAACTGATAGCATCTGACGAGAGAGGAACAATGTGGCCTGGCTGTCTTGTGCCCAAACAGGCAGGTGTCCGGAGAAGCTGCAAGCTCTACACTTACCTCAACATGAACCTCTCTGGCCAGTTCTGTCCCTACCAGGCGAGGTAGCTGTACCTACTCTATCAACTAAAAATTAGTGATGTCCAGTTCATGAACGAATCGTTCTTTTGAACCGGTTCTTTTTAGTGAACTGGATGAATCGATTCTTTTCAGTGAACTGATTCGTTTGAAACAGTTCACTCTGCACTCAGTACATAGCAGAGCAGCAGAGCTGGCAGTGGTAATATGATCCTAGAGTGAGAGAGCTCGGCCCCTCCCTGCAACCAATCAGCTGACTTCAAGCACAGTGACACTCAGGAACTGGATACAAACTTAAAACAAGAGCCAGGAGTACACAGTACACCGAGTTAAAGAATCGAACAGTACACCGAGTTAAAGAATCGTACAAGTTACCGAGTTAAAGAATCGTACAAGTTACCGAGTTAAAGAATCGTATCAGTTTTTAGAACCCAGTACACTGAAAGAACCACGAGTCACCACCAGTAAAACAATACACTAAACCAATGAAGTAGCAGCAGTGATCAGGTGGTACGGACAGCCTAAGGACCTTTCACACTCATGCGACTTGTCCTGCGACTTGAGACTGCAAAGTCACATGACAAGTCACACCCCATGATTTCCAACGAGTTCAGTTCATATCTGTGCGACTTCAAAGTAGTTTTTGTACTACTTTTGTCTGACTTTGATGCGACTTGTGGCAGAGACCTCAAGATTACACAAACATTGCTTCAAGTCGTGGCAAAAATCATGGCAAAAGCACTTGACTTTCAAGTCGCACAAGTGTGAAAATAGCCTTAACGATTGGATTTTACTACCAGGGGTACTTCGCCCATGGTAGTGGTAGTAAAATCTGATCATCATTCCTGCGCATGCGCTGTAAAGACTATGGGAAAATCTGATGGCTAGCAATGTTAACTGTGAAGTTGGCCCATCAGAATGCAGTTCACATGCACAAAAACCCGCTTTTCATTTAGGCTCCATTTCCACTTGTGTAACTTGTCCTGCGACTTTGTACTCTATGATTTCCAATGACTATTATTCGTATCTGTGCGACTTCAAAGTAGTCCCTGCACTACTTTGGTCCCACTTTGATGCAACTTGAGATCCATAGACCTCCGGAATACACAGGCATTGCTTTAAAGTCGCATCAAAATTGCGGCAGAATTGTGCAACTTTCAGGCTGCGTTAGCCTGAAAAGCCTGAAAGTTGCACGATTATGCCGCGACTTGAAGCCATGCCTGTGTATTCTGGAGGTTTATGGAACTCAAGTCACATTACAATGGGACCAAAGTAGTGCAGGGACTACTTTGAAGTCGCTGTGACTTGAAGTCGCACAGATATGAATGGTACTCATTGGAAATCGGGTACTTCTTGTCATGCAACTTTGCAGTCCCAAGTCGCAGGACAAGTTGCACAAGTGGAAACAGAGCCTAAATGAAAAGCGGGGTTTGTGTGCATGTGAACTGCATTCTGGGGCAACTTCACAGGTAACATTGCTATCCATCAAATTTGCGGAAACCTAGGCTCAGGGCCGGTTCGCACTGCAGCATAGTGCAAAATCGCATGCGATTTGCACTGCAGTGCAAATCACAGGCGATGTCCGTGCAATGCGATTTCAGCAATACAGATAGTATGGTTGAAATCGTATCGCATTCGGACTAAACTCGCACAGGACCCTTTTTTTGGTCCGCACCAGAATCGGATCGCATAGCACTCATGCGATCCGATTCATGTCCAAACTGACACTTCGCAGTGCGACATGCGAACTGAAATGGGGGTGCCATTAACATTGCATGACACTCCCCAGCAGTTCGCATATGTCGTTGTGAACTGTCGTGCGAGTTGGGTGCGATGCAGGAACCCGTCGTGGAATCGCAGGGTTCCCGCATCGCACAAGTGTGAACCCAGCCTAACACAGCTGTTTGTGTATCACCAAAATGCATGACACTGCGCTAATCTGACAACAATGGAATAATTGTCAATTGACAACAATTGTGCTCTGCGCCGATGAACTAAATCAAAGTAAACATTACCAGGACCTGCCAACCTTCTGTGTGAATCAGTCTTCTGATTCTACTCATTTAAGAAGGTTGAATCAGAGCTTCGGTTCACTTGCTTGTCAGTAGACTCAGCAAGTGAACCGAAGAATCGATTCATTGAATCGGTTCATTTCAGTGAGCAGTTCGAAATGAACCGATTCATTTTAAAGATCCGAACTTCCCATCACTACTAAAAATGCGTGCCAAACCTGGGAGCCAGGACTTTATAAAGACTCTGACTGACCCAAGATGGCCCCCAGAGTCACATGGGGTGACAGAATCCAATGGGATAGCTTCCCCAGTGACCTATGAAACCATAGAGGAACCCTGTTCCTCCTGACTTCCTCTCCAACTGCAATGCTGTTGTGAGAGAGCACCACCTGCAGTGGAGAAAGTAGACTGCACCTGCCTACAGGTTTTATCAGTTTTCTGCAGGTTAGGGGGGACATTTCAAAAGTTAAGCATTACTGAATATGCAGGCGCCACTGGTCTTCATTGTATGTACTGATGTCAGATATCTGGGAATGGCCAGGCAGTAAAGTTAATCGGCTTTGGGGGCTCAGTCACCTGGAGAGAAGAGAAGCCCATGGGAGTGAGGTATAAAGTACTTTCCCCCATAGTCAAATATGTTTTTAAACTTTGCATTGGACCCCACTAAGGGGGGTAAATTTAACAAAAGCTAAACTTTTAATTGGATCAAATATACTTATATTTTTTGTGTAAAGTGCATTCATACCTAGTAATGTGTAATGTAGCCATGGTGTTGCAGCCAATAATAAACAGTCCGCCAAATCACCCCACTGCCAGACTTCATACATCACTTCCAGAGACAATGAAGAGTATTTTGCGAGTTTTAATTTCTGTTTTATTGGGGGGGGGGGGGGGGGGTAGAACTTGGATAGGGATTGGAATATGGGATGCCCATAGGATTAATCATTGTCATCATATTTACAATTGAAGCACAAAAGCACAATGTTAGAGCCAGAAGATTGGATGTGCATGAACATTAACTGTAAATCTCCTCCTGCTTTCCTCCCGAAGACTATTTGCTTCCAAGGATTCCTCATTCAATACCGTGTTAGAGAATGAGGACACCACTTCTGACCGTGTAGAAATGATGTTCTCAGAAACTTCTTCCCTCCTGCACAAAGCTTTGTTTCTTCCACCCACACTGGTTTCCTCCTGCACACAGTTATAGTTACTGAAATGAAGTATGTCACATCTTCTTATATTGGGTAATAGGGGCCCACTCTGAATAAGTCCCTTTACTGGCGCTGGCTACTCGCTGCTACTAGGCCTGAGGCCTGCAGAAATTTTAGGTTTAGGTTTAGGTTTTAGGTTTTAGGTTAAAAGCATGACTTTAGGTAATGGACTACTGTTCCCAGCCAGCCCAACTTGCAAATCATGTGCCCTCAGGCCACATCGACTTTACACAGATCCCCACAGTCTCTTCTCTGATTCAGGACTCCCCATCATCCACCGTGTATTTGATGAAGACTCTGCTAATGACTGTGTAATAGCAGAGTTCCCTCACAGATTACTTGGCACCTCCAGTCCTCCACTGTGGTAACACTCACCGACCTTCCGCAGCCCTGAGTCCATGAGGAACTTAACCGGACCATGCGCTCCAGGAGTTCTCTACTAGGGATGAGCCGAACACCCCCCAGTTCGGTTCGCATCAGAACAGGCAATAAATGTGTTCGAACATCCGAACACCGTTAAAGTCTATGGGACTCGAACATGAAAAATCTAAAGTGCTAATTTTAAAGGCTTATTTGCAATTTATTGTCATAAAAAGTGTTTGGGGACCTGGGTCCTGCCCCAGGGGACATGTATCAATGCAAAAAAAGTTTTAAAAACAGCAGTTTTTTCGGGAGCAGTGATTTTAATAATGCTTAAAGTGAAACAATAAAAGTGTAATATTCCTTTAAATTTCGTACCTGGGAGGTGTTTATAGTATGCCTTAAAGGGGCGCATATTTCCCATAGAACTGTCCCTGCACAAAGTGTCATTTCTGAAGGAAAAAAAGTAATTTAAAAGCACTCGCGGCTATAATGAATTGTCGGCTCCTGGTAACAGTCATTGAAAGTCATTGATAAAAATAAAAAAAATGCGTGGGGGTCCCCCCAAATTCAATTACCAGGCTTTGAAAACTCCTCCTACAAGCTTTATCCAGACACTGATACAAGTCACAAGATAAGATAAGTGCGGGGCTGGCTGGCGAGTGGGCAAGTGGAGCGCGGGGGGTTGGTTTGTTTGTGCCCCCCCCCAAAAAAATGGAGCACCAGACACCACTGGAATTTAGCTGTTTATATTTATGTTCTGTGTATTGTGGGAGACCAGATAGTGAATAAAGAGTCCTGGGTTTAGAAGCACTTTAAAGCGGTTGTAAACCACTGCCTTTTTTTTTTTTTACCTGCAAGACAAAGGCATAATATGTTAATATGCATCATATACTAGCACATTATGTGAAACTTACCTCAAAATGGCATCCATCTTCACCCGGTCTTCCTTCCAGGTTCGCGGACTCCGGCTATGTGACTGGCATGACGTCACTCCCGCGCATGTGCATGGGAGCCGCCAGTTACGGCACAGGGCTCAGAACGTATGCGCCAGTGATTTCACTGGCTGCTTGTACAGTAAATATGTCCTAAAAGGTACATGTTTAGGACATATTTACACTACCTATAGGTAAGCCTTATTATAGGCTTACCTATAGATAAAAGTTAAAGATGGAAGTTTACTTCCTCTTTAATGTTTTTCCAGTGCTTCTAGAGAAATTGCATCAGAATCTCTTTAAAAGTCTTCTCCACATACACCCTCAAAGTCAGTGTTTCTCAACTCCAGTCCTTAAGGCACCCCAACAGGTCATGTTTTCAGTCTCTCCATTATTTTGCACAGGTGATGTGATCAGTTTCCCTGCCTTAAGCTGGCCATACACCTATAGATTATCTGCAGATTTTCTATGGTTAGATGAAAAAAGCGCAACAGATTTCTCCACGTTCACTAAACTGTGTGGATGGAGGAATCTCCCACTTTTTCCATCTAACCATAGAAAATCTGCAGATAATCTATAGGTGTATAGCCAGCTTTAGAAATTACCACAGCTGTTTCATCCAAGGGAAATCCTGAAAACATGACCCGATGGGGCGCCTTGAGGACTGGAGAAACACTGCTCTAAGTCATTGCTGAGATAAGTGCTTTATAACTGCTAAAAGTCCTTTTTCTACTTCTCACCAAAAAATAAAAAATAAGCAGAAGAAGAAAATTAAAATGCCTTGAATGTAAAAGAGTCTGAATTCTAAGAAACCTGAAGTCCGCATCGATCATTAACAGGTTTCCCGTGACACATGTAGCCTATCCTCACAATCTTGACTTAATAAAAGAACACAGCATCCAAGGTCACAGTGGAAGACTGCTCACCTCAACTGCTGCATTCCAGGCAGTGCTGTACAGAACACGGGAGCTCTGTAATTGACTTGTCTTTGTGCCATTACTCTATACGGCAAACCCCACTTTTATTATGCTTTTATGGATTCCGTGGAACTCTGCTGCTCTACCCATAGCTAAATGGCATGCATTAACTTGAACAAAGGCTGCATATATTATTCCTGCAAAATAATACAATTGCTTAAAAAAAAGCCACCATCTTTATAACAGAGGAAAAAAATGTTTCCCATGCATATATTATCTTTAACCACGTGCCTACCAGGCACTAACACCCCCTTTCTGCCCATGCCATTTTTCAGCTTTCAGCGCTGTCTCAATTTGAATGACAATTGCGCGATCATTCTACACTGTACTCAAACAAATTTTTTATCATTTTATTCACACAAATAGAGCTTTCTTTTGGTGGTATTTAATCACTGCTGGGTTTTTTATATTTTACAAAAAAAAGACCAAAATGTTTGAAAATAAATGTTTTTTACTTTTTTTCTGTCAGTAAATTTTATGACTAAGTAATTTTTCGCCTTCACTGATGTGTGCTGATGAGGTGGCACCAATGAGCACTGATGGGCTGAACTGGTGGGCATTGATGAGGTGGCACTGATGAGGAGGCACTAATATGCCGCACTTATGGGCACTGACAGGTGGAACTGATATGTGGCACTTATGAGCATTGATAGGTGGCACTGATGGGCACTGTTAGGTGCCACTGATGGGCACTGATAGGCGGCAGTGGCGACCACTGATAGGCAGCAGTGGTGGGCACGGATAGGCGGCATGAATAGGCAGTACATATGGTCACTGATGGGCATTGATGGGTGGCACTGATGGGCGGCACTGATGGGCATTGATGGACAGCAGTGATGGGCATTGATGGGTAGCACTGATAGGCGGCACTGATTGTCAGCACTGACTGGCATGGCTAATGGGCACTGATTGGTGGCACTTGTGGGCAGTGGTGGGCACTGATTGCTGCCACTGGTGGGCACTGTATGCTGGCATTGGTGGGCAGTGGTGGGCACTGTATTGTGACACTGTATTAGTACTCTGTCAGTGTGAGGTGAGGAGAGCCGATTACCAGCATCTCCGTGTTTACATGTGACCGGCTGTGACTGGACACAGCCGATCACATGGTTAAAGAGCCGCAAATGCGTTTTTTACACAGATTGGGGTCGCGCTGTGTCCTAGCGCTGCATGCCCCCACGGGCGCGCTAGAGCGGCCGTTCTGGGACGCCGTAATTTGACGGCGTCCCAGAACAAGGGCAGCACCACTTTGCTGTCATGACAGTGGGCGGGCAGCAAGCAGTTAAATAGATATTTAATGTAGCCCTCTTTTGCGGAGGGGGGGAGTTATATGACAAATGGCCCTCCCCAAACAGGATAGTGTGCTAAACCTGTAAGTAAACAAAACCTGTAAGTAAATAAAAGAACCAAAAGATAGTGGGTTTGATAATAAACCTAAATGTAAGAGTGGGTTTGATAATAAAGTTGGCAGTGCCTCTACCCAGGACAGGGCTTTTGTGAACAGAGGGGGTTCCTGGGAAATGATACATAAATCTAAACAAAGTAATTGGGCACAGATAACCTACTGGGACAAACATATAACATTAACCATAAGTATACAGACACACTCCAGTATGGAAATACTATGAGCTTTATATATTAACCCAATAAGTGTATATTGATTGGATTGCATGAAAGTTATAGTGTCTACAAAACAAACAATGGTAAATATATATATATACAATCAGAGCGAGTGCATGCACACGTCCTAATCCTGCAAGCAGGCACCAACATACGGGTACATCACTTTGCTTGCAATAACATTGCGGGTAGGTGGTCCACAAGCGGTTAAAGCAGAGGTCCACCCAAAAAAAAAACCCATTAAAAACCAACAGCTACACATACTACAGCTGCTGACTTTTAATGATGGGACACTTACCTGTCCTGGAGTCCAGCGATGTCTGCACCGCAGCTGATGTTTCTATTAGCTGTCGTGTGCTGCCACCGACTTTGCGAGTAAGGGTACCCGGCAGTGTAGCCTTTCGGCTTCAGGCAGGGAACACTACTGAACATGTGCAAGGCCTGCTCCTCTCTCCTACTGGCCCGGTGACAGGGGAATGAAGGAGGAAGCCCCATCAATATCTGCAGCTGAGGCTCCTGGAAGTGGGAAAGGATACCTGTCAAAGGTATCATGTCCCTCCTCCTCCACGAAAGATGCCAATTGTGGCCACTTTTGGGTGGAACTCTGCTTTAAGGCTGGGTTAACACTTACGCAAATTGGATGCGGATATGACAGGAGAATGTAACCCTCTCTCAATGGGACTGGTTCACACATATCCGGGGTGGCTGCGGAGCGCATTGCACAGGGGTCCTGTGCGTCTTTAGCTCTGTTTCAGGTCGTAATTTAGGCAAAAATTTGGGGATGATTTGCAACTGAAACGGAGAACAGGGGTGCACCGGATCCCTGCTGTGAGCCACATCCGAAGACAGTGTGACCCCAACCTAAAAGATTCATTATAGTACATACACCCAATGTAAAAACTGATATTATCAAAGAGGGATTCCACCTACAAAAAAAATATTAAAAGCCAGCAGCTATAAATACTACAGCTGCTGACTTTTAATAAACGGACACTCACCTGTCCTGGGTTCCAGCGATGCCGGCAGCCGAGGCCGATCGATCGCTCGGCCCTCGGCTGCTGCCGCCACTATTCTAGGTGAGGGAATCAGGAAGTGAAGCAAATCGGCTTCACTTCCCGGTTCCCTCCTGTGCATGCGTGAGTCACGCAGCGCAATAGGAATTGTCCGCGCTGTCTCTGAGACCCGTGTGTGTCCCAGCAGACAGCACGGCAGGACAGGAAATGGCGTAGACTCCCACGGGAGTCTATACCCGGAAGTGGGTGTAAATACCTGTCTTTGACAGGTATCTCCACCCCCCTCCCCCCTGAAAGGTGCCAATTGTGACACCGGAGGGGGGGAGGGTTCCGATCAGCGGAGGTTCCACTTTAGGGTGGAACCCCGATTTAAGCCAAAGGCCCAAGAAGAGTCCTAGTGGAATTGTGCACATATGCCTGGGTATACAGTATAAACGAGGGGGTGCTGATAAGTATTGAGCCTTTCCCAGAAAAAATTGAGCTAGTAAGCTATAAATTGCTGTAAGTGTACTGGCCAATTTGTCTATATTCAATGGTGCGAAAATCAACTACCTATGATGTTAACTTATCTTCGTTTTTCAGGTCCAAAGTGAACATGGCAGCACCTCCAGAAAAATTAAATGCGGAAGAGCATAGGACCATAATCAAGTTCCTGTTTCTCCAAGAGAAAGGTGCGAAGCAGATCCATGATGAAATGTCACAAACTTTGGGTGACAGTGGCCCTTCATATGCAACAATTAAACGGGTTGTCAATTTTAAAACTGGCCATTTTGATGTTGAAGTTGAGAAACCCAGTGGAAGGCCTGTTTCTGTCTCTGTGCCTGTAAATGTGAAAGCCATCCATGACATGATCATGGAGGACCGCCGAATATCAGCCAAAAGTATTGCTACATATCTGGGAATATCAGGGAATATCACGTGAGAGAGTTGTTGCCAATATCCACAATGACTTTGAAATGAGAAAGCTTGCAACAAAGTGGTCTGTTGCATGATAGCGCCTCGTCACACACTGCAGGTGAAACAATGGCAAAACTGACCTTAGGCTTTCAAGTGATGCCCTGTTCACTCTATTTGCCCAACCTGGCTCCTTCTGGATATCATCTGTTCCCCAATCTCCAAAAATACCTAAAGGGACAATGATTTGGGAGGAGTGTTTTTCGGTGGCAACTAATGCTGCAAATGAGTGGTTACACCAGCAGTCATAAGAATTTTTTTTGCAGTGACTTGAGAAGCTGCAGGACAGATGTCGCAAGTGTATTGACTTCCTGGGGGAATATGTAGAATAGTGTGGCAGTTATGCCGTGTACACACGAGCGGAATGTCTGACAGAAAAAGTCAGACAGAAGCTTTTCATCGTATACTCCGATCGTGTGTATGCCTCATCTGACTTTTTTTTTAAAAAAAATTCGAACGGACCTAGAAATAAAACATGTTCTAAATATTTCCAACGGAACCAATTCCTATCGGGAAACTGTGGTGTGGCACTGGAGTCAGCATATTTACTGTGTGCCTTAAGCCGCGTACACACGGGCGGACTGTCTGGCCAACTAAGTCCGTCAGACAATCCGACAGACAGTCCGTCATACTTTTGAATGAACGGACTTGACCACACACGATGAACAGACAGTCCGTTGAAAGCTTGCGCGATGACGTGTACAGCACGTACGACGGGACTAGAAATACGACGTCCAATACACTGCAATGCAACCTTCGGCCGTGTAAATCCTTTCTGAGCATGCGCCATACTTAGTCCGTCCAACTTGCCTACTCACGAGCGGACTGTCCGCTGAAACCAAAGTTGGACGGACAATATTACGGAAATTCCGAAAGACTTAGTCCGCCAGACTGTCCGCTGAAAAAGTCAGCTGAAGCCCACACACGAGCGGACTGTCCGCTGAAATATGTTTCAGCGGACTAAGTTGGACAGACAGTCCGCCCGTGTGTACGCGGCCTTAGTCTTTAGTAGTTTCTAATTTTTCATGCAACTGGACCTCTCACTTTTAGAACCTAGTCTGGATCTAGCCTGTGCTGGTAAATTGACCTGTGTACAACCAGCCATCCCATATCCCATACGTGGATCAAAATTCATCTGGTCCTTGCTGAAACGTCCGAATTTTGACCCATGTATGGTCAGTTTAAGTTTCCGCTATAGAAGGGCTGAAGTCAGACCTCAGGATCATTGCAAGCTACTGATTCCCCTCTGTGCAGTAAGAAGCATTTGCTTATCTGTCTTAGCAGTGTACGTTTATTGCCCACCGAACTTAGCCCTGTGTACCTAATGCAAGCAAAGTTTCTCTTCAGTTAAAACCTTATAGGACAGCTGATTTCATGTTATTATTATTGCTACTACAGCAAGAACTTTTATCCACAACGTGTAGTGCATTGAGTATTGACAACTCTTCTCTTGCTGCCTGTCTTTGATTTAGGTATACTTTAGGTTAAGATTGATGACACAGAGGGTCATAGTACATTTCAAGCTAGTAGACATCATTAGCCAGGGAAACCCCTTCAAAATTTTGCTGTGGGGCCCTTTGAGTCATAGTTATGCCCTTGGCCCTAGTGCTCAAATTAATTAATGGTGACTGAAATTGTACTATCCACCTCATAGTTTTAAAAACAAAAAGCTAAAAACTAGGGCTGGGAAAATTAAAGATTAATTCCTCGATTGATCGTAAAAATTTTTTGATCAATCAAAATTCTTTTGATCGGTACTCACCTCTCCGCCGGCTTCTGGGTCTTCAGGGAGTTCCGTCGGAGATCTGGGGACGTCACGGACATCGACGTCACCGGACTCCTCCCCCCTTCCCCAAGTGCCTAAGTCTGCTAACGAAGGGAAGGGGGGAGGAGTACAGTGGCATCGATGTCTGTGACGTCACCGGACAGTGATGGTAAATATGGATGTGGTTAACTGGGATCATTCAGTGAGCTAAGTGTAGGCAAATTTGATAACCTCCGTTTTTTTAACATTGTTGTAAAAAACAAAAACAAAATGTAAACACTCTGGTATGTCTGCATGACTATCTAAAGTGATGCCTACTTGCCTACTATAAAGTGACTGACAGTCAATATACTAGATAAGTTTTATAATTAAAGTTAAATTAACTTTCTATGTTTTTCTTAAAGTTTAATAAAAAAAATTACTTACGTCAGTGCTACAGTTTGAATTTAAAATGTATTTGTGTGAACTGTGAAGTTAAGTCATGTATTGTGGAAACTAACTAGTGCCGGGTGATTGTATATAGCCATGATGGCAAACTTTGGCACCCGAGATGTTTTAGAACTACATTTCCCATGATGCTCCACTACCCTGCAGAATGCATGAGCATCATGGGAAATGTAGTTCCAAAACATCTGGGGTGCCAAGGTTCGCCATCACTGGTATGTAGTGTATACCACATTTTGCACTGACTAATGCAGAGTTGCAATACAAGGAGATCAGCTAAAAGTAGTTGGATCTGTATGTGCGTTTATAATTAATCAAAATTAGTCGATTAATCGATTTTTAAAAAATCGATTCATCGAACACGAAAATTTTAATCAGTAACAGCCCTACTAAAAACAGATCGTTTACTTTGTTCCCACTCTCACGTCCTGATTTTTTGCAAAGTGACAGTGGGACTTATGGATTTAGCCACTTAGTAGCCAAGAGGCACAAGTTTAAGTGACAAGAATATGTACACTCATTAGCTTTCCATCAAAAGGACACAAGAATTATATCTGTAAACTGTGCATGTATGCACTAATATCATAACTATAATGTCACCATCAGCTGGTGGATCCCAGCTGCTGACCATTGCACTGCCCTACATTGACTGCGTAGTTCTGGTGCCAATGTGGATGTCACTCTGCAAAGTCAGCAGTGCAAGACCAACTGTCAGGTAAATAACCACTGACACCAATGAACGCTTCTTGCCATTGACCGTCATTTTAAGGGGGCATGTATACATGTCACTAATATAAAGGGTCATTTACACTGACCACCAAGGCAAAGTTGGAATTGTTTAAAAATTACCAAAATAACAGGCAGTTACATTGACCACAAGTGTAAATGGTCTTTTGTAAAGGGGACTGCTTTACTTTATATGCCATGCTCTAAATTACATGCTAAAAAATGCTGCACTAGTAATGTGTTTTGTATGTTACATGAACAAGACCACTGTGCCCTCTTGTATGTTACATATGCTGGGCACCTGCACCATATAAAAATATGCTGTACATTGCATACTCTGAATCAGTGGTGGAACTACCAGGCCGAGAGGAGCAGTGTGATAGGCAAAGATGAATGGATCTGTGGGAGAAGAGGATGACAGGGAGTAGAACGTCTGAGGCGGGGAGGAAGATGCCAGGGAGGGAGAGAGAGAGCATTGCAGACATCATCAGAGAGACAGATAACAGAACTGATCTGTACAGTTGTACTGAGAGACACAGCCAAAGTGAAGAGACAACTGTTACCAGTACCACTGCACTGCCCGGACCTGCGAGGAGCGAGAGGAGGAAACTTCAAAGGCCCTCCCATGCACCTAGGTCCCCTGGGCAGTTCTCAGAAGTGCCTGTGCATTAAGACAGGCAAGCCCTTCCCTGCTCTCAGTGTCCTGTCGAACCCCTGTCCCTGCTCTCTGGGAGAGGAAAACAGGCAGCGCTGGGAGGAGACCAGGCACCTATGGGAGGATCATATGTGGCCCGAACAGGGAGACAGATCGGTGCACTGTGGCAGACAGTTACAGAAACAAAGCTGTGTATCTCCTCTCCCTCCAACAGCTGAAAAAGCTGACAGGAGGGAGAGGGAGAGCCCACCGCTGCTGTGCCTGTGCTGAAGTGGAACACTGCCAATTGGCGCCCCCCCTCGGCCTGCGCCCCTGGCGGGCGCCAGTCTCACCAACCGATTGGTACACCCCTGGTTATTGAGCCCTAAGCTAAAACTAGCTATAGAATCCCAGACCATAGCAGGGTTAACTAAAATCACAGGAGCTGTATATAAACTCTATTACTAGTACTAACATACAGCCATATATTTTAGTGCGTTAACGTACCATTTAACACAGTATATTCCTATGCGTTACGTGCCATTTAGTGCAGTATATTTCTGTGCATTCGTGCATGTTTAACGCAGTATACTTGAGTGAATTACTGCAAGTTTACCAATGTATACATTTCAGCGTGTTACCTTCCATTTAACGCAGTATAGTTCAGTGCGTTACTGCAAGTTTAATGCCGTCCATTTCAGTGCGTTATCTTCCGTTTAACACCGTATAGTTCAGTGCATTACTGCAAGTTTAAAGCCATTTATTTCAGTGCATTACATGCCATTTAACACAGTATATTTCTGTGCATTAGTGCACGTTTACCACAGTATGTTTTAGTGCGTTACTGCAAGTTTAACACTGTATATTTCAGTGTGTTACTGCAAGTTTAACGATGTATATTTTTGTGCATTACGTACCATTTAACGCAGTATATTTTTGTGCGTTAGTGCATTTTTAATGCAGCATACTTCAGTGTGTTACTGCAAGTTTAATGCGGTATATTTTAATGCGGTATATTTCAATGCGTTACCTTCCATTTAAAGTTTTGTATATTTCAGTGCGTTATCTTCCATTTAACGCAGTATACTTCAGTGCAAGTTTAAACTGCAAGTTTAACACCATATATTTCCGTACATTAGTGCATGTTTAACGCAGTATATTTCTGTGCGTTACTGCACGCTTGAGGTAGTATATTGCAGTGTGTCAGTGCAGTTTTACTCAAGTATATTATAGTGTATCAATGAAGTGTGTCTATGTAGTGATTACTCAAGTTAAAGTGCACCAAACATCGCTTTCCATTGATTAAATTGCATCCACATACACATTTCCACATCTTTATTACATGTTGTCAATAAGCATCCCGTGCCCATCATGTCTGTGAGGAAAACAATTAGAGGCAGAACTTTCCATGGCACTGTGAGAGGCTAGCAGTGTATGTATCCAGAGGCAAAGGTGGATGTGGTCAGTCCTCAGGCAGGGCATCGTTTCCTCTCTTTAGTGATGTTGCCTGTGCTATCCAGCCACAGCATGCAGAGGAGGTGGTGGACTGGCTTACTAAACCATCCTCATCCTCCTTATCCTCCGTCACCCAAGCAGAGACAAGTGCGCAGTCCACTGCAGCTGCCAGATGGCTAAATCAGCCTCCTTGTCCACATCTGTTCCTGCCATATCCCCAGCATCAGGCATGGAGGGGTCAGCTGAGTTATTTGAACAAGGCGTCAGCCACTTGCTTCTTGACGATGCACAGTTATTACTTGATTCAGATTTGCCTAAGTGATGCATTTCACAATATTTTTAGTCCTCGCCACCCAGGGCTGTCAGCTTCCACATCCCATTGGCAGCATCTGCATCACATGGTGGACAATTATCTAGGGGCGAAAACAGACGGAGAGCTTTCCAATCGATGATCCACTGGCTTATTTGGTCATGAGAATATACCACTGGCCAGAACTTGCCCAGTATGCAATTGAGCTGCTGGGCTGCCCTGCATCCAGCATACTTTCTGAACTGGCATTCAGTGCTGCTGGAAGTTTTGTTACTGATAATAGAATGCATCTGTCCACAGACTCCGTTGACCATCTGACATTTATCAAAATAAATCAGTCCTGGATTACCAGCAGCTATGAAGCCCCGGATGCCGATTTCACTGATTAGGTGTTTTGGCATGTGGAATCTCTGCAGGACTTCTAGGCTATCTAGCGTTGTGGGTGTTGATTTCATCTGGAAGAATTTTTTTGGTGTAGGTTTCTGACAGCAAGGCCAATTCTTGCTTTCATCAAGAGCACCTCTATAGGGTTACGATGTGAAGGTGCCACTGACACCTAAAGACCAATTTTTCCACACCTGTTTGATAGGTGCATATCATTTAAAGTTTTGACGGCAAAGCCAATTCTTACTTTCATCAAGAGCACCTCTATAGGATTACAGTGTGTAGGTGTGTAGGTGACAACCGAAGACCAATTTTTCCACACCTGTTTGACTTCATCAAGAGTAACTCTAAATGGTTACAGTGTGAAGGCGCCACTGACACCCAAAGACCAATTTTTCCGCACCTGTTCCTTATATCCAAAGTCTATGGAAGAGACACCAAAATGTATCCAAACATTTTCTAATCTTGTTCCCAGTGCACTATATTGTGACCCCATCATGCAGACTGGCCCTACAAGCGGTTACTTACAAAATAAAGAAAGATTGCAGGGAAAATTTCATTTTCTTACTTTATAAATGCAATTATTGCTGTAGCAGCTTCTATACACTACAGATGGGCACTATTGTGAAAGAAATTTTTCATTTTTATGCTTCACGCTGCTGGAGAAACCTATCACAAAAGGTATGGTCTTGCCCACCATGCTGCAGCTCAGTTTCAGGGTCTTGGTAATCTTCTAATAGCCTAGGTCATCTTTACGTAGAGCAACAATTCTTTTTTTTTCAGATCTGCAGAGAGTTCTTTGCCATGAAGTGCCATGTTGAACTTCCAGTGACCAGTATGAGAGAGTGAGAGTGATAACACCAAATTCAACACACCTGCTCCCCATTCACATCTGAGGCCTTGTAACACTAATGAGTCACATGGCTAATTGGGCCCAATTTGGACATTTTCACTTAGGGGTGTACTCACCTTTGTTGTCAGTGGTTTAGACATTAATGGCTGTGTGTTGAGTTATTTTGAGGGGACAGCAAATTTACACTGTTATACAAGCTGCACACTCACTATTTTATAATGTAGCAAAGTGTCATTTCTTCAGTGTTGTCACATGAAAAGATAGAATAAAATATTTACAAGAATGTGAGGGGTGTACTCACATTTGTGAGATACTGTACATCCCATAATAGGTTGCTCCAAGGCAGACAGAAAGAATAGAACAATGGGATACAGAAACACCTCAAACTATCTAGTAAAAAGCATAAAGCTGTCCATGAGACCAAGCTCACACAATATTTCAGCAGTTAGAAAGGTGAAATTAATTTATCTTTATAAATTTCTTGAGTGATATTGTTCAGAAATATTATTTTCCCAAGTGAAAGAGCCCCTTCATTCTTTCAACACAAAAAACACATATAGAATCCCAGATAACAGGGATAAAAGCTATGATTGTATGGTGAGTCGGGTTAGGCAGACAAGACTGGGGTTCTCGGTCACCCTGTGCCCCTAATAGACACAGAGTAACTTAGACATAAGAGGGTCCTGGGGAGCTGAAACAACCGGTTCCCAACCTCTCCAAGGGATTCTGGATTCCACTAGCCCCCAGCCCAAAGTGACTCCTGTCACATCTCTCCCCTTTCAGCAGCAGTCTAACACTGGAGGAGACCCTAGACAAGTTGATTTTGAAGTTAGTCTGTAGTTCCAGTCCCCCAATGTCCACACCCACACAGGTACTACAACCAAACAGTACCCCAAACAAATTGTCTTAAACAGATCATTACCCACCCTGCCAGCCTCTGCATCTCGTAGAGCATACTCGCTGAGTACTGGCCCTTCTCCTTGGAGTCCCTTCAACCGCTGAAGAGAAGACAGGGTGGCTGGGATCACTCCGTCATGCTGTTGGGGATCTGGGCTGATTGCCCAGCATCCCTGGGATATTCAGGTGGAGACCGCGGTCCCATCAAACTTCCACAGGTAATCAATACTGTGTACATTAAGGGCAGAGGCCAGCAACCCTCTACCCTGTTAGTGCATCATCCACTCCAGCTAACTTTTGGAGAAGGAAGACAGTATCCTCAACTCTTACTGACTGTTGGGGAGGGAAGACGACAACCTCCTCTCCCTGGATCCTGATCTGCTGCTCAGGAGTGATCGCTACCTCCCCATCCTGGACCTCCAGAACTGCCGCAGGTGTGGGGCAGAGGTCTTGGACTCTCTGTCCGGTTGCCAGTGCTTCAGCTAGGTTGGTGTCATCATTCTGGGGCTCTGTCTGCTGTTGGAATGCCATTTCTCTGGTACTGTCTCCCAGGTGCACAAATCCTTGTTGGAGAGAGGGAACAGCATCTCTGAAATCCACTGGAGAAGAAGAATCACCACCTTCTCACTTCAGGCCTCTGAAACTGCCATGGGTGCGGAGCAGGGGTCTGCAGTACTCTGTCTTGCTGCCAGCACTTCTGCTTGGGGTTCGCTAGGTGGTTCCTCCTCTACAGAAAAGTCTAATCCATGAACCTCCCATTACAGTGTCCCATAGACACCGCTGAAACAA
The DNA here is from genome assembly GCF_037356315.1 of Lithobates pipiens. Classification (NCBI taxonomy): domain Eukaryota; kingdom Metazoa; phylum Chordata; class Amphibia; order Anura; family Ranidae; genus Lithobates; species Lithobates pipiens. Next base: position 499,818,572 of record NW_027507903.1, on the reverse strand, counting down.
AAAAGTTACCCCAAAAATAAGTAGGTATAATGCTCGACCTGAAATGGCAATATAAACAACGATACTTTATTAAGTACTATAGTGTAATATAGAAAACACTGACACACCATGTCATAACACATCTCCACCCCTCGCCCTAAATAACAATGTTGTTATTATAAGACCATAAAACAGAGTCTTAATAGCAGCAAAATAAATTATGGATAGCAGGTTCGTTGTCACGATCACTTTAGGATCACCAGCCAGTATTTCTTACTCTAAGATTTATAATGAACAACGGGTGCTATACTTACATAAACACCACTAAAAATGAAAGAAACATATGCAAAGTGCTAAACACTATGACCAGTAACAAATAAGAAAAAAGTCCAAAGTGACCAAGTATTCAAATGTGATTCAAAGTTCCATATAAGATGAAAATATTGTTCAAAACTTCATGTGAATGTCCCAACAGTGAACAGGATGTATGGTTGAAGTGAGAAGTACCACCACCGAAAGTTAGGAGGCTTACCAGAAAGTTTGAACCCACAAGAGCATATATTCTGTGAGTCAAACAGGCTTATGTTGTATGAACAACTGATGGGATGAGCACTGGAATCTCCAGGTGGCTAAAACAGGAACGCCCAGCTATCTTCAAACTGGTAGATGGCTGTATAGGTGTGTCTCATAGAGTACAATAATCAAATGTCCGAAGATGCAGTGAATATAAGAGGGAGAACAAAAAGGGCCACATAGCATTATTCAGTTTAAATACACAATAAATTGAATGAAGTAGGAAAACTTATATTTATCAGCGCTTTTTAACAACAAATGACGGCAGTGGAATCCTTCCCGGCGCATTTCGTCTCCAAGGACATCGTCTGGGGTGTCCCTCTACTGCAGCCATCCAGATATTTATAGAGAATGTGTCCCCATTAGGGATGAGCCAAACACCCCCCGGTTCGGTTCGCACTAGAACTTTCGAACGGACCCCAAATTAGTACGAACTTTAGAACCCCATTGAAGTCTATGGGACTCGAGCGTTTGAAATTAAAAGTGCTAATTTTAACGGCTAATATGCAAGATGCTGTCCTAAAAAGGGTTTGGGGACCTGGCTCCTGCCCCAGGGGACATGGGTCAATGCCTAAAATGTTTTTTAAAACGGCCGTTTTGGCGGGAGCACTGATTTTAATGACGATTAAAGTGAAAAAAAAATGAAATATTCCTTTAACTATCGTGCCTGGGGGGGTGTCTGTAGTATGCCTGTGAAGTGCCACGTGTTTCCCGTGTTTAGAACAGTTCCTGCACAAAATGACATTTAACGGAAATAACATCATTTAAAACTGCTTGTGGTTTTAATGTTATATCTGGTTCCTGCAATATGGTTGAAAATTATTGAGAAAAATGGCATGGGTAGCCCTCCCTGCCCATTACCAGCCCCTTTGGGTCTTGTACGCATATTAAGGGGAACCCCGTACCCATATTAAAAAAAGGAAATGCGTGTGGCCCCCGGGCCCTATATACTCAGAACAGCAGTATACAGGCGGTGCAAACAAGACAGGGACTGTGTAGGTTTGTTGTGTTAAGTTGAATCTGTTTGTAATTTTCAACTGGTACATTTTTAAAGTGTAGCTCCAGTCAAAAAAAATATTTTTAAGCTTTTTGGAAAACATAGGGAGGGGTTATCACCCCTGTATAATTTGTTTTGTCGTCCATCTTTTTTCATCTCACTTGCTGTTGTCTCCTTCCGTTTGCAAGTAGGAGATGTTTGTAAGTTGGATGTTTGAAAGTAGGAGCCTGCCCTATATGCTCTGCAGAAATGGCGGAACAAGGTGTTGGTTTTGCCACAACATTGTAAGCCCTCAAAGTGACTCTTGGTGGGCGCTGGAGTGCCCTGCTGTGAACGATTATATCAAGAATTGTAATTACATGCCATTGTTGAACAGTGGTAGAAAAATTGACCTTTGGTGGTTGTGGTGCTGGTGCCACAACACTATAAGTCCTCATAGTTACTCTGGGTGGGCACAGGAATGGGCCCTCCTGTGAAATATTATATCAAGAATTGTAATTACATGTCCCTGTTAAACAGGGGCAGAAAAATTGGGCCTTAGGCACTGGTGCTGGTGCCACGACACTGCAACCTCTCCCATATACTCTAGTTTTAGTGCAGGAATTAGCCCTGCTGCAAAGCATTGCATCAAAAATTGTACTTAAACGCCCCTGTTAAACAGGGCAGAAAAATTGGGCCTTAGACACTGGTGCTAGTGCCACGACACTGCAACCTCTCCCATATACTCTAGTTTTAGTGCAGGAATTAGCCCTGCTGCAAAGCATTGCATCAAAAATTGTAATTAAACGCCCCTGTTAAACAGGGGCAGAAAAATTGGGCCTTAGGCACTGGTGCTGGTGCCACCACACTGCAACCTCTCCCATATAATCTAGTTGTAGTTCAGGAATTAGCCCTGCTGCAAAGCATTGCATCAAAAATTGTAATTAAACGCCCCTGTTAAACAAGGGCAGAAAAATTGGGCTGATGGCATCACCCAGAACCAGAAATGTTCTTCCAACATATCAGCGGAGGAGGAAGAGGATAGACAATCAACATAACAGGACAGTCACTCAGCATCAGCATAGGCAGTCTTGAATGGATGTGATATTTCAAAAAAACTTATTCGGTTACATCAGCTTCAGGTGCTTGGTAGCTGTGGGTGATCCAAGACCAACTGATTCGGTGGACAGGCACGCCCTGTGATCGGTAACAAAGCCACCAGCAGCACTGAAGGTGCGTTCCCGAAAGAACACTGGATGCAGGACAGGCCAGTAGCTCAATTGCATACTGTGCAAGCTCTGGCCAGTGATCCATCCTCAAGACCCAGTAAGCCAGAGGATTTTCGGTGGGAAAGGTGTCCAAGTTTGACCTTGCCCCTAGGTATTCCTGCACCATGTAAATCAGACGCTGGCGATGGTTGCTGGAACCGATCATACCTTGGGGCTGCGGACTTAAAAATTGTCTGAAAGCATCAGTCAGACAGCCACCTTCTCCACCGCTCCTTCTGACCGATGCCTCAGCAACATGTTGTCCAGGACCAGGAGTTTGTAACCTCCCAGTCTCTGGGAACGCGTTGCACAGACCTTTCTGCAAGGTCTCCCGGAGATGTCTCATCCTCTGCTCCCTCTGCGATGGCAAGATAAGGTCGGCAACCTTCCCCTTGTACCGTGGATCAAGGAGAGTGGCCAGCTAGTAATGGTCCCTCTCCTTGATCCGAAGAATACGAGGATCCTTCCGCATGCTTTTCAGGGAGACCATGCAGCGTAGGTTAGCTGAGGCATTCGGTCCGGAGTCCTCTGGGTCACTAAGGACAACATGATCCGCAGCTACCTCCTCCCAGCCACGTACAAGTCCACGGGTTTCTTGGGACTGTAAATCATCCCTACAAGACTGCTGCTGCTGCTGATGATGAGTGCCAGCCTCCACCTCCATGCTGACACAATCATCCTCCTCCTCCTCCTCCTCCTCATCCTCTTCCTGTGTGATGGGTGGCACAGCAGGAACACTGTCTGGATAAAGGGGGCCTTGAGAGGCAAGGAAGTCCTCCTCTTCCTGCCTCTGTTCTGCCTCAAGTGCCCTGTCCATTATTCCACGCAGCGTATGCTCCAAGAGGTGGACAAGAGGTACAGTGTCACTGATGCATGCACTGTCACTGCTCACCATCCTTGTGGCCTCCTCAAACGGTGACAGGACAGTGCATGCATCCCTGATCATGCCCCACTGGCGTGGTGAGAAAAAACCGAGCTCCCCTGACCCTGTCCTGGTGCCGTAGTTGCACAGGTACTCATTGATGGCCCTCTGCTGCGTGTGCAGCCGCTGCAGCATGGCCAACGTTGAGTTCCACCTGGTGGGCATGTCACATATAAGGCGGTTCTTGGGCAGGTTCAACTCCTTTTGGAGCTCAGCCAGCCGAGCACAGGCATTAAATGATTGGCGGAAATGCACACAGACTTTCCTGGCCTGCTTCAGCACATCCTGAAAGCCCGGGTACCTGCCCAAGAACCGCTGCACCACCAGGTTAAGGACGTGAGCTACACAGGGCACATGGGTCAGTTGTCCCTGTCGGAGGGCGGAGAGGAGGTTGGTGCCATTGTCGCAAACCACCATTCCTGGCTTAAGCTGGCGTTGCGTCAACCACCTCTCGGCCTGCCCCTGCAGAGCTGACAAAACATCCGCCCCAGTGTGGCTCCTTTCCCCCAAACAAACCAGCGCAAGCACGGCATGGCATCGTTTTGCCTGCGTACTTGCATAGCCCCTGGAACGCCTACGGAGCACCGCTGGTTCTGAGGACAGAGCACTGGAAGAGGCCATGGAGGAAGAAGAAGAGGAGGGGGTGGAGGAGAGAGGTGTGTCACAACCAATAGTAGCATTTTGGAGGTGTGGTGGCGGAACAACCTCCAACACTACTGCACCTTTTCCTGCATCCTTCCCAGCTGCCGGAAGAGTGACCCAATGGGCCATGAAAGACAGGTAACGTCCCTGTCCATACCTGCTGGACCATGAGTCAGCGGTAATATGCACCTTACCGCTGACCGCCCTGTCCAGCGAGGCAAGGACATTGCCTTCCACATGCCGGTAGAGAGCCGGAATCGCCTTCCGTGAGAAAAAGCGTTTGGGTACCTGCCACTGAGGAACCGCACATTGTACAAACTCACGGAAGGGGGCCGAGTCTACCAACTGAAAAGGCAGCAGTTGAAGTGCTAGCAATTTAGCCAAGCTAGCATTCAACCGCTGGGCATGTGGATGGCTGAGAGTGAACTTCTTTCGCCGGTCCAGCAGCTGGGGCAGGGACATTTGCCTGCTATAATCGGACGTGGGTGTACTGCTAGCAGAGTGCCCGGAAGCACTTGGCTGTGACACACCTAATTCTACACCTTCATTCCTCTCAGAGCAGGTTTCAGAGAGGAATGAAGGTCTAGTGGGGTTGGAGATCCCAGCTGATGAGGAGCAAGGAGAGGTCCGCTTTGTTCTTTGGTGTGGGTCTTTGAGGTACGCTTGCCAACGAGCTGCATGGCAGGTCAACATATGTCTGGTCAAGCATGTGGTGCCCAAGCGGCTGATGTTTTGGCCACGCGAGATACGCTTGAGACATATGTTGCAAATAGCAGCGGTGCGATCTGATGCACTCGTCTCAAAAAAGGCCCACACCAAAGAACTTTTAGAATAACGTGCAGAGGCAGCGCCCTGCACAGGTGGAGCTCTGCGGTGTGATTCAGTCGGTGTGCTGCCCCTAAGCTGGCCCCCGGAGGGCATCCTGCCTCATTGGACATGTGCCTCCTCCTCCTCCTCCTCCTCCTCCTCTCTCCTACCAGGCACCCACGTGGAGTCAGTGCCCTCATCATCCCCTCCCTCTTCATCGCTGGAGCAAACCTGGCAGTATGCTGCAGCTTGTGGAACATGACTGCCAGATTGCTGTCCTTCTTGAGCATCCCCTCTCTCTGCATTCACGCTACTGCCTTCCTCTAGCTGAGTATCATCATCAGAGCCTACAAAACATTGGGCATCCTCCTGGAGCATGTACCCAACACTGTGCTCAAAGAGTTCAGGAGACTCCTCAGGAGGACGTGGTGGGTCTAGGGAAGGAGTCACTGATGATGATATTGAGAGGAGGGAAGACGATGCGTTGGCAGCTGCTTTGCTAGTACCCTGAGACTAGGTGAGAGAGGGCTTGGTCATCCACTCTACCAAGTCGTTGGCATGTTGCGGCTCAACATGTCCAGCTGCCGAAAAGAAGGACAAGCGTGTCCCATGGCCACGTGCTGATGATGACGATGCACCGCGTCCACGACCAGCACTGTTGTCTCTAGAAACAGAGCCTGCTTGCCCTCTTTTATCGGCTCGCACCTGTCTGCCTCTCCTTGCTGGCCTTCCAGACATGGTAATGGCCTGAAGGGAGTTGGGAAAAATAGCAATTGGGTAGTGTATATTGTGCTGGAGGCACACACAACTTCCACTAACTCCTGCAGATGGCAGATGGCTCAAATAGAGAAGAGCTATGTAGGTGGATATAGCGGTGTATACTGGATTCAGAGCATGCAGACAGCACGCACAAGCTCCTACCGCTGACTGCAAGCTCTATTTAAAACGAGCAAGATAGTTTGCTATATAGGTGGATATAGCGGTGTATACTGGGTTCAGAGCACGCAGACAGCATGCACAAGCTCCTATCGCTGACTGCAAGCTCTATTTAAAACGAGCAAGATAGTTTGCTATATAGGTGGATATAGCGGTGTATACTGGGTTCAGAGCACGCAGACAGCACGCACAAGCTCCTAACACTGACTGCAAGCTCTACTTAAAACGAGCAAGATAGTTTTCTATATAGGTGGATATAGTGGTGTATACTGGGTTCAGAGCACGCAGACAGCACGCACAAGCTCCTACCGCTGACTGCAAGCTCTATTTAAAACGAGCAAGATAGTTTGCTATATAGGTGGATATAGCGGTGTATACTGGGTTCAGAGCACGCAGACAGCACGCACAAGCTCCTAACACTGACTGCAAGCTCTATTATAAAAGATAGATATATCGCTAGCTATATAGGTGAATATAGCGGTGTATACTGCGGTCAGGGCACGCTGACAACAACCACTACAGAAGAGCAAGAACGAAAAAACGGCCGATAACGATCAGTGTATACTGTGTTGAAGGTACACAGAACACCCACTAACTGCTTCAGATGCCAACACACTACACAAGGCCGCTGCGCTGGCAGCCTTATATAGTGTGGGGCGTGTACTACACAGCCTGAGCTATGATTGGCCACAGGCATCCTGCCTGTGGCCAATCATGGCTCTCCTCGCTGCCGGCGCTGTGATTGGCCAAGCATGCGGGGTCACAGTGCATGCTTGGCCAATCATGAGCCAGCAATGCACTGCGCCATCGCAGTGCATTGTGGGCCGTGAGCGCCACACGAATTTGGCGCGAATGGCCCATAACGTTCGGAATTCCCCGAACAGGCGAACAGCCGATGTTCGAGTCGAACATATGCTCGACTCGAACACAAAGCTCATCCCTAGTCCCCATACATGAGAGCCAAATCCCCATTGTGTTTCCAATGTTGTTAATGTAATTTCCGGTTTGGAAAAATGGCAAACCGGTGTGCGTTCCACGCCTCGATCTGGACCATATATGTTGTATTCCAAAACCCAAAAACAATAATGCTTATGGTTTGTAAATATGGCATTTGCATATGCATTTCACACCTCGGAACAGCCATAGTGGAAAGTTTCACACTTCAATATAGAGAAAATCAAATAAAACCCCATTGGGGGCTTTCAGATCCCAATAAGCCCCCCTGCCTTCTGACCCCCACAACCACTGCCCAGGGTAGTGGGGATGATGCCCCTGTCCTCATTCACATGGGGACAAGGTGTTTTGGGAGAGTGCAGGCTATTCTCTGTGGCTCCACAGAAGGCCATTTACATACCTCCTGAAGCCTGGCCGGAAAAATTCCCAGAGATGGCAACATCCTGACACTCTCAGCCAATTCAAACTCCAGTGCATCAACAAAGGCAGGATGGGGTGATGGCTTCCAGTGGCGGCCCGTCCATAAAGGGCACAGCCGCCCCCTATTCCTTGCCCCCGGCCCCTAATCTACATGCATGAATTTCAATGTTTTTTTAAGCACATGTTCAGAGCGTTAGGCTTTAATTGGCTTAAAAAAAGGGTGGGTTTGGGCGCAGTGTACTGCGCCCTTAGCCCACCCAGTTGTGTGACAATAGCAAATTAATATTCACTATTGTCTTACCGAATTAAGAACAGCATGGGCCTGGTGCTAAGGATTTTGGTGTTTTTTTTTAAATAAAAATAAATAAATAAAAATGCAAACATTTTTTGTTATAACAAATTCAATTAAATAGAGAGAGGGAGGACAAGAGATGGACAAAGGGGATGAGAGAGGGGTGAGGGGTAAGGGAGGGAGGATGAGAGAGAGAGAGGATGCGCATGAGCATGCGTGGGAGTGACAGCAACGCAGCCCAGCCAAGGCAAGTGTCTGAAGACACAGAACCCGGAAGGAAGACGGTGAAGATGAAGATGGACCCTCCAGATTAATCACAACGCAGCGCTGGAGCGCTCAGTCTGACAGGTAAGTGTACCCTAATGTGCAGGTAAGTGTACCCTAATGTGCTAATATGCTGTACATACTAGTAAATTATGGCATAACCTACCTCAGGGCCTATAAAAAGTAGTAATGTTAGTGAAATTTACTACCGCTTTAATATCACGGGCTCCCTGCTGAGGTTCTCTCCTGGTCACCACAATGCAGTGAGACATGCTTCCTGAAGGTATCCAAGTCCTGTGTACCGCTTCACTCCCCTCCTTGCCAGAGGAGTACCGTGATTTTGGCGATGTCTTTAATAAAGGTCAAGCTGGTAGTTTGCCTCCACACCGGCCTTATGATTGCGCAATTGACCTTCAACCTGGTGCCATACCTCCTCGTGGCCGGGTTTACCCTTTGTCGGTCTTGGAGGATAAGGCCATGGAGGAGTATGTTGTTGATGCACTTTCTCGAGGTTTCATCCGCAAGTCTTCGTCTCCTGCTGGTGCTGGTTTCTTCTTTGTGAAAAAGAAGAGCAGTGAACTGAGACCTTGTATAGATTATAGGGGTCTTAATCGACTCACGATTAAGAATGTCTACCCGATTCCATTGATTACGGAGTTATTTGGCCGCCTCAAGGGAGCAACGGTTTTCACAAAGCTTGACCTGAGAGGGGCATACAATCTCGTGCGCATTAAGGAGGGCGACGAGTGGAAAACTGCGTTTAATACCAGAACAGGCCATTATGAATACCTGGTAATGCCTTTTGGCCTTTGTAACGCCCCCGGCAGTTTTCCAGGAATTTATTAACAATGTCCTCCGAGATTTGTTGCAATTGTGTGTGGTGATTTATCTCGATGATATCCTCATATTTTCCAAGTCCCTGGAAAGCCCCCACACAGATCTCTGTCGTGTACTTCAGAAACTAAGAGAGAACAATCTCTATTGTAAACTGGAGAAGTGCGAGTTCCATCGTGAACAGGTTACACTCCTGGGCTATGCCATTTCCACTGCTGGTTTTTCGATGGACCCAGAGAAACTGTCGGCAGTCCTACAGTGGCCTCGACCCATGGGTTTACGTCCTCTGCAGCATTTCCTGGGCTTTGCCAACTACTATCGGAAGTTTATTCGTAACTTCTCGTCTCTGGTCAAGCCTCTCACTGATATGACCAGAAAGGACGGTAACCCACAGAGTTGGTCTACGGAGTCCATTAAGGCCTTTGAGACTCTCAAGGCTGCCTTTGTTTCTGCTCCTGTGTTGGCACACAACGTCCTAACTCGGAGAGTGCTATGCATCCGTGTGGCTACTTTTCCAAGAAATTGTCACAGGCTGAGTGCAATTATGAGATTGGTGACAGAGAGCTGTTGGCGATCATTTTAGCCCTGAAAGAATGGAGACATCTCCTTGAAGGTACCACTGTGCCCGTTCTTATTCTTACTGACCATAAGAATCATAAATTCTTGTCTGAGGCTAAGCGACTCTCTCCCAGAAGGGCGCGATGGGCTCTTTTCTTGTCAAGCTTTAATTACATTGTCTCATTCTTAATCGGTACTAAGAATGTAAGGGCTGATGCCTTGTCACGACAATTTTCCTCCACTTCCTAGTTGGAGTCGGTTCCGGTTCCTATGATCGCACCAGTCTTACTTCTCCTTTGGGTGACAAAATTCTTGCTGCTCAGGTCCATGCTCCTCCTGATAAACCTTGTGACTGCTGCTTTGTCCCAGAGAGTCTTCTGTACTGAAGTGCTCCAGACTTACCATTCTCCCAAGGCAGCTGGTCATCCTGGGAAGAATCAACTCATTTGGGCCATTTTCCAACAATTCTGGTGGCCTAGTCTACGGGCTGATGTTACTGCCTTCGTAGCTGCCTGTCCCATGTGTGCTCAGAGTAAGACTCCATGACACCTTCCAGTGGACCTCCTACAACCCATACCCAATGGAGAGAGGCCCTGGACTCACCTGTCTATGGATTTCATTGTGGAATTGCCCAACTCCCAAGGCAACACTGTTATCCTTATGGTGGTTGACCGGTTCTCAAAGATGTGTCATTGTATTCCACTTAAGAAGTTGCCCACCTCTAAGGAACTGGCTTCCATTTTGCTCGGGAGATCTTTCGCTTACATGGGCTACCCAAGGTGATTGTCTCGGATAGGGGCAGTCAGTTTGTCTCCCGATTCTGGTGAGTCTTTTGTGCACAGTTGGGAATCCAGCTTGCTTTTTCTTCTGTGTATCACCCGAAGTCTAATGGGGCCGCAGAACGAGCAAATCAGTCTTTGGAGCAATTCCTACGTTGCTATATTTCTGACCATCATAACAACTGGTCTGACCTATTACCTTGGGCAGAGTTTGCTCACAACAGTGCCTTGAATTCTGCCTCCCGATTGTCTCCATTTATGGCGATTTATGGTTTCCAACCTTCCATGTTGCCTGACTCGTTTGTTCCGCAGAGTATTCCTGCGTTAGAGGAGCATCTCCATGGTCTTCATTCCACTCGGGTACAAGTCCAGGAGGCTTTGCGTCATGCTAATGATAGGTACAGACTCCATGCTGACCGCAGATGCCTGCCTGCACCTTCCTACCAGGTTGGGGACAGGGTCTGGCTGTCATCTCGCAAGCTCCGGCTTCGTGTTCCCTCACTGAAGTTTGCACCTCGGTTTATTGGGCCGTTACGTATCCTTTGCAGGATTAACCCAGTAGCTTACGCGTTGGACCTTCCTCCTAGTATGCGCATCTCTAATGTGTTTCATGTCTCCTTATTGAAACCGTTGGTCTGTAACCGATTTACCACCTCAGTGCCACGTCCTCACCCTATTCTGGTTGAGAACCATGAGGAGTATGAGGTACAATCCATTGTTGACTCCCGTAGGTTCCGTGGGCGCATACAGTACCTGATGCATTGGAAGGGGTACGGTCTGGAGGAACGCTCCTGGGTTTCATCCTCTGACGTACATGCCCCTGTTCTCCTCCGCAGTTTCCCCTCAAGCCCGGTGGCCCTCCGAGGGAGAGGGGTCATTGAGGAGGGGGTACTGTCAGGGCTAGCTTAGCCCTTCCTCCTCTGGGCTGGCCGCTCAGCTGTCGGCTAATTGCCAGCTCTCTTCTCTTTCCACAGTTACCAGCTGTTCCCGATGATGCTCGTCTGACCTGCCTATTTAAAGCCTTCCTGCTCACTTTTTCATTTGCCTTCGTGTTGGTCACATCACAGGGAACCATCTCCTGCTGTTTGTTTCAAGACTGGCTTGCTGACATCCCACCTGGCTTCTTATCCTGCTTTCGGTTGCTCTCCTTGGATCCCTGACTTCCGGCCTGGCTGATTACCCGATCTGGTTACTGAACTTTGGAATAGCTGACTACCTGATCTGGCTACTGGACTCTGGCTATGCTTGACTATGCTTTTTTCTATTTACCTTTTTATTTTTATTAATAAACAAGTGTGATTTGATTGTACTTCTGTCTCGGTCTGTTTCGTGGTTTCTGACAGAGTAGCTGACATCCAAGGGCGTCCGCAGAACTTTTTTCGGGGGGGGGGGGGGGGGGCTCTTCAGCAGCGGTGATACACAGTCGCATTTAACACTTTCTTCGAACGCTAGCGGGGGTTAAAAGCACCCCGCTAGCGGCCGCATAACACCGCTAAAACGATGGCAAAACTAGCGGCGCTTTACCGAGCGCGGACAGATGGCAGTGTGAAATAGCTCTTGAGATAATTCAGCTTCACTTTGTATTAGAAGTTATTCAGGCCAGGTGTACCAGTCCATGCCCATATAAATATAGCCTAGAGAATGTACATCTTTCTATATTGTGATACAGTATAGGTTGTTTTCATCAAGATCAAAATATGGCTACAACAGATGTATTGTAATACATTGCAATGTACAAAGATATACATTCTCTAGGCTATATTTATATGGGCATGGTATGCCTGAGACTGAGTAACTTCCATACAAAGTGAAGAAGATTATATAACACACAAATATCTTTTCCAGCAATAGCTCAGCTATCCAGCTTTCCAAGCAATATATATATCTCAATTCTCCTCTGTTGTTACCTGTGGTTCTTCAGGATTTCCTCTTGTGATGCGATAGGCCCAGGCACAGGCAGCGTATTCTCGGCCACTGACTAATTGCATGCACCTGTGGTTGCAGCCGACGCCATGCCAGCCGGATCTGCATTGCGACGTACATACACAGGCAGGCAGTCAATCACAGAACAGACGAGATGTCGAGCAGAGGCCCGAGCGGCAGAGCCAATGCGATGATTGGGCCGGGGGTGAGGGAGGGAGGGACGGATGTCTGTATCTGTGACAAGTCAGAAAAGAGAGCAGCCCCAGGCCAGCAGACTCAGAAAAAAAGTCCACAGCGGCCGCGACGGTGGCCATTGCAACACAGGGCAACTGTCTTTAATGCCTTCCTACGATCCCCCCCCCCCGCCCTATGCTGCGGACGCCCATGCTGACATCCCCTATGATCCTCTATACATCACAGTAGTAATGACAAAATTAAATGAGTACTAATAATGGGCAGAATAAATATGAGGACTGAAAAGTTTTCCTTCAGTTGAACAAAAGTGTGCCTATTCTAGAGTTGGTAACATTGAGGATATTCAATATAATTTTAAAGAACTGTTTTTGTGGGTAAGAGGCATAGGGGAGGGGTATGGATGGTATAATAGTGGGAAGTATGTGCAAGTGAGGGAGAATTACTCTTAGTAATTGTTTTTTTGGGGTTTTTTTTTTGCTCTTTTGGTACAGTCCATTCTTCCAAAGCTTGTGTGGCCTGTTCCATCCAGATTTTGTATTCTTCTTCTCCAGAAGGCAACAGCTGTGCCCCAGAGAGGAGTCTCAGCTCCCTGTAGTCTGCTCCTAAATAGACAACACTTTCCTGGGTACATCTAGTCATAAAGCTTCCAGGGTGGTGAAGAACTCTGCCCCTTTGGTGAACTAGGTTGCTGGTGTAGAAATCCCTTCCATTGAAGTTGCCTCGCTTGAGCTCTCAGGGTCAGTGTTCTGCACTTTTGGATGAACCAGATGAGCTTCAAGTTCCCCAGATAACTATAAGCTGTACCCTTGAAAGTCAGCTGGGATTCCTCTCTTCCATTCTAACACGGTGTGACTGCCTGATCAATTCTGAGATCCATTATAAACATTACCTGGTCAGGCACAACTGTTGAGACCATTCGTTGGATCTGTTCATCTGTCCAGGTTATGCCTATAAGGCCTAGAACTGCACAGTGCCATATTCTGCCATTTTGTATTTTGGACAACTGGGGGTGAACATCACACTTTTTTTTCCAGGTCCTGAGTGAAAGAGCAATCACCTGACCTCCCCAAATAGTTATACTCTCTCATAGAATGCGCCAGTGGTCAGGAAACACCTACTGGTTGGCTAAGAGCAGTATAAATATTCAGAAGCCCGATTTAGTGCAGCTCATCATAATAATACCAGAGGTACCAATGACATCTACTGGCAAAAGAGAGGAACCACAGCTACACTGGATTTAGAGGAAACCCCAGATGATCAAATAAACTACAAATCAGCCAGGTTACTGATCACCGCGCAAACCTAAATTTAGTCAGTAGCCCCTGTTTAAAGTGGTTGTAAACCCTTACAACCAACTTTGACCTACAGGTAAGCCTAGATTAAGACTTGCCTGTAGGTCCAAAAATATCTCCTAAACCTACACGGTTTAGGAGATATTTGGCGAAAGCCAGGCACCGCTGTCTACAGCGAATGCGCCGTAGACAGCAGCGCGCAGGCGCACTGAGCGTGCCTCGGTCAACGGCGATATGCCGCGAGTGGCGGCTCCCGTGTGCATGCGTGGGAGTGACGTCATCGTGGCTTCGCCGAATGACAGCGGCGGAGCAGCGAGACCCACCGAGAAGATGGATGCGCCGGACTACAGGGGACAGCGGTGACTTCGCTGGCTCCTGTGTCAGCTAAGTGACACATAATGGACTACTATGCGATGCATAGTAGTCCATTATGCTTTACCTTTGCAGGGAATGAAAGAGGAAGTAAACTCATCAGGGTTTACTTCCTCTTTAAGACAAGGGAGCTACACTGATCTAAATTCTAAATGTATATCCATCTTGCTAAAGCACTACGCATCAAACAATTGCAGTGTTTTTAATCATTTCTGCAATTTCATGCTGCTGATCTCATCCAATCTCATTCAGCTACTTCCTGTCTACATGCACATTATTGGGAGACAGTTGTCACCCTTTAACAGGAAGTGCCTGATCCTTAAGGCAGAATTATAAGGGATTTCTCACCCCCTTTGCTCCACTGAGCCTGCTGTAAAGTGTATTTCTAGGCACAGCCCCCCCCCCCCATTTTTTTATAGAATGGTGAGGAGTTAATCCACTGTCAAGTTTTATCGCTGTTTGTGTCCCCATTAGGGAGATTTATTAAAGTGATTGTAAAGTCTCAGTTTTTTTATCTATAAAAATAACAAACATGTTATACTTACCTGCTCTGTATAATGGTTTTGCACAGGGCAGCCCAGATCCTCCTCTTCTCGGGTCCTTCCTTGGCTTTCCTGGCCCCTCCCTCCTGTCGAGTGTCCACACAGCAAGCAGCTTGCTATGGAGGTACCCGAGCCGAGTCACAGGCTCCCTGTGTCTATTCAGACAAGAAGACGCGGTTTGGCCCTGCCCCCTCTCTCCCCTGATTGGCTAACTGACTTCGATTGACAGCAGCGGCAGCCATTGACACCGCTGCTGTGTCTCAGCCAATCAGAAGATGGAGTCCTGGATGGCTGAGGCACTCGTGGACATCGATGGATAGAGAGGGCCCCACCTCAAAAAAAAAATGGAGCACCAGCTGCCACTGGGGACTGTATTAGTAAAAGTATGTAGGTATAGGACACGTCCCCTGCCACGCCCCCCTCTTAAAGGAGAATTGCACAAAAAAATTATTGGTTAAACCCACAAGTGCTTTCTTACCACTACTATTCCTACCACTACTATGCCTTTATATTGGCTTTTGGAATTTACATATGCAGCAATTCTGAAATTGGATGGTTTAGTGCTGTAAAACACTTTTGGATAGATAAGTAGTGCATTTTACATCCAACCATATAGATCGGACCAAAATGAGGGACAAATGAGGAATTAAGAGGGATAGAGGGACTTTATTCCAAATGAGGGACAGACCCTCGAAATCAGGGACAGTTAGAAGCTATCTTTACCTGACTTACTACAGCTTCTAAAGCACATTGTGAGAAGCTCACAGTGTGCAATAAAATCTGAGGGAGCAATTTTAGTACAGGAGAGGAGTCTGTACAACTGTGCAAAACTGGGAAAGGCTGGAGGTCAACTTTAAATCATATTTTCACAATTTTTAGAACTGGGTTTAGATACACATACAATTGGTATCCCTTTAAGAAAATCACAATTTGAATTGAAAGAAATCTGGTTTTCTCAGAAGCTCTCTATTGTATTCTACCTGCTTTTGAGCTCTGACATAATTTGTGAGCACGTAAAAGTCAGTTTGCCAATGAAGCATGGCACAGTCTTTCAGTGTATCGAAAACCATCAAGTTGCTGTTTTATGGAGTGTGACTGCTCTGACGTTCTTACACAAATTGACAGATTCTCACCACAGCTAACAGTTTACACAGAGTAATAATCCAGCAAAATGGATTCAGTTAAGACTGTTATCAGTACTGCGGGGATGAGCCAGCGAATCTGAACCAGAGCGCCTCTTCCTGAGTCACTGCCAGATGTTTGTCTGCGCAATTTGTTGCAATTATTTGAATACAGGAAAGCAATTAATAGAGGGCGTTTTCTGAATAGCAAGATTGGATTGATTTTCCGCAGGCACATGGCGCTCCTCATAAGGAACGGGATGATCACAACAGTGTTTAAAAAAAAACTATTCAACCAAACAACCTAAAATTCTATCTCTGATATATGTAATATATTTAAAGCTGAACTCTAGTTCCACAGCTACTTTACATTGAAAGAAATATATGGGAGCTGTTTACCTGCAAAAGTATTTGTATTACTGTCCAGCCAGTCCTGAGATTTACACAGTCTGACCGGACAGCAGAACCACGTTGGTGACCTACGTCAGTGTCCTGACTTTTAAGCAATGCAGTCTGGTCTTCCTTATCAGGGCCGGACTGGGAATAGAAACCAGCCCTGGAAATAATTTCATACCAGCCCCAGAGCATTATTATACCAGCCCAACAGCAAAACTTCATTATTTTCTTGTTCACAAAAGGGAAACTATACATTTTAAACAGGGGTCAAGCCCTGGGAAAAAAAGTGTGGGAACTCCCACCCAAGATCCACTCCCGTACAAAAAAAAAGAAAAAAATAGGACATCGGGCACATCAGGGCACGGGGCATATCAGGGCATGGGACACATCAGGCCACATGGCACATCAGGGCACGGGGCACATTATGGCACATCAGGGCACATTATGGGGCACATCAGGGCACATTATGGGGCACGGGGCACATCAGGGCATGGGGCACATAGCACATCAGGGCATGGGGCACATCGGGGCACATTATGGCACATTATGGGGCACATCAGGGCACATTATGTGGCACATTGGGGCACATAGCACATCAGGGCACATTATGGGGCACATAGCACATCAGGGCACATAGCACATAAGGGCATGGGGCACATCAGGCCACATGGCACATCAGGGTATGGGGGAAATGTTGGCACATTATGGCATGGGGCACATAAGGGAACATTATGGCACATTATGGGGCACATAGCACATCAGGGCATATTATGGGGCACATCGGGGCATGGGGCACATCAGGCCACATGACACATCAGGGCATCGGGAAACGTTGGCAAATGGGGGCACATTATGGCACATCAGGGCACATTATGGGGCACATAGCACATCAGAGCACATAGCACATAAGGGCATGGGGCACATCAGGGCATGGGGCACATCAGGGCATGGGGCACATCAGGCCATATGGCACATCAGGGTATGGGGGAAACGTTGGCACATTATGGCACATCATGGCACATTATGGGGCACATAGCACGTCAGGGCACATAGCACATAAGGGTGTGGGGCACATCAGGCCATATGGCACATCAGGGCACAGGGCACATCAGGGCATGGGGCACATCAGGGAACATTATGGCACATTATGGGGCACATAGCACATCAGGGCATATTATGGGGCACATAGCACATCAGGGCACATAGCACATAAGGGCACGGGGCACATCGGGGCATGGGGCACATCAGGCCACATGACACATCAGGGCATGGGGAAAAGTTGGCACATAGAGGCACATTATGGCACATCAGGGCACATTATGGGTCATATAGCACATCAGGGCACATTATGGCACATCAGGGCACATTATGGGGCACATAGCACATCAGGGCACATAGAACATAAGGGCACGGGGCACATCAGGTCACATGGCACATCAGGGTACATCAGGGCATGGGGCACATCAGGGCACATAGGACATCAGGACAGGGGGCACATTACGGCATGGGGCACATCAGGGCACATAATGGAGAAATAGGACATCAGGGCAGGGGGCACATTACGGCATGGGGCACAGTGGGGCACATAGGACATTAGGGCAAGGGGCACATGATGGCATGGGGCACATAATGGGGCACATAGGACATCAGGGCAGGGGGCACATTACGGCATGGGGCACATCAGGGCACATAATAGGGCACAGTGGGGCACATAGGACATCAGGGCAGGGGGCACATTATGGCATGGGGCACATAATGGGGCACAGTGGGGCACATAGGACATCAGGGGGCACATTTGGGCATGGGGCACATTGTCATCTTACTAGCCAGTATGCAGAGTAGCGCAGGAAGCATTTGGCTGTAGTAAGTTCTCCCTCACTTCACTCAGCACTGTTCGCTCCCCGGCGGCCCCTCCTCTCTTCTCGTCTATCCCCATTGCCTTGTGACATCATCTGGGATAGACCATAGACAAGAAGAGAGGAGGGGCCGCCGGGGAGCGAACAGTGCTGAGTGAAGTGAGGGAGAACTTACTACAGCCAAACGCTTCCTGCGCTACTCTGCTTACATCTCATTCGGGCGGCTCGAGTCCTGCAAAGAGAACGGCGTTCCCGCTGTGAAAATAGTGCAGGGACGCGGTTCCCACGTGCTCCCACAGGACTCGAGCCCTGATTTTAAAGCACATTTGAAGAGTGTATTACAGTGGTGTGAAAAAGTGTTTGCCCCCTTCCTCATTTCCTGTTCCTTTGCATGTTTGTCACACTTAAGTGTTTCGGAACATCAAACCAATTTAAACAATAGTCAAGGACAACACAAGTAAACAAAAAGTGCAATTTGTAAATGAAGGTGTTTATTATTAAAGGTGAAAAAAAATCCAAACCATCATGGCCCTGTGTGAAAAAGTGATTGCCCCCCTTGTTAAAACATACTATAACTGTGGTTGTCCACACCTGAGTTCAATTTCTCTAGCCACACCCAGGCCTGATTATTGCCACACCTGTTCACAATCAAGGCATCACTTAAATAGGAGCTGCTTGACACAGTAAGGTCCACCAGAAGATCCTTAAAAGCTACACATCATGCCGAGACCCAAAGAAATTCAGGAACAATTGAGAAAGAAAGTAATTGAGATCTATCAGTCTGGAAAGGGTTATAAAGCCATTTCCAAAGCTTTGAGAATCCAGCGAACCACAGTGAGAGCCATTATTCACAAATGGCGAAGACATGGAACAGTGGTGAACCTTCCCAGGAGTGGCCGGCCGCCCAAAATGACCCCAAGAGCGCAGCGACGACTCATCCAAGAGGTCACAAAAGACCCCACAACAACGTCCAAGGAACTGCAGGCCTCACTTGCCTCAGTTAAGGTCAGCGTTCATGCCTCCACCATCAGGAAAAGACTGGGCAAAAATGGCCTGCATGGCAGAGTTCCAAGGAGAAAACCACTGCTGAGCAAAAAGAACATCAAAGCTCGTCTCAATTTCTCCACAACACATCTTGATGATCCCCAAGACTTTTGGGACAACATTCTGTGGACCGATGAGACAAAAGTGGAACTCTTTGGAAGGTGTGTGTCCAAGTATATCTGGCCTAGAAGGAACACTGCATTTCATAAAAAGAACATTATACCAACAGTAAAATATGGTGGTGGTAGTGTGATGGTCTGGGGCTGTTTTGCTGCTTCAGGACCTGGAAGACTTGCCGTGATAAAAGGAACTATGAATTCTGCTGTCTACCAGGAGATCCTGAAGGAGAATGTCCGACCATCTGTTCGTGTACTCAAGCTGAAACCAACTTGGGTTCTGCAGCAGGACAATGATCCTAAACACACCAGCAAGTCCACCACCAAATGGCTGAAGAAAAACAAAATGAAGACTTTGGAGTGGCCTAGCCAAAGTCCTGACCTGAATCCTATTGAGATGTTGTGGTATGACCTTAAAAAGGCCGTTCATGCTCGAAAACCCTCTAATGTAACTGAATTAGGACAATTCTGCAAAGATGAGTGGGCCAAAATTCCTCCAGGACGCTGTAAAAGCCTCATTGCACGTTATCGCAAACGCTTGGTTGCAGTTGTTGCTGCTAAGGGTGGCCCAACCAGTTATTAGGTTTAGGGGGCAATCACTTTTTCACACAGGGCCATGATGGTTTGGATTTTTTTTCACCTTTAATAATAAACACCTTCATTTACAAATTGCATTTTGTGTTTACTTGTGTTGTCCTTGACTATTGTTTAAATTGGTTTGATGTTCCGAAACACTTAAGTGTGACAAACATGCAAAGGAACAGGAAATGAGGAAGGGGGCAAACACTTTTTCACACCACTGTATATATAGGTAAGAGAGACGTGGAATTTACAAACAGCACCAATTGTTTACTGGCAAAAAATCATGGCATTTAGGCTACTTTCACACTGAGGCACTGGGCACGCTGGCGGTAAAGCGGCGCTATATTAAGCGCCGCTTTACCATCATTTTAGCGGCGCATTTCGGCCGTTATCGGGGCAGTTTTAACCCCCGCTAGCAGGCGAATGGGGCATCTGCGCTTTGCAGGCGGCTTTGGAGCGCTGCCCCATTGTTTTCAATGGGAAGGGGCGCTTTAGGAGCGGTAAATACACCGTTCCTACATCGCTCCAAAGATGCGTCTTGCAGGACATTTTTCAGCGTCTTGCAAGCGCACCGCTCCAGTGTGAAAGCCCTAGGGCTTTCACACTGGAGAGACAGCAGCGGCTGTTTGAGGGCGCTTTGCAGGCGCTATTTTTAGCACTCTAGCACCTGCAAAGCACCTCAGGGGCCTTACTGGCACATTTTGTTACTGACACTGCAAAAAAAAGTTGCCAAAAATTGCAGTTTTCAGTGCAAATATAATATTTATGCTATAAACATGTAGCTAATGCTATTAGAAATGTGTTTAAGTTAAACAAAAGTCAAAAACCATATTTGTCCATTTACATGAAGGTCAGATTATTATATCCCAGCACAGAGTTCCCCCTTACATCAGGAGGATTCCCCTTTTACAGTGCAAGGGAACTGTGACATAAAGGGGAACATTGCAGATCATGATCTAAGCAGGAATTCTGATATAAAAAGGGGGGCACTGGTGACCAGAGACCCCACTTATATCACTGTCCACTGCTTTCCCCTTTACATCAGAGTTCTCGCTTACATAAGGGTCTGCAGCATTGCCCTTTACATCAGAGTTCCCCCCTGCACTGTAAGGTGGAATCCTGCAGACTATGATGTAAAGGGGAACTCTGGGAATGTGGAGAGGACTCTGATGACCAGAGACCACCTTCTGCAGAAAGAAAACAAAAGATAAACAAAGATAAGAAAGTTTACCGATATAAGGGGGAAATCTTTATATCAGTGCCCCCTTACAATATTGTATTGATACTCCACCCCCTCTCAGGCTGTCACTGACCTCCTCTCAGGTGCACCTTCCAGGGCTCAGTCAGTTGGCTTCAGCTCGGTGGCTCTAGTTTTATCCCATAGTTTCCTCTCCACAGTCCATACAACTCTGACTTCTCCCTTGACCCCCATCCTGGCGGCACTCCCACTCTTGACTCCTCTCCAGGGAGGTCAGAGGCTGCAGATGGTACAGGGGAGGTCAATGGCTGCGGAGGGGATGACAGGGGAGGTCAGAGGCTGCGGAGGGGGGAACAGGGGAGGTCAGAGGCTGCGGAGGGGGGAACAGGGGAGGTCAGAGGCTGCGGAGAGGGGAACAGGGGAGATCAGATGCTGCGGAGGAGGGGGGACAGGGGAAGTCAGAGGCTGCGGAGGAGGGAGAACAGGGGAAGTCACAGGCTGCGGAGGAGGTGGGACAGGAGGTCAGAGGCTGCAGGGGGGACAAGGGAGGACAGGGGCTGCAGGGGGGACAGGAGAGGACAGAGGCTGCAGAGGGGGGAACAGGGGAGGTCAGAGGTTGCAGGGGGGAACAGGGGAGGTCAGAGGCAGCAGCAGGGGTGGACAGGAGAGGCCAGAGGCGACAGCAGGGGGGGACAGGGGAGGACAGAGGCTGCAGGGGGGACAGGGGTTGCCAGAGGCTGCAGGGGGGACAGGCATTGCCAGAGGCTGCGGAGGAGGGGGGACAGGCGGTCAGAGGCTGCAGGGGAGGGACAGGAGTTCAGAGGCTGCAGAGGAGGGACAGGAAGGCAGAGGCTGCAGGGGAGGGACAGGAGATCAGAGGCTGCAGAGAAGGGACAGGAGGTCAGAGTTTGCAGAGGAGGGACAGGAGGTCAGAGGCTGCAGAGGAGGGACAGGAGGTCAGAGGCTGCAGGGGGGGCAGGAGGTCAGAGGCTGCAGGGGGGGACAGGAGGTCAGAGGCTGCGGAGGGGACGACAGGGGAAGTCAGAGGCTGCGGAGGGGATGACAGGGGAAGTCAGAGGCTGCGGAGGGGACGACAGGGGAAGTCAGAGTCTGCGAAGGGGATAGGAGGTCAGAGGCTGTGGGGGGGGGGGGGACAGGAGGTCAGAGGCTGCATGGGGGGGACAGGAGGTGAGAGGCTGCGGGGGGGGAGGAGGTCAGAGGCTGCAGGGGGGGACAGGAGGTCAGAGGCTGCAGGGGACGACAGGAGGTCAGAGGCTGCGGAGGGGATGACAGGGGAAGTCAGAGGCTGCGGAGGGGACGACAGGAGAAGTCAGAGGCTGCGGAGGGGACGACAGGGGAAGTCAGAGGCTGCAGAGGGGATGACAGGGGAAGTCAGAGGCTGCAGAGGGGACGACAGGGGAAGTCAGAGGCTGCAGAGGGGGCGACAGGGGAAGTCAGAGTCTGCGAAGGGGATAGGAGGTCAGAGGCTGTGGGGGGGGCGGGGACAGGAGGTGAGAGGCTGCATGGGGGGGACAGGAGGTGAGAGGCTGCAGGGGGGACAGGAGGTCAGAGGCTGCAAGGGTTGACAGGAGGTCAGAGGCTGCGGAGGGGACGACAGGGGAAGTCAGAGGCTGCGGAGGGGACAGGAGGTCAGAGGCTGCGGAGGGGATAGGAGGTCAGAGGCTGCGGAGGGGACGACAGGTGAAGTCAGAGGCTGTGGGGCGGATAGGAGGTCAAAGGCTGCAGGGGGGCGGACAGGAGGTCAGAGGCTGCAGGGGGAAGGGGGGCGGACAGGAGGTCAGAGGCTGCAGGAGGGAGGGGGGCGGACAGGAGGTCAGAGGCTGCAGGGGGGGGACAGGAGGTCAGAGGCTGCGGGAGGGACAGGGGGTCAGAGGCTGCGGAGGGGACGACAGGGGAAGTCAGAGGTTGCGGAGGGGATAGGAGGTCAGAGGCTGTGGGGGAGACAGGAGGTCAGAGGCTGCAGGGGGGAGGGGGGGCGGACAGGAGGTCAGAGGCTGCAGGGGGGACAGGAGGTCAGAGGCTGCAGAGGGGAGGGGCGCAGACAGGTCAGAGGCTGCAGGGGGGGGGCAGGAGGTCAGAGGCTGCGGAAGGGAGGACAGGGGAAGTCAGAGGCTGTGGAGGGGACAGGACCTTAGAGGCTGCAGGGGGGAGGGGGGCGGACAGGAGGTCAGAGGCTGCAGGGGGGGACAGGAGGTCAGAGGCTGCAGAGGGGAGTGGGCAGGAGATCAGAGGCTGCAGGGGGGGACAGGAG
Organism: Lithobates pipiens; assembly: GCF_037356315.1. Classification (NCBI taxonomy): domain Eukaryota; kingdom Metazoa; phylum Chordata; class Amphibia; order Anura; family Ranidae; genus Lithobates; species Lithobates pipiens. The sequence continues at coordinate 499,795,459 of NW_027507903.1, read as the reverse complement.
GTCAGAGGCTGCAGGGGAGGGCAGGAGGTCAGAGGCTGCAGAGGGGAGGGGGCGGACAGGAGGTCAGAGGCTGCAGAGGGGAGGGGGCGGACTGGAGGTCAGAGGCTGCAGAGGGGAGGGGGCAGACAGGAGGTCAGAGGCTACAGGGGGGAGGGGGGGCTGACAGGAGGTCAGAGGCTGCGGGGGGACGTAAGAAGAGGCACACGCCACCAGACGAGACCTCACTGAGTGCTGCTTTACTTTTAAAAATGGCGCCGCTCGGCGCCATCGTGTCACTGCCCATGTGCCCGCCTTTCAGAGAATTGCCGAGCGTGTACGGGCTCGGCCCGAGCATGGCCAGCTTCGGAACAGCGCTGGCGCCTGCGCAGTTTCATATCGGCACGGCCCCACAGCCATATTTTATTCAGGCGCAGCTGCCCTCACAGCGGCCCCAGGGACAGCTGGCTGCCGGCCCACTGGGAAATTTCCCGGTATCCCGGTAGGCCAGTCCGGCCCTGTTCCTTATGCCCACATCATTTGACTGGAGAAGCATGTTGTAGGCAGAGCCTATCTTACTTACTAAACCTTACTTGGGAGGAATCACTCTCATGCAGCGTAGAATGCACCAATATCTTTATACAGTGCCTTGAAAAAGTATTCATACCCCTCAAAATTTTCCACATTTTGTCAGTTACAACCAAAAACTTAAATGTATTTTATTGGAATTTTATCTGATAGACCAACACAAAGTGGCACATAATTGTGAAGTGGAAGGAAAATGACAAATATTTTTCAAATTTGTTTACCAATAAATATCTGAAAAGTCTGGTGTGCATTTGTATTTAGCCCCCTTTACTCTGATACCCCTAAATAAAATCTAGTGGAACCAATTGCTTTTAGAAGTCACCTAATTAGTAAATATTGTCCACCTGTGTGTAATTTAATCTCAGTATAAATACAGCTGTTCTGTGAAGCCCTCAGAGGTTTGTTAGAGAACCTTGGTGAACAAACAGTATCATGAAGGCCAAGGAATACACCAGACAGGTCAGAGATAAATTTGTGGAGATGTTTAAAGCAGCGTTAGGTTATAAAAAAAAAATATCTCACACTTTGAACATCTCATGGAGAACTGTTCAATCCATCATCTGAAATGGAAAGTGTATGGCACAACTGCAAACCTACCAAGACATGGCCATCCACCTAAAATGACAGGCTGGGCAAGGAGAGCATTAATCAGAGAAGCAGCTAAGAGGCCCGTGGTAACTCTGGAGGAGCTGCAGAGATCCACAGCTCAGGTGGGAGAATCTGTCCATAGGACAACTATTAGCCGTGCACTCCACAAATCTGACCTTTATGGAAGAGTGGCAAGAAGAAAGCCATTGTTGAAAGAAAGCCATAAGAAGAGGGATGATGTCATCTAAAATGGACGTGTTTCGCGAGCATGCGCACTTGGTTGTTTCTGCAAGTTGCACTCCTTTCTCAACGGTAGGGATGAGCTGAACACCCCCCGGTCCGGTTCGCACCAGAACTTTCGAACGGACACCAAATTCGTACGAACTTTAGAACCCCATTGAAGTCTATGGGACTCGAACGTTCGAAATTAAAAGTGCTAATTTTAACGGCTAATATGCAAGATGCTGTCCTAAAAAGGGTTTGGGGACCTGGCTCCTGCCCCAGGGGACATGGGTCAATGCCTAAAATGTTTTAAAAAATGGCCGTTTTGGCGGGAGCACTGATTTTAATGACGATTAAAGTGAAAAAAAAAAGTGAAATATTCCATCAAATATCGTGCCTGGGGGGTGTCTGTAGTATGCCTGTGAAGTGCCATGTGTTTCCCGTGTTTAGAACAGTCCCTGCACAAAATGACATTTAACGGAAATAACATCATTTAAAACTGCTTGCGGTTTTAATGTTATATCTGGTTCCTGCAATATGGTTGAAAATCATTAAGAAAATTGGCATGGGTAGCCCTCCCTGCCCATTACCAGCCCCATTGGGTCTTGTACGCATATTAAGGGGAACCCCGTACCCATATTAAAAAAAGGAAATGCGTGTGGCCCCCAGGCCCTATATACTCAGAACAGCAGTATACAGGCGGTACAAACAAGACAGGGACTGTGTACGTTTGTTGTGTTAAGTGGAATCTGTTTGTAATTTTCAACTGGTACATTTTTAAAGTGTAGCTCCAGTCAAAAAAACTATTTTTAAGCTTTTTGGAAAACATAGGGAAGGGTTATCACCCCTGTATAATTTGTTTTGTCGTCCATCTTTTTTCATCTCACTTGCTGTTGTCTCCTTCCGTTTGCAAGTAGGAGATGTTTGCAAGTTGGATGTTTGAAAGTAGGGGCCTGCTATATATGCTCTGCAGAAATGGCGGAACAAGGTGTTGGTTTTGCCACAACATTGTAAGCCCTCAAAGTGACTCTTGGTGGGCGCTGGAGCGCCCTGCTGTGAACGATTATATCAAGAATTGTAATTACATGCCATTGTTGAACAGTGGTAGAAAAATTGACCTTTGGTGGTTGTGGTGCTGGTGCCACAACACTATAAGTCCTCATAGTTACTCTGGGTGGGCACAGGAATGGGCCCTCCTGTGAAATATTATATCAAGAATTGTAATTACATGTCCCTGTTAAACAGGGGCAGAAAAATTGGGCCTTAGGCACTGGTGCTGGTGCCACGACACTGCAACCTCTCCCATATACTCTAGTTTTATTGCAGGAATTAGCCCTGCTGCAAAGCATTGCATCAAAAATTGTAATTAAACGCCCCTGTTAAACAGGGGCAGAAAAATTGGGCCTTAGGCACTGGTGCTGGTGCCACCACACTGCAACCTCTCCCATATACTCTAGTTTTAGTGCAGGAATTAGCCCTGCTGCAAAGCATTGCATCAAAAATTGTAATTAAACGCCCCTGTTAAACAGGGGCAGAAAAATTGGGCCTTAGGCACTGGTGCTGGTGCCACCACACTGCAACCTCTCCCATATACTCTAGTTTTAGTGCAGGAATTAGCCCTGCTGCAAAGCATTGCATCAAAAATTGTAATTAAACGCTCCTGTTAAACAGGGGCAGAAAAATTGGGCCTTAGGCACTGGTGCTGGTGCCACCACACTGCAACCTCTCCCATATACTCTAGTTGTAGTGCAGGAATTAGCCCTGCTGCAAAGCATTGCATCAAAAATTGTAATTAAACGCCCCTGTTAAACAGGAGCAGAAAAATTGGGCTGATGGCATCACCCAGAACCAGAAATGTTCTTCCAACATATCAGCAGAGGAGGAAGAGGATAGACAATCAACATAACAGGACAGTCACTCAGCATCAGCATAGGCAGTCTTGAAGGGATGTGATATTTCCAAAAAAATTATTCGGTTACATCAGCTTCAGGTGCTTGGTAGCTGTGGGTGATCCAAGACTGATTCATCTTGATGAAGGTCAGTCGATCAACTGATTCGGTGGACAGGCGCACCCTGTGATCGGTAACAAAGCCACCAGCAGCACTGAAGGTGCGTTACGAAAGAACACTGGATGCAGGACAGGCCAGTAGCTCAATTGCATACTGTGCAAGCTCTGGCCAGTGATCCATCCTCAAGACCCAGTAAGCCAGAGGATTTTCGGTGGGAAAGGTGTCCAAGTCTGACCTTGCCCTAGGTATTCCTGCACCATGTAAATCAGACGCTGGCGATGGTTGCTGGAACCGATCATACCTTGGGGCTCCGGACTAAAAAATTGTCTGAAAGCATCGGTCAGACGGCCACCTTCTCCACCGCTCCTTCTGACCGATGCCTCAGCAACACGTTGTCCAGGACCAGGAGTTTGTAACCTCCCAGTCTCTGGGAACGCGTTGCACAGACCTTTCTGCAAGGCCTCCCGGAGATGTCTCATCCTCTGCTCCCTCTGCGATGGCAAGATAAGGTCGGCAACCTTACCCTTGTACCGTGGATCAAGGAGAGTGGCCAGCCAGTAATGGTCCCTCTCCTTGAGCCGAAGAATACGAGGATCCTTCCGCATGCTTTGCAGGATCAGGGAGGCCATGCAGCGTAGGTTAGCTGAGGCATTCGGTCCGGAGTCCTCTGGGTCACTAAGGACAACATGATCCGCAGCTATCTCCTCCCAGCCATTTTCAAGTCCACGGGTTACTTGGGACTGTAAATCATCCCTACAAGACTGCTGCTGCTGCTGAGTGTCAGCCTCCACCTCCATGCTGACACAATCATCCTCCTCCTCCTCCTCCTCCTCATCCTCTTCCTGTGTGATGGGTGGCACAGCAGGAACACTGTCTGGATACAGGGGGCCTTGAGAGGCAAGGAAGTCCTCCTCTTCCTGCCTCTGTTCTGCCTCAAGTGCCCTGTCCATTATTCCACGCAGCGTATGCTCCAAGAGGTGGACAAGAGGTACAGTGTCACTGATGCATGCACTGTCACTGCTCACCATCCTTGTGGCCTCCTCAAACGGTGACAGGACAGTGCATGCATCCCTGATCATGCCCCACTGGCGTGATGAGAAAAAACCGAGCTCTCCTGACCCTGTCCTGGTGCCGTAGTCGCACAGGTACTCATTGATGGCCCTCTGCTACGCGTGCAGCCACTGCAGCATGGCCAATGTTGAGTTCCAAATGGTGGGCATGTCACATATAAGGCGGTTCTTGGGCAGGTTCAACTCCTTTTGGAGCTCAGCCAGCCGAGCACAGGCATTAAATGATCGGAGGAAATGCACACAGACTTTCCTGGCCTGCTTCAGGACATCCTGTAAGACCGGGTACCTGCCCAAGAACCGCTGCACCACCAGGTTAAGGACGTGAGCTACACAGGGCACATGGGTCAGTTGTTCCTGTCGGGGGGCGGAGAGGAGGTTGGTGCCATTGTCGCAAACCACCATTCCTGGCTTAAGCTGGCGTGGCATCAACCACCTCTCGGCCTGCCCCTGCAGAGCTGACAAAACATCCGCCCCAATGTGGCTCCTGTCCCCCAAACAAACCAGCGCAAGCATGGCATGGCATCGTTTTGCCTGCGTACTTGCGTAGCCCCTGGAACGCCTACGGAGCACCGCTGGTTCTGAAGACAGAGCACTGGAAGAGGCCATGGAGGAAGAAGAAGAGGAGGGGGTGGAGGAGAGAGGTGTGTCACAACCAATAGTAGCATTTAGGAGGCGTGGCGGCGCAACAACCTCCAACACTACTGCACCTTGTCCTGCATCCTTCCCAGCTGCCAGAAGAGTGACCCAATGGGCCGTGAAAGACAGGTAACGTCCCTGTCCATGCCTGCTGGACCATGAGTCAGCGGTAATATGAACCTTACCACTGACCGCCCTGTCCAGCGAGGCAAGGACATTGCCTTCCACATGCCGGTAGAGAGCCGGAATCGCCTTCCGTGAGAAAAAGTGGCATTTGGGGACCTGCCACTGAGGAACCGCACATTGTACAAACTCACGGAAGGGGGCCGAGTCTACCAACTGAAAAGGCAGCAGTTGAAGTGCTAGCAATTTAGCCAAGCTAGCATTCAACCGCTGGGCATGTGGATGGCTGGGAGTGAACTTCTTTCGCCGGTCAGCAGCTGGGGCAGGGACATTTGTCTGCTATAATCGGACGTGGGTGTACTGCTAGCAGAGTGCCCAGAAGCACTTGGCTGTGACACACCTAATTCTACACCTTCATTCCTCTCAGAGCAGGTTTCAGAGAGGACTGAAGGTCTAGTGGGGTTGGAGATTCCAGCTGATGAGGAGCAAGGAGAGGTCCGCTTTGTTCTTTGGTGTGGGTCTTTGAGGTACGCTTGCCAACGAGCTGCATGGCAGGTCAACATATGTCTGGTCAAGCATGTGGTGCCCAAGCGGCTGATGTTTTGGCCACGCGAGATATGCTTGAGACATATGTTGCAAATAGCAGCGGTGCGATCTGATGCACTCATCTCAAAAAAGGCCCACACCAAAGAACTTTTAGAATAACACGCAGAGGCAGCGCCCTGCACAGGCAGAGCTCTGCGGTGTGATTCAGTTGGTGTGCTGCCCCTAAGCTGGCCCCTGGAGGGCATCCTGCCTTGTTGGACATGTGCCTCCTCCTCCTCCTCCTCTCTCCTACCAGGCAGTGCCCTCATCATCCCCTCCCTCTTCATCGCTGTAGCAAACCTGGCAGTATGCTGCAGCTTGTGGAACATGACTGCCAGATTGCTGTCCTTCTTGAGCATCCCCTCTCTCTGCATTCACGCTACTGCCTTCCTCTAGCTGAGTATCATCATCAGAGCCTACAAAACACTGGGCATCCTCCTGGAGCATGTACCCAACACTGTGCTCAAAGAGTTCAGGAGACTCCTCAGGAGGACGTGGTGGGTCTAGGGAAGGAGTCACTGATGATGACATTGAGAGGAGGGAAGACGATGCATTGGCAGCTGCTTTGCTAGTACCCTGAGACTGGGTGAGAGAGGATGAGAAGGATGAAGAGGGCTTGGTCATCCACTCTACTAAGTCGTTGGCATGTTGCGGCTCAACATGTCCAGCTGCCGAAAAGAAGGACAAGCGTGTCCCATGGCCACGTGCTGATGATGACGATGCACCGCGTCCACGAGCAGCACTGTTGTCTCTAGACACAGAGCCTGCTTGCCCTCTTTTATCGGCTCGCGCCTGTCTGCCTCTCCTTGCTGGCCTTCCAGACATGGTAATGGCCTGAAGGGAGTTGGGAAAACCAGCAATTGGGTAGTGTATATTGTGCTGGAGGCACACACAACTTCCACTAATTCCTGCAGATGGCAGATGGCTCAAATAGAGAAGAGCTATGTAGGTGGATATAGCGGTGTATACTGGGTTCAGAGCACGCAGACAGCACGCACAAGCTCCTACCGCTGATTGCAAGCTCTATTTAAAACGAGCAAGATAGTTTGCTATATAGGTGGATATAGCGGTGTATACTGGGTTCAGAGCATGCAGACAGCACGCACAACCTCCTACCGCTGACTGCAAGCTCTATTTAAAACGAGCAAGATAGTTTGCTATATAGGTGGATATAGCGGTGTATACTGGGTTCAGAGCACGCAGAGAGCACGCACAAGCTCCTACCGCTGACTGCAAGCTCTATTTAAAACAAGCAAGATAGTTTTCTATATAGGTGGATATAGCGGTGTATATTGGGTTCAGAGCACGCAGACAGCACGCACAAGCTCCTACCGCTGACTGCAAGCTCTATTTAAAACGAGCAAGATAGTTTGCTATATAGGTGGATATAGCGATGTATACTGGGTTCAGATCACGCAGACAGCACGCACAAGCTCCTACCGCTGACTGCAAGCTCTATTTAAAACGAGCAAGATAGTTTGCTATATAGGTGGATATAGCGGTGTATACTGGGTTCAGAGCACACAGACAGCACGCACAAGCTACTACCGCTGACTGCAAGCTCTATTTAAAACGAGCAAGATAGTTTGCTATATAGGTGGATAAAGCGGTGTATACTGGGTTCAGAGCACGCAGACAGCACACACAAGCTCCTAACACTGACTGCAAGCTCTATTATAAAAGATAGATATATCGCTAGCTATATAGGTGAATATAGCGGTGTATACTGCGGTCAGAATACGCAGACAACAACCACTACAGAAGAGCAAGAACGAAAAATCGGCCGATAACGATCGGTGTATACTGTGTTGAAGGTACACAGAACACTCACTAACTGCTACAGACGCCAACACACTACACAAGGCTGCCGCGCTGGCGGCCTTATATAGTGTGGGGCGTGTACTACACAGTCTGAGCTATGATTGGCCACAGGCATCCTGCCTGTGGCCAATCATGGCTCTCCTCGCTGCCGGCGCTGTGATTGGCCAAGCATGCGGGTCACAGTGCATGCTTGGCCAATCATGAGCCAGCAATGCACTGCGCCATCGCAGTGCATTGTGGGCCGTGAGCGCCACACGAATTTGGCGCGAACGGCCCATAACGTTCGGAATCCGCAGAATGGGCGAACAGCCGATGTTCGAGTCGAACATATGTTCGACTCGAACACGAAGCTCATCCCTACTCAACGGACATGATCATGGTCATCCCTCTGTGCCAGCCACATCTTTCGCTTCAAGCCTCGTCCTGAGGCCGCCTTCCGGAGCCAGCTATTCCACCTGTCGGAAGAGCTATCAGCAAGGATGTACACAGCACAGACTCTGGAAGCATCATCCTGACATCCTGTATACCATGCCTGTCTTTGTTCACCTAAATGTGAGCACATCTATTATGAAATTAAAGAGGAAGTAAACCCTGATGGGTTTACTTCCTCTTTGATTCCCTGCAAAGGTAGCATAATGGACTACTATGTATCGCTTAGTAGTCCATTATGTGTCACTTGTTCCCCTTGTGTATGGAGCCTCCATCTTCTCAGTGGATCTCACTGCTCCAGGGCTGTCATTCGACGAAGCCGCAATGACGTCACTCCCCGCGCATGCGCATGGGAGCCTCCACTCGCGGCATATCGCCGTTGACAGCGATGCGCTCAGTATGCCTGTGTGCCGCTGTCTACAGCCCATGCAGCGTAGGCTGCGGTGCCTGTGTTTTGGCAAATATTTCCTAAACCGTGTATATTTCTTGGACCTACAGGTAAGCCTAAATCCCTCGCCCCCCCCCCCCATCCTGTTCTCCAGGCTGCATGCTCGGATAAGGATCTGGTATGGATTTTGGGGGGAACCCAAGTCAATTCTTTTCTTGATTTTTCATCTATATTGCTGGGACCCGCCAATAGATTACAGCCACGAGCAAGTTTAAATTACATTTTTTCCTTTAGAAATGTAATTTTTCTGCAGCACTGTTCTACACATTGCACTTTACAGGCAGACTAAGGGACATCCCATTTTTATTGTTTCACTTTAAGCATTATTAAAATCACTGCTCCGGAAAAAATTGTAATTTTAAAAACTTTTTTTTGCATTGATACATACACCCGAGCCCCATACACTTTTTATAGCAATAACTTGCATATAATAAGCCTTTAAAATTAACACTTTTGATTGTTCATGTTCGTGTCCCATAGACTTTAATAGTTTGCATGTTCCGATGCGAACCAAACGGGGGGGGGTGTTCAGCCCAACCCAACTAAATACCTGCAATAAATTCTCTAAATATATTCACTTACTGGAATGTGTACAGGATAATTCTGCTACATGCATCGCCTCCGTACCATTCACTGAAGTATGAAAAAGTAACCTGCCCTGATCTATCCCTTCTCAACTGGAACCTCTCCCAGAATTAGGCCTCATGAACACTGGATGTTAATATACTGTAACGTTATAAAAACTTCAGTAGCTTTGCAGTGAGTTTTCAACTTTTTTCAATGCTTTTGCCATAGTGTTTTTCCGCCTTAGTGTTTTAGCGTTTTTTTTTTTTTTTTTTTTAAGAAAACTTTTTTTTTCAATGGATCAAAAAGAGAGATATTTGCCCGAAAACGGGCACCGTTGTCTACGGCGCACTGAGCGCGGCATTTCCAAGAATGGAGCTGCCGCGCGTATCGACTCCCGTGCGCATGCGCGGGAGTGACGTCATCGCGGCTTCGCCAAATGACAGCGGCGGAGCTGCGAGACCCCACCAACAAGATGGATGCGGCGGACTACAGGGGACAGCGGCGACTTCGCTGGCTCTGTGTCAGGTAAGTGATGCATAGTAGTCCATTATGCTTTTGCCTTTGCAGGAATGAAAGAGGAAGTAAACTCATCAGGGTTTACTTCCTCTTTAAGTACTGTCTCTCACAAGCAGGTTCTGGTCGCTGACCTTTCACTAGTCAGAAGTGTGACAAAATTATGTGGGGCCCCTTATTTAAAAGATTCCCTCATCCAAAATGGCGGCCAAAGTCTCCCAAGAGTTTGTTGTCCAACCAGACTACTTTCTTCTCTCAAGGCAATGTGCAAAATCTGGGACCAGTTCCTTTACAAGGCAACAATGGCACTAGGCCACCTACATGCAGGAGGGCTAACTGCACGTGCCTACAGTGTTAATAAAAAAGCATATGCTGTTTAAAAAGTACAAGACCACAGTTTGCCATTAACCACCTTCGGACTGCCCGCTCCAATGTATTGTGGACGGACAGCCCATACAGGCACAGCAACGTACCTGTATGTCGCTCCTTCTGGGTACAGGACGCACGCAGGTGCGCCGACTCCCACTGTGATTAGACTTTGTCAGCGGGACCCGGCCAATGATTCATGGCCAGGACCTGCTGATTGGCTGTGTCCAACCACAGCCCAGATCCCTGTGTTGACAAACAACACAGGGCTCTGTACAGAGGATAACAGTTGACAAACAACACAGGGCTCTGTACAGAGGATAACAATCTTCCTGTTTCTTCTCCCTGTGAAACGGGTATTTACTAAAAAGCAGCACATATTACACATTGTTAGGCACAAAGTTAATCCTTTGATTGCCCCTAAATGTTAACCCCTTCCCAGCAAGTGTCATTAGTAGTGTGTATTGTATTATAACTGATCACTGTATTAGTGTCACTGGTGATGTCAGTGTCAGTTAGTTAGTGTACCTCCCAGCCAGCATTAGTTAGTGTCAGATTGTCCGTCGCACTATCACAGTCGCACTTAAAGTTGCTGATCACTACCGTTACAAGTATAAAAAAATAAAGAAAGAAAAATTCTAGTAGATATACCATAGTTGCAGACACTGTAACTTTCACAAAAACCAAGCAATATACACTTATTGTTTTTTTTTTTACCAAAGATATGTAGCAGAATACATTTTGGCCTACATTTATGAAGAAATTAGATTTTGGGTTTTTTTTTTTTAAATGTTCTCTCTATTTTTCATTTATCTCACAAAAAAAAAAAAAAAAAACAGTGGTGATTAAATACCAGCAAAAGAAAGCTCTATCTCTGTGAAAAAAATAAAAATAAAAATGTAATTTGGGTACAGTGTTGCATGACCAGTTAAATTAGAGCAGTTCTAAGTAGCAAAAAATGGCCTGTTAATGAAGATAGTAAAACCTTCAGGATCTGAAGTGGTTAAACATACAGGTAAAGACCAGGCCTTCTGGAACAATGTGCTGAAGCTTGATCAATTAAAGTGGTTGTAAACCCTTACAAACCACTTTGACCTACAGGTAAGCCTAGATTATTGCTTACCTGTAGGTCCAAGAAATATCTCCCAAACCTATACGGTTTAGGGAGATTTGCCCGAAGACAGCGTAGACATCGGCGCAGGCGCACTGAGCGTGGCATCCTCGATAACGAAGATGCTGCGCAATGCCGCGCGCCTCGGCTCTAACCTATCTAGCCCTGTAAAGAAGAAATCAGTATACATACCTTTTTTGAAGCCATTCCGACCCGATCTCCAGTGGCCGACAACGGCTGTGAAATTAATGGGGCGTGAACGTCACCCATAGATAGACATGTACAGTTCGTTTCATTGCGAATTGAAAATTCGGACGAATTTTCGTTTTTCAGAAATTCGCATGTGTCCGAACTTCCGAATTACAATAGTACTGAATTTAAACGAATCAGAAAAAAATGTGAATCGTTTTTGAAGCGTTTTCAAATTCAAATAGTTTTTTAAATTCAAAAACTTTTCGAAATTGAATAGTTTTCCAATTTGAAACTATTTTTGAATTCGAATAGTTTTCAAATTTCCAAAGAGAATAAAATAGAAGAGAAAATAAAGGAATAGACTAGAAAATAATATAACAGAAAATATAATAATATAATATAATAGAGTAAAGCATAACAAAATAGAATAGAAAATAAAAGAACAGAATAGAAGAGAATATAATAGAAACAAATAGCATAGAACAGAATAACATAGAAAGAATATAACCATCATCTGAAATTCAAATTTCAAATAGAATAAATTTGAATTAGAATACATAAGAATAGAATAGAAACGAATAGAATAGAACAAAAAAGAATGGAACAGAAATAGACTATAATAGACTAGAAAAGAATAGAGTTAAAAAAAAGAATAAAATAGAAAAGAAGATAACCATTGCCCAAAATTCAAATAGAAGCAATTCAAATTTGAATAGAAATAGAAAATAATAGATTAGAATAGGAAGATGGATATATTCATTCCATTCTATTCTGTTGTTTTTTCTCTATCTTATTTTGTTATTTTCTATTCTATTCTACTTTATTCTTTTCTATTTTATTCAAATTCAAATTCATATTGTTTGAATTTTGGAAAATGGTTACATTATTATTGTGGTCTCTGACACCACACTGGGGGCTATTAGTGCTGTTGCTGACACAACTGCTGGAGACTAGTTTTGTGGTTAGAGACACCAAGGCTGGATTTTTTTATTTTGCGCTTGCCAGCGGTATAGCGTGCTGCCCCATTAAATTTCAATGGGTAGAAGCGGTTTTAGGAGCGGTGAATACACCGCTCCAAAGATGCTGTCCTGCTAGCGCACCAGAGGGCTTTCACACTGGAGTGGAAAGGGGCCGTTTTTTCAGGCGTTATACAGGCGCTATTTTTTAGCACTGTAGCGCCTGAAAACCGCCTCAGTGTGAAAGGGATCTTACTATGTGATCAGCTGTCAGCCAATGACAGCTGATCACATGATGTAAACAAAAGCTCAATAATTTTATTTTTTTTCTCTTCTGCTGAAAAAAAACGATCAGGGCTCATCTGCAAAGGACATCGGTCCCGAAGAGGAAGAGAAATTATGCCTCATCTGTGCCACCTGCCATTGCCACCTGACAGTTCCCACAGTGCCCACCAGTGCCACCTATCAATGCCCATCACTGCCACCTAGCAATGCCCACAAGTGCCACCTATCAATGCCCACCAGTGGTGCCAATCAGTGCCACCTAGCAGTGCTGCTATCAGTGTAACTGATCAGTGCCCATTATTGCCACCCATCAGTGCTCATCACTGCCACCATCAGTGCCGCCTCATCAGCGTACATCAATGAAGGAGAAAAAATCCCTTTTTTATATTTTTATACATTTTTTTTAACAAAAAATAAAAACCGCAGAGGTGATCAAATACCACAAAAAGAAACGTCTATTTGTGGGAAAAAAAATTATAAAATTTTAATTTGGGTACAGTGTTGTATGACTGTGCAATTGTCATTCAATGTTCACCAGCGCTGAAAGCTGAAAATTGGTCTGGACAGGAGGGGGGTTTACGTGCCCAGTAGGGATGAGCTTCGTGTTCGAGTCGAACATACGTTCGACTCGAACATAGGCTGGTTCGCCCGTTCGGCGAATTCCGAATGTTATGGGCCAGCGCGGCGGCCTTGTGTAGTGTGTTGGCGTCTAAAGCAGTTAGTGGGTGTTCTGTGTACCTTCAACACAGTATACACCGATTGTTATCGACGATTTTTCGTTCTCGCTCTTCTGTAGTGGTAGTTGTCTGCGTGCCTGACCGCTGTATACACCGCTATATTCACCTATATATCTAGCGATATATCTAACTTTTATAATAGAGCTTGCAGTCAGTGTTAGGAGATTGTGCGTGCTGTCTGCGTGCTCTGAATGCAGTATACACCGCTATATCCACCTATATAGCTAACTATCTTGCTCGTTTTAAATAGAGCTGTCAGTCAGTGTTAGGAGATTGTGCGTGCTGTCTGCGTGCTCTGAACGCAGTATACACCGCTATATCCATCTATATAGCTAACTATCTTGCTCGTTTTAAATAGAGCTTTCAGTCAGTGTTAGGAGATTGTGCGTGCTGTCTGCGTGCCTCTGAACGCAGTATACACCACTATATCAACCTATATAGCTAAATATCTTGCTTGTTTTAAATAGAGCTTGCAGTCAGCGGTAGGAGATTGTGCGTGCTGTCTGCGTGCTCTGAAAAAGACAGACGGCAAAACAAATTATACAGGGGTGATAACCCTTCCCTATGTTTTCCAAAAAGCTAAAATAGTTTTTTGACTGGAGCTACACTTTAAAAATGTACCAGTTGAAAATGACAAACAGATTCAACTTACACAACAAACCTACACAGTCCCTGTCTTGTTTGCACCGCCTGTATACTGCTGTTCTGAGTATATAGGGCCTGGGGGCCACACTATTTACTTTTTTTAATATTGGGTACGGGGTTCCCCATAATATGCGTACAAGACCCAAAGGGGCTGGTAATGGGCAGGGAGGGCTACCCATGCCATTTTTCTCAATGATTTTCAACCATATTGCAGAACCAGATATAACATTAAAACCGCAAGCAGTTTTAAATGACGTTATTTCCGTTAAATGTTCATTTTGTGCAGGGACTGTTCTAAACACGGTAAACACGTGGCACTTCACAGGCATACTACAGACACCCCCCAGGCACCATATTTAAAGGAATATTTCACTTTTTTTCACTTTAATCGTCATTAAAATCAGTGCTCCCGCCAAAACGGACGTTTTTAAATGTTTTTTTTGCATTGACCCATGTCCCCTGGGCAGGAGCCAGGTCCCCAAACCCATTTTAGGACAGTATCTTGCATATTAGCCGTTAAAATTAGCACTTTTAATTTCGAACGTTCGAGTCCCATAGACTTCAATGGGGTTCTAACGGTTCGTACGAATTTGGGGTCCGTTCGAAAGTTCTGGTGCGAACCGAACCGGGGGGGGGTTCGGCTCTCATTACTAGTGCCCAGTAAGCAAGTGGGTTAATTGCTGTCACTAACACCAATGTCGGGGTCTAGTTTTATGGTTGCTGACATCAATGCTGGGGATATTTGGACATGTCACTGGACCAATGCTGGGTGTATTATTGTAGTCGCTGACACCAATGCTGGGGTCTATTAGAGATGTCCCTGACACCAATGCTGGGGATTATTAGAGATGTCCCTGACACCAATGCTGGGGATTATTAGAGATGTCACTGACACCAATGCTGGGTCTATTAGAGATGTCCCTGACACCAATGCTGGGGATATTAAGAGATGTCCTGACACCAATGCTGGGGATTATTAGAGATGTCCCTGACACCAATGCTGGGGATTATTAGAGATGTCCCTGACACCAATGCTGGGGATTATTAGAGATGTCACTGACACCAATGCTGGGATTATTAGAGATGTCCCTGACACCAATTCTGGGGCATTATTAGAGATGTCACTGACACCAATGCTGGGTGTATTATTGTAGTCGCTGGGACACCAATGCTGGGGATTGTTAGAGATGTCCCTGACACCAATGCTGTTGATTATTAGAGATGTCACTGACACCAATGCTGGGGATTGTTAGAGATGTCAATTACACCAATGCTAGGTGTATTATTGTAGTCACTGACACCAATGCTGGGTGTATTATTGTAGTCTCTGACACCAATGTTGGGTGTATTTTTGTAGTCTCTGACACCAATGTTGGGTGTATTATTGTAGTCGCTGACACCAATGCTGGGTGTATTATTGTAGTCCGCTGACACCAATGCTGGGTGTATTATTGTAGGCGCTGACACCAATGCTGGGTGTATTATTGTAGTCGCTGACACCAGTGTTGGGTGTATTATTGTAGTCGCTGACACCAATGTTGGGTGTATTATTGGTAGTCGCTGACACCATGTTGGGTGTATTATTGCACTGTAGTCGCTGACACCAATGTTGGGTGTATTATTGAAGTCCCAGACACCAATGTTGGGTGTATTATTGCACTGTAGTCGCTGACACCAATGTTGGGTGTATTATTGTAGTCGCTGACTCCAGCTCTATGGGTTTAGTGTGGCCACTGATGCCCATTCTGAGGCGTATTAATGCTGTTGGTGACACCAATGCTGGGGGATAACATTATGATCGCTTACACCATTGTAGTGGCTGAGCCCAATGCTGGAGACTAGTACTACGGTCACTGACACCAAGGCACAGTGGAACACAAGCAGGAATAAAAAGCGTTCTTGTGGAGGAGAATAGTAACCCCCAGTATTGGAGTCAGTGGAAGCACTGTTAAATCTCTCTGCTATACTTGTACTGTAAATAGGAGAGGCTCTACTCCTCATAGTACTACATTGGTCCCTCTTATGTCATCATACAGCTGCCGTATCTAGAACCTAGTTGCTAGGAGACGGCAGCGGTGTACAATCACGTGGCCGGGGAACGTAATGACGCGTACGTAGCGGAGGGCGTGGCCGGCAGTGTGTGTGGGAAGTAGATAGAGGCCCGGAGACTCCTGTGTACAGGCCGCTGCCGCCGCTGTGTGTCTTCCTCCCGCCGCCGCCATGTGTGACAAGGAGCTGATGTGGGCTCTGAAGAACGGAGACCTGGACGCAGTGAAAGAGTTTATTGCCGGGGTGAGAAGGGGGACCGCCAATGACTGAGGGGGAACCTAGTAGTGAGGGGGAGTGCTTCCTGTCATTGTGGGGGAGGGGGTAACGAGTCTGCTGTCAGTATTGGCGGGGAGAGAGTCCTCTCATCAGTGTTGGGGGCGAAGAGTAGTGTCCTGTCAGTTGTTTTTTTTTTTGGGGGGGGGGGGGGGGGAGGGAAGAGGGGAAGTGTCCTGTCAGTTTTTTTTGGGGGGGGGGGAGAGAGAGAGGAAACAAAGCGTCCTGTCATTTTGGGGGGGAGGAGGGAGAGAGAAGTGTCCTGTCAGTTTGGGGGGAGGAGGGGAGAGAGAAGTGTCCTGTCAGTTTTGGGGGTGGAGAGAGGGAAAGATGTCCCTGTCAGTTTTGGGGGGGAGAGAGAGAAGTGTCCTGTCAGTTTTGGGGGGTGGAGAGAGAGAAGTGTCCTGTCAGTTTTTGGGGGGGTGGGAGAGAGAGAATGTCCTGTCAGTTTTGGGGGGTGGAGAGAGAGAAGTGTCCTGTCAGTTTGGGGGTGGAGAGAGAGAAGTGTCCTGTCAGTTTTGGGGGTGGGAGAGAGAGAAGTGTCCTGTCAGTTTTGGGGGTGTGAGAGAAGGGTCCTGTCAGGTTTGGGGGGTGGAGAGAGAGATGTCGCCAGTTGGGGGGGGTGAGAGAGATGTGTCCTGTCAGTTTTTGGGGGGTGGAGAGAGAGAAGTGTCCTGTCAGTTTTGGGGGTGGAGAAGAGAGAAGTGTCCTGTCAGTTTTGGGGGGTGGAGAGAGAAGTGTCCTGTCAGTTTTGGGGGTGGAGAGAGAGAAGTGTCCTGTCAGTTTTGGGGGGTGGAGAGAGAGAAGGTGTCTGTCAGTTTTGGGGGGTGGAGAGAGAGAAGTGTCCTGTCAGTTTGGGGGGTGGAGAGAGAAGTGTCCTGTCAGTTTTGGGGGGTGGAGAGAGAGAAGTGTCCTGTCAGTTTTGGGGGGTGGAGAGAGAAAAGTGTCCTGTCAGTTTTGGGGGGTGGAGAGAGAGAAGTGTCCTGTCAGTTTTGGGGGGTGGAGAGAGAGAAGTGTCCTGTCAGTTTTTGGGGGGTGGAGAGAGAGAAGTGTCCTGTCAGTTTTTGGGGTTGGAGAGAGAGAGAGTGTCCTGTCAGTGTTGGGGGGTGCCGGAGAGAGAGAAGTGTCCTGTCAGTTTTGGGGGGTGGAGAGAGAGAAGTGTCCTGTCAGTTTTGGGGGTGGAGAGAGAGAAGTGTCCTGTCAGTTTTGGGGGGTGGAGAGAGAGAAGTGTCCTGTCAGTTTTGGGGGGTGGAGAGAGAGAAGTGTCCTGTCAGTTTTGGGGGTGGAGAGAGAGAAGTGTCCTGTCAGTTTTGGGGGGTGGAGAGAGAGAAGTGTCCTGTCAGTTTTGGGGGGTGGAGAGAGAGAAGTGTCCTGTCAGTTTTGGGGGGTGGAGAGAGAGAAGTGTCCTGTCAGTTTTGGGGGGTGGAGAGAGAGAAGTGTCCTGTCAGTTTTGGGGGGTGGAGAGAGAGAAGTGTCCTGTCAGTTTTGGGGGGTGGAGAGAGAGAAGTGTCCTGTCAGTTTTGGGGGGTGGAGAGAGAGAAGTGTCCTGTCAGTTTTGGGGGGTGGAGAGAGAGAAGTGTCCTGTCAGTTTTGGGGGGTGGAGAGAGAGAAGTGTCCTGTCAGTTTTGGGGGGTGGAGAGAGAGAAGTGTCCTGTCAGTTTTGGGGGGTGGAGAGAGAGAAGTGTCCTGTCAGTTTTGGGGGGTGGAGAGAGAGAAGTGTCCCTGTCAGTTTGGGGGGGGTGGAGAGAGAGAAGTGTCCTGTCAGTTTGGGGGGGGTGGAGAGAGAGAAGTGTCCTGTCAGTTTTGGGGGGTGGAGAGAGAGAAGTGTCTGTCAGTTTTGGGGGGTGGAGAGAGAGAAGTGTCCTGTCAGTTTGGGGGGGTGGAGAGAGAGAAGTGTCCTGTCAGTTTGGGGGGGTGGAGAGAGAGAAGTGTCCTGTCAGTTTGGGGGGGGTGGAGAGAGAGAAGTGTCCTGTCAGTTTGGGGGGGGTGGAGAGAGAGAAGTGTCCTGTCAGTTTGGGGGGGGTGGAGAGAGAGAAGTGTCCTGTCAGTTTGGGGGGGTGGAGAGAGAGAAGTGTCCTGTCAGTTTGGGGGGGGTGGAGAGAGAGAAGTGTCCTGTCAGTTTGGGGGGGTGGAGAGAGAGAAGTGTCCTGTCAGTTTGGGGGGGTGGAGAGAGAGAAGTGTCCTGTCAGTTTGGGGGGGGGAGAGAGAGAAGTGTCCTGTCAGTTTGGGGGGGGTGGAGAGAGAGAAGTGTCCTGTCAGTTTGGGGGGGTGGAGAGAGAGAAGTGTCCTGTCAGTTTGGGGGGGTGGAGAGAGAGAAGTGTCCTGTCAGTTTGGGGGGGTGGAGAGAGAGAAGTGTCCTGTCAGTTTGGGGGGGGTGGAGAGAGAGAAGTGTCCTGTCAGTTTGGGGGGGGTGGAGAGAGAGAAGTGTCCTGTCAGTTTGGGGGGGGTGGAGAGAGAGAAGTGTCCTGTCAGTTTGGGGGGGGTGGAGAGAGAGAAGTGTCCTGTCAGTTTGGGGGGGGTGGAGAGAGAGAAGTGTCCTGTCAGTTTGGGGGGGGTGGAGAGAGAGAAGTGTCCTGTCAGTTTGGGGGGGGTGGAGAGAGAGAAGTGTCTGTCAGTTTGGGGGGGGTGGAGAGAGAGAAGTGTCCTGTCAGTTTGGGGGGGTGGAGAGAGAGAAGTGTCCTGTCAGTTTGGGGGGGGTGGAGAGAGAGAAGTGTCCTGTCAGTTTGGGGGGGTGGAGAGAGAGAAGTGTCCTGTCAGTTTGGGGGGGGTGGAGAGAGAGAAGTGTCCTGTCAGTTTGGGGGGGGTGGAGAGAGAGAAGTGTCCTGTCAGTTTGGGGGGGGTGGAGAGAGAGAAGTGTCCTGTCAGTTTGGGGGGGGTGGAGAGAGAGAAGTGTCCTGTCAGTTTGGGGGGGGTGGAGAGAGAGAAGTGTCCTGTCAGTTTGGGGGGGGTGGAGAGAGAGAAGTGTCCTGTCAGTTTGGGGGGGGTGGAGAGAGAGAAGTGTCCTGTCAGTTTGGGGGGGTGGAGAGAGAGAAGTGTCCTGTCAGTTTGGGGGGGGTGGAGAGAGAGAAGTGTCCTGTCAGTTTGGGGGGGGTGGAGAGAGAGAAGTGTCCTGTCAGTTTGGGGGGGGTGGAGAGAGAGAAGTGTCCTGTCAGTTTGGGGGGGTGGAGAGAGAGAAGTGTCCTGTCAGTTTGGGGGGGGTGGAGAGAGAGAAGTGTCCTGTCAGTTTGGGGGGGTGGAGAGAGAGAAGTGTCCTGTCAGTTTGGGGGGGGTGGAGAGAGAGAAGTGTCCTGTCAGTTTGGGGGGGGTGGAGAGAGAGAAGTGTCCTGTCAGTTTGGGGGGGGTGGAGAGAGAGAAGTGTCCTGTCAGTTTGGGGGGGGGTGGAGAGAGAGAAGTGTCCTGTCAGTTTGGGGGGGGTGGAGAGAGAGAAGTGTCCTGTCAGTTTGGGGGGGGTGGAGAGAGAGAAGTGTCCTGTCAGTTTGGGGGGGGTGGAGAGAGAGAAGTGTCCTGTCAGTTTGGGGGGGTGGAGAGAGAGAAGTGTCCTGTCAGTTTGGGGGGGGTGGAGAGAGAGAAGTGTCCTGTCAGTTTGGGGGGGGTGGAGAGAGAGAAGTGTCCTGTCAGTTTGGGGGGGGTGGAGAGAGAGAAGTGTCCTGTCAGTTTGGGGGGGGTGGAGAGAGAGAAGTGTCCTGTCAGTTTGGGGGGGGTGGAGAGAGAGAAGTGTCCTGTCAGTTTGGGGGGGGTGGAGAGAGAGAAGTGTCCTGTCAGTTTGGGGGGGGTGGAGAGAGAGAAGTGTCCTGTCAGTTTGGGGGGGGTGGAGAGAGAGAAGTGTCCTGTCAGTTTGGGGGGGGTGGAGAGAGAGAAGTGTCCTGTCAGTTTGGGGGGGGTGGAGAGAGAGAAGTGTCCTGTCAGTTTGGGGGGGGTGGAGAGAGAGAAGTGTCCTGTCAGTTTGGGGGGGGTGGAGAGAGAGAAGTGTCCTGTCAGTTTGGGGGGGGTGGAGAGAGAGAAGTGTCCTGTCAGTTTGGGGGGGGTGGAGAGAGAGAAGTGTCCTGTCAGTTTGGGGGGGGTGGAGAGAGAGAAGTGTCCTGTCAGTTTGGGGGGGGTGGAGAGAGAGAAGTGTCCTGTCAGTTTGGGGGGGGTGGAGAGAGAGAAGTGTCCTGTCAGTTTGGGGGGGGTGGAGAGAGAGAAGTGTCCTGTCAGTTTGGGGGGGGTGGAGAGAGAGAAGTGTCCTGTCAGTTTGGGGGGGGTGGAGAGAGAGAAGTGTCCTGTCAGTTTGGGGGGGGTGGAGAGAGAGAAGTGTCCTGTCAGTTGGGGGGGGTGGAGAGAGAGAAGTGTCCTGTCAGTTTGGGGGGGGTGGAGAGAGAGAAGTGTCCTGTCAGTTTGGGGGGGGTGGAGAGAGAGAAGTGTCCTGTCAGTTTGGGGGGGGTGGAGAGAGAGAAGTGTCCTGTCAGTTTGGGGGGGGTGGAGAGAGAGAAGTGTCCTGTCAGTTTGGGGGGGGGTGGAGAGAGAGAAGTGTCCTGTCAGTTTGGGGGGGGTGGAGAGAGAGAAGTGTCCTGTCAGTTTGGGGGGGGTGGAGAGAGAGAAGTGTCCTGTCAGTTTGGGGGGGGTGGAGAGAGAGAAGTGTCCTGTCAGTTTGGGGGGGGTGGAGAGAGAGAAGTGTCCTGTCAGTTTGGGGGGGGTGGAGAGAGAGAAGTGTCCTGTCAGTTTGGGGGGGGTGGAGAGAGAGAAGTGTCCTGTCAGTTTGGGGGGGGTGGAGAGAGAGAAGTGTCCTGTCAGTTTGGGGGGGGTGGAGAGAGAGAAGTGTCCTGTCAGTTTGGGGGGGGTGGAGAGAGAGAAGTGTCCTGTCAGTTTGGGGGGGGTGGAGAGAGAGAAGTGTCCTGTCAGTTTGGGGGGGGTGGAGAGAGAGAAGTGTCCTGTCAGTTTGGGGGGGGGGGAAGAGAGAGAAGTGTCCTGTCAGTTTGGGGGGGGGGGGAAGAGAGAGAAGTGTCCTGTCAGTTTGGGGGGGGTGGAGAGAGAGAAGTGTCCTGTCAGTTTGGGGGGGTGGAGAGAGAGAAGTGTCCTGTCAGTTTGGGGGGGGGGGGGGGAAGAGAGGTGTCCTGTCAGTTTTGGGGGGGGGAGAAGTGCCCTGTCAGTTTTGGGGGGAGAGAGAGAAGTGTCCTCTCTCTCTCCCCCCCCCCCCCTCCAAAACTGACAGGACACTTCTCTCTCTCTCCCCCCCCCCCAAAACTGACAGCACACCTCTATCTCTCTCTCTCTCCCCCCCCAAAACTGACAGGACACTTCTCTCCCCCCCAAAAAACTGACAGGACACTTCTCTCTCTCTCCCCCCCCCCCCAAAACTGACAGAAGTGTCCTGTCAGTTTTTTTTTTGGGGGGGGGAGAGAGAGAAGTGTCCTGCCAGTTTTTTGGGGGGGGGGAGGAGAGAGAGAAGTGTCCTGCCAGTTTTTTGGGGGGGGAAGAGAAGTGTCCTGCCAGTTTTTTTGTGGGGGGGGGGGAAGAGAAGTGTCCTGCCAGTTTTTTTTGGGGGGGGGAAAGAGAAGTGTCCTGCCAGTTTTTTTGGGGGGGGGGGGGGGAGAGAGAAGTGTCCTGCCAGTTTTTTTGGGGGGTGGGGGGGAGAGAAGTGTCCTGCCAGTTTTTTGGGGGGGGGAGAGAGAAGTGTCCTGTCAGTTTTTTGGGGGGGGGGGAGGAGAGATAAGTGTCCTGTCAGTTTTGGGGGGGGGGGGGAGAGAGAAGTGTCCTGTCAGTTTTGGGGGGGGGGGGGGGAGAGAGAGAGAGAAGTGTCCTGTCAGTTTTGGGGGAGGGGGAGAGAGTAGTCCTGTCAGGTTTTTTTGGGGGGGAGAGAGAGTAGTGTCCTGTCAGTTTGGGGTGGGGGCGAGAGTAGTGTCCTGTCAGTTTTGGGGGGGGGGAGTAGTGTCCTGTCAGTTTGGGGGGGAGAGTAGTGTCCTGTCAGTTTGGGGGGGGGAGAGTAGTGTCCTGTCAGTTTGGGGGGGGGAGAGAGTAGTGTCCTGTCAGTTTGGGGGGGGGGAGAGTAGTGTCCTGTCAGTTTGGGGGGGGAGAGAGTAGTGTCCTGTCAGTTTGGGGGGGGGGGAGAGTAGTGTCCTGTCAGTTTGGGGGGGGGGGGGAGAGTAGTGTCCTGTCAGTTTGGGGGGGGAGAGAGTAGTGTCCTGTCAGTTTGGGGGGGGAGAGAGTAGTGTCCTGTCAGTTTGGGGGGGGGGAGAGTAGTGTCCTGTCAGTTTGGGGGGGGGGAGAGTAGTGTCCTGTCAGTTTGGGGGGGGAGAGAGTAGTGTCCTGTCAGTTTGGGGGGGGGGAGAGTAGTGTCCTGTCAGTTTGGGGGGGGAGAGAGTAGTGTCCTGTCAGTTTGGGGGGGGGGGAGTAGTGTCCTGTCAGTTTGGGGGGGGAGAGAGTAGTGTCCTGTCAGTTTGGGGGGGGAGAGAGTAGTGTCCTGTCAGTTTGGGGAGGGGGGAGAGAGTAGTGTCCTGTCAGTTTGGGGAGGGGGAGAGAGTAGTGTCCTGTCAGTTTGGGGAGGGGGAGAGAGTAGTGTCCTGTCAGTTTGGGGGGGGGGGGGGGGAGAGAGAGTAGTGTCCTGTCAGTTTGGGGGGGGGGGGAGAGAGAGTAGTGTCCTGTCAGTTTGGGGGGGGGGGGAGAGTAGTGTCCTGTCAGTTTGGGGGGGGAGAGAGAGTAGTGTCCTGTCAGTTGGGGGGGGGGGAGAGAGAGTAGTGTCCTGTCAGTGGGGGGGGGGAGAGAGAGTAGTGTCCTGTCAGTGGGGGGGGGGAGAGAGAGTAGTGTCCTGTCAGTTTGGGGGGGGGAGAGAGAGTAGTGTCCTGTCAGTTTGGGGGGGAGAGAGAGTAGTGTCCTGTCAGTTTGGGGGGGAGAGAGAGTAGTGTCCTGTCAGTTTGGGGGGGGGGAGAGAGAGTAGTGTCCTGTCAGTTTGGGGGGGGGGAGAGAGAGTAGTGTCCTGTCAGTTTGGGGGGGGGGAGAGAGAGTAGTGTCCTGTCAGTTTGGGGGGGGGGAGAGAGAGTAGTGTCCTGTCAGTTTGGGGGGGGGAGAGAGAGTAGTGTCCTGTCAGTTTGGGGGGGGGAGAGAGAGTAGTGTCCTGTCAGTTTGGGGGGGGGGAGAGAGAGTAGTGTCCTGTCAGTTTGGGGGGGGGGGGAGAGAGAGAGTAGTGTCCTGTCAGTTTGGGGGGGGGGGAGAGAGAGAGTAGTGTCCTGTCAGTTTGGGGGGGGGGAGAGAGAGAGTAGTGTCCTGTCAGTTTGGGGGGGGGGGGGAGAGAGAGTAGTGTCCTGTCAGTTTGGGGGGGGATAGAGAGTAGTGTCCTGTCAGTTTGGGGGGAGAGAGAGTACTGTCCTGTCAGTTTAGAGAGAGAGGGGGGGGTGTCCTGTCAATGTTGAGGGGGGGGGGGAAGAGTAGTGTCCTGTTGGTAGCTCACATTAAAGGGAAGCCCAGAGTCTCTTGGCAGTATGAGCTGTTTGGGTTGGCTGGTAGGTAGGTAGTGTGTCTTTCATTAGTATAAACGCCTAGCTGGTTCACCTGATGTTTATATATAGAACATGCTTGTGTTTTGAAATTGTTTACCAGCCTTTACAGGTGTGTATTTATAGTGTACTTTAGGTGTGCTCAACAACTTGATGTATGACCATCCTAGATAATTATATATTTTAACAAAAAAAGTAATCTGTAGTTTGTCCATTAGTTTTTCACCATTGCAGCCATTACTGATTGAGAAGAGAGAAGTTGGCAGAAGGTATTTCTTGTATGATATTTACAGATAAATAGTTGTTGGGACATGTTTTCTGTCTGCTGCTGACCTGAGGGTTGTGGCCTGAATGTATAGTTCTGGAACAGTTTGATGGACATCACCCTTTGTTGTCCTCTGTATTTCTGTTTAGATCAAAGGGTAGGCAACCTTTTGAGCACAGTGTGCCGAAAAATGTTTTCAAAGAAATTGAGCGTGTCAATTTTATAACAAAAAAATGTCAACTTCACACTCTCAATTACGAGATTTTTTCGAAAGTAAATACTGTAAGCTACTTTAGAATTGAGAAATTAACATCCTGCACTCTCATGCCTCAGATCAGCCCCAATTCATACACTGTCACACCTCAGATCACTGTCCCCCCTGCAAATCTGTTTCTACACTATGCATCTGCCTAACCACTGTACTACCCTGCACATGTGCCCCACCAATGTACCTTCTTTCTCCTCTGCCCCCACACTGAACCCCCCCTCCCCCGCTCATGTTTCCCACCACTGTAACTACCTGCTCATCTGTCCCATTACTGTACCCCCTGCTTTTCTGTCCCACTACTGTTCCTCCTGCACATCTGGCCCACCTGCTCTTCTGCCCCACCAGTGTAACCCCCTGCTTATGTGTTCCACCAATGTACCTCCTTTCTCCTGTGAACCTCTGTACCACCTGCTCCTCTGCCCCACCGCTGTAAGCCCCTGCTCATTTTGTCCCACCAATGTACCCCTTTTCTCATCTGTCCCACCACGGAATCTACCTGCACATCTACCCCAGCGCTGTACCCTCCTGCTCTTCTGTTTCACCTCTGAACCCCTCCCACTCATCTGCTCCACTGCTGTACCTTCTTCTCATCTATGATATGCATGAGATGAAGAGTGGTGAAAAGAAGCAGAGATAAGACACATCTACCTGGCCTGGCACACTCATCCTGATCCACCTCTCTCATCCAGCCCACGTGCTCGTAGGTGATATCACATACAAGCATCTGGAATGGATGTGCAATGATGAGCTCAGGTCAGGGGCATTTTCTGAAAGCAGTGGGCCGGTGTGCAAGATCATAAGTTGGGCCCCACACCTGAGAAAAAGCAAAAGTTGGGTGTGATTTTCATTGTGCTGAATACTGGCTGTGGCTTAAAGGGACACAGAGTGCAGAGGGGTTCAGTAGTGACACAAAGGTTCAGGAATAATTCCAACAAAGTTCCCAGAAGCTCAACAGTAATTCCACAAACTGTCACTTGATTGTGGTTTTCTCAATCACACTGAAATCCCTTCTTTCTAAAATTGGTAGTGGCAGCCAAGCGAGTACTCTTCCTCCCAGATGGTGGATGGGGCTGGCAGGACTGTGATTGACTTCAGCAGTGGCCAATGACAGTCCTCCTCTTCCTGGAAACAGGGACGAGTCCCCCCCCCCCCCAGCAGAACTGCACCCAATCTCTTCTGCATCACAAAAGCTGATGGCTACAGCAAAGTTGGAGAACCAAAAAAATGTTTCCCATCTTTTACAATGTGGGGGCACAGTGCCTCCCCCTCAGTGCAGGTGCGTTGTGGGGAATTCTGAAATTGGAATGCATTAGTGGTGTCTCACTGACACCTCCCTGTGTTGCTTTGCTGATGGGGAGGGAGTCAAGTGCTGGGGATTGCCTATCCCTGGTTTAGAGGGATCTTCTCCAAATGCATCTTAAACCACTTCAATAGTGGGCTTTACCCTTCATATGACGTCCAGTCAGGATAGCTGAAACACCGCCTGGCTGTCTTTCTGCTATCGACAGAGTGGGAAGTGGTTAAATAAAATTTCCAGCTTTGTAATTTTTCTAAATTTGAACTAAAGGCAAAACAGTTTTTCTTAAAGTGATTGCAAAGGCTTGTGGTGTGTGTTATAATTAAAAAACAAAAACATGTTATGCAACCTGGATCCTCCTCTTCTTGGGTCCCTCTTTGCTGCTCCTAGCCCCTCCCCACTTTTGAGTGCCCCCTCAGCCAGCAGCTTGCTACAGGGGGCACCCAAGCTGAGTCTGAGCTCAATGTATCCATTCAGACAGATACCTGGCCCTGCCCCGCTCTCTTGATTGGCTGACTTTGATTGCCGCTTGAGCCAGTTGCACTGCTGCTCTGTCTCAGCCAATCAGGAGGAGTGTCCTGGAGGGGTTCTCACTGGCTTGGAACATGTGGGATGCAAACTTAAGCACCCTCTTTCCCCTATTGAGGTAGGAAGAGGTGTCAAGAGAAATTCTTTCGAAGGAGGAAGTAGAACCCGTTGGTGATCAAGAATCTTGTAAATGAGTGCTCTCAGGATGAATCTCTGGGTCCAGGGCTGTCTCATACACAGAAGACCACAGTGGGCTTCCTGCTGAATGTGATTTGTGCGAACCTAAAGTTCTGCTACTAGAATTGTTTTCCCCAAAGGCCATTTGTTTGGGTCCTAGTTAGAGGTCGACCGATATGGGTTTTTCTCTGGCCGATTCCAATATTTAGAAATCGGGTTGCCGATGGCTGATGATTTTGGCAGATGGCACTAATTGGCACTGGCAGGTGTCACTAGTTGGCACTGGATGGCAATGGCAGGTTTCACAGCCGACTGTGTAACTGAATGCTCTCTGCAGCGCCGCAGTGTGTGAAACTGTATGGAGAGAGAGAGGAGCTGACAAATTCAGTGTGATGTTGGAGGTGGATGGGACCCGGTGGTGGGTGGGTCCAGCAGCTATCCAGCCATTGATTGGGCTGTTTAAGAAAGAGGCGGGGCCACACATGTAGTGGCCCGCCCACCTCCTATCCCATTGACTGGTGTTGGATAGCTGTGTCCCGCCCACCCCCCCGACATCCAACCTCAATTTTGATAGCTCCCCTCTCTCTCCATACAGTTTCACACACCGTGGTGCTGCTCTGCCAACAGAGTGTGGAGAAGGAACCCCACGTTCCTCCTCTCTTCTCCACACTCTGCTTGCAGAGGTATGGCCAGTGTTCAATATCAGCCTAATTTGGATAATAATCGGCTGATTATTGCCAAATCAGCTGGAGTGTGGCTCTCGTGCGCGGGCACTTTTCACAGGGGGCACATATCAAGAGAAAACGCCGGCACCTCATTTACTCTCTGTGTTGTCCACAGAAACCAGACAGCCTCTTGCTTCAAGTTCCTAGCCTGAGATAAAATGTTGAAAGGAAGAATTGATTTCTCTGGGCTATTGACGGTTCTATGGTATGCTGTGAGCCAAAGGACTTTGCTCCTAACAACGCTAAGTACTTGCAAAGCATTCCCTTCATCCAATGCTTAGGGTCTTGGGGAGGGGGGGGGGGGGGGGATACAGTTTTAAACCTTATTCATGAAAGTTCTTGTTCTTCGGACCCAGGCTTTAGTTGCATCCTGTTCTGCTTGCCCAAACGCTACCATAAAGTAACATATGACCCAACATTCACATACATTGTGTGGCACCCCCTCTATTTAAGATAGACTGCTAAGTGCAAATCAAAATTTTACCTCGCGTTTTGTTAATGGGATAATAAGTCCTGGTAACCTTACGGTTCCTCAGTCTCCTCTTCCTGCATTAGGCCTCATGCACACTGGACGTTTTTAGCTGCTGTTTTTGGCTTTTTAGATGTTTTATTTATTTTTTGTGCAGTCAGTAAATGCCCCAGTGTGTTATCCTATGTGTCCATGCGCACACAGGCTATGGGTGGTTTCTAGCTTGGGGGGGGGGGGGGGGGAGGAACCCCTAGAACTAGTGGGTTTTGAGGAGTTTTACAGCTTTGAAAACGACTATAAACCGCCAAACGCTGAACAATGTGGCTATTCCGCATTTATCGGCCATTTTGAGCCATAAGCTTTTATGGGAATATTTTTCTTTAAAAAAAAAAAAAAGCTGAAACATGCTACTACAAAAATGGGAAAACTCTCTCTACAGCTAACCTTACTGACTTTTTTATAACGTCCAGTGTGCATTAGGCCTTATTGTAGGTTTCTAGCAAGTCACAGGGCAAGCATCTGCAGCCAACAAATGCACAGGTACCAGGATTTACATGATTGTCACTCCAGGAAGGAGATGGTAACCTTTATGCCTGAACAGTCAAGTGCCATCCTTCTGCAAATAAAAACAGTTGAAGTCCTTTTCCAAGGGGAGTACTCTGATCTGTGAGAGGTATTGTGCCTCATGCACACTGGATTTTAAAATAATGTTAAAAAAAAAGGCCAGTAGCTTTGCAGTACGTTTTTTAAATGTTTTTGCAATATCGTTTTTGTTTTTTGTTTTTTCCGCTTAAAACGTTAAAACTCCTCTCAGAACACGCTAGTTTTTATTGTTAGTCAAACGCCCCAGCCAAAAACTGCTAACAACCTATATGTGCATGGACACATAGGATAACATGGAGAGTTTGACTGTAGAAAAAAATGTCCAGTGTGTATGAGCACTTAACCCCTTCACTGCCAGGTCCGTATGCTGTACGGACCTAAAATGTGCCCGCAGGTGGCCAAGTCCATACAAGGTACAGACCTCCTTTCAGCCTCTCCTATCAGCTTATGGTCACTTCAATGACCATAAGCTTATATCGGACTTGTTCAGCGGACTCTGCTAAACAATTCTATAACTCTGATCAGCAGATTAAAACCCGCTGATCAGAGCTATTAACCCCCTAATGTGACCGCCCCACCCACGCCACCGCCGGATGAGGTTTTGGCTTGGGGGGAGCTTGGTATACATGTGATGTATGCCCGATCTGTCATAATTCAACAGGAGGAGAAGCCGGAAGACTATAGTGAATAATATTTGCTATTGTCATAAGTGGGTGGGTTTGGCGTGCAATGCTCTCAGCCAATTAGAGCCTCAGGCTCTAATCATGCGGCTTGGGGAAAAAAAAACATAAAAACGCCCCTGTGCCCCGAATGGACCAGCCGCTTTTGATAAGACCCCTTTCACATGAAGTGAACTCTGTCAAGCAGAGCCACCTGCTCGGCGGGGGAGTCTGTCTGCTGATCGCTATGGGGCAGTCGGATGGAAACGGCCCGCCTGTCCATTTCCATCTGATCCGTTCTGCTAGATGGATGGGAAATGGAATGCAAATCCCTCCTGTTTTTTAGTGGACTGGACCAGAAGCAGGCATAGCAGGAATATTGCAAAAATAGCTGTCTTTTTATCTGCTAATAATGGTTTTAGTGTATTTTTTGCAAATATATTAGTTTGATAAACATTTGCACAGATACAGCAGGGTCTAAAAAAATCAGTAGCACCTTCTCTTTATTTTAGCGGTCATCTGCTTTCAGAAAATATATGGTTTTTAGGGTCTTTCACAAATTCTGAAAGCTGTAAGTGAAAAATGTAAACCTTCAGATTGTTAGAGAAATTTGGATATTTACATTTTTGCATATGTTTGTAATTTTTACATTGCGCCTATTTGCGAAATGGTGAAAAGGCAAATATTTAATAATTCAATACAGGTTAAGCTTTTATATTTGGTAGTAATTTTGTAAAATTTTGCTGTGCATCTGCTAATCATGATTTTAGTGGAATTTTTTTGTAAAAATATTGTTTTGATAAACATTTGCGCAAATATCTTAGAAATCATTAGCACCTTGTGTTTATTCTACTGGTCATGTGCTTTCAGAAAATATATGGTTTGGGGGATCTTTTACAAACTTTGAAAGTTTTACGTGAAAAATAACAGCAAAGGGAAAAATTGCAAAAATGGTCTGGCCACCTGAGGGTACAAATGGAGCACAAGGCCTGACAGCGAAAGGGTTAAATGAAGTAAAGCTATAGCTTGTTTGTCTGTACTTTTCTTATGGATCACAACTGCAACTCATTTTGCACTCCTGTGAAGTCTGCTCTCTGCTGATGTCACAGAAGTCACGGTGTCATCACGACAATGGAAATCTCGATCCACCAGGTGCCTAGCCCAACACCCGGCTCATCCTCTCAGTGAGCCGCTGAGAGCTTGAGGTGGCCACTCCACCCCCTCTACAGCTCAGAGCTCCAGTGAGCAAGGAGGGCAAAGAGCTGTAGCTGACAGTCTGCAGCTTTTCTCAGGGAGCTGTCAGAACTGAGTGATTTGGCGGTGTTCGATCGCTCGGTTCTCAACGCAGAGGCAGCGGGGGACAGATGCAGCATCCGTCCAATGGTATAGGTATATATATATAAAACTACAAAAAAGCCCAAACCCATACTTCTCTTTTAACTACCTGGAAGTTTTACACTGACGCATTACTTGGCGTGCATGGACATGTGTAAAATTCTAGCTCATGCTAGGTCAGCTTTAGCTTAGCATGGCCCTCTTGTACTTCTTGTACTAAGGACACTTGCTGTGAGAAGGAAAACTTCTTCATTCTCATGCTTTACATATTAAAGGGGTTGTAAAGGTTTGCTGTTTAAAAAACAAAAAAACAAATATGTTGTACTGCCGCCTCTGTGCAAGGGTTTTGCACAGATTGGCCACTATCCTCCTCTTCTGGTGTTCCCCCCGCAGCACTCCTGGCTCCTACCTGCATTGAGTGCCCCCTTGGAGACCCGCTTTTTAAGGGGGCACACGTGCGGATGCGATCCCGAGTCCTGTTGCTGTGTTCACTGACATAGACAGCAGGCTGCGAACCCCCCACCCGCGGCTCCCATGCAACTGGATTTGATTGACAGCAGCGGGAGCCAATGGCTCCCACTGCTATCAATCTATCCAATGAGATCCAGAGACAGCGGGTGGAGCTGCTCTGCTGGTAAGATCGGGTTCGGGTAAGTAAAAGGGGGGGCTCTGGGGGGCTGTTGCACTACAGAAGGTTTTTCACCCTTAATGCATTGAATGACTTGAGGTGAAAAACCACGGGGGTTTACAACCCCTTTTTAAGGTGTGGGGGGGAGTGTGTGTGAATTTGGTGTGTTTTTTTTTTTTTTTTTCTATCTATCTATCTAAATCGTTATTTTGGAAAATTGGCTTGCTCAATGGTATTTATATATTGGCTTAGTAAAAACCTTGTCACATTCCTTGTTTATAATCTTGCTATCTCTAATAGATTGCTCTGGTAAACCTATACATAATGCTTATATCTATATACTCTGTGTACCTCAGGCATCGCTGCTTTATTTAGCTAATTTCATTAATTTATGGATGACAGGCAGTGTGTGATGCAGTGTGTTGGTGGATCTGCTTCCGGCAGCTGTGGAATAACTACTGAAGGGAGTTCTGCTTGGCAGCATGATCGTAATAAACTACTGGTAAAAATACTAAGTGAAAACATTTTTAATTTTATTTTTTACATGGTCTACCAGTTTTAAACCTTGACGTTTATTGCTGAACCCCCAAGCAGTATTAGGTGTGTGTGGGGCTTCCCCCCCCCCTTCAATATTATGGTACAGAGGTGATAGGGAGGCTGGATCGTCACACAGAAATGGTCTTGTGTTATACAACCGTATAGCAAGGTGTATGCAGATCAGGAGAGAATAAGAATGAGTCTCAGATCTTTGCATGCCTTCAGCTGTGCCATGTTAAAGAAGAGAGAAAAACAATCTTAAAAATGCCTGCAATGCAAAAATGTAGGCCAGCTATATGCATATTGCCCCATCTGTGACTACTGTATTAGGGTGTCTTGGATGCTAAATTCTGTCAGTTTCTGGGTTATATCACCTTAATGATTGCCTAAAATGACTGAGTAGATTGATTTACTCAGGCTGCTGAAATGTTCACTCTAGAGTATGTGAAGCAACATTTTCCAAGAATAGATGTAGTAATCCTCCTTCGCTTTCAGCACATGAAACTAGCAGAGCTTGGATGAATAATAATCTTTATGTTCTGATATTACAGGCAGTAGACTTTCAGATCGGTGCTTGTGCAGAATAACTAAACGTCTAGTAAGTGTAAAGGACAAGGCCAGTGCCATTGCTGTGAGTCAGCTGGATGTGTGGCTGGTAAGCTGAATGGAAACCCGTGTAGTTTAGAATTTTACAATCTCTACCAAACCTAATAGATGAGGCAGTACTGACTAATAGCTGCTGAATGGGTTGTTGCATCCCTAGTTCCTGCAGTCACACTTGCATTTACAGTATCTCACAAATGTGAGTACACCCCTCATTTTATTATCTTTTCAGCAGTTTAGACACTAATGGCTGTGTGGTGAGTTATTGAGGGGACAGCAAATTTACACTGTTAGACTTCATGTACACGGGACATTTCTCAACCTCTCCTGAATGCTGGAACATCACAGCTAGTAATCCAAATGTAAAAAACGTGTGTTTATCAGCGTTTACAAGCCGCGTTTGCATTCAGGAGCTTTTCTAAAGGTAACCTCGAGACCCTCCCAAATGATTAGAAAGCACAAAAAAAGTATTTTTCAGCCATTCCGTGGGAGAACAGTGTGAGTAGCAGCTGAGAGTGTGCTTGTAGCTAGCTGTTTATTTATTTATTTTTGATTGGTTTGTTAATATGGATCCCGTGATGAGCACGTGTGAGGAAATGCTCCTGATGTTGCTTTTTCTGAGGCTCCAAAGACGTGGAAAACTGCGTGAGAGGACCAGAGTTCATCGCTACTGGACACATCCATTGATGGCTCAACACATGTCCACAGGATACTTTCTAATATGTATGTTCAGCTGCATAATTACCCAGAGACATTTTTTTCATTTCACACGCATGTCAATTGCCACCGTTGACGTCCTCTTGAAAAAGGTTAGACCCCCTTCTAGTTCGCATGGATGAGGAAAAGCGTGCCACCAGAGCTGTCTGGGCAGAAAAGACATACAGTACATCTTTACAGTACTTTATGTTTTTCTCTTTAAAAATGCTGCCAATGCAGAAACATACCTGTTGATTTTGCCAGAAATCCAGTGAGCATAAAGGCTCCATTCACACTTGTGTGATTTGTTGTGCATCTGTGGACATCAGTCACATGACAAATTGCACACCATTCTTTTCAATGGCACCTGTTAAAATCGCTGTGCCTTAGAAAAGGGTGCCTGCACTACTTTGACCCATAGAATGTAAAGTCGTTTCAAAATTGCACCAAAAGTTGCACTGGAAATCGCGTGACTTTGGAGACCCGCTAATGTAAAAGGAGCCTCAATGTCCAGTTGTGACGGCACAGGCTCTTCTGCAATCAAATTCCAAGCAGTGTTGTTGATCTGCACAGTTCTCTTCTAATAGACAAAAAATTAAAACTTTCTTTGTTTTTAAGGGATAGGAGAGGTGAATGTTCATGGCTGACAACATTTTTATTTTTTAAAGTATAACTAAAGGCCAAACTTAGTTTAAAAAATAAATAAATAAAAAACGTCAGCAAATACAAACACTTTAGCTGCTGACTTTTAATAAGGGCACTTACCTGCCCAGCGAGTCTGCAGTGACGGCCCCCCGAGGCCCATCCGTCCATCAGATCGGGTGCCAGCGTCGCCATCCTAACTAAAGGAAGCGGGCAATGGAGCCTTGTGACTTCACTGCCCACTTCCTACTGCGCATGCGGCACTTTGTGAATGGCCCTGTTGTTTTCTGGGAGACACACATGTCCCAGAAGACAACGGGGCAGCTCGCCGAAGAGGAGGAAGTGACAGAACAGGGCAGTGGAATAGGAAGAGGCAGATTAGGAAGACTGCCTAGCAACAGGGGTTTCTGATAAGTAAAAAAAATATATATATATTATTATTTTTTTTTTTTTTTTGTAGAATTTTAATGTCGTGGTGTGGTTTGTTTAATTTTAGAGTGGACCTCCACTTTAACCACTTCAGCCCCGGAAGGATTTACTCCCTTCCTGACCAGAGCACTGCGTTCCTTTAACTGCTGATTGCGCAGTCATGCAATGCTGTACCCAAATTAAATTTGCGTCCTTTTTTTCCCACAAATAGAGCTTTCTTTCGATGGTATTTGATTGCCTCTTTTTTTTTGCGATTTATAAACGGAAAGATCGAAAATGTTGAAAAAAAAAAAAATATTTTCTACATTTTGTTATTTAAAAAAAAAATCCCATAAATTCAATTTTAATCATACATTTGGGGGGGGGGGGGGATATGGGACTTTTTGGGAGCTTACGGGGGCTCCGAAAACCAAGCACCGCTTTCAGGGTTTCTAAGGGCGTAAAATTTTTTGATTTCACTCCTTATCACAGCTTTGAAGGCCATAAAATGCCCAGATGGCACCCCCCCCCCCCCCCAATGACCCTATTTTTGAAAGTAGACACCCAAAGCTATTTGAGAGGCATGGTTGGTATTTTGCAGCTCTCATTTTGTTTTTGAAAACAAAGAAAAAAAAAATGTGTTTTTTTTTTTTTTTTTTTTCAAAACTTTGTGACAAAAAGCGAGGTCTGCAAAATGCTCACCATACCTCTCAGCAAATAGCTTGGGGTGTCTACTTTCAAAATTTGGCCATTTGGGGGAGGGGGGCCATCTGAGCATTCCATGGCCTCTGAAACTGATAGGCAGCGAGGAGTGAAATCAAAAATTTACACCCTTAGAAGGTGGTGATTGGTTTTTGGGTTCTCGTTCTCGCTTCCAAAAAGTCTCACATGTGGTATCCCTGTACTCAGGAGAAGCAACAGAATCTATTTTGGGGTGTAATTTCACATATGCCCATGGCATGTTTGAGCAATATATAATTTAGTGACAACTTTGTGCAAAAAATAAAACTAATTTGTCTTTTTCCCGCAATTTGTGTCACAATATAAAATATTCCATGGACTCGACATGCAAATAGCTTGGGGTTTCTACTTTCCAAAATGGGGTAATTTGTGAGGGGCGGGGGGGTTTGAACTGTCCTGCCATTTTATGCACAACATTTAGAAGCTTATGTCACACATCACCCACTCTTCTAACCACTTGAAGACAAAGCCCTTTCTGACACTTTGTTTACATGAAAAAAAAAAAAAAAAATATATATATATATATATATATATATATATATATATATATATATTTTTTTTTGCAAGAAAATTACTTTGAACCCCCCAAACATATATTATATATTATACATACATACATTTTATTTATTTTAAAGCAAAGGCCCTACAGATTAAGATGGTGGGTGTTTTTCATTTTATTTATTTTTTATACACAGTATTTGCGTAGCGATTTTTAAAACGCATTTTGTGGGAGAAAACACACTTTAAAAATAATTTTAATGCACTAAAACACACTATATTGCCCAAATGTTTGATGAAATAAAAAAAAGATGATCTTAGGCCGAGTACCAAACACGACATGCTTTAAAATTGCACAAAAACGTGCAGTGGCGACAAACTACCACATTTATCGGCATATAACCCCAAGTTTAGAAGGGGAATTTTAAGGAAAAAATGTACATTTAAATGCCCATCAATGCAGCCTTATCAGTGTCCATATGCAGCCTTGTCCATCATTGCACCCTTGTCAGTGTCATTTGCACCCTTGTCGGGTTTTTTTTTTTTTTTTTGCAGCTTTTCCTTTTAAAAATGGCACCGCCGAGATACAGAGCCAGATGTCCTGTGTGTCTTGGCGGTGCTCGGCCGTTCTCGGCAGCTTTCGGCTGGCGAGAACGGCCGAAGGCGCTAAAAGCCGCCCAGGGGCTCACAGCGGTGGGGGATCAGCGTATAACACGCACCCACGATTTTCCCCTGATTTTAACCACTACAATACAGGGCACTTTCGCCCCTTCCTTCCCAGCCCAATTTTCAGCTTTCATCGCTCTAGCGCTTTCAGTGACAATTGCGCGGTCATGCTACACTGTACCCCAAATGAAATTTTTTATCATTTTGTTCGCACAAATAGAGCTTTATTTTGGTGGTATTTATTCACAACTCCGTTTTTTATTTTTTGCGATATAAGCGCAAAAAAGCAGAAATTTGGAAAAAAAAAACAATATTTTCTTTTTTCCATTTTAAAAGAAATCCAATAAAATCAAATTTTGTCATAAATTTAAGCCAAAATGTATTCTGCTACATGGTTTTGGTAAAAATTCCGTTAAGTGTATAATAATTGGTTTGTGTGATCACGGACATATGTACGCAAATGATCATGTACATATGTGTGCAGGTGATCACGTACATATGTGTGCAGATAATCATTGGGACATGTGATTTTAGTGGGACATATGTGGGGGACATGTGTTTTTATTATTTGGGGACATGTATGTTTTGGGGACATGTGTGGGGACATTGTGTTTATACTGTGTGGTGTGTTTACTGTGTGGTGATTTGTGTGTACACTAGACTGATGATCGGTGAGTAAAAAGCTGTAAAAAACAGCTCATGCTCACTGATCATCAGCCGGCTGCAGCGATCCGCTCTCCTCTCCTCAGCAATGACTTCTGTGTGAGGAGAGGAGGAGCCGATTGCCTAGCAAGCGGCTGTTTGTTTACATCACATGACGGCCGTGATGGACACGGCCGTCATGTGATCAGGAGGGCCAATCACAGAGCCCTCCTGCCGATCTGAGATGCGCCGTGTCCGGGTGACACGGGCGCATCGGGATCGCGCCGCTGTGCGGGCACGCGCGCGCGATCCCGCTACTTCTGATGGACGTTCCTGAACGTCCTATCAGGAGTAGATGGCTCCCACCCGGCCGTATATGTGCATTGGCCGGG
Source organism: Lithobates pipiens (assembly GCF_037356315.1). Lineage (NCBI taxonomy): Eukaryota > Metazoa > Chordata > Amphibia > Anura > Ranidae > Lithobates > Lithobates pipiens. The sequence goes on along the minus strand of NW_027507903.1, from coordinate 499,759,025 downwards.
TGGGAAGTGGTTAAGGGGGGAAAGTGCATGTTCTACACCGATTAAATAGGGTACATACATTTTTAAAAGCCTTTACAGGTTACTACTTTTAGATTTACAGAGGAGGTCTACTGCTAAAATGACTGCCCCCCAATCTGACCTTCACGGTGATGCCTCACACGCATGTTGCAGATGCTGTTTACGTTTGACACCAGACCAACGCTTTGTGCCGAGAGCAGGGGGAGACGGGTGTGCCGAAGCATGGGGGCAGCAGGGGTGGAGGAGCGATTTGCTCCTACCTTTTGGGGGGATGCCCCCATGCTTGAGCAAATCTCTCCTCCACCCCTGCTACCCCCATGCTTCGGCATATATGCTCCCTTTTTTTTTTTTGGTGGTGACATCACCTCCGACTGCGCTGAAGTCGCAGCTTTATGTATCGTGGAAGCATGTCAGTCACGATAAAAAATGCAGTTCGCTGCCATTACAAAAAAATTTAAAAATGCTTTAAAACTATCCCCTATTTTGTAAACGCTAAAAATTTAATCAATATACGCTTATTGCGAAAAACAAAAAACAAAAAAAACCTTTTTCCAAAAATATGTAGAATAACACATCAGCCTAAACTGAGGGGAAAAAAAATGTTTTTTATATATTTTTGGGGGATTTTTTATTATAGTAAAAAGTAAAAAAATATTATTTTATTTTTATTTTTTCTCTCCCAAAATTGGCGCTCATTTTTTATTTTTTTTTATTGTTTTGTTTTATAGAGCAAAAAATAAAAACCGCAGAGGTGATCAAATACCATGAAAAAGAAAGCTCTATTTGTGGGGGGGAAAAAAGGATGTCAATTTTGTTTGGATACAACGTCGCACGAGCACGCAATTGTCAGTTAAAGTGACGCTGTGTCGAATTGCAAAGTGCTCTGGTCAGGAAGGGGGCAAATCCTTCCAGGGCTGAAGTGGTTAAAGAGCACCTGTCATTTAATTGTGGATGTTAACATGCATCTACACACCTGCTGCCACCATGTGTGTTTGCCTTTTTTTTATTTATTTTTTTATTTTTTATTCTGAACAAACGGCAATGATATCGATGATAATGATATGATTATAAGTGCAACTTTTTTGTGTCGCACCTTGCCTAACAATCCTTCAGTTCGTATCTCTTAGATTAAATGGAACGTTGCAGTCACATGACCCATATCTGTTTTAATAGGTATCCGTTTTGATAATGCTGTGAGTCACTGTTTACTTCTGGAATTCTAAATAACTTTGGACCTTTCAGATATTGGAGTTATAAAAATGACTATCTTTATTTAGATGACTTGTACTTGCCCTCCTACAGTGCTATCTAGGTAACTGCATTACATCTGGCTTTATCTGTACTTTTCCAGTCAATGCCATAAATGGACAAACGTTTAATGTTTCTCCATATATAGCAGCACAGCTTCTTCTTCTGTTCATGGTAAAGCTTATGTGGTAAAGTCTACCTAGCCACAGCCAAACTCTGCCTCCAATACAGTGCAGGCACCTTCTGGTGGCTAACTAACTTTTTCACTCCAGAATCCATTTTTTGTTTTTTCTCTTATATTCACCAACCGACACAGCTCCTCTCTTAGGCCCCTTTCACATTGGGGCGGTTTTCAGGCACTACAGTGCTAAAAAATGGCGCCTGAAAAAACCGGCCCCTTTCACTGCAGTGTGAAAGCCAGATGGCTCTCACACTAGAGCGGTACGCTAGCAGGACGAGGAAAAAAGTCCTGCTAGCCGCATCTTTGGAGCGGTGAAAGGAGAGGTGTATTCATTGAAATCAATGGGGCAGTGCGGCTATACTGCCGGCAAAGCACCGCTGCAGCGGCACTTTGCGGGCGGTTTTAACCGTTTTTTGGCCGCTAGCGGGGGATAAAACCACCCCGCTAGCGGCCGCAGACCGCCAGTAAAATGACTGTAAAGCGCTGCTAAAAATGGCGGTGCTTTACTTCCGACGGCCGCACCACCCCAGTGTGAAAGGGGCCTTAGCCATTGGGTTGTTTGCCCTATTACTAGGAGATACTAGGCATTAGTTGTAACGCAACACTCAAGACTCTTAGTTCCGCCCTTTGGGAGTTTGCAGCCCGGTGGTCCTCTCGGTTATCTGACTAATGGGGCTGTGATCTGATTTCCACAGGCTACAAGATAGTTTCTCTCTTGGCCGCCAAACAGATTCTTCCCCTCCAGCATACCCGTATCCCCAGCTCGCCGGGAGGCCCTCTTGGGGGCAGTAAGAGACCTGCTGAATCGTGGGGTGGTTGTACCGGTATCGAACGCTTTCAGGGATTCTACTCAAATCTGTTTGGACGTACCCCTTCCTTCTTGGGAACTACAATCTTGGACCTAAAAGCCCTCAATCACTTTGTAAAAGGGCAGAGGTTCAGAATGGAATCAGTTCGCTCAGTAGTCGCTGCACTCTATCAAGGGGACGCCCTGGTGTCCTTAGACATCCAGGATGCATAACTGCACATACCCATATGCCTTCGGCATCAAAGATTACTGCGGTTTGCAGTCAGGGAAGTCCACTACCAGTTTGCGGCTCTTCCTTTCCTTTTGTGGCATCAGCCCCCCCGAGTCTTTACCAAGGTATTGGCTCCAGTTTTGGCGTTGCTGCGATAACGTGGGATCGCGATTGTGGGATACCTAGACTATCGCCTCCTGAGAGCATCTTCCGCCTCAGAATTAGAGGCGGATGTGGTGATCACCATGCAGACCCTGCAAAAATTTGGGTGGCTGTTGAACCTAAAGAAGTTGGTGATTGTACCGACCCTGCATCTGGAATACCCAGGCTTGCTGCTGGACTCCATGGAAGCGGGAGTGTTTCTCCCTTCAGACAAACTGCAGACTCTCAGATCCACGGTGAAACTGCTTATGAGCCGCAAGTGGTCATCGCTCCGTTTTTGCATGCGAGTCCTGGGTCTCATGGTAGCCTCCTTCAAGGCAGTACCTTATGCCCAGTTCCACACCAGAGTCCCGCAGAAGGAGATTTTGACAAAATGGGACAAATCTCAGTTGTCCCTGGATCGACCGATCCCAGGTGAGCCAGTCAGTTAGAGACTCACTGATCTGGTGGTTGAGGTTCCCGGTTATTCAGTTCGGGAAATCGTTCCTACCTCTGCAGTGGACAGTGATCACAACGGACGCCAGCCTATCTGCCTGGGGTGGCGTGATGGGGGTTCAGTCGGCTCAGGGCCTCTGGTCGACGGAAGAATCAAAGTTACCAATCAATCTGCTCGAGTTGAGAGCGATCAGGCTATGCCTCTCCACATGTTCAATGAGAATTCCGGGACGTCCGATTGGGATCTAGTCAGACAACGCCAAGGCTGTGGCATACGTCAATCACAAAGGGGGAAAAAGAAGCTTAGCCGCTGCACGGGAGGTCACTCGCATACTTCGGTGGGCAGAGCAACACGTACCGAACCTGTCGGGCCATTTACATCCCGGGAGTGGAGAACTGGCAGGCGGACTATCTCAGTCGACAGATGCTGGACCCAGGAGAATGGGCATTGCATCTGGAGATATTCAGGTTACTGTGCCTGAAGTGGAGCACACCAGACTTGGATCTAGTCTCCCGTCTCAATCGGAAGGTGCTAAGATTCGTGTCCAGGTCAAGAGACGCGTCAGGCACGCGTGTGGCTCCGTGGGATCAGTACCGGCTGATCTACGCTTTTCCTCCACTGAAACTGTTACCATGCCTGCTTTGCAGAGTGGAAGCCGAGGGGATCCCAGTAATACTGGTTGCCCCAGATTGGCCTCAGTGTCCTTGGTATGCAGACCTGGTGTGTCTGGTGGCAGACGCTACCTGGTGACTGCCGTTGCGAGAGGACCTTCTGTCTCAAGGTCCGATTCTCCATCCTGCTTTAACGGTACCTGTGATCCCAACTATGTTGAGCACAAAAATCTTCTTCCCGGAAGACATACCATCGTACCTGGAAGGCCTACATCTCCATGCGTGAGGAGAAAGGATGGCATCTGCGCTCCTTTTCTATGTCCAGGATCCTGCTGTTTGTTCAGCAAGGAGTAGACCAGAAATTGACGTTAAGCACCATTTAAGCGGCAAATTTTCAGCCTTGGCTGTCCTTCTTTTTTTTTTTTTTTTTTTTTTTTTTTTTGCGACCCCCCCCCCGGTGTCACACTCATTAGTGAGTACCTTCGTTCAGGGGGTACAACATGTACTCCCTCCAGTGCGTCCACCGTTACCCCCGTGGGTTTTGAACCTGGTGTTGTCGGCGCTTCAAAAACTGCCATTTGAAAATATCAGGGAGAGTCCTCTGTTGACTTTTTCCCAGAAAGTGGTCTTTCTAGTGGCCATCACATCGGCCAGGAGGGTTTCGGAACAGGGCGACTTGCAAGACAAGGCCGCCAATCTGGTTATCCACAAGGATAAGGTGGTGGTGCGTCCGCAACGTCTTTTCTACCGAAGGTAGTCTCGGCTTTTCGTATCAATGAGGACAATGTATTACCATCTCTGTCCTAGCCGAAGCACCCTAAGGAGGTGGCCCTTCATGCTCTGGACGTGGTTCGCCCTCTGAAGGTGTATTTTTGTCTGCCACTGCTCCCTTTCGGAAGTCACTCACTGTTTGTTTCGGTGGCTGGTCCCAAAAAAGGCATGGTGGTCTCGTCGGCCCCCATTTTCAGGTGGATCAGACAGATTGGAGGGTTGTCGCCTAAGGGACTGCCCCCTGGGTGGAACCAAGTTCTGAGTGTTGTGTTACAACAATGCCTAGTATCTCCTAGTAATAGGGCAAACAATCCAATGGCTAAGAGAGTGAATTACAGGGAAGGATTTTACGGAGAGTACAAAAACAATTATTATTTTTTTTTTCACACGGTAAAATCGGCTTTATTTTATTTTTTCTAGAAATTACTATAAACTATAATGTCCGCTGAAGCCCCACACATGAGCGGACTGTCCGCCCAAACACTGTTCAGCGGACAAGGTTGGGCGAACAGTCCGCGCGTGTGTACGCGGCCTTAGAGTTGGCCACAGCTTATGGCCTTGGAACTACTCTCGCTCTGTTTGTGACGATGCCCCACATGCATGGCGCAGTCTGTTTACAATACACATGCAGGCCATGCATGCTCATGTGTTCTCTCATGTATGTGTGGGTAAAAGGGGGGGGGGGTTGCCTGTGAAAATTCAGTACCTTAAACTTTACATTAGTTTAGAGTTAACTGCAAATAATGACCCAAAATTATAATATTTATTATATTTTAAAATTTACATCTTTCATTAAAAATATTACCTGTTGATTCTGTTTAAGGACTGACAACCGTTGCTAACATGCGTTGTCACCCAGTTGATGACCTTTGCAACTAACATTACACTGGTGTGGGCCACTCTTGTCACCTCCATAAATTTTGCCTCCAGTGGCAGGCAGCCATTACCAGAGTGTACGTAGACAAGTGCTTTGAAGAAGCAGCAGGTGATCAGCTCAGTAGTAAGGATTTAAAGTGTAAGTTAATCTTCACAGAAAAATCTGTAAGGTAAACTCAGAGGAACCCCCCCGCTGACCTGTTACGTGGCGATCTCCTGTTCTGAGGCCCGGTTTAGCTGCCTTGGGGTCCGGGGCTTAGAAATCCCTTCGACCCTCATGCGACTTTTTCCCCGCAGACAGGACAGGCTATGCAAGTTCTGATTGGTTGGGGTGCCGTCCATGTGACGAATGCTCCAAAACATCCCTCCTGACTCGGTACATTTTGGAGATTTGGCTGTGGGGATCTCTAAGCCCCAGACCCCTGAGGTGGCTATACCAGAGCTCCGAACGGGAGATTGCCGCAATCTAGGTCAGCGGAACTGCAGGGGGGGGGGGGGGGGGGTCCTGTGTGTAAGTTGATCGTTTTTCTGTAAAGGTGAACTTAACTCTTAAAGTTCACCTTTTTGGAAGCATGTTACATGTTCCACTTGTTTTTATGGTGGAACATGTAATGTGTTCCTGCAGCCTCTCTGCAATCCAACCCCCACTTACCTGACACAGGAGCCAGCGAAGTCACTGCTGTCCCCTGTAGTCCGGAGCATCCATCTTCTCGGTGGGGTCTCGCAGTTCCGCTGCTGTCATTCAGCGAAGCCGCGATGACGTCACTCCCGTACATGCGCACGGGAGCAGACACGCGCGGCAGCTCCGTCGTTGAAAATGCCGCGCTCAGTGCACCTGCACGCCGCTGTCTACGTTTTAGGAGATATTTCTTGGACCTACAGGTAAGCCTTAATCTAGCTTACCCGTAGGCCAAAGTGTGTTGTAAGGGTTTACAACCACTTTAAAGTGGAAGTAAAACCCACTTTTTTAACTTTTACCTACAGGAAAGCCTATAATAAGGCTTACCTGTAGGTAAAAAAAATATCTCCTAAACCTGTACGGTTTAGGAGATATTCCCCTCGGTATGCGCCGCTGACTGCAGCGGCGCATGCGCACAAGGGGGTTCTCTCCGCGAAAATCCCGCAGCGCTCGTCCGGCCGGATTTAAATCTCCCGCGCGCATGCGCGGGAGTGACGATATCGCGGCTCCGGCCACTCACAGCGCCGGAGCCGCGATACCCGGAAGAGACGCCGAGGGAGCATGTCGGCTTCCTCGGCGTGGATTGGGCGAGATGTCGGGGCCTCGTTCTAAGGTAAGTATTTCATAATGAGCTAGTATGCGGTGCATACTAGCTCATTATGCCTTTTGCTTTGCAGGTTTAAAAAAAAAAAAAAAAAAAATGCGGGTTTACTACCGCTTTAAGTCCCTGTACACACTATGAGAATATCTGTTTCACAGCAAGTTGGAAATGAGGATAGAAATAATGTACAAAAATTCTTGTACGACAAAGGGTTTTTTTTTTTTTTTGTTTTTTTTTCTAATCATGCGCAGTCTTTAGTGTCATCGGATATTCTTGTGCCAGTGCACCTTAAACGAAAATTGTTCATTCTGTTCCCTATGAGAATTATGGAGTTTGTCCTTTCGGAAATTTTTGTTCAGAAGCTCGAAATCGAAGTCTAAAGTCATGTACGCACTATCAGAAAATTGTACGATCGTTCTCGGTGTTTACCGAGCATTACACTGACACAGTTAGTAGGTAGAAGGCCCTGAAAGTAGTACTAAAGCCTAAGCTTTCTAAATACAAATCTATCCCTTGTGAGCTGCTTATTCCCTTGACCGTTAATTATTAGGCCTCATTCTCCAGGGCATATGATTCCTTGTTTCATGCGAGGACCGTGTGTACCCACACAGGGATTGCATCCCATTTGACAGCAGAAGTACTGTCTGCATGGGGATTCCCAGGCCACCTGTTCATTGTGAGAATGAGGCCTAAAACAATGGCACCAGACTCTTGCGTTTATTTCATTTGACTGGTGCATCCTTCAACTTGGGAAGTAAGCACTGGATTTTAAACAGTGTCATCTCATCTGACTACCCTCATTGGAAGTACATGTACCATTCTTAGCACTTGTAGGTATGCGT